>NC_037328.1:136707180-138116508 GCF_002263795.3 Bos taurus
AGGAAAAAAAAGAAACCTTTTATCTTTGGCCTTTTTAACCATCTCATACAAACCAACTACTTATAGTACAGCTAAGTACATACACAAAAAAAGTTACTGGAATGCTCGAAATAAGATTGTTTTTTTGTTGTTGTCGTTTTTGCTTTTTTTACAAGGTTTTTTTTCTCCTTTGAGATTATAACGAACATGGTCACACCACAAGTAAAGTCAGAATAGGACAGAGAACGCTCCGAAGGCTGGTTTGGTCATCCGAGATCATTAAAAATGGCTGACCCCTAACAATATGTACAAAAATATAAACTGCTGCCATGAAATTAAAAGACGCTTGCTCCTTGGAAGAAAAGCTATGACCAACCTAGACAGCATATTGAAAAGCAGAGACATTACTTTGCAGACAACGATCCGTCTAGTCAAAGCTATGGTTTTTCCAGTAGTCATGTACAGATGTGAGAGTTGGACCATAAAGAAGGCTAAGCACCAAAGAACTGATGCTTTCGAATTGTGGTGCTGGAGAAGACTCTTGAGAATCCTTTGGACCGCAAGGAAATCAAATCAGTCAATCCTAAAGGAAATCAAACCTTGAATATACACTGGAAGGACTGATGCTGAAGCTGAAGTTCCAATACTTTGGCCACCTGAATAGAAGAGCTGACTCATTGAAAAAGACCCTGATTCTGGGAAAGACTGAAGGCAGGAGGAGAAGGGGATGACAGAGGATGAGATGGTTGTATGGCATTACTGATTCAATGGCCATGAGTTTGAGCAAACTCTGGGAGACAGTGAAGGACAGGAAAGTCTGGCGTGCTGCAGTCTATGGGGTCACAAAAAGTCAGACATGACCGAGACTGAAGGACAACAACAACACACACACACACATTCAACAAACTCTCATATGCTTCTTCTCTATATGTTTGACTCTATTGGTAGGCTTCAATGAGAAAACACTAGCTCCTATTTTATAAAGAAGAGTAGTATCGTAGCCTTGCATCCCCCCAAAAACAGAACCCGAGGTAAAAACTTCCTTGTAGATAGGTTCTCTTGGAATACATTTCCATAAAGCAAGACTGCAGGACTGGAAAAGCCAAACAAGAAGAAGACAAGGCCAGCATAAGGCTGTGTTACCAGGTTGGTCTTTACCATGAGCAGCCAATTCTTGATCTACTAGGACCTTCCAAGGAGCCTTATTTCAGAAGTTTCCATTCTGAGGACGCAGGTGAGTACATCTGCTCTTCTCTCCCATTGGTCAAGTGTGGCTGGAGCAAATTTATTCCTCTGAATTTGGGGGTTTTAAGTGCAGAGCAGTATTCAATGATGTGATATCAGAGAAATCACAGGGTAAGAAACTAGAGGTGTGTGATCACGGCATGAACCCAGAGAAAGTCTCAGTCTAATTTCCTCTGCATGAAAAGATTAAAGTCTACAGGAACTAGCTGCCATATAAGTAGCTCAAGTAAGAAATAGACTTGACAAAATTTTTAAGTAATGCACAAAGCTGTCCACCACAAATAAATAAGGTCATAGGATTTGAAACCAAGAGGCAACTTTCAGGGATGCGTTACTTGTCCAAATGCTGTACATCTGCTCATGAACATGCTCCAAACATCTTACATCAACTAAACAGAGAAAGAGAATTTCCTCTGTATTGTCCCTGCCACCAGAGAGAAATGCAGCAATTCCTTCTAGCACAAATTTTCAGCAAGGACGACATATGTCATACTCCTGAAGCATGATTTGATTGTTTGGTGGAGAGATAAAAGACAAGTATCATGAATTCAACAAATACAAGATCATGCATGGCTAAAATTATTCAGCAACAAACTAAAAAAAGAATGTGAAAACTCATGATTAATCATTATTTTTCATGAAGAATAACTGAGTCTCAAAGACAAACCATTCTCGAGGCTCAAAAGCAATAAGACTCCCTGAAGTTCAGCTTAAAATGATCTCTGGGTATCATATTTATGTGGTCATCCCATAAGAGAGGTACACAATTAGACAAAAATGAAAATTTCTCTTAATAAGGCAAAATTCACTCAAAATCTCCATGCATAGACAAAAGAGATGACAAAAAGTAAATTAAAAAAAATTAAAGTCTGCATTTATTCATTCAAACCTTGCTGGTATTAAAATAAGCCATGATGAGTAAGACCCTAAAGAAAATTAGGCTATGTGCTTAGGAAAACAAGATAGCTGGCAGACCAGAAAAACTGTCTTTCTCTTAGGGTTTCTATGAGAATTGGAGGTTACATTCAGTTTATTTTTTGCAGCAGGCAAAAATTTTATATATAGTGTTTCACAGAGTCGAAGGAGCTCCCTGAGTCAGTCCACCAACCTGAACCAAGAGGGTTGACACCAGGGCTGTCCACATCTCTTACCACACACTGAAGGCCGCTGGATTCTCCTCCAAGTGAGCCAGCAAATGTCAATAATGTCAGGAGAGTAGGCAGAATTTCCAAGGAAGAAGTGCTTTATGAATGCTAATGTAATTACCTTGAATGTAAGCCTAAGCTTTTTTTTTTTTTTTTATTCTCCCTATTAATCATGTTCACCATTAAGGCCAAGTCACAAGGCTTAATGCCTTAATGAAGGAGGCAGGGCCACTTAGAACAAAGATACCTACAGATGAGAAGGAAATGACTTAGAGGAAGTCCCCATCAGACTGAAAGGGCAAGTCATACCCCATCTGGAGGGAAAAAGAAAAGACTGGGGGCAGGGGAATGTGTAGGAGGAAGAATTTTCTGGTCCTATAAAGGCCCAAGCATTCCTGTCTCTCTGATCTTTAGCTCAGGCAGTGGGAACAGACAGGAAAGGATAGAAATCTAAGACAAAGAGGAGGCAAGATGACCAGTTCAAGTTCAACACAAGAAACAGGGCACTCAAAGCTGGTGCCCTGGGACACCTGAAGGGATGGGATGGGGATGAAGGTGGGAGGGGGATTTGGGATGGGGGACACGTGTACACCCATGGCTGATTAGTATCGATGTATGGTGGAAACCATCACAATATTGCAAAGTAATTAGCCTCCAACAAATAATTTTTTTTAAGTGATTCAGATGTGCCTGTAGGCTAATCAGTTCATTTCAGTCACTCAGTCTTGTCCAACTCTTTGCAACCCGATGTACTGCAGCACGCCAAGCCTCCCTGTCCATCACCAACTCCTGGAGCTTGCACAAACTCAAGTCCATTGAGTCAGTGATGACATGCAACCATCTCATCCTCTGTCATCTCCTTCTCCTCCCACCTGCAATCTTTCCCAGTATCAGGGTCTTTTCCAATTAGTCAGTTCTTCCCATCAGGTGGCCAAAGTACTGGAGTTTCACCTTCAGCATCGGTCCTTCCAATGAATACTCAGAACTGATTTCCTTGGGGATTGACTGATTGGATCTCCTTGCAGTCCAAGCGACTCTCTAAAATCTTTTCCAACACCACAGTTCAAAAGCATCAATTCTTCAGTTCTCAGCTTTCTTTATGGTCCAGTTGTCACATCCATACATGATTACTGGAAAAACCATAGCTTTGATTAGATGGAACTTTGTTAGCAAAGTAATGTCTTTGTTTTTTTAATATGCTGTCTAGGTTGGTCATAGCTTTTCTTCCAAGGAGCAAGCGTCTTTTAATTTCATGTCTGCAGTAACCATCTGTGGTGATTTTGGAGCCCCCAAAATAAAGTCTGTCACTGTTTCCATTGTTTCCCCATCTACTTGCCATGAAGTGATGAGACCAGATGCCATGATCTTCGTTTTCTGAATGTTGAGTTTTAAGCCAACTTTTTCACTCTCCTCTTTCACTTTCATCAGGAGGCTTTTTAGTTCTTTTTTGCTTTCTGCTATAAGGGTAGTGCCATCTGCATATCTGAGGTTATTGATATTTCTCCCAGCAATCTTTATTCCAGCTTGTGCTTCATCCAATCTGGCATTTCACATGAGGTACTCTGCATATATAAGCACAGTGACAATATACAGCCTCGACACACTCCTTTCCTGATTTGGAACCAGTCTGTTGTTCCATGTCCAATTCTAACTATTGCTTCTTGACCTGCATACATATTTCTCAGTAGGCCAATGTGGGGACCCAAAAATGTAGCTGAGGGTAAAGACTTTCAAGTCTGCATGGCCCTTCCATGGAAAGGCCGTAACTCCCCAGTAGAGACTGAGTTGGGGGTGGATATCCTTGGCTGGGCTACTTACTGGGTGGGACTTAGTCAAGACCTGAGAATCTGCAGAACCTAGGAAAACCTGGGAAAAACTGAGTCAGCTGGAGTCTTAGCCAATAACTTCTTCAGTGAAGTCAACACAGTCACCAGAAAAAGCATAAAACTCTTTCTTCCCCTCTGCCATAAAGATGAATGAGCTATCTTCTATATCTAGATACTATATTGGTTGGGGAAGACTACTTTATAAACCTGAGTTTGGTGGAGTAAGTTTGGATTTTTAAGTAAAAAGACATTTTTTTTTTCATTTTCACTAAGATCTTTATGAAACAATGTATTCACCATCTTGTTCCACTATCTTCTGCCATTTTTCAAGCAACTTCATAATTTCATCTTCCCCCAAATTTTTATCTTCTTGAGGAAAGAACTGTTCCATGTACCTTTTACACTTGTTCAAGGAATGGAAATTTTTCCATTAAGAGGGTTTTGTAAAAACAAATAAATGGACATTTGTAGGTGCAATGTCTGATGAATATGGCAGATGAATCAGAACTTCTCAACCAAATATGACTGTTTTTGTCTGGTCATCAAAGAAATATGCCATTTGTGTTATCTTGATGGAGGATTATGCATTTTCTGTTGACTAATTCCAGATGCTTTTCATTCAAGTGGTGCTTTCAGTCTGTTTAATTTGGAACAGTACTTGTTGGAATTAATAATTTGTTTTTCTGGAAGGAGATCATGATAGAGGATTCCCTTCCAATCCCATCATGTACACAACACCACCTTCTTTGGATGAAGACTGGTCTTTGGTGTGGTCGTCGGTGGTTCATTTCACTTGCCCCATGATCTCTTCCCTTCCACATTATTGTACAGTACCCACTTTTCATCACCTGTCACAATGTGTTCTAAAAGAAGAACATTTTCATTATGTTTAAGTAAAAAATCACATACAAAAACACAATGAAGAAGGCTCTTTTTTTTTTTTTTTTTTTGCTTAACTTATGTGGAACTCAAACATCAAAGTGATTAACAAAACCAAACTGGTGTGAATGATTTTCAATGCTTGATTTGGATACTTTGAGTATGTCAGCTATCTCCTATGTGGTATAACATTGATTGTTCTCAATTTATACCTGGATTTGATCCCTATCAATTTCAACTGGTCTAACCAACAATGGAGCATCTTCCAGTGAGAAACCTCTAGCATGAAACTTTGCAGACCACTTTTGTGTCATTTGATCAGTCAGAGCATCTTCTCCAAACACTGCACAAATCTTTTTTGTGTGTTTCAATTGTTGTTTTACCTTTCTTGAAATAATAAAGCATAGCATGCCAAAATGTTGCTTTTTTATTCCATCTTCAATAATAAAAAAGCTACACAAAAATTCAATTTTGATAAAAAATTTTAATGTATGCTGATATGACAACTGTCACAATATAATCTAACAAAATTGTTTTGAATGACATTAAAGAAAGCTAAGAGCCGCAGAGACATCTTAAAGAAAAAAATCAAATGAACTTTTGGCCGATTCAGTAATATTTTTTTTTCTAAAAATGAGACTATTATAATTAATCGACACACTTAAATCCCCTTGTCAACCTCCAATAAGATGTAGACTTGACAGAAAAATGAAAAAAAAATTATAGTAGATAATACTATTTGCACATCTGATTTGTGTCATTAATGATAGACTAGATCATGCTGAGGTAATAACCCCCAAGTTCCAGTAGTTTAACACAATTATTTCTTGCTCATGCAGCATGTCCATTTATATCAATGGTTGAGGAGTCTCTAGTCCATGTCATCCTCACTCCAGAATCCAAAAGAGTGAAGCTTCCATCATTTGGAATATTTCAGATTCTTCTGGCAGAAGAAGAGAGAAGTAGAGGTTCTTATAGCAGTAATTAGATACTTTGGTTCACATGTTACTTTTGCCCACAGCCCACAGGTCAGACCAGTTACATGGCCCCATCCAGATAGAAGACAGATGGACAAGAGTAATCTCCGTGGGCCAAGAAGAGAAGTGAACAGAAGAAGGTGAGCTAATGCTAGTGAAATCTCTACCACATAGTCTTACCCTAATACAAAAATTACTTTTTAAAAAGATTAAATTACCCAAATTTCATGTTACTGCCCAGAATTAAAAATGTAAGTATCCCATCCACCCAGGTCATCTTTTCTTTCTCAAATTTATCTCAGAACTGGCCTGAGCTTCTTCACCCTTAACCCACTCTCCCACTGCTATTTTCCTTCCAAATCCTTTCCATAGTGCCTGCGTGAAATTACCCATTCCTAGGGAAACTCTTTTCTTTGTTCCCTCATTTTCCCTTGATATCCAAACATTTCCTGATCTTTACCAAGTCCACTTGGACCCTGCAATGCTCTCATAGCACCCACTCTTCCCACAGATGCCTCTGCTTCTGCGGCACCCATGCAGCTAAATCCCAACATTTGTAGGACTTCAATAGTTCAGCATCCCAAGGTTCCAACAGTCAGTTCAGTTCAGTTCAGTCGCTCAGTCGTGTCCGACTCTTGGCGACCCCATGAACTGCAGCATGCCAGGCCTCCCTGGCCATCACCAACTCCCAGAGTTCACTCAGACTCACGTCCATTGAGACAGTGATGCCATCCAACAGTCAAGGGCTCATTAAAATAGAACTAATCAATAAAGTTCAGTCTCAGCTGTCTGGTACTTTGAAAATTGCAAAAATCTGGTCCATTTAAACTGCATTAAGATTTGAGATCAATTCTAGTATTTTATGACCTAGTTGTTTTTTAGTTTTTTTTTTTTTTTTTTTTAAGCTTTCTTCTGGCTTTGTGTCACCTTACTCATGAGGGCTGATGTGAAACCTAGAACTTCCTCTGATTCAATAGTACATGAGCAAAGTCAGAAAACATCACCCTGATGTTTGTCCCCCTAGCATATACACTGCTTGAAAATCTGAAATCATTCCAAATAACTCCCCAAATTCACCTACATATTTGCATTTTCTTTACCATGAGCTTCCACAACACCAATTATTTATGTCATTTCCCTCTCCGTCTTTATCTAGAGGTTATAAACCTTTTCAAACTATCCTCTAACCTGGATCAAGACAACAATTTCTACTAAAAATTGGTTCATGGTGCTGACTTCTCCCAGATCTAAAACTACAAAGGTAAAGGGTATCATTTAGCCTGATTCTTTTTGTATATGTCTGCAGGGAAATTGGTGGAAGTTAAGAACAGAGTGGTCAGGGAATTCACTGGTCTTTTGTCAGGGAGTAGAGCAGCCTCATAGGAAAGCTTCTCTCATTTCTCATATGGGTGCTGCCTGCAAACTCCTAAGGGCCTTCAGTAACTGTTTGCATCTTACCATTATGTCACTTCCCTGTGCCCTACTGAGAAGCTTCTCACCAGCACACTGTACCAATATGATCCTAATGAGACTGTAAACCTGAGATATAGATGTAGACAGACCTTTTCCTGAAGCAACATTTTTCAGCCTGTAAAACAGAAAGGAAAAAAAAGGAATGAAACATTCCTAAAATTACTGATGGAATTTATGTCAACTTCTAATCTCTTATGTCAAAGTTCTTAAGTTAACCTCTAATCTCTTCTTAAAGGTGTTTATCTCTTCTCTACTTCCCTCCTCAATAATTCTGTGAATATAATAGCTCATGTTCCTGATAGTCACTAAATCATTGGCAGATTGTATTTTCCCAAAGATGGATGCAACAATTTATATATCCCATTCCATATGCTCCTCTTACAATGTGATTGACACTCCCCCTACTGAGAGGCAGGACCTCTATTCCTTCCACTGAAACTGGGTGAGCTTGAGACTGTCCCTACCAACAGACGAAGTTTCTGAGGTTAAGCCAGACAAAAGAGACAACATCCACCTGCCTCTCTATATCAGGACACTCACCCTTAGAACCCAGCCACCATGCTGCAAATAGGGCCAAATTAGTTCATGCAGAGAGACCACATGGAGATAACACAAATGGAGAGGCAGCTAGTACTGACTGCTAGTTGAGTGCATGAACCTTTGTGATTCCTGCTCCCAGCTTCATGTCTTGTACCTGCTATGCCCCAGGCAACATGGAGTGAGAAGCCAGCCCTGCTGTGTCCTGCCCAAATTTGTTACCCACAGAATTCGAGAGCATAATAAATGTCTATTTTATTCCACTCAATTTTGGGTAATTTGTTATGCAGCCATAGTAACTGGAACAAAATCTTTCCTGATATTTTATCTCATTTCATCTTTACTCTCAGAGTGACTTTAACAAACAATATAAGAATTACATGATAACATCTAGAGTAGTGAAAGGATTATTTCTATCCATCCACATTTCAGTAAAATAGGGTTTTGTTTCTCCATTTATAAAATGAAGGCAATTTTCAAAGTCAAGAATTAAAACAGTTGGAATGTTTCTTATCCTTATTTCTCATTGGAAGAGGGAATGTTTTTCAAACTAAAACTGTTCTGTTCTTCATATTGATAAGGCCCTTGAGTCCATAGAATATATAGTATTTATTTTAGTGTCTCCTTGGCTTCCTTTAATTTCTAAAGTCAGAAAGAGAGGACAGCAGTTTCAAAGAGACCAATAGTAACTTCAGTGCCCATTAATCTGAGAGGGAGCCAGAGAAAGTGGCCTGCAGGGCTGGTTGCTATAATGATAAAATAAGTAAGAACCTCTTTAGTAAGGAAAAAGAGTGGGTGAAGAATAAGTGAGAAATGTCATGGAAATATTAAATAGTAATAAGGGATAAAACCTTTCCAATAACCTTTCTGTAATTGAGAGACAGTTTTCATTTTAACTAAGTTTTTCGTCAGTTACAAGGAAACTCAAATTGAACTTCTTTTTTCTGTCTACACTCCCACACCATTCAGGTATTCATCTAGCCTCTAGCTTTGAATCCTTCCTGTTTTCTCACAGTCCAAAATTTGTATATCCATCCCAGACCTTGTCCTTACACTCAAGACTCACACAACCTTCTGCTTCCCAGCATCTCCCCCTGATATCTAATACTCATCTCTAGTTCAACTTCTCCACAGACTCCTGATGTCCCTCCCCAAACCTGTTCCTCTCTCTTAAGTGATACAAATTCTACCCTTCCAATGGCTCAGGACAAAAACCATGGTATCACTTTAACCTCACTTTCACAAACAACAGCCCTCCTATCAGCAAATTCTGATGGCTCTAGCCTCAGATCATATCCAGAATCTAAACAGTCTCGCGACCTTCAACATCAACTCTCATCTAGAAAATTGTTGCCATCACCTCCTAACTGGTCTCCCTGCCTTCATCCTTTCCTTCCTATGCTGTTTTCTCACCCCAGGAACCAGAATGATCCTCTAAGAATGTAAGTCCAATCATGTGCTTCCCTAGCTTGGACTCCTCTAAAGGCTTTGCATCTCACTCAGAATAAAAGCTCAAATCCTTAAAATGTCAAATAAGGCCCATCATGATTGGTCCCTTATTACTCCTCTCTTGCCCTATCCAGGCTCAGCAGGCTCCTGACTGTGCCTAGAAGACAACAAGCACTCTCCTACCTTGGTGCTTCTGGGTTTGCTCTTTGCCAGGAACACCTCAAACCGCAACCCCACACCATATCTGTGTGGCTCATTCCCTACCTCATTCACCTTATCAGCAAGGCCTTCCCTCACCACCATATTTAAAAAAACAAATATCATGCTTTCCAGGTTCCTCTTCCCTACTTTTTTTTATCTTCAAGGAACTTACTACACCCCAACATTAAAGTAATTAAATAAACAGATATGTTTGTTCATTCACTTACTGCCTATCTTCCCCATTTAGAATGTAAGCTCCATTAAAGCAAAGTTTTTTTAAGTCTATTTTGTATATGACTGAATTTCCAGTGCCCAGAATAGTTTCTGGCATATAATAGTCACATAAATGGCAAGAGTAACATACACCTGTTGATGAATGAACAAACAAAGGAACAACTGGACCATAGTCAATTCACAGCCAAGCACCCCCTGTGCTGAAGGCAGAAGGCACATGGAGAGCTCTGGATAATGCTCACATCTGCCTAGACAGCTCCTGGGTCCCCAGGGTGCTCTGAAAATTCTCCTGAGTGCAATGTGATGGTAGCAAGACTTGAGGGTCTTGGGTCACTCTTGTCTTCAGCCCAGGGGACACAGCTTTGCTCTATGAAAAGTGGAAGCTTTATTACCCAGAGGTCTGGTGTTAAAATCCATGAAGTGTTTGGATGATTCTGGACAAGTTACTTAACCACATTGAGTCTTGGGTTCCTCATCTGTAAAATAAAACAATAGCAGTTATTTTTAATAACTGGTGTAATAAAGATTAAATGAGTTAATAAGGGAAACAATGATTGCTGTTGTATTAGTCACTCAGTCACGTCCAACTCTTTGTGACCTTGTGGACTGTAGCCTGCTAGGCTCCTCTGTCCATGGAATTCTCCAGGCAAGAACACTGAAGTGGGTAGCCATTCCCTTCTCCAGGAGATCTTCCCAACCCAGGGACTGAACCCAGATCTCCTGCATTGTAGACAGATTCTTTACTGTCTGAGCCACCAAGGAAGCCCAGTCTATAAATTATAAATGAGCAAATAAAAATAAAAGCTGTAATTATGTAAGAAAACAACCTTGACTTGAGCCTGTTGTTGTGTTGAGTCACTAAGTTGTGTCTGACTCTTCACGACCCCATGGACTGCAGCACGCCAGGCCTTCTGGTCCCTCACTGTCTCCTGGAGTTTGCCCAGGTCCATGTCCATTGCATTGGTGATGCTCTCCAGCCATGTCATCCTGTCACCCCCTTCTTCTGGCTTCAATCTTTCCCAACATCAGGGTCTTTTCCAATGAGTCCACTGTTCACGTCATTTGACCAAATCAGCACCAGTCCTTCCAAAGAGAATTCAGGGTTGACTTCCTTTAAGACTGACTTATTTTGTCTCCTTGCTGTCCAAGGGACTCTCAAGAGTCTTCTCCACCACCAGAGTTTGAAAGCATCGATTCTTGGTGCTCTGCCTTCTGTATGGTCCCGCTTTCATAACCATAGGTGACTACTAGAAAGATCACAACCTAGACTACACAGACCTTTGTTGGCAAAGTGATGTCTTTGCTTTCTAACACACTGTCTAGGCTCGTTATAGCTTCCAACCAAGAACCAGGCATCTTCTAATTTCAAGACTGTAGTCACCATCTTCAGTGAATGTTAGAGCCTATAAAGAGGAAATCTGCTACTTCTTCCAAATTTTCCCCTTCTATTCGCCATGAAGCAATGGGGGCCAGATGCCATGATCTTAGTTTTTTTAATATTTAGTTCTAAACTGGCTTTTTCACTCTCTTCCTTCACCCTCATTAGAAGGTTCTTTAGCTCTGCTTTGCTTTCTGCTGTTAGGGTAGGATCATTAACATATCTGAGGCTGTTGATGTTTCTCCCAGCAATCTTGATACCAGCTTGTCACTCATCCAACCTGGCATTTCTCATGATGTGCTCTGCATATAAGTTAAATAAACAGAGTGACAATGAACAGCCTTGTTGTCTTCCTTCCTCAATCCTGAACCAGTCAGTTGTTCCATACAGGGTTCTTAGATTTGAGCCTACTTAGTAATTAAAGCAGAGTCACATATTCAGTGTAACTGATGGGTACCTGATTAGTCACAGAAAAGGCCAAAATGACTGGTTGGTTACTTATGTGAGACTTACTGGTCTAAAAGGAGAGGGAATTGGGCAACTTTTTAATACCCACAAGTGATGGGTAATCTACATACATTATTTCATTTTATCCTAATAAAAATTCATGGAAGGTAAGTATTAATATTACAAAAATCACATTAAAGTGATAAATGAGGTTCAGAGAGTTTAAGTAACTTACCAAAACTACCCTGGTCAGGTAGCTAGAAATTACAAGGCCATTTCCAAAACACCAAGTCATACTCTTGGACTTTAAAAATCAAACTTCTCCACCAGTGATTCTTAAATGTATTAAAGACAGGTGGGCCACATAAATGTGGATGAAAAGGGTATAACAGAAGAAGATGAAACATCTAATTAAAATTCATAGAAAATGAGAAAAGCTTGATACAAAAGAATACATATTCTATGACTCCATTAAGATAAAATTCTAGAGCAGACAAAAATAAGCTATGGTGATAAATTCAAAACAGTGATTACCTTGTGTGTGTTGGGGCAGGGGCAGGGATTAATTGAGAAGGGGCTATGGGCTTCCCTTGTGGCTCAGCTGGTAAAGATCTGTCTGCAATGCAGGAGACCTGGGTTCGATCCCTGGGTTGGGAAGATCCCCTGGAGAAGGGAAAGGCTACTCTTTCCAATATTCCGGGCCTGGAGACTTCCATGGACTGTATAGTCCATGGGGTCACAAAGAGTTGGACACGACTGAACGACTTTCACTTCCACTATGGGAACTTAACAAGGAGATAGAAATCTCTTATACCTTGATAATGAGTTATATGGTAAATACATTTGTCAAAACTCATCAAACTGTATACTTAAGATCTGTGCATCATTGGACATAAATTGTCTTAGTCTGTACCAGCTGCTTTAAGGCTGGTAGCTTATAAAAGAAAAAATAAAAGCATTAGTTGCATCCAACTCTTTGTGACCCCATGGACTGTACCCTGCCAGGCTCCTCTGTCCATGGAATTCTCCAGTCAAGAATACTGGAGTGGGTAGCCGTTTCCTTCTCCAGGGGATATTCCCAACCCAGGGATCAAACCTATGTCTCATGTCTCTTGCATTGGTAGGCGGGTTCTTTACCACTAGCATTACCTGGGAAGTCCAGCTTATAAACTACTGGAATTTATTTATCACAGTTTTAGAGGCAGAAGCCCACATTGCTAGCACAGTAGGGTTCTGGTGAAGGTCTCCTTATGGGCACCAGATTTCTGGCTATGTCTTCAAGTAGTAGAAGGGGCAAAGGCACTCTCTCTATAGTCTCTTTTATAATGGCATTAATCTCATTCATAAAGGCTCTATGTACTTGAAGGAGAGTACAAAATCATTCAAACCATAGCAATTTTTAAAGTTTTATCATAGAAAATTAGGGGGTTTTTTAGGCTTTCAACCTGAGTGAAAAATAAAGGCATTGTTTTAAGGACTTTTATTAATCCTTGGGAAAATCCAATGATGTCGGTTCAGAAATCAAACTCATCTCCAAGATGAAGAAGCTTAAGTAATTTTTGTGGTTCACACAGTCAGGATGAGTAGAACTAGGACTCAAACACTAGTGGGATGTAATTAACCCCCCACTAAAGCTGTCTCTTAAGATAGCTTGTTGTGACAACAATGAAGCTGGAAAAGGGAAGTACGGGTTCATTTTCCTCACATAAATACCGAGTCTTTAGCCTCAGCATCATGTGGAAAAAGAGAATATATGAATACTAAGTAGCCAGTCCAGACCTTATTCACAGAGGTATGTTAGTAGGAAATTGCGAGGAAAATGATAATTTGTGAGCCATAGGGATAGGAATGGTTAGATTTTGTCTCATACTACAATACATCTTATCTCTGTTTATTCATAGTTCACCTTACTTAAAATTAAAAAAAAATTTAATCTTATCATCATAGGAATAAAATAAGCATATGACTTTGAATTGTAACGAAGAATAAGCATTATATTGGATAGCCACCATAACCAAAATTAAAGTTATTTCAAATGAATCCCATTTAAAACTAATGTGGAAGGTTTAGCCACATTGTATTCTGTGGCCTATTTTTAACACACCTCCTTATACACAATAGCTTTGATTTAACATGGGAGAAGAGGCAAGAATAAAAATGTCACAGAATAGATAGGGAGCCTTATGGCACATTATTTCCCAAAAGTCCCCTCCTTTAATGACTGAATTCACTACACCTTCCTGAGAAAAGCAAAATGGTAGGTAATTTAAATTCAAACACCATGTAGGACATAGCCAACTTAGCAAGTCACAAAAAAGAATTCAGAGGAAGCAGAGACGATATTAACCACCATAAAGAAAACAGCAGAAGATAAATAATAGAATCTTGCTTACCACACAGGCCTCTAATTATAGGGGATAAAACTTCCTTGATATTTTTCTCAAATAAGACATTAAACAGAAAGGCCTTGGAAGAGAAAAGCATTTATTTTGGTGAAAGAAACATAAATAAAATAGTTACATGATATAAATAATGGCAATACTAAAGAATGTAACTGGTGCACACAAGCAAAAACCTCTGCAAAAACTAAGTACAGAGCAGAGGAGTTCAGGTCTGTTTCAGGAGGTGTTAACACAGTGCTGTCAACTAGAATTTTCTGTTGTGATGGAAACGCTCTCTGTTCTGTCCATTGTGATAGTCACAAGCCACGTGTTGCTAGTTGAGCACTTAAAATGTGGCTAGTGTGACTGAGGAACTGAAGTTTTAATTTTAATTAATTTAAATTTAAATAACCAAGTGTGGCTAGCGGGCATCGTATTGGACAGTATAGCCTTAGAATGGTTTCAAAGAAACAGACACGCCTTTAAGACTGACCTTGTCTTTAAACAAACCCCTGATGGCTCTGTAATTTCCCAAACTGACTTGTGAACATTAGTCAGTCTGTATGGCTTAAAGAGTTCAATGTGTTGCAGATACCTGCTGTTCCCAGGGGTGAAACGTATAGCCATGTCTGATGAAGGTTTGCCTCACAGCAATGAAATGGATTGTGACATTTGGAAACACTCTAACTCCTAACCCCAGCCCATGAGATTCCCAGAGCATGGCCTTACACAGAACTGACGTAGTCCTTTATCTGATCTTGGATTCTAAACCAAGAAAATAACAAAGTCTCCTGGTGCGCTTCTTGAGAAAAAAATAAAATTGATCTGACAGCCTAGCTTCTCTTCAGTAAGAGCTTATTGCTGTTGCTAATAGATTTCTTCCATGTGACCAGCTCCTCCACATGCTATTATGCTATAGCATTATAATCCACTATAATCCTCTAACTTTCTATCCTATCCCAAATGAATTTAGTCCTTGGTGGAAACCACCTGTGGAGTCTGTGTGGTGAAATTCCCTTCAACTAACCAAAGCATTAAGCTTTTGTTATGAAGGAGGTCATAAATTTAGCTAAAGATGGAATGCAGATTTCATTTAATCAACTGCTAATAACTGCATAGAGCAGTTATTAATAATAACTTAATAAAGAAATAATGTCTTGAGGTGCCTTGAAGTGCATTTAGTGGGAAATCATGCTGTGATTGTTTAGTAATATTTTCCATAATGGAGACTTTGTTTTCTGAGCTTCTATCAGCCACTCCTATGTGAGCCAATGTAAGGATACACAGTTGAGGAAAACATTGTCTAGATACATCTGTCACTAAATATCCTAGAAGAGTGCATCATAGATATGACAGAAGCAAAAAAATATTAGAGATCAATGTCAATGGGAAATATTGCAACTGGCATCATGGAAGAGGTGGCATTTGAGCTAGATTTTGAAAGATGCATGATCTGTGGAGTAATAATGTGGAAGCATTACTGGCAATAACAGACACAGGGATGAACAGCCTGTCAAAGGAAGGGCAAATGTGTGACAAAGGCAGGGAGAGATGCACTGAAAGATGCTACCGAAAAGATGTGGAGTCAAATACAAAAAGGCATTGGATGCCATGCTATGGAACTTTTTTTGTAGTGATAAGTAGCCATCAAAAAGCTTTGAGGTCAGAGCTGTATTTTAAGAAGACAAGTTTGACTGTCATGAGCAGGAGGGATAGGTAAAACAAGATGTCAAATGTAGCAGTCATTTTATTAATTTATTTGTAATATACCCTTCAAAAATTCTAAAATTAATTGAAAGGGCATATTATAATCATATAATACCCACCCATCGGAACAAGACCTAGTTTTCCCCACAGTCAGTCTCTCCCATCAGGAAGCTTCCATAAGCCTCTTTCCCTTATCCATCAGAGGGCAGACCAAATGAAAATCACAATCACAGAAAACTAATCAAAATGGCCCCATGGACCACTGCTGCTGCTACTGCTGCTAAGTCATTTCAGTCGTGTCCGACTCTGCGGCCCCATAGACGGCAGCCCACCATACTCTCCTGTCCCTGGGATTCTCCAGGCAAGAACACTGGAGTGGGTTGCCATTTCCTTCTCCAATGCATGAAAGTGAAAAGTGAAAGGGAAGTCACTCAGTCATGCCCAACTCTTCGAGACCCCATGGACTGCAGCCTACCAGGCTCCTCCACCCATGGGATTTTCCAGGCAAGAGTACTGGAGTCGGGTGCCATTGCCTTCTCTGCCATGGACCACAGCCTCATCTAGCTCAATGAAACTATGAGCCATGCCATGTAGGGCCACTGAAGACGGACGGGTCATGGTGGAGAGTTCTGACAAAATGTGGTGACTGGAGAAGGGAATAGCAAACCACTTCAGTATTCTTGCTATGAGAACCCCATGAACATTAAGAAAAGGCAAAAAGATGAATTCCCCAGGTCAGTAGACGCCCATATGTTACTGGAGAAGAGTGGAGAAATAACTTCAGAAAGAATGAAGAGATAGAGCCAAAGTAAAAACAATGCCCAGTTGTGGATGTGACCGGTGATGGAAGTAAAGTCCAATGCTGTAAGGAGCAATATTGCATACAAACCTACAATGTTAGGTCCATGAATCAAGGTAAATTGGAAGTGGTCAAACAGGAGATGGAAAGAGTGAACATGGACATTTTAAGAATCAGTGAACTAAAATGGATTGGAATGGGTGAATTTAACTCAGATGACCATTATATCTACTACTGTGGGCAAGAATCCCTCAGAAGAAATAGAGTAGCCCTCATATTCAACAAGAGTCTGAAATGCAGTACTTGCATGC
The DNA here is from genome assembly GCF_002263795.3 of Bos taurus. Taxonomy (NCBI): domain Eukaryota; kingdom Metazoa; phylum Chordata; class Mammalia; order Artiodactyla; family Bovidae; genus Bos; species Bos taurus. The sequence goes on from NC_037328.1 coordinate 136,724,149, forward strand.
AATCTCAAAAACGACAGAATGATCTCTGTTCGTTTCCAAGGTAAATCATTCAATATTACAGTAATCCAAGTCTATGCCCCAACCAGTAACGCTGAAGAAGCTGAAGTTGAACAGTTCTATGAAGACCTACAAGACCTTTTAGAACTAACACCCACAAAAGATATCCTTTTCTTCATAGGGGACTGGAATGCAAAAGCAGGAAGTCATGAGATACGTGGAGTAACAGGCAAATTTGGCCTTGGAATACAACATGAAGAAAGGCAAAGGCTAATAGAGTTTTGCCAAGAGAATGCACTGGTCATAACAGGCACCCTCTTCCAACAACACAAGAGATGACTCTACACATGGACATCACCAGATGGTAAATACAGAAATCAGATTAATTATATTCTTTGCAGCTGAAGATGAAAAAACTCTATACAGTCATCAAAAACAAGACCAGGAGCTGACTGTGGCTCAGATCATGAACTCTTTATTGCAAAATTCCGACTTCAATTGAAGAAAGTAGGGAAAACCACTAGACCATTCAGGTATGACCTAAATCAAATCCCTTATGATTATACAGTGGAAGTGACAAATAGATTCAAGGGCTTAGATCTGATAGACAGAGTGCCTGAAGAACTATGGGCTTAGATTTGTGATGTTGTACAGGAGGCAGGGATCAAGACCATGCCCCCCAAAAAAGAAACACAAAAAGGCAAAACGGTTATCTCAGGAGGGCTTACAAATAGCTCGGAAAAGAGGAGAAGCAAAAGGCAAAGGAGAAAAGGAACGATATACCCATCTGAATGCAGAGTTCCAAAGAATACTAAGAAGAGATAAGAAAGCTTTCCTCAATGATCAGTACAAAGAAATAGAGGGAAACAAGAGAACAGGAAAGGCTAGAGATCTCTTCAAAAAAATTAGAGATACCAAGGGAATATTTCATGCAAAGATGGGCACAATAAAGGACAAAAATGGTATGCACCTAACAGACTCAGAAGATATTAAGAAGAGATATTAAGAATACACAGAAGGAATATACAAAATGAAGATCTTCCTGACCCAAATAACCATGATGGTGGGATCATTCACCTAGAATCAGACATCCTGGACTGAGAAGTCAAGTGGGCCTTAGGGAGCAACACTAGGAACAATGCTAGTGGAGGTGATAGAATTCCAGTTGAGCTATTTCAAATCCTGAAAGATGATGCTGTAGAAGTGCTGCACTCAATATGCCAGCAAATTTGGAAAACTCAGCAGTGGCCACAGGACTGGAAAAGGTCAGTTTTCATTCCAATCCCAAAGAAAGGCAATGCCAAAGAATGCTCAAACTACTGCACAGTTGCACTCATCTCACACGCTAGTAAAATAATGCTCAAAATTCTCCAAGCCAGGCTTCAGCAATATGTGAACTATGAACTTCCAAATGTTCAAGCTTGTTTTAGAAAAGGCAGAAGAACTAGAGATCAAATTGCCAACATCCACTGGATCATCGAAAAAGCAAGAGAGTTCCAAAAAAACATCTACTTCTGTTTTTTGACAATGCAAAGCCTTTGACTGTGTGGACCACAACAAACTGTGGAAAATTCTTAAAGAGACGGGAATACTAGGCCACCTGACCTGCCTCCTGAGAAATCTGTATGCAGGTCAAGAAGAGACAGTTAGAACCAGACATGGAACAACAGACTGGTTCCAAATTGGAAAAGGATACGTCAAGGCTATATATGGTCATCGTGTTTATTTAACTTATATGCAGAGTATATCATGCAAAATGCCAGGCTGGATGAAGCACAAGGTGGAATCAAGATTGCTGGGAGAAATATCAACAACCTCAGATGAGCAGATGACACCACCCTTATGGAAGAAAGCAAACAGGATGAAAGTGAAAGTGGAGAGTGAAAAAGTTGGCTTAACACTCAACATTCAGAAAACTAAGATCATGGCATCCAGTCCCATCACTTCATGGCAAATAGATGGGGAAACAGTGAGAGACTATTCTCTTGGGTTCCAAAATCACTGCAGATGGTGACTGCAACCATGAAATTAAAAGACTCTTGCTTCTTGGAAGAAAAGCTATGACCAACCTAGACAGCATAGTAAAAAGCAGAGATGTTACTTTGCAGACAAAAGTCCAGCTAGTCAAAGCTATGGTTTTTCCAGTAGTTATGTATGGGTGTGAGAGTTGGACTATAAAGAAAGCTGAGCGCCAAAGAATTGATGCTTTTGAACTATGGTGTTGGAAAAGACTCTTGAGAGTCCCTTGGACTGTAACGAGATCCAACCAGTCCATCCTATAGGAAATCAGTCCTGAATATTCATTGGAAGGACTGATGTTGAAGCTGAAACTCCAATAGTTTGGCCACCTGATGCGAAGAGCTGACTCTTTGGAAAAGATCCTGATGCTTGGAAAGATTGAAGGTGAGAGAAGAAGGTGATGACAGAGGATGAGATGGTTGGATGGCATCACCGACTCAATGGACTTGAGTTTGTGCAAGCTCCAGGAGTTGGTGATGGACACGGAAGACTGGTGTGCTGCTGTCCATCTCTCTCACAGAGAGTCAGACATGACTGAACAACTGAACTGGACTGAAGAAACACAAGTAAGGCCAATGTGGTGGGAGTGCAGGGAGAAGGACTGGGGAATGATGGAAGGTGAAGTCAGAGAAAGGACAACACCAGATCACAGGCAGCCTCTGAGACTAGAAATCCCTGACAACTGGTGAAGGAAAAGCCCAAATCACCACGGCCTGCTTATACTTGGGTACAGAAGGACCTATGGGTAAAATAGCAAAATACTTTCATTCCAGCTGGTAAACAGCCACTATGCTGATGTCCCTAAGAATCCCCACAGCCCTAGCCAGCCAGGGTTTTCCCTGAGGGCCATAAAACTTCCAGGATCCGGTAATTTAAGAATTCAGGGTAACTACATGCCTCTAACCTTGATCTAGCTCCATGACTGCAGGTGTATAACATTATCCCTGGGCAAAAGGAAAAGTATTTCTTTATATACATCTTTATGAAGTTCAAAATAAGCATGCATTCACTCAGTAAATATTTATTAAGTACCAACTATGGGCCAGGAGTTATTAGAAGTATCAGGATAAGTTACAGTAAATAGACCAGTTTCTGCCCTCACAAAGCTAAGAGTTTGAACTTTAGGCAAATTATTGCCTGTAAAGAGCAGTTTTTAGGCAGTGATTCTCAACCCAAACTACACAACAGAATCACCAGAAAGTTTTTTAAAGTACTGATACCTAGGTCTCACCCTCAGAGGGTCTGATTTAACTGATATGAGTAGTGGCTAGGTTACTGGAAATTTCTAACCCCCTCCCCAGCTGATTCAGTGTGTTACAAGGCTGAAAGCTTCCCTCCTAGAGATATGAGCCAATGTGGATGACAGAGTGGAATTGTGACATTTTAGTAAAATTTATGGATGCAAACCTAGGACATCTTCACTACATGTTAAAGCATAAAGATGAATCAAGATGGAAACATGATTCTTTCAAAGGTATTTTTCAGAAAGTTCTTGAGGCTGTCTTTGTAGAATGATATTCTGACAAATGCTGCCTGCCAGTGTGATCCAATGTTAGTCAAATCAACCCCTCGTATTCTGCCAATCCTCAGCAAAACTCTGGGTTTTGTGAAATCAAATTCCTCAGGAGAAGGACCTCCACCCATGACCTGTCTGCCTGTCAGCCTGAGGAATGGATGAACACCCAGCATTCCAGACCACAGGATAGGAGTCCAGCTCTCAGGGTTAACCAAAACTCAGTGGATTGAGATTATTCTTTACATAGTATTCTTGCCTCTCCAACTGCTTTCTAGTTGACTCCCTCAGTTGTCCATCTTGTGACATATGTTTAGAAAGAAACAGAATCAGAAACTCCTTGAAAAGGTTTGACCCAAAAGAGAGTTGAGGGGAGCTGTGGAAAGGGAATTAAAAAGATACCCAGCGTGTTTAGGTATACTTCAGCTGAGCAGCTTGGAATGTGACCAAGAATGTAGAAAGAAAATGACTAGGATTTCAAAACGCAGCAAGAAAACCCACAAAAAGGAAACATCTAAGTGGAAATAACAGAGCCCTGAATTATGATTTAGAAGGCAAGAATTTTTGCCTCTGGTCTATTGTGACATGGGTAACTTCTCTGTGCCTCAGTTTCCTCAATTTTAAAATGAGGGGACTAGACTTACATGATCTCCAATAGAACAGGTAGGTAAAATGTAATTTAATATCTGTAAGAGAGAGAGAAAGAGAAAAAAAATACTGATAAGTGGAATATGAAGACAACTGTTAGGGAGAAACCAAATTTACATTTGGAGCCCAAGACACTCCTAGGAGGTGAGGGTAGAAGGGGATCCATGAGAAGCCTAGGTAAACGCACCACCAAGGAGAACAGATAAGACCACCTGCCCAGCTTCTGCAATGACATAGGAGTTCCAAAGTATAGTGCACACTGGGACCAAACCCAGGAGCAGGGAGCAGGCTTGAGTCCTGGAGAAATGGACACGTAAGTAAGGAACTATAATGATGGGAATCCAAGCCATATTTGCCCAAAGCCCACCTCTGGCTGAACTTACTCCTCACTGCTGGGGCCTTCTCTCTGGCCCCTTAAAGAAGAGCAGTGACCCCAAAAGGGTCTACACTAGCAGCTTTTCCTGGAGCCATCAGCCTCTGTGGAACTGCAAATTCCCCTAGCCTGAGTTGGGATTTCAGTCCTGGCCTGTCAGAAGAAGGGGCTCCCAGGAAAGGTCACTGTATTTCCCATTCATGAGGCAGGTGTGGACTCCCACATTCAACTTTGGGACCCTACCTGAGTGGTGCTTTATTTGCATCCCAAGCTATGAACTGAGGCAATCCAGTCACACATCTATAAGATGACTTACAGCTCTAATATGCTGTGGTTTTAGTGTACAATTCAAAATGAAATCCAAAGACAGAGTTTGGCATATAACTATCTCCTTAAGCTTGTAGACTCTGGAACTCTTGTCTGAAAAAAAAGAGATGTGTAAATTAGGAATCCATCTGTGACCATGACATAGCCTAAAATTAACACAGAAGGCATATCACTTCTAAAGATCCATGAATTCACTCCATGTGCATTCATTAAAAATCATTAAAGTGAAAGCTGGGAATGCGAAAGATAATTATATAGTTTGAATATCTAAAACGTCTTCCTTATGGAGAGCAGGTTTGTATGCATGTGTAAAATATATATGTATTATCTCCAAATGGAAACAGAAACACATGTTTGCTTTATTGGAAGGTAATCATTGTATTAATTTCCTGTTTCAAATGGCCTTAAACAATAACCATCAGCTTTGTTAACATGCATACTGCTTAACTCAGAAATTTCACATGTAGAAATTTAACCTGATGAAAATTTTCACATGTATACAAAAATATATAAGAATGTTCATTGTCACAATATGTTAACAAGGAAAAAAGCTGAAAAGAATTGAAATGTTTGTTAATAAGAGATTAGTTAGATAACTTATCAGTCATCCATATACAAGGATACTCTACAATTACCAAAAATAGTCAAACTTGCTTTTATACTAAAAAGAAAATTTTATGTTAACTGATGGAGCTGATATTTACAGTTTGCATATTTACCCCACATCCATTCTCTGCTTCTAATTAAATCGAGTTGAAGCTGAGGATTTCTTGTGTCAGGGAGGCTTGGTTACAAAGAGCACTGACCACAAAATGATAATTCCTCACACAGGTCAGAATGGCCATCATCAAAAAGTCTACAAACAGTAAATGCTGGAGAGGGTGTGGAAAAAGGAAACCCTCTTACACTGTTGATGGGAATGTAAATTAGTACAGCTACAATGGAGAAAAGTAAGGAGGTCCCTTAAAAAAACTAAAAACAGAGTTATCATATGATCCAGCAATCCCATTGCTGGGCATATATTGGAAAATATACATATACCCCAATGTTCATAGCAGCACGATTTATAATAGCCAAGACATGGAAGCAGCCTAAATGTCCACTGGACGACGAATGGATGAAAAAGATGTGGTATATTTATTACAATGGAATATTACTCAGCTGTCAAAAAGAACTAATGCCATTTGCAGCAACATGAATGGACCTAGAGATTATCATACTAAGTGAAGCAAGCCAAAGACAAATATCATGTGATTATCACATGTAGAATATTAAAAAAAAAAAAGATACAAATGAACTTATACAAAACAAAAATAGACCCAAAGGTACAACAACTTATGGTTACTAAAGGAGAAGGAGGGGAGAGGAGTAAATTAGGAGTTTGGGATTAACATAAACACACTATTATATATAAAATAAATAACCAACAAGGACCTACTATACAGTACAGGGAACTATAGTCAATATTTTCTAATAACCTATAAGAAAAAAGAATGTATATATATATATATATATGTATATATATATATATATATATATATATATATATATGTATGATACAATCACTTTGCTCTCTACCTAAAACTAACAAACATGGTAAAACAACTATACTTCAATTTAAAAAAAAAAAAAGACAATTTTTAGTGCTCAGCACCAAAGACAAGAGACCCAGAGAAAAATATTCTCAGCATCCCACGGGCACATTCTTGAGAATGGAAATAACCTGGACTGTCCTGAGAAAACAAGGACAACCTACCTGGGCCTTTCCCTGGAGGTTAATTCGTTTTCTTATAAACGAAAGGCAAATGTCATCATTTAGCAGATAAAGTCCTTGCTTTTATGGAGATTTAGGTGACAGGAGATGGAAAAAATAAAGAAAACAAAATAATGAAAAAGACAATCTGAGATTAATAAATCTTTGAAAAAAAATTTTAATGGATTAAGCAATCAGTGCAGGGTCGAGAGGAAGAATGGTCAGGAAAAAAAACATGTGGCTGGAGATCTTAATGTCCAGATAGGATTGGGCATGCCAAGATGTGGGCAAACAGGTAAGCAATGACCCCAAGGCATCTGTTGTGTTGAAAGAATGCATGAAAGGGGAATCCATTGGATGGTAAATCAAGGGTCTGATATGATATGATTCACTGTCTAGGGGAAGGAACAAGAAAGAAGGAAATGGAGACAAAGACAATTGATGGAAGGGGATGATGATGTGTCTGCTGTTGTTCAGTCACTAAGTCATGTTTGATTCTTTTCAACCCCAAGGACTGTAGTGCTCCAGGCTCCTCTGTTCTCTACTATCTCCCAGAGTTTGCTCAAACTCATGTCCATTGAGTTGGTGATGCCATCCAACTATCTCATCTTCTGTTGCCTGCTTCTCCTCTTGCCCTGAATCTTTCCCAACATCAGGATCTTTTCCAAGAGTCAGCTCTTCACATCAGGTAGCCAAACAATTGGAGCTTCAGCTTCCGCATCAGTCCTTTCAATGAATAGTCAGGGTTGATTTTCTTTAGGGTTGACCGGTTTGACTTCCTTTCAGTCCAAGGTGGAGAAGGCAGTGGCAACCCACTCTAGTACTCTTGCCTGGAAAATCCATGGAGGAGGCTGGTAGGCTGCAGTCCATTGGGTCGCTAAGAGTTGGACACGACTGAGCGACTTCACTCTCACTTTTCACTTTCTTGCATTGGAGAAGGAAATGGCAACCCACTCCAGTGTTCTTGCCTGGAGAATCCCAGGGACGGGGGAGCCTGGTGGGCTGCCGTCTATGGGGTTGCATAGAGTCAGACACTACTGAAGTGACTTAGCAGCAGCAGCAGCAGTCCAAGAACTCTCAAGAGTCTTCTCCAGCACCCAGTATGAAAGCATCAATTCTTCGGCATTCAGGCTTCTTTACGGACCAACTCTCACATCCATATATGACTACTGAAAAGACCATAGCTTTGCCTATATGGATCTTTGTCAGCAAAGTGATGTCTCTGCTTTTTAATATGCAGTCTAGGTTTGTCATAACTTTCTTTCCAAGGAACAACCATCTTTTAATTTCATGGCTGCAGTCACCATCTGCAGTGACTTTGGAGCCCACGAAAATAAAATCTGTCACTGCTGATGTGTCTGAAGAAGAAAATTAGTAAGGACAGGAAAGGGGGATAGGAACACCAGAAAGAAAGATTTCAGCACCTGCTCCAGACTAGAGGTGGTATAGCTGATACTGGGAAAGGACAGTGCCAGGACTGGCTTGCCTGAGGGTCTAAGGAGTTTTTCTAAACCTCTGGGGTATCAGAGTGGGATAGCAAGACGACCACAGATTGGAGATGTATAGCCTAGCCAAGAAAAGGCTAGTGCAGAATTTACTTGTAATCATATTCATTATGCTGGGAAGTATTGAAGGCAGGAGGAGAAGGGGATGACAGAGAATAAGATGGTTGGATGGCATCACCAACTTGATGGACATGAGTTTGAGCAAGCTCCAAGAGTTGGTGATGGACAGGGAAACCTGGCGTGCTACAATCCATGGGGTTGCAAAGAGTCAGACACGACTGAGCAACTGAACTGAACTGAACTGATATTCATTATAATCACAATTTATCTCAGGCTTAGTCACTATGGATCAAGCTGACCTGAAGCTCTAGACAGAAGAGGTAATTTAGGTTGTTAGATTTTTCCTCTATATGGTAATGCTCCACAATGATGACTATTTTGCAATTTGATCTTTTCTGGACTATGTATCGTGTTCCAATGATCCATTTTGCCAATATACACTGTTTTGATTTAAAGACTTTACAAAAACTTAGTTTTAGAATAAGTCTTAAAGTCAGACAATGTAAATTCTCCAACCTTATTCTTTTGCATAATTGTTTCACCTATTATGCAATTTCATATTTTTAAATCTTATTTTAATATTTTGTGAAAATGTTTCTGTATTTATTAAATACAGCTGCTTTGTTTATTTTTATCTGAAAAAAGAAAATAAAAGAAAGAAGCGCTGTCAGTAAAGCATACTTTAGGCTAAAACTGAATCTATCATTTCAGTGCCTTAAACAAAGAGGGAGTTTACTTTCCCTTCATATAACAGAAGTCTGAAGATTGGTGTCTGCTACTATTGATTCAGCAGTTCATCAAGGTCAGGGCTGACACTCTATGGGTCTGTTGACCTCTCTCTCATGGTCACAAGATACTAGCTACACCGACTATCATTTTGTTCATTCACAGCAGAAAAAAAGTAACCATATTTCCTTGTCCAGAATTGTATCAAATGCCTTTTTTGGTTTCAAGAGGGGGTGGGTGTGGAATGTTTTTGTCTTTCAGCCTATAAAATATACATAGACCAGAAAGAAGGTGTCTGATATGAGAGTCGAAGTACTAATCTGTGACGCTGGCCTCCAAGAATTGAAGAGGGGTTTTTAAAAAAATTTTTGCATTGAACTCTTCACTCCCTAAAATATAGCAAAGAGACCAGTGATTTAGAATCCAAATGAAGCCACATCACTTTCCTTCTCAATGTTGCTTGAGGACCACCTTCATGCCTCCTGATCCTGCCTCTCCCCCAGCATTCTACAGTACTCTCTCTGGCTGTGAGAGTCAGAGACACAAACTAGAAAAACAAATCTAGTCTATTGCTGAAAGACAAGAGTAACATGACTACAGCATAGCTCTCTTTAATAAACTTTCATCGAAAGAATGTTGAAATTAAATGCATGTTCATGTATTGCCTCTTTCAGGCCCTGAATGGGGAAAACTGGGTATTTCTTCTTTCCTCTCATTCAGTAAACAGCTATAGGGCTTCTGTGTGTCAGGCACTGGGTGTTTTATTCTTCCTTTTATTATTGTTCCCTGTCCTATTTTCTTGGATTATTTCTCTCTTCAAATGTCTGTGACGACACTTGAAAAAGTATGAGACAATATATCAAACCTGAAGAATGCAGGGCACTGTCAGGGCCATCAGAGCACCACCCACAGCCCTGAGAAGGAAAGCCTGGGAAGGGGTGAAAGAATCAAGATGCAAGAGAATACCTGTGAGGAATGATATTTCTTACAACACTCATGTGCTTACTCATGCATTTATTTACTCACTAAACATTTACTGAGTCCATTTTCTAGATTCTGGAAATATTGTGGTGAACACACAAACAAGGTCTCTACCTTCATTGAGCTTATACTTGTTGTAGGGCAATGTTTTTGAAATATAAATCAGTGTTATTTCCCCAGTAGTTTCCTTTTTATTTCTCTGTTCCCAATCAAGTAGCTAAGCTATGCTCATTGCCTCAGGGGAAAGATGGAATAAGAAGAAAGCAGAGAAAAAAAGAAGACATCTTGTACTTTAGGGGGATAGAAATGACGTGCTATGCACTGAGTCATGTTCGACTCTGTGATCCTATGGCCCATAGCTCGCTCGGCTCCTCTGTCCATGGGATTTCCCAGGTAAGAATACTGGAGTGGGTTGTCATTCCCTTCTCCAGAGAAATGACTTTAGGAATAAACACTATGTTAGCATGAACAGGACCTCAACCTACACAGACACTGCATGAAATGGCAAAGATTTATCTTCACTGAAAGGCGGAAGAGAGATGGAGGGCAAGAGAGTGGCCACAAGTAGGCCAGCGAGGGAGCTGGAAGGAACACTCCAGACCAAAAAGTGCTATGGCTGAGCACAAGCTGTATCTCAGCCCAGGGCCAGCATGAGAAGCTGTGATCATCCAGGAGCCAGATGGCAAACAGACTGCATTTACCAACACAAAGGGAGCACTGGGTCTTTATCTACCAGGTGTTCAAACTCCATCCTTGCCTCTTCTTCCTGGGCACACAGTTAGGCTCTATTTCCCAGCCTCCCTTGCAACTAGATGAAGTTACATCATAAACCAGGGAGCTCTGGCCAAAGGAGTGTGGGAGGAAGTGATACACACCATTTTCTATCTTGTCCATAAACGCTTCCAATGTAGCTTCCAAAGAGCTCCCCGATGCTCCCTCTTTCCTGTTCTGTCAGATATAAATGACACGTTTCAAGGCAAGAGAAAATGGCAGAACCAAAAGATAGAAGAAGCCTGGGTTCCCACATCCCTACTTGGAAGAGCCACTGGGTTTCTGGTCCCACACAGACCAGAATTCACAGACATCTGCGTTGTGTGAACCGAAGTTAATTTTTCTTGTTAAGTCACTAAAATGTTTGAAGTTACAGAAATTTTAGCTTACTCAACAAATATTCCAAGCAAGCCCCAGGCTTTGGATTTAGTTCACTCCTTACCCATTAGTACATGAAGACAGGCACTTCACTGCAAAATACCAGGACACAGTAAGCAATCTCCCCTCAGTGAAGTTGGGGCCCTCACAATCTACCATGTGGTGTAATGGTGAGAAAGGAAAACATCCTGCTCTTATATTTGTGAAATTAAACAAAATCTACTTAAGATTTTCCCTGAGCAAGGAGAGTGATTAAGCACATGAGCATCACAGTGTAGAAGGGGAGAGAAATATGCAACAAGCAAGTGAAGAGTTATGTGCTGAGCTCTATGAAAGAAAAATACAAATAGTCCGGAGCAAAAATAAGTGTGGGTATAATTTATATTAGGGAGTGGGAATGAGTGAAGGCTTCTCTGAAGAAGGAACAGTTGAACCTAAGAGGGAGTCAGAGCCAAGCAAGTTAAAAGCCAGGGGAATAGTATTCCAGGCAAAGGGAATAGAATGTAAAAAGGCCCTGAGAAAGGAAAGAGGTTGGCTTATTTGAGGATCTGAAATATAGCTGTGACATACAGAAGAGGAGAAGAATATGATACAGGAAAGGAGAAGTAGGGAGAGGCAAATTCATACTGCCCCATGGAAACCTGGATCTTGATTTTTAATTTTATTACAAGAGCTTGGGAAAGTGCTGAAAAATGTTAAGCAAGGATCATGGTCAGGACTGCATTTTTAAAATCTCAAACTGACCAAGATGGAGACTTGTTGGGAGGGAGGGAAAAGAAAAGGGCCAATGTAGGAAGCTATTTAAGCAATCCAGGCAGGAGATGATGGTGTGCTGAATTAGAAGGGTGTCAGTGTGTATGTGGAGAGAATCAGATGAGTTTAGTCTATGCTTGGGAAGCTGAATGGAGTGCAGCTCTTGCATTCAATATCTTTAAATTCTAGTAAGAGGAACATTAAGTGGTACAAAATTCAGTTCTCAGCTAGGCCCTCGAAAGGTTGAAAGAATGTGGAAAATGAGAGTAGCAGTGGCCTCTCCTGTCTGAAGCACCATAATTTGAGCAGATTGGTTTGGTTGAGGTTGCAGGGAAAGCTGGGCTTGGAATCAGAAGGTTGCAGCCCAGTTGGGTGTACTCACTTAGGTGTGACATCATGCTGGATGGATAGAGCCTGATAAGGTAAGCAACTTAGAAACCTAACAAATAAGGTCTCTGCCCAGACATGATCTAAGCACTATGGAGGTGAGTGCCATTCAAATAAATTCACCCTTTGCCCATTCTTGTGTGTGTGTGCATGAGCTCAGCCGTGTTCGATTCTTTGTGACCCCATGGGCTGCAGATCCCCGGGCTTCTCTGTCCATGGAATTTTCCGGGTAAGAATACTGGAATGGGTTGCCATTTCCTCCTCCAGGGGTTCTTCCTGACCCAGGGGGTGAACTCACATCTCTTGAGTCTCCTGCATTGGTAAGCAGATTCTTTACCAACTGTGCCACCTAGGAAGCCCCCTTCTTACTAGCTTATAATAATAAGAGGAAGGATAGTTAACATTATGGAGCTCTTCGTACAGGGCCCTGTTCCAAAGCAGCACAGTGGCTTTGTATTAAAGTATACGACTTCCTGACTTCTGTTCTTTCTCCTGTGTTTGGAAAGAGAAATAAGTTAATTTTGACCTCAAAGGGCTTCCCTTGTGGCTCAGCTGGTAACAGATCCAACCGCAATGGGGGAGACCTGGGTTTGAGCCCTATGTTTGGAAGATCCCCTGGAGAAGGGGAAGGCTACCCACTCCAGTATTCTGGCCTAGAGAATTCTATGGGCTATATAGTCCATGGGATCGCAAAGAGTCGGATACGACTGAACAACTTTCACACACACACACACTGTTCCTAGGAATGTGTTGCTGCTGCTGCTGCTGCTAAATCGCTTGAGTCGTGCCCGACTCTGTGCGACTCTATAGATGGCAGCCCACCAGACTCCCCCGTCCCTGGGATTAAGTTCTCTCATTTAAGCTCACTAGAGCTTTGTAAGATCCCTGCTATCATTACCACTGTTTACTAACTAAAACTAGTGCCTAGAGATTAGTACCTTGTCCAAGGCCATGTCTTCATTAATTATAGCAACATATATTCCAACCCAGCTCTGTCTTCCAGAGCTAGGCTTCTAACCATATCATCAACGTGTTGAAAAGGATTTTGAAGATGCATTTGTGTTGAAGAAGGCAAAGTCAGGTGGATGCAGTCTGGTCAGTCATGTATTTACCACCTCTGTAGCAGCACTGCATGCCTCCAAAATATATCAATCTTATTTAAATAAAAGTAGATGCTAGGATTAAATCTCTCTCCTCTAGCTGTCTTATTGTAACCATGCTGCCTTATTCTAAAAGATAAATCAGTATGGATTGCATCCAACTTAGAATAACGAAAGAAAATTATAATTATACTTGATAATCTTATAAAATATCATATTCACATTCTAATGGTTGATTATATTTTTCAGGCCAACTAACTAGAAAGAATATTATTTGAAGAATCTGGTATACAAGGGCCTCTAGACACCTTAACACAGAATTCTAAAAACATTATGAAAGATTAAAAACCTACTTGGAGAGCCTCTTCTCTTTAGAACTCAACTGGGAAGTCATATCAGGCTAAAAAATGGTTCTGGGGCAAAGCCAAGCTTTGAGCTGTCAGGGAAAGGCTGCACTGAAACAGAACTGCATCATCTCTGGGAACCCAGTGCTCACTGGTAAAAACCAACGTTGCTGTTCCTCCATGCGCTCATAAGAAAAGAGCATTTGAAACTACTAATGTGGTTTTCTTCTCTTCACCACCTCTCCTGCCCCCAGTGGAGGGAAATATTTACTCTTCTAATTTCTTTCTTCTTTATGTCACCAAATACCTTGTGATAGTATTACACTTGACAGATCTCTTATTGAGAATTTGCCAAAGTCAAAATATAATTAGTTTGGTTTTTCAGACATATAAAAGTGCCAGAGAGTGAACTATGCTCAACCTATTGGAGATTGTATCCAATTGCTCATATCTCAGTGAAATTTTCTGGAGCTGTAAACAATTGTTATATCTTAAAGAAGGCCTTGTGCAATATAATATTTTGCTGAAAGAAGCTGGGTCCCTAGATTTTAGAGAATGTAAGGGCTACCCAGGGGATTAGCAGATATTCATGAAATGTCTACTAGGTCAGGCATGTTGCTAATTTTGAGGATAAACAGTAGAATGAGATCTAAGAGAATTGACAGTGTAATAAAGAAGAGAGTGATCTATACAACACCTCTTAGAGTGAGTACAAAGAGATCAGTATAGATATTAGACTAGTTCTCAAAGTTGTGATCCTCAGATAAATAGCATCAGTGAGAAGCTTGTTAGAAATGCAAATTCTCATACCCTATATGAAACCTACTGTGGAGGGGGCGCAGCTAGAAACCACTCTCCAAGTGATTCTGATGCAGTCTAATGTCTGGAAATGACTGATTTGGCAAAACAGAAGACAATACAGTATAATTGCTTAGATGGGTTACTAGTATCCAACCAAGAAATAATGAATGTGGGCACTGGGGTCTTTTGGAGTGATGTAATCTTTAATACAATCTTTAATGTAATTTTTAATACAGTGTATTAAAAAGCAGAGACATCAATTTGCTGACAAAGATACATATTAGTTCTAGTTCAGTAGCTCAATCGTGTCTGACTCTTTGCTACCCCATGACTCGCAGCATGCCAGGCCTCCCTGTCATCACCAACTCCTGGAGTTCACACAGACTCATGTCCATCGAGTCGGTGATGCCATCCAGCCATCTCATCCTCTGTCGTCCCCTTCTCCTCCTGCCCCCAATCCCTCCCAGCATCAGAGTCTTTTTCAATGAGTCAACTCTTCGCATGAGGTGGCCAAAGTACTGGAGTTTCAGCTTTAGCATCATTCCTTCCAAAGAAATCCCAGGGTTGATCTCCTTCAGAATGGACTGGTTGGATCTCCTTGCAGTCCAAGGGACTCTCAAGAGTCTTCTCCAATACCACAGTTCAAAAGCATCAATTCTTCAGCACTCAGCCTTCTTCACAGTCCAACTCTCACATCCATACATGACCACTGGAAAAACCATAGCCTTGACTAGATGGGCCTTTTTTGGCAGAGTAATGTCTCTGCTTTTGAATATGCTATCTAGGTTGGTCATAACTTTCCTTCCAAGGAGTAAGTGTCTTTTAATTTCATGGCTGCAGTCACCATCTGCAGTGATTTTGGAGCCCCCCAAAATAAAGTCTGACACTTTCCACTGTTTCCCCATTTATTTGCCATGAAGTGATGGGACCAGATGCCATGATCTTCGTTTTCTGAATGTTGAGCTTTAAGCCAACTTTTTCACTCTCCACTTTCACTTTCATTAAGAGGCTTTTGAGTTCCTCTTCACTTTCTGCCATAAGGGTGGTGTCATCTGCATATCTGAGGTTACTGAAATTTCTCCCAGCAATCTTGATTCCAGCTTGTGTTTCTTCCAGTCCAGCATTTCTCATGATGTACTCTGCATATAAGTTAAATAAGCAGGGTGTCAATATACAGCCTTGACGTACTCCTTTCCCAATTTGGAACCAGTCTGTTGTTCCATGTCCAGTTCTAACTGTTGCTTCCTGACCTGCATACAAATTTCTCAAGAGGAAGGTCAGGTGGTCTGGTATTCCCATCTCTTTCAGAATTCTCCACAGTTTATTGTGATCCACACAGTCAAAGGCTTTGGCATAGTCAATAAAGCTGAAATAGATGTTTTTCTGGAACTCTTGCTTTTTCCATGATCCAGCGGATGTTGGCAATTTGGTCTCTGGTTCCTCTGCCTTTTCTAAAACCAGCTTGAACATCTGGAAGTTCACGGTTCATGTATTGCTGAAGCCTGGCTTGGAGAATTTGGAGCATTACTTTACTAGCATGTGAGATGACTGCAATTGTGCAGTAGTTTGAGCATTCTTTGGCATTGCCTTTCTTTGGGATTGGAATGAAAACTGACCTTTTCCAGTCCTGTGACCACTGCTGAGTTTTACCAATTTGCTGACATATTGAGGGCAGCACTTTCACAGCATCATCTTTCAGGATTTGAAATAGCTCCACTGGAATTCCATCACCTCCACTAGCTTTGTTTGTAGTGATGCTTTCTAAGGCCCACTTGACTTCACATTCCAGGATGTCTGGCTCTAGGTCAGTGATCACACCATTGTGATTATCTAGGTCATGAAGATCTTTTTCGTACAGTTCTTCTGTGTATTCTTGCCACCTCTTCTTAATATCTTCTGCTTCTGTTAGGCCCATACCGTTTCTGTCCTTTATCGAGCCCATCTCTGCATGAAATGTTCCCTTGATATCTCTAATTTTCTTGAAGAGATCTCTAGTCTTTCCCATTCTCTTGTTTTCCACTATTTCTCTGCATTGATCACTGAGGAAGGCTTTCTTATCTCTTCTTGCTATTCTTTGGAACTCTGCATTCAGATGTTTATATCTTTCCTTTTCTCCTTTGCTTTTCACTTCTCTTCTTTTCACAGCTATTTGTAAGGCCTCTCCAGACAGCCATTTTGCTTTTTTGCATTTCTTTTCCATGGGGATGGTCTCGATCTCTGTCTCCTGTACAATGTCACGAACCTCATTCCATAGCTCATCAGGCACTCTATCTATCAGATCTAGGCCCTTAAATCTATTTCTCACTTCCACTGTATAATCATAAGGGATTTGATTTAGGTCATACCTGAATGGTCTAGTGGTTTTCCCTACTTTCTTCAATTTCAGTCTGAATTTGGCAATAAGGAGTTCATGATCTGACCCACAGTCAGCTCCTGGTCTTGTTTTTGTTGACTGTGTAGAGGTTCTCCATCTTTGGCTGCAAAGAACATAATAAATCTGATTTTGGTGTTGACCACCTGGTGATGTCCATGTGTAGAGTCTTCTCTTGTGTTGTTGGAAGAGGGTGTTTGCTATGCCCAGTGCATTTTCTTGGCAAAACTCTGTTAGTCTTTGCCCTGTTTCATTCCATATTCCAAGGCCAAATTTACCTGTTACTCCAGGTGTTTCTTGACTTCCTACTTTTGCATTCTAGTCCCCTATGATGAAAAGGACATCTTTTTTGGGTGTTCGTTCTAAAAGGTGTTGTAGGCCTTCATAAAACTGTTCAACTTCAGCTTCTTCAGCATTACTGGTTGGGGCATAGACTTGGATTACCGTGATGTTGAATGGTTTGCCTTGGAAACGAACAGAGATCATTCTGTCATTTTTCAGACTGCATCCAAGTA
Organism: Bos taurus; assembly: GCF_002263795.3. NCBI lineage: Eukaryota > Metazoa > Chordata > Mammalia > Artiodactyla > Bovidae > Bos > Bos taurus. Next base: position 136,741,471 of record NC_037328.1, read on the forward strand.
CTGCATTTTGAACTCTTTTGTTGACCATGATGGCTACTCCATTTCTTCTGAGGGATTCCTGCCCGCAGTATTAGATATAATGAACATCTGAGTTAAATTCACCCTGTACAGATGTGAGAGTTGGATCATAAAGAAGACTGAGGGCTGGAGAATTGATGCCTTCAAACTGCGGTGCTGGAGAAGACTCTTGAGAGTCCCTTGGACTGCAAGAAGATCAAATCAGTCAGTCCTAAAGGAAATCAACCCTGAATTTTGATTGGAAAGACTGATGCTGAAGCCGAAGCTCCAATACTTTGGCCACCTGATGCAAAGAACTAACTCACTAGAAAAGTCCCTGATGCGGGGAAAGATTGAAGGCAGGAAGAGAAGGGGGAGACAGAGAACGAGATGGTTGGATGGCACCACTAACTCAATGTATATGAGTTTGAGCAAACTCCAGGATCTGATGAAGGACAAGGAAGCCTGGCGTGTTGCAGTCCTTGGGGTTGCAAAGAGTCAGACATGACCTAGTGACGGAACAACAATAACCCAGACCTTGGTGGTGCTAGTGGTAAAGAACCCGCCTGTCAGTGCAGGAGACTTAAGAAACATGGGTTTGATCCCTGTGTCAGGACGATCCCCTGGAGGAGGGCATGGCAACTCACTCCAATATTCTTGCCTGGAGAATCCCATGGACAGTGGAGTCTGACAGGCTACGGTCCAGAAGGTCACACAGAGTCAAACTACTTCTGAAGTGACTTAGCATGCACACACACAACTCAGCCCTTATGAAGCAGGATTTGAGATTTTAGTCATGCCAACATCTAAGGCCATCATGTATCTCTCCAGCTTTGATTCTTGATAATTTCTGTCTTTGTTTCCTACTGCTGATGTAATAGATTACAACAAATCTAGTGACATAAAACAAAATGTATTATCTTTCAGTTCTGGAGATTAGAAGTACAAATTCAGTCTCTTTGGCCTGAAATCGAAGTGTATACAGATCTGTTTCCTTCTGGAGGCTGGGGGAAATTTCATTTCCTTACATTTTCCAGCTTCAAGAGGCCACTTGCATTCTTTGCCTAATGGCCCTGTATCACCTTGACCACTTTTTCCCTCATCATATCTCCTCTAACTCCACACTTCCCACCACCTTATTATAAGGATGCTTGTACTTACACTCTCCCCATCTCAAGATGTTTAATTTAATGACATTTGCAAAAAACTCTTTTGCCATGTAGGTGGCATATTCAGAAGTCCCTGGAATTAGGACATGGACATCTTTGAGGGACCAATATTCAGCCTTCCACAGCTTCCCTTTCAGTGCTGCTCACAGAACAGGAAAGATGGAGGGAGCAAGAAGTATTAAGTTACAGAGTTTATAGAAGGACAGAACTAACAAATTAATTCTCTTAGATTGTTTCAATATGTTGGGTACTCATTTATCCTTATAAAAGCTGCGATAAGCAGGAATGACTTGGGGTGCCCAAAAAAAAGCAGAGTCAATAATGGTCAGCAAGGCCAAGCCCCGATGAGTATGCCTGTTTATCCTTATGTTCACCTGTCTACTGGATATCTCCTGAACAGGCACAGAAACAAACTCTTCATTCCTGGTCCCTGTCCTCATCCGAACCTGTTTTTCCTCCTTGAGTTCCTAAGACAAAGGTGTATAACCTACTCACTAAACCCAGAAATCTACACCATATCCTAGGCTCCTCTTTCTCTTTCACTCCCAAATCCCACCCCACACCCCAGACACCTCAAATCAAATCAACCACCGAGTTCTGTCAAACCCATCTCCCAGATATCTCTCTTCCTCTTCCACCACCCTAACCAGGCTTGACTCAAGGACACACAATTTCTCACCTTGAGTTTTTACAAGAGCCTCCTAACTGGCTCCCCTGGCTTTGAGAGTGCCACCTTTATCACCACAACTAGGAGAGTTCCTCTTTAAGTATCCTATCATTTTGCCTTTTCATACTGTTCATGGGGTTCTCAAGGCAAGAATACTGAAGTGGTTTGCCATTCCCTTCTCCAGTGGACCACATTCTGTCAGACCTCTCCACCATGACCTGCCCATCTTGGGTGGACCCACAGGCATGGCTTAGTTTCATTGAGTTAGACAAGGCTGTGATTAGATTGACTAGTTTTCTGTGAGGATGGTTTCAGTGTGTCTGCCCTCTGGTGCCCTCTTGTAACACCTACCATCTTACTTGGGTTTCTTTTACCTTGGATGTGGGGTATCTCTTCATGGCTGCTCCAGCAAAGAGCAGCCACTGCTCCTTACCTTGGATGAGGGGTATCTCCTCACCACCGCCCCTTCTGACCCTGAACGTGGAATAGCTCCTCTAGGCCCTCCTGCGCCCGCTCAGCCACCGCTCCGTGGAGGTGGGGTTGCTCCTCCCGACCGCTGCCCCTGGCCTCAGGCGAGGGGTAGCTCCTCCCGACTGCTGCCGCTGGTCTCAGACGCAGGGTAGCTCCTCTCAGCTGCTGCCCCTGACCTCGGACGTCTCTCCCCAGGTCAGTAGGTGCCCAATACGCTACTGGAGATCAGTGGAGAAATAACTCCAGAAAGAATGAAGGGATGGAGCCAAAGCAAAAACAATACCCAGTTGTGGATGTGACTGCTGATAGAAGCAAGGTCTGATGCTGCAAACAGCAAAACTGCATAAGAACCTGGAATGTCAGGTCCATGAATCAAGGCAAATTGCAAGTAGTCAAACAAGAGATGGCAAGAGTGAATGTTGACATTCTAGGAATCAGCGAACTCAAAATGGACTGGAATGGGTAAATTTAACTCCAAAGACCATTATATCTACTACTGAGGGCAGGAATCCCTCACAAGAAATAGAGTAGACATCATGGTCAACAAAAGAGTTCAAAATGCAGTACTTGGATGCAATCTCAAAAACGACAGAATGATCTCTGTTCGTTTCCAAGGCAAACCATTCAACATCACGGTAATCCAAGTCTAAGCCCCAACCAGTAACTGAAGAAGCTGAAGTTGAACAGTTTATAAAGACCTACAACACCTTTTAGAACTAACACCCAAAAAAGATGTCCTTTTCATCATAGGGGACTAGAATGCAAAAGTAGGAAGTCAAGAAACACCTGGAGTAACAGGCAAATTTGGCCTTGGAATATGGAATGAAACAGGGCAAAGACTAATAGAGTTTTGCCAAGAAAATGCACTGGGCATAACAAACACCCTCTTCCAACAACACAAGAGAAGACTCTACACATGGACATCACCAGGTGGTCAACACCAAAATCAGATTTATTATGTTCTTTGCAGCCAAAGATGGAGAACCTCTACACAGTCAACAAAAACAAGACCAGGAGCTGACTGTGGGTCAGATCATGAACTCCTTATTGCCAAATTCAGACTGAAATTGAAGAAAGTAGGGAAAACCACTAGACCATTCAGGTATGACCTAAATCAAATCCCTTATGATTATACAGTGGAAGTGAGAAATAGATTTAAGGGCCTAGATCTGATAGATAGAGTGCCTGATGAGCTATGGAATGAGGTTCGTGACATTGTACAGGAGACAGGGATCGATACCATCCCCATGGAAAAGAAATGCAAAAAAGCAAAATGGCTGTCTGGAGAGGCCTTACAAATAGCTGTGAAAAGAAGAGAAGTGAAAAGCAAAGGAGAAAAGGAAAGATATAAACATCTGAATGCAGAGTTCCAAAGAATAGCAAGAAGAGATAAGAAAGCCTTCCTCAGCGATCAATGCAAAGAAATAGAGGAAAGCAAGAGAATGGGAAAGACTAGAGATCTCTTCAAGAAAATTAGAAATACCAAGGGAACATTTCATGCAGAGATGGGCTCGATAAAGGGCAGAAACGGTATGGGCCTAACAGAAGCAGAAGATATTAAGAAGAGGTGGCAAGAATACACAGAAGAACTGTACGAAAAAGATCTCATGACCCAGATAATCACAATGGTGTGATCACTGACCTAGAGCCAGACATCCTGGAATGTGAAGTCAAGTGGGCCTTAGAAAGCATCACTACAAACAAAGCTAGTGGAGGTGATGGAATTCCAGTGGAGCTATTTCAAATCCTGAAAGATGATGCTGTGAAAGTGCTGCCCTCAATATGCCAGCAAATTGGTAAAACTCAGCAGTGGTCACAGGACTGGAAAAGGTCAGTTTTCATTCCAATCCCAAAGAAAGGCAATGCCAAAGAATGCTCAAACTACTGCACAATTGCAGTCATCTCACATGCTAGTAACGTAATGCTCCAAATTCTCCAAGCCAGGCTTCAGTAATACACAAACCATGAACTTCCAGATGTTCAAGCTGGTTTAGAAAAGGCAGAGGAACCAGAGACCAAATTGCCAACATCCGCTGGATCATGGAAAAAGCAAGAGTTCCAGAAAAACATCTGTTTCAGCTTTATTGACTATGCCAAAGCCTTTGACTGTGTGGATCACAATAAACTGTGGAGAATTCTGAAAGAGATGGGAATACCAGACCACCTGACCTTCCTCTTGAGAAATTTGTATGCAGGTCAGGAAGCAACAGTTAGAACTGGACATGGAACAACAGACTGGTTCCAAATTGGGAAAGGAGTACGTCAAGGCTGTATATTGTCACCCTGCTTATTTAACTTCTATGCAGAGTACATCATGAGAAACACTGCGCTAGAAGAAGCACAAGCTGGAATCAAGATTGCAGGGAGAAACTTCAGTAACCTCAGATATACAGATAACACCACCCTATGGCAGAAAGTGAAGAGGAACTCAAAAACTTCTTGAGGAAGGTGAAAGAGAAGAGTGAAAAAGTTGGCTTAAAGCTCAACATTCAGAAAACGAAGATCATGGCATCTGGTCCCATCACTTCATGGCAAATAAATGGGGAAACAGTGGAAAGTGTCAGACTTTATTTTGGGGGGCTCCAAAATCACTGCAGATGGTGACTGCAGCCATGAAATTAAAAGATGCTTACTCCTTGGAAGGAAAGTTATGACCAACTAGATAGTATATTAAAAAGCAAAGATATTACTTTGCCAGGAAAAGGTCCATCTAGTCAAGGCTATGGTTTCTCCAGTGGTCATTTATGGATGTGAGAATGGGACTGTGAAGAAAGCTGAGCACTGAAGAATTGATACTTTTGAACTGTGGTGTTGGAGAAGACTCTTGAGAGTCCCTTGGACTGCAAGAAGAGCCAACCAGTCCATTCTGAAGGAGATAAACCCTGGGATTTCTTTGGAAGGAATGATGCTAAAGCTGAAACTCCAGTACTTTGGCCACCTCATGCGAAGATTTGACTCATTGGAAAAGGCTCTGATGCTGGGAGGGATTGGGGGCAGGAGGAGAAGGGGATGACAGAGGATGAGATGGCTGGATGGCATCACCGACTCAATGGACGTGAGTCTAAGTGAACTCCGGGAGTTGGTGATGGACAGGGAGGCCTGGCATGCTGCGATTCATGGGGTCTCAGAGAGTCGGACACGACTTAACAACTGAACTGACTGACTGACTGACTAGGAGAGTATTTCCAAAGCATGAATCTGTCACCCTTTTTCTCTACTACTTAAAACTCCCTAATGCCATCTTAGAATAAAGACCAACGTCTTAATAAGGTGGTTAAGGCTCTTTGTGAGCACCGTTAATTTACCTGGTCTACTTCATGTTATCCATTCCCTCCCATGACAAGACAAATTATTTACAGGTCCTAGAATGTACCTTGATCCCTCACACCTCCTACCTTTTGGACAGGCTCTTTTCTTTGCTGGAGTGACATTCAATTCTGTACCTGGCTGGAGTGACAATTCTCTAAGTCTTCCTCTATGCATATTGGACCTCCCCAGAGGCTCAGATGGTAAAGAATCTGCCTGCCAATTCAGGAGACCAGGTTTTGATCCTTGGTTAGGAAAGATTCCCTGGAGAAAGGAATGGTTACTCCAGTATTCTTCCCTGGAGAATTCCATGGACAGAGGAGCCTGGTGGGCTATAGTCCATGGCATTGCAAAGAGTCAGACATGACTGGGCAACTAACACTTTAATTTTTTCTAGGCATATTGCCCTGGCCTCTTCCATCTTAGCACTCACTACTCACTCTGGAAGCACTTATAACCCCAAATTACAATTGATCTTTTAATTATAATCATCTCTTGGACTATTGAACTGTGAGGTCCTAGAGTTTAAGGATTATTCCCAGGGGCCAGCACAGCCCAGGGCACACAGTAATTGTTCAACACATTCCTTAGTTGAATTGAGATACACATTGGGAAATGCTAGCTAAGAAAACAAAAAGGAGTAGTAGTAATAAGGAGAGTTAGGGTAGATTTCTAAGATCCAAGTATCTGGAGCAGATTAGAAAATTTTAGGGGACACCCATCCAGACATACAGTTATAAGGACATAAAGAATAAAAAGAAAGGATTTTTCAATAATGTCAACTTCTCCTGAAGGTCAAAACCAGAGAAAAGACAAACAAGAAAGCCATCCATGCTGTTCAAGAGAACAGCTTCAAGTGCAATAGTTCATATAGCCAAAGCTATGTTTTTTCCAGGAGTCATGTAAGGATGTGAAAGTTGGACCATAAAAAAGACTGAATGCTGAAGAATTGATGTTTTTGAGCTGTGGTGTTGGAGAAGATTCTTGAGAGTCCCTTGGACTGCAAGGAGATCCAACCAGTCCATCCTAAAGGAATTCAATCCTGGATATTCATTAGGACTGATGCTGAAGCTGAAGTTCCAATACTTTGGCCACCTGATGGGAAGAGCCAACTCATTAGAAAAGACCCTGTTGCTGGGAAAGATTGAAGGCAGGAGGAGAAGGGGACCACAGAGGATGAGATGGTTGGATGGCATCACTGACCCAATGGACACGAGTTTGAGCAAACTCTGGAAGAAGGTGAAGGACAGGGAAGCCTGGCATGCTGGCATCCATGGGGTCACAAAGAGCTGGACACAACAACAACAGATGGTACAGAAGACAGTGAGGAAAAAAGGTCCAGTTTACAAGGAGTCAAGCACTATATTGTGCTTAAACTTTACTGTGCATCACATTCTGGGGACTCCTTATCCAAAATGCATATTCCAAGGTCCATCACAAGAGACTCTGGATCAGTTAGTGTGGAGATTGGCGGGGAGGGTGGGTCTCAGAATCTGCATTTTTAATGAGTGTTTTGACTTTGAGAAACACTTGAATATGTTGCAGTAAGATATTGAATATACATTCTAGAGAATGTTGAGATAAAAAAGGAAGAATGTGAGCAGTATATAATTTGAGGGTGTTAGGCAAAGATGTCAAGAGGTGTATATTAGTAACAGCCAGCCACTAGGAGATGTGTGTATGCACACACTCCCACACACACACACAGGGATTTGTCACAGGAATTTGACCTTATGGAATTATGGGAGCTGGTCAAGCAGTTTCTGTGAAGCTGTCTTTGGTCTGGAGTTGGAGCATGAAGTCCACAAGATAAACACAAGGGAAGATGGCTGTAAAATGGAGGAGATCAAGAACAGTCCAGAATCCACAAACACGAGCTGGAGCCCCACAAGGATGAACCAAGACCCTTGTCAGTTCTTGCTGCCTCTGCAGTGTGGTGTGTCCTGTGGACTCTGGAGACATCCTCGTGGAGCTAAGTTCATACACCTGGTCTAGAAAGGGAGCATGAAAGGAGGGTCCAGGAAAAGGTAGGGCAGTTGCATACCTGGCTGCTGCCTCACAGCAACCAACAGAGCCCAGCTAATAAGTGGCAATGTGTACAAACTACAAAATGGTTGCTGCTTCACTTCCACCCTCCCAGTCTCCCACAGGAATCTCACTCTGACCCAAATAACTAGAAATACACAAGGAGGAGAATTCTTGGAAATGCAGTTCAAGTTAACACATTACAAAATTACCACAAGGGGCATGTGTGTATGTTAGTCAAGTTAACACATTACAAAACCACCACAAGGGGGATGTTTGTGTGTTAAGAAGGGACAGGGATCACCGGACAGAAAGGTTGGGAAGTCAGTTAAGAGGGACTATTGATGGAGCAATATCCTAGCAAAAGAATAAGGCAAGGGGTCTGGACTTAGAAAGGAGGGATATTCCTTTCTCTAGCATAAATACAAAGAAGCAGGGTAAGAGGAAAAGGGAGGGTAGGGCTTGAGTGGGGAGCTCAGTCACTTCAGTTGAGTCCCATTCTTTGGGACCCCATGGACCTACCAGGCTCCTCTGTCCATGGGATTACCCTAGCAAGAATACTGAAGTGGGTTGCCATTTCCTCCTGTAGGGGATCTTCCCAAGTAGGATTACCTGGACCAAAGCACACTTGTTAGAAGAAAAGGAAAAGAGGCAGATAACTTGAGACCACATGTAGGAGAACATGGCCTTCTCAAATACAAAGAATAACTTGCATCTCTTTTGTTCTGAAGGTCCTCACATACGAAAACTTCCAAGAGCAACCAACTCAAAGATAATTTGCAGGCTTTTGGTTGTGGATACAGGATGAGTTGATGTTCTTCCAAAATCCAAACCGTGACATAATTTTGAAATATGGTTATTAAGCACCTGCTTTTTCCTCACTGTGAAGTTAAGGATGTTTATAGAGGTCATGTCTTAGCATATGGTCTGTTTCTTGCTCATTGAGTTGTTGGCAGCATAGCTGCTCACAGCTTGGTGTGCTGTGCTAGCACCAGCATGAGAATTTAAGGAACACCATGCAGTTTTAGCAAGTCCATCTGAGATTTCTGGCAGAGGGAGGCCCCTTTGTGGGGAAGGCAGAGTTCCTTCTGAAAACTTAAAACTACAAGTTAAGGATGTAGCCAAACACCCACAGAATTTCCCTAAAATGACTCTATTGTCTTTCCTTCTTCTTAGGGTAGTGACTTCTCTTGGTTAGCTCTAATAGATAAGATTTGATAAACAAGACTTGTTCAGATGATACTTAATTTTATGAATTTTCAGTCGTGTCTCCTTGACATTTTACTTTCTGGACTAGAAAATGTTTTTCTTTCTCTCCTGAAAACAATCCATTTGGAAAAAAGAATTAGACTTGAATACAGGCTATTTGTATTTCAATTTCAGTCTTCCCATTTGCTTGGACAAATTAATCACTCCTTTCTTCATCTATAAGTGTGGGTACCAACAAATACCTGACATGTTAATTATAAGGATTAAATGAGATAATACATGTATTAGGCGATAAGCTAAGAAGAACCTAAAATGTCGGGTACTAAATAAGAAAAATCTATTTCTTATTTTGGAATTAGTGGCTGATAGGTGTCTCTAGTTCCAGAAAAACATCTATTTCTGCTTTATTGACTAGCAAAAGCCTTTGACTGTGTGGACCACAATAAACTGTGGAAAATTCTGAAAGAGATGGGAATACCAGACCACCTGACCTGCCTCTTAAGAAACCTGTATGCAGGTCAGAAAGCAATAGTTAGAACTGGACTTGGAACAACAGACTGGTTCCAAATAGGAAAAGGAGCATGTCAAGGCTGTGTGTTGTCAGCCTGCTTATTTAACTTATATGCAGAGTACATCATGAGAAACACTGGGCTGGAGGAAGCACAAGCTGGAATCAAGACATGTATACCCATGGCGGATTCATGTCAATGTATGGCAAAACCAATACAATACTGTAAAGTAAAAAAAAAAAAAAAAAATGATTGCCAGGAGAAATATCAATAACCTCATATATGCAGATGACACCACCCTTATGGCAGAAGGTGAAGAACTAAAGAGCTTCTTGATGAAAGTGAAAGAGGAGAGTGAAAAAGTTGGCTTAAAGCTCAACATTCAGAAAACTAAGATCATGGCATCCAGGGCCATCACTTCATGGTAAATAGATGGGGAAACAGTGGAAACAGTGGCTGACTTTATTTTTCTGGGCTCCAAGATCACTGCAGATGGTGATTGCAGCCATAAAATTAAAAGACACTTACTCCTTGGAAGGAAAGTTATGACCAACCTAGATAGCATATTCAAAAGCAGAGACATTACTTTGTCAACAAAGGTTCGTCTAGTCAAGGCTATGGTTTTTCCAGTGGTCATGTATGGCTGTGAGAGTTGGACTGTGAAGAAGGCTGAGCGCTGAAGGATTGATGCTTTTGAACTGTGGTGTTGGAGAAGACTCTTGAGAGTCCCTTGGACTGCAAGGAGATCCAACCATTCCATTCTAAAGGAGATCAGTCCTGGGTGTTCATTGGAAGGGCTGATGTTGAAGCTGAAACTCCAATACTTTGGCCACCTAATGCGAAGAGCTGACTCATTGGAAAAGACCCTGATGCTGGGAAAGATTGAGAGCAGGAGGAGAAGGGGACGACAGAGGATGAGATGGCTGGATGGCATCACCAATTCAATGGACATGGGTTTGGGTGGACTCTGGGAGTTGGCGATGGACAGGGAGGCCTGGCGTGCTGCAGTTCATGGGGTCGCAAAGAGTCAGACATGACTGAGCAACTGGACTGAACTGAACATTCTCAATATACAGCTTTCATTTGTGGAAGGGTCATATCTCAGCAAGCAGTGAGGAGAAGAGAGATAATTGTTGGCAAAGAACTTCCTTTTTAAGGTGTGACCCAGAGACCACACATCACTGTTGTGTGTATCCCACTGACCAGAATGCACTCACATGGCCACCTCCTTAGCCTCCCAGCTAGTGATGCTGGGAAATGTGGTCTCTATCTGGTTTGGACACCATGCCCAGTTAAAATTGTGGGGAAGTGATTTGTTGTTAAAAAGGATAGTATAAATATTGGGGGATGCTGCTGCTGCTGCTGCTCGGTTGTGTCCAACTCTTTGCAACTCCATAGACTAGAGCCCACCAGGCTCCTCTGTCCATGGGATATCCCAGGCAAGAAGACTGGAGGGGGTTGCCATTTCCTCCTCCAGGGCATCTTCTTGACCCAGGGATTGAACCCGTATCTACTGCACTGGCAGACAGATTCATTACTACTGAGCCATCTGGGAAGCCCACTTGGTGTTTTACATCATGTGAATTTTCCAAGTTTTATTCACCCTTCAGTTCAGTTCAGTTCAGTTCAGTCACTCAGTCATGTCCACTCTTTGCGATCCCATGCATCGCAGCACGCCAGGCCTCCCTGTCCATCACCAACTCCCGGAGTTCACTCAAACTCATGTCCATCAAGTTGGTGATGCCATCCAGCCATCTCATCCTCCATCATCCCCTTCTCCTCCTGCCCCCAATCCCTCCAAGCATCAGGGTCTTTTCCAATGACTCACCTCTTCACATGAGGTAGCCAAAGTATTGGAGATTCAGCTTTAGCATCAGTCCTTCCAAAGAACACCCAGGACTGATCTCCTTTAGAATGGAATGGTTGGATTTCCTTGCAGTCCAAGGGACTCTCAAGAGTCTTCTTCAAAACCATAGTTCAAAAGCATCAATTCTTTGGTGCTCAGCTTTCTTTATAGTCCAACTCTCACATCCATACACGACCACTGGAAAAACCATAGCCTTAACTAGAGAGACCTTTGTTGGCAAAGTCATGTCTCTGCTTTTGAATATGCTATCTAGGTTGGTCATAACTTTCCTTCCAAGGAGTAAGCATCTTTTATTTTCATGGCTGCAACCACCATCTGCAGTGATTTTGGAGCCCCAAAAAATAAAGTCTGACACTGTTTACACTGTTTCCTCATCTATTTCCCATGAAGTGATGGGACCAAATGCTATGATCTTAGATCCACTATTTTGAATGATTAATATCTTTACAAAGGTTATACACAAAAATTTCCTGACTTCTTAAACTAGATTCAACCAAAACAATAAGTATGCTAAAGACTTCAGACAGGGCTTCCTTGGTGGCACAGTGATGAGGAGTCCACCTGCCAGTGTGGGAGATGCAAGTTCAATCCCTGGTCCAGGAAGATCCCATGTGCTGCAAAGCAACTAAACCTGTGTGCCACAACTATCAAGCCTGTGTTCTAGAGTCTGGAAGCTGCAGCTACCAAAGCTTGCACACCCTAGAGCTGGTGCTCTGCAACAAGTGAAGTCACCTCAATGAGAAGCTCACACTCTGCAACTACAGAGTAGCCCCTGCTCACAGCAACTAGAGAAAAACCCATGCTGCAACAAAGACCCAGCACAACCAAAAATAAATTAAAACTTTTTTTTAAATTTTAAGTAAATAAAGATTTCAAAGATACTCAGTATAGGCTAATTCATTTGTAACTTTCAAATGCTTCATGTTAAAATTCTCTTAGAAATGTTACAGGAAAACCCTAATGATTTTTTGGGCCAATCATATAGTTGAATACCTAAAGCCTAAAGGTTAAGTTCAGACATGGTTCAGAACTCCCAACAGAAGATGATATACAAGGATTCAGAAATACAGTAAAATGCCTATGCCTTTCACCTTGATACGGAAGTCTGAAAAATATAACTAAATTTATCAGCCACGTTCTTCAACTTGAAATTTATAATGTCTGAACCAAAGTAAAACCCATGGCAGAGAAAGCATTCATCCATTCAACAACCTAGGTTTTTTATTTACAGAGCACCGATAGTATACAAGTATCGGTGTTAAGTAATCTAAGCACTCTGGCCATGACTAACCTCTTCAGAGAAATGTGATCAGCTTTCCAGCTGTATCATAATGATATCCTCTTGCTGTCTTGTTTTAGGACAAACATTCTATGTTTAAAATGAAGCCAAATAGCCTTGTCAAATGTTTTCATGTATACATAATTATATATAATGTTTTGTATATATTATATACATATACATGTAATTGCATAAAATGTTTGATGGTACAAAGTTCTGCAATTTGTGATTACGGAAATCAACAGAACTGGCATTTTCGCTCCCTTTCAAGCTAGTGTAAGAAAAAGCAAATCAGGTATTTCAAAGTATATACTGAAAAAAAAATTAAAATTAAAACATCTGGAAAAATTGTACACTTGTATATGGCATTGTATTATAATTTGGTCCTCCCCTCCATGACAGTATGTCTGCCCCTGATACTGAAATGTTTTCTTCCCTCTAGTGCAATGGTTCTCAGAGTGAGGTCCCTGGATCTATAAGCATCAGCACTACCTGGGAACTTGTCAGAAATGCAAATTATTGGTCCCTCCACAGCTCTTCTAAACCTGAAACTTGGTAGGTAGGGTCCAGCGATATGTGTGTTAATAAGCCCTCCAGGTGATTCTGGTACATGCTCATTTCAGAACCTTGACTATAAGATTACACATTAAACTATGTTTTTCAGTTCCTACTTAATAAATGTTTATTTGGAGTTCATATAATAAGTGCTTTACAATATTTAACCTTTGTCACTGGCACTTGTGCATCACATGTCATTATTTTAAATATATATATATATTTACAGACTACTGTATATTATGTATGTTGGGCATGATTGTGTTTTCACAAGCTCTCCAAGAAGTTCTGATGAATGCTGAAGTCTAACTTGAGCTCTAACTCATTCTTGAACTCATTCTCCATTAGTCCTGCCCTGGCAAACAGAAACCTGGTATGATCCGCAGCAATAAATATAAACAAGAACAAGAGGCAAAGAAAGATCTAAGAATTCTTGCCATCACAGAGCATCATTTTGCATTTCCAAGCAATGAAATGAATCAGCTAGAGTGGCAAATTCTGTATAAACACTTGTGCTTGAATCTCCATTCTCTAATCTTCTGGCTGTGCTTCTCAGGAAATCATTTAATTTTTATAATAGCTTGTTTCCTTATCTATAAAAGGAAGGCTTGACCTTGGGCATCTTTACAGTGCCCTCCAGCTCTTATGTAATTCCAAGCATCTCAATCAATATGTATATTATTATCATTTTCAGAGATACCCATATTTTTCCACTTCATGCTGTTACTCAAAAGCATATCAAAACTCTTAGAACTCATAATAAGAATACAACCCAGTTAAAAAGTGAACAAAGAATCTGAATAGATATTTCTCCAAAGAAGATATACAAATAGCCAATAAGCACATGAAAAGATACTTGATATTATTTGCCATCAGAGAAATGCAACTCACAATTACAATGAGATACCACTTCACACATGACTGGTGGGAATGTAAAATGGTGTAGCAGCTTTGGCAACAGCTTGGCAGTTTCTCAAAAGACAAACATAGACTTCTCATATGACCCAGCAATTCTACTCTTTGGTATATACCAAGAGAACTGAAAACATATCTCTATGCAAAAAGTTGTACACAAATGTTTATAGCGGCATTATTCCGAATAGCCAAAAGTGGAAACAATACAAGCACCCATCAGTGAATGGATAAATAAAATGTGAAGAATTTGTATAATGGAATATCCTCCAACAATAAAAAGGAATGAAGTAAGGATACATGTAACAGTATAGATGAACCTCAAAAATATTATATTTATCGAAAGAAGACAGTCATAAAAGACTGTATATTATATGATTTCATGTATATGACATGTCCAGAATAGGCAAATCCATAAAAATCCATAGATACAAAAAGTAGGTTTATGGCACCCCACTCCAGTACTCTTGCCTGGAAAATCCCATGGATGGAGGAGCCTGGAAGGCTGGAGTCCATGGGGTCGCTGAGGGTCGGACACGACTGAGCAACTTCCCTTTCACTTTTCACTTTCATGCACTGGAGAAGGAAATGGCAACCCACTTCAGTATTCTTGCCTGGAGAATCCCAGGGACAGGGGAGCCTGGTGGGCTGCCATCTATGGGGTCGCACACAGTCGGACACGACTGAAGTGACTTAGCAGCAGCAGCAGCAGAGCTGGAAAGGCTGAGGGGAAATGAGAGAGGGAGGTGACTGTTAATGAAAAAAATGGAAATTGATTGTACTATTGTTTGCATAGCCCTGTGAATATACAGAAAACCATTGAATTGAACTCTTTAAATGGGTGAGCCATATGGTAGGTGAATTATGTCTCAATAAAGCTGTTACCAAAAATAAAAGCATATCAGAACATACTCTCCTGCTTTATTTCTCCCCTTGTCATATCAAATGACCATCAGTGAGACTAAACTAATCCCTTTATGAGTATAATAGTGTGGAAAGAAGTACCATCCTATTGTTATTTAATTCATTATTTCAATACTCAAGAAATAGTACTGGATGTAGTGTGGACTGACCACCTCTTGATAATTTTATTACTTTTATTCAAATCTAAACTCCTAAGAAAAAGCATTTACAAAGATAAATGCTAGAAGCTGGCTTTTTTATTATTATACTGGAAGTGACCATTTGCAAATTACTGGCACACTTTGAATTGGACATAAACAGAACATCTACAAAATGAGCAAATATTTCTCAACTCTTTCTTTAAATCCTTGAATTCATTCAGTGTGAATTCTAAAGGTAAATGTGGTAGAGTTGCAAACAGGAAATTTTATGTCTTCTGAAGCTCATTGTCTTTTTAAGTTACACACACAAAAATGGTGTTTTGAAAACTTTTGCTAAATTATGCACATGAAAATAAACAGCAATATAGAAAGCAGATTCCTAAAAGACTACATTGATGAGGCTAATCACAAAACAAATTGGACTTTCAGAGCATGCCAAAAGTCTATGGCAATTATCCCTACCTGTTTTATTTGCTAAAGTTTCAGGTAGACCAAAAGACATTCCTTGTGAATGTCTCCATGACTAATTTTCCCTTAATCACATCAGGAATGCATATTTCCTTTCCTAATAAATAGCACAGAGCCAGAGGACATGATTTTCACTATAGAAAGGGCTTTGTATACATGAGGATATTTTAGAAATTTGGGTCAAATGGTATTTTAAGACTTTAAGAGCTAATAAGAATTTTTTAATATAAATTTATTTATTTTAATTGGAGGTTAATTACTTTACAATACTGTATTGGTTTTGCCATACATAAATTCACATTATAGTAAAACGAAATCTTTGAGCTGTGAGAACATAAATAGTTGACTGCAGATAGTTAATTACGACCTAGTCTATCAGACTGATCAAAAATCACATCTTCAGAGACTGCTGTTTGTGTAATTGTTAACATTTGAGCAAATGAGGGACTGTGTTTAAGAAGGTGAAATTTATATAGATTCTATCCTCCTGAAAATGTAGGCAGGCATACATTTTTGCATATAATTTCGTGAATATACCCCAAAGAGGGTTCTGAAAATAAAAGTTTAAGAATCCACGAAAACTTAAAAAAAGAACCAGAGGTACCATGACACACACATGGCTATAGTAAAACAAAACAGAACAAAACAAAAAAAAAACTTTGACAACACCAAATATTAGCAAGGAAATGGAAAAAACTGGAATTTTTGCGTACTTTGGGAAGCCATTTGGTGGTTTCTTAAAAACTTAAACATGCAACTCTACTGAGTTTCAGCAATTCTACTCTTAGGTATTTACCCAAAAGAAATGAAAGGGTATATCTGTACAACATCTTATATGAGACTGTCCTTAGTCCATTCTTTTTTAAAAAATAATTATTTATTTATTTGACTATGTCAAGTCTTGGTTGTGGCATGTGGGATCTAGTTCCCTGACCAGGGATCAAACCTGGGCCCCCTGCACTGGGAATGTGGAGTCTTAGCCACTAGTCCACCAGGAAGGTCCTCTTACCCATTTTTAATAGCTAAAAACTAGAAACAACCCAATGGCCTTTGACAGAAGCATGGACAAATTATGGTATTTTCATACAATGGAATCCTATACAGAAAAACAATAAAAGAATGTGCTACTTACATCCACAACAATGTGCCTAAGCTTCAAAAAAAAAAAAAAAAAAAATTATCCTGAATGAAAGAAAGCCAAGCATAAGAAAGTATGAATTTCTAGAACAGGAAAAACTACACACAACAATAGAAATCAGAACAATGGTTGTTTCTGAAGGATGTGATAGGTTAGAAGAAGGCATGTGGAATCTTTGCAGGTGTTGGAAATGTTATGTACATTGTATGTATATAATGGAAGTGTAGGTTACATAGTTGTATGCATTTGTCAAAATTGATTGAACTGTATATTTAAGACTCCTGTGCTTTAATTCATGTAAAGTATACTTTAACAAAATATTTTTTAGAAGCAGAGATGAATTGTGAATCTGTTAGTGTCAATGTAAGTAAGAGAATTCAGATTTTTTTTTAAACTACATATTTAGGCTAGTATTAGTAAAAGCCCTGGAAGAGATGAAAAGCGTTGCTTCTTTAAAAATCATTGCTCTAGAAATATGGCCATATTTCATAGAGCTTATTTAGAATTTTCCTGTATCTTTCATTTGATTCTCATGACAACTCTGTGGGGGAAGGGTATGATCACCCTCCCCATTGTACACTGCACAATGAAGGGCACCCCCTCCCTGATACTCAAAGATAAAACAGGTGCAGAAAGGCTGAGGGTTCTATCCCAGGTCACAGTCCATTTGTGGCAGAGCTAGGGCCAGAACACTTATTTTCTAAGGAAATTTAGCATTCATTCTACCTCTACACTTTTAGAGAGAAGAAAGTTATAACAGCCAGAGAAACATCTGAGTTAGACTCTAGAATATGGATATTATTTAGTGAATTAAAAATCCAGTGAATCTGACACATGTTGCTAAGAGCCTCTAGCTCCTTGTTTTTAGAGTTTAAACAATACTTTGTTCACTGAAACAGAGTGGCTGCACCATGCCAACAACTCTCTGGGTTAGTGTGAGTTTCTGTTAGTATCAAGCTTCACTAATCATTTTAAAGTGAAAGTGAAAGTCACTCAGTGGTGTCCAGCTCTTTGCAAGACCATGGACTATAAAGTTCATGGAATTCTCCAGGCCAGAATACTGGAATGGGTAGCCATTCCCATCTTCAGGGGATCTTCCCAACCCAGGGATGAAATCCAGGTCTCCCACATTGCAGGCAGGTTCTTTACCAGCTGAGCCACCAGGGAATCCCAAGAATACTGGAGTGGGTAGCTTATCCCTTCTCCAGCAGATCTTCCTGACTAGGAATTGAACCAGGGTCTCCTGCATTGCAGGCAGATTCTTTACCAGCAGAACTACCAATTAAGAGGAAAAGGTGAAGTAGGGAGGGGGCCAGGATCTGGAGTGTGGCTCCCCAGGTCCTCTCTTCCTGTATCAGACATGTACTCTGCAGCTCACGGCAATGGTTGGGGGCAGGGTGGGGGTGGGGGGGGTGTCTACAAATAGATGTGTGGGTTACCATACACAACAAGGAGACTTTCAGCTCAGTTCAGTTCAGTTGCTCAGTCGTGTCCTACTCTTTGCGACCCCATGAATCGCAACACACCAGGCCTCCCTGTCCATCACCAACTCCCGGAGTTCACTCAAACTCACGTCCATCGAGTCGGTGGTGCCATCCAGCCATCTCATCCTCTGTCGTCCCCTTCTCCTCCTGTCCCCAATCCCTCCCAGCATCAGAGTCTTTTCCAATGAGTCAACTCTTCACATGAGGTGGCCAAAGTACTGGAGTTTCAGCTTTAGCATCATTCCTTCCAAAGAAACTCCAGGGCTGATCTCCTTCAGAATGGACTGGTTGGATCTCCTGGCAGTCCAAGGGACTCTCAAGAGTCTTCTCCAACACCACAGTTCAAAAGCATCAATTCTTCAGCGCTCAGCTTTCTTCACAGTCCAACTCTCATATCCATACATGACCACTGGAAAAACCATAGCCTTGACTAGATGGACCTTTGTTGGCAAAGTAATGTCTCTGCTTTTGAATATGCTGTCTAGGTTATTAATAACCCCCACTTTATAGCCAGATCATTATGTGACTTAAATGGATTCCTCTAGGGAGCCATGGTTCATAACTCCATAGACTCTAAATTAGTTTTCCATAAGCAATCCTAATCCAGGAGCAGTTCTGTAAAAACATTCCATAGACAGGGTGTCTCCTGCTAGTAAGTGTCATTAGTTTATTTACCAGGAGGCCAATTATCAGCATGTTTATGAAGAGATTACATTGGGTCACTTGCTTTTTTTGTCTCCCAGGAGTCTCCAGGGTTACAGGAGAGAAAGGATGATGGGCCAGCTGCTTAACTTCTCCCTGCCCCCCACTGCCCCCCCCACCCCCCGAGAACTGAGAGCCAAGTGATACAACAGACTGAATTCCAACACTGCCACAACTTAGTTCTAGGAATCTTGAACCATAAGGGAGTTTTTCATGAGGGAACTGGAGTGCACAGAGCACCACTGAGCAGAGCCATCTCAAGGACTAAGTGACTGGGCTGTAACACTAGGAATGATTCAGAGGAGTGAGTGAGGGGGGAGCTAGTGCTACATCAACAAAGAAGTTAAATACTGGAGTCCATCTATTGAAGGCTCACTACCATGAGCTCATAAGGGAATATTACCTTAATTTTACTCATGTGGAGCTGAGCTTCAAACAGGTGAAGTAACTTGCCCAAAGTCACACAACAAGTGAGGGGCAAAGCTGGGATTTAAATACAAAATTGCTCAAGGCCCAATCTCAGCTTCACTGTCCCCCTCACCCCTTATTCACTATGCCTTATGAGACTGGAGCTTCGACTCTGCAAATCAACATTTTGGTTTTTCCAGCTGCTCACTATGAGGTAATGCCAATTGGGGGTCCTAAGAAGAACATACTTTCTTGAGCTTGCTTCCCACTACTCTGTTACCCCAGAAATGCCCCTCACCCCAACATTAGCAGATTCTTCCTGTGGCAACAGTTGAATCTAGTTTGTAGTTTCTTTGACACTTTTAAAACTAGCCTCAGAAACACCTGCACAAGGAGGCCTGACCACTTCCTCAGAGGTTTGGGTTGCAGCCTCCAGGACCATTGTCTGGGTTTCCAAGTTTTAATAATTCTAACCTCTTCCAATGAACATCTTGCCAAATTCAGATTTAAATTAAAGAAAGTAAGGAAAACCAATAGACCATTCTGGTATGACCTAAGCCAAACCCCTTATGATTATACAGGGAAAGTGACAAATAGATTCAAGGGATTAGATCTGATAGAGTACCTGAAGAACTATGGATGGAGGTTTGTGACATTGTACATTAGGCAGTGATCAAGACCATCTCCAAGAAAAAGAAATGCAAAAAGGCAAAATGGTTGTCTCAGGGGGCCTTACAAATAGCTGAGAAAGGAAGAGAAGCAAAAGGCAAAGGAAAAAAGGGAAGATATTTCCATCTGAGTGCAGAGTTCCAAAGAAAAGCAAGGAGAGGTAAGAAAGGTTCCTCAGTGATCAATGCAAAGAAATAGAGGGGGGAAAAAAAAGAAAGGAAAACAAGAGAATGGGAAAGACTAGAGATCTCTTCAAGAAAATTAGAAATACCAAGGGAACATTTCAGGCAAAGATGGGCACAAAAAAGTACAGAAATGATATGGACCTAACAGAAGCAGAAGATATTAAGAAGAGGTGACAAGGCAATAATACACAGAAGAACTATACAAAAAAGTTATTCATGACCCAGATAACCACGATGGTGTGATCACTCGCTAGAGCCAGACATCCTGGACTGTGGAGTCAGGTGAGCCTTAGGAAGCATCACTACAAACAAAGCTAGTGGGCGTGGTGGAATTCCAGTTGAGCTCTTTCAAATCCTAAAATATGATGCTGCACTCAATATGTCAGCCAATTTGGAAAACTCATCAGTGGCCACAAGACTGGAAAAGGTCAGTCTTCATTCCAATCCCAAAGAAAGGCAATGCTAAAGAATGTTCAAACTACTGCACAACTGCACTCATCTCACATGCTAGTAAAGTAATGCTCAAAATTCTCCAAGCCAGGCTTCAACAGTATGTAAAATGTAAACTTCCAGATGTTCAAACTGGATTTAGAAAAGACAGAGGAACCAGAGATCAAATTGCCAATATCCATTGGATCATGGAAAAAGCAAGAGAGTTCCAGAAAAACATATACTTCTGCTTTACTGACTGCACCAAAGGCTTTGAGTGTGTGGATCACAATTCTGAAAGAGATTGAAATACCAGACCACCTGATCTGCCTCCTGAGAAATCTGTATTCAGGTCAAGAAGCAACAGTTAGAGCTGGACATGGAACAACAGACTGGTTCCAAATTGGGAAAGGAGTACATCAAGGCTGTATATTGTCACCCTGTTTGTTTAACTTGTATGCAGGGTGCATCATGAGAAATGCTGGGCTGGATGAAGCACAAGCTGGAATCAAGATTGCTGGGAGAAATATCAATAACCTCAGATATGCAGGTGACACAACCCTTATGGCAGAAAGAAAGAAAACAGGAACTGAAGTCCTCTTGATGAAAGTTAAAGAGGAGAGTGAAAAAGCTGGCTTAAAACTCAACATTCAAAAAACTTAGATCATGGCATCTGGTTCCATCACATCATGGCAAATAGATGGGGAAACAATGGAAACAGTAAGAGACTTTATTTTCTTGGCCTCACCGCAGATGGTGACTACAGCCATGAAATTAAAAGATGTTTTCTCCTTGGAAGAAAAGCTATGACCAACCTAGACAACATATTAAAAAGCAGAGACATTGCCAACAAAGTCCATCTAGTCAAAGCCATGGTTTTTCCAGTGGTCATGTTTGGATGTAACAGTTTGGCCATAAAGAAAGTTGATTGCCGAAGAATTGATGCTTTTGAACTGTGGTATTGGAGAAGACTCTTAAGAGTCCCTTGGACTGCAAGGAGATCCAACTAGTCAATCCTAAAGGAAATCAACCCTGAATATTCATTGGAAGGCCTGATGCTGAAGCCCAAACTCCATTATTTTGGCCACCTGATGCAAAGAACTGACTCCTTGGAAAAGACCCTGATTCTGGGAAAGATTGAAGGCAGGAGAAGGGGACAACAGAGGATGAGATGGTTGGATGGCATCACCGACTCAATGGACTCGACCTCAAGCTCAAGCTTGAGTTTGAGCAAGCTTCAGTAGTTAGTGATGGACAGGAAAGCCTGGACTGCTGCAGTTTATGGGGTTGCAAAGAGCCAGACACGACTGAGTGACTGAACTCAAGAGAGCTATTTACATATTCTGAATATGAATCCTTTGTTAGATATATATACAACAAACACATATATCCCTAGTCTCTGCCTTACATTTTCATTCTCTTCAGTGTGTTTTAATGAACAGACCTTCTTATTTAATTAATTCTAATGTATAAACCTTAGCTTTTATGAATCTTAAGTGCTACACCCTAGTAGACTGCCCTGATATCATACTTGAGGGCTGAAGTGTTGGGACAAGAGTATGGAGACAGAGCTCAGGAGAGATGGGAAGGTGTGAAGGAAGATGTGGAGATGTGGAAAGACAAGATGGAGAGAAGAAGAGAGAAGAAAGAGGGTGAGGAGGGAAGGGATGTTTTCCCAGCCTGAGCAAATTTGCCTCTGTCTCAGGAATCACAGCATTCTGGCCAAGCAGGGACCCACCACGTGAGCAGGACTAGAGTCAAGGCAACAGAAACAAGATCAGAAGTCCCTTCCCCACTCTTCTCAACCCTCCCTTCCCTCTCTGTGCTCAGGCCAGTAAGCATTTTCCTTTGAAAAACACTTTTTAAAACACTTGCTGAATTTGTTTAAGAAATCTTCATTTCCCAAGGATGTGCTGAGACATCATTACATTAATGTGTATCTGAAGCCACATCTAGATTTTGACCAACATCCAGAAATTAACCCTGACAAAATGTGTAGTAATTTTAAATATGGACTTTGAAGTCATATAAACCTAGGTGTCTTTACTTACCCACTCCTATCTTTGGGCAAGTTCATGAACTTCTGTGAATCTCAGTTTCCTTGTCCTTGTCTATTAAATAAGCATTTATTTATTCATTCATTAAGATATATTTATTGAGTGCCTGTTATATGCGAGAGACTATTACTATCCAATAAAAATTATTTATTCCCATGAAGCTTGCCTTCTAACAGGGTAAGCAGACAATAAGAAGATCAAACCAGTCAACCCTCAAGGAAATCAACCCTGAATATTCTTTGGAAGCACTGATGCTGAAGCTGAAGCTCCAATGCTTTGGCCACTTGTTGCGAAGAACCAACTCATTGGAAAAGACTCCGATGCTGGCAAAGATTGAGGGCAAGAGGAGAAGGGAGTGACAGAGGATGAGATGGTTGGTGGCATCACTGACTCAACGGACATGAGTTTGAGCACATTCAGGGAGATAGTGAAGGACAGGGAAGTCTAGTGTGCTGCAGCTCATGGGGTCGCAAAGAGTAGAACACGACTTAGTGACTGAACAACAAGAAGCAGACAATAAACAGGATGAAATAGCATAATGTATAGTATGTTACACAGGGATAAGTAGGGAACAACTGGAAGAATGGAGCTGCTGTTACCTAGGATGGGGAAAGCTGCAGGAGGTACCAGAAGAGAAGAAATATCAAGAATTCACTTTTGGGTACATCATGTTTTAGATCCCCAAGTAGATGTCAAGTAGACAGTTGGATATACAAGTTCAGGGAAGAAGTGCAGATTAGAGATATATGTTTGGAAGTTACCAATGAATAAGTAGTATTCAGAGTCCTAAAACCGGAGGAGATAATTCAAAGAGTGATTTTAAAGAAATATGAAAATATTGCTCCACTCATAGGGTTGTTGATGCTGGTGATGTGTGTGTGTGTATGAGGTTTGTTGGAGTAATAATAAGAGCTTTATTTACTGAGTGCTTAATATGCACCAAATGCTGTGCCAAGAGTTTTGTATTCCTTAACTCATTTAATTTTCTAGGTAGTAGGTGATACTGAGAAAGTTTATATTTGCTTAAAGTCATGGAATTAGTAAGTGATAAAATTGGGATTTGAACACAGAACCCATGTTCTTAATCAATATA
The DNA here is from genome assembly GCF_002263795.3 of Bos taurus. Lineage (NCBI taxonomy): Eukaryota > Metazoa > Chordata > Mammalia > Artiodactyla > Bovidae > Bos > Bos taurus. The sequence continues at coordinate 136,765,134 of NC_037328.1, forward strand.
CTTCATTTCATATAATCTAACCTAAAAATCTAATACCCACTGATCATTCTAATGCATGATAATCACTTTATTAAATGCCCCCTCCACTACATATTGGGTTTCCATGGTAGCTCAGATGGTAAAGAATCTGCCTGCAGTGCAGAAGGCTTGTAATCAATCCCTGGGTCAGGAAGATCCCTTGGAGAAAACTACCCACTTCAGTGTTCTTGCTTGGAGAATTCCATGGGCAGAGGAGTCTGGTGGGCTACAGTCCATGGGGTTCGAAAGAGTCAGACACAACTGAACCACTAACACTTTCATGTTCTCGTTACATATCAGCTTGTGCCTTGTAACAAAACTTGTTTGACCATGGTTTGAGATTTTCAGTTTCTAGTGGGTATGTTAATAATAATGATGATTCTTCTGCCTAACTAATAGGGCCAAATGAGATTATATCTAAAGAATTGTATCTCCATACTTGTTACAGAATATCATCTCTACCACTGCAAAATAAGCCTGAGCTTTGTGAATACGATAAAATCAGATCAAATTAGTTCTGCTCATGAAATATATACTCCAGGTGCACAAAGCATTACATGTTAGAGAAATTCTATTCTTTAATGAGATGTTTGACCTTGACTTGAGACTAGTATTTCAGCAACTGGCTGCTCATAAACTGGAACATACACTGAAATACTTACGTGCAGAAATAACAACAGAAAAAAATTCCAAAACGGCAAGAACTTTTTAAGTCAATGTTTTGAACTGTTGTTTTCAGTTTCACTGTTGGAATATCTCAACATTAATTGTCTTTTTAAGTTTATGGACTAACATAAAAGTGCTTTAATTGGGTAAGAATTATTTGCTTTCCTATTTCTTGATTTGAATGTTAGGAAATATTTCTATATGAAATATACATTGCCATAATTATAAAGAGTTTTACACAGGACCTAAACTGTCCACTTTGTGCTTTTTAAGGACTAAGAAACAGGTGGACAAAGTACAGAATTTGAAGTCAGAAGACCAGTATTGAGTTCTAATATGCTGGCTAAACCTTAACACAGCAAGTTTAAAGTATTTTTTTCTTCTGTTTGCATTATCTGCTCACAGATATGGCAGGGTGATAAGACTCAAGCAGGAGATCTCTTTGATCTTGGGTTATTTCACTGACCACCAATAAGAAGAGTTTTGTTAGGAAATTTTCACTCAAAGCAATATAAGATAGAAAATTGTTGTTGTTGTTGGGTTGCTAAGTCCTATCTGACTTTTTGTGATCCCATGGACTGTAGCCGGCCAAGCTCCTCTGTCCATGGATTTTCCCAGGCAAGAGTACTAGAGTGGATTTTCATTTTCTTCTCCAGGGGATTTTCCTGACCCAGGGATTGAACCCACGTTTCCTGCTTTGGCAGGCAGATTCTTTAGTGCTGAACCACCAGGGAAGCCCCAAGCACCAGGGATGGAATATACAGAGCGACAATTGACTAAACATCCACTGCCACCCTCCCCTCCCTGAATATATGGTTATCTCTACACTCCATACACTAAGGAGATTTTAAAAAATAAATAAAATTTGTGGTCCTTGCTCTCCAACAGCCACAGTCTAAAATCAAAACCACACATACATGAAAAATAACTTAAAAGATTTATCAACTGCACTAGAACAAAAATAATATGAGAATGGGAAGTGTTTAGAGAAGTTGATTGGAGATACCTGTATCCATCTGTGCCATTTTATTTCCTACCAGACAATTTATTAGTTTCTGCAACCTCAGGCCATGGTTGATCTTTAATAGACATTTCATTACTCTGTGACTCAGTTTCTTCATTCATGAAACTGAAAATCATGCTCATTGTCTCATATAAATCTCAAGGTGACGGTTGGAAAACTAAGAAATACCCCATTTTTTAGATAAAATGTAGATAAATTTAAATCGTATGTCATAGACACATCTATGATAATTATTTTTTTTATTTTTGATAATTAAGAAATAGCCCAGTGAGTCAGCTTATCTCTGCAGCCTAAACTTAAGACAGATAAAAATAAAAATCTTATGACAAAGTAGATTCACACAGAATCGTGAATGAAGCTTACAGGTTTTTAAACATTTCAGTCAGCATTTTTAATGTACCTGGAGTGGGATGTTGAGAAATAAATCAGTAAAGTGCTTCTTATTTCCTTGCAAGGAAATAAGGGTATTTTTCTGAGAATTAGGGTTTGCTTTTTTTTTTTTAATCAGGCCAAAAATAATTAATTCCATTGCTGCCAGGAGCATCTGAACCATTTTTTCCCTATGTTAATTGGACAAAAGAGATTTCCTTGGTCAATTCCTAAGTGACAGATGTAGGAGGAACTCTTCCATCCAATTCTACCTATGAGAAGTGGCCCAGGAAGTATTTGTCATATAAATAAATCAGTAAGTGAATGATTCATGTTGATGTATGGCAAAAATCATCACAATAGGGTAATTATACTCCAATCAAAATTAATTAACTTTTTAAAGAAAAGAAAAAAACAGACATTTATAGGCTGAACACGATCCTTCTCTTTTGAAGGAATGATCTGTAACTAGTACTGTTTTTTTTTCCCCTAAATATTTTTGTTTTCTAAAATTAAAATTACAGGAGGTATGGCCAAGAATGCAGAGTTAGGAAGGCCCTGAGTTCATCTCCTCACACAAGCACACCAAAAATATAACTACTTAAAGAGCAAATATCTATGAGAATGACCTGAAGACTAGCAGAAAAGATTTTTCACAATTAAAGATATAAAGAAGGAACCACCACAAGATTGGTAGAAACAGTGGAGATGCAGTATAGTCAAAACCCACACTCGCAGGAGGTAACTCAAAAAGAGAAGGATAATCACAATTATGTGGGTTTTCTCAAGGAAGTGAGGGAGTCCAAATCCCACATTTGGCTCCCCAACTCGAGGGTCCTACACAGAGATGAGCCCCCTGAATGACTGACTTTGAAGGCCAGTGGGGTGTGTATAGATGAGAGCCAGAAGGCTGTTGAAAAGAGAGATTCCACTGTGACAGAATGCATGCAAAATCACATGCTCCAAGACCCATGGCAAAGGCAGCAATTTGAAAGGAGCCTGGGTCATACCCATTTGCTGATCTTGGAGAGCCTCTTGGAGAAGCAGAAGGCAACTAAAATTCCCCCTTCGGACATAGATGTTGGCAGAAGCCATTTCAGGGGTCTTGTCTGCCATGAAGACACTCACATTGGCAGGCACCATAACCTGCCCACCAAAAATCCAGCACCAGACCTGGGACCGTCCCCTCTCAAGCTACACAGGGATCTTACCAGAGGATGATAACCACTGCAGAAGGCAGGGCTGGCAGCCAGTAAGGCCAAGTTGGTCCTATCAACTCACCCACAAGTCAGCCTCACCACAACAGGGGCCCACATAACTTACAAAGGAAACACTCCTAGAGCACATAGCTCTAGTGACAAAGGTGAGTAGCTGTGTGTGTGTGTGTGTGTGTGTGTGTATACTTGCAGTCATGTTCAACTCTTTACAACCCCATGGACTGTAGCCCACTGTCTATGGGATTTTCCAGGCAAAAATACTGGAGTGGGTTGCCATTCCCTCCTCCAGGGGATCTTCTGAACCCAAGGATCAAATCCATGACTCCTGTGTCTCCAGCACTGCAGGTGAATTCTTTACCACTGAGCCACAGGGAAAGCCCAAGTGTGAGTAGCTACTGGGCCCCATATGTTGTATCCTACCTAAAGCCATTTCTCTAAGATCAAGGAAATGACCTACCTAATACACAGAAATAGGCACAGAGAATTAAGCACAATGAGGACACAGAGGAACACGTTCCAAATGAAGGAACAAGACAAGACCTCAAAAGAAGAACTATATGAAGTGTTGGTAAGTAATATCTAATGAAGAGTTTAAGGTACAAACTCAGGAGAAGAATGGATATACACAATGAGAAGTTTAACAAGGAGTTATAAAATATTAAAAACCTTTAAAAACTAATGGATACATATCTGAAATAAAAATACACTAGAATGAATTAATAGGTTAGATAATACAGACGAATGAATCAGCAGACTGCAAGACAGAGAAGTGGAAATTACCCAAGCTGAACTGAAAAAAGGTTTAAAAATGAGGGCAGTTTAAGATACATTTTGGACATCAACCATGCTAGCATTGCATTAAAAAGGATCTCAGAAGAAGGAGGCAGAGGGCTTATTTGAAGAGATAATTGATGAAAAGTTCCCTAGCCATGGAAAGGAAAAATACATCCAGGTGCAGGAAACACAGAGTCCCAGATAAGATGGATACAAACAGATCCACACCAAGACACATTGTAATTAAAATGGCAAAAAATAAAGAGACAATCTTAAAAGCATGCTTGCAAGAGAAAAGCAACTAATTACATATAAGTGAACTCCTATATCAACTGACTGTTAAGCAGAGACTTTGCAGGCCAAAAGGCGGTGGCATGATATTTTCAAAATGATGAAGAGAAAACTCTACAATCAAAAATACTCTACCTGGCAAACCTTATAGATATAATATATATAGATATACATTACATATAATACATCAGATCAGATCAGATCAGTCGCTCAGTATAGGTTGTTATATATGAGACTCATGGTAACCACAAACCAAAAATCTATAATATTAATACACACACAGAGACAAAATAGAGAAAGGAAGCCAAACATAACACTGAAGATACTCATGAAATCACAGAGGAAGAGAACAAAAGAAGAAGAAAGGAACAGAAAGAAAGAACTAAAAAATAACCAGAAAACAAAATGGCACTAAATATACGCTTAGCAATAATTACTTTAAATGCAAATGGACTAAATATTCCAATCAAAAGACAAAGAATGTCTGAATGAACACAAAAGTAAGACCCACATATATGCTGCCTATAAGAGACTCACTTCAAATCTAAAGACACATAAATTGAAAGTGAGGGGATAGAAAAATATATCCCATGCAAATGAAAATGAAAGGAAAGCTGGTGTACCAAAACTTATATCAGACAAAATATACTTTAAAACAAAGACTAACAAGAGACAAAGAAGGACATTACAAAATGTAAAGGGATCAATTCAAGAATAAGATATGACAATTGTAAATATATATGCACTAACATAAGAGAACCTAAATACATAAAGTAAATATTAACAGACACAAAGGGAGAAACTGACAGTAACATAATAATAGTAGGGGGGATTTAGAACTCCACTTACATCAATGGACAGATCAATCAACAAGACATAAAACCATTAAGGAAATACTGGCCTTAAATGACATATTAGACCAAATGAACTTAATAGATACATACAAAGGTGTTGGAGGCCGGCATGAGGCACTCCGCCCATGGCAAAGGTCATGAGGAAGGAGGCTCGACATACACAAAGGCAGGATCGAGCCTAGGAGTCCCCCTGGACATCCTCGAGCATCTACCCCCATAACCAGAGCCTGCCTACTTTACTACTTTGTGCTCTCACCTACACCTCTGACTTTACGGGGGGCTGTCCCCCACCACCTCTTTCAGAGAAGGAGTTAACTTAGAGCTCCGGTTAATAATAATTCCTGGGCGTGACAGGAGTGTTTCAACTTACAAACTCCTCTGAGGGTTCTCTAGCCTGCCTGACAGACTTGTCCGGCCACATGTGATTGCTCACAGCCTCCCAGCTGTGAGAGGCACGAGATGCTTTAAACCTTCTAAAAACAGGTTCTTTAGAGAAGTTAGAAAATTATTAGTATAAGTATAGTGGGCTGATTAGAAATTGTATTGGTGAAGGGTTTTTCATTTGTTGAGCCAATGTTTACTGCTAAGTCTCCACATCCCCTGCCCTTATACACATTAATGAATATATAGAAGAAATAAGTATTAACCTTTGATATAAATCACGTTAGACCTTAGGCCAAGTAAATTCTTTCCTTAACTAAAACCCACTACACCCCCACCCTATAGGAATGTAACTTTATTTGAGTGACGTCTGTTTTAAGAATAATCACCCCTGGAGAAATAAGTGTTGACTGACCGTTGTCACAAGGAGAGGGTCATAAATTGTCAGCAGGCCCCCCTGGCCAGAAGATGATGTAACACCCCTAAGACCTCTGTATACATTTGTGTGAAGCACCTGACTTTAATAAAAGTCAGGACTGCTGTCCCTGTGTGACTTTTGTATAACATCTCAGTGTATAAAAACAGACTCTGGAAAATAAAGAATTGGGATCAATTCCTCGAAATACTGGTCTCCCCATGTCTCTCTCTCTCTCAAACTCTGGCTGAGTCTCCATCTGGAGCACGGAACCCACCAAGCTTACTAATTTTGCCTGGGCTTCTAAGATCCAACCGGGGAGGCCTCAGTGTCTCCTCTCTGGGAGAACGGAAGGATGCCTGCAGCCTACGTAAGTGGTGCAAACTTCTTGTCTTGAAGTTTTATTGGTCTCCTGCGTAAACCAAGCTACTCAGCCTCTTTTCTCCACTGAATTTTCCTACTGAGCTATCCTCATTCTATTACTCTTTATATCTCTAATTAATATTTAAATAGTCGCTGATGCCGTCTCCCCTTCAAATACCCTGGATCAGCCAGGACTGGACCCCGGCACAAAGGCAGCAAAATACAAATTCAAATGCATGTGGAACATTCTACAGGACAGATTACATACTAGTCCAAGAAACAGATCTCAATAAATTTAAGATTGAAATCATATCAAGCATCTTTTCCAATCACAGTGGCATAAGACTGGAAATCACAAGGAAAAAACTGCAAAGACACAAAAATGTGGAGGCTAAACATAGTTCTGCTAAACAGTGAGTCACTGAAGAAAAAAAAAAAATACCTGGAGACAAATGAAAATGGAAACCCAGCAATCGAAAATCTATGGGACACAGTAAAAGCAGTTCTAAGAAAGAGTTCACAGCAATTTAAACCTACCTCGGGAAATAAGAAAAATAAAGAAACAATTTAACTTTACACTTAATGGAACTAGAAAAAGAACAAACAAAACCCAAAGTTAGTAGAAGGAAAAAGATCACCAATATCAAAGCAGAAATAAATGAAATAAAGGCCCCTCAAAAAATAAAAAAGAATAATGAAACTAAGATCTGATTCTTTGAAAAGAAAAATACAATTGATAAAGTTTTATCTAAACTCATCAAGAAAAAAAGAAAGAGAGCCCGAATGAACAAAACTAAAAATGAAGGCAAAGTTACAACTAACATCACAGAAATACAAAGGCTCAAAAGAGATTACTATAAATTATATGCCAATAAAATGGACAACCTAGAAGACATGGATAAATTCCTAACAATGTACAATCTTCCAAGACTGAATCAGGAATAAAGAGAAAATCTAAACAGATGGATTGTTAGTAAAGAAATTTAATTAATAATTTTTTTTAAAATCGACCAACAAAACTCCAAGACCAGATGCCATCAGTGAATTATACCAAACATTTAAAGAAGAGTTAATGCCTATACTTTTCAGACTTCCAAAAAATCAAAGAGGAAAGAATATTTCCAAACTCATTCTATGAGATCAGCATCACTTTGATACAAAAACCAGCCCCAAACAACACACACACACAAAGAACATTACAGGCCAATATCCCTGATGATAGTGATATTTAATGAAGGTAAACTGGATGTGGTCAAGCAGGAAATGGCAAGAGGAAACATCGACCTATTAGTAATTAGTGAACTAAAATGGACGGGAATGGGTGAATTTAATTCAGATGACTATTGTATCTACCACTGTGGGCAAGAATCCCAGAAGAAATGGAGTAACCTTCATAATCAACCAGAGTCAGAAATGCAGTACTTGTGTGCAATCTCAATAACAACAGAACATCTGTTGGATCATAGAAAAAGCAAGAGAATTCCAGAAAACATCTACTTCTGCTTCATTGACTATGCTAAAGCCTTCGACTCTGTGGATCACAACACACTGTGGAAAATTCTTCAAGAGATAGGAATACAAGACCATCCTACCTGTCTCCCGAGAAAACTGCATGAGGTTCAAGAAGCAAAGGTAGAAACTTACATGGAACAACTGACTGCTTCAACACTGGGAAAGGAGTACGACAAGACTGTATATTGCCACTATCATGTGAAATGCCAGGCTGGATGACTCACAAGCTGGGATCAAGATTGCTGGGAGAAATATTAACAACCTCAGAAGACATGCAGATTATACCACTCTAATAGTAGAAAGCAACGAGGAACTAAAGAGCCTCTTGTTGAGGGTGAAAGAGAAGAGTGAAAACGCTGGCTTAAAACTCAACATTCAGGGACTTCCTGGTGGTCCAGTGGCTAAAGACTCTGGAATGCAAGGGGCCCAGGCTTGATCCCTGGTCAGGGAACTAGATCCTACATAACACAATTAAGATTGGGTGCAGCCAAATGAACAAATACTAAAAAAAAAAAAAAGAAAGAAAAGAAAAGGAAAAACTCAACATTCAAAAAACTAAGGTCATTGCATCCAATCCCATTACTTAATGGCAAATAGAAGGGGAAAAAGTTGAAGTTGTGACAGATTTCTCTTCTTGAGCTCCAAAATCACTGCAGATGATGATTGCAGCCATGAAATTAAAAGATGCTTGCTTCTTAGAAGGAAGGCTATGACAAACTTAGACAGTGTAGTAAAAAGCAAAGATCACTCTACCGACAAAGGTCTGTGTACTCAAAAGTATGGTTTTTCCAATAGTCATGTACAGATGTGAGAGCTGGGCCATAAAGAAGGCTGAACACCAAAGAACTGATCTTTCAAACTGTGGTGTTGTAGAAGACTCTTGAGAGTTCCTTGGACAGCAAGGAGATCAAACCAGTCAATCCCAAAGGAAATCAACCCTGAATATTCATTGGACAGACCAAAGCTGAAGCTGAAGCTCCAATACTTTGACCCACCAGATGGGAAGAGCCAACTCATTGGAAAATACTCTGATATGCTGGGAAAGATTGAAAGCAGGAGGAAAAAGGGATGACAGAGGATGAGATGGTTGGGTGGCATCACTGATTCAATGGACATGAACTTGGGTGAACTGCAGGAGATGGTGAGGGACAAAAAGGCCTGGTACAATCATAGGGTCACAAAGAGTCAGACACGACTTAGAGAGTGAACTACAACAACAATCCTGATGAACATAAATGTAAGAATCTTCAACAGTATATTAACAAAATGGATTCAACAATATATTAAAAGTATCATACACCATGATCAAGTAGAGTTTATCCTAGAGATGCAAGAATTAATTCATATGTACAAATCAATCAATGTGATATAACACATTAACAAACTGAAGAACAAAGATTATATGATCATCTCAAGATGTAGAAAAAGCTCTTGACAAAATCGAACATCCATTCATGATAAAAAATAAAATGAGGATAAAGGAAACATATCTCAGCAAAATAAAGGCCATATATGACAAGGCTACAGCCAACATTATATTTAGTGCTGAAAAACTTAAAGGATTTCTTCTAAGAAACAAGATTAAGATGCCCACTCATGCCATTTTAATTCAACATAGTGTTGGAAATTCTAGTCACAGCAATCAGACAAGAAAAATAAAATTTAAAAATCCAAATTGGAAAGGAAGAAGTAAAACTGTCACTATTTGCAGACTACACAATCCTATATATAGAACATCCTGAATACACTACACACACAAAAAAAAACTATTAGAAAAAATAAATGAATTGCAGGATACAAAATTAATATACAGAAATCTGTGGTGTTTCTATATACTATCAAAAGCTATTAGAAAGACAAATGAAGAAAAGAATCCCATTTACAAATGCATCAAAAATAATAAAATACCTAGGGATAAATATAACCAAGGAAGTAAAAGACCTGTACTCAGAAAACTGTAAGACATTGATGAAAAAAATTGAAGATGATGCAAACAAATGGAAAGACATGTTGTGTTCATGGATTGGAAGAATTAATATTGCTAAAATATGACCATACTACCCAATGCAATCTACTGATTCAATGCAATCCCTATCAAAATACCAATGGAACTAGAACTAGAAAATAGAATTCTAAAATTTGTATTGAAATACAAAAGACTCTGAATAGTCAAAAATATTTTGAGAGAAAACAAAGCTGGAGGTATCATGCTTTTCAATTTCAAACTATACTTCAGAGTTACAATAACCCAAACAATATAGTACTGGCACAAACACAGACACATAAATCAACACAACAGAATCGAGAAATAAACCCACATTCATATGGTCAAGTAATCTACAACAAAGGAGGTAAGAATATACAACAAAGAAAAGAGAAGCTCTTCAATAAATGGTTTTAGGAAAACTTGACATCTATATGCAAAAGAAATCAAACTGGACTACTTCCTCATACCATATAGAAAAATAAACTTAAAATGGATTAAAGACTTAAATGAAAAGCTGAAACCATAAAACTCCTAGAAGAAAACATAAGAAATCTGCTCTTTGACATCAGTCTTAGCAACAATTTTTTGGATCTCTCCTCAGGCAAGGGAAACAAAAGCAAAAATGAACAAGTGGGACTATATCAAATTAAAAAACTTTTTCACAATAAAGGAAACTATCAACAAAATTGGAAATTCCAACTGAGTAGGAGAACATATTTGCAAATGATAGATTTGATACTTCATTAATATCCAAAATATACAAGGAACTATAGTTCAACATCAAAAAGAAGCAAGCAACCTGATTAAACAATTGTCAGAGAATCTGAATAGACATTCTTCTGAAGAAGACATACACATGGCTAACAGACACAAGAAAAGATACTCAACATCACCCATCACTAAAGTCAGGGAAATGCAAATCAAAACCACAATGAGATAATCACCTCACACCTGTCAGAATGGTCATTATCAAAAATATAACAAACAATTTGTTTCTCCGGATGTTTAAAAAAGAGAACCACCAAGCACTGTTGGTGGGAAGGCAAATTGGTACAACCACTATGAAAAACATATGAAGTTCCCTCAAAAATTAAAAATAGAAATATCACTTATGATCCAGCAATTACACTTCTGGATATTTTCCCCCCAAAAATCAAAGCAACCTAATTCAAAAAGGCATATGCACCCTCATGTTCACTATATTATTCATAACAGCCAAGTTATGGAAGTAACCAAAGTATTCATTAATAGATGAGTGGATAAAGAAGATGTGGTATATGTATACAATTGAATATTCAGTTCAGTTCGGTTCAGTCGCTCAGTTGTGCCCGACTCTTTGCAACCTCATGAATCGCGGCACACCAGGCTTCCCTGTCCATCACCAATTCCCGGAGTTCACTCAAACTCATATCCATGGAGTCTGTGATGCCATCCAGCCATCGAATCCTCTGTCATCCCCTTCTCCTCCTGCCCCCAATCCCTCCCAGCATCAGAGTCTTTTTGAATGACTCTTCACATGAGGTGGCCAAAGTACTGGAGTTTCAGCTTCAGCATCAGTTCTTCCGATGAACACCCAGGACTGATCTCCTTTAGGATGGACTGGTTGGATCTCCTTACAGTCCAAGGGACTCTCAAGAGTCTTCTTCAACACCACAGTTCAAAAGCATCAATTCTTCGGCTCTCAGCTTTCTTCACAGTCCAACTCTCACATCCATACATGGCTACTGGAAAAACCATAGCCTTGACTAGATGGACCTTTGTTGGCAAAGTAACATCTCTGCTTTTCAATATGCCATCTAGGTTGGTCATAACTTTCCTTCCAAGGAGTAAGCATCTTTTAATTTCATGGCTGCAATCACCATCTGCAGTGATTTGCAAGCCCATAAAAATAAAGTCTGACACTGTTTCCACTGTTTCCCCATCTATTTCCCATGAAGTGATGGGACCAGATGCCATGATCTTCGTTTTCTGAATGTTGAGCTTTAAGCCAATTTTTTTCACTCTCCACTTTCACTTTCATCAAGAGGCTTTTTAGTTCCTCTTCACTTTCTGCCATAAGGGTGGTGTCATCTGCATATCTGAAGTTATTGATATTTCTCCAGGCAATCTTGATTCCAGCTTGTGCTTCTTCCAGCCCAGCGTTTCTCATGATGTACTCTGCATGTAAGTTAAATAAGCAGGGTGACAACATACAGCCTTGACGAACTCCTTTTCCTATTTGGACCCAGTCTGTTGTTCCATGTCCAGTTCTAACTGTTGCTTCCTGACCTGCATACAGGTTTCTCAAGAGGCAGGTCAGGTGGTCTGGTATTCCCATCTCTTTCAGAATTTTCCAGTTTATTGTGATCCACACAGTTAAAGGCTTTGGCATAGTTAATAAAGCAGAAATAGATGTTTTTCTGGAACTCTCTTGCTTTTTCGATGATCCAGCGGATGTTGGCAAGTTGATCTCTGGTTCCTCTGCCTTTTCTAAAACCAGCTTGAACATCAGGAAGTTCATGGTTCATGTACTGCTGAAGCTGAGAGGAGCTACCCAATATCCGAGGTCAGGGCGGCGGCCTAGAGGAGCTACCCCACGCTCGAGGTCAGGGGAGGCAGACAAGAGGAGCAACCCCATGTCCAAGGAGTGGTGGCTGCACCGGCGCAAAAGGGCTGAGAGGAGATACTCCACGTTCAAGTTCAGGAAGGGTGGCCATGAGGAAATACTCCTCGTCCAAGGTAAGGAGCAGCAGCTGCGCTTTGCTGGAGCAGCCGTGAAGAGATATCCCACGTCCAGGGTAAGAGAAACCCAAGTAAGACAGTAGGTGTTGCGAGAGGGCATCAGAGGACAAAACATACTGAAACCATAATCACAGAAAAGTAGCCAATCTGATCACACAGACCATAGCCTTGTCTAACGAGATGAAACTAAGCCATGCCATGTGGGGCCACCCAAGATGGGAGGGTCATAGTAGAGAGGTCTGACAGAATGTAGTCAACTGGAGAAGGGAATGGCAAACCACTTCAGTATTCTTGTCTTGAGAACCCCATGAACAGTATGAAAAGGCAAAACGATAGGATACTGAAAGGGAAACTCCCCGGGTCGGTAGGCGCCCAGTATGCTACTGGAGATCAGTGGAGAAATAACTCCAGAAAGAATGAAGGGATGGAGGCAAAGCAAAAACAATACCCAGTTGTGGATGTGACTGCTGATAGAAGCAAGGTCTGATGCTGTAAAGAGCAATATTGCATAGGAACCTGGAATGTCAGGTCCATGAATCAAGGCAAATTGGAAGTGGTCAAACAGGAGACAGCAAGAGTGAACATTGGCATTCTAGGAATCAGCCAACTAAAATGGATTGGAATGGGTGAATTTAACTCAGATGACCATTATATCTACTACTACGGGCAAGGATCCTTCAGAAGAAATGGAGTAGCCATCATGATCAACAAAAGAGTCCGAAATGCAGTACTTGGATGCAGTCTCAAAAATGACAGAATGATCTCTGCTTGTTTCCAAGGCAAACCATCCAATATCATGGTAATCCAAGCCTAGGCCCCAACCAGTAATGCTGAAGAAGCTGAAATTGAATGGTTCTATGAAGACCTACAAGACCTTTTAGAACTAACACCCCCAAAAGATGTCCTTTTCATTATAAGGGAATGGAATGCAAAAGTAGGAAGTCAAGAAACACCTGGAGTAACAGGCAAATTTGGCCTTGGAATACAGAATGAAGCAGGGCAAAGGCTAATAGAGTTTTGCCAAGTTTTGCCAATTGAATATTATTCAGTCATAAAAAGAAGGAAATCTTGCCATTTGTGAAAATAAGCCAGCCAGAGAAAGACAAATACTGCATGACTTCATTTAAAGGTGGAATCTAAAAAATGAAACAAATAAACAATCATAATACACAGAAACAGAGTCATAGATTCAGAGAACACACTGGTGGTTGCTGGAGAAGGAAATTAATAAAATAGTAGAGGGAGACAAATAAAATAGGTGAGGGAGATTAAGAGCACAAACTTAGAGCTATAAAACAAATGTCATGGGGATGAACATGGATAGCAGGCAGAATGTAGTCAATAATATTGCAATACTTTTGCATGGTGACAGACTTTGCATAGCAATTAGACTTACCGTGGTGATTATTTTTTAGTGTATGAAAATATGGAATACTATGCTGTACATCTGAAACATATAATACTGTTGAGTCAGTTATACATTTCAAGTTATTTAACTAATAGAAATAAAATTGAAGTTACAGCATTCTAGAAATTGACTTTGAAGTAATTACTCGAGGCACACATCCTGAAATAGAACTTAGGATTATAAGCAAGCTCAAAACCTATCAATATTCCCAGTTCTACCAATAAGAGAACTAAGAACTTCCTGACATGAAACAGGAATTTGCCATGAGGTTTACTAAGTAGCTCTAGGTGAAAAAGAGTGAAACAAAAAGTCTGTACTGGAGTTACCTGAGAAACAATGGAAAACTGAAAGGCCCCTCAAAATAGGGGGTTTCTATAAAACTTTTCTCAAACAATTAGGCCTCCACCCAAAGGTAAATATAAAATATAAAATACATAGAATACACCTAGTCACCTGCTAGTGAATATGCCTCAGACAGGTTGGATAGGTTAGAAAGAAATGGACCAGAGGTGAGGATAGGACTTCCAGAAGTTATCTCTACCTCTAGCTCAAGGAAGTGTAAGAGAGATAATACTCCACCAGTGAGCTGAAGCTCAAGGCAACTCTGTGTGGGGAAGAATAGAGAGCCCTTGTTGTAACAAAGGGGCCAGTGAGGGAGGAAACTTTAGGGAGGAAATTAGGTGTAGGGTGGGGCCAGAGAATACAACTCCAGAATCTAAATTCAAGGTAAGTTCCTACTAAAACTTTGTTAAAGAAATTAAAATGTTCTCCCAAGAAGTCAGATGCAGTGGTAGTCCAAATTTGGGGAACACCTGGATGGGCCAATATCCAAACACTTAACTGATAGCTCTCAGAGCACTCGAGGAAAGGAAAGTGATCTATTTTCAAGATGGCAGAGTAGAAGCACGTACGCTCATCTTCTCCTGTGAGAACATCAAAACTACAACTAGCTGCTGAACAACCATCAACAGGAGAATGCTGAAACCCACCCCAAAAAGACACCCCATATCCAAGGTCAAAGGAGAAACTACAGCAAGACAGTAGGAAGGGTGCAATTGCATTTAAAATCAAACCTCTTACCCACCAGAGACACTCAGGGAGTGCACACAAAACCTTGTGTCACCAGGACTGAGGGAAAGAAGCCGTGATCCCCACAAGAGACTGAGACAGACCTGCCTGTGAGTGTTTGAGGGTCTCCTGTTGAGGCATGGGTCAGCAGTGGCCTGCTGTGGGGACAGGTGCTCTGGCAGCCGCAGTCCTGGGAGGCACAGCATGTGGCCTAAGTCCTCTTGAAGGAGGTTGTCATTAATTAGCCCCACTATAGAGCTGCCGAGGAGGTGACCCACAAAACTGGAGAGCAATTATACCAAAGAAATTCTCACACTGTTGCAAAGGTTCTAGGCCCAACAGACTTCACAACCTTGGGAAACTGCAAAGGGACTGAGTATTCCCAGGAAATCTGACTTTGAAGGTCAGCGGGATTTGATTATAGAACTTCCATAGGATTGGGGAAGCAGAGACTCTTGGAGGGCACAAATAAAACCTTGCACACAGCAGGACCCAGGAGAAAGGAGCAGTGACCCCACAAGAGACTAAGCCAGACTTACCTCTGTGTATTTGGGAGACTCTGATGGAGGAGTGAGTCAACAGTGGCCTGCCGCAGGATGAGGGGCACTGAGTACAACAGTCTTGGGAGGTGCAGCATGAGGCATAAGGAGGAGGTTGCCATTACCCCACCATAGTTTGGCCTCAGGAAAAACTATAGGGAGAGAACACAGCTCCACCCATCAGCATAAAACTGGACTAAAGACTAACTGAGCATGGCCTTGTCCACCAGAACAAGACCCAATTTTCCCCACAGCAAGTCCTTCCTATCAGGAAGCTTCCACAACCTCTTATCCTCATCTATCAGAGGACAGACCAAATGAAAGCCACAATCACAGAAAACCAAACAAACTGATCACATGGATCAGAACCTTGCCTAACAATGAAATTATGAATCACGCCATGTAGGGCCACCCTAGATGGATGGATGAAGATGGAGAGTTCTGACAAAACGTGGTCCACTGGAGAAGGGAATGGCAAACCACCTTAGTATTCTTGCCTTGAGAATGCCATGAAGTGTGTGAAAAAGCAAAAAGATATGACACTGAAAGATGAATTCCCCAGGTCAGGAGGTGTTCAGTATGCTACTGGGGAAGAGCATAGAAATAGCTACAGAAAGAATGAAAAGGTTGAGCCAAAGCAGAAACAACACCCAGTTGTGGATGTGTCTGGTGGTGAAAGTAAAGTCCGATGCTGTAAAGAATATTGCACAGGAACCTGAAATGTTAGGTCCATGAATCAAGGTAAACTGTAAGTTGTCAAACGGAGATGGCAAGAGTGAACATCGACATTTTAAGAATCAGTGAACTAAAATGGACCAGAAGGGGTGAATTTAATTCAGAGGACCATTATATTCACTATGTGGGCAAGAATTTCTTAGAAGAAATGGAGTATCCCTCATAGTCAACAGAAGACTCCCAAATGCATTACTTGGGTGCAGTCCCAAAAATCACAGAACAATCTTAGCTTGTTTCCAGGACAAACTATTCAGTATCACAGTAATCCAAGTCTATGCCCCAACCACTAATGCTGAAGAAACTGAATGGTTCTATTAAGACCTACAAGACCTTCTAGAACTAACACCAAAAAAAGATTTCCTTTTCATCATAGGTGATTGGAATGCAAAAGTAGGAAATCAGGAGATACCTGGAGAAACAGACAGTTTGGCCTTGGAGTACAAAATGAAGCAGGGCAAAGGACAACGGAGTTTTGTCAAAAGAACGTACTAGTCATAGCAAACACCCTCTTCCAACAAAACAAGAGACGCCTCTACACATGGACATCACCAGATGGTCAATATGGAAATCAGACTAATAATATTCTTTGCAGCTGAAGATGGAGAAGCTCCATACAGTCAGCAAAAAATAGACCAGGAGCTGACTCTGGCTCAGAGCATGAACTCCTTATTGCAAAATTCATACTTAAATTGAAGAAAGTAGGAAGTCACTCAGGTATGACCTAAATAAAATCTCTTATGATTATACAGTGGAAGTGATAAACGGATTCAAGGGCTTAGATATGCTAGACAGAGTGCCTAAAGAACTATGGATGGAGGTTCATGATATTGTACAGGAGGTGGTGATCAGAACCATCCCCAAGAAAAAGAAATGCAAAAAGACAAAATGGTTGTCTGAGGAGGCTTTACAAATAGCTGAGAAAAGAAGAGAAGTGAAAGACAAATAAGAAAAGGAAATATATACCTATTTGAATCCAGAGTTCTTGTCAGGTAGTTAGAAAAAATAAATTTTAAAAAGACGGAGTCCCAGATGACAGAACGGTACAGAGGGAGAAAAAGTCAATAAAAGAGGAAGTTGAGGACCTGAGTGAGAACCTCTAGTCCTGGGTGTAACTAATTAGGTGAACGCTGGTACCATCCCCTATTTGCATGGGGCCTAACCTGGGAAAATATGCATCCTCTTTCCTGATTTGTCCTGGGTGTAACCAACCAGGTACATGGTGGTACCATCACCTATTTTGCATAGAGTGTAGCCAATCAGGCTCCAGGCGGAGGAGAAAAAAGTTTGAAAAGGGAAGCCAAGAGGCCTCAGGATTGCTCCCAGGGTGAGACCTCAAGTATGTGTTAGGAGTCTGTTGCCTGCTGCATACTATCTGCTTCCCATTGCCTGCCTGTTTCCCACTGTCTGCCTGCTTCTCACTTCCCAGATGAGCCATAACTAGTTTGTTCTTGTTAATCTTGCATACTGTCTGCCTAATAAAATCCTGCCTGTTTGAGCTACAAGTGGTCCTTTGTTCCAAATCTTTGTTACAGGAAGGAAGAGGGAGAGAAGTATACCAACTCAACATTCTCAAATAACACACAATAAATACGCACAATATGCTTCCATACTACTATGGTTCTAACATCCATATTTCTCTGTTGAATGAAAAGTCTGCTCTTAAGTGTTCTTAGAAATTCTGAAAGTTTTTGTTTTGAAGCACCAAGGCTACTGAAAAGTAAACACACTTTTATAGGCAAAACACATATTTACATATACACACCCACACAGATAGATATACATACCATAACAGTTTCAATGTATCACCAATCATCAGTAATACTAACATAACTTATTTACTGAGTGCTTACTATATGCCAGGGTTGGGTTGAGCAATTTGCAGATATTATCCCCTCCCCCCACTACAATTTTATGGAACAAGCTATGTTTCTGTTCCTCTTTTATCATTTTAAAAACTGATTAAAATATTAAAAGTTATACTAATGGTTAAACAAATTTCTCAAAGTCATTTCCATTAATAGCAATAACCTTGGTTAAATAAAACATTAGTCTGAAATGGAACAATTAATACATAAACAAGCTAAATTGTTGATTGTTAACCAATTTTTGGTAGAGTTGTTGAGGGTCTGGTTTTCCCATACACACTTCCCATACACACATCAGCATAACCTATTAAATAAAATATCAAAGACTGAAAGAAGGAAACTACTACAGAAAAAACAAGATGATGATCAATACATCATCCTTTGCATCACAAATATAGATTTCATTTATCTCACTCACATAATTCAGAAGTTAAATAAAAACCCTGTAGTACACAATGGAGTATTACTCAGCCATTAAAAAGAATACGTTTGAATCAGTTCTAATGAGGTGGATGAAACTGGAGCCTATTATACAGAGTGAAGTAAGCCAGAAGGAAAAACACCAATACAGTATACTAACGCATATATATGGAATTTAGAAAGATGATAACAATAACCCTGTGTATGAGACAGCAAAAGTGACGCTGATGTATGGAACAGTCTTATGGACTCTGTGGGAGAGGGAGAGGGTGGGAAGATTTGGGAGAATGGCATTGAAACATGTAAAATATCATGTATGAAACGAGATGCCAGTCCAGGTTCAATGCACAATACTGGATGCTTGGGGCTAGTGCACTGGGACGACCCAGAGGGATGCTATGGGAAGGGAGGAGGGAGGAGGGAGGAGGGTTCAGGATGGGGAGCACATGTATACCTGTGATGGATTCATTTTGATATTTGGCAAAACTAATACAATTATGTAAAGTTTAAAAATGAAAGAAAATTTAAAAAAATAAAATAAAATAAAGAAAATACCAATTAATGCTTTGCTGTGAATAAATGTTGACTTGATCTCTGATTAATGCTCTAGAAATAGATTTGGTTCCAACAGCTGGTCTTTCCTAGTTGCTAAATTTCAAAGACTACAAGTAAAAATTTCAACGACTACAAGTAAAAATTTCAACATAATGGACATAATTATCAAGAAATAAGGAGATAGTCACCAACCTGAATGATTATTGTCATCCTGCTTGCATTTCTATTTCTCACAGGAGTTTTAGTTAAAATCTTAAACAGCCTTATGCTTGAAAATTTTGTCTTTCCTAATTTAACAAGAAGCCCCGTTCAGGGGCAAAATTTGCAAAGTAATTACTATGCAGAGGTCACATTATTTCAACATTTGTCAGGGATCATCTTTATCCCTGTAGAACATATGTGTCCTCATTCCACTCTACTGATCTGTGCTCCAAAGGCCCTTGATTGTACTCTTGATGCAGTCAACATTATTCTTTTCTTTAAGCATCTTAAAGCATATTGCTAAAAAATAATCCTGTGGCATCTACTCTACTGAACTGAGTCACATATCAACAGTGTCAAAGCCACATTGGCAATGCACTAGAATGTTAAGATAGAGTTCATTTCTTCACTCTAATTATTATTTAAGCAATCATATTTCTTGTTTTATAATTCTCTTTTGGGAGTTGTGATACATACTTCAAAAATCTGCTGAGTGCTATGGAATATTTCTCCCTTCACCTACTGAATTAACTCCTGAAAAAGAACTGTCCATTAAATTTATTTAACAACATCTCTCTTTCCATTTTCATTAAGAAATATGTGACAGAATGAAAACACCCAGTATTAATTTTGATAGTGTTTCTACAGATGGAACACTTTCTTAGCATTCGGTCATTGAGGGAACCCTGGACCAGGTGCCAGAAATTGAATTCTAGATGCAGAGCACTCTGACACCTTTTTGTCCTTCTAAGGAACTCATGAGTACTCTCTGTTCAAAGTCAAGCTTATTCACCTCTGAAATGGGCACAGAGTAAAAAACCTGTACATCAGAGAGGACAGGAGTAAGAGGCTCTGCAGCCAGGAATGCCCATAGAGGTAACATGGTCGGCCTGGGAAATGAGGTGCCACTGTTAGGCACACCGGGGGCAGGGCTACCACTGCACCCACACAGCAGCCCCTGCCTCCATGAGCTGGAGAATCTCCCACCAGAGCAAGCACGACCCTGTCTGTTACAACTGCTGCCAGTCTGTGCCACCACAACCACTGCACACACACCTCAGATGTGGCCACCATACCCTTCCCCAGCTTGAGCAGCCCCAATTAGCTGCTGCTTTCACTCCCTGTCACCTGGGCAAGGAACAGATGTCTGAGGTTGTTGTACCACAGAGATGGGGCCAAAGCCAAAGTTGAACCCCTAGGGTGAAACCAAGGAAAAGGAAAGGAAATCTCCCCATTCAGCTGCACAAGCCACAGATTAAATCTGTGGTAAATCTGTGGAATATCAGAATAGATAACAAATCTTTCACAACTGAGATCCGTCTAACTTTAGCAATGGACTTTGGGAGCAAGTACACACAGGAATTGGGACAGGTCAGAGTCTGAGCTGCCCACACAGTGCTCTCAATAGGCTCAGAGTCCTACCTAGAGATATTGGAGGGCCTCCTGGGAAGGTGAGGGTTGGTTTTGGCTCACTGTGGAAGTAAGGGCACTGATAGAGGAGGCCCCGGAAAATATTCTTACTGCTATTATTGTTAAGCTTTATTTTATTCCTATTGCCATTATTTTTATTAGCAAATAAAAAAAGTTGTTTTATGCTTTAATTTTTTTATATTTCTACTTTTGTCATTTTGTGGTTTTTTTCCTTGCTTTTGTATTTTGTTGTGTTCTGTTTTGTATTTTTATCATTTTTGTTTGTTTATGTTAGCTTTTTTAAGTTTGGCTTCTGGTTTTTGTTTTTGTTTTGCATTTGTTAGTTACTCTTTGTTGATTGTTTTCATCTTTGAGTTCTTTTGTTTGTTCTCTAATTTTTGTTACCTTGGTTTTTTTTTTTTAATCCTATTTCTTTGTTTCTATTTATAAACAGAATGATTTTGTTTTTATCATTTGTTTGGGGTTTGGTTTGTCTGTTTGTTTTCTTTTTTGTGGGTTGCTGTTGTTGGTATCTGTTTTTGTTTTTGCTATTTGTCCTCAGTTATATTTATTTGTGTGTGTGTGGTTTTTTTTGTTTTTGGGTTTTTTGTTTGTTTGTTTGTTTGTTTGTTTGTTTGTTTGTTCTCTGGCCACACTGCATAGCTTGTGGGCTCTTCATTCCCTGGCCAGGGCTTGGGCCTGGGCCTTCTATGACAGCACCAAGTCCAGGATGTTAGACCACCAGAGAATTCCCAGGCCCAGGGAATAGTAATCAGTATATGCTTTCTTTAGGGTTTCCATCACAACACTAAAACCTGGTTCTACCAACTGCCTGCAGGCTCCAGTGCAAGATACCTCTAGTGGAACAACCAGCTAGACAGTAACACAGCAGACAAGCTGCCTAAAGTGATACTAAGCTCACAGACACCCCAAAGCACACCACGTGACACGGCCCGGTCATGAGAGAAGATTCAGCTCCAACCACCAGAGTGCAGGCATCAGTCTCTCCCACCAGGAAGTCTACTCAAGCTGCTGGACCAGCCTTATCCACCATGGGAAGAGAAGAGAAAGAAGAATTTCAACCCTGCAGCCTGAAGAAAGGAGACCACAAACACAGTAAGTTGGACAAAATGAAACAACAGTGAAATATGTTACCAGTGAAAGAGTAAGGTAAAGACCCATAAGACCAAATAAATGAAGAGGAAAAAGGAACTCTACCTGAAAAAGAATTCAGAGTAATGATAGTAAAGATGATCCATGCTGTCAGAAATAGAAGGAAGGCACAGGTCAAGAAGATACAAGAAATGTTTGACAAGGACCTAGAGAACTGAAGAACAAAAAAATCAATATGTTCATTGTGTGTAATTAACAACACAATAACTGAAATAAAAAATACACTGGAAGGAATCAATAGTATAATAACTGAGCCTGAAGAATGGATAAGAGAGCTAGAAGATAGAATACTGGAAATAACTACTGCAGAGCAGAGTACAGAATAAAAAGAATGAAAAGAAATGAGGAGTTTCAGAGACCTCTGGGACAACATTAAACACATCCATACTCAAATTATTGGGGTCTCAGAAGAAGAAAAAGAGAAAGTACTTGAGAAAATAGTTGGATAAATTATAGCAAGAAATTTCCCTAATCTGGGAAAGGAAATAGTCACTCAAGTCTGGGAAATGCAATAAGTCCAATACAGGGTAAACATAAGGACAAACATGCCAAGACACATATTAATCAAACCAGCAAAAATTGAATACAAAGAAAAAATATTAACAGCAATGGAAAAGCACCAAATAACATACTGGGAAATCCTCATGAGGTTATCAGCTGTTTTTTCATCATAAACTCTGAAGGCCAGAATGGAGTGGTGTGATATATGTAAAGTGAAGGGAAGGAAAAAACCTACAACCAAGGTTACTCTACCCAGCAAAGATATCATTCAGATTCAATGGAGAAAATAAGTATTACAGACTAAGCAAAAGCTAAAAGAATTCAGCATCACCAAACCATCTTTCCAACAAATGCTAAAGGAATTTCTCTAGGTGGGAAACATAAGAGAAGTAAAAAGACCTACAAAAACAAAATAATTATGAAAATGGTGATGGGAACATGCTTATCGATAATTACATTAAATGAAAGTGAATTAAGTGCTCTAACCAAAAGACCCAGACTGACTGAATGGATTAAAAAAAAAACAAAAACCCATGTATATGCTGTATTCTAGAGACTCACTTCAGACCTCCATAGAGACTGAAAGGGAGGGGATGGAAAAAAATATATCCTGCAAATGGCAAACAAAAGAAGGCTG
Source organism: Bos taurus (assembly GCF_002263795.3). Lineage (NCBI taxonomy): Eukaryota > Metazoa > Chordata > Mammalia > Artiodactyla > Bovidae > Bos > Bos taurus. Next base: position 136,788,238 of record NC_037328.1, read on the forward strand.
GAATAGCAATACTTATGTCATAAAATAAACTTTAAAACAAAAACAATTACAAGATACAAGAAAGGACCCTACATAAAGATTACAGGATCAATCCTTGAAGAAAATCAAAAAACTGTAAATATTTATATATCCAACAGAGTAGCCCCACATAAGGCAAAGGTTAATAGACATAAAACATGAAATTGATAGTCACACAATAATACTAGGGGACTCAGCACTCCAGGTACACCAGTGAATAGATCATCCAGACAGAAGATTAATAAGGAAACACAATTCTTACATGACATATTAGACAAGATAGACTTAATAAGTATTTACAGAACAGTCAATGGACTGCAAGGAGATCAAACCAGTCAGTCACAAAGGAAATCAACCCTGAATATTCATTAGTAGAACTGATGCAGAACCTGAAGCTGTAATACTTTGGCCATCTGATATGAAGAGCTGACTCACTGGAAAAGGCCATGATGCTGGTTAAGATTGAAGGCAGGAGGAGAAGGGGGTGACAGAGGATGAGATGGTTGGATAGCATTGCCAACTTGTTGAACATGAGTTTGAGCAAGCTCTGGGAGATAGTGAAGGACAGGGAAGCCTGGCATGCTGCAGTCCATGGGGTCACAGAGAGTCAGACATGACTTAGCAACTAAACAACAACAACTGGACATTCCATCAGAAAGCAGCTGAATGCACATTCTTCTCAAGTGCACACAAACATTCTCCGGGAGATTATATCTTGGGTGACAAATCAAGCCTCAGTAAATTTAAGAAAATTGAAATTTTGTCAAGTATCTTTTCTAACCACAAAGCTATAAGGTTAGACATCAATTACAGGGGGGCTTCCCTGGTGGTCCAATGGTGAAGACTTTGACTTTCAATGCAGGAAGTGTGGGTTCAGTCCCTGGTCTGGGAGCTAAGATCACATACACCTTGAGGCCAAAATACTGAAATACAAAACAGAAGCAATATTGTAAAAAGTTTAATAAAGAATTTTAAAATGGTTCACATAAATAAATAAATCTTTAAAAATATAATTATTACAGGAAAAAATGTAAAAACCACAAACACATGAAAGATAAAAAATATGCTATTCAGTTCAATTCAGTCACTCAGTCATGTCCGACTCTTTGAGACCCCATGAACTGCAGCCCACCAGACCTCCCTGTCCATCACCAACTCCCAGAGTCCACCCAAACCTATGTCCATTGAGTCGGTGATGCCATCCAACCATCTCATCCTTTGTCATCCCCTTCTCCTCCTGCCCTCAATCTTTCCCAGCATCAGGGTCTTTTCCAATGAGTTAGCTTTTCGCATCAGGTGGCCAAAGTATTGGAGTTTCAGCTTCAACATCAGTCCTTCCAATAAATACCCAGGACTAATCTCCTTTAGGATGGACTGGTTGGATCTTCTTGCAGTCCAGGAGACACTCAAGAGTCTCTCCAACACCACAGTTGAAAAGCATCAATTCTTCGGTGCTCAGCTTTCTTTATAGTCCAACTCTCACATCCATACATAACCACTGGAAAAACCATAGCCTGGACTAGATGGACCTTTGTTGACAAAGTAATGTCTCTGCTTTTGAATATGCTATCTAGGTTGGTCATAACTTTCCTTCCAAGGAATAAGTGTCTTTTAATTTTATGGCTGCAATCACCATCTGCAGTGATCTTGGAGCCCAGAAAAATAAAGTCAGCCACTGTTTCCACTGTTTCCCCTTCTATTTCCCATGAAGTGATGGGCCCGGACGCCACGATCTTAGTTTTCTGAATGTTGAACTTTAAGCCAACTTTTTCACTCTCCTCTTTCACTTTCATCAACAAACTGTTTTAGTTCTTCTTCACTTTCTGCCATAAGGGTGGTGTCATCTGCATATGTGAGATTATTGATATTTCTCCCGGCAATCTTGATTCCAGCTTGTGCTTCCTCCAGCCCAGTGTTTCTCATGATATACTCTGCACATAAGTTAAATAAGCAAGGTGACAATATACAGCCTTGACTTACTCCTTTTCCTATTTGGAACCAGTCTGTTGTTCCATGTCCAGTTCTAACTGTTGCCTCCTGACCTGCATATAGGTTTCTCAAGAGGCAGGTCAGGTGGTCTGGTATTCCCATCTCTTTCAAAATTTTCCACAGTTTATTGTGATCCACACAGTCAAAGGCTTTGGCATAGTTAATAAAGCAGAAATAGATGCTTTTCTGGAACTCTCTTGCTTTTTCAATGATCCAGAGGATGTTGGCAGTTTGATCTCTGGTTCCTCTGTCTTTTTTAAAACCAGCTTGAACATCTGGAAGTTCACGATTCCCGTAATGCTGAAGCCTGGCTTGCAGAATTTTAAGCATCACTTTACTAGCATGTGAGATGAGTGCAATTGTGCAGTAGTTTGAACATTTTTCGGCATTGCCTTTCTTTGGGGCTGGAATGAAAACTGACCTTTTCCAGTCTTGTGGCCACTGCTGAGTTTTCCAAATTTGCTCGCATATTGAGTGCAGCACTTTCACAGCATCATCTTTCAGGATTTGAAATAGATCAACTGGAATTTCATCACCTCCACTAGCTTTGTTCGTAGTGATGCTTTCTAAGGCCCACTTGACTTCATGTTCCAGGATGTCTGGCTCTAGGTAAGTGATCACACCATCGTGATTATCTGGGTCATGAAGATCTTTTTTGTACAGTTCTTTGATGTATTCTTGCCACCTCTTCTTAATATCGCCTGCTTCTTTTAGGTCCCTACCATTTCTGTCCTTTATTGAGCCTATCTTTTCATGAAGTGTTCCCTTGGTATCTCTAATTTTCTTGAAGAGTTCTCTAGTCTTTCCCATTCTATTGTTTTCCTCTATTTCTTTGCATTGATCGCTGAAGAAATAACCAAGAGATCACTGAGGAAATCAAAGAGGTAATCAAAAACACCTAGAAACAAATGACAATGAAAACACAATGACCCAAAATATATGGAATGCAGCAAAAACAGTTCTAAAAGGGAGCTTTAGAATACAATTCTATCTCAAAAAAAAAAAAAAATTCATATAAACAACTTAACCTTATGCCTAAAGCAACTAGACAAAAAAGAATAAAAAATGATAACAGAAGAAAAGAAATTACAAAAATCAGAGCAGAAATAAATGAAAGAGAAATGAAAAAGATAGTAGCAAAAATCAATAAAAATAAAGAGTGGTTCTTTGAGAATATAAACAAAGTTAATAAACCTTTAGCCAGACTCATGAAGAAAAATAGAAGAGGACACAGTTCAATAAAATTAGAAATTAAAAAGGAGACTAACAACTGATACTATAGAAATACAAAGGATCATAAGAAGCTACTACAAGCAACTATCTGCATGAAATGTTCCCTTGGTGTCTCCAGGTTTCTTAAAGAGATCTCTAGTCTTTCCCATTCTATTGCTTTCCTCTATTTCTTTGCATTGTTCGCTTAAGGCTTTCTTTATCTCCTAGCTATTGCCTGGAACTCTGCATTCAGTTTGGCATAGCTTTCCCTTTCTCCTTTGCCTTTCGCTTCTCTTCTCTCAGCTGTTTGTAAGGCCTCCTCAGAAAACCACTTTGATTTCTTGCGTTTCTTTTTCTTGGGGGTGATTTTGGTCACTACCTCCTGTACAATGTTATAAAGCTCCGTCCATAGCTCCTCAGGCACTCTGTCTATCAGATCTAGGCCCTTGAATCTATTTGTCACCTCCACTGTATAATCATAAGGTATTTGATTTATATCATACCTGAATGGCCTAGAAGTTTTTCCTATTTTCTTCACTTTGAGCTTGAATTTTGCAATAAGGAGCTGATTATCTGAGCCACAGTTACCTCCAGTCTTGTTTTTGCTGACTGTATAGAGCTTCCCCATCTTTGGACACAAAGTATATTATCAATCTGATTTTGGTATTGACCATCTAGTGATTTCCATGTGTAGAGTCATCTCTAGTGTTGTTGGAAAAGGTTGTTTGTTATGACCAGTGTGTTCTCTTGACAAAACTGTTAGCCTTTGCCCTGCTTCATTTTGTACTCCAAGGCCAAACTGCTTGTGACTCTAAGTCTCTCTTGATATCCTACTTTTGCATTCCAATCCCCTGTGATGAAAGGACATCTTTTTGGTGTTTGTTCTAGGAGGTCTTATAGGTCTTCATAGAACCTTCCAGCTTCAGCTTCTTCAACATTAGTGATTGGAGCACAGAGTTGAATTACTAAAATGTTGAATGATTTGCCTTGGAAACAAACTGAGATCATTCTGTCATTTTTGAGATTGCATGCAAGTACTGTATTTCAGACACTCTTGTTACAATGAGGTCTACTCCATTTCTTACCACAGTTGTAGCTATAATAGTAATCTGAATTAAATTTACACATTCCCATCCATTTTAGTCCACTGAGTCCTAATTTTGATATTCACTCTTGCCATCTCCTGCTTGACCACATCTAATTTACCTTGATTCATGGACCTAGTATTTCAGGTTCCTATGAAATATTGTTCTTTATAGCATCACACCTTACTTTGACCACCATGAGAGAGTTATTTCTTAGGTAGGTTGAAACAGAGTCTGGGGCCCTCGAAGAGGAGGAAGGGGTCTGGGGCCCTCAAGGAAGAGAAAAGGACAAACCTTTTTTCTACATTCTTCTGTCTCAGTAACATAATATGTTTTTTTCTTAAGCTCTGAGTTGTTACAGCAACAATATATTTTGCCTAAGATTAACTTTCTTTAAACCTAGAGCTATTGATTACACAACAAAACAACTCATCTTTCTCAAGATTATGTTTTTCCTTAAGCTCTGTACTGATGATTATAAAATAACAATGTATCTTGCTCGAGGACATGTTTCTCCTTCTTAATAGGAACCTTCTGACTAATCCTGCTATCTTAAGATGCATGTTTTGGGAGTGGGTCTGGTAAGATCTTTCTATTGTTAGAAAAAGTATATAAGGCCTTGGTAAGATGAGCGAGTGGGGCACTCTCTGCCCCCTTCTGAGGTATATGTCAGAAGCTTCTTCTATCCCTTTTTCACTGTAATAAAACTCTGCTACACAAAAGCTCTGAGTGATCAAGCATTCTCTCTGGCCTCAGGTTGAAATTTTCTCCTCCAGAGGCCACAAATCCGACACCATTCACTGGAATCTATCAACCAGACACATCTACAACTAAGCACCATTTTCACTTTGTTGCAGCCTCTTCATTCTTTCTGGAGCTATCTCTCTGTTCTTCTCCAGTAGCATATTGGACACCTTCCAACCTGGGGGTTCATCTTCAGGTATCATATCTTTTGGCCTTTTCATCCTATCCATGGGGTTCCAGAGGCAAGAATACAGAAGTGGTTTGCCATCCTCTTCTCCAGTGGACCACATTTTGTCAGAACTCTCCAATCCTGGGTCACACAGCATGGCATGGACCATAGCTTCATTTAGTTATTGGGCTTCACTGAATTACACAAGGCTCTGAACATGTGATCAGAATCAGAAGAGAATAAGAAGAGGTGACAATAATACATAGAAGAACGGTTCAAAAAAGGTCTTTATGACCTAGAATACCACAATGGGGTGATCACTCACCTAGAGCCAGACATCCAGGAGTGTTAAGTCATGGGTGTTAGGAAGCATTACTACGAACAAAGCTAATGAAGGCAATGGAATTCCAGTTGAACTATTTCAAATCCAAAAATATGATGCTGTTAAATTGCTGCATTGAATATGCCAGCAAATTTGGAAAATTCAGCAGTGGCCACAGGACTGGAAAAGGCCAGTTTTCATTCCAGTCCCAAAGAAAGGCAATTGCAAAGAATGTTCAAACTACCATGCAATTGAGTTCTTTTCACATTCTAAAAAGGTAATGCTCAAAATCCTTCAAAAGGCTTCAGCAATACATCAACCAAGAACTTCCAGGTGTACAAGCTAGATTCAGAAAAGGAAAAGGAACCAGAGATCAAATTGCCAACATTCGTTGGATTATAGAGAACGCAAGAAAATTAAAAATATATATATATAATTTTGCTTCACAGATTAAGCTAAAGCTTTTGACTGTGTGGATCACAACAAACTATGGAAAACTCTGTGAGAGATGAAAACACCAGACCACCTTACCTGTTTCCTGAGAAACCTATATGCAGGTCAAGAAGCAACAGTTAGAACCAGACATGGAACAACAGACTGGTTCAAAATTGATAAAGGAGTAGGTCAAGGCTGTATATTGTCACTCTGCTTATTTAATTTCTATGCAGAGTACATCCTGTGAAATGCCAGGCTGGATGAATGTCAAGCTGGAATCAAGATTGCCGGGAGAAATATCAATATCCTCAGATATGCAGATGACACCACCCTTATGGCAGAAAGTGAAGAGGAACCAGAGTCTCTTGACGAAAGTGAAAGAGGAGAGTGACAAAGTTGCCTTAAAACTCAACATTCAAAAAACTGAGATAATGGCATCCGGTCCCATCACTTCATGGCAAATAGATGGGGAAACAATAGAAACAGTGACAGACTTTATTTTCTTGGGCTCCAAAATCACTGCAGATGGTGAGTGCAGCCATGAAATTAAAAGATGCTTGCTCCTTGAAAGAAAAACTATGACCAGCCTAGACAGCATATTAAAAAGCAGAGACATTACTTTGCTGACAAAGGTCTATCTAGTCAAAGCTATCATTTTTCCAGTAGTCATGTACGGAGGTGAGAGTTGGACTATAAAGAAAGCTGAGTGCTGAAGAATTGATGCTTTTGAACTGCTGTAGTGCTGCAGAAGATTCTTAAGAGTTCCTTGGACTGTAAGGAGATCCAGCCAGTCAATCCTAAAGGAAATCAGTCCTGAATATTCATCAGAAGAACTGATGCTGAAGCTGAAACTCCAATACTTTGGCCACCTGATGCGAAGAGCTAACTCCTTGGAAAACACCCTGATGCTGGGAAAAATTGAAGGCAGGAGGAGAAAGGGATAACAGAGGATGAGATGATCCGATGGCATCACTGACTCAACGGACACGAGTTTGAGCAAGTTCTGGGAGTTGGTGATGGACAGGGAAGCCTGGAATGCTGCAGTCCATGGAGTCGCAAAGTGTCGTACATGACTGAGCAACTGAATTGAACTGAAAGAATAATTATTATTGACATTAAATATTATATTGTATTATAATGTGAAAAGGGACATCAGGAATGGTAAACTCATTTTTTAAAAATTCTAGACTACCTACTTAAAAAAAAAATTCTCCTAATTTCTAGTTTCCCTGCTTCTTCCTTGACTTCAGGCCATAGCTGCTGTTTTCAGTACTGCAATGTTCCCATCCTGTAATCTGCTGTAAATTTTGGAGTCAATATCTAAAATAATAGTGTACAGGATCTTCATGGAGACCTCAGATTCTCTCCTCTGAGTTATTGAATGTTGGCCATGCAACGTGCAAGGACTTTTACAGACATCACTTTTCTCCTTTTCCACTTATGGTTTTGGGTGGAATTTCTCATAGGTGAAGTTTCCCTTAAGTGAATTACTGATACATGGAAATGACAGTCTAATGTTCATTGACTTAAAAAAATTTTTTTTTAAATTTATTATTGTCTGGGCAGAGGGGGGCTGTGCTATAGCTCTTCGTTGCAGTGTGCCGGCTTAGCTGCGCACAGGAACGTGGGATCTTAGTTCTCGATCAATGATCTAACCCATGTCCCCTAATTGGAAGGTGGGTTTTTTACCATTGGACCACCAGGGAAGAACACATTGATTTTTATTAATGATGAGTATAATGGCAGACCTACTTGATAGCATATTCTTAACAAGACTCACTGCAGCTCTTTTTATTTTTTTGTTTTGACCACACCATGCAGCTTGTGTGAGTCTTAGCTCCTCGACCAGTGACTGAACCTGGGCCCTCGGCAGAGGAAGCGTACAGTTCTAACCACTGGACTGCCAGAAAATTCTCTGCAGCTCTTTTTAAAGCATGGCCATCTATATGTCCACACATTTCCTTCAGTTCAGTTCAGTTCAGTCACTCAGTCATGTCCGACTCTTTGCGACCCCGTGAATCGCAGCACGCCAGGCCTCCCTGTCCATCACCAACTCCTGGAGCTCACTCAGACTCACGTCCATCGAGTCGGTGATGCCATCCAGCCATCTCATCCTCTGTCATCCCCTTCTCCTCCTGCCCCCAATCCCTCCCAGCATCAGAGTCTTTTCCAACGAGTCAAGTCTTTGCATGAGGTGGCCAAAGTACTGGAGTTTCAGCTTTAGCATCATTCCTTCCAAAGAAATCCCAGGGCTGATCTCCTTCAGAATGGACTGGTTGGATCTCCTTGCAGTCCAAGCGACTCTCAAGAGTCTTCTCCAACACCACAGTTCAAAAGCATCAATTCTTTGGCGCTCAGCCTTCTTCACAGTCCAACTCTCACATCCATACATGACCACAGGAAAAACCATAGCCTTGACTAGATGGACCTTTGTTGGCAAAGTAATATCTCTGCTTTTGAAAACGCTATCTAGGTTGGTCATAATTTTCCTTCCAAGGAGTAAGCATCTTTTAATTTCATGGCTGCACTCACCATCTGCAGTGATTTTGGAGCCCAGAAAAATAAAGTCTGACACAGTTTCCACTGTTTCCTCATCTATTTCCCATGAAGTGATGGGACCGGATGCCATGATCTTCGTTTTCTGACTGTTGAGCTTTAAGCCAACTTTTTCATTCTCCTCTTCCACTTTCATCAAGAGGCTTTTTAGTTCCTCTTCACTAAGGGTGGTGTCATCTGCATATATGAGGTTATTGATATTTCTTCCGGCAATCTTGATTCCAGCTTGTGTTTCTTCCAGTCCAGCATTTCTCATGATGTACTCTGCATATAAGTTAAATAAACAGGGTGACTATATACAGCCTTGATGTACTCCTTTTCCTATTTGGAACCAGTCTGTTGTTCCATGTCCAGTTCTAACTGTTGCTTCCTGACCTGCATACAGATTTTTCAAGAGGCAGGTCAGGTGGTCTGGTATTCCCATCTCTTTCAGAATTTTCCACAGTTTATTGTGATCCACACAGTCAAGGGCTTTGGCATAGTCAATAAAGCAGAAATAGATGTTTTTCTGGAACTCTCTTGCTTTTTCCACGATCCAACGGATGTTGGCAATTTGATCTCTGGTTCCTCTGCCTTTTCTAAAACCAGCTTGAACATCAGGAAGTTCATGGTTCACGTATTGCTGAAGCCTGGCTTGGAGAATTTTGAGCATTACTTTACTAGCATGTGAGATGAGTGCAATTGTGTGGTAGTTTGAGCATTCTTTGGCATTGCCTTTCTTTGGGATTGGGATGAAAACTGACCTTTTCCAGTCCTGTGGCCACTGCCACAGTTTTCCAAAGTTTTCCAAAGTTGCACTACATTTCCTTAGTCCAAGGCTAAAGGGCCCAGGGTGAGCCAAACTTTAGAGAACACACTTCATAAGGAATGAACACTCCATATTTAAAATACTCTTACTAACTACCCTTCTGCTGCATCTTTGTGTGTTGCCTTTGTTTCACTATTTTTAAATTGTTTTTTCTTTTAAATTTCTTTTTTTATTGAAGGATAATTGCTTTACCGAATTTTGTTACTTTCTGTCAAATCTCAACATGAATCAGCCACAGGTATACATATAAGCCCTCCATTTTGAACCTCCCTCCCTTCTCCCTCCCCATTCCACCTCTCTAGGCTGATATAGGGCCCCTGTTTGAGTTTCCTGCGACAGACAGCAAATTCCCGTTGGCTGTCTATTTTACATATGGCAGTGTAAGTTTCCTTGTTACTCTCTCCATACATCTCACCCTCTCCTCCCCTCTCCCCATGTCCATAAGTCTATTATCTATGTCTGTTTCTCCATTGTAAATAAATTCTTCAGTACCATTTTTCTAGATTCCATATATGTGCATTAGAATATTTATCTTCCCCTTTCTGACTTACTTCACTCTGTATAATAGGTTCTAGGTTCATCCACCTTATCAGAACTGACTCAAATGCATTCCTTTTTATGGCTGAGTAATATTCCATTGTGTATATGTACCATAACTTCTTTATCCATTCATCTGTCGGTGGACATCTAGGTTGCTTCCATAATCTAGCTATTGTAAATAGGGCTGCAATGAACAATGGGATTCCTGTGTCTTTTTCAGTTTTGGTTTCCTCAGGGTTTATGCCTAGGAGTGGGATTGCTGAGTCATATGGTGGTTTTATTCCTAGTTTTTAAAGGAGTTTCCATACTATCTTCCATAGTGGCTGTATCAATTTACATTCCCACCAACAGTGAAAGAGTGCTCCCTTTTCTCCATGCCCACTCCAGCATTTATTGTTTGTAGACTTTAATGATGGCTATTCTGACCCATGTGAGGTGATATCTCATTGTAGTTTTGATTTGCTCTTCTCTGATTATGAGTGATGTTGAGCATCTTTTCATGTGTTTGATAGCCATATGTATGTCTTCTTTGGAGAAATGACTCTTTAGGTCTTTTTCCCACTTTTTGATTGTGTTGTTTGTTTTTCTGGTGTTGAGTTGTATGACCTGCTTGTATATTTTGGAAATTAATCCTTTGTCAGTTGTTTCCTTTGCTATTATTTTCTCCCATTCTGATGGTTGTCTTTTCACCTTGCTTATAATTTCCTTTGTTGTGCAAAAGCTTTTAAGTTTAATCAGGTCCCACTTGTTTACTTTTGTACTGAAGTGCACCTATGCTGGATGCATAGATATTTACAATTGTTATGTTTTCCTCTTGGATTGATCCCTTGATCATTATGCAATGTCCTTTCTCATCTCTTGTAATATTCTTTATTTTAAATTCTATTTTGTCTGATATGAGGATTGTTACTCCAGCTTTGTTTTCCATTTGCATGGAATATGTTTTTCCATCCTCTCAGTTTCAGTCTATATGTGTTTTTAGATCCAAAGTGGGTTTCTTATAGACCGCATATACATGGGTCTTGTTTTTTTATCCATTCAGCCAGTCTGTGTCTTTTGATTGGAGCAATTAATCCATTTACATTTAAAGTAATTATTGATGTATATGACTTCAATGAGATCCAACCAGTCCATTCTAAAGGAGATCAGCCCTGGGATTTCTTTGGAAGGAATGATGCTAAAGCTGAAACTCCAGTACTTTGGCCACCTCATGCAAAGACTTGACTCATTGGAAAAGACTCTGATGCTGGGAGGGATTGGGGGCAGGAGGAGAAGGGGACGACAGAGGATGAGATGGCTGGATGGCATCACTGACTCGATGGACGTGAGTCTGAGTGAGCTCCAGGAGTTGGTGATGGACAGGGAGGCCTGGTGTGCTGCAATTCATGGGGTTGCAAAGAGTCGGACACCACTGAGAGACTGAACCGAACTGAACTGATGTTCCTATTGCCATTTTCTTAATTGTTTGGGATTGATTTTGTAGATCTTTTTCCTCTCTTGTATTTCTTAACTATATAAGTCCCTTTAACATTTTTTATAAAGCTGGTTTGGTGGTACTGAATTCTCTTAATTTTTGCTTGTCTGAAAGGCTTTTGATTTCTCCATCAATTTTGAAGGAGATCCTTGCCAGGTACCGTAATCTTGGTTATAGATTTTTCCCATTCAGTACTTTAAATATAATCCTTCCATTCCCTTCTGGCCTGCAGAGTTTATACTGAAAGATCAGATGTTAAACGTATGGGGTTTCCCTTATATGTTACTTGTTGCATCTCCCTTGCTGTTTTTAATATTTTTTCTTTGTGTTTAATCTTTGTCGGTTTGATTAGGATTGTCTTGGGATGTTTCTCCTTAGGTTTATCATGTGTGGAACTCGTTGTGCCTCTTGGACTTGATTGACTATTTCATTTTCCATGTTGGGGAAATTTTCAACTCTAATCATTTCAAAAATTTTCTCATACTCTTTCTTTTTCTCTTCTTCTTCTGGGACCCCTATAATTCAAATGTTGGTGTGTTTGATATTGTCCCTAAGGTCTCTGAGACTTTTCTTAGTTCTTTTCATTCTTTTTACTTTATTCTGCTCTTCAGAAGTTATTGCCACCATTATATTTTCCAGCTCACTGATTCTCTTTTCTGCTTCAGATATTCTGCTATTGATTCCTCCTAGAGTATTTTTAATTTCAGTAATTGTGTTGTTTGTCTCTGTATGTTTACTCTTTAAATCTTCTAGTTCTTTGTTAATTGGTTCTTGCATTTTCTCCACTCTGTTTTCAAGGTTTTTGATCATCTTACTATCATTATTCTGAATTCTTTTTCAGGTAGTTTGCCTATTTCTTTTTCATTTATTTGGACGTCTATGTTTCTACTTTGTTCCTTCATTTGTATAGTATTCTCTGCCATTTCATTATTTTTATTTAAACTTACTGTGTTTGAGGTCTCCTTTCCCCAGGCTTCACGGTTGAATTATTTCTTCCTTTTGGTTTCTGCCCTACTATGGTTGGTGCAGTGGTTTGTGTAAGCTTCATATAGGGTTAGATTTGTGCCAAGCTTTTTGTTTGTTTGTTTGTTTTTCCTCTGATGGGCAAGGCTGAGTGAGGTAGTAATCCTGTCTGCTAATGATTAGGTTTGCATTTTTGCTTTGTTTGTTGTTTAGATGAGGCTGCACAGGGTGCTACTGGTGGTTGGGTGATATCTGGTATTGCATTCAAGTGGTTTCCTTTGTAGGGGTTCTCACTATTTGATACACCCTAGGGTTAGTTCTCTGGTAGTCTAGGGTCTTGGAGTCAGTGCTCCCACTCCAAAGGCTCAGGGCTTGATCTCTGGTTATGAAAAAGATTCCACAAGTGGTTTGTTATGGCATTAAGTGAGATTAAAACAAATATCCAAAAACAAGAAATCAAAGATGAACCCCAGACAAATGGCAGTTACAAAATCAGGTAAATAATAATTAAAATAATGGAATATACACATATACATATACACCCATGAGCAAAGTCAAAACAGTCCAACAAAAATAAAGAACAATAGATTGACCTGGAGAACAAAAGAAATCAAAAATTATATTTACCAGTTCAGAACAAAACTAACTAAAGCAGAAAGTGAAAACCAAAACTACAGCAAGGTGCCAGATGGGGAAATAAAACAATGAAAACAAAACTAACAAATATGTTGAGAGGAAAGGAAAGCAGGAAAAGAAAGAAAGAATATATATGCAAAGTTAAATAGAGGTAAATGAAGAAGATTTATATACATTAAAGATTAACTGCAAGAGGAAAAGAACATCAAGAAAGGCAAACAAAGGAATAAATGTAGAAAAAATATAATAGGTTTAAAAAATTAAAAGTTAAAATTATAAAAAAGAGAAAAGAAAGAAAAAAAAATGGAAGAAGAAATAAAAAAATGGAAGAAGAAAGAAAAAAGGGAAACACCCCAGAACTTTAAAAACCCAGCATAGAGGCAGAGGTTTATAAGAACAATAAAAAGTGTGACTTAATATACACATATACATACACACCCATAAGCAAAATAAAAACAGTCCAACAGAAATAAAGTACAGTAGATCGAGCCAGCGAACAAAGGAAAACAAAATTTATGTCTACCAATACAAAAGTAAAGCATAAACTGGAAAACAAAACTAATGCAAGGTGCCAACTGAGGAATGAAGCAATGAAAATAAAATTAACAAATACGTTTGAGAGGAAAGGAAAGAAAGAAAGAATAGATGTGCAAAGTTAAATAGAGTTAGATAAAGAAGATTTGTATACATTACAGATTAACTGCAAGGTGAAAAGAACAATAGGAAAAGCAAACAAAGGAATAAATGTAGAAAAAATAATAATAGGTTTAAAACATTAAAACAAGAGAAAAGAAAAAAGGAAAACGCCCCAGAACTGCAAAAGCCCACGTTGAGACAGGGATTTATAACAATTTATAACAATAAAAAATGTGACTGAGGAAAAAAAAGAAAAGGAAAAGCTCAAAAGTTTAATTAGACTTCACATTGCTAATAAAATTGACAGCTACAATGGGGCGGGGGTGGGGGGAGAAAACAATCCAAAAGAATCAGATTCTAATCTGGTCCTACTCCTCTTGTTCTTGCCTTCAAGATCCACAAGTATCAAAACGAGTGCGTTTTCTTTTGCAGGAGCTCTCAATGCCCTTTTATATATTCCATAGACACAGAATCTGCCTAGTTGATCGTGTGGATTTAATTTGCAGCTTGTACAGCTGGTGGGAAGGTTTTGGGTCTTCTTCCTTAGTCACACTGTCCCTGGATTTCTATTGTGATTTTATTTCCACTTCTGCATGTGGGTTGTCCACTGGGGTTTGCTCCTTGAGGCTGCCCTGGAGGACTTGGTTTTGCCCCTGTGAGGGCCAAGTGTGGAGGTGGTGCAACTGCTTGGGTCACAGGGGTTCTGGCAGCACCAGGTACTCAGAGGAGTTAGCAGCTAGGGCAGCAGGAAATACAGTGCTCTAGAAGGGTATGGCAACCAGTATTGGCCAATACGCTCCAGTATCCTTCCCTGGAGATAGCCTATCCCTCCCTGACAGAGAAGCCTGGCAGACCAGTCTATAGGGCTGCAAAGAGTCGGACACTACTGAAGCGACCCTACGCACATACATGCAAGCCTTTTTTTTGCCTGTGGCAGCTCTGCCCCAGTAAGTGTTGAGCATGAAGGTAGCACAGCTGCTTGGCTTGAAGTGACCCTGGTGGTGCCAAATGTGCAGGGACACAGACTGCCTCCACCACAGGAGTTATGGCTCTATCAGAGTCTTTTTTCCAGCCTCTTGTAGCTGGCAAACAGAAGGCCTCTTTGGCCAGTCTTTCTCCGTAGCTTGGCCCATTCAAACAGTTAATGGGCTCCGTTGCCCAGGGTCCTTCTCTGTTCTGCATGTCAGGCACATAAAGGGTACCCCTTGCTGGGGTCCTACTCTGTAGATCAGTGAGTCAGGCACTTAAAGGGGCACCCTGGCTGGGGTCCTACTCTGTAGTTCAGTGCATCAGGCGTTCGATGGGCCAGCCTCTCTATATTGTTCAGCTGCCAATGCTGGTGTGTCCGGGGAGAGAGGCTATAGTAGTGGCTTCACCCGCTATGCATAATTCAGCAGTATTGCCTTGCTTTCATGGCTTCCCAGCTTTCCTCGACAGATATTTCCCACCACAGTTTCCTCCCTCGCATCCCCTCCATCTGTCTCTCCACAGTCATCAGAAGCTCTCACCCAGGGATTGCCCCACAATCCCTGAACTCCAACTCCCAGTTGCTGTGCCTTCCCAGGGGACCTGCGTCCCTGTCTGGGGTATGTGTGGCTGCACAAGGACTGCTGATTCTCACTCCATTTAGGCTGCCACAGATCAGCGGTTTCACTGTCAGCCTTAAATTGTTTCTCCTCTGACTCAGACAATTGCCCCGCTGTGGGAATCCGACCCCTGCTTCAGTTCCCCGACCCACCTTGGGCAGGTCCAGTCCTACTAACACTACTGTTTTTCCCTCTAGTTCCTTTGTCCTACTGAGTTTTACATGGGTCTATATATTCTTTTCCATTGGTCAGGTATTTCTGTCCTCTCTCAGCTGGTATTCTACATTCGCCTCTGTGTCCGGAGGTATATTCCTGATGTATCCATGGAGACAGATGTACTCCACTTCCACCTACTCCTCCACCATCTTGTTCTCCCCTGCCTTTCTTTCACTCTTGTACTTACTTAAGCATTAAACCCCTCCCCTTCACCAATTTCTGCCCCCACCTCAAAATAATGATAATAAAATAAAAAATCCAGTCACAGTTAAGTTTTTTTGTGAAAGTGGAAGTTTATTGAAGATTTGGGACATCTAAGAAAGCACTGCTCCATTTAATCGGGTATGTTTGTCCAGTAGGCATAGCTCTCCAGACAGAGAGCCCAGTCATTGTGAAGGGATGGGGAGGACTTTTTCTGAGTGGTTACTGAGTGGGGGACAGGGGTGCTGGATTCTGTGGTTAGGTTAGGATTTCCCTTCTTGGTGAGAAGTTCCATTACTTACAAGGTTGTAACCAACTTTCTTTCAAAAGTGAGAATTAGGGGGGAAGGAAGGGTAGGAGTCCATGGGGTTGCTAAGAGTCAGGCACGACTGAGCGACTTCACTCTCACTTTTCACTTTCATGCATTGGAGAAGGAAATGGCAACCCACTCCAGTATGCTTGCCTAGAGAATCCCAGGGACAGAGGAGCCTGGTGGGCTGCCGTCTATGGGGTCGCACAGAGTCAGACACGACTGAAGCGACTTAGCAGCAACTTACCATGAGCAGGAAAGCACTGCACATTCCATCATCTCTCTACGTTCTTCCTTATATTTTTCCATTTCTTCAATCTCTTCCCCTTCCCTGTTCAAATTAATTCAGTATGGTCCTCTATCAATCAGGACAGGCTGGGATGTGCTACAGTACAAAAAGCCCTCAAACCAATCGCTTAAAACATTTATATGGGAATGAGACCTTCACTGATATGCTTTGAAAGTGCCCACAGAGATAATTTGAACCTTAAGCTCTACATCTATATCTTTTATACCATGTATATAGAAAATAATTACAATATGCCAAGGAGGACCTTATAGTCCCCTAAAAGGAGAACTTTATTTTGGCCTGTGTGTGTGTGTGTGTTAGTCGGTCAGTCACGTCCAAGTATTTGCAACCCCTGTAGCCAGCCCCAGGCTCCTCTGTCCATGAAACTCTCCAGGCAAGAATACTGGATGGGTAGCCATTCCCTTCTCCAGAGGATATTCCCAACCCAGGGAATGAACCCGGGTCTCCTGCATTGCAGGCAGATTCTTTACCAACTGAGCCACCAGGGAAGCTCCTATTTGGGCCTCAGTTCAGTTCAGTTCAGTCGCTCACTCATGTCCGACTCTTTGCAACCCCATGAATTGCAGCATGTGAGAGAGCAGGGACTCTCAAGAGTCTTCTCCAACACCACAGTTCAAAAGCATCAATTCTTCAATGCTCAGCTTTCTTCACAGTCCTAATGGTTGCTAAATTAGGACTTGCTTCAGAATCATGTAGGGAAAAAAAAAATTCAGATACTTTAAATTTTACGCCCCATTCTCAAATACTTTGATTTGGTGGATTCGATGTACAATCCAGGACTCTAAATTTTTAACAAGCTCCCCAGGTACTTCTGAAAGTTATCCAGGTTTGAAAACTACCCCTCTAATTCAGGCATCAGCAAACTATAGGCCTCAAGCCCCCTGCCATCTATTTTTGTAAATAAAGTTTAATTAGAATGTGGACATGCCCATTCATTTTTGTGTTGTGTATGGATGTTTTTATGCTGTAATGGCCAAGTTGAGATAGAAACCATATAGCCCATAAAATGTAAAATATTTGTTATCTGGTCCTGTATAGAAAAAGTTCACAGACCCTTGCCTGTTGTCTATTTCATGACTAATTTCCAGAAGTCATGTTATTACTTGTGGTGGAAACTAAGTAAGGCAATGTATTTTATCACTATTGAAAACAATAATACCTGGACTGAATTCTTTACAATCTTTATCTTCACATGGGAAAAATGATTCTTTTTAATATATACAAGTAACAGGCCAAATTTTTTTCCTGAATTACACTGCCCTCTGATGGTAGAAATGTTAAATCACAGATGTTTAATCAGATTAGATGTTCCCCATTGTTAATCAATTCCTGAAATCAGTCTCTAGATTTGGTAACAGGGACTTTAGGAATCAGTTCATGTGGTAGAACTGAGTAGAACTAAATGGCCTCGGAGAAGGCTGGCAATTTTAATAAGAATTAGAATGTCTTCCCTTTGTGAAATTCTTTTCTCTTCAAAGACTATTAACTCTCTGTATGTGCAATTAGACAGTCATTTATCCCAAGGTGGTACATTTTCTTGGGGACATTTTGGCCATGTGTGATGCTAGGTCATCACCACAACTGAAGAACAACGCTATCAACATGGTCAAAATTACATGAGCACTCACTATGTGATGAAAGGAAGGGAAGCTTAACTA
Organism: Bos taurus; assembly: GCF_002263795.3. Lineage (NCBI taxonomy): Eukaryota > Metazoa > Chordata > Mammalia > Artiodactyla > Bovidae > Bos > Bos taurus. The sequence goes on from NC_037328.1 coordinate 136,806,106, forward strand.
GGAATCTGGATGCATACAAACATGCCAAAGCAGTTTCCAAGGGGGACTGCACACACGTTGGCAATAATGAGTTAGCAGAGGATAAAACCATTGATTTTCCCCCTTGACTATTGACTAAAATTCTCCAAGAAGCTTTTAAAAACATGACGGCCAAATCCTCCCTGGCCCTCGACCCCTCCCTTCCTCCCCACGCCCCACATATTATGACCTAACAGGCAGCAGTGCTTTTTTTTTTTAAGTTCTGCAAGTGATTTTCTGTGCAACTAAGGTTAAGAATTCGGAGAAGGCACTGGCACCCCACTCCAGTACTCTTGCCTGGAAAATCCCATGGATGGAGGAGCCTGGTAGGCTGCAGTCCATGGGGTCTCTAAGAGTCGGACACGACTGAGTGACTTCGCTTTCACTTTTCACTTTCATGCATTGGAGAAGGAAATGGCAACCCACTCCAGAGTTCTTGCCTGGAGAATCCCAGGGATGGGGGAGCCTGGTGGCTGCCGTCTATGGGGTCACACAGAGTCAAACACGACTGAAGTGACTTAGCATAGCATAGCAAGGTTAAGAATTACTGTTCTATAGCAGTTTCTCAAATTTTAAGGTATATTCAAATCACCTGGGGATATTTCAGATGTGCACGTTGATTCAGTGGGTCTGTGATGAAACCTGAGAATGATTCCTAATAAGCTTTAGAGCAGGGGGTTCCCAACCTCCAGGCTGCAGACTGGTACCTCCTGTCAGATCAGTGCCAGCATTAGATTAGAAATATAGTGCACAATAAATGTCATTCACTTGAATCAACCCCAAACCATCCTCCCCACCTCCGGTCCATGGAAAAATCGTCTTCCACGAAATTAGTCCCTGGTACCAAAAAGGTTGGGGGTGTTGCTTTAAGGTGATGTTGCTGCTGGACCACACTCTGTGTAGGAATGAATTAGATCATCTTTAGCCACTAGACACAATTTTTATGCAAACTCAGTGGTTATGAGATCTTAAAGTATGTGTCACTTGGGAGATAACTAAACATGCAGATTTGCAAGCTCCAGTCTCAGAAATTAAACCTCAGTGGATCTCAATTCTTAATAAACATCCTAAGTGGTTTTGAGATTCATAGTCTGGGGACCAAACCTATACTAACCTACACAACTGATATTTACTCTACAAATCACATTGTTTAAAAGATGGCAGCATTATTTATTAATTTTACAAGCTACCTTCACCAAATGTGGGGAAATTTTTCTCTTGCTCTAGGTATAAGAAGAAATTATCCTCAAATTCATTGGCTTAAACCAACAATTATATATATTTCATGATTTTGTAGATCAGGACTTGGGCAGAGGTTGACTGGGTGATTTTTCTACTCTCCTTGTGGTACCAACTCAAGTCACTTAGTACTATCCAACTACCAAATAGGTTGACCTGAAGAGTCCCAGATGGCTTCACTTCACATGCCTTGGCTGGGAGTCTGGGCAACTGTTGCCTGGAATACCTACACACAAGCTCGCCAGTCTGGTAGTTTTGGCTGAGGTGATAGATCTCCTTACATGGCAGCTCAAAGTTTCAAGAATGTTTCAGGACACAGGAAGTGGAAGCTGCCGTTCTCTCAAGGTCTGGACTCAGAAACTGGCACAGTCATTTCTGCCATAGTCTATTGGTCAAAGCAGTTACAGAGCCCAACCAGATTCAAGGAGAGAAGTCAATAAACAGGGTAGAGTAATGGGCACACAGCCCTCTGGAAAACTCAAGGGCAATTGCATAGGGACATGCACAAAAAAGGACTCCATTCTTCATTTATTGCTATCTTAAAATTCTTTATAATTTTTGAATGAAGGTCACTAGATTTTCATTTTGCACTGCCACCCACAAATTATGTACCCTGTCTTCATCATAAACCTCACTTTACAATGGATAGAGTATTTAACATTTTTTGGCCATCTTTAATTGGCCATAAGCTTCCTTAATCCTTACCATCATTCTGTATTCAAAATTATCCTTTCAAAATGCAGACTGAGGTTTGTGGTGTAAATTCAGTATAAAGAAGGGAAACAAATTATGAGGTTGAAAATTGGAACAGATGCTATGATAAGTTTAGGATTAGAAAATGTTGGAAACCAACCACACTGAGTATCTGCTAACACTTTTTAACTGATCACCTCTGGGCCCACTCACTCAGTTAGGTCACTTAGGCATTAACCAACAGGTATCCAAGGTCAGTATCTGTGCTGATGCGTATTGTCCTTGATGAGAAATGTATTGTCCTTGATGAGTATATTGTCCTTGATGAGAAGGTAGCCAGTAATCACTAAATAGAAAGAAGTCTCAGAAAACATGGATTTGTTTTGGAGGCAAAACTATGTAAAAGTTATTAGAGAAGGCAGTGACAACTCCTATGCTTTTGGAGAACCCCAGCCACATTTGACATTTCTTTGGGTCATTGTGCTACATTATATTCTCAGCAGGAGTCCAGTAAGGTTGCTGGTGATGAATCTAAGCAATAAATGGCCTCAAAACAGTAACAACTACCAAAAACCAAGATAGATAGAATGGAGACACAATTAATGGAGAACAAGATCAGAAAAAGTTAAGTACAGGTCTTTGCACAAAGATGAAGATTATTGAATTGAAATTATTGATAAGATAAACTCTTGAAAGGTATGATTGTCCAGTGAAAGTTTCTTGGGCAAAGAAGTTAGACTTTGAAAGAAATGAGGGTTGCCAGAGTACTGAAAAGAAATAGAAACTATGTTGGTATAAGGACCAGAAGAAAATCAGCCCTGTCGGACACGACTGAGCGACTTCACTTTCACTTTTCACTTTCATGTATTGGGGAAGGAAATGGCAACCCACTCCAGTGTTCTTGCCTGGAGAACCCCAGGGACGGGGGAGGCTGGTGAGCTGCCTTCTATGTGGTCGCACAGAGTCGGACACAACTGAAGCGACTTAGCAGCAGCAGTGTGGAGGAACAAGACAAATTAGAGGTGAGGAGAGGAGAGCCATTGCTCCAGGGCACTGTTCCAAGGCTGCAGAATCTGAATTTACTCCACAAGCTATGGGAAGTTTGCTATTGGTTTGGAGGAAATGAGTGACGGCCTTTTACTCTATTATTCAAGCATAATAGTGGAAGTCTCCAGCTGATGCCCATTCCTTATCTAAGGAGATTATTTGAAGAATTTAATATGTATCTCTTAGAGTTTGAAGAACATAAGGATCTGGTGTCTGCACTCCCACCTTAAGAAAATCTAAAGGGTCAAAGGAAAGATGACTAGCTACTTTGATGAAAGGAGTGAGAATTGGCTTGCATTTCCAGAGTTCTTGGGGGTGAAGGTTGTGTCTTTTGTTGTGATAGATGTGATGCCTGAAAGACTTGTTTCTCCAACCACTGGGAGTGATGCCAGCAGACAGTCCTCCACCATCAGTCTCCTGGGGATTGTTTTGGCTGAAGAAAGATGATAACTAGCTGGTACAGGGGTATAAAGTCCCAGTTTAGAAAAATTAGAAAAATTCTGCAGGGCCAGCTTCAGAACTTCCTGTAGACTGGCTAAGGCCTCTGTTGAGATTGTTGCAAAGCTCAACTTCTCCTGCTAATCAATTTAGCCTCTTTTCCTTCCTTTATTTTTCTCCACTCTTCTCCAGGAGCATATTGGACACCTACCGACCTAGGGGTTCATCTAGCAGTGTTATATTTTTTTGCCTTTTCATACTGTTAATGGGGTTCTCAAGGTAAGAATGCTGAAGTGGTTTGCCATTCCCTTCTCCAGTGGATCACATTTTATCAGAACTCTCCACCATGACCCGTCTGTCTTCTGTGAGTCTATACAGCATGGCTCATAGTTTCATTGAGTTACACAAAGCTGTGATCCACATGATCATTTTGGTTAGTTTTCTGTGATTATGGTTTTCATTCTTCCCTCTGATGGATGAGGATTACACTGAAAGATGAAGCCCCCAGGTCAATAGGTGTCCAATATGCTACTGGAGAAGAGCAGAAAAATAGCTCCAGGAGGAATGTAGAGGCTGAGCCAAAGCAGAAGCAATGCCCAGTTGTAGATGTGTCTGGTGGTGAAGTAAAGTCCCATGCCATAAAGAACAATATTGCATAGGAACATGGAATGTGAAGTCCATGAATCAAGGTAAATTGCAAGTGGTCAAACAGGAGCAAAAGCAAGAGTGAAATCAACATTTTATGATTCACTGAGCTAAATGGATGAGAAAGAGTGAATTTAACTCAGATGACCATGATATCTTATCCCTTAGAGAAACGGAGTAGCCCTCATAGTCAAAGAAAGAATCTGACATGCAGAACTTGGGTGCAATCTCATAAATGGCAGATTGATCTCAGGCTCATTTCCAAGGAAAACCATTCAATATCACAGTAATCCAAGTCTATGTCCCAATCACTAATACCAAAGAAGATGAATTTGAACAATTCTGTTCTAAAAAAAGATGTCCTTTTCATCACAGGAGACTGGAATGCAAAAGTAGGAAGTCAAGAGATACCTGTAACAGGCAAGTTTTGCCTTGGAGTACAAAATGAAGCAGGGCAAAGGCTCACAGAGTTTTGCCAAGAGAACACACTGGTCATAGCAAACACCCTCTTCCAACAGCACAAGAGATGACTCCCCACATGGACATCGCCAGAGGGTCAATACTGAAATCACAGGGGGAGGGTATGGGGAGGGAGGAGGGAGGAGGGTTCAGGATGCGGAACACAGGTATACTTGTGTCGGATTCATTTCGATGTTTGGCAAAACTAATACAATATTGTAAAGTTTAAAAATAAAATAAAATTTTTTTTAAAAAAAGAAAAAAAATTGTCTTCTCAGAAGAATACTACCATGTTAAAATTAAAAAAAAAAATACTGAAATCAGATTGATTATATGCTTTGCAGCTGAAGAGAGAAAAGTTCTATATAGTTAGCAAAAACAAGACCTGGAGCTGACTGCAGGCTCCTTATTGCAAAATTCAGGCTCAAATTTAAGAAAACAGGGAAAGCCACTAGGCCAATCAGGTATGATCTAAATCAAATTCTTTATTATTATACAGTGGAGGTGATGGATAGATTCAAGGGACTAGGATCTAGTAGAGTGACTGAAGAACTATGAATGGATGTTCATACCATTGTACAGGACGTGGTGAAAAAAAACATCCCCAAGGGGGGAAGAAATGCAAGAAGGCAAAATGTTTGTCTGAGGAGGCCTTACAAATAGCTGAGAAAAGAAGAGATGTGAAAAGCAGAGGAGTAAAGGAAAGATATACCTATCTGAATGCAGAGTACCAAAGAGTAGCAAGGAGAGATAAGAAAGGCTTCTTAAGAAAACAATGCAAAGAAATAGAGGAAGACAATAGATTGAGAAAGTCTAGAGATCTCTTCAAGAAAATTAGAGATACCCAAGGGAACATTTCAAGCAAAAATGGGCACAATAAAGGACAGAAACAGTACTGACCTAACAGAAGCAGAAGAGGTGGCAAGACTACACAGAAGAACTGTACAAAAAAAATGTCTTAATGACCCAGATAACCATGATGTTGTGGTCATTCACCTAGAGCCAGACATCCTGGAGTGTGAAGTCAACTGGGTCTTAGCAAGCATTACTATGAACAAAGTTAGTAAAGAAGACGGAATTCCAGCTGAGCTATTTCAAATCCTAAAAGATGGTGCTGTTAAAATGCTGCACTCAGTATGTCAGCAAATTTGGAAAACTCAGCAGTGACCACAAGACCAGTAAAGGTCAATTTTCATTCCAATCTCAAAGAGCAATGTCAAAGAACGTTCAAACTACCACACAATCTCATTCATTTCACATGCTAGCAAGGTATATGGGGTCGCACAGAGTCAGACACGACTGAAGTGACTTAGCAGCAGCAGCAGCAGCAAGGTAAGGCTCAAAATCCTTCAAGCTAAGCTTCAACATCATGTGAACTGAGAACTTCCGGATGTACAAGCTGGATTTAGAAAAGGCAGAGGAACCAGAGAAAAAAATCACCAGCATCTGCTGAATTATAGAAAAAGCAAAATAATTCCAGAAAAAACATCTACTTCTGCTTCATTGACTACGCTAAAGCCTTTGACTACACAGATCACAATGAACTGTGGAAAATTCTTCAAGAGATGGGAATATCAGACCGCCTTACGTGCCATCTGAGAAACCTGTATGCAGGTCAATAAACAGCAGTCAGAAGCAAACATGGAACAATGGACTGGTTCCAAATCGGGAAAGGAGTATTTCAAGGCTATCTGTTGTCACCCTGCTTATTTAACTTATATACAGAGTACATCATGCGAAATGCCAGGCTGAATGATCCACAAGCTGGAATCAAGATTTCTGGGAGAAATATCAATAATCTCAGATATGCAGATGACACCACCCTAATGGAAGAAAGCGAAGAGAAACTAAAGAGCCTCTTGATGCAGGTGAAAAAACAGAGAAAAAGCTGGCTTAAGACTCAACATTCAAAAAGTTAAGATCATGGCATCCGGTCCCATCACTTCACACCAAAGACATGAGGAAAAAAATGGAAACAGTGACATATTTATTTACTTGGGCTCTAAAATCAGTCCAGACTGCATTGGTGACTGCAGCCATGAAATTAAAAGACACTTGCTCCTTGGAATAAAAGCTATAACAAATGTAGACAGCATATTAAAAAGGAGAGACATCATTTTGCCAACAAAGGTCTTTATAGTCAAAGTTATGGTTTTTCCAGTGGTCATGTAAGATCTGAACCATAAAGAAGGCTGAGTGTCAAAGAATTGATGCTTTTGTACTGTGATGCTGGAGAAGACTCATGAGAATCCCCCTGACAGCAAGGAGATCAAACCAGTCAATTCTAAAGAAAATCAATCCTGAATATTCACTGGAAGGACTGATGCTGAAGTGAAACTTCACTACTTTGGCCACCTGATGGGAAGAGCGAATTTATTGGAAAACACTGTGATATGGGAATGATAAAGGTCAGGAGGAGAAGTGGACAACAGAGGATGAGATGGTTGTATGGCAGCACCGACTCAATGGACAAGAGTTTGAGCACGATCCAGGAGATGAAGGACAGGAAGCCTGGTGTGCTGCAGTCCATGGAATCGCAGAGAGTTGAACACTACTGAGGGACTAGGCCGGAGAAGGCAATGGCACCCCACTCGAGAACTCTTGCTTGGAAAATCCCATGGACGGAGGCGCCTGGTAGGCTGCAGTCCATGGGGTCGCTAAGAGTCAGACACGATTGAGCGACTTCACTTTCACTTTTCACTTTCATGCATTGGAGAAGGAAATGGCAACCCACTCCAGTGTTCTTGCCTTGAGAATCCCAGGGATGGGGGAGCCTAGTGGGCTGCCGTCTATGGGGTCGCACAGAGTGGGACACGACTGAAGTGACTTACAGTACAGTACAGAGGGACTAGGCGATGGCACCCCACTCCAGTACTCTTGCCTGGAAAGTCCCATGGAAGGAGGAGCCTGGTGGGCTGCAGTCCATGGGGTCCTAAGATTCGGACACGACTGAGCGACTTCACTTTCACTTTTCACTTTCATGCATTGGAGAAGGAAACGGCAACCCACTCCATTGTTCCTGCCTGGAGAACCCCAGGGACGGTGGAGCCTGGTGGGCTGCCGTCTATGGGGTCGCACAGAGTCGGACACGACTGAAGTGACTTAGCAGCAGCAGCAGAGGGACTATTACCTGTCCTCCTACCCCGGGTTCCAAACCTGGAGAGGTTAGAAACTTGGCGGAGGGGCAAGAGCACAAGACAGCATAAGCAAGAAGATGACAACCCCACTCTTTTCCTGACTTAAAAGTTTAAAAGTTTCCCCATCTCTTCATGTTTTATGATATGGCTCATAGTGGATCCTTTCCTTTAATGGGTTAAATATACCATATTCCTCTGAAGTCCAGGTCTCCAATATCCCATGTTGCAAAAAACCCGAACTTTCACCTTGTCTAAGGTGAAACTGGTGGTCTCAGGCTGTAAAGTCTAGAAACATTTTCTTGGCTGATACTATGTCTCTCTGGTCATTCCAACTGCAGGCATTCTGAGAGATGCATAATGAGAGGCATATAGCAGTCGCTCAATAAATTTCTGATTTCCTAACTGCCTTCGGGTTCAATCCCTGGGTCGGGAAGATCCCTTAAAGGAGGAAAAGGCAAACCCACTCCAGTATTCTTGCGGATATTCTTGCCACGGATAATCCCGTGGGCAGAGAAGCCTGGCGGGCTACAGTCCATGGGATCCTAAAGAGTGGGACGCGACTGAGCACACACGCATGCAAACTGCCTTCGAGAGGAGAGCGGCGTCTGGAAAGGCCGCAGCACAGAAACTGCAGCAACAGAAGTGGAGCAACAGGGGACTCAGGCCAGAGTTCAGTGTGAGGCACGCGCCCGGGGGAAGTCTTGGCCAGGTAGAGGGAACTGTGAGACGCCTACTTGCGCCCTCCCATAGGCACTGACAAAGTGCAGTGGCGGGCCAGAGCCACATCCCTGCTGCACTCTGCGCCACGCCGATTCCTTGCGCAGCAACCCGCAGGCGGGCTCAGCTACCTAGCCCAACCCAGTCCTCCCGTCCCGCCCCGCCCCGCCCCATCCGTTCTGCTCCTCTGGCCCCACCCTGTCCTTCTTGCCCGCCCACTGGCCCGCCCCTCCTTGATATGCTCGCCCCGCCCCTTCCTGCTGCCCCGCCTCGTCCCTCTGGTCGTGTCCCGCCCCCTCCTCTTACCCTGCTGGCGATTAGCAGCGCCAGCCGGCGCCATGGGTACCGCTTCGTCGCTCGTGAGCCCCGCGGGTGGGGAGGTGATCGAGGACACGTACGGGGCGGGCGGCGGCGAGGCCTGTGAGATCCCGGTGGAGGTGAAGCCCAAGGCCCGCCTGCTGCGCAGCTCGTTCCGCCGGGCCGCGGGTGTGGCGGCTGCGGGAGCCGGGCCGGGTTCGCTGCCCCGTGGAGCGGGCGGCGGCGGGCTGCTAGGGGCCAGCTTCAAGTCTACTGGCTCGTCGGTGCCCGAGCTGGAATACGCGGCTGCTGAGTACGAGCGGCTGAAGAAGGAGTACGAGATCTTCCGGGTCAGCAAGAACCAGGAGTTGTTATCCATGGGCCGCCGGGAGGCCAAGCTGGACACGGAGAACAAGCGGCTGCGGGCCGAGCTGCAGGTAATGCTGTGCCCGGGCACTCACCGGAGATGACCGCGACACCTGGGAACTGAGGCCCGGGGCCGTCTGCCCACCGCCCCGCAGCCGCGTGGCGGCACTGCCAACTGGACCCTGAACTCCTGACTTCGTCCCTTGTCCGTCCTGTCTCATCTCCAAACCAAGAAGTTTTGAAAGTTAAGCAGAAACTGCTCTGCGTTTTACTTTGAAAGAACATACTGCCTTGCGGTCTTAACTGATTCTTTAACAACCACCAGCTCCCCCACCTACCTTTTTTTTTTTTTTTTTTTCTGTCTTTGGGCCATTCATTCAGACACCTTGAAGCTATTAGCCCGGAGCAGCAAATGCTCGGAGCTTCCCTGGTAGCTCAGCTGGTAAAGAAAATGTGAAAGTGAAAGTCTCTCAGTCGTGTCCGACTCTTAATAGTCCATGGAATTCTCAAGGCCAGAATACTGGAGTGGGTAGCTTTATCCCTTCTTCAGGGGATCTTCCCTACCCAGGGATTGAACCCAGGTCTTCCACATTGAACCCAGGTCTTCCACATTGCGGGCGGATTTTTTACCAGCTGAGCCACAAGGGAAACCCAGGAATACTCGGGTGCTCGAGTGGGTAGCCTATCCCTTCTCCAGGGGCTCTTCCTGACCCAGGAATCGAACTGGGGTCTCCTGCACTGCAGGCAGATTCTTTACCAACTGAGCTCTCAGAGAAGCTCTGTTAAAGAATCCGCCTGCAATGCAGGAACCCCTGGTTGGATCCCTAGGTCGGGAAGATCCCCTGGAAGAGGGAATGGCAACCCACTCCAGGATTCTGGCCTGGGGAATCCCCATGTACAAAGGAGCCTGGCGGGCTATAGTTCATGGGGTCTCAAAGAGTTGGACACGACTCAGCAACTAAGCACAGAGCAGCACCAAATGCTAATCTCCAGGGAAGTAGGTCTGCCAGGACCACACAGATACACAAAAGACTTTGGTGACATCTGTTGAGGCAGCTCATCAAACCCTTCCTAGGCGTTTAAACCCCGCCCCCCAAATGCAATTACAACAGGACAGAGTGCACTAAGGGGTGACAAATGTTCCAGGCCCAGGTTATTTCTGTTACCAATCCTGATTCCTTATGTAACCTTGTTTTTCCTTTTTCATATACCTAGGCATTTAAAACACACACACACACACACACACCCTATATTTATTTAATCCATTCAGTCAGACATTTACTGAAGACCTGCAGTGTATCAGCCTTGGAGCTAGCAAGAGGAATGACGTGGAGCCAAGGAGTGCACAGTCTCACAGAAATAATTATTCTTCAGGTTAAACCTTATAAATTGTGATTTTGTGTGGGAAAACTGAGTTGTAGTGAAGATTCAGAACTGGTGCAGTATTTCAAAGAAAAAGTATTAATTTCCATTGGAAGCTTAATGTTGAATATCTTCATTTATAATTCAAGCACATTTGCAGGGTTTTTTCCCCATTATATGTTTGAATAGAATGGCAGTATGCAGTTCTTGATAACTGGTGAAAAACTAAGTAGACTGTTCATATTCTGAGATATGTAATATGTATATGAGAGTGTTAGTTGCTCAGTCATATCTGACTACCCCATGGACTATAGCCTGCTAGGCTCCTCTGTCCATGGAATTCTCCAAGCAGGAATACTGGAGTGGGTTGCCATTTCCTTCTCCAGGGAATCGTCTGGACCCAGGGATCAAACCCAGGTTTTCCCACATTGAGGGAAGGTTTTTTACCTTCTGAGCCACCAGGGAAGCCCAATATGCATATAACATAATGTAAAATTTGGGAGGCATGCTATTTTTGTTAGAAATAACAAGGTAAATTTTTCCAGGCACTTCAAAAAACTTACCAGAAGATACTTCGGGAAAAGGAAAGTGCTTTAGAAGCAAAATACCAAGCAATGGAGAGAGCAGCTACATTTGAACATGACAGAGATAAAGTTAAGAGGCAATTTAAGGTAAATTTCATACATCTTTATCCCCACAGTGACAGGGAATAAAGCAATATATTTTAAAAGTTCATATAATACTGTGATGAGTAAATAGAAGTAAATGATGTAGGAGTCATGAAAGGTATAAGAGTTAAAGTCTTATAAAAAGTAAATACTTTTTACTTTTGAAGTATTTGAGTTGGACCAGGTAAACTTGAGATAGTTTCAAAGAAAAGGTATAAAAGTGAACATTTTAAAGGGGGTGGGGAGAGGCAAGGGTTATATTAGGGGAGAGCATTTAGAAATATTTGAGAATGTATCCTTTGGGAGAGCATTACTGGCAATAAGTGTACACGCTAAGTCACTCCAGTCATGTCCAACTCTGTGACCCTATGGACTGTAGCCCACCAGGCTCCTCGCTCCATGGGATTCTCCAGTCAAGAATATCGGAGTGGGTAGCCATGCCCTCCTCCAGGAGGGCAATAAGTGGGAGGGGGACAAATTTGCTAAACATCAGGTAGCACACACGGCAGCCCCTCACCTTAGATATATCCTCCTGGAATTCCACTGGGTTCCAGTTACAAAACAGTGACAGAGAGGTATTCACCTTACAAAAGAGGAGATCAAGGACCAAATGAATATTGATTTTATGAATGAAAGAATTTTCCCTTAAAAGTTGATAATATCACTTTTTGCTTATGGAAAAGGATTTCAAAATTAAAATACATCTTTTAAAGATTTTTAGGGAGACCAAGGAAAATGAAATTCAGGATTTATTGAGGGCCAAGCGAGAGTTGGAGAGCAAACTTCAGAGGCTACAGGCTCAGGGGATCCATGTATTTGATCCTGGAGAGTCTGATTCAGATGACAACTGTACAGATGTTACTGGTAAGTTTATTTCCTATTTATAATGTTTTGAGATATCAATATATTAATAGGTATAATGATTGTAGAGTCAACTTTGAATCCTTGTACTGATAAGTAATTGCTGTTACAAATAGAGTTGCTCTTTCTCTTTCTCATGTTATAACAGGTCTTTTCTATAGAAGTCCATGGTGTAGAAGCTGAGGTTCCTTCTATCTTGTTGTTTGCCAGCCTTAACCCATAGCTTTTCTCTCTCTGGTCTAAGATAGCCCCTCCAAGTCCCATCATATATACAATTTAGCTAGAGGGAGTGGGGGAATACATTACTTTCCTTGAAAGCACAATCTGAAAGATACACGCATTACTCCTGCTCAAACCCCTTTGGCCTATACCTTCCTCTACCTAGGAAGATGGGAAAGTGTAATTATTAGTAGGAGAGCCATGTATGCACATAAAGTTTGGGGCTGTGTCATTAAAGAAAGAAAGGGAGAATGGATGTTGGAGAAAGTTAGTAGTTTTTGTTACATTTTCCCACATAATGGATGTATTCTTGCAGCTATCAGAGTATCTACATGATGTTTCAGCAAGTGGTTTCCAATACAGTTTTTTGAAATATTTTAAAGTTTTTGTTTTATAATTAAACATATTAAATGTCTTTCTAGAAATAAAGAAAAACTCAGAATCATAGAATGAAAATGTCCACTATGTTAATAGGAAATAATATTGAAATGTGATTGATATTGAACAATATTCTATTTTAAATGTAGTAGGAAAATGAAGCCACTCTCCCATTTATAAAAAAAAAACTGTAGTTATATTCTTCCAAATTAATGTATTTTGGAGTGAAATATGGCAATTGATAATCCCCTCTTAATTTGCATTTTAGTACCATTGAAATCTACTAACTTTTGAGGAAAAAAAGGCGAATAATGGCTTATTATGACTAACACATTAGTCTTAGTGGTTATTTCAGTGTTGACATATGTTAAAATATACAGTGTTTCAAAACTATTATATTCTAATTCTCTTGGCAAGTTAATAAAAACAAGTTAATATTTCCTGCTAGGTCTTTCCTCCTATTTTGATATAAACATGAAGAAGGAATGCTTGAGGGAATATTGCTCATTATTTGTCACCTACAAATAAAAATCAGTTTTGCCAGAGATTTTCACCCAAATACCAGTTTACTTAAGTTTAGTCAAGGACTCCATGTTATAGCAAATATTACTTATTTTAAAAATGTGTGTTTAAGTACTCATTAATTCAGACATTAATTTTTTTCCTCTGGGAGGTTAAAGAGAATGTACTCTTTACGTCTTTAGCTTATATCCTAATGAATTGCCAATATCAATTACTGGTGTGCCAGTAATAGTCTTCCTTTGAAATTCTTCCCTTCAAATTTTACACTGATACATAAATCATATGGTTATAAAAGTTTTTTAGAAATTTTTGTTGGGGAGTGTTTTTAATTCCTCTCTGTTATTATAATTTCTTTGGTTATTGTATTCCTAATTTCTTTTCATCTGTCTCTCTTTAATCCCCCTTTTAAGATTGAGATAACCAAAACTGTGTTAACTACCACCTTAGAACATGCCAGAAGTTGGTGGCAAAGTACTTTCAGAATTATTCTTTTGATTTCAAAATCAAAGTTTGAATATTTGTTGTATTTATAATCTTATAGTACTTTTTTGGATTAGAAATCCTGTTGAATATATTTGATAAGGTTTTGAAGTTTCAATATTATTTGGTTTTCATCCGATGAAATCTGCTTTACAGCTGCTGGAACCCAGTGCGAATATTGGACTGGTGGAGCCTTGGGAAGTGAGCCTTCCATAGGGAGTATGATCCAGCTTCAGCAGTCCTTCCGGGGCCCTGAGTTCGCCCATAGTTCTATAGACGTGGAAGGACCGTTTGCTAATGTCAACAGAGGTAAATGGCTAATTACCATGGCTAATTAGCTTAGTTAATGGCAATGACTGTTTGTGTACTACAGTCTTGTGCTGGGAGAACTGCCATCAGCAGAGCAGGAGACTTGTTTTCTGGGTGTCGTCCACTGTCAGGCCATTATGTTCTGGTACTTGTCACTGATCAGGAAGGATGAAGTTACATAATTCACATCAGGATCAGATAGTGTCCCCCAGCCTGACTGACCAATAAGTTCTAATAACTGAAATTTTGGTCTGGATTCTCAGGTGTTTTAGTTGAGTAGTGAGAGTTTAATGTAGGTCAGCTGAAAAACAGTAGTTTTCGTCTTTTCTTTTGCATCTTTGATGGTATTGAAAAGTTATGTGTGCATGTGTGCTAAGTCGTTCAGTCACATGTGCACCCTATGGACCGCAGCTTGCCAGGCTCCTCTGTGCATGGGATTCTCCAGGCAAGAATACTGAAGTGGGTTGCCATGCCCTCCTCCAGGGGATCTTCCTGATCCAGGGATCGAGCCTGCATTTCTTATGTCTCCTGCACTGGCAGGCGGGTTCTTTACCAATAACACCACCTGGGAAGCCCAGTTTTATTCATTATCTTTGTATAATTTGGTATTCAAAACAGCTCTTAAGATCTGTTCAGAATTTCAGTACCACAGCAGACCTGAGATATTATAAGTAGCTCCATTCTTTTCTTAAAACTATGAAATTATTTATCTATTAGCAAAATGAAAATTATTTTTTAAATAATGCATTTTCAATTAGTCAAATATGTCTTAAAATATTCATTCTCACTATCTTTAAGTTACTTTTCATTTTATACCATTCTTGAACTTTCTTTTTGACTCAGTATATTTCAAGAATAATAAACAAGTAAAACCAGTCTGGGAGCATAGGCCTTCCTCAAGTTACAAATTAACGGAACAGCCCATATGGCCTAGTTCCCTGACATTTGACTGGAGCCATGGGTACCCCAGCAGAGACCACTGGTGACTTTGATTGCTTTAAACCCCAGGATAGAATTTGAGATTAGAGAACTGATTGCCTTCTAATATGTTATTCTAGAAGTTATGTCAGTATTACAAGTGAGATAAGAAATTATTCTATGATGTCTGTTGTGGTTTTTCAGACTTTCAGACATCATATGGTCTTCTAATAATTCTTTTGGGGAACTTATGAGAAATTTTATTTTCAGATGACTGGGATATTGCTGTGGCTAGTTTATTACAAGTTACCCCTTTGTTTTCACATTCTCTATGGAGTAACACTGTCAGATGTTACCTCATTCATACAGATGAAACCCAGCCCGAAATGGATCTTTTCCTTAAGGTAAGGACATTTATAAATTTTGTATTCAGTGATTTAAAATACAAGTTAATATTGTATTCTGGTTATGATACTACTGCATCTGAACCAGATAGTTTACTACATATAAGATTACATCTTAAAGAATAGGAAGCATCTTGGGCTTTTCTTAAGAAAATGTCTTAGTATTTTCAGTATATTCAAATTAAGTCCTTGAAACTTTATGCTTTTGAATGCTTCATTACACATTCTCCACAGTGTTTAGCTGTGCCTGCTTTAGTTAATCCCTGCCAGCCCTATTCTTGAATCTGTTTCAGGTTATAACAAAATTTAGTCCTTGTCATGATTTTCAATTTTTCACAGCAGCTATTGGGGTTAATCTAAGGCAGGGGTCAGCAAACAAAAGCCTGTTGGCCAAATTTGGCCTGAAGTCTTTGGTTTCTGCGGTTTTAAATTATTGAAAAAGAAATCAGAAGAAGAATATTTTGATGTGAAAATCATATGAAATTCAAATTTTTTTGTCTATAAATTTTTATTAGAACACAGCCACACACAACATGTTGTCTCTGGTTGTTTCACATTAATGGCAGAATAAAATTATAGTGGCACCTAAATGCACCACAAAAACCTCTGCCCAAACAGGCAGGTTCTTAAACTATTATTAATTTGCCATCTGGCTCTTCACAGAAAAGTTCACCAATTACCTTTCTAACTGAATTTTCAATAAATATATGTGGCACATGTAATACCTTCAATATTAGCATCCTCCAGATTGTTGATTAATAAGTCCATTTAGCTTTCCTTTTTGATAATTTTGGCAAACAGACAAAGTATTTTGAAAACCAAAGCTTCTACTCACTAACTGAGTATACATTATTCACAAATACATGTTGAGGGAATCACTAATTTATTGTATAGTAATAATCAACATTACTAAGTAAGTTAATTTCTTATCAGTTCAGTTGCTCAGTTGTGTCCGACTCTCTGCGACCCCATGGACTGCAGCATGCCAGGCCTCCCTGTCTATCACCAATTCCCAGAGTTCACTCAAACTCATGTCCATTGAGTCGGTGATAACATCCAACCATCTCATACTCTGTCATCCCCTTCTCTTGCCTTCAGTCTTTCCCAGCATCAGGGTCTTTTCAAATGAGTCAGCTCTTTGATAATTTGTAATAGACCAGCATATTTTTATTTTATATCTGTTTGCTTTAGTGTTCATGACAGACACTTTTTACTATATAAATTTATGGATTTATGTTTGGCACCCTGTAACAATAAACAGAAGTTATTTGTAAGAATAATAATAAAAATATATACCACGGCAAAAGAACTTAATACTGTTCTCCTGTTGTTTTAAGTTTTATTATGAGATAAATCATTTTCTGAACTAGGAAACAGCCAAGCTGCTAAGCTATTACTATTTTCAATTTATAAAGAAATTTGCCTTTCCTCTTAAAGATTTTTTTTAAATGTGATTATGATTTTTTTAGTTTTAAATCAGAGACTATCCAACATAACTTGTGATAAAGCATGTTTTTTGATTTAAGTAGTATGAAGCTGACTAGATCTTCAGTTAAATAAGCTGTGCTATCTTGTGTTTCAATTTGTTTTTAGGATTACTCACCTAAACTTAAGAGAATGTGTGAGACAATGGGATATTTTTTCCATGCTGTGTATTTTCCAATAGATATTGAAAATCAATACCTCGCTGTAAGAAAATGGGAAATTGAGAAAAGTTCATTAGTTATTTTATTCATTCATTTAACCTTACCAAGGTAAGCAGAAAATTCTATAATTTATTATAAGGGTTAAACTTGTAAATAGAATTAAGTTTGCCAAATGAACTTGAAACATAAGTTCTAATTGCATTTTTTTTTAATTTATTTATTTTTTAATTGAAGAATAATTGCTTTACAGAATTTTGTAGTTTTCTGTCAAACCTCAACATGAATCAGCCACAGGTATACATATATCCCCTCCATTTTGAACCTCCCTCCCATTGCCCTCCCCATCCTACTCCTCTAGGTTGATACAGAGCCCCTGTTTGAGTTTCCTGAGACATACAGCAAATTCCTGTTTGCTATCTATTTTATATATGGTAATGTAAGTTTCCATGTTACTCTCCCCATACGTCTCACCTTCTCCTCCCCTTCCCCCTTGTCCATAAGTCTATTCTCTATATCTGTTTCTCCACTGCTGCACTGCAAATAAATTCTTCAGTACCATTTTTCTAAATTCCATATATATGCATTTGTATACAATACTTATCTTTCTCTTTCTGACCTACTTCACTCTGTATAATAAGCTATAGGTTCAGTTCGTCCACCTCATTAGAACTGACTCAAATATGTTCCTTTTTATGGCTGAGTAATATTCCATTGCGTTATATGTATAAGAAGTAATGGATACTTCTTTATCCATTCATCTATCGATGGACATCTAGGTTGCTTCCATGTTCTAGCTATTATAAATAGCGCTGCAATCAACAATGGGGTACATGCGTCCTTTTCAGTTTTGGTTTCCTTAGGGTTTATGGGTAGGAGTGGGATTGCTGGGTCATAAGGTGGATTTATTCCTAGTCTTTTAAGGAATCTCCATACCGTTTTCCATAGTGGTTGTATCAATTTACATTACCACCAGCAGTTCAAGAGGGTTCCCTTTTCTCCACACCTTCTCCCACATTTATTGTTTGTTGACTTTCTGATGATGGCCATTTGACCAGTGTGAGGAGATATCTCATTGTAGTTTTGATTTGCTTTTCTCTAATAATGAGCAATGTTGAGCCTCTTTTCATGTGTTTGTTAGCCATCTGTATGTCTTCTTTGGAGAAATGTCTCTTTGGGTCTTTTTCCCACTTTTTGATTGGGTTGTTTGCTTTTCTGGTATTGAGTTATATGAGCTGCTTGTGTATTTTGGAAATTAATGCTTTGTCAGTTGTTTCCTTTGCTATTATTTTCTCCCATTCTGATGGTTGTCTTTTCACCTTGCTTATAGTTTCCTTTGCTCTGCAAAAGCTTCTAAGTTTAATCAGGGCCCATTTGTTTGTTTTTGTTTTTATTTCCGTTACTCTAGGAGGTGGGTCATAGCTTTGATTTGTGTCATCGAGTGTTGTGGCTATGTTTTCCTCTAAGAGATTTATAGTTTCTGATCTTACATTTAGGTCTTTAAACCATTTTGAGTTTATCTTTGTGTATGGTGTTAGGAAGTGTTCTAATTTCAGTCATTTACATGTAGCTGTCCAGTTTTCCCAGCACCATTTATTGAAGAGGCTGTCTTTGCCCCATTGTATATTCTTGTCTCCTTTGTCAAAAATAAGGTACCCATACGTGTGTGGATTTATTTCTGGGCTCTCTATCTTGTTCCATTGGTCTATATTTCTGTTTTTGTGTCAGTACCATACTGTCTTGATGACTGTAGCTTTGTAGTATAACCTGAAGTCAGGAAGGTTGACTCCTCCAGCTCCATTCTTCTTTCTCAAGACTGCTTTGGCTATTTGGGGTCTTTTGGGTTTGCATATGAATTGTGAAATTTTTTGTTCTAGTTCTGTGAAAGATGCCATTGGCAATTTGATAGGGATCACATTGAATCTGTGGCTTGTGTTTGGTAGTATAGTCATTTTCACAATATTGATTTTTCCTACCCAGGAACATGGAATATCTCTTCATCTGTTTATGTCATCTTTGATTTCTTTCATCAGTGTGTCTTATAATTGTTGTGTACACTTCTTTTGTCTCTTTAGGTAAGTTTATTCCTAGATATTTTATTATTTTGTTGCAATGGTGAATAATATTGATTGCTTAATTTCTCTTTCTGATTTTTCATTGTTAGTATATAGAAATGCAATTGATTTCTGTGTATTGATTTTGTATCCTGTGACATTGCTAAATTCACTGATTAGCTCTAGTAATTTTCTGATAGTATCTTTAGGGTTTTTTATGTACAGTATCATGTCATCTGCAAACAGTGAGAGCTTTACTTCTTCTTTTCCAATCTGGATTCTTTTTATTTCTTTTTCTTCTCTGATTGCTGTAGCTAGGACTTCCGAAACAATGTTGAATAATAGTGGTGAAAGTGGATACCCTTGTCTTGTTCCTGATTTTAGGGGGAATGCTTTTAGTTTTTTTACTATTTGCTGTAGGCTTATCATATATAGATTTTACTATGTTGAGGTAGGCTCCTTCTATGCCTATTGTTTGAAGAGTTTTAATCATAAATGGGTGCTGGATTTTGTCAAAGGCATTTTCTGCATCTAAGATTATCATATGGTTTTTATCTTTCAATTGGTTAATATGGTGTATCACATTGATTGATTTGTGTATATTGAAGAATCCTTGCATCCCTGGAATAAACCCACCTTGATCATGGTGTATGAGCTTTTTAATGTGTTCCCGAATTCTGTTTCCTAAATTTTGTTGAGGATTTTTGCATCTATGTTCATCAGTGATATTGGCCTGTAGTTTTCTTTTTTGGGGGGTTGTCTTTGTCTGGTTTTGGTATCAGGGTGATGTTGGCCTCGTAGAATGAGTTTGCAAATCTTCCTCTGCAATTTTTTGAAATGGTTTTAGAAGGATAGGCATTAGTGCTTCTCTGAATGTTTGATAGAATTCTTCTGTGAAACCATCTGGTCCTGGGCTTTGTTTTGGGAGATTTTTGATCACGGCTTCAACTTCAGTGCTTGTCATTGGCTTGTTCATAATTTCTGTTTCTATTCTAAGAATCTATCTATTTCTTCCAGGTTATTCATATAGTTGTTCATAATAGTCTCTATAATTCTTTGTATTTCTGCATTGTCTGTTGTAACCTCTCCTTTTTCACTTCTAATTTTGTTGATTTGACTCTTCTCTCTTTTGTTCTTGATGAGTCTGGCTAAAGGTTTGTCAATTATGTTTATCTTTTCAAAGAACCAGCTTTTAGTTTTATTAATCTTTACTGTTGTTTCTTTCATTCCTTTCTCATTTATTTCTGCTCTGATCTTTATGATTTCTTTCCTTCTGCTATGTTTGGGGTTTTTTGTTCTTTTTCCAATTGTTTTAGGTGTAAAGTTAGGTTGCCTATTCAATGTTTTTCTTGTTTTTCGAGGCAGGATTGTATTGCTATCAACTTTCCTCTTAGAATTGCTTTTGCTGGATCCCATAGGTTTTGAGTTGTCATATTTTCATTGTTCTTTGTATCTAAATTTTTTTTAATTTCCCTTTTCATTTCTTCAGTAAACCATTGGTTATTTGGAAACATATTGTTTAATCTTCATGTGTTTGTATGTTTTACATTTTTCTCCTTATAATTGATATCTAGTCTCATAGCATTGTGGTCAGGATGCTTGATATGACTTCAGTTTTCTTAAATTTACTGAGGTTTGATTTGTGACCCAAGATGTGGTCTATCGTGGAGAATGTTCCATGTGCAGTTGAGAAGAAGGTGTATTTTTCTGCATTTGGATGGCATGTCCTAAAGATATCAATGAAAACCATCTCATCTGATGTATCATTTAAGACGTGTTTCCTTATTAATTTTCTGTTTTGATGATCTGTCCATTCTTGTGAGTGGGGTGTTAAAGTCTCCTACAGTAGTAATCGTATTATTGTGTTAGTGTCAGTTTCTCCTTTTATGTGTTAGTGTTTGCCTTACATATTGAGGTGCTCCTATGTTGGGTGCATAGATATTGACAGTTGTTATGTCTTCCTCTTGGATTGATCCCTTAATCATTCTGTAGTGTCCTTCCTTATCTCTTGTAATATTCTTTATTTTAAATTCTATTTTATCTGCTATGAGGATGTTACTCCAGCTTTCTTTTGTTTTCCATTTGCATGGAAAATATTTTTCCATCCTCTCAGTTTCAGTCTATATGTGTCTTTAGGTCTGAAATGGGTTTCTTGTAAACAGCATATAAATGGGTCTTGTTTTTGTATCCATTCAGCCAGCCTGAATGGATTGGAGCATATAATCCATTTACAGTAAAGTAATTATTGATATATATGTTCCTATTGCCATTTTCTTAATTTTTTGTGGTTTTATTTTGTAGATCTTTTTCTTCTCTTGTATTTCTTGACTATATAAGTCCCTTTAACATTTGTTGTAAAGCTGGTTTGTTGGTACTGAATTCTCTTAACTTTTGCTTGTCTGAAAAGCTTTGGATTTTCCATCAGTTTTGAATGAGATCCTTGCTGGGTAGAGTAATCTTTGTTGTAGATTTTTCCTTTTTCAGTACTTTTAATATATCCTCCCATTCCCTTCTGGCCTGCAGAATTTCTGCTGAAAGATCAGCTGTTAAACGTATGGGGTTTCCTTGTACGTTACTTGTTGCTTTTCCCTTGCTGATTTTAATATTCTTTCTTTGTGTTTAATCTTTGTTACTTTGATTAGTGTGTGTCTTGGCATGTTTCTCCATGGATTTATCCTGTATGGGACTCTTTGCACCTCTTGGACTTGATTGAGAGACCCTTTTCCATGTTGGGGAAATTTTCAACTCTAATCTCTTCAAAATTTTTCTCATACTCTTTCTTTTTCTCATCTTCTGGAACCCCTATAATTTGAATATTAGTGTGTTTGATATTGTCCCAGAGGTCTCTGAGACTACCCTCAGTTCTTTTTATTCTTTTTACTTTATTCTGCTCTTCATAAGTTATTTCCACCATTTTATCTTCTAGCACACTGATTCCTTCTTGTGCTTCAGATATTCTGCTACTGATTCCTTCTATTTTTAATTTCAGTAATTGTGTTGTTTGTCTCTGTATCTTTATTCCTTAATTCTTCTAGGTCTTTGTTAATTGATTCTTGCATTTTCTCTGTTCTATTTTCAAAGTTTTTGATCATCTTTACTATCATTATTCTGAATTGTTTTTCAGCTAATTTGCCTGTTTCCTCTTCACTTATTTGGACTTCTGTGTTTCTAGTTTGTTCCTTCATTTGTGCATTATTTCTCTTCCTTTTCATTCTTTTTATTTAAACTTACTGTGTTTGATGTCTCCTTTCCCCAGGCTTCAAGGTTGAATTCTTTCTTCCTTTTGGTTTCTGCCCCACTATGGTTGGTGCAGTGGTTTGTGTAAGCTTTGTATAGGGTGAGATTTGTGCCAAGTTTTTTTTTATTTGTTTGTTTTTCCTCTGATGGGCAAGGCTGAGTGAGGTGGTAATCCTGTCTGCTGATGACTGGGTTTGTATTTTTGTTTGTTGTTTGGATGAAGTGTCCTTCATAGGGTACTACTGGTGGTTGGGTGATGCTGGGTCTTGTATTCAGGTGGTTTCCTTTGCAGGAGTTCTCGCTATTTGATACTCCAGAGGGTTAGTTCTCTGGTAATCTAGGGTCTTGGAATCAGTACTCCCACTCCAAAGGCTCAGGGCTTGATCTCTGGTCAGGATCAAATATTCCACAAGTGGTTTGTTATGGCATTAAGTGAGATTAAAACAAATACCCCAAAACAAGAAACCAAAGATGAAACCCAGATAAATGGCAGTTACAAAATCAGGCAAATAATAATTAAAATAATGGAATATACACATATACATATACACCCATAAGCAAAATCAAAACAGTCCAAGAAAAATAAAGTTCAATAGATTGACCAAGCAAACAAAGGAAAACAAAAATTATATCTAATGGTTAAGAACTAAGCTAACTAAAGCACAAACTAGAAAACAAAACTAAAGCAAGATGCCAAGTGGGGAATAAAGCAATGAAAATAAAACTAACAAATATGTTGAGAGGAAAGGAAAGAAAGAAAGAATAGATATGCAAAATTAAACAGAGGTAGATAAAGGAGACTTATATACATTAAAGCTTAACTTCAAGGTGAAAAGAACAGTAGGAAAAGCAAACAAAGAATAAATGTAGGAAAATAATAATAGGTTTAAAAAAACTAAGATTAAAAAAGGAGAAAAGGGAAAAAAGGAAGAGGAAAGGGCAGAAAAAAGAAAAAAGAAGAGAGAGAAAAAAAAAAAAAACAAAACTCCACAGAACTGCAAAAGCCCAATGTAGATAGAAGAGGTTTAAAACAAGGAAAATCATGATTTAAAAAAAAAAAAAATCAAAAGCTTAATTAGATTTCATGATGCCAATAAAATCAACAACTACAACAGGATGGGTTGGGGGGAAAGGAAAGAAAAAGGGACAAAGGAAAAAGAAAAAAAAATCCAAAAGAAAGTACCGAACAAGTTAAAACATAAGAATAATAAATGTTTTTCTTGAGTCACTGCTGTCAAGATCCTTTCCCTCACTGGGAGTCACAGCCCACCTCACCTCCCTAGGATGCCCTCCAACACTGTGCTGGTCTCTGGACGTGCTGTGGGGGCAGCTCAGATTCTAATGTGGTTTGATTCCTGTGTGTTCTTGCCTCCAATGTCCACAGCTGTCAGAACTAGTGTGTTTTCTTTTGTGGGAGCTCTCAATGTCCTTTTATACATTCCATAGACACACAGTCTGCCTAGTTGTTCATGTGAATTTAATCTGCAACTTGTACAGCTAGTGGGAAGGTTTTGGGTCTTCTTCCTTAGGCACCCTGCCCCTGAGTTTCAATTGTGGTTTTATTTCCACCTCTTTGGTCATCCACTGGGGTTTGCTTCTGAGGCTGCCCTGGAGGACTTGGATCTGTCCCAGAGAGGGCCAGTTGCAGAGGTGGTACAGCTGCTTGGGTTGCAGGGGTTCTGGTAGCACCAGGTACTCAGGGGAGTTGGCAGCTAGGGCAGCAGGAAATATAGTGCTCTAGAAGAGTGCAACCAGTAATGGCCCAAATGCTCCAGTATTCTTGCCTGGAGAGACCCCCTGATAGAGAAGCCTGGCAGGCCACAGTGCACAGGGTCGCAAAGAGTTGGACATAACCAAAGCGACCCCATGTGCATAGTGGCAAGACTTTGTTTTACTTGTGGCAGCTCTGCCCAAGTGAGGGTTTAGCATGAACGTGGTGCAGCTGCTTGGTTTGCAGGGACTTGGCGGCGCCAAGTGTGCAGGTTCACAGACTGCCTTCACTGCAGGAGTTATGGCCCTATCAGAGTCTTTTCTCAAGTCTCTGGTAGCTGGCGATCAGAAGGCCTCTTTGGCTAGTCTTTCTCTGTAGCTCCATCCATTCAGACACTTAGAGGGCTCCCTTGCCTGGGGTCCTTCTCTGTAGTTCAGTGCATCAGGTACATAGAGGCTGGGGTCCTTCTCTATAGATCGGTGAGTCAGGCACTTAAACAGTCACCCTGGGTAGCATCCTACTCTAGTTCAGGTAGGTCAGGGGCTTGGTGGGCCATTCTCTCTATTGTTCATCTGCCAATGCTGGCTGTGGGGAGAGAGAGGCTATGATGATGGCTCTAACCCTTACATGTGACTCAGTATTGCCTTGCTTCCATGGCTGCTTGGCTTTCCTTCACAGGCATTTCCCACCACGATCTCCTCCCTCACATCCCCTCAGTCCATCTGTCCACAGTCAACAGCAGCCCTTGCCCTAGGATTGCTCCACAATCCCTAAGTTGCAGCTCTCAGCCGCTGCACCTTCTGGGGACCTGTGTCCTTGTCCAGGATGCATATGGCTGTGGCAAGGACTGTCTGATTCTCATTGCATTTAGGCTGCCACAGATCAGCTTGTTCACTCTCATAAATGTTTCTCCTCTAACTCAGACAGTTGCCCCAATGTGTGGATTGGACCCCTGCTTCAGGTCCCCGACGTGCTGTGGATGGGTCCAGTCCTACTAACATTCCTGTTTTTCCTCCTAGTTCCTTCATCCTACTGAGTTTTTGTGTGGTTCTGTATATTCTTTTCTGGTGGTCTGGTACTCCTGTCTGCTCTCAGCTGGTGTTCTGCACACACTTCTGTGTCTGAAGGTGTATTCCTGATGTATCTGTGGAGAGAGATGTACTCCACATCCACCTACTCCTCCACTATCTTGTTTTCTCTTTCTAATTGCATTCTTATAATCAAAGACAATCCTTGAAATTCAAAAAATTATATGACTTTTCATACTTCAGTTCAGTTCAGTTCAATTCAGTCTCTCAATCGTGTCCGACTCTTTGCTACCCCATGAATCGCAGCACAACCAGGCCTCCCTGTCCATCACCAACTCCCGGAGTTCACTCAGACTCACGTCCATAGAGTCAGTGATGCCATCCAGCCATCTCATCCTCTGTCATCCCCTTCTCCTCCTGCCTCCAATCCCTCCCAGCATCAGAGTCTTTTCCAATGAGTCAACTCTTTGCATGAGGTGGCCAAAGTACTGGAGTTTCAGCTTTAGCATCATTCCTTCCAAAGAAATCCCAGGGCTGATCTCCTTCAGAATGGACTGGTTGGATCTCCTTGCAGTCCAAGGGACTCTCAAGAGTCTTCTCCAACACCACAGTTCAAAAGCATCAATTCTTCGGCACTCAGCCTTCTTCACAGTCCAACTCTCACATCCATACATGACCACAGGAAAAACCATAGCCTTGACTAGATGAAACTTTGTTGGCAAAATAATGTCTCTGCTTCTGAATATGCTATCTAGGTTTGCTCAGTCATGTCCAACTCTTTGCAACCCCATGGATCACAGCACACTGGGCCACTCTGTCCATCACCAATTCCCGGGGTTTACCCAAACTCATGTCTATCAAGTTGGTGATGCATTCCAGCCATTTAATCCTCTATCGTCCCCTTCTCCTCCTGCCCCCTATCCCTCCCAGCATCAGGGTCTTTTTGAATGACTCAACTCTTCGCATGAGGTGGCCAAAGTACTGGAGTTTCAGCTTCAGCATCATTCCTTCCAATGAACACCCAGGACTGATCTCCTTTAGGATGGACTGGTTGGATCTCCTTGCAGTCCAAGGGACTCTCAAGAGTCTTCTCCAACACCACAGTTCAAAAGCATCAATTCTTCAGCACTCAGCTTTCTTCACAGTCCAACTCTCATATCCATACATGACCACTGGAAAAACCATAGCCTTGACTAGATGGACCTTTGTTGGCAAAGTAATGTCTCTGCTTTTCAATATGCTATCTAGGTTGTTCATAACTTTTCTTCCAAGGAAATATTAATAAAAAGTTTCACACTGTTAGGCTTGTTTTTGATAGGTTATAAGATTAACATCATTAATGTAAGATCATTTTAATCAGGGTTTAGCAAACCATGGCCCTCAAGTCAAATCCAGCCAGTCACCTGTTTTTATAAATAAAATTTTACTGGAACACAGATACGTTCCTTTATTTGTGTATTGTCTACAGCCGCTTTCACAGTGTACCACCAGCGTTGATTATTTCGGCAGAGACAGTGTGTACTGCAAAGCCTAAAATGTTGGCTAGCTGACTCTTCACAAAAAAGGGTGGTGACCCCTGATTTCAGTAATTAGCGTTAACCTTCATTATTTTCTTTGTTCATATACAGATTGAGAGGCACTTGAACACTTGTATAAGTGTTAAATCATACTTTTAATTTGCTGAGGAGGTAACTACTTAAATCCTGTAAAGTGAGCAGTTTTCTTATAATGTGAATATAATCACACCAATGAATCTAATCTGCAAACAAAGTTTTTCTTTTTTTTCACCAGTTAGATATATAGATAGAAGACAGAATAGGATAGATAGAAGGTTAAATAAGGGGTTAGTTTTTCTTTCTATACTTTCTATCTGATTGTATTTAATCTTTCCAAAGCATTTTTTCTTTTTATTGAGGACCAACTCTGACTTTAACTGTGTATGGAAGTGTTTGGAGCCCTAAGCTTTACAAGAGACTCTGCAGTATAACCCATCCTTGATCCTTAAGACTATAGAGTGTAGTCTGGATAGCCAGAGGCCAGGTGGCCGGGGAACCACCTAGTCAAGGAACCTTTTCACAAAACAAGTTTGAGGATTCCTTCAACTTGATTTCCTCTAGTTGGAGTTCTTTACCTCCCCTCCCTGTTTTCCTTTCTTGTTTTGTTTTTATATTTATTAAGAATATATCCTGTTTTATATTTAACATCTGGGTAACATTTTATCTCAGGTGGTAGTATATGTCATTTGTTGTTTTTCTCGTTAATTCTTTAATCTTTGCAACCATGTTGTTTTTTTTTTTTGGTTTTCCTCTTTGTTTTTTCTTCTGTTTTGTATTAGGGCTGGTATTTTAGTTTTTTAATGAAGATTCTGAATCGTATAATTGCTTTCCCTTGTATATACAGTACTTATTTGCCTCCCTAGACAAATTTTGATTTAATGCCTTTTAGAAAGGGAAATTTATAGTTTTCCTTGTGATATAGAAAATGCTAATAGTCTGTAAGATTTCTAGAATTTAAATAGGAATAGTACAAACTATAGTTATAGTTATAGTACATTGTAACAGAATTTCTTTTTAACCTTTACCTTGGTCAAGATTTTTACCTAGCCTTTCTAGCCTTTCTCATTTGCCTCTGGATCTTTCTTACAGTGTATCTGGGGTATAAGGATTCAGATCATTTACTGGATGAGTAAAGGCTAAAGGACTAGAGGAGAGAAAATCTTGAAACCTTGAGGCTGATAATATTTGTGTTTTAACTTGAGAATTATATAATTGTATATGGAATTAGGTTTTCCATTTATTTGCAAAGTGTCATGAGTCTGGTGCATTATTTTGAGCAATGTTTAACAGTATTTTTGAGAAGTTGTTTTAAAAAATTATATTTAAATAAATTTATGTATGATTTTAAATTTAATTTATTGCCCAATTTTTGTCTGCTATTGTCTACTCTGTCTGCTAGTGAATATACTGTACTTTAATATAAGCTAGAACAAAGCTATAAAAAACATCCATTTTTGGAAAGTTTCACTTGTTCTGCAGCAGGGCATTTCCTGGCCGCTTGTCATTGTAGGAAATCCCCTTCTTGGGACTTAGGTTAATAGACTATCTGTGTGCTGCCACAGTGCAGTGTAGCACAAGAAATACTGATTTCCAATCTAGTCTTTTATTGGAAGACTGTGAAGAAGCTTTTCTGAAAAACCCTGAAGGCAAACCACGATTAATTTATCATCGTTTGGAGGATGGGAAAGTCAGTTCTGACTCTGTCCAGCAACTGATTGATCAAGTTTCTAACCTGAACAAGACCAGCAAAGCCAAGGTAAAATTCATAGGTTGTTTTTAAGAACATGCTTGGGAGAGCAGTGTGCTGGGACAAAAGCCATGAGGTGGGAGTGAGCCTGGCATGTTTGAGGAAAGGAAGGACGCTAGTGTGGCTGGAGCAGAGTGAGTGAGGGGACGTGAGCCAATCCTGAAAAACCTTGGTTTTTCTCACTTAGAGTGAGGTGGGGAGCCATTGAAGGACTTTAACCAAAGAGGAAGAAATGCTGTTGTGACAAGGCTGTCTTGGGCTGCTGTGTTGAGAACTGACTGTGGTTTGAAGGGAGGGTAGTGGAGGGGGACAGAGCTGGAGAGCTCCTGCTGTTATCCAGACGAGAGTTGCTGGTGGCTCAGACCAAAGGATGTGATGAGAAGTGACAGGATTCTGAATAAATTTTGACAGAGTCAATAGATTTCCTAAGAGATTAGTCGTGGACTATGAGAGAACGAGACACGAATAGTGATATATACCTAAAAAGTATATGATATGTAAGTGGGCAAATCAGAATCATTACTGTGCATTTTTCTCAAGCACAGAGTCGTTCTATCTATTATTGGCCAAGGATCAGTGTAAAGAAGAGCCTTTTCCTGGTAACCCTTTCTGAGGGCTTTGGGAAAACCCAAAAACTGATGATGAGTGGGAGAAGGATTTGATCATCCTTAGATGCAAAGCAGAATGTATTTTAGAATAGCGATTACAGGCTTTGCATTACTGCATGCTGAGATAACTTGGTAAATGTTTATAGTTAATGGTAAGAATACAATTAAACAACTCTAGGGTTTTCACAAAGTTTCTGTTTCTCTATGTCCAGCCAGAAAATAAGATCAAATGTGAATACAAACATTTTTCTTGAAGTCAGCATAACACAGTGAAGAGTCTAAGAAAAAAAGAGTACATTTTTATTATAGTTAATCTCCAAAGCCATTTCATCCTGTTTTAATTTATTTTAGTACCAGCCTACGTTACTAGATGCTACAAGGGAAGTTACTTATTCTATAGATACTGCTTTTAAAAATTAGTATACCACAGGTTGAATTTTTTTATATAGGAGTCACAATCTCTCTACTATGATTATAAATTTAAATGTAGGCTAAACTTCTTTGCTTTGTTTTGTAGAATTGTAGTTTTACTGGCATAAAGATGGATTTTGAATGTTATGTATATTGAATGGTACAGAAATACATAAGATGAAATTAGCTGTTTAATTCATGTGTGTGTGACTATGTGTTTAAGAAAAAAAAAAAATGCCATTCAGGACATCAAGAGAAGGGACATTCAGCAGAGTGATTAAAACAATAAAGGCTGGTATTTGGCGTTGCCTAGCTTTGGAATGTTCATAACCCAAAAGGTGAAGTGATTAGCAAGGAATCTACAAGTTTTTACCTGAAACAAAACTATGAGAATTCAGCCATTGGAGTTTTCCTGAAAAAAAAAGACTATTCCTTTCACCTGGGGCCAAGCCCCCCAGCCAAACAGGGAAGGAGCTGAGAGGGGCAGTTGTGGGGGTACCTTGTCCTCTGCACCCCCACCTGCTCCCCAGGTGAAGGCCCCCTCAGCCTTGGCACATGGCCTCCTCCCCCCACCACTCCTCTGGATCATTCTATAAATAACCCACAGATTTGCTGAGCACCTAGGCCCCAGGTCCACAGAGAAAAGCAGAGGAAGCCCCATTAACTCCCACTAAAGAAAGGCTGGTTCCCCCTCACCACAACCAGGGACCCCAACCCTTCCACGTTTCCTCAGGTTATCCTGATTACCCTTCCAAAACAAATAGGCAGAAAGCAAGCAATATTCAGAGAGGGCTTTTATATGAGCCTACGTGTTGAGGTTGCAGGACAAGAAGAAAGAAACAAAAATTATTTCCCCCAAGGCTGTGAGATAAAAAGAATCAAGCCAAACTTAGGAATACTTTCCACAGTCTCTGCTCCACATGATAAAATCTGCTTCTGTTTGCAGGCAGAGATGGAGGTTCCATGGCCTCGCAGCACACCCAGGGGTGTAGACGCTGCTTCCAGGGCCCCAGCACATACCATCCCACCTATCCAGGTCTTTAGTAGGTTCCTGCTCTCTTGTGTCACAATGGTCAGCTGTGTGCATCAGTCCAGACAAAGTGGACTTTCAGTGGTGATACCAGGTCCTGGACAGAGTTTTGGCATCACCAATACCAGTCACTTTTCCAGATGAACACATGAACCAAAAAAAAAAAAAAAGGCATATGTTTTGTTTTATTTGCAACATTGTTCACACAAAATCCCTGTGTGACCTTAGACAAGTTATTTAACTTGCCTCAGTTTCCTCTTCTAGAAAATGGAGAGAATAACAGTGTCTTCTTATAGGGTTGTGAGGCTAAGTGAGCTATACACACAGAGCACTTAGAACTGTTCCTGACACATAAGCCTGTAAAAATGTTCAGTACCACCTCCTCCTCCTGTTAGTATTGCTTTTTCTTGTTGTTAAACTTCTTTTTTTCCCCCCCTACTAGATCATTGATCACTTGGGAGATCCTGCAGAAGGAGTCTATAAAACCTATATTTATGTAGAAAAGATTATTAAACAGGTAAATATGCATTCCCTGTAAGATTTCATCTCAAATATCTTGACTGATTTCAACAAAATTGAGTTTTCCAGAGAAAATCACTTGTTTGCTTTTTTGAAAACAATGCTTGAGTTGTGTGCCCTTGTTTCTGGCAAGAGTCCATCCTGTAGTATTGTTGTGACATTCCCAGTACTGTGTATCTGTATCTCTGAGCTCACAAACAATTTGATTCTTTAATACCCATCAGGTATAAAATGGATTACAAAAGCGGTAGGTAAAAAGCAAGTATTTGAGGGATAATGTTCATCCTGTTCAATAGAGGGTCTCCTCAGGTTCTGTGTGCACCTTGAGTTTTTGTAAATAGAAAAATTCAGGATGGATTTTACTATCCTCCTAACCATAGAGACGAGT
Source organism: Bos taurus (assembly GCF_002263795.3). Lineage (NCBI taxonomy): Eukaryota > Metazoa > Chordata > Mammalia > Artiodactyla > Bovidae > Bos > Bos taurus. Next base: position 136,837,215 of record NC_037328.1, read on the forward strand.
GAAAACATACCTCTGTGTGTCTGAGGTCACGGATCTCAGAGACATCTCAGACTAAAAGTTTCTATGATATCTCAGTATTATCTTGAAACTTTATGTGAGTTAAATATTTTGCTTGATATTTACCTCTTTATTTTTAATATTAAAAATCATTCAAAATTATGTATCAGCAAAAATGCTAATAATGATAATAAAAAGTATTCCCTATCTTCAAGTAAAATGGACACAAGAAGATGTTTAGTCTGTGTTTATTCTTACCTGCTGACCTCTCCCTCAGGGTACTGGGAACTCTATTTGAGAAATAAGGGTCTGGATTACTTTTTAAAAATTAACTCATGTTAAAGTATGGAGATATGTTATTAGAGAAAAAGAGTGAGCCCCGAAATAAATGAATTAAACAGAATAAATGGTAATAAATGAAAATGGACATACTCACCAACTTTATCACTTGTAGGACAATATATTTTCAGTGATTAATATAAAGAGTAGATATCACAGCAGAGAGATTTAACATAAAAAAACCCTAATTAGTAATTAAATTCTTATAAAAATGTAAAGCAGCACATATCTTAGACATTAGCACAGTCTTTAAAATTGTTCACTAGCCAAATACAACCCTATTGTGTAATATTTTTCAGAAACCAGATCCCCTCTAACTTTAATGAAAGAGAGAGGTCTTTGTTTTTATTATTTTAATATTTCTTTGTGTTGTTCTGTTAGTCACTCAGTTGTGTCCAAGTCTTTGCGATCCCATGTACTCTAAGCCACCAGCTTCCTCTGTTGATGGATTTCTCCAGGCAAGGATACTGGGGTGGGTTGCCATTCCCTTCTTCAGGAGATCTTCCTGATCCAGGGACTGAACCTCAATCTCCTGCATTGCAGGCAGATTCTTTACTGTCTGAGCCACCAAGGAAGCCCTAATATTTCTTTACCTTTATTTTTAAACTATTGCTTAATTTTATAGTTATAAATTGATCCCTGGAGGTACCATTAAAGGCCATAGGTTTGAACTTGCCCTCCAAGGTAGATGAGGGCCACCTTAGGCCTGTGTGCTGACTATACTGTACAAGGTCTTCACTTCCTTCATTCACTTTTTTTTTTTTCTAATTTTATTTTATTTTTAAACTTTACATAATTGTATTAGTTTTGCCAAATATCAAAATGAATCCGCCACAGGTATACATGTGTTCCCCATCCTGAACCCTCCTCCCTCCTCCCTCCCCACCTTCATTCACTTTTGTGTGCTTGCTCTTGGTGTTCAGGACATCCTGGGCTTTGAAAACACAGACCTAGACACCAAGGATTTGGGCAGTGAAGATTCTATTCCAGAAGAAGATGATTTTGGTGATGTTCTGTGGGACATACATGATGAACAAGAGCAAATGGAAGCTTTTCAGCAAGCTTCAAATTCAGCCCATGAGTTGGGATTCGAGAAAGTAAGCATTTGGTTTACAGTTCCAACAAAAATCAGTTGCACTTAAAAGCTGTAATGTAATTGTGGTTTAATCTAATTATAGTCAAGGTTAAGGACTATGTTAATAACTTCCTGATGGCTCAATTATCCATGTTGAGACATGTGCTTAGGTTTGTATCATGTGAAAAAAAGTGAGATTCAAATATACTTATGAACATCAAACATGTTTACTTACAGATTGTGCTTGTGTGCAAAGTCACTTCAGTCATGTCTGACTGTTTGCGACCCTATTTGCCGTAGCCCACCAGGCTCCTCTGTCCATGGGATTCTTCAGGCAAGAATACTGACGTGGGTTGCCATGCCTTCCTCCAAGGGATCTTCCCAACCCAGGGATTGAACCCACGTCTCTTATGTCTCCTGCATTGGCAGCTGGGTTCTTTACCACTAGTGCCACCTGGGAAGCCCTAGTTACAGATTAGGATTTATCAACTACATGTTTATTATGCTACCGTCTGCAATTCTCTAAGATAATATGCCTAGGAAACCTGATAAAAATAGTCAGGCTATCTATTCTTCCAGTTCCTAGAGGAATCAAAATACCAAACATCCAGAAAACAAAGCAGAGTAGTTAACGCAATAGGCAGATCTGTCCTTCAGCATCTTTAAATATCTAAGCGAATAAACAAGACTAGAAGTGTACAAAGAATCTATCTTCAAGTTTAAAAAACACTTAATATTTAAAAATTAATAAAAGAATATCTTAATATTACAGTAACTGTCACTAACAGCTATTTTTTTTATAGAACTTTTAATGGCTTTTATAATTTAGACTCAGTTTTATGTCTTGGTTCCACTGTTTCCTCACTATGGCTTTTGACCAAGCAACTTAGCTCTAAGCTTTGACTTTCTTGTGTATAAAATGAGGATGACTATAGAACCTACCTCACATGGTTGTTGGGGGGACTAAACCAGATCTTGCACATAAAGCACTTGACACGGTACCCATCACATGGTAATGTTAAATTGTTATTTCATAAGGAAGGCAAGATATCACTATTTTATAATTGAAGAACCTAAGGTTCAGATTACAGTTTGCCTATGAGCCTACAGAGTATAGATTGCAGATGTAAGATTTTAACCTAGATCTTCTGGCTATAAATCCTGTGCTTTCTTCTGTGGCAAGGAGTCTTAATGTGGGAAACACAGGTCTATAAAAAGACTTCGTGTACGTGCTCAGTAGTATCTGACTCTTTGCTACCCTATCGATTGTAGCCTGCCAGGCTCCTCTGTCCATGGGATTCTCCAGGCAAGAATACTAGAGTGGGTTGCCATTTCCTCCTGCAGGGGATCTTCCTGATCCACAGATTGAACCCAGGTCTCCTGAGTCTCCTGCATTGGCAGGCAGATTCTTTACCACTTTAAGCCACCTAGACTTTAGGTGGGGCCATGAACTAAATTGTTAGGTCATATAACCTAACAATTTACGAGGTTTATGAGGTCATAAATCAAATAAGCCCTTTGTTTCTTGAGAAGCATCATTTCTATCAGAAATATTTGAATTCCTGGGAAATATGATATGACAAACAGAAAAACTGATTGAAAAACTATACTAAGTAATTATTTATTGTAATTGCTAGAAATCTCTGCTACCCTAAAGCTCACACAAACTGCTTATTACACATTCTTTTGATTCTTCATCAGTTATCATTTACACCACTGGTACACTTAACATCCTAACCCTCAAGATGACTTTGGAAATTCCTTTATAACAACTGAGATGTTGCAGTTTTCTGAGCAAGTTCCTTTTCAGCTCTGAACCAAGTTTTCCTATCTGGGATGGCCTCGGAAATAAGAGTTCTTGGGCTTTGCATAGAATTCACTCAATTTCAAAAAGATCTTAGGTGGCCTGTCCTAACTTGATTCTCTGTAGTGAGTTTGGTGACTCCAAGGCTTCAGATAAGACCTTCTCATTGTTTCTCAGGAATCCTTGGAAACTGAGATGGTCTTCAGAACAGGTGACATCTAGGTTGCTTCCATGTCCTGGCTATTATAAACAGTGCTGCGATGAACATTGGGGTACACGTGTCTCTTTCCCTTCTGGTTTCCTCAGTGTGTATGCCCAGCAGTGGGATTGCTGGATCATAAGGCAGTTCTATTTCCAGTTTTTTAAGGAATCTCCACACTGTTCTCCATAGTGGCTGTACTAGTTTGCATTCCCACCAACAGTGTAAGAGGGTTCCCTTTTCTCCACACCCTCTCCAGCATTTATTGCTTGTAGACTTTTGGATTGCAGCCATTCTGACTGGCGTGAAATGGCACCTCATAATGGTTTTGATTTGTATTTCTTTGATAATGAGTGATGTTGAGCATCTTTTCATGTGTTGTTAGCCATCTGTATGTCTTCTTTGGAGAAATGTCTATTTAGTTCTTGGGCCCATTTTTTGATTGGGTCATTTATTTTTCTGGAATTGAGCTGTAGGAGTTGCTTGTATATTTTTGAGATTAGTTGTTTGTCAGTTGCTTCATTTGCTATTATTTTCTCCCATTCCGAAGGCTGTCTTTTCACCTTGCTAATAGTTTCCTTTGTTGTGCAGAAGCTTTTAAGTTTAACTAGGTCCCATTTGTTTATTTTTGCTTTTATATCCAATATTCTGGGAGGTGGGTCATAGAGGATCCTGCTGTGATGTATGTCGGAGAGTGTTTTGCCTATGTTCTCCTCTAGGAGTTTTATAGTTTCTGGTCTTACGTTTAGATCTTTAATCCATTTTGAGTTTATTTTTGTGTATGGTGTTAGAAAGTGTTCTAGTTTCATTCTTTTACAAGTGGTTGACCAGTTTTCCCAGCACCACTTGTTAAAGAGATTGTCTTTAATCCATTGTATATTCTTTCCTCCTTTGTCAAAGATAAGGTGTCCATATGTGCGTGGATTTATCTCTGGGCTTTCTATTTTGTTCCATTGATCTATATTTCTGTCTTTGTGCCAGTACCATACTGTCTTGATGACTGTGGCTTTGTAGTAGAGCCTGAAGTCAGGTAGGTTGATTCCTCCAGTTCATTCTTCTTTCTCAAGATAGCTTTGGCTAATCGAGGTTTTTTGTGTTTCCATACAAATTGTGAAATTATTTGTTCTAGCTCTGTGAAGCTATATATATGACAAACCCACAGCAAACATTATCCTCAATGGTGAAAAATTGAAAGCATTTCCTCTAAAGTCAGGAACAAGACAAGGGTGCCCACTTTCACCATTACTATTCAACATAGTTTTGGAAGTTTTGGCCACAGCAATCAGAGCAGAAAAAGAAATAAAAGGAATCCAAACTGGAAAAGAAGAAGTAAAACTCTCACTATTTGCAGATGACATGATCCTCTACATAGAAAACCCTAAAGACTCCACCAGAAAATTACTAGAACTAATCAATGATTATAGTAAAGTTGCAGGATATAAAATCAACACACAGAAATCCCTTGCATTCCTATACAGTAATAATGAGAAAACAGAAAGAGAAATTAAGGAAAGAATTCCATTCACCATTGCAATGAAAAGAATAAAATACTTAGGAATATATCTACCTAAAGAAACTAAAGACCTGTATATAGAAAACTATAAAACACTGGTGAAAGAAATCAAAGAGGACATTAATAGATGGAGAAATATACCATGTTCATGGATTGGAAGAATCAATATAGTGAAAATGAGTATACTACCCAAAGCAATTTATAGATTCAATGCAATCCCTATCAAGCTATCAACAGTATTCTTCACAGAGCTAGATTTCATTTTTTCTTGCAGCTTTTCTCCACTGATTTCAGAGGATAATTGGAAATTGACTCTATTTAGTATTTGAAGAGGCATGTTCTTCTTCACAATTTACAATTTACATTCATTTTTATTTCTAGTACTACCAGCGCCTTAATGATCTTGTGGCAGCACCAGCACCAATTCCACCCCTTCTTGTATCTGGAGGACCAGGCTCTGGAAAGTCCCTTCTTTTATCAAAGTGGTATGATACAGTGCAATTAAACAGTTATTGTTGTCATCATTTGAACTACTGAACTCATTCAACAAAGTGAATTATTGCATGTCTACCTTCCTGCAGGGCCTGTATTGAATATTAAAAAAGCAAAAAGAGTAAAATAACAGACTCATGCCCTGAGAAATATACAACTTGAATGTTAGAGGGAAGATACAGAATGAGAAAGGAATAGCATTTGTGATTGTGTACATAAATTATGTTGTTGTTTAGTCGTTAAGTCTGACTCTTTTGTGACCTCATGGATTGTAGCCTGTCAGGCTCCTCGGTCCATGGGATTTCCCAGGCAAGAATAGTGGAATGGGTTGCCATTCCCCTCTCCAGGGGATCTTCCCAACTCGGATCGAACTGGCATCTCTTGAGTCTCCTGCACTGGCTGGCTGGTTCTTTACCACTAAGCCACCAGGGAAGCCCACATAAATTATATAGGTCAGAGCTAAGGGAGTGGTTAATATCAATATCAATAACCTCCGATATGCAGATCACACCACCCTTATGGCAGAAAGCTAAGAGGAACTAAAGAGCCTCTTGATGAAAGTGAGAGGGAGTAAAAAATGTGGCTTAAAACTCAATATTCAGAAAACTAAGATCTTGGCATCTGGTCCCATCACTTCATGGAAAATAAATGGGGAAACAATGGAAACAGTGACAGACTTTATTTTCTTGGCCTCTAAAATCACTGCAGATGATGACTGCAGCCACAAAATTAAAAGATGTTTGTTCCTTGGAAGAAAAGCTATGACCAACCTAGACAGCATATTAAAAAGCAGAGACATTACTTTGTCGACAAAGGTCTGTCTAGTCAAAGCTATGGTTTTTCCAGTAGTCATGTATGGATGTGATATTTGGACCATAAAGAAAGCTGAGCACTGAAAAATTGATGCTTTTGAACTGTGGTGTTGGAGAAGACTCTTGAGAGTCCCTTGGACAGCAAGGAGATCAAACCGGTCAATCCCAAAGGAGATCAATCCCGAATATTCATTGTGAGGACTGATTCTAAAGCTGAAGCTCCAATACTTTGGCCACCTGATTCAAAGAACTGACTCATTGGAAAAGACCCTAATGCTGGGAAAGTTTGAAGGCAGGAGAAGCGGATGACAAAGGATAAGATGGATGGCATCAACAACTCAATGGACATGAGCTTGAGCAAGCTCTAAGAGTTGGTGATTGACAGGGAAGCCTGGCGTGCTGCAGTCCATGGGGTCACAGAGTTGGACTGAGCAGTTGAACTGAACTGAAGGGAGTGGTCAGTGTGACAGGGCATTAGGTGAATTACAGAGGCATGTACCTTTATTTTCAGTTACTGGGCTCATCTTTAAAGATTCATTGGGATTTTAAATATTTGAAATAAGACACACTATTTAGAGTGAAATAAATCATAAAGAATATCAAAATAAAGGATAATCTTTACTATGAATGTAAAACTGGTTCTTTAAATTATGGACTAAGGTTCATTTAAGCTAATAAACTCTTATTTTAGTTCATCATGTTATTTAAAAACAAGAGGTAAGACCATTTTCTTTCATTCATAGTTATTATTTACATTGAGGAATTATCATATGTTATTTCCTTTTTATTGCCCTTTTATTCAAAGTTATATTTCAAAATATTATTTTTGTACTTACCATAGAAACTTTCTTCCTAGGTTAATGTTCATTTTACTAATACTTTAACCTCAAATGTTTTAATTAACATTAGTCACATCAATTTGTAAATAAAATGAAGCTATAATTTTTAACGGTTTATTTAAAAGAATCTAAAAGTGGAGTAAAAATGGAAATTTCCCATATTAATTCAAAATTAACTGATCTTGTAATTACTAACAGGTAGCAATTGATGCTTAATGCATTGTGAATTCTTTTTTGTTGACAGTAAAGGAGGTTTATCAGTCTTACAAAAGGTCTTTTTCTTTCAGGATCCAATTACAACAGAAGAATTCCCCTAACACACTAATTCTTTCTCATTTTGTGGGGAGGCCCATGTCAACCAGCTCAGAGGCTTCCTTGATTATTAAACGACTGACTCTAAAGGTAGAATATACCATTTTTGGAGTTACTACAATTTTTATTTAGATTCAGAAGTTGTCTGGCCTGAGGACCTGATGATAAACTAATTTTCGGTATTACCCATTTGTTTTGGTTTTGCATAAGGTTAAAAGTATATTCAATGCTATTGGGTCCTTCTGGTGACAATTTTGGTTTAAAATGCAGAGACAGAAATATTTCTCACCAGCTGTGTGATAAAGTGTAGCTACTTTAATTTGTATATGTTCTCACCTTGTAGTTGATGCAGCATTCTTGGTCAGTATCTGCTCTGACATTGGATCCTGCTAAGCTTTTGGAAGAATTTCCACGTTGGCTGGAAAAACTCTCTGCCCGTCATCAAGGCAGCATCATCATCATTATTGATTCTATAGATCAAATTCAGGTATGTTTTCACTTTGCAACCTGTTGATACACTCAGAAAGAGACAAAAAGTATCAGTAATGACAGATGTTTAAATCATGTTTGTGAGAAAAAAATGTTGATTTTGTTTCTTTTATTTCTGCTTAATTTATAGAGAGGAAGCCTGTGGATAATACAGAAACACACACACACATACATATATATATATATGCCAGTAGACACTAGTATCTTGTTGGGAAGGACCAACTATATTTTTACAGTTAGCAAACATTGTTCATTTTGATATAGTTTTAGGGCTTTGACATTTCCTTGCATGCCCATAATTCGGATCAGTGATGGTAGTGTTTTGCCACTTCTAATATTCTACGATAAATAATCCCCAAGTAAGATTTTACCCTTAATGAGAACTATAATGAGAATTTCATTTTAATTGGAAAGCTTTTGAAATATTCTAAATTAATAGATGGAATTATTATTGTTTTTATATAAATTGTTTTTATATTTTTAAGCAAGTTGAAAAACACATGAAATGGCTGATAGATCCCCTGCCTGTGAATGTAAGAGTAATTGTTTCTGTGAATGTAGAAACATGCCCTCCAGCGTGGAGGTAAGCTGCTAACATTAGTTATTTCTGGTTACATGAAATATTTTAAGTAGAAAGAAAGTTTTTTGATACGTGATTATTTCTCATATTTTTCATGTAAGTGGGAGTGAGGATAGGGAGAAATGGACAAATTCAGGAAAAGGATGCAATCTATAGCATTTTGTGGGAAATTAGATCTGAGATGTGAGGGAGAAGACTAGGATGGCCCCTAGGTTTCTGGCTTGAGAAATAAAGTAAATTGTGGTTCCATGAACTAAGATGGGAAACACAGAGGACAGGCAGGTTTGTGGAGGAAAGGTCATGAGTTTTGTTTTCAGACATGGTTTGTTTGAGTTGTCAATTATAGCTCCAATTGGTGATTTCTGTCTGGTAGGCAGTTAAATTTATGGGTGAGGAAAACAAGGGAAGAGCTGGGCCCAGAAAAATAAGACTAGCCATCTGCGATCCTGAAATGCAAGTCCAAAACTTAAAAAGGGATGCAGTGGTTGAGTTCTGTGAAGTGGTGTTTCTCAATCTATTTTTGTCTCTCTACCCCGGGAGCATTTTTAGTAATGCTTTTCCTAATCACCTCCCTACCAAGAAATTTTAATATCACACATATACCATACATAAATTCATGAAGATAAACAGATATATGTATATTTGTTGTTCAGCTGCTAAGTCATGTCTAACTCTTTGCAACCCCATGGACTGCAACATACCAGGCTTCCCCGTTCTTCACTATCTCCTAGAGTTTGCTCAAACTCACACCCATTGATTGAGTCAGTGATACCACTGAACCATCTCATCCTCTGTGTCTCCCTTCTCCTCTTGCCTTCAATCTTTTCTAGCATCAGGGTCTTTTCCAGTGAGTTGGCACTTTCCATCAGGTAGCCAAAGTATTGGAGCTTCAGCTTCAGTCCTTCCAATGAATATTCAGGGTTGATTTCCTTTGGGATTGACTGCTTTGATCTCCTTGCTGTCCAAGGACTCTCAAGAGTCTTCTCTGGCACCACAATTTGAAAGCATCAATTCTTCAACACTCAGCTTTCTTGCAAAGATTAAAAGTATACTCAGTGCAATTGGGTCCTTTTGCTGACAATTTTGGTTTAAAATGCAGAGATAGAAATATGTCTCACCAGCTGTGAGAAACATGACTCATACCCATACATGGCTATTGGAAAAAGCATAGCTTTGACTATATGGACCTTTGCTGGCAAAGTGATGTTTCTGCTTTTTAATATGTAGTCTAGGTTTGTCATAGTTTTTCTTCCAAGGAGCAAGTGTAATTTTGTGGCTGCAGTCACTGTCCACAGTGATTTTGGAGCCCAAGAAAATAAAACCTGTCACTGTTTCCACTTTTTCCCCAGGTGTTTGCCAGGAAGTGATGGGCCCAGATGCTATGATCTTGGTTTTTTGAAAGTTGAGTTTTAAGCCAGCTTTATCACTCTTTCACCTTCCTCAAGATGTTCTTTAGTTCCTCTTTGCTTTCTGCATTAGGGTGGTGTCATCTGTATATCTGAGGTTATTGATATTTCTCCCAGCAATCTGGATTCCAGCTTGTGAGTCATGCAGCCTGGCATTTTGCATGATGTACTCTGCATGTAAGTTAAATAAGCTGCGTGACAATATATAGACTTGATGGACTCCTTTCCTAATTTTTAACCAATCTGTTGTCCCATGTCCAGTTCTAACTGTTGCTTCTTGACCTGCATACAGGTTTCTCAGAAGGCAGATAAGGTGGTCTGGTATTTCCATCTCTTTAAACATTTTCCACAGTTTGTTGTGATCCACACAGTCAATGGCTTTAGCCTAGTCAATGAAACAGAAATAGATGTTATTCTGGAACTCTCTTGCTTTTTCTATGAGCCAATGGATGTTGGATATTTGATCTCTGATTCCTCTGCCCTTTCTAAATCCAGCTTGTACATCTGGAAGTTCTTGGTCCTATACTGTTGAAGCCTAGCTTGAAGGATTTTGAGCATAATCTTGCTGGCATGTGAAATGAGCGTAATTGTACAGTAGTTTGAACATTCTTTGGCATTGCCTTTCTTTGGGATTGGAGTGAAAACTGACATTTTTCAGTCTGTGGCCACTGCTGAGTTTTCCAAATTTGCTGGCATATTGAGTGCAACACCTTAACAGAACCATCCTTTAGGATTTGAAATAGCTAAGTTGGAATTCCATCACCTTCACTAGCTTGCTGGGGAGGGGAAATCTTACACTTTTTATGTATAAAGCGCAGATTTGTGGTTTATAAAAAGCGTAAGATTTCCCTTCTCCAACAAAGAATTTCAGCACTTCATTGAGAATGGATGTTATAGGGTGATTAAATTTGACTGAATTACAAGTAATGTTTGGTCAAAGACTATGTCTGGCACTATTCCTCATAGGTACCAATACTGATGTTATTTTACTGATCATATAGAACATAGAACTAGAAATGTTTTACCAGTTTACAGTCAATATATAAGCTTTTATCTTATAACAGTGTTTGTTGTGATTAATTGCTAAAAGTAATGACATGCATATTATAACATGTATAAAGGAAATAATATTACTTACTATGATTAATTTTATGAAGGTAGTATAAAAAATTAATTCTTATAATGGACTTTGATTTGTATTATGGGAAGCTTTGTTGTTTCATTAGAAAAGAATTTCATTTTTCTTTTTCTTTAAATAAAAGGCTGTGGCCTACACTTCATCTTGACCCTTTAAATCCAAAAGATGCAAAATCTATTATAATTGCAGAATGCCACTCTGTAGACATTAAATTGAGTAAAGAGCAGGTAAGTATTTTTAATTATGCTGCTCTCTTTTACTCTCTATAGCTTTTTTATTTAAAAAAAATACCTTATATGAGACTTAAAATTCAATATAGGAACTCTATGTGGTTCCAAGGAAAATTGGAATTTAGTTATTACTTTGTTAAATGCATTTACCCTTAAACTAATAACAGATATAGAACAAGCAATAAAAAAATACTTTGGTCTTAAGGCTTACTTTACTATATTATATTAAGCAGTATTTTAAAAGTGAAAAAGCATTTGAATGTTGACAGCACTTGTAGCTTACCACAACACAGCAGTGATGCCACTGATGAGGTGGCAGGAACTGTGTTATTTCTTCAGGGACATTTGCTGATGGCTCAGTTGTAAAGGCCACTTAATTCCAGGGTGGTTTTGTATTTTTGTTTTGTTTTGTTTTTTTGGTTAACTGGTACAGGAAAAGAAGCTAGAACGACACTGTCGTTCTGCTACAACCTGCAATGCTCTTTACGTCACTCTTTTCGGCAAAATGATTGCACGGTAAGTGGTAGTTATTTTATGTCATCTTCAGCAATTTTGTGTTTGCTGCAGAATGCTTCCTCACTGTGTGAAACAGAACTGACCATTATGGCAATCTCTCAGGCCACTAAGATTCTGGTGTTCTAACTGTGATACTATGACTTGACTGTGATACTGTAGCTTGACATCCATGATAATGTGACGACTGAAAATTACTAGCCCGTGAATATCAGAACTTGTTGGATATATTTGTCTGGTTTTCATCACACTAACCTTTTCTCAACTTGGGGCTGCAAAAGAAGGCCATCTTTGTTCTAAATTGTCACCTTGAGGCCTGTAGTTTTGGGAAAGTGAGGAGGCAAATGAGGCATAAAAAGTGTTATTTCAGGTGTCTTTCAATATCAGTAGATAGGTATATTGGTGGGAATTTTTAATTGTCTCTGTTCCCACATCCTGATAAACGTTTCATCTTACAGCAGAGACGTCTATTTTAGACATTCATTTGTAATGTGCCTTTATATAAGCAGTAGAGAGTTTTACTACTTTTACTTCTTCAGGACAGCCTCACCTTACTTTGTCTGTTTGAAACCAGAGGTTAAAAAAAAAAAAGACTAATACTTGTTTTGGTATTCATCAGAGTAGGTTGTAATCCTAGAACAATTCATACTGGGGAAACTGAAACTAGTACCGTTGTCTCTCAATTCCACATTCTCACCTGAAGCACCAAATTTGAAATGAAAAAAATCTTTCAAAACTTTGAATTGGCTGTGATATTTTCACTGACCCCTCCCCCTGTCCCCAGAGTTATAGCAGTGAATCTGAGAACAACAGTGGCTTGCATGAGTACAAAAGTGTTAAGTCATGCATTTCGTATTTTTTCAAGTAATCTCTTTTAAGAGGGACTATGGACCATTTTTTATTTTTTCACCATTCTTTACATATTAAAAAAAGAAACTACTGGTAAATATTATGTAATGTTTTCAAACAAACCCTATCTACTGTTTTCTTTAAGCTGATGTTTTCTTAACTTCTGGTTCTGTTTGTTTAAATTTAGTTTGCATGGCTAACTAATAATACTTATTTGTAATTATTTTCTTGCTTCCTGTATGTAGGTGGCGTGCATCTAGATGTACCATGTCTTATTTTTATGTTTCATAGTGTGCAGTAATTACTTGATACATAGTTAATTCCCAGCATATGTTTATTGCATTGAATTAAATGGTATACTAAAATAACTCTGATGATTCTAGCAGTCCCATAAAACTAACATTTTTCCTGGGCCATGTTTTATCGAATTCCTGTTGTTACCAGTTGAACAGTATAAAAAAAGATAAAGTAGAGCATTGTTTTTATTTACCCCCAATTATTCAGTTGTTGTCAGACTGTAAGAAATTAAATCTATTCTCAATTCCAACAGTGCTGGGAGAGCAGGCAATTTAGATAAAATCCTTCTTCAGTGTTTCCAGTGTCAAGATACTGTTTCATTATATAGACTTGTTCTGCGATCTATCCAGGAGTCCTTGGCAAACGATACAGATAAAGAACTAATGAAACAGGTAAAATGTAATAAACTTATAAAGGGAAGATTATTTTGCCATGTTTGCATTTGTGTGTGAATTAAAGTAAATGGTAAATCCCTGTAATGTTAAATATGTTTCAAGCATATACTATACCCACTGCCATAGTGTGCTTATGACCAGAAGTGATATCTCAGGGAATCTTCATTTTCCTGATTATCATGGAGATTTTTCATCTTTTCATGCTTCTTGGCTATTCTTGTTTCATCTTCTGTGAATTGCTGGGTCAGGTCCTTTACCCATTTTTTAACTGAGTTGACTTTTTCTTGTTGATCTGTTAGTTTTTAAAGGTTCTGCATATTGAATACAAATTCTTTGTTATAGAGTTTACAAATTAATGTCTTCCCTGTTCTTGTGTTTTAACCTTATGGCATCATTATACAAAGTTTTGTTTTAATAAAGTGAAATTTATCCATAGTTTCTTTTATGGTTTATGCCTGTTTATCTAATTTTTTAAAATCCTTTGCTGTCATAAAAATGATTTCATATTTTTCCCTTCAAAATATTTTATAATTTTGTTCTTCATGTGTAAGTCCTTAATGTACATTACATATTTTTATTTATTGTGTGAGGAAGGAATATACTTTTTTTTTTTTTTTTTTGCCACACTGCACAGCTTGCAGGATTTTAGTTCCCTGACCAGGAATTGAACCTGGGATACTTCAGGGAATTCCCAGGAGCCTAATTCTTAATCTTTTAAAATATAGCTAGTTAATTGTTTATTTTATTTTATATATCTTTCCTACTGATTTGGAATGCTACCTCTCAGGTATCAAGCTCATATATAAACATGAGTCTGTTTCTAGGCTCTTCTGTTCCAATTTACTATTCTTTATCAATACCATTGTCTTAATTATTAGAACTTGAAAGTAAGCTTTGATATTTCATTGGGCAAACCCCTTCTTAATATTTTTCATAGTTATCTTGGCTCATTTCCCATGTGTATCTTTAGAGTTGGCTCAGCAACTCCATGGAAATTCAATATGCAATTTTAATTGGAATTGCACTGAATTTAGAGGCTAATTTGGGGAAAATTATCTTATATCTTCTCCTTCATGAAAAGCTAGATAGTTCTCCATTTATTTAGTCATCTTCTTGAATGATTTTCAATCACATTTTATCTTCTTTCCCATAAAAGTTTTGAACATCTTTTGTTAAAATTTGTTTCTAATGACTCTGTAGTAGTTAAAATAACTTGTAAAACTTTTTTGTTGCTGGTTATTCAACTTAGTTTTTGGAAATTCACTAACAACCTTGCTGAGCCCTTATAGTTTTAACCTGGATCCATTTTTGTGTTTATTTCTCAGCTTGGGGGGGGGGTGGGTTCCTGTAGGTTGGACTTTTCTTTTTTTTTTAATTTAATTTAATTTAAAAATTTTACAATATTGTATTGGTTTTGCCGTATATCAACATGAATCCGCCACAGGTATACACATGTTCCCCATCCTGAACCCTCCTCCCTCCTGGACTTTTCATTCTACCTCTAAGCCCACAAGCTTCCTTCCTTGTCTTCTTGTTCTGCTATTTATCTATCTAAATTTTCAGTTTCCTATTTGGGATACTTGGGGGATTTCCCTTTCTTTTCTAAAGGTTCAGTTATGATTTTAGAAATGTTTTTTTACTTGTTGTTATCTGATATTGAGAGGCATTTGTACTAAGAGGGTTGTTTTCTTCCACCATCTTCCCAGAATTGGAACTCTTTAATTAGTTTACTTTTTCTATATGTATGCTATCTTTGGCATGCTACATTTTATATGTACACTGTCTTATTCTTGATTAGTGTCTTTTGGAAAGTGTGTTTTAAGAAATCTGTTTCTTGGTTTATTAAATCACTTGAATGATAAATTTGAATAAGTTAATAAGCTTAAAAGAATTATGGACATTTTAATGGCTATTAGTTAACAATAGAGGTACTGTATAATCACTGTTAATTTATTTTATCTACCTAGATTCTCTGCCTTGTAAATATTAGTCACAATGGTGTGAATGAGTCAGAATTGATGGAACTCTATCCTGAGATGTCCTGGACTGTCTTGACCTCCCTTATTCACAGTTTACACAAAATGTGTTTGTTGACTTATGGTTGTGGTTTGCTCAAGTTTCAACATCTACAGGTAAATGTTATCTTAGTAAGGTTTTTTCACTTATTGAAATGTCTACATATCATCGCATGTGTATTATGGTATATAATACCATATTATTTCAAATATTTTAATTAAAAGACAAAATTGAATCTCATTTGGCATTACAGATATTTTTCCAGTAATTTTAGGTTAGATACAAAATTTGGCTAATATTCTTATGAAGTAAATACCTTTATGAAATGGCTATTACTTTAAAAGGTAGTTTTTTCTGAAAGAGAAAAACGTTTTTTTTCAATTTTATGTTTCATTGTATTGTTGGTGTAGTATACATGTTTTAAGAGCTTGGGTTCTGTCACTCTGCCTCAGTTCACAGCCCAGCTCTTTACAGCTTAATGTAACCCTGGGCAAGCTCTCTGAGCCTTGGGCAGATGTTTTCAGCTTACCTCGGGGTTGTGAAGATAATTAACTGAAATGGTGAATAATTAATTGGTCCTGGTGAAGTCCTAAACATGATTTCTAGCACCTAGTAAATAATGACTAATATAACTCTTTTTTTGTACCGCATAATTTGCATCAGTTAATCCCAAATTCCCAATCCTTCCCTCCCCAACTACCCCTTCCCCTTGGAAAACACAAATTTGTTTTCTGTGTCTGTGATTCTGTTTCATAGATATGTTCATTTGTGCCATATTTTAGATTCCATATGTAAATGGTAATCATACAGTTTGTCTCTTTCTGACTTCGCTTAGTATGAAAATCACTAGGTCCATCCATGCTGTATTTTATTCTTTTATTTATGGCTGAATAAATATTCCATTGCATATATGTACATTGTATTTTTCATCTGTTCTCCTATTGATGGACATTTAGGTTTTTTCCATGTCTTGGCTATTGTAAAGAGAACTACCAAGAACACAGAAGTGCATGTATCTTTTTGAATTACAGTTTTTTTCTGGATAAATGCCAAGAGTGGAATTGCCAGCTCTTATGATTACTTTATTTTTAATTTTTAAAGAAACCTCCATGCTGTTTTCCATAGTGGCTATACCAGCTTACATCCCTACCAGCACTATGGGAGGGTTCCCTTTTCTCTACACCCTCTCCAACATTTGTTATTTGTAGACTTTAATCATGGCCATTCTGACTGGTGTGAGATGGTACCTCACTGTAGTTTCAATTTACATTTCTCTAAAAATTAGCAATAATGAGTATCTTGTTATATGCCTATTCACCATCTGTATGTCTTCTTTGGAGATATATCTACTTAGGTCTTCTGCTCATTTCTTGATTGGGTTGTTTGGTTTTTTGTTATTGCGTTGTATGATCTGTTGGTATATTTTGGAAACTAAACCTCTGTTGGTCACATCATTTGCAAATATATTCTCCCTTTGTTTGTCTGTTTGTTTATGATTTTATTAAGCCCTGTTGGTTTAGTTTTGCTTTTATTTCTATTGCCTTGGGAGACTGACCTAAGAAAACATTGGTACAATTTATGTCAGAGAACGTTTTGCCTATGTTCTCTTCTATGAGTTTTATAGTGTCATGTCTTATATTTAAGTCTTTAAGTCATTTTGAGTTTGTTTTTGTGTATGGTGGGAGGATGAGTTTTAACTTCACTGATTTACATGCAGCTGTACAGCTTTGCTAACACCACTTGCTGAAAAGACTGTCTTTTCTCCATTGTATTTTTTTGTTTCCTTTGTCAAAAATTAATTGACAGTAGGTGTGTGGGTTTTTCTTGGCTATTTTATTCCATTGTTCCATAGGTCTGTTTTTGTGCCAATACCATGCTGTTTTGATTGCTATAGCTTTGTAGTATTGTCTGAAGTCTTGGGGGGTTATGCCTCCTGCTTTGTTCTTTTTCCTAAGGATTGTTTGTCAATTCTGTGTCTTTTTATGTTTCCATATAAATTTTAGGATCATTCGTTCTAGTTTTGTGAAAAATGTCATGGGTAATTTGGTAGGGATCACATTAAATCTATAGTTTGCTTTGCGTAGTATGTCCATTTTAACAATATTAATTCTTCCAATCCAAGAGCATGGGATATCTTCTATTTTTTTGAATCATATTGTTTCCTTTATTAATGTTTTTTGCTCTCAGCATATAAGTCTTTCACCTCTTTGGTAAGATTTATTCCTAAGTATTTTATTTTTTGCTATGACTTTAAAAGGAATATTTTTTTACATTCTCTAATATTTCATTTTTAGTGTAAAGAAATACAACTGATTTCTTTATGTTAATCTTATATCCTACTATCTTCCTGAATTCATTTATCTGTTCTAGTAGTTTTTGTGTGGAGTTTAAAGTTTTCTATATGCAGTATCATGTCATCTGCATATAATGACAATTTTAACTCTTCCCTACCAATTTGAATACCTTTTACTTTTTTTTTTTTTTTTGTCTGATTGCTGTGGCTAGGACTTCAAATACTATGTTTAAGAGAAGTGAGGAGAGTGGGCATCTTTGTCTTCTTCCAGATTTTAGTGAGAAGGCTTTCATCTTTTCACCATTGAGTATTATACTGGCTGTGGGCCTGTAATAAATAGCTTTTATTATGCTGAGATATGTTCCCTTTGGATCTACTTTGGTAAGAGTTTTTATCATAGATGGATGTTGAGTTTTCTCAAATACTTTTTCTGCCTTTATTGAGATGATCATGTGTTGTCTTTTTTTTTTGTTGATGTGGTATATTACATTAATTAATTTGCATATATTAAATCATCCTTATGACTCTGGGATGAATCCATCTTGGTTGTGGTGGTGTATGATCTTTATGTATCGTTGAATTCAGTTTATTAATATGTTGTTAAGAATTTTTGCAACTACATTCATCAAAGATAGCCTATAATTTTCTTTTTCAGAAGTGTCTGGTGTGGTATCAAGGTGATGGTGGCTTCATAGAGTTTCTTTGGGAATGTACCTTTCTCTTCAGTCTTTTAGAAGAGTTTAGGAAAGACTGGTATAAGTTCTTCCTTGTATGTTTGGTAGAATTCACTTGTGAAGCTATCTGGCCTTGGACTTTTGTTTGTAAGGAGTTTATAAATTACAGATTCTGTTTTACTTCTAGTTATTGGCCTGTTCAAGTTATTTATTTCTTCTTGATTCAGTTTTGCTGGATTGTATGTTTCTAGAAAGTTGTCCATTTCTTCTAAGTTGTTGAATTTGTTGACCTGTAATTGTTCCTAGTATTCTCTTATGGCCCTCATACCAAAAAATATTAAGTCCACACAGGCTACACAGGGATGCTCCCACATAAAAATGGTCCTCCAAGACCACAGTAGATAACTGTTTCTCCTAAATCCATAGAGTTAGAGAAATATAAGTAAAATGAAGCAGAGGAACCACTCCCAAATAAGATCAAGAGATTCCCCTGAAAGAACAAACAATGAGACAGACTTCTTCAATCTAATAGACACTGAAACAACAAGATAATGAAAATACTGAAGGAATTAAAAAGGACTATTCATAGTAATGTAGGTTACTGTAAAAAGAGACTAGAAACTAGAAGGAGGAGCCAAGAAAAATTAGAAAATTCACTTGCTGAAATGAAAGCTGAGCTAAAGGCAATGAATAGCAGAATAAATAATGCAGAAGAATGAATAAGTGATCTGGAAGATAGAATAATGGAAATCACCCTATCAGAACAGCAGACAGAAAACCAAATGAATAAAAAAAAAAAAAGCAATATAAGAGACCTATGGGATACTATGAAAGCATGTCAGTCTATACATAATAGGGATCCCAGAAGGAGAAGAAAGAGAGAAGGGGAATTGAAAATATATTTGAAGAAATTATGCCTGAAAATTTCCCAAACCTAAAGAAAGAAACATATCTTCCTGTGTACAGGAGGCACAGAGGGTCCCAAACAAGATAAACCCAAACAGACCTATATTAAAACATACTATAATAAAAAAAATGGCAAAAGTTAAACATAAAGAGTGCAAGAGAATAAGGGGGTGACAGAGAATGAGATGGTTGGATGGCATCACTGACTCAATGGACATGGGTTTGAACCAACTCTGGCAAATAGTGAAGGATGGGGAAGCCTGGCATGCTGCAGTTCATGTGGTTGCAGAGTCAGACATGACTTATCAACTGAATAACAACAAAATATAAAGAGAAGATACTAAAGGAAGCAAGAGAAAAACAAAGAGTTAATTATAAGGGAATCCCTATAAGGCTATCAGCTGATTTCTCTATGGAAACATCACAGGCCAGAAAAGAATGACAAAATATATTCAAAGTCCTAAAACAGAAAAATCTGTAGCCTAGGATACTCTACCCTCCAAGATTATCATTTAGCACTTTTCAGATGAGCAAAAACTAAAAAAAAAAAAAAAAAAAAAAAACAGCAATACTAAACCCATCCTAAAGGAAATATTGAAAGGTCTTATTTAAATAGGAGAGAAGTAAGAATCAATAGGGAAAAGAAAGCCACAATTGGAAAGTAAATCATTTAAATAAGCTGGTTTGTTATTTAGTCACCAAGTCATGTCCGACTCTTCTGTGATCTCATTGACTATAGCCCGCCAGGCTCCTCTGTCCATGGATTTCCCAGGCAAGAATACTGGAGTGGGTTGCCATTACCTTCTCCAGGGGATCTCCCCAACTCAGGGAATGAACCTGTGTCTCATGCATTGGCAGGCAAATTTACCACTGAACCACTGGTACACAGATATTTAAAAATTTCTGTCAAAGTGGTGATAACCACAACAAACAGCAAAAGGACAAACATTAAGATATAAAAGAGGACATCAAGATCATAAAATGTGGGGGACGAGCATAAGAAAATATAGATTTTTTTTTTTTCCTAGAATGAATGTGTTTGAGCCGTACAACTACCAGTCTAAGGCAAGCAGATATAGGAAAGGGGTTAGCATACATGAAACATAGGGTAACCACAAATCACAAACATATAATAGATTGACAAAAACCAAAAAGAAGAGAAGATAAGCATAATGCAAAAGAAAATCATCAAACCCCAAAAGGAAAAAGAAAAAGAAAGGAACAAAGAAGAAATATAAAACCATGGAAAAACATGATTTAAAATAATAATAAATACATTTCTATTAATAATTACTTTAAATGCCAATGGACTGGATGCTCAAATCAAAAGACACATAGTCGCAGAAAGGATTAAAAAAAAGAGTCTAGAATATGCTGCCTACAAGAGACTCATTTTAGGGCAAATGATACACACAGATTGAAAGTGAGAGTATGGAAAAAACCATTTCAAACAAATGGAAATGACAAGAAAGCAGGGGTTACAACATTCATATCAGACAAAATAGACTTTAAGTCAAAGGTTATTAAGAGAGATAAAGAAGGATACTATATTATGATAAAAGGATCAATATAAGGAGATGACAGTACACTCATCAACATATATTCAGTCAATATAGGAACAACTAAATACATAAATACTAACAGACATAAAGGGATAAATTGATGGGAATACAATAATAGTAGGAGACTTTAATACTTGACTCACATCAATGGACAGATCTTTGAGACAGAAAATCAGTAAAGCAACAGACAGCCAAAATGATACAATATAATAGTTAGACTTAGTTGATATTTTCAAGACATTACATCAAAAATAGCAGAATACACATTCTGTTCAAGTGCACATGGAACATTTTCTAGGATTGAGTACATGTGTGTGTGTGTGTGTGTGTGTGTTCGGTCCTGTCCAATTCTTTACAACCCCCTGGACTGTAGCCCACCAGACCCCTCTGTCCATGGAATTTTCCAGGCAAGAATATAGGAATGAGTTGCCATCCCCTTCTCCAGGGTATCTTCCCTTGAACCCACATCTCTTAAGTCTCTTGCATTAGCAGGCAGGTTCTTTACCACTAATGCCACCTGGGAAGCCCTTCAATGCCATGGTTAATTTACATACGTAAACTAATGTAAATAAATTCTTTCATTTGAGTATGCTGTGTTATATGTAGGTGTGGAATATTTGTAATTTCACAGGCTTATCTTTCTCCTTTGTAGTATTAATATATCACTTAAATATAGCTTGCTGCTTTTAATACTTTTGCAGTTCACATTTCAGATTTTTAATATATTCACTAAAAGTTTGAATTGTATTATATTTTGAGTTCTAACAAGAATTCTCATGTCAGTTGTCACATAAATATATACTGAATTTTTAAATATTCTAATGCTATTTCTATTATACAACTATAAATTGAAATAATTATAAATTTCATTTAAAAAATTCACTGTTAGATGTACAGTGACTTACAGAAAATAGACTGTAATATTTTTTCTTTTCCTCCATAGGCTTGGGAAACAGTGAGACTAGAATACATGGAAAGCCCCACCATTATTGCTTCATATAGACAAAAGCTAACCAACTACTTTACCATGCAGCTAAGGTATTACAAACGTGCATTTTGTTGTTCTTAGCTTCTGCAACACACTGCACCTCTGTGTCCTTACTTTTTTCTTTCTTAGAATAACTTAATGTATAAAAATTTACTTATTATTTTAAAGGTTAAGTCCTCTCCTGTTAATGCCAAAAGAACAAAAATATAATTATGCAAGTCAGTCTTTTAATATTATGCTGAAGATTTAAGTGAAATCAATGCAGGATCATTTTATTATTTTTATTTTATTCTAGTTAAATAGTTTAAGTAGTTTAAAAATATGTGTGTGTCTGTAAATACCTGGGTGTGTACAGTTGTGTCCATTGATTTTTTTTTTTTTTGATAATTCAATTTGTGTCCATTGATGGTTTTTTTAATAGTTCAGTGCCTACTCTATAGGTGTAGGAAAATACCTATAGAGTTTGATCAGTGGTCCTGAATATTACTTTATTTCCATAGTTAGGTTTATAAAGTTTCTGATTTTTACCTAATTTTCTCAGTATTATTCATAGAGTCAGGGATAGGATATATATCAAATATATATCTCCTCCTTTAACATTTGCCAGTAGTCTTTTGAAGCAATCTCACTGTGGGACAGTACTACTGAATGTTGTCCCTTCTTTTCTAATAGTCAGGACCGAGTGACTTGGAGGAGTGCAGATGAACTGCCTTGGCTTTTCCAGCAGCAGGGAAGTAAACAGAAGCTGCATGATTGTCTTCTTAACCTCTTTGTATCTCAAAACCTCTATAAAAGGTAAAAAACTTATTTGTAGGACATCTTTCCCCAGAAAAACAGATTCAAACAGTTGTTCGGTGTAATGGGACAATGGCATTCTTCATTTAAAAATTAGTCCACTTTCAGTGGTAACCGTAATATAAAACAATGTGGGAGAAATTTTAAACAGTTTGCAAATTGCCACGTCTACTTTTTCCAAGAGGTAAACAAAAAAGATGCTGTGCTGTGCTTAGTCACTCAGTCATGTCTAACTCTTTGCAACCTCATGGACTGTAGCCCACCAGGCTCCTCTGTCCATGGGGATTCCCAGGCAAGAAAACTGAAGTGGGTTGCCATGCCTTCCTCCAGGGAATCTTCCCAACCCAGGGATCGAACCAAAGTCTCCCACATTACAGGCAGATTCTTTACCATCCGTGCCACCAAGGAAGCCCAAACAAAAAAAATAGAGTATTGTTTTTATGAAATCAGAGCTGGAATGCTCTTGAGATAGCTTTGTATCTTAATCTTTCACCGAAGCAGGTTTAAATCTAGACCACCCAGAGAGGAGGTTCATGATGTCTACCTCTTAGGGCATCCAAGTATTTTAAAGTGTAGCCTTCAAACCAGACTTTGGGCTCTTCATAGGATCGGACTGGTGTCAGAATTTAAAGAAAGGATTACCCTTTTTTTATAATAATCTTTTTTAAGTTTTTATTCTATCTTTTTGGCTGTACTATGTGGCATGTGGGATCTTATTTCTCTTACCAGAGGTCAAACCCACACACGGTGCAGTGGAAGCGCCAAGTCTTAACCACTGGCCCACCAGGGAAATCCTTTATGTCTCATTGTTATCTCCTGGTGTGTCTGAATTTGCCTCTTGCAGAATCACCTTTTTATGAGCCAACCTTCTGACCTCTAAGCCCCACCTCTGTCTCACCTAGAAATTTAGACACTTCTCATAACTTAGCTGCATAATTTGTTTTGTTCCTTAATGATCTCTCTCAAATTTCTTTGTTGCAGCTCATAAATTATTTCTGGTCTCCATCCAGTTTTTCATGATTTAAAATGAGATTCATCCTTTAGTTTAACAGCTCTCCATCCTACTTAATACCATCTAGAGATGAATAAGCTTACTTTTATCATTCCATCCCTTGATGAAAATACAAAGCAGGTATTCTGACAGCTTGCCTGTGCTTTGTTTCTTCTGTTCGTATTTCCATCATTTAAAATAATTTTGGGGTGAACTCAGCAGTTGACTGCATATCATAAAAAGTCTAAACAGGATTCTGATAGGGTTCCATTGGTGAATAATCATAATGGTATTAATGGTAACAGCCAACACTATGGAGTACTTGCTACATGCCATAATCTCCTTAAAGCAACACTTGAGGCAGGTGATATCGGTGTGCTCCTTCTGCAGTCGAGAATGATGAGGTAAGAGAGAACACAGCGAGAGTGCTGTGGACTCAGATGGCAGGCCCAGTTTACACCTTTACCGCACTACACTGGACTGGCCTCCTAATACACTGTCAGTAGCTTGATATGAATTTGTGGCATCTTCACTCAGTAGTGGGGTTTAACGTTTCTTTTTCATTATATTACTGTTATTTGTTGAAACAGAGGACATTTTGCTGAGTTGCTGAGTTACTGGCAGTTTGTTGGCAAAGACAAAAGCGCAATGGCAGCAGAATACTTTGATTCATTGAAGCAGTATGAGAAAAACTGTGAAGGCGAAGAGAGCATGGTTTGCTTAGCTGACCTTTATGAAACCCTGGGGCGATTTCTCAAGGATCTAGGCCTTCTCAGTCAGGTAACTTCAGCAGGGAGTTAGAGACTGTGTGGGTCTTCATGTTTACTCTTTTCTCCTCCCTAGGAATTGATGTAGCTTTCATTTGTTGTGCTAATGAGATGGCAAATCTTACAGGATTTCACTCACATTAATTGGTCTTTAACCTTTTTATTCCCCAGGCTGTTGTGCCTTTGCAGAGGTCTCTGGAAATTCGAGAAACAGCTTTAGATCCAGATCACCCACAAGTAGCTCAGTCTCTCCACCAACTCGCAAGTGTGTATGTGCAGTGGAAGAAGTTTGGCAATGCAGAACAGCTGTATAAACAAGCACTGGAGATCTCAGAAAACGCCTACGGTGCAGACCATCCACATACTGCTCGCGAACTTGAGGCACTTGCAACTTTGTACCAGAAACAAGACAAGTAAGATTTCAATGAGTAATTCTCTGGTTTTTTGACAGGGAATTACAGTTCTTAATGTACTTATGTGGGAGGCATTGTTTTGTGGCTGTGTACTTTTCTTTATCCTGTACTTTCCTTATCCTATATTCTTTTGAATCCACCATATTCAAATATTATTCTTGGTCTGGGTCTTCATGGGGTAAACAGAAAATTAGAACTGCAAGGTTTATCTCTGTTTCAAGATGTGTGGAGGACAGAACATGGACTTTGGAGTCATAGAGCTGGATGTGAAAATGAGCTCCTTTTCTGACTGGCTTTGTAATATTGAGTACTACTAATACAGGGGACAGCAAACCATCACCCACATGCCAAGTCCAGAAGGTCCCCTGTTTCACACCTAAGGTTGTAGTGGAACACAGCCATAGTTTTTTTTCATTTACATATTGTCTGTGGCTGCTTTCATGCTTTGACGGTAGCTTTTTAGTTTCAACAGCAATCACATAACCCACAAAGGCAAAACTGTTTACTCTCTAGCAGTTTACAGAAGTTTGATCCCTAGTATAATACGCCCTCTGATAGGTATCTCTTCTCTGTCTGAAATCATTTCTTTTGCTCAATCATAAGTGACACATATTGGAATTTTTCTTTAACTTCTAAAAATATTGTTTCACACAGATTTTGTGTGAATTTCACATTTCTATGTGACCAAAAATTAGTTGATATAGCAAACTAAAGTTTTGAATTTTCATTTAATTAGATTGCATTTTAGAGATTGCCTTTTAAACTCAAAATGAGTTTAATCAGCTGAAAAATAGTTAAATGTCAGCTAGTTGGAAGACTTGTTCTTTTAGTTGCTAAGTCATGTCTGAGTCTTTTGTGACCCCATGGACTGTATCTCTCCAGGCTCCTCTATGCATGGGATTTCCCAGACAAGAATACTGGAGTGGGTTGCCATTTCCTTCTTCAGGGATCCATTTTCCTTCTCCTAAACTCAGGGATCAAACCTGCATCTCATGCATAGGCAGGCAGATTCTTTACCACTGAGTCCCATGGAAGCCCACTTGGAGGACTAGATTTATTAGATTTTGTTTTGTGAAAATTTTTGTTTAAGATTTTTCATTCCCTATGACTCTCACTTCTAGAAATAATGTTGTATTTAATTAGCAAAAAAAGACTTTACATTGGTGCTTTCATTTCACTGAAGTGTGACACTTTGGACATGTTGCTTTCCTTTGACTTACTTTTTTTTTTTTTTTTTTAAGATATGAACAAGCTGAACATTTTAGGAAGAAATCATTTAAAATTCGTCAGAAAGCTGCAAGGAGAAAAGGCAACTTGGTAATGAGAGATTTCTTTTGTGTTGTGTTTTGAACAAAAAGGAAAAGAACATCTCCATATCATAATGTAGATACATAAACCTCACATATTTAAAAACTTTTGATTTTAAATTGATTTCTAGGGAAGTACTGATTAATATTTTCTGGTTTAAAATACATGTTTAAAAACTAGTATTACTGAGAAGTACAAATTAGTATATGTTTAAAAAGTGGAACTATATATTTTGGTAATCATTTTACACTATATACATATGTCATATAATCATGTTGTACACTTTAAATTTACACAGTGTTATATGTCAATTATATCTCAATAAAGCTAGGGAAATTTTTTTTTAATTTTTAAAAGGTAGAACTATACAATTCAAAGATTAGATTTTAGTGTGAAGCAATTATACTCCAATAAAAATTAACAAAAATGATAAAGGTTAGATTTTAGAAGATGGACTTAAAAGCTGTTTCAATTTTTTAAAGCGCTTGAAAGGAGAATAAAAGAAATTTAGTAAACATTTAATGTTACATTCAAATGCCAAGAAATTATTATCCTTAAATGCAAAAAATTTTTCATTTTTCTAAGCTGCTGATAAAATAAATATAGCATATTTATTTTAACTTAAAATGCTATATTCAGTTTTTTATTAAAATGTATTTGACATCTAACATTGTGTAAATATAAGATGTACAACATATTTATTTGATGCATTTATATATTGTAATATGATTGATTACACCATAACGTCACATCACAAAATTATTTCTTTTTTGTAGTTGGAATAATTAAGATCTGGTCTCTTAGCAAGTTTGATCATTATAATACAGTATTGTTGCCACTATTCCCTATGCTATCTATACATTTGATTTCCAGGACTTACTTGTCTAAGAGATGCAAGTGCTATGTGCAGTTTTAAGTACCTGGTATTAAATGTTTAGTAATAGGGTTAATAAATATATGCACATTGTTTCCTAATCTTTCTGATGCATTTAGGGATTCTGTTCATTTTGCTAAATTATCATAGTCATTTTCACAAAATAGTTTTAAATGAATTTAAGAATGTGAAGTCACTGGGAAGTATGTATATTTTTTAATAATCATTAGAGTAATTCAGTATACTTAAAGTAATTGTAATCTACTTTAAAGGAAACAAAAGGAGAAAGGATTTTTTCAGAACCCTAGTATATAGCTTCAGAATCAGAGATTGCACTTACTTGATGATTGTTGTAAATTTCTATGTTTCTCCAGTATGGATTTTCCCTTTTACGTAGACGGGCCCTACAATTAGAAGAGCTCACATTAGGTAAGGATACACCTGACAATGCTCGGACCCTCAATGAACTGGGTGTGCTCTACTATCTTCAGAACAACCTAGAGTGAGTACCCTACTGTTAATAATGAAAACACGTATTCATTTCATCTCTTAGATGCAAAGCTGTTTTACATTTCTATCAAGCCAAGCTAGAAAAAATCAACAGAATTTTTCATGTATGATATGTTATGAACATGGCCACATTTAACAAAGACCATGACAATTTCTCCACTGTTTCCTTTCACATTGTTTCTTTAGTAACTAAAAAGATGTTCTGTAGTTTCCTTAGTATTTTATATGTTTATAACAAATGAGTTTGTGTAGATATTATACAAAAGATCTCACATAAGAACAAACTTGGGACTGAGGGAAGATAAAGAAAAGAATGTAGATGGCTGCTAATTTTATTCTTCAATTTATTTGGGCATAGACTCAAAGACTCTTTTATGAAAAATGAGTGTTTTTGGACTTCTTTGTATGTCAGCAAAATACAATAGATTTGACATTTTGGATATCAGAAAAATACAAATATTTAGCCCACTTCACACGGAGAAGGCAATGGTACCCCACTCCAGTACTCTTGCCTGGAAAATCCCATGGATGGAGGAGCCTGGTGTCCATGGGTTTGCTAAGAGTCGGACACGACTGAGCGACTTCACTTTCACTTTTCACCTTCATACATTGGAGAAAGAAATGGCAACCCACTCCAGTGTTCTTGCCTGGAGAATCCCAGGGATGGGGGAGCCTGGTGGGCTGCAGTCTATGGGGTTGCACAGAGTTGGACACAACTGAAGCGACTTAGCAGCAGTAGCAGCAGCAGCCCACTTCACAAAGGAGCAAGGTCTACTGTTTCTTGTGGTGCTCAGGCTTCTCATAGTGGTGGCTTCTCTTGTTGCAGAGCATGGGCTCTAGGGCACATGGGCATCAATAGTTGTAGCACACAGGCTCAGTAGTTTTGGTCCATGGGCATATGTAATCTTCCCAAATCAGGAACTGAACACATGTCCCCTGTACTGGCTGGCAGATTCTTATCCACTGCACTATTAGGGAAGTCCCACAAAGGGTTCTTTAATTAAAACTTATTTAGTACTAGAGAGCTCCCTTGCAGCCTGGTGGTTAGGATTTGGCTGTTTCACTGTGGAGGCCCAGGTTCCACCCCTGGTCAGGGAACCATCTTGCATGCCACAATGCAGCCAAAATATCAAAAAAAAAAAAAAACCAAACAAAAAAAAACAACCAGATTTAGTACTAACTCCAAAGGGAGGGAGAAGGAAAGAATACCAAAATCTTTTGAGTTTGGCTTAGTAATTTTTAAGATATAAAAAGTTTGTTTTGGAAACTATTTATGAGTTTGTGTTTTAGGAGTGAAGTGGAGAATGGAGACAATCATCCAGACACCTTAGGGTCTCACACTACTAGGAAGGCATATTTAATTTTTGGAAAAGGGCAGAAAGAGATGAGGGGTAGGAAAGAGGATTTTGAGCTGAATCCTTCATTTTAACTATCTTGGATTTAAGAATAAAAGTACTTCAGTTCTCCTCCTAATTAGGACTAGGGTTCTGACTTCTAGAGAATAGTTTAAACCATCTGGGTCTTTTGTTCATAGAATAGCTGACCAGTTTCTGAAGCGTTCCTTGGAGATGAGGGAGAGAGTTCTAGGACCAGATCACCCTGACTGTGCCCAGTCGTTGAATAATCTGGCGGCTCTATGCAATGAAAAGAAACAGTATGACAAAGCAGAAGAACTTTATGAAAGAGCCTTAGACATTCGGAGACGAGCATTAGCTCCTGATCACCCTTCTTTGGCTTATACGGTAAAGCATCTTGCGATCTTATACAAGAAAATGGTAAGTAATCCATAGCATGCCTACATGTGTTTTATAATATACCAGTTAAGCCATAGTTGCTGTAAGCAAAATAATTTATCTTCCAATGGATATATTATTTTCTATGAGCTTTTAAATCACAATGATTTATTTCAGACTTAACTAAATTAAGGTCCTAGTTTAGTTTTTAAAAATACATTCTAAATACAAATGCATTTGTCAGTACTCTAACTAGAACTTATTCTTCTTTTACATTTCAGAAGTTTTAAAATTCAACTAGTATTACGTTTGCTGTGTTAGGCTACCATAGATGTATCAAATCACCCAATTGTAAGGACTGAAGAAGTCTCCATAGCTAATGAAATGACCATTTCACTTTTTCTTTGCTTGCAATTAAATGTAACCATTCTTTACCATACAGTTCTAGTCTAAGTGATATTTGGATTTTTTTATGGCTGTCTTTAAGACAAACGAAAATCAGGAGAAAAAACTGCTTTCATTTAGTGTGGTTACAGAGTTGTATAGTCTTTGTGGGACTGTTGCTAACCCTCCTAGTACTGAAGTTGATGTTTCAGTATAAAGGATCCATTGCTGCTATTTCTACCTAAATTTCAAGTAAAAAAGAAATAATCAGAAAAATCTGGAAAGGATTTGGTGGAAAATGAGTTTTAAGATAAAAACTTTGATGCTATCTCTAAATTACATATAGCAGCAAACATACTTTAACTGGCATGTGTTTACATCACCAGAAAGTTATAATGGGTGATCCTAAAGAACTTTCTGAGTTATCAGATAAAATGTTCTTATATTCGATATAGCTTTACTTACATATTAGATTTCAGATACCCATAAACTTATCCATTAAACTGGGAAGAAATATTTCTGAACTTTTTTCCTCAGAATTATTTTACCATGAAACTGTATTTATGGAACAAGCTCTGATCATAAAGTATTTATTGCTTTAATATTTTTGTTAGATTTCACTTTTGTGTTTTAGGGGAAACTTGACAAAGCTGTACCTTTGTATGAGCTGGCTGTTGAAATCCGGCAGAAATCCTTTGGCCCAAAGCACCCAAGTGTAGCCACTGCCTTGGTAAACTTAGCTGTTCTTTATAGCCAAATGGTAAGTTCCCATAATGTAACGCTTTATAAATCAATAGTTTTAACATATGAAATATAGGTAAACATGTATTAGATATAGGTAAACATGTATTAGATATGACACAGTAAAAATAATTAAAGGACAATTAAGGTTATCTACTAATGTTCCCTTTAATACTTGAGAAGTTATTAAAGTTACAACTGTAAGACAGTCCATTCTTCTTAGTGTGAAATACTGTGTTTAGTTCATTGCATAGACTTATTTATTTCTGGAGACTCCCTACATCTCTTTATCTAATATTGTTCCTAAGATATATCATTTGCTTGTCATGAGTAAGAGATATGGTACCCTGGGGTACCACAAAGAAGTTTGTGCTTATATAATTGGATTAATGTCAATTGTTACCAAGCCAGGTCTAAAACTTAAGTTTCTGAATTTTATTATACTACTTCTCCAATTATGATTACTCCTAAATTAATCAGTTTATCTACATCTTGTAGGAGGATATTAACTCTTTTAAAGTGCTTAGCCAAGTAGGTCAGCTTAGTCTAGAGTACCTTAAAAGTAATTTCAGAAACCCAGTGTGTTCAAATGAGCATTGTTTCTTTTTTAATAAGAAAAAACACAGTGAGGCCTTGCCGTTGTATGAACGAGCATTAAAGATTTACGAGGACAGCCTGGGTCGGATGCATCCTCGAGTTGGAGAAACACTAAAAAATTTAGCTGTGCTTAGGTAAGAATTTTTCACTTTCCTCATATAGCCAAAATCCCTCTTAGGACATCTTTGATTCATCATAGAACCCCACAAAATATTTATTGCTGATATGCTTTTTAGTAGAACAGAGGGTTTATTTTTGGCTGATCTAGTTCAAGAGACATTGAAATAATATCCAGAAGTGAAATTGAAGGTGGCACAACATATTTTGTAGAGGAAGTATCATGACAAATAAGAGGATGGATTACATTTGCAGCTAACTGGCTCTGGGGGTAATCGGCAACTTGCTATCCTCAAAGTGGATTTACCATGTTGACTTTTGCATTATATTTACCTCAAGATGCTAACTTCCTTTAGCAGTTTCACTGTACCCATTACAATGTAGTCTTAATGGTGCCCCGTAAGACACTTGGCAGCAGACAAAAAGGAGAATTTGGGTATTCTGTTTTATTGGTCTGCCTGAAAATGGACTTTTCTTGCAGAGTAAAACTTACAAACTGAAGTTAAAATATAAAGGAAGATCATTTCTTAGGCAAAACACAAAACCTAGAAATGATCCACAGAGTCTTTCCAAGTAATGGGTCAAGCTGCCTCTTGCACATCACTGTGGGACCACTCAGCATTTCAGTGCACAGAAAACCTGGCTGCAGGGTTTTACACTAGGTGAGGTGGAGAGCACTTCTGGGTAGATTTCAGGTAGATTTTTTTTTTTTTTCAATTATTTATATTTTGTCATATGGTTAAATGACTAGCAATTGGCTGAAATAATCTTGGAAATCCTGTGATAGTTGGCATTTTAGAAAATTTTGAAAGCATTCAACAAATATAACTTTTTCTATATAAAAAACTAATAATAAAAACCTCCAGTTTTTCAATCTTCAGCTTGGAAAAAAAGAGCACAACTTGTTTTTCTGTATCCTATAAGATCATTTAGAATTGTTAAAAAAATTGTTAAATATTTATCTCAAAATAAATATTTTCATTTTGAGACTTTTTTTTCTCCCAAAGCTATGAAGAAGGGGATTTTGAAAAAGCTGCTGAACTATACAAAAGGGCAATGGAAATAAAAGAAGCAGAAACGTCACTTTTGGGTGGAAAAGCTCCTTCCCAACACTCATCAAGTGGAGATACATTTAGCTTAAAAACAACCCATTCTCCTAATCTTTTCCTTCATCAAGGACAAAGGTGATAGCAGCAATTACCACTCACTGGAAATGCACCTTAGGATAAAATAATTAAGAAACATTTGGAACTTTAAAATTTATAAAAACTGTTAAGAAAATTTAATTTCACTGTGTGATTTAACTGGTTATTTGTATGATATTGGACTACATTGAAGTTTGAGTCATGACTATTTCAATTTTAGCTGTTTGAAAGAATTAGCTTTCCTATTGTGTGGGAACCAATATCAGATCAGATCAGATCAGTTGCTCAGTCGTGTCTGACTCTTTGCGACCCGGTGAATCACAGCACGTCAGGCCTCCCTGTCCATCACCAACCCCCGGAGTTCACTCAGACTCATGTCCATCGAGTCAGTGATGCCATCCAGCCATCTCATCCTCTGTCGTCCCCTTCTCCTCCTGCCCCCAATCCCTCCCAGCATCAGAGTCTTTTCCAATGAGTCAACTCTTCGCATGAGGTGGCCAAAGTACTGGAGTTTCAGCTTTAGCATCATTCCTTCCAAAGAAATCCCAGGGCTGATCTCCTTCAGAATGGACTGCTTGGATCTCCATGCAATCCAAGGGACTCTCAAGAGTCTTCTCCAACACCACAGTTCAAAAGCATCAATTCTTCGGCACTCAGCCTTCTTCACAGTCCAACTCTCACATCCATACATGACCACAGGAAAAACCATAGTCTAAACTAGACAAACCTTTGTTGGCAAAGTAATGTCTCTGCTTTTGAATATGCTATCTAGGTTGGTCATAACTTTTCTTCCAAGGAGTAAGCGTCTTTTAATTTCATGGCTGCAGTCACCATCTGTAGTGATTTTGGAGCCCAGAAAAATAAAATCTGACACTGATTCCACTGTTTCCCCATCTATTTCCCATGAAGTGATGGGACTGGATGCCATGATCTTCGTTTTCTGAATGTTGAGCTTTAAGCCAACTTTTTCACTCTCCACTTTCACTTTCATCAAGAGGCTTTTGAGTTCCTCTTCACTTTCTGCCATAAGGGTGGTGTCATCTGCATATCTGAGGTTATTGATATTTCTCCCAATATAGACACCTTGGAATCCTAAGATGACATGAAGAGTTGATCATGAAGAGTAGACTGGTCTCTGTTCTGTAAGAGCAGTTATAACTCTTTATTAGCAGTTAAGACAAGGAGTTCAAGAATTCCATGATTCTTCTCTCTCAAAATCTACTTTTGCCTCACCATTCCTCATCTTGCTATTCAGTAGCAGTCTGGCCCAGTTGTCTACCTCAAAGAAAAGTTTCGGAATAAAGGGATAATGTTTATGGGACATATGAACTGTCTTCTGTAAAATGAACTAGTATTAGGAATCTCTGTCTGCTACATGTCTTTTATTCTACCTTTTCCTTGAGCAGATACGGCTAAGCCCACTGTTTTCTGTGCTTTCTACATTGTATATTGTTTTTACTGTGTAGAATGTCCTTGCACAATCTGAAGTCAGTATTGCAGTAACAAATCAAGCCCTTTGGCATTCTTTTAACTTTTCCCAAAATATGGACACAACCTTCTTCCTTAAATGGCCTAAATCTACCTCTTCATTTATCTCGAACTCAAATTACTTTCCCGTTTTATATTGAAAATTAAATATTTTTATAGATTTTATAAATATTGCCAATCTGGGGTACTGTTTCATGCCATTTATGTATTTATATATAATAAAATTTTCATTTTTAATACTTGTAACATTCCAGCATGTATTAATTGTAAAGGTGAAAGATGTGATAACCATATTTCACTATTTTAAAATAAAGGTGAAATTTCAAGTTCTTTTTTCCACTCCAGTTTATACAAAAGGATTATATTTACATAATTAAGAAAAATGTTGAACACTACAAAAAAAAAAAAAAAGAATTAGCATTGTAGTTTGCTAATTCACTGAGTAGTTTGCTCAACTTGAGCTTCAGTGACTCCTTAGGATTTTGGTTAATGTTCTCTAAGGCTTGGCTACTCAAGGTGGTCTGTAGACCAGAATCATCAGTATTACCCTGGGAGCTTAGTAAAAATTCACACAGGCTCTCCCCAGACTTATTGAATCAGCATCTGCAATGTAGCTAGATTCTCAGGTGATTCATATGCATATAAATTTGGGGAACAGTGGTCTAATTTTAAGGCACTACAGTGGTGACTTAAAGTAAATGAGGTAGAATCTTACAAAATGAACATCATTCTTCTCCCTTCTGGCAGAAGTACAACAGGGAAAAAAGAAGATAAACTACAACCATAACACATATTTCTGGGTTTGCCAGCTATGAAAGGCACAAAGCAATTGAATTCACAAATATATCAGACACTGACTGATTTTAGAATTAACTTTTTAGAGTTTAAAATTTGATTATTTAGTGGTATAAGTAATTTAACACATCATAAATAATAAATTTAAATTTAAAATTAAATAAATTTAAATGTAAACTTTAGAAAATAACCTGAGATTAATATCCTAGAAGAAGCCTGAAAAAAAGGAAAAACTAGCAAAAGGATAATATGCATTTTTCTTTGTTCCTACAAAGTTTGGACTTGAAAAATATACAAAAAGTGAAAACTTACATTATTCAAAGTGACTTTATGGTAAGTTATTAATTATACTTGAGGGGTGATTATTTCAAAAGGTTTAAGTATAGTTTTTAAGACTATATTTTGATCTTACTAATTATACTACCAACTCAAATGTTTTCATGTAGAATGCCTAAAAAAGAATAGGTACTTCCCTGAAGGTCTAGTGGTTGGGACTCCACGCTTCCATTACAGGCAGCACTATGATCCCACATGCCATGTTGCACGGCCAAAAAAGGTTCTCAAAAGGAATATTATGTACACTTTAATATACACCTTTAACATGAAAAGCATAGGTTTAAAATAATTATAAATCTGAATTGGAAGGCTCTAAACTATGGTAGTTATAATTAATTTTCATTAATACTTTACAAAAAGAGAAATACTAAAAAAACATGCGATGGGGGAACTTAAAGCTTCATTAATATTCTTAAATATTTATTACATTTTTGGGTTGGTCAGTGTGTTTATAGGTATTCAGGAAGTAATATTTTTACATAAAGGAACTCATAATACTTTTTTTACTACATAAAACATTAAAATAGTACCATAAATTAACCTCCCATTAAATTAAAAAGGGATTAAAGTTAAACATATTGTTTGTTTTACTCTAATTTAGAGCATTTGTGCTAAGGCAATTTTGGGAGTGTGTTTCCATCTTTTATACTTGAAGCAATAGTGTTATAAATCTGGTCAAACACTATGGGTTTATTTAGTAACATAAAATCCAATGATGATTAATTTCTCATGGTCAGCTGTCTACATATACAAATTTTCATGACATACAGACTTGTCAAGAGAGCACTCTAGATTACAAAAGATATTTGTTACCAGATTTTTTCTGTTAAAATAATAACTTTAATGGAAGATATAAGAAAAAAATTAGATAAGATTTTATAAAATATAAGATAACAGCAGGGTACAAATTAAGAACAGAAAAAAAAATCTTTAGATGATAGTAGGTTCTAATATATATAACTGATTCACTTTGCTGCACACCTGAACATAAACACAACATTGTAAATCAACTTTTTAAAAAGATGGTAGGTTCTAACTATTTATCAAACTATATAAACTTAAACTTGTAAGTATAGCCTATACCAAATTAGTGTACCAAAGGAATGTTATTTAGAAAGACTGCATTTCTTTTCTGAAATTCAAAGCATCTCTATGAACTAGAAAAGTTATTTTACAGATGAATATACTGAACTTTTAAATAACTGCAATGACCTAGCAAGGCAACATAAATACGTTTCAAGACCAGAAAGCTATCCCCATATATCCTGACATTACTGTAAACGTAAGAATCACAGTACCCTAAAATCTCAAAACTAATATATTAAACATATTTGATATTTGGAGCTTTCTGAAATTAATTTGTAGAATCTTATTTCATAAGTAGGAAAGGTACTTGTAACTTTTTAATTACATTTTCCCCTAGAATTTAGACATTCTCTCTTCAAAGCAAAAAAATCATCAAAATAGGAGACAAGCACAGTAACAGCCTACGGATAATGGTTACCAGTGCATGTTTATTAGTCTCTAAACCATTAGGAATTTACTTTAACCAAGGCTCTCTAAGCCTTCATTATTTGTATGCAAACTCCAGAGAAAAGCAGTTTATCAAATGACAATGATCAGGGAAAATGATACTCTTCCCTGTGAAGAAATACATGTCAGTCATTGCAGAGGTAATTTAGGCTTCATTTATTATCTGCTACCCAGGACAAGCCTTTGCCAGTAACTAATTACCCGGGGAATCAAATTTGAATAAAATAAAGTATTAGAAGGTAGCCCATATGATGGGTATAATTTAGGTGATCTTAAGCCTAAATTTATCTTTTGCTCCTCAATAAAGCACACTGACTCAGACAGATGATATGCTGACTTCCCTGGTGGCTCAGACGGTCAAGTGTCTGTCTACAATGCGGGAGACCTGGGTTCGATCCCTGGGTCAGGAAGATTCTCTGGAGAAGGAAATGGCAACCCACTCCAGTACGCTTGCCTAGAAAATCCCATGGACAGAGCAGCCTGGTGTCCATGGGGTCGCAAAGAGTCGGACACGACTGAGCGACTTCACTTTCACTTTCAGGGCACAAATACAATTTGTACATCCTGAAAATATCTTTACCTGTCTATCCATGAAGGAAGCTTCTTTTTATTTGCCTCTGTCTTGCTTAGATTATATATATCACAAGTTTACACACTTTTCCAGTGCCTACATTTCAGCTTATATTTCATCAGGAAACATTCGAGAGGATGTTTTTATTTTATAGGTTTACAACTTGAAATTCACTGTTGCTCAAGTTAGTAGTAGTGGGCAGTTTTCTTGTAGAGAGCAATTCCAAACACAATGAGTATGTGCCCACTGGCTTAAATAATCAACATGCTGTACCTCTTGTTCTTTCCCTCTATGTGATCACACACTATTCTATTGTCCATGGCCGCAGGCAACAGACTACAAAGGATTACTGAAAAGAAAAGGAATATACCAGCAAATTGGTCCTTTCTTCTCACTGCCCCCGACAAAAGGTCAAAACAGTTCAATGGCTAACCTACAATAATCCTTTAAGTTTTCTTACTATAATGAAATATGAGTTTTAAGAGAGTTTCTGATTTAGTTGAAGGAGGGGAGCAACAAGCAACAGTCACAGTATTTCCAAAAAGTTAATAACAATTCAGTGAAGATTACACATCAATTGATGTTCCCTTAAGTTTTCTCAGTTTTTAAATGATTTTTTTAATTGCAAGGGAATAGGTTTAAACACAGGAAATAAAATATAGGCCAGTCCATTATTTATATGTTCTTCATCTTGGCCATAAGGTCTTCCAAGCTTTCACCAGAATCTTCTACTGTTACTTCAGGTACAGAATCTTCTTGCTATCAATAAATGAGGAAAACATGGTGAAAAAATAATCAAAGTTCTTAATGCTTAGGATCAGTAAGCTATAACTATGTTCAAAAATTTTATGAAGTAAACCTTCTTTAATAAATATGCCTTCTAATTTTTAGGAGAGATAAAATCCTTTATTTTCTCCACC
Organism: Bos taurus; assembly: GCF_002263795.3. Lineage (NCBI taxonomy): Eukaryota > Metazoa > Chordata > Mammalia > Artiodactyla > Bovidae > Bos > Bos taurus. Next base: position 136,874,951 of record NC_037328.1, read on the forward strand.
AGTCTTTCGACTTACAAGGCAGTAATTTCAATGTTCTTGAGATCTCTACTGAACTGGTATTTTTAAATGGTATTGTGGCTAAAAATATCAATATACAGAAAAGGTAGTCTTAATCAAAATCTATTTCACCGATCCATCAATGAATGAACAAAACTATGTCTATATTTTCAAACAGTTTAAAATGTGCTGTGCATATTTCCATATTAACACTGAATACCTCTCTCACAAATCTTAATGTAAAATATCTAAAATAAGAAATACTGCATTGGCATTATAAAATAGGTTGAAGATGGAAGAGTATAAATAGACATTTTCTCTTTTATCTTCTTATGGTAAACCAGATTTTAGATGTACCTTTTGGGGAACTGTATATGCCACTATAATTCCTTCAGGTAAGTCAGGGATTGGACCTGAAGATTTTTTCAGTTCCTCTTCTGAAATCTCAGATACCAGCTCAATACCTGTAAAGTTAAACTTAAATCTTAAAACCGCTTTCAAGGAGCTTAATGAGCAATAATCATTCAAAACTTGTATAATCTTAATTATAATTAGATTCCCTCCCATAAAAGAATGGTTTTTTGCTGCCATTTCAATTTATAAAACAATTCCTACCCCACTCATTGTCTTCATGTATTATTTCTCCTTCTTCTTGAATTACCTCCTGTTTGGGCAGTGCTGCTACCTTTTTCTGTAGAAATCAAACAGTTTCGGTATTTTTACTCATTCTCAGTTCTCTGAAGCATCATTCAGACTTGATCAGAATCAAGAATTCAGACACACTTTTTCTAAGGTCTACATACAGAGACCTTACGGAATACATAGAGAGATCCAGCAGACATGTATCACTAATCATCAGGGAAATGTGAATGAAAACCACAACGAGATAACACTTGTCAGAATGGCTACCATCAAGAAGACAACAAATAACAAGTGTTAGCAAGGACGTGGAAAAAAGGCAAACCTTGTGCACTGTTAGCAGGATTGTAAACTGGTGCAATCATTGGAAAACAGTATGGAGGTGTCTCAAAAAATTAAAAACACAACTATCATGTGATCTAGCAATTTCACTTCTGGGTTTTTTTTTTTTTTAAATGAAAACAAAAACACTCAAAAGATATATAATCCAATGTTCACTGCAGCATTATTTATAACAGCTAAAACATGGAAGTTACCTAAATGTCTATCAATAGATAACTGGATAAAGGTGTGGTACATATGTACAATGGAATATGACTCAGACATAAAAAAATTTACTATCTGCAACTACAAGGCATGGATAGAACTACAAGGCATTATGTTCAATGAAATAAGTCAGACAACCAAAGATAAATACCATATAATCTCACTTAAATAAAGGACCTAAAAACAAAACAAAAGGAAAACAGACTCACAGATACAGAGAACAAATAATGTTGCCATAGGAGACGTGGGGGTGCAAAATAAGTGACGTGAACAAAAAGGTCTAAACCTATAATTATATAATAAGTCACAGAAATACAATTTACAGCATAGGGAATATAGTCAATAATATTTTAATAACTTTTCATAGGAAAGAGATGATAACTAGATTTCTCACAGTGATCATTTGATAATGTATGCAAATGTAAGATCATTACGTGGTATACCTGAAACTAGCATAATATGTGTGTCAACAATATTTTAGCTTAAAAAATTAAAATTTAAAAACAGAATTCAGACAAGCTTTTTATCTTACAAAAAACAAGAAAGGACTTTGAACAAAATTTTCATTTTTAAAGCATGGTGAATAAATTAGAACTTTAAAAATCCAGAATCCATTTATCTTGTATTCCAAGTCTAAATAATTACTTCTTCTTTTTCAAGTTTTTGTCCTATGCAATATGATCTCTCATGCATTGTGACACATTGACATATACCTTATATTCCTTCTGCTGCTTCCTACAGTTTCTGTCATCACACTGAGGATTTGGCTTCATGGACATAGTAGGGAAAAAATCCTGCATTGCATTGTATCCAAGGTAAAAACTAACAGTACCAAAATTTAACAGAAACCTATAAAAACAAAGCAGACTTAAATAAAGAAACAAAACCATAAAAATATTAGAAAAAACTGATCCTTTAAAAAAAATTATTTTCAAGGTAATGACTTTTGAAACAAGAACCCAGAAAACAATTTTTTTATCTTGTTTATAGGGCCTGGCTTATAGTAGATTATCTTGAATTAAACAACAGAATGCACTATTATTTTTTGAACCTGTAATCAAGATAAAATGCTGCCAATTAAACTATGACATGTCAACAACATTAAGAAGCATATTAATTTCAGAGAAGTTCAAATGTGAGATATCAAAGATATCTTAAAGACATCTTTGAGATATGGTTCTAAATCTCAGTTTTAAAAGTTTTTATATATGACACTGCAAAGTTTGCTATCTTAAATTTGTATTAAATCTCAATACAATTTTACACAAGTATTCACTCATGTAATAATCACTACCAGATCAAAATATAGTTGGCCCTCCATACCTATGGGGAATTGATTCCCTAACACCCCCACCCCAGGGTACCAAAATTAAGTCCTGCATATTTGCAGATAACCTGTGCACATCCTCCCATATACTTTAAATCATCCTGGTGGCTCAGACAGTAAAGAATCTGCTTGCAATGCAGGACACCAGAGTTTGACTCCTTGGTCAGGAAGATTTTCTGGAGAAGGGAATGGCTACCCACTTCAGTACTCTTGCCTGGAGAAATCCATGGACAGAAGCAGGCTACAGTCCACACAGTCACAAAGAGGCTGACATGACTGAGCAACTAAGCCCTGAGCACTTTCACTTAGATTACTTACAATACCTAATATAAATGCTATGTAAAAAGAAAGTGAAAGTGAAGTCGCACAGTCATGTCCGACTGTGACCCCATGGACTACAGCCTCCCAGGTTCCTCCATCCACGGGATTTTCCTGGCAAGAATACTGGAAGTGTGTTGACATTTAAATAGTCCTAAATATAATGCAAATACTATATAAACAGTTAACAGCCTGTGGCAATTCACATTTTGCTGTTTGGAACTTTATGGATTTTTTTAGATCTACAACTGGTTGATTCTGCAGATGCAGAACCCAAGGAAATTAAGGACCAGCTATATAGTGCATTTCCAATATGCCACAAAGCACCCTTGCTCCCTTACATTTGAATCTGATTCCTTTTATTTATTTATTTTTTAAGTTTTTATGTATTTATTTATTTTTGGCTACCCTGGGTCTTCATTGCTGCACACCGGCTTTTCTCCAGTTCAGCGTGCAGGCTTCTTATTGCAGTGGCTTCTCTTGTTGCAGTACATGGGCCCTAGAGCACTCAGACTTGAGTAGTTGGGGCACGTAAGCCCAGTAGTTGAGGCATGTGGAGTATAGAGTGCAGGCTAAGTAGTTACAGCACATGGGCTCAGTTGCCTCTCGGCTTCCCAGAGCAGGAATTGAACCTGTGTCCCCTGCACTGGCAAGGGTATTCTTAACCACTGGACCACTGAGGGAGTCCCTAATTCCTTTTAGAAGCTTGTCAGTAGAGGAAAAATCATTTACAAACATAAACAACAAAAGGAAAAAAATCGAAAAATGCATAGTCTCAACATACAACAAAAAAAGACAAAACTGAACAGAGAGAACAAGGCGGCAGAGCAGAAGGTGGACATGGAGTACTTCTCCCTCCACGGATACATCAGGAATGTATCTTCAGACACACAAGTGCGTGCACAACACCAGCTGAGAGCGGACAGGAGTACCAGACCAGCGGAAAAGAACATATAGAACCATGCAAAACTTGGTAGGGTGAAGGAACTAGGGGGAAAAACAGGAGTGGTACTAGGCCTGGACCAGCCCTCGGTAGGTGGGGGAACTGAAGCAGGGGTACGATCTCCACATCAGGGCAATTGTCTGAGTCAGAGGAGAAATATTTAAGGCTGAGAGTGAAACAGCTGATATGTGGCAACCTAAATACAATGAGAATCAGAAGTCCTCGCCGCAGCCATATGTACCCCGGATAGGGAAGCAGGTGCCCTAGAAGGTGCAGCAGCTGGGAGCTGGAGCTTAGGGATTGTGGAGCAATCCCCGGGTGAGAGCTGTTGTTCCCTGCAGACAGATGGACCGAGGGGATGTGAGGGATGAGACTGTGGTAGGAAATGACTGTGGAGGAAAGCCAGGCAGCCATGGAAGCAAGTTGACACTGCTAAGTCAAACTAGGGGGTGTAGCCATCACAATAGCCTCTCTCTCCACACATGCCAACAGCAGCTGACAACAGACTGGCCCATCAAGCACCTGACGCACCGAACTACAGACTAGGACCACACCCAGGGCACTCCTTTAAGTGACTGATGCATGGAACAGAGTAGGACTCCACCCAGGGTGCCTGTTTAAGTGCTGGACACACCAATCTACAGAGTAGGACCCCAGCCAGGGGGGGCCTTCTATGTCCTTGACATGCTGATCAACAAATAAATACCCCAAAAGGGAGCCCTCTAAGGGCCTGAACAGGTGGAGCTATGGAGAAAGACTAGCCAAAAAGGCTTCTGATCGCCAACTACCAGAGGCTCGAAAAAAGACTCTGATAGGGCCATAACTCCTGTGGCTGAGGTAGTCCGTGTCCCTGCAGACTTGGTGCCACCAGGGTCCCAGAGACCCAAGTAGCTGTGCCACCTTCACGCTCAACCTTCACTGAGGGAGAGCCGCCACAAGCAAAAAAAAAGTCGTCCCATCTATGCACGTGGGGTCATTTCCATCGTGTTCAACTCATTGTGACCTTGTGCACTGTGGCCTGCCAGGCTTCTGTCAGGGGGCATTCCCCAGGCAAGAACACTAGAGTGTACTGGCCATTACTGGTTTCCATACCCTTCTTTAGAAGCACTATATTTCCTGCTGCCCTAGTCGCCAACTCCTCTGAGTACCTGGTGCTGCCAGAAACCCTGCGACCCAAGCAGCTGCACCACCTCCACACCTGGCCCTCACAGGGGCAAACCCAAGTCCTCCAGGGCAGCCTAAGGAGCAAACCCCTGTGGACAAACCACATGCAGAGGTGGAAATAAATCACAAATGAAACCCAGGGGCAATATGGCTAAGGAAGAAGACCCAAAACCTTCCCACCAGCTGTACAAGCTGCAGATTAAATCCACATGATCAACTAGGCAGACTTTGTGTCTACGGAATATGTAAAAGGACATTGAGAGCTCCCACAAAAGAAAACACACTAGTTCTGATAGCTGTGGAAAATGGAGGCAAGAACACACAGAAGTAAGACCAGATTAGAATCTGAGCTGCCCCAACAGCAGGTCCAGAGACCAGCACAGTGTTGGAAGGTACCCTAGGTGGGTAAGGGGGACTGTGACTGGACCCTGACAGAAGTGATTCAAGAAAAACATTTATTATTCTTATGTTTTGACTTCTGTAGTTTCTTTTGGATTTTTCTTTTATTTTTTCCCACCTCTGTTGTAGTTATGATTTTAATGGCACTATGAAATCTAATTAAGCTTTTAAGTTGGTTTTTTTTTTTCAATCACACTTTTTATTGTTATAAACCTCTGCCTCTATGTTGGGCTTTTGCAGTTCTACAGAGTTTTCCTTTTTTTCTTCCTTTCCTCTACCTTTTTTTCTAATTTTAATTTTTAACTTTTAAAAACCTATTATTTTTTTCTACATTTACTCCTTTGTTTGCTTTTCCTACTGTTCCTTTACTCTTGCAGTTAATCTTCAATGTATGTAAATCTTTCTAAAGCTATATTTAACTTTTCATATCTATTCTTTTTTTCTTTTCTTTCTTTCCTTTCCTCACAACATATTTGTTAGTTTTGTTTTCATTGCTTTATTCCTCATTTGGCACCTTACTTTAGTTTTGTTTTCCAGTTTGTGCTATAGTTTGTTTTGTTCTTAACTGGTAGATATAACTTTTGGATTGCTCTGTTCACTGTGTCAATCTATTGTATTTTATTTTTGTTGGACTGTTTTGATTTTGCTAATGGATGTATATGCATATGTGTATATTCCATTATTTTAATTATTATTTGCCTGATTTTGTAACTGCCATTTGTCTGGGGTTCACCTTTGGTTTCTCATATTGGGGTATTTGTTTTAATCTAACACATAATGCCATAACAAACCACTTGTGGAATCTTCATTTCTGAACAGAGATCAAGCCCTGAGCCTTTGGAGTGGGAGCACTAACTCCAACCCTAGACTACCAGAGAACTAACCATAGGGAGTATCAAATAGTGAGAACACACACAAAGGAAACCACTTGAATACAAGACCAGGTATAACCCAACCACCAGTAGCACCCTGTGCAGGACACCTCATTCAAACAACCAAAACAAAAATACAAACCCAATCGTCAGCAGACAGGATTACCACCTACTCAACCTTGCTCATCAGAAGAAACACAAAAAAAAACTTAGCACAAATCTCACCATATACAAAGCTTACACAAACCACTGGACCAACCTGAAGAGGGCAGAAACCAAAAAGAAGGAAGAATTCAACCTTAAAGCCTGGGGAAAGGAGACCTCAAACACAATAAATTAAAAATAAATAATAATGTAAAGGTAGAGAAATACTGCACAAATGAGGGAATAAGCTAGAAACACAGAAGTCCAAATAAATGAAGAGGAAATAGGCAAACTACCTGAAAAATAATTCAGAATAATGATAGTAAAGATGATCAAAACCCTTGAAAACAGAATGGAGAAAATGCAAGAATCAATTAACAAAGACCTAGAAGAATTAAAGAGTAAACATACAAACAACACAATTAATGAGATTAAAAATATTCTAGAAGGAATCAACAGCAGAATATCTAAAGAAGAAGAATGAATCAGTGAGCTGGAAGATAAAATGGTGGAAATAACTTCTGAAGAGCAGAATAAAGTAAAAAGAATGCAAAGAACTGAGGAAATTCTCAGAGACCTCGGGGACAATATCAAACACACCAACACTGAATTATAGGGGTCCCAGAAGAAGAAGAGAAAAAGAGATGGTATGAGAAAATTTTTGAAGAGGTTATAGTTGAAAATTCCCCAACATGGAAAACGAAATAGTCAATTAAGCCCAAGAGTGGGAAAGAGTTCCATACAAGATAAACCCAAGGAGAAACATGCCAAGACACACACTAATCAAAGTAACAAAGATTAAATACAAAGAATATTAAAAGCAACAAAGGAAAAGCAATAAGTTACATACAAGGGATACCCCATATTTTTCACAGCTGATCTTTCATCAGAAACTCTGCAGGCCAGAAGGGAATGGCTGGATTATATTTAAAGTACCGAAAGGGAAAAATCTACAACCAAGTTTACACTACCCGACAAGGATCTCATTCAAAACTGATGGAGAAATCAAAAGCTATTCAGACAAGCAAAAGTTAAGAGAATTCGGTACCACCAAATCAGCTTTACAACAAGTGTTAAAGGGACTTATATAGTCAAGAAATACAAGAGGAAAAAAAGATCTACAAAATCAAACCCCAAAGAATTAAGAAAATGGCAACAGAAACATATATATCAATAATTACTTTAAGCATAAATGGATTAAATGCTCCAACTGAAAGACACAAATTGGCCAAATGGATACAAAGACCCATATATATGCTGTCTACAAGAAATCCACTTCTGACTTAAAGACACATATAGACTGAAACTGAGAGGAAGGAAAAATATATTCCATGCAAATAGAAAGCAAAAGAAAGCTGGAGTAGCAATCCTCGTATCAGACAAAATAGACCTTAAAGTAAAGAATACTACAAGAGATAAGGAAGGACACTACATAATGACCAAGGGATCAATCCAAGAGGGAGACATAACAACTGTACATATCTATGCACCCAACATAGGAGCACCTCAGTACATAAGACAGACACTAACAGACATAAAAGGAGAAATTGGCAGTAACACAATAATAGTAGGAGAGGTCAACACCCCACTCACATCAATGGACAGATCATCAAAACAGAAAATTAATAAGGAAACACAAGCCTTAAATGATACATTAGATAGATGAATCTCACTGATATCTTCAGAGCATTCCACCCAAATGCAGAAGAATACACCTTCTTCTCAACTACACATGGAACATTCTCCACAACAGACCACATCTTGGCTCACGAATCAAACCTCAGTAAATTGAAGAAAAATTGAAACCATATCAAGCATGTTTTCTGACCACAATGCTATCAGACTAGATATCAATTACAAGAAAAAACTGTAAAAAAACACAATCATATGGAGATTAAACAATACATTTCTAAATAATCAACAGGTTACTGAAGAAACCAAAAGGGAAATAAAAAAATTTCTAGAAACCAATGACAATGAAAACACAACTCAAAACCTATGGGAAGCAGCAAAAGCAGGGCTAAGAGGGAAGTTTATAGCAATACAATCCTACCTTAAGAAACAAGAAAAACATCAAGTAGACAACCTAACTTTATACCTGAAAGAACTGGAAAAAGAGCAAACCCCACCCCCCAAAATTAGCAGAAGGAAAGAAATCAAAAAGATCAGAGCAGAAATACATGTAAAAGAAATGAAAGAAACAACAGTAAAGATTAATAAAACTAAAAGATGGTTCTTTCAGAAGATAAACATAGTTGACAAACATTTAGCCAGACTCATCAAGAACAAAAGAGAGAGAAGAATCAAATCAACAAAATTAGAAATGAAAAAGGAGAGGTTACAACAGACAATGCAGAAGTACCAAGGATCATAAGAGACTATTATGAACAAAAACATGGCAATAAAATGGATAACCTGGAAGAAATGGACAGATTCTTAGAAAAGTTCAATCGTCTGAGACTGATCCAAAAAGAAAATAGAAATTATGAAAAATCAAATTACAAGCACTGAAATTGAAGCTGTGAACAAGTATCCCCCAAAAAACAAAAGCCCAGGAGCAGATGGTTTCACAGGAGAATGCTATCAAACATTCAGAGAAGAAATAATGAATATCTTTCTAAAACTCTTTCAGAAAATTGCAGAGGAAGGAACCCTTCCAAATCCATTCCACAGGCTACCATCACCCTGATACCAAAAGTAGACAAAACAACACAGAAAAAGAAAACTACAGGCCAATATCACTGATGAACATAGATGCAAAAATACTCAACAAAATTTTAGCAAACAGAATTCAGCAACACATTTAAAAGCTCATACACCATGATCAAGTTGGGTTTATTCCAGAGTTGCAAGGATTCTTCAATGTATGCAAATCAATCAATGTGATACACCATATAAACCAATTGAAAGATAAAAACCATATGATAATCTTAGATGCAGAAAATGCCTTTGACAAAATTCAGCACCCATTTATGATTAAAACTCTTCAAACAATGAGCATAGAAGGTACCTACCTCAACATAGTAAAAGCCATATATGATAAGCCTACAGCAAACATTATTCTTAATAGTGAAAAACTGAAAGCATTCCCTCTAAGATCAGGAACAAGACAAGGGTGTCCACTTTCGCCACTATTACTCAACATCGTTTTGGAATTCCTAGCTATAGCAATCAGAGAAGAAAAAGAAATAAAAGGAATCCAGATCAGAAAAGAAGCAGCAAAGCTCTCACTGTTTGCAGATGACATGCTACTATACATGGAAAACCCTAAAGATAGTTTCAGAAAATTACTAGAGCTAATCAGTGAATTTGGGGCTTCCCTGGTAGCTCAGACAGTAAAGCGTCTACCTAGTAAAGTCGCAGGATACAAAATCAATACACAGAAATCACTTGCATCTCTATATACTAACAATGAAAAATCAGGAAAACAAATTCAGGAATCAATCCCATTCATCACTGCAACAAAAAGAATAAAATATTTAGGAATAAACTTACCTAAGGAAACAAAAGAAATATACACCTAAAATTATAAGACACTGATGAAAGAAATCAAAGATGACATAAATAGACGGAGAGTTTTCCATGTTCCTGGGTAGGAAGAATCAATATTGTGAAAATGACTATACTACCAAATGCAGTCTACAATTTAATGTCGTCCATATGAATTTACCAATAAAATTTTTCACAGAACTAGAACAAAAAATTTCACAATTCATATGGAAACACAAAAGACCCTGAAAAGCCAAAAGATTCTAGAGAAAGAAGAATGGACCTGGAGGAATCAACCTTCCTGACCTCAGATTATACTACAAAGCTACAGTCATCAAAACAGTATGGTACTAGCACAAAAACAGAAATGTAGACCACTGGAACAAGATAGAAAGCCCAGAAATAAACCCATGTACCTATGGGTACCTTATTTTTGAGAAAGGAGGCAAGAACATACAATGGGGCAAAGACAGCCTCTTCAACAAATAGTGCTGGGAAAACTGGACAGCTACATGTAAAAAAAATGAAATTAGAACACTTCCTAACACCATATACAAAGATAAACTCAAAATTGATTAAAGACCTAAATATAAGACCAGAAAATAAAACTCTAGAGGAAAGCATAGCCACAACATTCAATGACATAAATCAAAGCAAGATCCTCTATAATCCACCTTCTAGAGTAATGGAAATAAAATCAAAAGTAAACAAGTGAGACCTGATTAAACTTAAAAGCTTTTGCACAGCAAAGGAAACTATAAGCAAGGTGAAAAGACAACCCTCAGAATGGGAGAAAATAGCAAATGAAACAACAAAGTATTAATTTCCAAAATATACAAGCAGCTCATACAACTCAGAACCAAAAACACAAACAGCCCAATCAAAAAGTGGGAAAAGGCCTAAACAGACATTTCTCCAAAGAAGACATACAGACAGCTAACAAACATGTGAAAAGATGCTCAACATCGCTTATTGTTAAAGAAATGCTAGGATGGGGAACACATGTATACCTGTGGTGGATTCATTTTGATATTTGGCAAAACTAATACAATTATGTAAAGTTTAAAAATTAAATAAAATTAAAAAAAAAAAACAAAAAACTACAATGAGCTATCACCTCACACCAGTCAGAATGGTCATCATCAGAAAGTCTACAAACAATAAATGCTGGAGAGGGTATGGAGAAAAGGAATGTTCTTGCATTGTTGGTAAGAAGGTAAATTGATATAGCCACTACGGAACACGATATGGAGATTCCTTAAAAAACTAGGAATAAGACCACCATATGCCCAGCAATCCCACTGCTAGGCATATATCCTGAAGAAATCCAAACTGAAAAGACACATGTATCCCACTGTTCACTGCAGTGCTATTTACAATAGCTAGAACATGGAAGCAACCTAGATGTCCATCAACACATGAATGGATAAAGAAGCTGTGGTACATATATGCAATGGAATATTACTCAGCCATAAAAAGGAATGCATTTGAGTCAGTTCTAATGAGGTGGATGAACCTAGAGTCTATATACAGCATGAAGTAAATCACAAAGAGAAAAATTAATATTGTGTACTAATGCATATACATGGAATCTAGAAAAACAGTACTGAAGAATTTATTTGCAGGGCAGCAGTGGAGAAACAGACATAGATAATTGACTTATGGACATGAGGAGAGGGGAGGAGAGGGTGAGATGTATGGACAGAGTAACACGGAAACTTACATTACTATATGTAAAATAGATAGCCAACGGGAATTTGCTGTATGGCTCAGGAAATTCAAACAGGGGCTCTGTATCAACCTAGATGGGTGGGATGGGGAGGGAGATGGGAGGGAGGGTCAAAAGGGAGGCGATATATGTATACCTATGGCTGATTCATGTTGCGATTTGACAGAAAACAACAAAATTCTATAAAGCAATTATCCTTCAATTAAAAATACAAATAAATTTTTTCTAAAACTGAGCAGAGGACATAAGACAATTCACAGAAAAATATAAATGCTCAAGCCTTTGCACAATTGGAAATTAAAATGAGATACCCTTTTTTCACATGTCAAATTGACAAAGAGTTTGATGACTAACATCATATACAAAAATAAAATCAAAATGGAGTAATGATCTAAATCTAAAACCTAAATGTTTCCTAGAGGGAAACATAAGCAGAACACTCATTGACATAAATTGTAGCAATATTTTCTTGGATCTGTCTCCTACAGTAATGGAAATGAAAAGAAAAATAAACAAATGGGACCTAATTAAACTTCTGCACAGCGATGGAAACCATAAACAAAACAGAGACAAACTATGAACTGGGAGAAAATATCCACAAACTATGACCAATAAGAGGTTAATTTCCAAAATATACAAACAACTCATATAGCTTAATATCAAAAAACAATCCAATCAAAAAATGGGCAGAAGACCTAAACAGACTTTTTTCCAAAAAAGACATACAGATGGCCAAAAAGCACATAAAAAGATGCTCAATATAGTTAATCATTAGAAAAATGCAAATCCAAACTACAATGAGGTATCACCTCACACTGGTCAGAATGGGCTTCATCAAAAGGTCTACAAATAATAAATGCTGGAGAGGATTTGGAGAAAAAGGAACCCTCTTACACTGTTGGTTGGGATGTATATTGGTGTAGCCACTAGGAGAACAGTATGGAAGTTCTTTAAAAAATTAAGAATAGAGTTTTCATATGATACAAGAATCCCACTCCTTGGCATATGTCCACAGAAAACTCATTTGAAAAGATACATGCATCCCAATGTTCACAGCAGCACTATTCACAACAGCCAAGACATGGAAGCAACGTGAAAGTCCACTGACAGAAAAATGGATGAATGTGTGGTGTATATATATAAAATGAAATATTACTCAGTCATTAAAACAAGAATGAAATAATGCCATTTGCAGTAACATAGATGGACCTAGAGATTATCATACTAAGTGAAGTAAACCAAAGACGGATATCATCTGGTACCACTTATATGTGGAATCTAAAAAACTTGATACAAATAAACATTTACAAAACAGAAACAGATACACATAGAAAACAAATTTATGGTTACCAAAGGGGATGGGAGGTCGGCAGAAAGGGAGGAGGATAAATTAGGAGTATGGGATTAACATATACACACTAAATACATAAAATAGGAAAACAAGGACCCAATATACAGAACAGGGAACTACACTCAATATCTTGTAATAACTTATGAAGGAAAAAAAGCTGAAAAAGAATATATATGACTTTGCTGTAAACTTCAAAAATAAAAGTTTGATAACACCTAATGTTATGAAAGATCTGGACAAACCAAAACTGTCATGGAAACGTAAATCCTTTTGAAGGAGAAATTTAGTAGTATCTGTCAAAATAAGTATTGCATAAACTTAGAAATTATACTTCTAAAAATTCACACTATAAAAATCTAGTTTACAAAGATAGAAGGCAAATTGTTTTTTGCAGCATTGTTAGTAACAGCAAAAAAAAAAAAAAAAACTACAATCTGTAAGTAGCCTAAATGTCCATCAACAGATATGATACATCTAGACATACAGATGTACAGAGAGATACTTTATAGAAATGACTATTTTCCCCCTTCTTCATAACATACAATAAAATATTGTGTTTAGATAGGACCTATTGAAGTCTGACAGACTATTTGTCTTATATGAAATAGTCACAGAGAGTTGCCTTGAGAGTTCTTATGTGTGCTGGTATTTCTTTGCTGGTAGGTGATACTAAGATTAGAGTGCCTCTCTGTATCATGTAACAATTTTTTCTTATATTGGATGCTGAAAAACATAATTAAGCTTATTAACAGTGTAAAGTGAGGTAAAAAAATGGCCTGAGTTAAGGAACAACTAAAGTAGTTCTGCTTTTCATAAAGTATGAGTTGGTTCAAAAACTGACATTAATTTTAGCCACAAAGAAACATTTGTCCTTAAAAAAAAAGAATAAAGAAAACCTTGTCCTTATTAGCTATAGTTTAGATGTGTGGTTGCTGGGGTATCTATTTATGTATAGCAGAGATATTACCCTAGTTAAAGTTTAATCACATATTATTTTTATTAATAAATAATAAGCATCAATGGCAGAAAGTGAAGAAGAATTAAAAAGCCTCTTGATGAAAGTGAAAGAGGAGAGTGAAGAAGTTGGCTTAAACCTCAACATTCAGAAAACTACAATTATGGCATCTGGTCCCATCACTTCATGGCAAACAGATGGGGAAACAAACAATGGAAACAGTGACAGACTTTATTTTAGGGGGCTCCAAAATCACTGCAGATGGTGACTACAGCCATGAAATTAAAAGACGCTTGCTCCTTGGAAGAAAAGCTAGGACCAACCTAGACAGCATATTAAAAAGCAGAGACGTTACTTTACCAACAAAGATCCATCTAGTCAAACCTATGGTTTTTCCAGTAGTCATTTATGGATGTGAGAGTTGGACTATAAAGAAAGCTGAGAGTCAAAGAATTGATGCTTTTGAACTGAGATGTTGGAGAAGACTCTTGAGAGTCCCTTGGACTGCAAGGAGATCAAACCAGTCAATCCCAAAGGAAATCAATCCTGAATATTCACTGGAAGGACTGATGTTGAAGCTGAAACTCCAATACTTTGGCCACCTGATGCACAGAACCAACTCAACAGGAAAAACCCTGATGCTGGGAAAGACTGAAGGTGGGAAGAGAAGGGGATGACAGAGAATAAGATGGTTGGATGGCATCACCGATGCGATGGACATGAGTTTGAGTAAACTCTGGGAGTTAGTGATGGACAGGGTAGCCTGGTGTGCTGTAGACCATGGGACTGCAAAGAGTTGGACACAACTGAGCGACTGAACTGAACTGAATAAGCATCAAATCAAGTGAGTGTGTCTGTGCCTAGGTCTTCACCCTTCGGCCAAACCTGCAGATGTAAATCATTTGGTTAAGGCTTCATAAATAAATATATCAGTACTACTGTAGCATTTAACAAGAGCTATTCCAAATGGAGAAAGTAACACAATTATGTGTGTGCTGATGTGTATAAATTAATATATATTTAAATTAAATATATTAGATTTATTTATTTATAAATGAAGGGCTACCCTGGTGGTTCACGCGGTAAAGAATCTACCTGCAATGCAGAAGACTAACTGCCTGCAATGCAGGGGACCCAGATTCAATCCTTAGGTTGGGAAGATCCCCTGGAGAAGGAAATGGCAACCTGCTTCAGTATTCTTGCCTGAGAAATCCCATGGACAGAGGAGCCCAGTGGGCTACAGTCCATGGGTAGCAAGAGTTGGACACGACTTAGTGACTAGACCACTACCACCATATATAAATTAAATTAAAAATATATAGATTAAACCACTACCATATATAAATTTAAAGTATACATATATTACACATGTATAACATTTTAAAATATCTGTAAAATTAAATTTAAAAAATTAGATACTTAGCTGGTAACTCCAATTTTGAAATGTTTGTCAAAAGTAAACAGAAAAATTATTCTTCACTCACTTTAACACATTTTGTACCAAGATCCCAGCAACCACTCCCATAGTAGTAGGAAGACTGGCTGCACAAACACCTTCTCGTTTCAGAGTCTTCTCATCAATATTTGCAGCAACTACAAGTGGCGGAGCACACTACATGGAAAAGAATTAAAAAATGTGTATTTCAAAAGAAAAGGAAAGAAGTATTCAATGTTCCAAATAGTATTCCACCATATTCAAAGTTTGGTTTTCCTTTGAACTATATATATTTTCCCCTAGGAACTCTAGTACTTAACAATGAAAAATAATAACTCAAAATGAATCATGCGTACCGCAAAACAAGCAGATTCTCCAGGGATTATGAGCTGTATATGCCCTGAAACTGCATTTTCACTGACCCCAGACTCCATCCATGTTTGTCCAAGCTCATTACAAGCCTTAAAAGAAATAAGCGAAAAATAAGAACATTAAAAAAAAAAGTAATTTACCGTAAGTTTTTTCGTGAAAAACTGGAGTTTAACAAAATGAATTACAAAGAGTTTGTAAAAATAAATTTTAAGAAACAAGAAAACTGTAAATAATGAAATTCCTTAGCAATTGAGACTGCTTAGAAAAGTAACCGATAGCATTCAGGTAAGCAGTCAATAAATACCTAATTAAACTGAACCAAAGCATACTGGATTTCTTATTAATTAATATAAAACTTCACTTTTCTAAAATAATTTCAGCAACAAGAAACTGCAAAATGTTATTTGCAAAGTTGAAAACACAATAATTCAAAAGAAGAAGAATTCAGTTTTATTTTTGAAAAATCATGTGTGTAAGCTATCTTTACATATTTATACATTTACTTATAAGTAACAAAACTTAAAACCAATGCTGACCAAGAATAAGGCCGTATTCTAAGATATTCATTTATTTTAAAAATTATACATCAGAATTATCTGCTGTTTAATAGTTTCCTCTACTGGCCTAAGACAGAGTAGGATACTGAAACATATGCCTTACCAGCAAGGCTAGACAGGTCCCCTTAGAATAAATTTCAAAAATAGGATGAGATCACATTAAGAATAAATAAAACACATTATCAAAGGGCTTAAATGCAGAACTACTTTCAGAATGTGGAATATATACTGACAGAATAAACAGGAAATTAGTGAGAGGTAACAGGCAGGAAGGCCAGGGGCCTCCAAACAGAGGAGGTAGGCTGCAAGTGTCAGACATTTTTTCTCTCTCTTATGAGGCAGGAGGAAACAAACTAGTGATATATTTTTTTTTTCCCTTCTCTATACAAATTTAAAAAGAGGTTTCTCTTAAAATACTGTGTTGCCATAATGACACCTGGTTTCACCTGAACTTAACTGTTCTCAAACCTTGAGCTAACCAATGCATTTTTCTTATGGAAATGTTTGTCTTAAGCTATGTTAATGTACTATGCAATTACCCCAGACTCTGTCTTCAAGTCCGTTTGGCTAAAGGCTCAGAACTGACTTGACAAACAGTATGTTATACTCATACATTGTTCTCTTAATGAAACTATACTTTTGTATGGGAATATGCCTTCTTCATGTCAATAGTTTTATGGCCTGGGATGACTCACCTGGTGCCAAGATTACCTCAAAATTCATCTTGTGGGTGAGAGGCCTGGTGCCATTCTCTGAGTTTTGAGACATTTCCTTTTTTTAATTAGCAAACAGCTAGTAGCTATATAGCATCCAGCTAAAGGCTAGCAGGGGGGTATTCTTTCTGCCCCCTTCTGATGTGTATGTCAGAAGCTTTCTCTATCTCCTTTATACTTTAATAAAACTTTATTACACAAAAGCTCTGAGCGATCAAGCCTCATCTCTGGCCCCGGATTGAATTCTTCTCCTCCAGAGGCCAAGAATCCCAGCCAAGACAAAGAATCCCAGCCAAGACCAAGAATCCCGGCCAAGACCAAGAATCCTGGTGTCTTTTCCTGGTTCAGCAACAACATTTCAATAGGTAAACCCATGCTATGCTATGCTATGCTAAGTCGCTTCAGTCATGTCTGACTCTGTGCGACCCCACAGACGGCAGCCCAACAGGCTCCTCCGTCCCTGGGATTCTCCAGGCAAGAATACTGGAGTGGGTTGCC
This sequence comes from Bos taurus, assembly GCF_002263795.3. Classification (NCBI taxonomy): domain Eukaryota; kingdom Metazoa; phylum Chordata; class Mammalia; order Artiodactyla; family Bovidae; genus Bos; species Bos taurus. The sequence continues at coordinate 136,892,399 of NC_037328.1, forward strand.
ATTTCCTTCTCCAATGCATGAAAGTGAAAAGTGAAAGAAGTCACTCAGTCATGTCCGACTCTTAGCGACCCCATGGACTGCAGCCCACCAGGCTCCTCCGTCCATGGGATTTTCTAGGCAAGAGTACTGGAGTGGGGTGCCATTGCCTTCTCCGAGGTAAACCCATGAGTATAACACAAAAGATACTCACTGTATTTATTGTCATTCGAGCTTCAAAATTATCCACACAGCTAAGAACTAGGTCAACAGGTTTTCCTTCTTCTAATCCACCATTACTATGCAAAGAAAACAAGTTTTATTGGAAAAAATCAGGACACAAAATACAATCTTATTTGTTCAATCAACACATTTAGTCCTTCAGTAAATTTTTGAGTATAATTGTAACACAGAATTTAATATTAAAGACCCAGTATATATTAAGTCGGAGAAGGCAATGGCACCCCACTCCAGTACTCTTGCTTGGAAAATCCCATGGACAGAGGAGCCTGTTAGGCTGCAATCCATGGGGTCGCTAAGAGTCGGACACGACTAAGTGACTTCACTTTCACTTTTCACTTTCATGCATTGGAGAAGGAAATGGCAGCCCACTCCAGTGTTCTTGCCTGGAGAATCCCAGGGACGGGGGAGCCTGGTGGGCTGCCGTCTATGGGGTCGCACAGAGTCGGACACGACTGAAGTGACTTAGTATAGCATATATTAAGTATTCACTGTTATAAATATAATATCAATAATATTACAGTATTACTTATACTGTAAAGATGTACAGGGATAGTAGAAATATAAACTGTGTTCACAAAAATTACCATTTCTCTGTCAGCTTTTACAGACTTTTATTCATGTTTCACTACAAATGTAAATGTAATAAAAGTTAATTGAATACAATTTCAATAGTTTAGGTCTGCAGAAAACCATATTCAGATAGAAATATAACCTATAACACAGAACTTATAATGGAGGACCCCTTGCTATATCATTATAATAACAGACATTCTAAGGCTTATTTTTATTTTGTTGTTACTATTGTTTAATGGACCATATATACCATTTACTAAGCTCCCACTATATAAAAATTACACAAAATATTAACTTTTAAAAATAAATATATCAACCTTCTCATTGAGTTAATTGATAGATTTTCTAATACTGAAAGTGAAATGGACATTGTGCAAAATACTCATAAATAAAATTTTACCTTATTCTATTCATGAAATGTTCAAAGTTTTCTACTGTGGTTATATTGTAGTTGTGTACTTCAAAAAGAACATCAGGATTAATGTTCCTAAAGGGAAAAAGAGAATGATTATAAAAACTACAAGTAGAACAGTAAAAGAAAGCAAGAAAAAGCACTAAAAAGAGCTAAAGATCATTTAACAGATATTAGAGAAATGGAATTCAAGCAATTCAAAGAAAATCCAAAGTCCTCTTCTACCTCTTTCATCCCACTCAGGGACCAAGTTCAAAACATGTAGAGTGTCAGAAGGATTACAAAAATATTCCCACAGTCTCAGTTCAGTCACTGAGTCATGTCCGACTCTTTGCAACCCCATGAACCGCAGCACGCCAGGCCTCTCTGTCCATCACCAATTCCTGAGTCCACCCAAACCCATGTCCATTGAGTTGGTGATGCCATCCAGCCATCTCATCCTCTGTCATCCCCTTCTCCTCCTGCTCCCAATCCCTCCCAGCATCAGGGTCTTTTCCAATGAGTCAGCTCTTCACATCAGGTGGCCAAAGTATTAGAGTTTCAGCTTCAACATCAGTCCTTCCAATGAACACCCAGGACTGATCTCCTTCACAATGGACTGGTTTGATCTCCTTGCAGTCCAAGGGACTCTCAAGAGTCTTCTCCAACACTACAGTTCAAAAGCATCAATTATTCTGTGCTCAGCTTTCTTTACAGTCCAACTCTCACATCCATACATGACCACTGGAAAAACCATAGCCTTGACTAGATGGACCTTTGTTGGCAAAGTAATGTCTCTGCTTTTCAATATGCTGTCTAGGTTGGTCATAAGTTTCCTTCCAAGGAGTAAGCGTCTTTTAATTTCATGGCTGCAGTCACCATCTGCAGTGATTTTGGAACCCAAAAAATTAAAGTCAGCCACTGTTTCCCCATCTATTTGCCATGAAGTGATGGGACCAGATGCCATGATCTTCGTTTTCTGAATGTTGAGCTTTAAGCCAACTTTTTCACTCTCTTCTTTTACTTTCATCAAGAGGATCTTTAGTTCTTCTTCACTTTCTGCCATAAGGGTAGTGTCATCTGTATATCTGAGGTTATTGATATTTCTCCCAGAAATCTTGATTTCAGCTTGTGCTTCCTCCAGCCCAGGATTTCTCATGATGTACTCTGCATATAAGTTAAATAAATAGGGTGACAATATACAGCCTACTCCTTTGACGTACTCCTTTTCCTATTTGGAACCAGTCTGTTGTTCCATGTCCAGTTCTAACTGTTCCTTCCTGACCTGCATACAGGTCTCTCAAGAGACAGGTCAGGTGGTCTGGTATTCCCATCTCTTTCAGAATTTTCCACAGTTTATTGTGATCCACACAGATGTGCTGGGAATTAAGCTTTTATCACCTCTGTTAACTACACAGTTCAGTCTAACAAAAGAGCTTCTTTGCTTCTTATTCAATTCAGTGCAAGAACGTTTAGGAACATAAGGAAACATCCCAGAGTAAGAGCTGCCAAACTAGGTCCCTTGAGCCAAATCTGACTACCACCTTGCTACATTTTTTGTAAGGTCTGCAAACTAAGAGTAGTTTTTATATTTTAAAATGGCTGCAAGAAAAGAAAAAAATCAAAAGAACAACAATATTTCATGATGTGAAAATTATAAGAAATTTAAGTTTTAGATTCCATAAATAAAGTTTTATTGGAGCACAGTTTTGCTCATTTACTTTTATATTGCCTATAGGTACTACAACTGTATAGTTGAGCAGTTTTGACAAAGACCATATGGCTCTCCAAGCCTAAAATATTTACTATCTAGCTTATACAGAAAAAGGCTGCCAACCCATATCTTTATGCATAAGTGAAACCTGCATTTTTATACAGGAAAATTCAGTTCCATTTATAAGTTAAGTGACTAAATACATACAGGAAGATTTCACCAATTTCAGTGCCTTCAACTGCTATTCCATTTACCTCAAAGTATGTTCTGCTGCTTGAACTTTACTTAATCCTGCTTGATGAGGTTGGAAGAAAAGTCTATTCATATTGGCCAGTTCCACCTTGTCATAGTCAAAGAGTAGCAACTAAAATGAAAATAGTGGTAATCTGATGAAAAGTGTACCAAAAAAGAAAAAAAAATAACGAACTAGTCGGCTAGTTAAAATCTGATGGGTTTAACTCTTTAACAGTAATAATATTAACTAACTTTGAAAAACTAGATGTCATATATTAACTCATTTAAGGATCACATGCAGTAAGAATATAGGTACTCTCCTCATTTTAGAAATAAGACAACTAGGGCACTTGCCCAAAAGCCACTCAGCTAATATGTAGTGAATATGGGATTCAAACTGAGGCATTCTCTGCTGTACTGCCCCTCTAAATGATTATCTCAAAAATTAATGTTCATTCCATTTCATGACAATTTTTACAAACTGTGCCAAAATCTTATTTCATTCCAATTATTGGCTCAAAGCCAACAACCCATTAGATAAATGAAAATTTTAAATAAGATAAAAAAATGCTGTAACTTAAAACCATGGTATAATACAATGCCTTTCATGAATATGGAACTAAATATACTCACGACATGGCTCAAACATTATTCCAAACAGAATGATTAAGCAGTTAATTTATATTTCCTGCTATATATTTAGGCATGATAGCATTTGTCAAACCTGTTCACCCAACTTTAAAATGGCCAAAAGGTCCATTTCCTATCAGTAAGAGCAGGTTGAACTCAAAGATATCCAAAGTCCTTTCTTTTTTTTGACTATATAAAATTAAACTTTTATTGGATGAGACTCAGAGTAGACTAGACATGGCAGGGGAAAAAGAGGATCAATGAACTTGAGCGCACAGCAATGCAATTTATCCAGAGTGAAGGAAAAAAGAACCAAAAAAAAAAAATTGAGCCTCTAGACCTATGGAATAATTCAAAGCAGTGTAAAAGTGATATACTTTGCTACAGTTGCCAAAGTCACTTCTTTATCTAAAATTCTGTGACTTTGTCATACAATTCTCAGTGTTCCAAATCTAACAACAAAAACAAAAATGGGATGTTCTTCTTCTCAATACAGAAACTAAAGAAAGTTAATCCAGCCCTTAATATCTTGCTAGAAAAGACATCACTTATATTCTCTATAAGTTTCTAACCCTACTTAGTCTCTCCAAAATTTGGTTTATTTAAGCTCATTCAGACAGTATTTATTAGGTCAGGCCAAGTATTAAGTTTGAGTTTCAGCCTCATAGCTATATGAGTAAATTGTAGGAAATCCTAAATTTGAGGACAGGAGGTGTGAGTTGTAACTGTCAATAATTAGCTCTGATTCTGGGTAAGTCACTTTAACTGTTTAGGTCTGTATCCTCATTTGTAAAATAAGGCAGTTGATCTAGATCTGGTTATCCAGGGTACCCCAGGAACTCAGGAAATTTTCAGGGATAAGAAGTGGGCTCTGGATCTCCAATCCTCCATTTCCCTACTTAACCACATGACATAGCTTCTTGTTTCTGTTTTATACATTGAAGAAAGAGTTCTGAAACTTATCTATGCAGATTCTTAGCTTACAAACTTGAGTGCACTTGGAATCACTGTATTTAAAAATACAGATGTAAAAAAAATAAAATAAAATAAAAATAAAAATACAGATGTGTGGGTCTTATTCCCAGAGGTTCTGATTACCTATTATGGGGTGCAGTCTGGACATAAGAAATTTTTTTGAACATCCCAGGTGATTCTAACTACAACAATATCATCAGGAGTTTGTGTTAAAATACAGATTCTGATTCAGCATGTCTTGAGTGGGACCTGGGAATCTTTGATTCTAACAAGCTCCCAGGTGATGCTGGGACCAGACTGAATAAGCAGTTCTTAAAGCACAGTCACTGGAATATCATCAGAGCCACCTGGGAACTTGTTAGAAATTCTTAGGTCCATCTGCAACCTACAGAATCAAAACCACTGGGTTAGAGTTCAGTAATCTATGTTTCAATAAGCCTTCCAAGTGACTCCAGTGCACACTCAAACCAAAGACCCACAAATCTTCATGATCTCTACCACCCTTGGTCAATCAACTAGGGAATGTCAGCTATAAGCAATTGTTGACAGGCATTTATAAACTTATTGAAAGATATTAAAATGTTAATAAACATTTTTAGTACTTTGGTGGTGTCTTTTCTGTATTGATAAATAAGTGCCAATTTTGAAACCACTTTAAGAATCTGGGGCATGGAATGGACCAATATATTAAAGAGCATTGATAAAGCAAGCATTTTCCCACAAAGTTTATCAAAATGATATACAATTGTGGAAAACTTTTATATTCACCCACTATCTATCTGACATCATGGACTTTAGATTTATAAATATAAGATTGGTACACTGATTTCTGGTATAAAGTCAACTTCTCCTTCCTTCTCACAATCACAATCTAAATCAATTTTATAAAAAAGTATGGAACTTCCTGGTGCTCCAGTGGTTAGGACTTGGGGCTTTCACTGCCATGGCCTCAGAGTTCAATCCATGGTAAGGGAACTAAGATCTCACGAGCCTCACAGGGCATGACCAAGAAAACTTACGGCAAAAAAGAAAAATGCCTGGGTTAAAAAAAATCTGGAGCATTCAGCAGTTCAATTTCAAGAGTAAGAAAGGCACATGCTTTCTAGTTTGTCTTGTAAAAAACAAGTTTTAAAAAAAATTTTGGGGGATGTTTCAGTGTTTCACAACACACTTTTTCAATTTAACAGCCTTCTTTCCTAAACTTCTTTAATCAAAACACTTAAGTCCAAATTGTTTATACATTATCCCGAACAAAAAAGTTCCTGAACACAATCAGATAGTCCTTATTTAATCAGCAGCAATATTAGTTTCCTCTTGGGTGGGTTTATGTCTTAACTGGGGTAGAAAAAACAATCTGAATGAATACACCACAAATCAATATGCCATTAATAAGGAGGAAAAAAATCCTTATTTGTACCTTATTTACTCCACAAGTGAATGGGTTCCAAATACGACAGAAAATGAGAAATGCTTTTACCTTACCAATGCCACATCGTGTCAGCATTTCAGCAGTCACACTGCCAACTCCACCAACACCTACTATTGCTACAGTAAAGGTACGGATTTTCTGTAAAATGCAAAATTATATATGTGTTGGTTAATAATTCTTCACTGAAAATGTCATTGAAAATTATTTTCATTTACTGAAACCATCTTCAAAAATTTGGAAGAGTTTATCATACCTCATAGTCGCTCACAATTCCCATTCGTTTCAAAGCCATCAGGCGGCTTAAAAAAAAGGAAAAACAATGTTTTAAAGTTTACAGTCTTTTAATTAATAGTGACATAGGTAAACATACATCATCACAGAAAATAAACTGCAAGAGAAGAAACAGTGAGGGGAGTAGGGGTAAAAAAAATGTTTTAAAGTTTACAGTCTTTTAATTAATAGTGACATACATCATCACAGAAAATAAACTTTAAGAGAACAAACAGTGAGGGGAGTGGGGTGGGAGGAGAAATCTTTCAGTTAATTTTTACCAGATGAAACTAAATCACCTCAGCAATTTTAAAAAGCATGCATGCCCGAATATCCTCCAAGACAGAGCCTGTGCAATAAGATTTTTTTTAAAGTTCCTCATACATTCATTCTAACGTGCAGTGAAGATTGAGACCTATTGACTGAAATGTTAAGTTTCCAGACGAGAATGGGTCAAAGTGAAATTTCAGCATTTTCCCATGCTTATTAGTTTATGTAAATATTTAATGTTTGATTCAGATTTAATATTTAATATCAGAATAACCTCATGACTGGAATTATATTCACTTGTTGCCTCTGCCCACAATGGTAAGTCTTTTAGTAAACACCTTTATTCCAAGGACTCTAAGAGGTACTTTAGATATCTAGTTACTGCTAGTCTGTTACCTTCTTCAGTCACCAAGCCAATCAAACTTTGGATGGGAGGCCTAACAATCGTGTTTCAATAAGCTCCCCAAGTGATTGTGATGCACACTAAAGTTTGAGAACCTTTACTGTAGATTACTTAATTTATTCTCTTGTTATGGTTGGAAGAACATATTCCCAAAGCTTTGTAAAGGGTAAATTTTGGAAGGTAAATTTTGAGAGCTTGTATGTCTGAAATGTTCTTTACCAAATTTCTTAAAAACGTTTTATCAAAATTCTATTCTTAGAAATATATTATAAAATGACAAACTGAAGTGTATATAATTGTTGAAAGCTATACTTTGCCAACAAAGGTTCGTTTAGTCAAGGCTATGGTTTTTCCTGTGGTCATGTGTGGATGTGAGAGTTGGACTGTAAAGAAGGCTGAGCGCCGAAGAATTGATGCTTTTGAACTGTGGTGTTGGAGAAGACTCTTGAGAGTCCCTTGGACTGCAAGGAGATCCAACCAGTCCATTCTGAAGGAGATCAGCCCTGGGATTTCTTTGGAAGGAATGATGCTAAAGCTGAAACTCCAGTACTTTGGCCATCTTATGCGAACAGTTGACTCATTGGAAAAGACTCTGATGCTGGGAGGGATTGGGGGCAGGAGGAGAAGGGGACAACAGAGGATGAGATGGCTGGATGGCATCACTGACTCGATGGACATGAGTCTGAGTGAACTCCAGGAGTTGGTGATGGACAGGGAAGCCTGGCGTGCTGCGATTCATGGGGTCGCAAGGAGTCGGACACGACTGAGTGACTGATCTGATCCGATCTGATACCTATACCCACACAGACACACACACACTCTTAGTTGATAGTTTAACTAGATATATAATTTTACATTAGAAACAATTTTCCTTCAAAATTTCTAACATGATTTCTAGTTTCTGAAACTTCAAAATGTGCCTTAGAGTGAAACTATTCTCATCAATTGTGCTGAGTACTTATTGGACTCTTTCCAATCAGAAACGTTTAAGTTCTGGAAAATTTCCTTGAAGAATGTGGTGACTTCTTTGGTTGGTTGGTTGGTTTTTCCTGAACTTTCTGGAGCTCCTATTATTGGGAAGTTGGACCACTTGGACTAGTCTTCTATTTGTAATGTCTTTCCTCTATTTTCCATTTAGTTTTCCACTGTTCTCTGGATTTCTTACAATGTTATTTTCTTTTATTGAGATTTTCACTTTTGTTATCATTCTCCATTTGCAAGAATGATTCTTTTTGTAGTACTCTGTCCTATTTCATTTATACATATATCTTTCTGAAGATATTAATGATAATGTTGGGGTTGCAGTCCCCTTATATAGTCTATTAATTTTGTTTTCTTCCTTTCACATTAGGAGCTTCTCTCATCCTTTCTGCTCATATTTAAAAGTCAGACACTAATAAAGGCAAGGATGTGGGCGCTGTTTATTTGACTTTGGGATTCACTACAGCGTAATCTCGGAGAAGGCAATGGCAACCCACTCCAGTACTCTTGCCTGGAGGAGCCTGGTAGGCTGCAGCCCATGGGGTCGTGAAGAGTCGGACACGACTGAGCAACTTCACTTTCGCTTTTCACTTTCATGCATTGGAGAAGGAAATGGCAAACCACTCCAGTGTTCTTGCCTGGAGAACCCCAGGGATGGCGGAGCCTGGTGGGCTGCTGTCTATGGGGTCGCACAGAGTCAGACACGACTGAAGCGACTTAGCAGCAGCAGCAGCAGCAGCATAGCGTGATCTGGCTGGGCTGTTTAGTAGTTGAGAAATCCACAATGTCAGTGTCTTTCAGTCTTTCTTCTTGGCACTCTCAGATTCCCTACAGAAGAATCTTTCAATTTCCACACTGAAAAGTCTTTAAGCTGATCAGTTTTGGGGTGTTAAATGGAGAAGCAAGGCTGGGAGTCCTAGCATTCAGTATGTAAACATTTAGTTAATTCCCTCCCTTCAGGCATGAAGACTTGCTTTAATTATTAATAGAAATACTCTATTTTACTCTCTAATGAGTAAATCTCTAGTAGTCTCTCCTGACAGAGAAGAGGCATTTGCCTCGCTACTCAAAGTGAAACAATGAACTTGGGTTGCTTCTTCAACAGATTTTCAGCCATCTTGTTTAGTCCTACCTTAAGCCCTTCTTGAAAGACTTATGCCTGTTCTTGAGCTTTGAGAGAATTCTATTGTATGAGTCGGGTTGCAGGCTTTAGAGTGAATTTATCGGATCCTTTAAATCAGGATCATCTATCAGTCATCTGTCCCTTTCTAGTTTCTAAAACTGTTTTACTATAATCGTTTAAGTACAGAGACTCACCCATCCCCCAATTATTAACAGAAACTCTTTTTTTTCCCAGTGGTGATTTATTCCTTTTTAAAAATTATTCCTTTACTTTCATTTCAGTGAGATTGGGTAGACAGTGATATACGTCTGTGATCAATCTGCCTCTTTACCTTGATGCTGTCTTTAATCTTTATAAATAACCCTGAGAAGAATGCATTGCTGGAGAAGGAAATGGTAACCCACTCAAGCATTCTTGCCTGGGAAAGCCCATGGAACGTGGCAAGCTACAGTCCCTTGGGTCACAAAAGAGTTGGATGGGACTTAGCAACTAAACAACAACAACATCCAATTGGTCCAGCAACACTTGTTGCAAAAACAATCCTCTCCATAAATTGCTTTGGTAACTTAGTTAAAAATCAGTTGACCATATTGGTGTCACTAAGAGTCGGACACAACTGAAGCGACTTAGCAGCAGCAGCATATGAGTCTTTTACCAGACTTTCTATCCTAGTCCATAGAAATATTTGTCTAGCTTTATACTTATATTATAGTCTTATTCTCTGCAACTTTAAAATGAAATTTTAAAATAAAGTTTCCTTAAAAAAAAGAATGCATCACAACCTCCTTTTATAAATGGGGCCAGGTGGGGGAAGGGAGGGCAGATTCAGGTTAATCAACTTGCCCAAGATCAGTTAAATGGCAAATAATTATTCAGAGCTGGATTTTGGAGCTAGTATTTAAAACCAGGTTTTCTAATTTTAAAGACTCTGCTCACCTTTTCATTTAGTTAACATGCTTCTAATTATATCCCTTAACACACAATTTTACAGTTACTTGTGTTGATCATTATTCTACAACCATTGAATCTCCCAAATTAAAGCAAAAGGTCTTTTGAGGGTCAGGAACTTTGTATTTCAAAATGTCACTCAATGCAATTAAAATAATGTAGAATACCTACAAATCCCTCTATATTTTTCTGATAATCATGTGCTGTGCTTTATCATAATTCTTACCACTCATACTGTAATCCCAAGTTTACCTTTGTATCTCACACTTATCTGGTAACCACTGGAGGGAAATGACCATGTCTTTGTATTCCCAGTGTCTGTGCAAATAATAAATGGTAAATAACATTATTCAGGAAGGCTGGAAATGAAAAGGTGCACACTAAATATGTGCTGAATGTACAACAATTCAAAAAATAAGATTGACCTTATCAAGTTTCCATGTACTAGTACAGAGCTTTGGGTGTCAACTGCCATCTCCAAAGTAGCAGTTTTAATAAAGACAAAATGGTACAAATAAGATAGAAAATACTGAATGTTTAAATTTGAGTACTGAAAGATTTGTGGTTATTACAATGTCAAGTAATTGTCTCACGTTAAAATGATGTCTGAAAGATGATTCTAAATATATGATTCACATTCCTTTGCTTTTCTCAGAGGGAGCATTTCAAAATTTTCATTTTTAAAATACAAAAATGTTTAAGCATGCCAAATGGAATGAAAGTGACTAACACTCAGTCATGTCTGACTCTGTCACCTCGTGGACTGTACCCCACTAGGCTCTTCTGTCCATGGAATTCTGCAAGCAAGAATACTGGAGTGGGTAACCATTCCCTTCTTCAGGGGATCTTCCCCCCACCACAGGGATCAAAGCTGGGTCTCCTACATTGTAGGCAGATTCTTTACCATCTGAGCCAGGAGAGAAGCCAAATGGAATAGTTTCTACTTATTCTGATTAATGAGATGGTAAACCTTTCACATGTGCCAAGTAAAATACATGCACTATCGTCAATTATATCTCAAAACTGAAAGAAAACAAAACAAATTTTTTAATGTAGTAAGATAAATGAGAGAAAAGCAAGAATCCAGCATGATTTACTTTAATGTAGATTAAAATAAACTCTTCTGTAATTATAGAACAATTATAATTTTGGTCAGGTTTTCTATGACAAATAATATTGTAATTAACAGCTTTGTGCCTAAATACTGTGTCTGCATTTTATGTTGCAATATATATGAAGTGAAGTCGCTCAGTCGTGTCTGACTCTTTGCGACCCCATGGACTGTAACCTACAGGCTCCTCTGTCCATGGGATTTTCAAGGCATGAATACTGGAGTGGGGTGCCATTTCCTTCTCCAGGAGATCTTCCCAACCCAGAGATTGAACCCAGGGCTCCTGCACTGTAGGCCAATGCTTTACCATCTGAGCCACCAGGGAAATCATATATACATACATACATACATATATATATATATATATATACACACACACACACACACATATATATGCATCTTAAGACTTTTACTGAGGCTTTATGTCATAAATAAAACCTTTCTTTAAAATCCAAATTTCTGCTCTTCGAAGGGAAAGAGCACCAATAATACCTTTCCTGTTTCACCTACTCTAAAACTGTCCAGTTTTTAGAAACACTACTTAATGGCTTATTTATTTTTACTGGGAAGACAAAACAAATCTAATGGCAGTCCAAGCCTTTTTAGCTACTGTTAGCTCTTATGGCCTGAAGCAGGTCACAGCACCTCTCTAAGCCTAATTTATCTCGCCTATAAAATGGGGATAAAATGACAGTAGCTATCTCCTAGGGCTGCAGTAAAGAGGAAAAGTGACAACGCATGCTAAGTGTTTAGCGGGTGGTGAAAGTTCAGTTAATACCTAGCATCGAAAGCTCTAAGAACTTTACATATACTTGTATTTTCAATCTTCACAACTCCACAGAAAGAGATACTACAAGCAAGAAAGTAAAGGTACAGAACTCTCACCAGATTACTCAGTTGCTAAGATTTGACTCCATTCTGGGCCTAGGGTCCCTACCGTCATCACTACCCTACTTTCAACCACTACCCTATATTCAACCTGCTGAATTAACAAAATCTTGGGAAATGAAGAAAGGAGAGGTGCGGATAGGACTAGTGAAGTCCAAAGGTTTTAGAGTTAATCTAGCTGTTTCCACCACGCCAATTTAAGAAACAAAGAAGACTCTATGAAGCTCCCAAGTTTAGCTTAGCAGGTTTTACATCTGGCGTCTTAGTCTGAAAGTTTCTACTATCAGTTTCATGATGAGCGAGGAAGACTAAAAGAGGTAGGGGCGGCAGGAAACCGGATCCGTGTCCTCAGCAAGCACAGGAGCAGCACCATATGGCTGATTTAGTTGAGTTTTTTAAAAAAGAGAAAGAACAACTTTTGACTAGGACTAAGACTTGTCCTTGCTCGCTTAGAAATAAGACCCTAGAAGAAGAAAAGGGAGGTGTGAGCTGTCAGCTGGACAGCGGCGGGAAGCCCCTCACTTCTGACCATCTGGAGACCGTGACCTCGCCCCTCTTCCGGCCCCGACCCGTCACGCAGGTCACCTGTAGGGGTTGGAATCCACCACCTCGGAGCTCATCTTTTCAATGCGGGCCCGACCGCCTCCTCCGTCGCCGCTCCCCAGGGCGCGGCGACTTCTCTCCTGGGCCAGTTCCCGCTCCAGCTCTTCAACCCGCTGCTGCAGCCGTTCCACAGACTCGGCCATGGCTGGGACCCCGGCCGCCAGCGCTCCCAGCCCCGGCCGTCGCCGTCGTCGCCGCCCCACGCTGCTGGCCTGCTGGCCCCGAGAGGGATATGTGGCGAGTCACCTTGCTGCGGCTTTCCCAGCCCACAAACCTGGGGAAGCGCTCCCAGCGCGCCCCTGCCCGACACGTCTCCGCCGCTCCTGCGGGTCTCCCAGCGGGCCACTTCCGGTGCGTTGCTGTCAACGCTCCGCCTCAGGCAAAAAAAAAAAAAAAGCCCCCTACTTCACCTCTTCGCCAGGGCCTAAGAGTCCAGGGAGTCCCAGGGCCCGGGTCATAAGTGTCCAGAACCAGCGGCCTGCGATGTTGCCTTTCCAACCTGGCGGCCAGGAAAAACCCCAGAATCTTTTATTCCTAGGCTCGAGGTCTTGACGGGCCCTTTTCTGCACCGGACCCGGTAGGTCTTCCGCCTGCCAGTGCTTTCAATTTGGAGACGGATCAGGCCTCGGCGTTCTAATATGCTCTTGTGACTAACATGACTTTGCTTTCTTTAGAATTGAGGTCTCCAACTCTGAGGCTGACTGAAAACTTTAAATTCGAACACACAAGGCCCTTCTGGCGTTTCCTGAGTACAGCCCAAGTCCAGGAGACAGCTGGCCTGTGCTGCCGGCCAGCGGCCTGGCGATACGTAATTGGCTGGAGCCGCGGGCCCGCCTCCACCTGGGCGTCTCGGACTCGCCCCTGTCCGTGGAGTAAGTAGCGTTCTCCTAGACATACCGGATCCCAAGAGTCTAGTGAGTTCTGTGACTCTGTGGTCTGAAGCGGCAGCGTAGATCATGGAAACCGCTGCCTCCCGCGAGCCCAACACTATCGAAGTGCTGCCCCAGCACAAGTTCGACTGTAGGTCTCTGGACGCCTACCTAAACCAGCACTTGCCCGGCTTTGGGACCGAGCCCGAGGCCAAGCTAACGGTTGCCCAATACAGGTATCGGCCCCAGCCTTCTCCAGCAGAAACAAATCTGTACCTTTTGCTTTTCTTCCTCTGGCCCTGGGTGGTTTTCCGCTTTCCTCCACCCTATTTCTTTTTCCGCAGTGACCTACTCTGCCGGCGGGAGCTGCTGTCACTGGCTCCCGCGTTACATTCTGAGTATTTCCAATTCCAGCTCGGTAATGGAAGCACTATAGCGTTCACGATTCCAGCTATGAGAAGGAATCTTTGTTAACAGCTGTGTACTTTGAGAATTCACTGAGGCAGTTAAGGTTGGAAGCTCTGTGATATAAAGAGGCCGTTCGCTCAACCTTTGTTCTATAACCTTTTTTTCCCCAGAGAAGCTGATGGAATTCCATTCACATTGGCCATATTCTTAGAGGCTGAGTTAATGGTACCAGTTGGGGGATCCGAATTCTTATACTAGATATTCCATTTAGCAAAGCACAGCACCACTTTGGGCTTTAGTTCTTTTGAAATAGGGGAATGGAACTAGATGACGGTCCTGAGAATACTGTCTGTTCTCCACAGTGAATCTGCCTCTAGTCTGATGTTGTTGTATAATAGAAGGTAATTTACAAATAGACTTTGCTGTAAAAACAGCATCTTGATAAACACAGAACTATAAAAGCAATTCTGGCTTCCAGAAGAATTAGGTGTGTCACTTACTGACTGGAAATTTAAGTACTGTGGTACGTGAACTCTTTGATGACTAGTTTCATAACCTGTAATAAATACTTGCCTGCTCTGTATAATCCTGATAAATGAAGTAATATAGATGAAAGGGCTTAATGTTGTAACAGCACTGTTTACCAGTGGCCTTATCACAGGGTATTCCTTGACTACTGATTTCAGAGAAATTAAAAATAGTGGAAAGGTGATGGATCACAGAGGGTTTGACGGTGTAAAATTAAAAAGCACCATGTGGAATTCCCTAGCTGTCCAGTGGTTAAGACTCAGTGCTTTCACTGCTGGGGACATGCAGTGGCCAAATTAAACAACAACCAAAAAATAAAAGGTACTGTGTCACATAGATATTATAGGATGAAGCAGCAGGTGGAATAAAAAATGGCAGAGGTTTCTAGCCTGAGGCCTTGAGTTGTAAACAAATAGATCAAAGTTCAAATCGGCTATGGCAATCTGGACAAGTTATTTAACTCTTTTGAGCATTGAATCTTCCTTTGGCAAAGTGGAGATAATATTTATTTCCTAGGGTTTTTTGAGAATTATCTAACTAAGAGTTAATTCTGAATTAAGTTGAATGTTAAATCAGAATTGTCCTTGATAAATGGAATAACTAGTATAGAACTATTTAGATAGATAGATAGTATAGAAGTATAGATGGTATAGAACTATCCCCACAGAGAATACACATTTATTTCCAGGACACATTGGAAAGTTTATAAAAATTGAAGACATGTTAGGCCACAAAAGTTTCAAAAATTCAAAAACATCATTCTTAAAAAAAAAAAAATTAAAATTCGGAATATACATGCCAAAACTTTAGAAATCAAAAGAGAATAGCTAATGAACACATTTTAGAAAATAATTGATATACAAATTAAAGAGCCAATAGTCTACAGAAAATAATGGAGTTTATCAAATTTCAGTATGCAAAAATCAATTGAATTTCTCAACTTTAGCAACAAAAATGTAAAGATATAAATTTCAGAAAGATGAAATTAATAAGAATATCAGAAATATAATTTTCTCAAACATTAATAAAGTATTTGCAAGACCTTTGTAGAGGAAATTATAAAACTATTAGAACCTTAGAACTAAATACAATGAAAGATGCCGTGTTCATGAATAGGAGAATTCAGAATTGTATGATTCTCTTTTTTTTTTTTTCCAATTGATATATAGATTCAGTGCAATGACACTCACAGTCTTAATTTTTCCCCTAATTCAAAAAATTACTCCTAAATTGTATGTGCAAGAGCAAAGCGCCAAAAATAAAGGAAAACACTCCTGAGGGAAATGTAAATTAAGATGGCTTATTTTTTCACAGAGATAGACAAATCAATAAACCAGAAGAGAGAATCCACAAAAAGACCCACATATTTATAGGACTTTGATATATGACAGTGCTGGCACTGAGAATCAGTCTTTGGAGAGTTGGAGGGAGAAGAGATTTTTCAGTAAATTATACAGGGATAATTATTATGTATATGAAAAAAATTGAAATTAGACCCTTTCCTTACTCAACCTCACTCAGTTCTAGGTGGATTACAGAGGAACAGTAAAGGCAAAACTATAAACATTTGGGGACTTCCCTGGTGGTCCAGTGGTTAAGAACCCATGTTGCAGTGCAAGGGACACTGATTCATCCCTGGTGCAGGAAGTTCGCACATGCCTCAGAGCAACAGAGTTGGAGCACCACAACTACTGAGCCTCTGCTCCAGCACCCAGGAGCTACGGAGCCTGCAACAAAGAGTAGTCCCCCGCTCGCCACAACTAGAGAAAGCCCATGTGTGGCAGCAAAGACACACACACATTAAAAAAAAAAAAAAAATCTCTTAAACTGTAAACATTTGGAAGACATATAGAAGCTCTTTAGACTGTGGAGTAGAGAATAAAGTCTTTAAAAAGACAAAAGTGCAAACTGAAGGAAATGACTGGAAGAATCCTTCAAATGAAATTATAGATGAAAATATTTTCAGTGTATAGAATGGATAAAAGATTAACCTCCAGAACATATGAAGAACTGCAATAGCTCAACAGAAAAATGGGCAAAAGACTTGAAGACACTCAGCCTCATTACACTGTAATAATTGGGGAAAATGCAAGTTAAAATGACAAGATACCATCTCACAGCATAATTTTTGACTTTTTTTGAAAAAAAAATCTGATAATATCAAACAGAATATGAGATAAGAGGGACTCATCCACTATTGGTGAGGGTGGCACCCTGAAGCTGGGAAAGATTGAGGGCAGGGGGAGAAGGGGTCAATGGAGGATAAGATGATTGGATGGCATCACCAACTCAACAAACATGAGTTTGGGCAAACTCAGGGAAATAGCGAAGGACAGGGAAGCCTGGCAAGCTGTAGTACATAGGGTCACAAAGAGACATGATTTAGTGACTGAACAACAACACAACAACTTTGGAAAACAATTTGGCACAATCTTGTAAAGATGAAATGGGAAGATATACATGCTGAGTGACAAAGCATTTCTATTCCTAGTTGTATACACTGAGGAATTGTTGTACTAGGGTATCAGGAGATAATCTACAAAAATCTTTGCACTGTTTGTAACAGTAAAAATACAGTAATAAAACAACATTAATCAATTAAAGAGTGGGTGAATAAATTATAGTATATTCACATGAAGAAACACATACAGCAGTGAAGATTATTCAACTGCAGCTATATACATCAACACAGAAATAAAAACTGGACAAATAGTATATTGTTTAAGGGGATAAACTTCAAGGGAATGATAAATGTAAAAATCAAGATGGTAGTTACTCTGAAGAGAGAGACAGTGGTGGTCCAGTGGTTAGGACTCAATGCTCTCACTGAGGTGGCTCAGGTTTGATCCCTGGTTGGGGAACTAAGATCTTGTAAGACAAAAAGCAAAAATAAAAAATGAAGGGAAGGATACACAGAGGGCTTTAGAGATGGTGATTTTTTCTTTCTCAAATTATGTAGTGAGAACACTGGTATTTGTTGTGTTACTGTTCTTTTAAATATTATTTTTTACCTATGCAAAGTTTATTTTTAGAATTAGAAAAATTTAAATCATATTAGAAATAAAAATATTTTGACTTAATAATGAAGATATTGTATAACTTGATAAAACAAACCCTATGATTTCCAGGTATGTGTATATTATGTGCCTGGAGCTGCTTCAATCACTGGGAATTTAACAAAAAGAAGATCCTGCCTTTTTGGAACCTGGATTCTATCTGGAGAAGACAGAGATAAAATCACATTCTAAATATTAAAGTATATGAGAAAGTAATGTGTATTATGGAGAGAAACAAAGGAGAATAGGAAATGTTTAGGAGGGGGAAGCAGAAAGGCCTCAGTGAGAAGGTGGCATTCAGCAAGGAGAGATATGGATGTAAGCCTTATAGCTATCTGGGGAAAGACTATTCCAGACAGAGGGAAGAGCAGGGGCTTTGAAGGGGGCATGTGCCCAGTGGGTGGAGAGAATACAAGCCAGGGTGCCTGGAGTTGCATAACAAGGGCAAGAGAAATTCTGTTGACTTTTATAAGGGTTTTGGCCTTTACTCTAGCTAACACTCTTCCCAGGTGGTGCTAGGGGTAAAGAACCTGCATGCCAATGCAGGAGATGTAAGAGACGCAGTTTCGATCCCTGGGTCAGGGAGATCCCCTGGAAAAGGAAATGGCAACGTACTCCAATATTCTTGCCTGGAATATCCCATGGACAGAGTAGCCTGGTGATCTACAGTCCAAAGGGTCACAAGGAGTCAGACATGAATGAGTGACTAAGCACACAAAGCACACAAAGTTAGCTGAGATGGTGAGAGATTAGGGATTTAGGGGCAGAGGAGAGAAGTGATTTGTTTTTTTAAGTAGAATCCCTTTGCCTATTTAAACAGAATCTGTTTGCCTATTATTTGACTGAAGGAGGCAAACAAAAGGAGACCAGTTTGGAGTGTATTTTGATGACCTAGTAACACCCAAAAAAGATGTCCTTTTCATTATAGGGGACTTTCATTATATGCGAAAGTAGGAAGTCAAGAAACACCTAGAGTAACAGGCAAATTTGGCCTTGGAATATGGAATGAAGCAGGGCAAAGACTAATAGAGTTTTGCCAAGAAAATGCACTGGTCATAGCAAACACCCTCTTCCAACAACACAAGAGAACACTCTACACATGGACATCACCAGATGGTCAACACCAAAATCAGATTGATTATATTCTTTGCAGCCAAAGGTGGAGAAGCTCTATACAGTCAGCAAAAACAAGACCAGGAGCTGACTGTGGCTCAGACCATGAACTCCTTCTTGCCAAATTCAGACTTAAATTGAAGAAAGTAGGGAAAACCATTAGACCATTCAGGTAAGACCTAAATCAAATCCCTTATGATTATACAGTGGAAGTGAAAAATAGATTTAAGGGCCTAGATCTGATAGATAGAGTGCCTGATGCACTATGAAATGAGGTTCATGACATTGTACAGGAGACAGGGATCAAGACCATCCCCATGGAAAAGAGATGCAAAAAAGCAAAATGGCTGTCTGGGGAGGCCTTACAAATAGCTGTGAAAAGAAGAGAAGTGAAAAGCAAAGGAGAAAAGGAAAGATATAAGCATATGAATGCAGAGTTCCAAAGAATAGCAAGAAGAGATAAGAAAGCCTTCTTCAGCGATCAATGCAAAGAAATAGAGGAAAACAACAGAATGTGAAAGACTAGAGATCTCTTCAAGAAAATTAGAGATACCAAGGGAACATTTCATGCAAAGATGGGCTTGTTAAAGGACAGAAATGGTATGGACCTAACAGAAGCAGAAGATATTAAGAAGAGATGGCAAGAATACACAGAAGAACTGTACAAAAAAGATGTTCAATCCCCAGATAATCATGATGGTGTAATCACTGACCTAGAGCCAGACATCCTGGAATGTGAAGTCAAGTGGGCCTTAGAAAGCATCACTACGAACAAAGCTAGTGGAGGTGACAGAAATCCAGAAGAGCTATTTCAAATCCTGAAAGATGATGCTGTGTAACTGCTGCACTCAATATGCCAGCAAATTGGGAAAATTCAGCAGTGGACACAGGACTAGAAAAGGTCAGTTTTCATTCGAATCCCAAAGAAAGGCAATGCCAAAGAATGCTCGAAATACAGCACAATTACACTCATCTCACACGCTAGTAAAGTAATGCTCAAAATTCTCCAAGCCAGGCTTCAGCAATATGTGAACCGTGAACTTGCAGATGTTCAAGCTGGTTTTAGAAAAGGCAGAGAAACCAGAGATCAAATTGCCAACATCTGCTGGATCATGGAAAAAGCAAGGGAGTTCCAGAAAAACATCTATTTCTACTTTATTGACTATGCCAAAGCCTCTGACTGTGTGGATCACAATTGACTGTGGAAAATTCTGAAAGAGATGGGAATACCAGACCACCTGATCTGCCTCTTGAGAAATTTGTATGCATGTCAGGAAGCAAGAGTTAGAAGTGGACATGGAACAACAGACTGGTTCCAAATAGGAAAAGGAGTACGTCAAGGCTGTATATTGTCACCCTGCTTATTTAACTTCTATGCAGAGTACATCATGAGAAACGCTGGGCTGGAAGAAGCACAAGCTGGAATCAAGATTGCCGGGAGAAATATCAGTAACCTCAGATATGCAGATGACACCACCCTTATGGCAGAAAGTGAAAAGGAACTCAAAAGCCTCTTGATGAAAGTGAAAGTGGGGAGTGAAAAAGTTGGCTTAAAGCTCAACATTCAGAAAACGAAGATCATGGCATCCGGTCCCATCACTTCATGGGAAGTAGGTGGGGAAACAGTGTCAGACTTTATTTTTGGGGGCTCCAAAATCACTACAGATGGTGACTGCAGCCATGAAATTAAAGACACTTACTCCTTGGAAGGAAAGTTATGACCAACCTAGATAGCATTTTCAAAAGCAGAGACATTACTTTGCCAACAAAGGTCCGTCTAGTCAAGACTATGGTTTTTCCAGTGGTCATGTAAGGATGTGAGAGTTGGACTGTGAAGAAGGCTGAGCGCCGAAGAATTGATGCTTTTGAACTGTGGTGTTGGAGAAGACTCTTGAGAGTCCCTTGGACTGCAAGGAGATCCAACCAGTCCATTCTGAAGGAGATCAGCCCTGGGATTTCTTTGGAAGGAATGATGCTAAAGCTGAAACTCCAGTACTTTGGCCACCTCATGCGAAGAGTTGACTCATTGGAAAAGACTCACGCTGGGAGGGATTGGGGGCAGGAGGAGAAGGGGATGACAGAGGATGAGATGGCTGGATGGCATCACTGACTCAATGGACCTGAGTCTGGGTGAGGTCCGGGAGTTAGTGATGGACAGGGAGGCCTGGCGTGCTGCAATTCATGGGGTCGCAAAGAGTCGGACACGACTGAGCGAATGAACTGAACTGAGTAGACAGTAATTAGTGGTATGGACCAGGGTGGTAGTGTAGGATAGGTGCAAAGTGGTCATATTCTGAATTTATTTTGGAGGATTTATAACTGATCACTTGTGGGATATGAAAGAAAAAAAAGAGGAAACCAACAGTATTTCATTTTTTCTTGGCAACTCAAAGGATGGATTTATCATGCAATAAAATAGAGATGACTGTAGACAATCAGATTGGAAAGGAAATATCAGGAACTTGGTTTTGGAATGTTGAGTTTCAAGATGCATTTTAGACATGGGAGTGGATATGTAATAGTAAGCAGGCAGGTATATGAATCAAGAAGTCAGAGCAGAGATCTAAACTAGCCACATACATTTGGAAGTCACTGAGATAGAGAAGGTATTTAAAGCCATGAGATCATAGAGCTTACCTAGAAGATGAGTCTACATAAAGAGGTCTGTGAACTTATTCCCAGGGATCCCAGTATTGAGAATTGAAGAATTAAGGAGGAACATACAACAGAGTCTCAAAAGGGGTGGCCCAAGAAGGGGAAACCATGACGTGATACCATAGCAATACTAGTGACCTTGAAGAAAGTCACTGCACTGGAAAGATAGGAATGAAAGCTTGATTGAAATGGGTTCATGAGAAAGTAGGAGAGGAGGAATTGTAGCAAACAGTGTAAACATTTTGAGTTTATACTCCTTGCTCTAAAGGGGGAAATGAATGTTTTATGTAGAGGGGGAAGTGGGGTCAAGTTCAGTTCAGTCACTCAGTCGTGTCTGACTCTTTGCAACCCCATGAACTGCAGCACGCCAGGCCTCCCTGTCTATCACCAACTCCTGGAGCCCACCCAAACCCATGTCCATTGAGTCAGTGATGCCATCCAACCATGTCATCCTCTGTCGTCCCCTTCTCCTCCTGCCCTCAATCTTTCCCAGCATCAGGGTCGTGGGGTCAAGATAAGTCTTAAAAGAAAAAGGCAGCATGTTTGTATGTTGATGGCAGTGATCCAAAACAGAACGAAAAATCTGTGGAAGAGAGAAGGCTAGAATGAAGTCCTTGAGTAGACAAGAGTAGAATGGGATCTAATTCACAAGAGAGGAATTGTCCTTAGAAAGAAATGTAGACATTCTACAGACTCTGCAGGGAAGAGAGAGTATATGGATATAGGTGCTTCTATGCCATAGAAATGGTAGTGTAACCTTGTGGAAGTTCTCACCTGATTGTTTGCATTTTCTCTGAAATATGAAGCTAGGTAATCAGCTGAGTGAAGATGGTAGAAGAAAGTGTTGGAGGTTTGAAGGAAGAGGAGGAATTGTTGAACAGTTATCCAAGAGCATGGGAAATGAATGAAAGGACTAAGGAAGTATATCATAATTGCAGCATGATTCACTTTGAGGTTCATAGTCATGAATTCGAAGTAAGAGTAGTTATTTTAGTAGGTATTATTGATCCTTTGCCCAGATTCTCTTGGGTTGCTTTTTAGTTTCCATGTATACACTGCTTTGGTGGCTTCTGCTTCCAGTAGCCAACACATATGGCTCTTTTACAGACTGTCCTTGCCTTCTGTAGCCTCTTTTGCCCTGAATGGTGTAGTGCCCAAGATGGCTCTTAACTGGTGACTCATGGGTTCAGGAGTATGAAATTCCCACTATTTTTGCTTTAGAGATAAGACAACTCTCAGGTGTACCTTACACTGTAGAGTCCCCTCCTTACCATGAAATCAAGCTGAAGTTACCTTCTAAGGAACTTTGTCTCAGATCATAATTTTGCTTAGCATTCTCCCCTTCCCTGACTTGCTTCTCTCAATTCCTTATTGGTTTCCTAAGCATTTCCATACTAAGTCGCTTGCACACAAATCTCTCAGGATCTGCGTCTAGTGGACCTAACCTAAACAATAATTATGACTGTGTTTCTTTCTCCAACTACATTCAATTATATGAATGCAGGCAAACAGTTGGATTTAACCAGGATGGGGGACTCCAAGCAAATAACATGAAGTAAAAGAGGGCAAGTATATTAAAGATGTATTCAAGGGAGTAGTTATGTAACTGATCATCTAATTTAAGCTAGTTAAGGACGGATATCATGGGGAAAGGGGGGAACTGAAGGCCATGAAAAGGTAGTATGATTAATGGTTGGTAGGTAGGTCCAGGAGAAGGCAATGGCACCCCACTCCGGTACTCTTGCTTGGAGAATCCCGTGGATGGAGGAGCCTGGTAGGCTTCAGTCCATGGGGTCACTAAGATTCAAGACACGACTGAGCGACTTCACTTTCACTTTTCACTTTCATGCGTTGGAGAAGGAGATGGCAACCCACTCCAGTGTTCTTGCCTGGAGAATCCCAGGGACGGGGGAGCCTGGTGGACTGCCGTCTATGGGGTCGCACAAAGTCGGACACGACTGAAGTGACTTAGCATTATTAGCAGGTAGGTCCAGGGATCAAAGAATTGTTGAAATTCAGGTACTAGGTGTATGAGTGAAAAGAGGTTATGTTCAGAGTTAGAAATGCTTAAAAAATAGGATAATGCCATGCTTGAGTTGTTGATATTGATAAGATATAAGGTATGTCCCAGGGCTTTCCAGGTGGTGTTAGTGGTAAAGAACCTGCCTGCCAATGCAGGAGACATAAGAGATGCTGGTTCCATCCCTGGCTCAAGAAGATCCCCTGGAGGAGGGCATGGCAACGCACTCCAGTATTTTTGCTTGGAGAATCCCATGGACCGAAGAGCCTGGGGGTCTACAGGGACTTACCACCACCACCACGGTGTGTCCCATAGAATGAGTGACAGGTAGTATAATCACTGGAGGTGAGAATTCAGGGAACTGATAGGCCTAAGAACGAATATCTTTATGGATTTGATGCCATTAATAATTAGGATGGGGGTAGAGTTTTGGCCACCTGATACAAAGAGCCAGCTTACTAGAAGACCCTGATGCTAGGAAAGATTGAAGGTAGGAGGAGAGGAGGATGACAGAACGAGATGGTTGGACAGCATCACCAACTCAGTGGACATGAGTTTGAGCAAGCTCTGGAAGATGTTGAAAGACAGGGAAGCCTGGCATGCTGCAGTTCATGGGTTCACAAAGAGTCAGACGTGACTGTGTGAATGAACAACAAAGTGTTAGTAAGAGTGAAAATCCTTAGGCATTGAGGGAGAATGATCTATGAATTAGTGGCTGACTGCAACAAGAATGAGTAGAGGGTGGCAGAGTCTCTATGACATGAAATTCAAAGCTGGGGGAGAGGTGTTTAGACAGGATGAAGGGCAGAGAGCCTGGAACCGGCAAGGAGTATCAAGAAGGACACAGACTCCATTTCCAGGTCACTGGATGAGTGATGTGGGGCAAAATCTACCACATAAGAGACAAGGGAAACAGGATGCTTGTAGAACATTCAGGTTTTAGAGCAAGAAAGTGAAGGGTCCTTTCAGAGAAGAGATTGGTGCTGCATGTGATTGTGGTGCTGAAAGACAGTGAGTTTCAGGGTGCACAATGTAAAGGCGTTGGGAGTTGGGGGCATGAGGGTCGGGGTGAGAGAAGAAGACTAAGACTGTATAGAGCCTCATGGGAATTAGAATGCAGTGGATAAGTGGTGACATGAGCATGTAGGTCTTTTTTTTTTTTTTTGATAACATAAACAGAGATAAAGAGCATAATGAGACCAGTCCTGGTGGTTTTAAGACAGCAGTGCTATGAGTGATGGGAAGTAGGAAGAGATAGGTGTTTAGGAATGGGGACAGGCAGTCTTATTCTAAGTACTCTGAGTTAACTTTTTTTTCCCCCACAACTGATGCCAATATAAAAAAAAGCTTTGTGTTTTGACATGAATAGCACTTTCCACTTATTTATTATGTGGATAAAGTGAACCTGTATTATTCTCTTTCTCTGTGTGTATTTAAGTATACAGATGTCTATTTGTTGGTTCTGTTCAGTTACTAAGCCATGTCTGACTCTTTGCGACCCCATGAACTGCAGCACTCCAGGCTTTCCTGTCCTTCACTATAGCCCTGAGTTTACTCAAACTCCTGTCCACTGAGTCGATGATGCCATACAACCATCTCATCCTCTGTCACCCCTTCTCTTGCCCTCAATCTTTCCCAGCATCAGGGTCTTTTCCAATGAGTCAGCTCTTCATATCAGGTGGCCAAAGTACTGGAGCTTCAGCTTCACCACCAGTCCTTCCAATGAATATTCAGGGTTGATTTCCTTTAAGATTGACTGGTTTGATCTACTTGCTGTCCAAGGGACTGTCAAGTCTTCTCCCGCATCACAGTTTGAACACACAAAAAAGTTCTTCTGCACTCAGCCTTCTTTATAGTCAAGCTCTTACATCCATACATGTAAGAGCTGTATGGAAAAACCATAGCTTTGGCTATATGGACCTTTGTCGGCAAAGTGATGTCTCTGCTTTTTAATACACTGTCTAGGTTTGTCATAGCTATTCTTTGAAGGAGCAAGCGTCTTTTAATTTCGTGGCTGAAGTCACCATCTGCATTGCTTTTGGAGCCCAAGAAAATGAAATCTGACCCTGTTTCCATTGTTTCCATATCTATTTGCCAAGAAGTGATAGGATTGGATGCCATGATCTTCCTTTTTGAATATTTAATTTAAGCCAACTTTTTCACTCCTCTTTCACCTTCATCAAGAGGCTCTTTAGGCTCCTCTTCACTTTCTGCCATTAGAGTGGTATCATCTGCTTGTGTGAGGTTGTTCGTATTTCTTCCAGCAAGTTTGATTCCAGTTTGAGCCTCATCCAGCCCGGCATTTCACATGATGTACCCTGCATATACAGCCTTGATATACTCCTTTCCCAATATCAAACCAGTTCATTGTTCCACATCCTATTCTAACTGTTGCTTCTTCTCCTGCATACAGGTTGCTCAGGAGACAGGTAATGTGGCTTGGTATTCCCACCTCTTTAAGAATATTCCACAGTTTGTTGTGATCCACACAGTCAAAGGCTTTAGTGTAGTCAATGAAGCAGAATTAGATGTTTTTTGGAATTTCTTTGCTTTTTCTATGATCCAGCGTATGTTGGCAACTTCATCCCTGGCTCCTCTGCCTTTTCTAAATCCAGTTTGTACATATGGAAGTTCTCGGTTCACCTACTGTTGAAACCTAGCTTGAAGGATTTTGAGCATATTCTTGCTAATGTGAAATGAGTGCAATTATATGATAATTTGAACATTCTTTGGCATTGCCTTTCTTTGGGATCGGAATGAAAACTGACCTTTTCCAGTCCTGTGGCCACTGCTGAGTTTTCCAAGTTTACTGGCATATTGAGTGCAGCACTTTTAGCAGCATCATCTTTTAGGATTAGAAATAGCTCAGCTGAAATTCCATCACCTCCACTAGCTTTGTTTGTAGTAATGCTTCCCACGGCCCACTTGACTTCACACTCCAGGGTGTCTAGCTCTAGGTGAATGACCATACCATCATGATTATCTGGGTCATTAAGAGCTTTTTTTATACAGTTCTGTGTATCCTTGCCACATTTTCTTAATCTCTTTGGTTTTTGTTAGGTCCTTGCCATTTTTGTCCTTTATTGTGCCCATCTTTACATGAAATGTTCCCTTGGTATCTCCAGTTTTCTTAAAGAGATCTCTAATCTTACCCATTTTATTGTTTTCCTCTATTTCTTTGCCTTGTTCACTTAAGAATACTTTCTTATGTCTCCTTGCTCTTCTCTGGAACTCTGCATTCAGTTGGGTATGTCTTTCCCTTTCTCCTTTGCCTTTCGCTTCTCTTTTCTCAGGTATTTGTAAGGCCTCCTCAGACACTTTGGCGTCTTGCATTTCTTTTTCTTGGGGATGATTTTGGTCACCACCTCCTGTACAATGTTATGTACCTCCATCTATATTTCTTTAGGCACTCTGTCTACCAGATCTAGGCCCTTGAATCTATTTATCACCTCCACTATATAATCATAAGGCATTTGATTTAGGTCATACCTGAATGGCCTAGTGGTTTTCCCTACTTTCTTCAATATAAGTCTGAATTTTACCACAAGGGGTTCAGAATCTGAGCCACAGTCAGCTCAAGGTCTTGTTTTTGCTGACTGTGTAGAACTCCATTTTGATTGCAAAGAATTTAGTCAATCTGATTTTGATATTGACCATCTGGTGATATCCATTTGTAGAGTCATCTCTTGTGTTGTTGGAAGAGGGTATTTGCTATGACCAGTGCATTCTCTTGGCAAAATTCTGTTAGCCTTTGCCCTTCTTCATGTTGTACTCCAAGGCCAAACTTGCCTGTTACTCCAGGTATCTCTTGACTTGCTACTTTTGCACTCTAGTCCCCTATGATGAAAAGGACAAATGTCTGTAATTTTAATATGTTAAATAATTATAATTTAATTAATATACTAATTGTAAATAGTATATTAAGAAGCTCAAATAATGATTTTTTAAACTGTCAGTGAACCGACTTCCTACAAATCAGAGTCCTTCAGACTTCAAACTCTGTGGAATGTGCTGTGTTGTGTTTTGTTCAAGTTGGTTGATTTTTGCAGTCATGGATCCAGAAAATGCACCTCTGGAGAGATGAGCCACCACTTCCAGGGAATGCCCAGCAAAACACCTATCATGATGCCTGTTCTCTGGTACACTATGTTAGAGTTTTGGACCCTCTCCAGCTTTTTCTGCTGATGTTAAATTCTTCCTTTTCAGTTATCTGATTCTTGGCCAGCCATTTGTTGCTTCCATTGTATTTGTCAAGAATCTTCTGACTTCCTTTGATTCTGCCTTGACATCTCTTCTTCTATCATGGCTCTGAATCCTAGTTTGGAGCAAGTTTTTTGGGGATATTTTGCCTCTTCTTATCTCCAGCTTTGTATTTTTAAGTCTTTTGAACTATATACTCAATATTTTCTATGCTTAAACACCATGATATTAGTCTTTTAGTCTTCTCTTTTCTCGATCTCTAATCCACAGCAAATACATTTGAAGAGCTATCAGCATTAGTATCAAAAGTTACTACTTCAATGAATGCCATAGCAGTGCCAGTGAGTTCAGTTGCCAAGCTGGTTGTTATCCTGCCTCATTGCTCACTCAATTCCATATACCTCTATGAGCATACCAAGCTGATTTTAAGAGTAGATATGAAGGTCTAAGTCCAGTTGGTATTAACTGCTTGCTATGGTGCACTTGGTCAGAATAGTCATGACTCCAAAAGTGGTTTCAACATTAAAGAAAAAGGAGTGATATCAAAGAACAGTAAATTCTGAATAACTTCAAATTTATCTCCAGACAAGGGACAAGATGGCTACCTTCAGTTCAGTTCAGTTCAGTAGCTCAGTCATGTCCGACTCTTTGCGACCCCATGGACCACAGCACACCAGGCCTCCCTGTCCATCACCAACTCCTGGAGTTTACTTAAACTCATCTCCATTGAGACAGTGATGCCATCCAACCATCTCATCCTCTGTCGTCCCCTTCTCCTGCCTTCAATTTTTCCCAGCATCAGGGTCTTTTCCAATGAGTCAGCTCTTCATATCAGGTGGCCAGAGTATTGGAGTTTCAGCTTCAACATCAGTCCTTCCAAAGAACACTCAGGACTGATTTCCTTTAGGCTGCCTACATAGCTGCAAACATATGTGACCTTTATCAGGATTGATGCTTTTTAAAAATTTCTTGCTATTGAAAAAAAATCTTATAAGAATATCTACAAGCTTGGAAGCTTGGAGATGCAAACAGAGCCACCTACTAGGATTACATCATGTATCTGAGGCTAGCATGTTGTGAGAAAAGTGTTTAAAAAAAACAAACAAACACCTTTTCTCCTGTTCTATAGACAAATTAGCTTTCTAGCTCTGTTACTCTGGAAACTTGGTAAGGTGGAGTGTCAGCTGTGTTTCCAAGCAAGAGCACTTATGTTGAAAGTAACATCTATTTGATAAACTGCATCTGAACTGGAAGGCCTGTAAATGTATCTGGTCAGATATTTTATGCTTAACTAATGTATCTGGTCAGATATTTTAGGCTTAACTTGGGGCTTTTCTACGTTTAGTCAGTTCTTAAAATTGGTCATGTCTCTTGCTAGAGGACTGCTACTGGAGATGATGGAGCCATCATGGTGTGGAGCATGAGGCTTCTAAGGCAGGGTGGCACCCACACTCATCCATTGTGGTCTCATTCCTTCAAACCTGAGCTATCACCAGAGGGACACAGAAGTAATGAGGTAGATCCTAGACTGCTGCATGGACCTACTCTAAGGACCTTACTAAAGAAACTCATCTGATGCTACCCCGCTGGCATACTGTATCTCCTGTCTTCCTGTGCTTCTAAGTAAAACCAATGCTAAGAGTCTTTGAGGTTTCTTGTCTAGTCAAATGAGTCTACCAAATGAGTGTTCCTAACTGAACACTTAAATGCAAAGATTCCATCTTTGTAATTAAGGTTCGACAAATCAAAAATGTCACATGTTTGGTTATAAATCAACCCATTTCTTTTAGTATTAAATGTCTTATTCAAGTCCTGCAGGTCCTGCTGCTGCTGCTAAGTCGCTTCAGTCGTGTCCGACTCTGTGCGACCCCATAGACGGCAGCTCACCAGGCTCCCCTGTCCCTGGGATTCTCCAGGCAAGAACACTGGAGTGGGTTGCCGTTTCCTTCTTCAATGCATGAAAGCGAAAAGTGAAAGTGAAGTCGCTCAGTCGTGTCTGACTTTTAGTGACCCCATGGACTGCAGCCTACCAGGCTCCTCCACCCATGGGATTTTCCAGGCGAGAGTACTGGAGTGGGGTGCCATTGCCTGCTCCGATTCAAGTCCTAAAGAATAGTTACGACCTTTGGCTCACTGATGATTCTTATCATATTGATACCATCAGTGGATTCCATACTATAGAGAGGCCTGATGGTTAGAGTGGTAAAATGTAGTCAGTACTTTGTTCACAGTACACAGTGTTGGTCATGGTCTTCCCCTGCTGGGCTTCTGCTTTTTTTTTTTTTATCTTTTTTGTCTTTGTTAGAACCATGGACGGTAGATACTTGCTCAAAGGAGATGCTTTTAGTTTGGTGGGGTTTTGTTTGTGTGTTTGTCTGTTTAGATAAAATTCATGCCATGTTAAACTTAAAATTTTAACTATTTTAAACGTATAATTTAGTGGTTTTTATTCACAATATTCTACAGTCATCACCAGTATCTAATTCCAGGAAATTTGCATCACCCTAAGAAACCCTTATCTCACAATTCCCCCTTCTGACCATCCCCTGGAAACCAATAATCTACTTTCTATCACTATGGATTTACATATTCTGAACATTTCATAGAAATGGAATCATATAATATGTGACCTTTGGTCACTGTTTTCTTTTTTTTTTCCTCTTAGCATAATGTTTTCAGAGCCAATCCATGTTTTAGCATGTATCCAAACTCCATTCCTTTTATGGCTGAGTAATATTCCATTATATGAATATATCATATTTTATTTATCCATTCATCTGTTGGTGAACATTTGGATTGTTTCTACTTTTTGGTTGTTGAAAATAGAGCTGCTATGAATATTCATGTACAGTTTTTTGTTTAAATGTGTTTTCAGTTCTCTTGGATATATATGTTAGAGTGAAATTGCTGGGGCATATTGTAACTATATATTTAATAAAAAGCTTTTAGTTTTCCTTTTATATTTCACCTTGGTCATTTACCATCACAAATGCCAGTGCTTCATAAATGACTGGGTTATCAGAAATACATCCAAGCAGACATTTGGCATTAAAAAATGTCTTTGTAAGGTTCATTGCAACTTAACTCTTTGGAGCATCACAGATAAATTGTCCCATGTCAAGATAGACAACACAGGGGCTTCCCTGGTGGCTCAGTGGTAAAGAATCCATCTGCCAATGCATGAGACATGCGTTTGATCCCTGATCTAGGAAGATCCCACATGTCACAGAGTAACTAAGCCCGTGAGCCACAACTACTGAGCCTGGTCTCTAGAGCCCGGGAACCGCAACTACCGATTGCACTGCAACTGCTGAAGACTGTGGGCCTAGAGCCTGTGCTCTGTGACGAGAAGCCACCTCAGCAAGCAGCGCATGTGCCACACCTGGAGGACAGCCCCACTCTCCACAGCTAGAGAAACGCTCCCGCAGTAATGAAAACCCAGCGCAGCCGAAAAGAAATAAAAGAATTTATATTTTAAAAAGATTAACAATGCAGCTTGATGTTGTCCCATTTGCTGACACTGTGGCAATGATCTTCACTTTCCTGTGCTTAAAGGCGCTCACCCAGGATTAGATGGTGCTTTTTAGTATGATTGCTGGAGAGGATGGGTCCTGCTTATCTGCGTAAGATATAGACACTGGAGGTGCTGCTGCGTTCAATCTGCTTTTGTTCTTTGCAGATGGAGGCTGAAAGCCTAGGGTTAAACTTCAGAGAAAAATGTTTTTTAACTTTCTCTTATTACCTATTACCTCAGGGATTAATTCTGCTTTTTTGGTTCAAGGCCTCTCTTTCATGCTATTGAATTCTTTAAAAGTTGGGTAAATGAAGGTATAGATTAAATAATTTTGGCAGCTGGAGTGTATTTTCTTAGCCCGTGTGAGAATTTCTGTCCACAGAGCAGGGAAAGTCAGTGCCCTGGTGTCTGTGAGTCACCTGGGGCACTATTGCACCTCCTGGCCCAAATATCCACTCTGAGACTTTGCTTATCAGAATTCCCATTTCAGAGAGCTGTACTCGGAGTTCTCTCTCCAATCGCAGATGAGGGAACAGCTGTTCCAGCATCCTTTAATTAATTTTCTGACAGATCCCCTACAATCTCTTCTCCCAGGCTTTCTTTTCTTAGATCTAGACGTTTTTCTAGGAATACTTCTGATAAAACTCATGATTTGCAGGCAGGAAGTAAGATCTTCTCTTCTACCTGTATAGATTATAGATTTTCCAGCTGCCACTGTGTTACTGTCTGCTATATATAATCCAAAAGTGAATGTTCTCAGCAGCTGGTAGCACCCCTCTTGGCTTTCTAGCATTGAAGTGGGTTTATTTTCATTTTGTGTTTTCTTCTGAAATTTCAGAAAAATATGTCTTTGTTGTTGACCTTTTCTCTATTCTTATCTAGATCAGGACAGTCCAATCCAACCTTTCATCTCCAGAAAGGCTCTCAAGCATATGTACTCAGAAAAAAACCACCTGGTTTACTTCTTCCTAAAGCACATAAGGTATGGTATACAAATGCAATGTTAAATTCCTTGTTGACTAATAAATGCATTTTATATTCACAAAACAATTTAAATTGCTTTTAAAAATACTCTCACAATTGTTAAGTATAGAGAATACATTTTATTTCTTAGATGAAAATTTCACTTGAACTGTATTCCCACCCCCTTTTTGTTTTTATCACGGATATGAGTTTGAAATCTAAGGCTGTGTTTAAGCTGGTAATCTTGACCACTATCCAGTCCTCTTGTGGATTTGATTCCTATGTATATAGTCAGCTAGAAATACAGTCACCTGGTGAATATTTTCAGAACTGCTCATTTAGAGATGTTTTGTACTTTGATAAATTATGTTTTAAAAGGCACATTATTATATCTTATAATAATATCTACTCACTGAATACTTTAATATATTTGGTGTAATAATCCTCTGATCTTTTGGTGATAAAAATAAAGATTTGAATAATCATAATATGCTGTAAATATTAGTGAGAATTATAAAAGTTTTTTGTTAAAAACTGATTCTTTTCAGAAAACATATTATCTATGGATTTTTAGAGAAAAGAACATTAAAATCATGATGCATATTTTGGATATTATTATAATCATGTATAACAGATTATACATGCTTCCCAACCAACCCCAACTGACTGGAGATGGGCCACTGAAAGGTGGGTTTAATATCACAGTAATGGAAAATGCAGATTCCGACTATGATATTCTCAGAAAATGAAGTAACCTGCATGCTTAAGATCAAAAAAGTTCAGTAACTTTTATTAAGCCTCAACAAGGCATGGGTGAAAGAGAATCCCCATCTGCAGGGAGAGATTTATGCCCCAGTAAACAGCTGGATTTGTCTCTCTCGTTGATAACACCCTCAATATCTAGAAGACATCAGAACATAACATAATGCTTTCAGCTCAGAGATCTAAAGTACTTTTGTTACAACTCCTTTCATTTTGGAAAAAAGCAGTGTTCCCACACTGACATCTACTTTATGACCAGCCTCCACCACCCCATGCCTCCCCTATTTCACAGCACCAGAAAGCTTCTTTCTATAGCTACTGGCATCTCTGACTGCTCTCACCTTGGTTATGGGTTTAGTCATTTCCCTGCTCTAGTTATTGCAGCAGTGGCTGCTTTATCCCTCTGATCAAAGTGAACGGCATGGTTTCTTCTCCTTAGAAGTGATCAGCCACTACTGCCTGAGTCTGGGGAACAGGACTTTACAGGCAGATTAGTTGGCATCAGTGTTCTGCTATAAGCTGTGTCCCTGGGTTCTGAGTGATAAACATGTATATCTGTCCTGGTTGAAGAAGGCCTTTTCTTCTTCTATCTTAGCTGAGCTTCTGTGTCAGTACCAAGTTGCTTCTCATTGTCTTCTTACCCAGTAGTTATCTTGAGCTCCATGGCAGCCCTGGGTACCAGGAAGAATCCCCACACCACTGCCCTGAAAACAAGTACCTCCATTGATCTCCAGACGGAGTGGGTACATTTCCTTTCTACCAGCACCCACAGGCTTCCACCAGTACCCTGTAGTTGACTGCCCAGAGCGTTGAAATAGAGACCTGCCTGAACCCCATGGTAGACTGGAGAGGGATTGGTAGTGAGGAGCAAGAGCAAGAGTGAGTCAGCAAGCAGGGACTGATAAGAAAAAAAGGTTGTTTTTTTTTTTTTTAATGATACCTGCAAAATATTATGGTCAGAAACTGTCACCTTCATATTATCAGTCAGATTAAGCCCCATGCATAAGCCTGTCCTTTTAGCCTAATAGCAATTTTTGTTGTTTTTGTTTTAGTTGCTAAGTTCTGTCTGACTCTTTGGCAAGTGCCAGCCTAATTTATAATTGTAATGATTGCACTAAGACTACTTTTATGGACAATACTAAGGAAATTATTATCCTCTGGGTTATATTGTTTGTTATATTTGTTGATACTGTTTTAAAATTAATTTCTAGCCTTAATGTTAGCTCACAAGTAATTATTAAATTTCTGTATTTCTGATTTTTAATTATCTATCATCTTATTTAGATTGACAGAGAATTTAAAGTCCAGAAGGCCTTGTTTTCAATTGGATTCCCCGTTCCCAAACCTTTATTGTACTGCAGCGATTCGTCTGTCATTGGAACAGAATTTTATGTGATGGAACATGTACAGGTAAATTAAACTTAATTGTACTTTGTTGCTTTTATTTTTAGGTGTGAAGTTACATGTTAATAAATGGTAGTTTATCAGTCAGCATTTTAGGTAGTTTGCTTTGCAAGGGCTTAAACTTTTTTTCTTTTTATTAAAGAAACAGAAATGTATCCTCTCATTTCCAGAGGCTAGAAGTTTGAAACCAAGGTATCAGCAGGATTGGTTCTTTATGGAAGTTTTTATTTTTGTTTTCCTTTTAAAATTATTTTTTATTGAGATATAGTTAATGTACAATATTGTATGTTAAAGATGTATTACATAGTGATTCACAATTTTTAAAGGTTATATTCTACTTAGAGTTATTTTAAAATACTGGCTGTATTCCCTGTCTTGTATTAAACTTTCATTTTATTTTGAGAACACAATTTGAGTGAGATAAACTGGGAACATATTTACTAATTACAGCATATTGGCCTATTCTTCCTCTAGGTGTCAGTAAAGAGATATGTAATGGCAATAACTAAACTGTCCAGATAGTAGAGGGAAAGAAACTACTCCAAATAAAAAACCAGTCCATTAATAACAATAAATCCAAATTGTTTTAAGATTTTTTATTTGGTAAAATGTTACTTGAGAGTAGTTTTTGTCCTTTAAGTTAATCTTGGTGCATCCTTGCATTTCCCCTGTGGCATATATGTGTTAGTTGCTCAGTTGTGTCCGACTCTTTGCAACTTCATGTATTGTAGCCGACCAGCCTCCTCTGTGCATGGGATTCTCCAGACAAGAGTACTGGAGTGAATTGCCATTTCCTTCTCCAGGGGATCTTCCTGACTCAGGGATCATACATGGGTCTCCTGCACTGCAGGCAGATTCTTTACCATCTGAGCCACCAGGGAAGCCCTGGCACATTCTACAAAGAATTGGTTTTGGTTGTAAAACTGTACCTAATCTTTTTTTCAGGAAACAGAGTATGATGACACAGCAAATAATTGGTATGAAAAGATTTATTTTGTTTTAAATTATCTGTTGTAATTGCTTCCATAGGGTCGAATCTTTTGTGATTGGACAATTCCTGGAGTTAGCCCAGCAGAACGTTCAGCCATATATGTGTCCATGATACAAACCTTGGCTCAGTTACATTCCTTGAATATACAGTCATTGCAGCTGGAAGGATATGGTAGAGGTGTTGGGTATTGCAAAAGACAGGTAAGGCATCCACACAAAGAGTTTCTTTTCTCAAGTTCTTGGAAACAAAATATACATTTTTAATTAAAATAAAAATGTATTATTTTATACTTTTCTGAAATCTGGCTAGAACTTTGAACCTTCAGATTGACTTATTTTAAACATAAAATAATTTTATAATTTTTAGATCAGCAAAAGCTTCTATAATGGACAGCATATATAAATGCAAATTTAAAGCTATTTCTATCTCTTCATTTAATTTACCAATACATTTTCTATACAATTTTAGTTTTTAAAATTAGTTTAAAAAATATTTGTTAAGCATGTGTTTAATAAACAAGTATTTATTAAGCATATAAGTATGTTTAATATGTGCTAAGTACTGTGTTAAATTTCAAGAAAATAGAAATCAATTCTACCCCTAAAGGAACTTAACATTTTTGAGACACCTCTACATGAAACTCATTTACATGAAACTTGAAAATGGTATAAAAGAGTATGTAATCTGGTAGTAGGGGTGGCCGTGAGGAGATACCCCTCGTCCAAGGTAAGAGAAACCCAAGTAAGACTGTAGGTATTGCCAGAGGGCATCAGAGGGCAGACACACTGAAACCATGATCACAGAAAACTAGTAAATCTGATCACCCACACCACAGCCTTGTCTAACTCAGTGAAACTAAGGCATGCCGTGTGGGGCCACCCAAGACGGAAGGGTCATGTTGGAAAGGTCTGACAGAATGTGGTCCACTGGAGAAGGGAATGGCAAACCACTTCAGTATTCTTGCCTTGAGAACCCCATGAACAGTATGAAAAGGCAAAATGATAGGCTACTGAAAGGAGAACTCCCCGGGTCGGGAGGTATCCAATATGCCCCTGGAGATCAGTGGAGAAATAACTCCAGAAAGAATGAAGGGATGGAGCCAAAGCAAAAACAATACCCAGTGTGGATGTGACTGGTGATAGAAGCAAGGTCCGATGCTGTAAAGAGCAATATTGCATAGGAAACTTGAATGTCAGGTCCATGAATCAAGGCAAATTGGAAGTGGTGAAACAGGAGACAGCAAGAGTGAACGTCAACATTCTAGGAATCAGGGAACTAAAATGGACTGAAATGGGTGAATTTAACTCAGATGACCATTATATCTACTACTGTGGGCAGGAATCCCTTAGAAGAAATGGAGTAGCCATCATGGTCAACAAAAGAGTCCGAAATGCAGTACTTGAATGCGATCTCAAAAACAACAGAATGATCTCTGTTCTTTTTCAAGGCAAACCATTCAATATCATGGTAATCTAACCCTATGCCCCAACCAGTAATACTTAAGAAGCTGAAGTTGAATGGTTCAATGAACACCTACAAGACCTTTTAGAACTAACAGCCAAAAAAGATGTCCTTTACATTATAGGGGACTGGAATGCAAAAGTAGGAAGTCAAGAAACACCTGGAGTAACAGGCAAATTTGGCCATGGAGTATGGAATGAAGCAGGGCAAAGGCTAATAGAGTTATGCAAAGAGAATGCACTGGTCATAACAAATACCCTCTTCCGACAATACAAGAGAAAACTCTACACATGAACATCACCAGATGGTCAACACTGAAATCAGATTGATTATATTCTTTGTGGTCAAAGATGGAGAAGCTCTATACAGTCAGCAGAAACAAGACTGGGAGCTGACTGTGGCTCAGATCATGAACTCCTTATTGCCAAATTCAGACTTAAATTGAAGAAAGTGGGGAAAACCATTAGACCATTCAGGTATGACCAAAATCAAATCCCTTAAGATTATACAGTGGAGGTGAGAAATAGATTTAAGGGCCTAGATCTGGTAGACAGAGTGCCTGATGAACTATGGACTGAGGTTCGTGACATTGTACAGGAGACAGGGAGGAAGACCATCCCCATGGAAAAGAAATGCAAAAAAGCAAAATGGCTATCTGGGGAGGCCTTACAAACAGCTGTGAAAAGAAGAGACGTGAAAAGCAAAGGAGAAAAGGAAAGATATAAGCATCTGAATGCAGAATTCCAAAGGATAGCAAGAAGAGATAAGAAAGCCTTCCTCAGTGACCAATGCAAAGAAATAGAGGAAAACAACAGAATGTGAAAGACTAGAGATCTCTTCAAGAAAATTAGAGAAACCAAGGGAACATTTCATGCAAAGATGGGCTCGATAAAGGACAGAAATGGTATGGACCTAACAGAAGCAGAAGATATTAAGAAGAGATGGCAAGAATACACAGAAGAACTGTACAAAAAAGATCTTCATGACCCGGATAATCATGATGGTGTGATCACTCACCTAGAGCCAGACATCCTGGAATGTGAAGTCAAGTGGGCCTTAGAAAGCATCACTATGAACAAAGCTAGTGGACATGAATTCCAGTTGATCTATTTCAAATCCTGAAAGATGATGCTGTGAAAGTGCTGCACTCAATATGCCAGCAAATTGGGAAAACTCAGCAGTGGCTACAGGACTGGAAAAGGTCAGTTTTCATTCCAATCCCAAAGAATGGCAATGCCAAAGAATGCTCAAACTACCACACAGTTGCACTCATCTCACACACTAGTAAAGTAATACTCAAAATTCTCCAAGCCAGGCTTCAGCAGTACGTGAACAGTACATGAACTTCCTGATATTCAAGCTGGTTTTAGAAAAGGCAGAGGAACCAGAGATCAAATTGCCAACATCCGCTGGATCATCGAAAAAGCAAGAGAGTTCCAGAAAAACATCTATTTCTGCTTTATTGACTATGCCAAACCTTTGACTGTGTGGATCGCAATAAACTGTGGAGAATTCTGTAAGAGTGGGAATACCAGACCACCTGACCTGCCTCTTGAGAAACCTGTATGCAGGTCAGGAAGCAAGAGTTAGAACTGAACATGGAACAACAGACTGGTTCCAAATAGGAAAAGGAGTACGTCAAGGCTGTATATTGTCACCCTGCTTATTTAACTTATGTGCAGAGTATATCATGAGCAACGCTGGGCTGGAAGAAGCAGAAGCTGGAATCAAGATTGCCAGGAGAAATATCAATAACCTCAGTTATGCAGATGACACCACCCTTATGGCAGAAAGTGAAGAGGAACTAAAAAGCCTCTTGATGACAGTGAAAGAGGAGAGAGAAAAAGTTGGCTTAAAGCTCAACATTCAGAAAACTAAGATCATGGCATCTGGTCCCATTACCTCATAGGTAATAGATAGGGAAAGAGTGGAAATAGTGTCAGACTTTATTTTGGGGGGCTCCAAAATCACTGGAGATGGTGATTGCAGCCATGAAATTAAAAGACAGTTACTCCTTGAGAGGAAAGTTGTGACCAACCTAGATAGTGTATTGAAAAGCAGAGACATTACTTTGCCATCAAAGGTCCATCTAGTCAAGGCTATGGTTTTTCCAGTGGTCATGTAAGGATGTGAGAGTTGGACTGTGAAGAAAGCTGAGTGCCAAAGAATTGATGCTTTTGAACTGTGGTGTTGGAGAAGACTCTTGAGAGTCCCTTGGACTGCAAGGAGATCCAACCAGTCCATCCTAAAGGAGATTAGTCCTGGGTGTTCTTTGGATGGACTGATGCTGAAGCTGAAACTCCAGTACTTTGGCCACCTCATGTGAAGAGTTGACTCATCAGAAAAGACTCTGATGCTCGGAGGAATTGGGGTCAGGAGTAGAAGGGGTCCACAGAGGATGAGATGGCTGGATGGCATCACTGACTCGATAGACATCAGTTTGAGTGAACTCCGGGAATTGGTGATGGACAGAGAGGCCTGGTGTGCTGTGATTCATGGGGTCACAAAGAGTCAGACATGACTGAGCGACTGAACTGAATCTGGTAGTAAATTGTTTGTTACTTATCATGATAGCTGTTGCATTCGTAGGGTAGATACAAGTATGC
Source organism: Bos taurus (assembly GCF_002263795.3). Lineage (NCBI taxonomy): Eukaryota > Metazoa > Chordata > Mammalia > Artiodactyla > Bovidae > Bos > Bos taurus. Next base: position 136,931,711 of record NC_037328.1, read on the forward strand.
CCTTGCTCAAGTTAGGGAAATCTCCTATGAAAGATATGTCTTGTACTGTATATTTAAGGAAGATTAAAATCTAGAGTGATAGGGAAAAGATGAAGAGCATTTCACATCAAAGGAACAGCAAGACCAGATAAGTATGGGGCTGTTTCCCTTTGTACATATGTCTTTTTCAGGGGGCAGAAGGAAGAGAGACAGGAACTAAGGTTGAAGGAATACTCACTATATATCAGGTCCCATGCTAGATGAGTTATAGACCCAATGTTTTTTAATCTTTGTAACAACCTTATTACATAGATATTAATACCCTCATTTTGCAGATGAGGCAACTGAGGCTTGCAGGTATTAAGCAATGTACAAATAAGTGGCCTAAACGTAATTTAAACCCAGCTCTCTGTGATTCCAAAGATGAAGGTCTTTACTGTACTAAATTGAACAGAGATACCTTAGAAAGTAGAGAGAGATAAATAGGCAAATATTATTTCAATTGGTGGAGGACTTTGAGAATAGGTTGAGTTAGTTGCATTCAATTCTAAGAAAAATAGGAAAAAAATTTGTATTTTCATGTCTGTAATATATTTCAAAGATTCTTTAGAAGATTCTATGGGTAATTAAAAAAAAAGATTAAAATGAGAAATAAAAATCTCCTGTCTTTTTCTAATCCCCATATAACATTTTTCAGAGACTACTTGTTTCTTGTGAAATTTCCTATTTTTTTTCACATGTAGGTATATGAGTTCTTTTTTTTTTTTCCTTCTACAAAATAATTGCCATATAAAGGCTAGAACCTACATCTCTTGATTCCTATTGTTGTTCAGTCACGAGTCGTGTCTGACTCTTTGCGACTCCATGGACTGCAGCACACCAGGCTTACCTGTCCCTCACCATCACCTGAAGTTTGCCCAAGTTCACATCCATTGCATTGATGATGCCATCCAGACATCTCATTCTCTGACACCCTCTCCTCCTTCTGCCCTCAATGTTTCCCAGCATCAGGGATTTTTCCAATGAGTCGGCTGTTCGCACCAGATGACCAAAGTACTAGAGCTTCAGCTTCAGCATCAGTCCTTCCAACAAGTATTCAGGGTTGATTTCTCTTAAGATTGACTGGTTTCATCTCCCTGCTGTCCAAGGGACTTTCAGGAGTGTTCTCCAGCACCACAATTCAAAGGCATCAATTCTTTGGCATTCTGCCTTTTTTTACGGTACAGCTCTCAAAACCATACGTGACCACTGGGAAGAACCTAGCCTTGATTATACAGACCTTTGTTGGCCGAGTAATGTCTCTGCTTTTCAAAACACTGTTTAGGCTTGTCATAGTTTTCCTGCCAAGAAGCAATCGTCTTCTGGTTTCATGGCTGCAGTCACCATCCACAGTGATTTTAGAGCCCAAGAAGAACAAATCTGTCACTACTTCCACATTTTCCCCTTATTTAGTTTTAAGCTGTCTCTTTCACTCTCCTCCTTCACCCTTATCAAGAGGCTCTTTAGTTCCTCATTGATTTCTGCCATTAGAGTGGTATCATCTGCATATCTGAGGTTGTTGATGTTTCTTCCACCTCTTAATTCGTAGGCCAGTGTTTTTTTCCCCCTGATAAAAGTCTAGAAGTAGAATGGAACTAGATGGAAGAGAAACTTAAGTGTTGAAGTTTTTAGGCCTATGTGAGTGTTGTAGACTAAGATAAGTATCATAGGCATTATTCCTGAGTATTTAAGACTGAACCCAAATTTGATATAATTGAATTTTGTTTTAATTTAAAAATTGCTGAATCTTATGTTCTACTTTCAGCTCTGTCATTTTTAAAATTTATTTATCTTTAGGTATCAACCTGGACAAAGCAATATCAAGCTGCAGCTCATCAGGACATCCCTGCCATGAACCAGCTATCTGACTGGCTAATGAAAAACTTGCCAGATAATGACAATGAAGAAAACTTGATTCATGGAGATTTCAAACTAGATAACGTAGTTTTCCACCCTAAAGAGGTATTGGAACTCCTGTTTACAATAAATTGAGTATGTCTGACTTGGGATACAAGTACTAAGTAGATGTTCCCCTAGAGTGCTGAAAAAGCCCAAACCATCCCCATTCTTCCTCTACATTCAAGACTATCTTCACCACTCACAATTTTTGGAAATGAGTCTTGTAGATTTTCTGGCATAGGTATCTTCTTATCTTTAAGGCCAGGTCTCATACTGGCCTTTACTCAAAAGGTAGTAAACTACTTTAAAATAATTTGGGAATTTACATACATGTTGCTGTTTTCTTTAAAGATGTTTTTCAACTGCTAAATATATTTAGCTTATCCATATTCTTGCTCTTTCTTCTGGTTCATTTTCATTTTTTTCCCCTATCTGATGAAGAATTTTTAATTTTATTATTATTAGCTCAGAGGACAGAATTCCAAAAGATTCCTTTGAGGCTTCAGAAGAACATGTGTGAAGTTAATGGAATCTTGCTCTATATAAATGTACTGAGTGTAATTTTCATAAAGAGTACAAACAAATCAAAACTATAATCCTCCTCCACTGAGCATAGTGAGGCCTAGAATTGAAAGAGTGTGGTGGGACTAAAGAAAGTACTTCAGTTCTCTCTTTACCTACATGCCTTTGGGCAAGACATTTGGCCCTTAGTATTCTAACACTGCTGTGAAAGATTTACAGTTCCCTGAATCCTCCTCCTTAGGGCAGGATTTTCTGGGTTCATTAGTTTTATCAGAATGCTGAGATGTTACAGGGCCAGAAGAGCTATTCTAAATTCACGTGCTAAGCTTCTGGGTTTCATGTTCTTTTCCTGTAGGAAGAGGATGGGGGAAAATAGCATTATAAATTATATTATTGTCATAATTCAAAGTAGTACTGTATCTATTGAAAGTTCAAATATAAACACATATGAGCACATTTATCATTAAAACAGAAAATTTTTCATAGAAAAATCAGTTCGGATATTTAATTTATGTATATGTAATTATATGTATATGTGTGCATGTAACTTTGTTAATGGTATGGATGGATTCTGAATTCTAACTTTGTTAAATATAGAATAGGAAATTGAAAAATCACTGATTTATAACAGAAAAGTTATAAAAGCTTATGCTTTAAAACTGGATCTGGTCTATATTTTATCTATTATCAATTGATTCATTAATATTTTTGGAGCCTATCTTTGAATAGGTCACTGTTGTTTATGTTTTCTGTAATTGTAGTACTTTTCTTTCATTTCTTAATCAAGGAAGGGATATTTCAGACCTAAATCTCCTTATTATGTGTTTTCTACCAAGGTGTTTAAATATGCTGAAATTAGGTATTAAATATGCTGAAGTAATGACAGACTATAGTAAGTTCCAAATAGTTATTTCCTTTTTGTATTTAATCTCATGTTAGAAAACCGTTTCTTATAAAATTCAAGTTAGCAAACAAAGATCATCTTTCTTAAGTTCTGTGGAGGCAATGCCAATTTGTAACATATGTCTTTTCTGTTTTAAATTCATATGTCTTTTATGTTTTAGGGTTATATAATAGCTAGTAAAATGTCTTCTACTTTATACTTAGTAATGCCATAATTATTAGTGATGTAAAATTTAATCAATTTGTCTCATATAAATACAGGTAGCTAATTTTTTATGGAAGTAACACACAGTTGGCAAAGTGCCAATCAACTAGCATTTATTTATTACCAACTATGTGCCTTGAAACATGGAGGTAGAAGGAAAAACAGCTCTTAATGAGCTCAAAATACAGATGGAGAGAAAAGGTAACTGTGGTAAAACAGAGAACAATATATACTCAAGTGCTAAACTATATCATACAATAAAACTAAGACTAGTCAAAAAGGGAAAAGATATCCACTGTGGTCTGACATTAAAAGCTATGAAACATTACAAATTAATTCTAGTCAATAATTTACTATAATTATTCAATAAAATATTGACTAATAGTTTAAAATTTCATAAATAAGTAGGAAATTAGACTATTTTTCTTTTTCATGAAGGCACTTCACAAGTTGAAATATCAGTCCCTGGATTATAACAAGTTTAGTATGTGTATGTTTGTGCTCAGCTATACATGTTCCTAAGAATGTGATTGAAAGCTTTTTATTTTTCCTTTGAGGGTAAGGATTGTATCTTTAATTTTTTTCTTACTTTTGTTTCTAAAGCCTATATGGTAAATGCTGAGTAAATGGGGACCTTCTAGACTAAACCTCCTATAAAGCAGTAAATGCATCTTACTCATTTATGCAACAGCTACATGTTTCTGAATGAATCTATGCTAAAAGAACTGATTATAATTAATCACTAAGTAGCTGTTTCCATCTCATTTACTTATGCTTAGTTTCTATTCTCCAGTAGTATGGCTGTCCCCACCTCTGTGCCTCCATTTTTATTGTAGCTTTTAATTTTGAAAATCTTTAAAGACTCACAAGAAGTTATAAAAATAGTAATAGGGGAGCTGTGTATCCATCATCCACATTCCCCAAAGAGATCTCACACAACTACAGCAAATTATTATCAAAGCCAGGAAATTGATATTGTGTGCATTTTGAATTGGGGGGAAAAAACAAAATCAGGGTTCCCAAGAAGCTAAAGTGAGGTAATTGATATGGAGCTGATGCTGACCTTATTTTAATTCTTTTCTTCTTTTCCCCTCTGTTTTTAAATTCTAGTTTTCTAAGATATCCTATCAAGTTCTATTATTTAGAAAAAAATTAGAACAAAGTAAAATCTTTACTCTTTAGTAAATATGTACTAAAACCTAAACAGTGGTATAGGGAATGGGATTATAGCAGGCTTATGAATTTACATTCCTGTGATGTTTAAGGTTTGATGTTTTATTTTTTTTCCCCAAGCAATAGCTTATTTTAGTTTTGTCATCAGAAAACTCAGTAATTAAGGAATAAAACAAAAACAATTTTGAATGATAAACCATCCAGGAATGCGTGTGGTAAGCCAGTAGAGAATTACTAAAGGGAATAAAAGAACTGAACCATGTTACTCAGTTTCACAATCCCTCGTCATTTTCTAATTACTGATATGTAAAGTATTTGAAGCATATTTGAACAAGTGTTTCAGTAACAACATGCTCAATGAAATGTTTAAAAGAACTCCAGTTTTCCTGGAAAAGATTGTTAACTTTCCAAATATAAATCAGCCATCTGGCAGAGAAATGTTTAAGATTTTGGAGTTTGGTATACCTATTGCCATTTCAGCTTGAAAGATAAATACGTTTAATTAGGAACAGATAAACCCATAGGTATTTCATCTGCCTTCAGTAATTAGTAGTCAGATGTATTTTAGATAAATAAAAGTACACTGGTTCTTCTGAAGTCATCTGCCTTGCAGCATTTTATATGTTGTCTTATGAAAAAAAAAAGATTTGATATGCAAAGCACAATGTATTTTTAATGGGTTTTTTTCCTTCTTAATTCCCCCATTATTTCTAAGATGCCAGTGTAGTTGGGAAAAAGTTTAGTTATAAAATTTAATTTTATTGCTACAAAAGACATGGGGATGTGTTTTTCCCAATCTTTTTACTTTACAAATAGTTTTAGATACCCTTAATATGCTCTTTGGCCATAAAACCAGGTTTTGAACACAGGCCTACTGACTTCATTTCACGCTGTCCTGCTTCTCATCTCCTCTGGAACTGGTCAATTTTGGTAATCTAGAAACTTAAACCCTTGTCTTTGACCACATCCTCACTACCTTCTGGGCTTCCCCGATGGCTCAGATGGTAAAGAATCTACCTGCTATGTGGGAGACCTGGGTTCTATCCCCAGGTCAGGAAGGTCCTCTGGAGAAGGGAATGGCAACCCACTCCAATGTTTTTGCCTAGAGAATTCCATGGACAGAGGAGCCTGACAGGCTACAGTCTATGGGATCACAAAGAGTCAGACATGGCTGAGTGACTAACACTTTCACTTTTCTTTTCACTACCTTCCACTTCTCTTATTTATACCTCACCTGAGATGCTACAAATTTGATTGCTCTTACTTTAGAATTCATGAACCCCTTATGACTTCATCTGACTTCTCACCCTGCCTGGCCTATTTGCGCATGATCAGTCATTTAAAAAACTACCTTCTTTATTATCAATGAAAAAATAATTTTTTGACAATGAATGTGTGTGAAAATAACGTAAGAGTTACAAAGTTTCCTGACCTTAGCTTACTTGTTATTCCAGAATCTTCTCAACTCTTGTCTATATATATAATCTCCAACCCTGATCTTGATTCATCATATTTTTGCTGCAGAATAAAGTCATAGTCAGATTAATAGGGTTTGGGACATATTTTTGCTGCATAATTTCATCTAGGCTCTAACTTCTCTCTATAAAATCTGTGAAAAAATTTTAATCCCTTTTTCAAATCTTTTGTATTCTTCTTGAACTGTCAAGTTGTTTTTTACATCTAGACTCTTACTCTCAGCATTTAGACTTGATTCATTTTTGTCTTTTTAGTCACTTTTCAGCACAAGCTGCTTTTAGGGAAATTCCCTGGAAGTTCCCTTGATACTGATGAAGATATTTCAGTCCTCTCCTTCATGCAGACTGCTGGGTGACATTTTTCCTAAGCCATTACCAAGAAAAGTTGTTACTTTCTAAAAATTGACGTATAGTTGATGTACAGTATTATATATTACAAATGTACAGTATAGTGATTCATGATATTTAAAGGTTATATTCAATTTATAGTTATAAAATATTGGCTATATTCCCTGTATATTCCAATGTGTCCTTATAGCTTATTTTACACATAATAGTTTGTACCTCTTAATTCCCTACCACTGTATTGCCCGTCCCCTTTCCCTCTCCCCATGGGTAACCAGTAGTTTCTTCTCTGAATCTCTGAATCTGTTTCTTTTTTGTTATATTCATTAGTTTGTTTTATTTTTTAAATTCCACATATAAGTGATATCAAACAGCCTTTGTCTTTATCTGTCTGACTTCTTTTACTAAGCATAATACACTCCAAGTCCATGTATGTTGTTGCAAATGGCAAACTTTCCTTCTTCTTAATGACTGAGTAGCATTCCATTGTATATGTATATCACGTCCTCTATATGCATTCATCTGTTGGTGGACACTTAGGTTGCTTCTATATCTTGACCATTATAAATAGTGCTGGTGTGAACATTGGATGCACGTATCTTTTCAAATCTGTGTTTTTGTTTTGTTTCAGTTATGTACTTAGGAGTGGAATTGCTGAGTCATATGATAGTACTAGGGCTTCCCTGGTAGCTCAGTTGATAAGGAATCAGCCTGCCATTCAGGAGACCCTGGTTTCATCCCTGGATTGGGAAGATCCCCTGGAGGAGGGCATGGCAACCCACTCCAGTATTCTTGCCTGGAGAATCCCCATGGACAGAGGAGCCTGGCAGGCTACAGTCCATGGGGTCACAAAGAGTCGGACACGACTGAGCAACTAAGCACAGCACAGCACACGTGATAGTACTGTGTTTAGTTTTTTGAGAAACCTCCATACTGTTTTCAATAATATTAGGCTACAGGAATTTACATTGCCATCATTATATGAGGGGTTCATTTTCTCTACATTCTCACCAGCATTTGCCATTTGTGTTCTCTTTTCTGATAGCCATTGTGACAGATGTGAAGTGTTATCTCACTGTGGTTTTGATTTGCATTTTCCTGATGATTAGCGATGTTGAACACTGTGTGCCTCCTGGCCATCTGCATATCCTCTTTAGAAAAAGATATATTCAGGTTTTGTGCCCAACTTAAATCATATTTTTAAAAAAGATTTAAATATTTATCTTTGGCTGTTCTGGGTCTTAGTTGCAGCACGTGGAATCTTCAGTCCTTGCAGCATGCAAATTCTTAGTTGTGCCATGTGAGATCTTACTCCTTGACCAGGACTTGAACCTGGGCCCCCTACATTAGGAGTGTGGAGTCTTAGCCACTGGATCACCAGGGAAGTCCCTAATCAGCTTTTTAAAAAAAAAATATTGAGTTGTATGGGCTGTTTATATATTTTGGATATTAACCCCTTATTGGTCATATCATGTGCAAATATTTTCTCCCATTTAACAGGTTGTCTTCTTATTTTGTTGATGGCTTCCTTTGCTATGCAAAAGCTTTTAAGTTTAATTAGGTACCATTTGTTTGTTTTTGCTCTTCTTTATCTTAGGAGACAGATCTAAAAAAATATTGCTACAGTTTATATCACAGAGTGTTCTATGTATTTTCCTTTAGGAGTTTTGTTTCCAGGCTTATACTTAGGTCTTTAATACATTCTGAATTTATTTTTGTTTTTGTATGAGAAAATATTCTTATTTCATTATTTTACATGTAGCTGTTCAGTTTTCTCAGCACCAGTTGTTGAAGAGACTGTCTTTTCTCCATTGTATATTCTTGCCTCCTTTCTTATACATTAATTGAGCATGGATTTATGTCTGCATTATCAATTCTGTTCCATTGATCTATGTGTGTATTTTTTGTGTCGAGACCATACATTTTGATGATATGATACTATAGCTTTGTAGTATTGTCTGAAGACAGGGAGCATGAGTACTCTACCTCTGTTCTTCTTTCTCAAGATTGCTTTGGCTATTCCAGATCTTTCGTGTTTCCATAAAAATTTTATTTTATTTTGGCCACACTGCACAGCTTGTGGTATCTTAGTTCCCTGACCAGGGATTGATTCAGGCCTTCAGTGGTGAAAGCATGGAGTCCTAATCCCTGGACCACCAGGGAATTCCCTCCATACAAATTTTAAAATTATTTGTTCTATTGCTGTGAAAAATACCATTGGTATTTTGATAAGTATTGCATTGAATCTATACCTTGCCTAGAGTTAAAGTGATAGTCACTCAGTCGTGTTTGACTGTTTGTGACCCCATGGACTAGATAGTGCATGGAATTCTGCAGGCCAGAATACTGGAGTGGGTAGCCTTTCCCTTCTCCAGGGGATCTTCTCAACCCAGGCATCATACCCAGGTCTCCAGCATTGCAGCTGGTTTCTTTACCAGCTCAGCCACAAGGGAAGCCCAAGAATACTGGAGTGGGTAGCCTATCCCTTCTCCAGCAGATCTTCCCAACCCAGGAATCAAACCAGGGTCTCCTGCATTGCAGGCGGATTCTTTAACAACTGAGCTACGAGGGAAACCCTCATAGTTAAATGAGTTAAAATCGTCATTTTAACAATATTAATTCTTCCAGTCCAAGAACGTGGTACGTCTTTTCATCTGTTTGTGTTATCTTCATTTTTTTCATCAGTTGCTTATAGTTTTCCAACTGTGGGTCTTTTACCTTCTTCAGTTCAGTTCAGTCCAGTCACTCAGTCATGTCCGACTCTTTGCAACTCCATGAATTGCAGCACGCCAGGCCTCCCTGTCCATCACCAACTCCCAGAGTTCACTCAAACTCACATCCATCAAGTTGGTGATGCCATCCAGCCATCTCATCCTCTGTCGTTCCCTTCTCCTCCTGGATCCCCTCCTCCCAGTCCCTCCCAGCATCAGAGTGTTTTCCAATGAGTCAACTCTTTGCATGAGGTGGCCAAAGTAGTGGAGCTTCAGCTTTAGCATCATTCCTTCCAAAGAACACCCAGGTCTGATCTCCTTCAGAACGGACTGGTTGGATCTCCTTGCAGTCCAAGGGACTCTCAAGTCTTCTCCAACATCACAGTTCAAAAGCATCAATTCTTCGGCTCTCAGCTTTCTTCACAGTCCAACTCTCACATCCATACATGACTACTGGAAAAACCATAGCCTTGACTAGACAGACCTTTGTTGGCAAAGTAATGTCTCTGCTTTTGAATATGCTATCTAGGTTGGTCATAACTTTCCTTCCAAGGAGTAAGCGTCTTTTAATTTCATGGCTGCAATCACCATCTGCAGTGATTTTAGAGCCCCAAAAAATAAAGTCTGGCACTGTTTCCACTGTTTCCCCATCTATTTCCCATGAAATGATGGGACCAGATGCCATGATCTTCGTTTTCTGAATGTTGAGCTTTAAGCCAACTTTTTCACTCTCCTCTTTCACTTTCATCAAGAGGCTCTTCAGTTCCTCTTCACTTTCTGCCATAAGGGTGGTGTCATCTGCATATCTCAGGTTATTGATATTACCTCCTTAGATAGGTTTATTCCCAGGTATTTTGTTCTTTTTGGTGCAATAATAAATGAGATTATTTCCTTCTTTTTTTATGTACATTGTTTTTAATTTTATTTATTTATTATTGGCTATGCTGGGTCTTCTTTACTGCAGTCACTTATTTCTAGTTGCAGGGAGCAGAGGCTGCTTTCTAGTTGCAGGGCATGGGCTTCTCATTGCAGTGGCTTCTCTTGTTGCAGAGCACAAGCTCTAGGGCATGCAAGTTTCAGTAGTTGTGGCATGTGGGCTCAGTATTTGCAGCTCTCAAGCTCTAGAGCGTAGGCTCAATAGTTGTGGCACACAGGCTCAGCTGCTCTGTGGCATGTTGGATCCTCCTCGATCGGGGATTAAACTCACGTCTCCTGCATTGCCACTGAGCCACCAGGGACTTCTTTTTCTGATAGTTCATTGTTAGTGTATAGAAAAACAACAGATTTCTGTGTATTAATTTTATGTCTGCAGCTTTACCAAGCTCTACCAAATTCACTGGTAAGGTCTAGTAGTTTTCTGGTGGCATCGTTAGGATTTTATATGTATAGTGTTTGTCATCTGCAAAGAGTGACAGTCTTCTTCCTTTTAAATTTAAATTCCTTTTGTTTTTTTTTTTGTCTGAATTCTATGACTAGGACTTCCAATACTATATTAAATAAAAATAGTAAGAGTTTGCATCCCTGTGTTGTTCCTAATCATTGAGGAAATGCTTTCAGCTTTTCACTGTTTTAGTATGATGTTAACTGTCTGCTAAGTCTGCTAAGTCACTTCAGTTGTGTCCAACTCTGTGCGACCCCATAGACGGCAGCCCACCAGGCTCCCCTGTCCCTGGGATTCTCCAGGCAAGAACACTGGAGTGGCTTGCCATTTTCTTCTCCAATGCATGAAAGTGAAAAGTGAAAGTGAAGTCACTCAGTCGTGTCCGACCCTCAGTGACCCCATGGACTGCAGCCTTCCAGGCTCCTCCATCCATGGGATTTTCCAGGCAAGAGTACTGGAGTGGGGTGCCATTGCCTTCTCTGGATGTTAACTGCGGGTTGTCATTAATGACTGTCATTATATGAGCATATGTTCCCTCTGTTCCAACTTGAGAAAAATGTCATAAACAAATGTTGTTGTTGTTCAATCACTAAGTCATGTCCAATTCTTTGCAACCCTGTGGACTACAGTATGCCAGGCTTCCCTGTCCTTCACTATCTCCCAGAATTTTCTCAGACTCATGTCCTTTGATTAGGTGATGCTATCCAGCCATCTCATTGCCTGTCACCCCCTTTTCCTTCTGCCCTCAAACTTTCCCAGCATCAGAGTCTTTTGCAATGAGTTGGCTCTTTGCATAAGGTGGCCAAAGTTTTGGAGCTTCAGCTTCATCATCAGCCCTTCCAAATGAATATTTCAGGGTTAATTTTCCTTAGGATTGACTGGCTTGATGTCCTTGCTATCCAAAGGACTCTCAAGAGTATTCTCCAGTGCCACAGTTTGAAAGCATCAATTCTTTGGTACTCAGCCCTCTCTTCGGTCCAACTCTCACATTTGTACATAACTACTGGAAAAACCATCAGATCAGATCAGATCAGTCGCTCAGTCGTGTCCGACTCTTTGCGACCCCATGAATCGCAGCACGCCAGGCCTCCCTGTCCATCACCAACTCCCGGAGTTCACTCAGACTCACGTCCATCGAGTCAGTGATGCCATCCAGCCATCTCATCCTCTGTCATCCCCTTCTCCTCCTGCCCCCAATCCCTCCCAACATCAGTCTTTTCCAATGAGTCAACTCTTCGCATGAGGTGGGCCAAGTACTGGAGCTTCAGCTTTAGCATCATTCCTTCCAAAGAAATCCGAGGGCTGATCTCCTTCAGAATGGACTGGTTGGATCTCCTTGCAGTCCAAGGGACTCTCAAGAGTCTTCTCCAACATCACAGTTCAAAAGCATCAATTCTTTGGCGCTCAGCCTTCTTCAGAGTCCAACTCTCACATCCATACATGGACCATTGGAAAAACCATAGCCTTGACTAGACGGACCTTTGTCGGCAAAGTAATGTCTCTGCTTTTGAATATGCTATCTAGTTGGTCAGAACTTTCCTTCCAAGGAGTAAGCGTCTTTTAATTTCATGGCTGCAGTCTCCATCTGCAGTGATTTTGGAGCCCCAAAAAATAAAGTCTGACACTATTTCCACTGTTTCCCCATCTATTTCCCATGATGTGATGGGACTGGATGCCATGATCTTCGTTTTGTGAATGTTGAGCTTTAAGCCAACTTTTTCACTCTCCACTTTCACTTTCATCAAGAGGCTTTTTAGTTCCCCTTCACTTTCTGCCATAAGGGTGGTGTCATCTGCATATCTGAGGTTATTGATGTTTCTCCCAGCAAGCTTGATTCCAGCTTGTGTTTCTTCCAGTCCAGCGTTTCTCATGATGTACTCTGCATGTAAGTTAAATAAACAGGGTGACAATATACAGCCTTGACGTAGTCCTTTTCCTATTTGGAACCAGTCTGTTGTTCCATGTCCAGTTCTAACTGTTGCTTCCTGACCTGCATACAGATTTCTCAAGAGGCAGATTAGGTGGTCTGGTATTCCCATCTCTTTCAGAATTTTCCACAGTTTATTGTGATCCACACAGTCAAAGGCTTTGGCATAGTCAATAAAGCAGAAATAGATGTTTTTCTGGAACTCTCTTGCTTTTTCCATGATCCAGCAGATGTTGGCAATTTGATCTCTGGTTCCTCTGCCTTTTCTAAAACCAGCTTGAACGTCTGGAAGTTCACGGTTCACATATTGCTGAAGCCTGGCTTGGAGAATTTTGAGCATTACTTTACTAGCATGTGAGATGAGTGCAATTGTGCGGTAGTTTGAGCATTCTTTGGCATTGCCTTTCTTTGGGATTCGAATGAAAACTGACCTTTTCTAGTCCTGTGTCCACTGCTGAATTTTCCCAATTTGCTGGCATATTGAGTGCAGCAGTTACACAGCATCATCTTTCAGGATTTGAAATAGCTCTTCTGGAATTCTGTCACCTCCACTAGCTTTGTTCGTAGTGATGCTTTCTAAGGTGCACTTGACTTCACATTCCAGGGTGTCCGGCTCTAGGTCAGTGATCACACCATCATGATTATCTTGGTCGTGAAGATCTTTTTTCTACAGTTCTGTGTATTCTTGCCATCTCTTCTTAATATCTTCTGCTTCTGTTAGGTCCATACCATTTCTGTCCTTTATCGAGCCCATCTTTGCATGAAATGTTCCCTTGGTATCTCTAATTTTCTTGAAGAGATCTCTAGTCTTTCACATTCTGTTGTTTTCCTCTATTTCTTTGCATTGATCACTGAGGAAGGCTTTCTTATCTCTTCTTGCTATTCTTTGGAATTTTGCATTCAGATGCTTATATCTTTCCTTTTCTCCTTTGCTTTTCACTTCTCTTCTTTTCACAGCTATTTGTAAGGCCTCCCCAGATAGCCATTTTGCTTTTTTGCATTTCTTTTCCATGGGGATGGTCTTCCTCCCTGTCTCCTGTACAATGTCACGAACCTCAGTCCATAGTTCATCAGGCACTCTATCTATCAGATCTAGGCCCTTAAATCTTATTTCTCACTTCCACTGTATAATCATAAGGGATTTGATTTAGGTCATACCTGAATGGTCTAGTGGTTTTCCCTACTTTCTTCAATTTAAGTCTGAATTTGGCAATAAGGAGTTCATGGTCTGAGCCACAGACAGCTCCTGGTCTTGTTTTTGCTGACTGTATAGAGCTTCTCCATCTTTGGCTGCAAAGAATATAATCAATCTGATTTTGGTGTTGACCATCTGGTGATGTCCATGTGTAGAGTCTTCTCTTATGTTGTTGGAAGAGGGTGTTTGTTATGCCCAGTGTATTTTCTTGGCAAAACTCTATTAGTCTTTGCCCTGCTTCATTCCATATTCCAAGGCCAAATTTGCCTGTTACTCCAGGTGTTTCTTGACTTCCTACTTTTGCATTCCAGTCCCCTATAATGAAAAGGACATACTCTATAGCTTTGATTATATGGACCTTTGTCAGCAATGTGAAGTCTACTTTTTAATACACTGTCTAGATTTGTCATAGCTTTTCTTCTTTTAGTTTAATGGCTGCCGTCACTGTCAACACTGATTTTTGATCCCAAGAAAATAAAGTATGCCACCATTTCCACTTTTTCCCCATCTATTAGCCATGAAGTGCTGGGACCAGATGCCATGATCTTAGCTTTTTGAATGTTGAATTTTTAAGCCAGTTTTTTTACTCTCTTTCTTTACCTTCATCAAGAGGCTCTTTAATTCCTCTTCCCTTTCTGCCATTAGCATAGTATCATCTACATATCTGAAAATGTTAATACTTCTTCTGGCAATCTTGAATCTAGCCTGTGACTCTAGCCTAGCATTTTTCGTGATGTATTCTGCAGAGAAGTTAAATAAGCAGGGTGACAATATACAGCCTTGACACACTTCTTTCCCAATTTGGAAACAGTCCATTGTTCCATTAAGGTTCTAACTGATGCTTCTTGACCTGCATACAGGTTCCTGGTGGTCTGGTATTCCCATCTCTTTAACAATTTCCCACAGTTTGTTGTGATCCACACAGACAAAGGCTTTAGCGTAGTCAGTGAAACAGAAGTAGATGCTTTTCTGGAATCCCCTTGCTTTCTCTGTTTCCAGCGAATGTTGGCAATTTGATCTGTGGTTCCTCTGCCTTTTCTAAATCCAACTTGTACATCTGGAAGTTCTTGGTTCTCATACTGTTGAAGCCTAGCTTGAAGGATTTTGAGCTTTGCCTTGTTATCATGTGAAATGAGCGCAATTGTATGATAGTCTGAACATTGTTTGGCACTGCCCTTCTTTGAAATTGGAATGAAAACTGACCTTTTCCCATCTTGTGGCCACTGCTGAGTTTTCCAAATTTGCTGACAAATTGAGTGCAGCACTTTAACAGCATCATCTTTTAGGATTTGAAATAGCTCATCTGGAATTCCATCACCTCCACTAGCATGTAGTAATGCTTCCTAAGGCCCACTCGACTTCACATTCCAGTATGTCTGGCTCTAGGTAAGTAACTATACCATGATGTTTATCGAGGTCATTAAGACCTTTTTGTACAATTCTTCTGGGTATTCTCCCCCTCCCCCCTTTTTTTTATAATTTTAAATTTATTTATATTCTGCTTGAAGGATACTTGCTTTACAGAATTGTGCTGGTTTATGCTAAACATTAACATAAATCAGCCATAAGTATACATATGTCCCTTCCCTCTTGATCCTCCTCTCATCTTCCTGCCCATCCCACCACTCTAGTTGTTACAGAGTCCTGGTTTGAGTTCTCTGAGTCATACAGCAAATTCCCATTGGCTATGTGTTTTACATATGGTAATGTAACTTTCCATGTTACTATCTCCCACCCTCTCCTTCTTCCCGCTACCCCCATGTCCAAAAGTCTGTTTTTTGTGTCTGTGTCTTGATTGCTGTTGCTGCTGCTTCAGTCGTGTCCAACTGGGCAACCCCATGGACGGCAGCCCACCAGGCTCCCCTGTCCATGGGATTTTCCAGGCAAGAGTATTGGAGTGGGTTGCCTTTACCTTCTCCCTGTGTCTTGATTGCTGCCTTGCAAATAATTTCATCGGTACCATCTTTCTAGATTCCATATATATGCCTTAATGTATTTGTTTTTCTCTTTCTGACTTACTTCCCTCTGTATAATAGGCTCTGGATTCATCAACCTCATTAAAATTGACTCAAATGTGTTCCTTTTTATGGCTGAGTAATATTCCATTGTGTATATGTACCACAACTTCTTTATCCATTCATCTGTTGATGGACATCTAGGTTGCTTCCATATCCCAGCTGTTGTACATAGTGCTGCAGTGAGCTTTGGGGTACATGTGTCTTTTTCAATTTTGGTTTCCTCAGGATATATGCCTAGTAGTGATATTGCTGGGTAGTATGGTGGTTTTATCCTAAGGAATCTCCATACCATCTTCCATAATGGCTGTATCAATTTACATTTCCATCAACAGTGAAAGAGAGTTCCCTTTTCTCCACACCCTCTTCAGCATTTATTGTGTGTAGACTCTGGTGATGGCCATTCTGACTGGTCTGAGGTGATATCTCTTTTTATAGTTTTGATTTGCATTTCCTAATAATGAGTGATGTTGAGCATCTTTTCTTGTGTTTGTTAGTCATCTGTATGTCTTCTTTGGAGAAATGTCTTTTTCCCACTTTTTGATTGGGTTGTTTGTTTTTCTGGTATTGAATTGTATGAGCTGCTTATATATTTTGGATATTACTCCTTTTTCAGTTTTTTCATTTGCTATTATTTTCACCCATTCTGAGGGTTGTCTTTTCACTTTGTTTATAGTTTCCTTTGCTGTGCAAAAGCATTTAATTAGGTCCCATAATCATATAGGATTTTTGAGCACAAACATAAAAATATGGTTTTTTTAATTTCCATTATTTTATTCCATTTTATTTCCATATATTGATTTTTATTTCCATTCTTGTAGGAGGTGGGTCAGGGAGAATCTTGTGATTTTTGTCATAGATTGTTTTGCCTATATTTTCCTCTAAGGGTTTTTTAGTTTCTGGTCTTCATTTAGGTCTTTCATCCATTTTGAGTTTATATTTGTGTATGGTGTTAGGAAGTGTTTTAATTTTATTCTTTTACATGCAGCTGTCCAGTTTTCCCAGTACCACTTATTGAAGAGGCTATCTTTGCCCCATTGTATATTCTTGCCTCCTTTGTCAAAAATAAGGTACCCATAGGTGCATGGATTTATCTCTGGGCTTTCTATCTTGTTCCATTGGCCTATATTTCTGTTTTTGTGCCAGTACCATACTGTCTTTTGACTGTACCTTTGTAATATAGTCTGAAGTCAGGAAGGTTGATTCCTCCAACTCCATTCTTCTTTCTCCAGATTGATTTGGCTATTCAGGGTCTTTTGGTAATTTGGTAGGGATCACATTGAATCTGTAGATTGTGTTTGGTAGTATAGTCATTTTCACAATATTGATTCTTCCTACCCAGGAACATGGAATATCTCTCTATCTGTTTATGTCCTCTTTGATTTCTTTCATCAGTGTCTTACAATTTTCTTTTTTTTTTTTTATTTTATTTTTAAACTTTACAATATTGTATTAGTTTTGCCAAATATCAAAATGAATCCGCCACAGGTATACCTGTGTTCCCCATCCTGAACCCTCCACCCTCCTCCCTCCCCTACCCTCCCTCTGGGTCGTCCCAGTGCACCAGCCCCAAGCATCCAGTACCGTGCATCGAACCTGGACTGGCGACTTGTTTCATACATGATATTATACATGTTTCAATGCTATTCTCCCAAATCTCCCCACCCTCTCCCTCTCCCACAGAGTCCATAAGACTGATCTATACATCAGTGTCTCTTTTGTTGTCTCGTACACAGGGTTATTGTTACCATCTTTCTAAATTCCATATATATGCATTAGTATACTGTATTGATGTTTTTCTTTCTGGCTTACTTCACTCTGTATAATAGGTTCCAGTTTCATCCATCTCATTAGAACTGATTCAAATGTATTCTTTTTAATGGCTGAGTAATACTCCATTGTGTATATGTACCACAGCTTTCTTATCCATTCATCTGCTGATGGGCATCTAGGTTGCTTCCATGTCCTGGCTATTATAAACAGTGCTGCGATGAACATTGGGGTACACGTGTCTCTTTCCCTTCTGGTTTCCTCCGTGTGTATGCCCAGCAGTGGGATTGCTGGATCATAAGGCAGTTCTATTTCCAGTTTTTTAAGGAATCTCCACACTGTTCTCCATAGTGGCTGTACTAGTTTGCATTCCCACCAACAGTGTAAGAGAGTTCCCTTTTCTCCACACCCTCTCCAGCATTTATTGCTTGTAGACTTATGGATTGCAGCCATTCTGACTGGCATGAAATGGTACCTCATTCTGTATACAGTTCTTTTGTCTCCTTAGGTAGGCTTATTCCTAGATATTTTATTCTTTTTGTTGCAGTGGTGAATGGAGTTGATTCCTTAATTTCTCTTTCAGATTTTTTCATTGTTAGTATATCAAAATGCAAGTGATTTCTGTGTATTGATTTTTGTATCCTATGACTTTGCTAAATTCACTGATTAACTCTAGTAATTTTCTGATAATATCTTTAGGGTTTTCCACGTATAGTAGCATGTCATCTGCAAACAGGGAAAGTTTTACTTCTTCTTTTCTGATCTGGATTCCTTTTATTTCTTTTTCTTCTTTGCTTGCCATAGCTAGGACTTCCAAAATATGTTGACTAATAGTGGTGAGAGTTGGTAACTTTATCTCATTCCTGATCTTGGAATGCTTTCAGTTTTTCACCACTGAAAAACCAGTGTTTGCTGTGGGCATATCATATACGGCCTTTACTATGTTGAGGTAGGTTCCTTCTATGCCCATTTTTTGAAGAATTTTTAATCATAAATGTGTACTGAATTTTGTCAAAGGTTTATTCTGCATCTATTGAGGTTATCATATGGTTTTTATCTTTCAATTAGTTTATATGGTGTATCACATGGATTGATTTGCGAGTATTAAAGAATCCTTGCATCCCTGGGATAAACCCAACTTGATCATGGTGTATGATTGGCCACCTCTTCTTAATCTCTTCTCTTTCTGTTAGGTTCTTGCTGTTTCTGTCCTTTATTGTGCCCATCTTTGCATGAAATGTCCCCTTGGTATCTCCAATTTTTTTTTTTTTAAAGACCTCCTCTAGTCTTTCGCATTCTATTATTTTCCTCTATTTCTTTGTATTATTCACTTAAGAAGGCTTTCTTATCTCTCCTTGCTTTCTCTGGAACTCTGCATTCATTTGGGTATGTCTTTCTCTTTCTCCTTTGCCTTTTGCTTCTCTTCTCTTCTCAGCTGTCGTAAGCCCTCCTCAGACAACTATTTTGCATTTTTGCATTTCTTTTTCTTAGGGATGGTTTTGGTCACCGCCTCCTGTACAGTTTACTGTCTGTCAGATCTATATTTTGAATCTTTTCATCACTTCCACTGTAAAATCATAACAGATTTGATTTAGGTCATACCTGAATGGCCTAGTGGTTTTCCTTACTTTCTTGAATATAAGTTTGAATTTTGAAGCAATGAATTCATGATCTGAGCCACAGTTAGCTCCAGATCTTATTTTTGCTGACTGTATAGAGCTTCTCCATCTTCAGCTGAAAAAATATAATCCATCTGATTTTGATATTGAGCATCTGGTGATGTCCATGTGTAGAGTCATCTCTTGTGTTGTTGGAAGAGGGTCTTAGCCATATTCTGTTTGCCTTTACCTTGCTTAATTTTGTACTTCTAGGTCAAACTTGCCTGTTACTCCAGGTATCTCTTGACTTCCTCTGTTTGCATTCCAGTCTCCTATGATGAAAAGGACATCTTGTTTTGATGTTAGTTCTAGAAGATCTTGGAGGTCTTCATGCAACCATTCAAGTTCAGCTCTTTGACATTATTCGTTGGGACATAAACTTTGATTATGGTGTTGTTGAATGGTTTCCCTTGGAACAAACCAAGATCATTTTGTCATTTTTGAGATTGCACCTATGTACTGCATTTTGGACTCTCTTGTTGACTGTAAGGACTGCTCCATTCTTTCTAAGGGATTCTTACCCACAGTAGTAGATATAATGGGTATCTGAATTAAATCGATTTTGAATTTTTCAAAAGCCTTTTCTACAAGTATTGGGTTTCAGAAATTACAAAATCTTTGCATACCTAGGGTAAATCCCACTTGATCATGGTGCATGATCCTTTTACCATATTATTGTATTTAGTCTGCAGTTATTTGATTTACTAGTATTTGGTTGAGGATTTTTGCATCTATGTTCATCAGTGATAATGGTCTATAATTTTCTTTTTTGTAGTATCTTTGTCTGGTTTCGGTGTTAAGGTGATTCTGGCTGCAAAGGATAAGTTCAGAAATGTTCCTTCCTCTGCAGTTTTTTGGAATACTATAAAATGAATAAGCATTAACTCTTCTGTAAACTTTGATAGACTTCATTCATGAAGCCATCTGGTCCTAGATTTTGTTTCTTAGGAGTTTTAAAATTACTGATTTAGTTTGCTTACTGGTAATTGATCTGTTCATATTTTCTATTTCTTCCTGGTTCAGTCTTGGGAGATTGTACCTTTTTAAAAATGTGTCCATTTCTTTGAGGTGGTTCATTTTATTGGCATGTAGTTTAATAGTGGTCGCTCATGAATCTTTAGATGTCAGTTTTAAATTCTTCTGTTTCAATTCTGATTTTATGGATTTGGTTTCTCTCCTTTGTTTCTTAATATATATGGCTAAAGATTTATCAATTTTGCTTATCTTTTCAGAGAGCCTTTAGTTTCATCATTCTTTTCTATTGATTTTTTAGTCTCTATTTTATTTCTTCTCTGATCTTTATGATTTCTTTTCTCCTGCTAACTCTGTGTTTGTTTATTCTTCTTTTTCTAGTTCCTTTAAGTGTAAAGTTAGGTTGTTTGAGATTTTCTTTTCTGATTTAGCTTTTATAAGTGTAAATTTCCCTCTTAGAACAGATTTTGCTAAATCTTATAAATTTCAAATCATCGTGTTTTCATTTGTCTTTAGATATGTTTCTATTTCCTGTTTGACTTCTCCAGCGATGCATTATTTAGTACTTTATTGTTTAGCCTCCATGTGTTTGTATTTTTTGTAGTTTTTCTTTTTTTGTAGTTGAGTTCTAGTCTCACAACATTGTGGTCAGAAAAGATGCTTCACATGATTTCAGTTTTCTTAAATTTACTGAGGATTGTTTTGTGGCCAGCATGTGATCTATCCTGGAGAATGTTCCATGTGCACTTGTAAAGAATGTATATTCTGCTGCACAATATTCAGATGAATATTCTATGTATATATCAATTAAGTCCATCATTTCTAATGTGTCATTTTAGGCTTATTGATTTTCTGTCTGGATGATCTGTTCATTAATGTAAGTAGGACGCTAAAGTCCCCCACTAGAATTGTGTTACTGTTGATATCTCCCTTTATGTCTGTTAATATTTGCTTTATGTATTTAAATGTTCCTATGTTGGGTGCATATGTTGTTACATATGTTTACGATTGTATCTTCTTCTTGGATTAATCCCTTGACCATTATGTACTATCCTTCTTTGTTTCTTGTAACAGTCTTTATTTTAAAGTCTATTTTGTCTGATATAACTTTTGCTACCTCACCTTATTTTTTTTTTACTTCCACCCCCTCACTTTCAGTCTGTGTATATCTTTAGATCTGAAGTGAGTCTCTTGTAGGCAGCATCTTTTGGGTCTTAGTTTTATATCCATTCAGCTACTCTGTGTCTTTTGATTGGAGCATTCAGTACATTTACATTTAAAGGAATTATTGATACATATGTTATTATTGCCATTTTGTTAATTATTTTGGAGTTGTCTTGTGGGCCTTTATTTTTTCCTTTCTTCTTCTTTTATTCTCTTGTGATGTGATGACTGTCTTTAGAGTTATATTTGGATTCTTTTTTCTTTTTGTGTGTATATGTATTATAGATTTTTGGTTTGTGGTTACCATGAGGTAAATAGGTATATGAGTATGTGTATTGTTGCTGATACCACAATGTCAGATGCATCTTAACCACCCTGCATTTGTACTCTCCTTCTCTCATGATACTGTTATTTTATCATATTTTACATCCAAATGGTTTCTATATTCCTTACCTGCTTATTGTGGATATCAGTGGTTTTACTACTTTTGTCTTTTAATCTTCATGCTAGCTTTGTGCATGGATGGTCCTGGGGTTATTTCCAGACTACTGGAAGGCAGAGCAGGTCTTGGAGTCTAGTTGCAGGATCCAGGGATTCTAGAGCTGGTGTCAGATTACTGCCAGTGGTAGGTGGGTTTCTGACACAGAGCCTGGGGAGTCCAGAAGCTTGAACTGGCCTGCTAGTGGGCAGAATCAGGGCTAAGTTTGTCTCAGGGCAGGGTATGGCCTTTTGGTCAATGATCTGGGTCTGAAGGCTGCAGGATTGTGGTTTTTTTGCATGTGGTGCCTGCCCATGGTGGGAGGAGGAAGTTCCTGGGCCCTCTGTTGGTAAGGGCTGTGTCCAGAGGCAGCTACAGGCTCATGGGGTCTTCAGGCAGCCTGTCTGCTGATGGGTGGCCCAGTTAGTTGCATGGCCTAAGGCGTCCCAGGACTGGTGACTATAGTTTGTTGGGGCATGGCTGGGTCCTAGGGCTAACTAGAGGGAGGATTCCACAATGACATGTGCCAACACCAATGTCCACCTGGTAGAAGGAGCTCCCTAGAATGGTTGCCACTGGTGTCTTTGTGCCCAGGGTGAGCTGCAATTGCCTCCTACCTCTCTGAGAGAATCTCCGAAACCAGCAGTTAGATCTGACCCAGGTCCCTATGAATATGACTTTTATTTTGAGATCCTGGAAGGTGTGAGATTTTGTGGGCACGCTTTACAAGTGAAGTCTGTATTTTCCCCAGTCCTCTGGTAGCTTCCAAAAGTAAGCTCCACTGACATATTCAAAAGCAGAGGCATTACTTTGTCAACAAAGGTCCATCTAGTCAAGACTATGGTTTTTCCTGTGGTCATGTATGGATGTGAGAGTTGGACTGTAGAGAAAGCTGAGCACCGAAGAATTGATGCTTTTGAACCGTGGTGTTGGAGAAGACTCTTGAGAGTCCCTTGGACTGCAAGGAGATCCAACCAGTCCATTCTGAAGGAGATCAGCCCTGGGATTTCTTTGGAAGGAATGATGCTAAAGCTGAAACTCCAGTACTTTGGCCACCTCATGCAAAGAGTTGACTCATTGGAAAAGACTCTGATGCTGGGAGGGATTGGGGGCAGGAGGAAAAGGGGATGAGAGGGGATGAGATGGCTGGATGGCATCACTGACTTGATGGACGTCAGTCTGAGTGAACTCTGGGAGTTGGTGATGGACAGGGAGGCCTGGAGTGCTGCAATTCATGGAGTCGCAAAGAGTCGGACACGACTGAGCGACTGAATTGAACTGAACTGAACTGACCTTCAAAGCCAAATAAATGCTCTGAGGGTTCATCTTCCTGGTACAGGACCCCTAGAATGGGGAGCCTAACATGGGCTCAGATCTCATACTCTTGTGGGAGAACCTCTGTTGTGGAATTATTCTCCAGTTTGTGTATATCCACCTAGGGGTTCCGACCTTGACTATATTGCAAGTCCACCTGTCCTACTCATCCTGATGTGGTTCCTTCTTTTGTCTTTAATTGTAGAGGATCTTTTCTGGTAGGTTCTGGTCTTTTTCATCAGTGGTTGTTCTGCTTATCATTGTTATTTTGATGTGCTCATGAGAGGAGGTGAACTCATCCCTGATAGATTATTATAAGATAATGGGTATAATTCTCTGTGCTATACAATATAGTGCTGTTGCTTATCTGTTTTGTACATAGTAATTTGTATCTGTTAATTGAATATCCCTAATTTGTCCCTCCCCCTACCCTTTCCCCTTTGGTAACCCCAAGTTTGTCTTCTGTGTCTGTTTATGTTTTATATATGCATTCATTTGTGTTACTGTTTAGATTCCACATGTAGATTATTTCATACAATATTTGTCTTTCTCTGTCTGACTTATTGTATTCAGCAAATATTGCTTAAGTCTCTCCCTGTTGCTACAGATGGCAATATTGCTTTCTTTTTATGGTTGAGTAATATTCCCTTATGTATATTCTGTGTCTTTTTAAACCAGTCATCTGTTGATGTATACTTGGAATCAACCCAGTTGTGGCTAGTTTGTTTTTAATCTACATGCACTATAAACATTGTGGCTGATTATCAACAAAATGAAGCTTCTGTTGTACTGGATTAGGTTTAGTCACTCAGTCATGTCTGACTCTTGTGATCCCATGGACTATAGGCTCCTCTGTCCATGGCATTCTCCAAGGCAAGAATACTGGAGTGGTTTGTCGTTTCCTTCTCCAGGAGATCTTCCCAACCCAGGGATCAAACCTTGGTCTCCTGTATTGCAATCTCTTTACCAACTGAGCCACCAGCGAAGCCCATAGACCAGTTGTGCTGAGGAAGTGCTAATTTTCTTTGGATGTTAGGAGCACAGAAACAAACAGAATGGTATGGACAAAAATGCATCCAATCCTTTTTTTAAAGCAAATTTAACTGATAATTCAGTATAATCACAACCATAAAAAGTCTTATGAAGGCAAATCATGGAGGAAGTAATGATCAATTTTTCCACAGTCATAATAGAAAATTCTTTAATGCCTGTTATATGCCAGGCTGTGTACTTATTCATTGAATAAATACATTTTAGCCACCTACTGTGTGCTAGGTACTTAAATAGACTCTGATAAACAAAATGGACATACTACCTACCTTTATTTCATATTCACACTAACTCTACACCAGATATGTTATGGTTACTTAAATTGAAAATCAGAAGTGTTAACTAGTCCAGAATTGCAGAGTTAACCGTCTGGAATTACACAGCCAGTAAATGATAGAGGGCTTCCCTCATGGCTCAGCTGGTAAAGAATCCACCAGCAATGCAAGAGACCTGAGTTCAATCCCTGGGTTAGGAAGATCTCCTGGAGAAGGGAACAGCTACTCACTCCCATATTCTGGCCTGGAGAATTCCATGGAATGTATAGTCCATGGGTCACAAAGAGTCAGACATGACTGAACAAGTTTCACTTTCTTTCATTAAATTGTAGAGCTAGGATATGAATTCAGGTCTGTGTGGTTCCACAGACCACATTTTTCCTTAAAGCTACAATAATGTGTTCAAATATATGACTGAAGTAAGGGGGTGCAAACACATACAAAGATACAAAAAGGCATGAAACACAATAATATGCATTGCCTAAATGAACTCTGTTGTTTTATCTGGCTTAGATAATCTTGGCTAAATTGTTGCTGCAGTCTCATCTTTGCCCTCCTACAGTCTATTCAAAACATAGCAGCTAGAGTGACCTTAAAATACAAATCCTATTCAGTTACTCTTCCTGTACAGACCCTCCAGTGGAGTGCCTCCTCCCATACCCCATCCCTCCTACCTAACTTGAAGTATCCATAGGCATTGTTATCAGTTTGGTATGTATTCTTTCAACTTTGAGTATTCGTTTGCAACCTTTTTATTTAAATAGGATCATACTGCACATATTATTCTGCAGATTGCTTGTATTTTCAGTTGAATGCCCTATGTTCCTAACATAAAAATCTATATTCCCTTGATATATATTGTTACAAAGTAGAATGAGGAAAGCTGTGTTATTGATTCCAAATTACACAACTCTTTTATCATGTTGCTATATGATGATTTGATTTTATATTCATAAAACTAGCAGCATCTTTTATAACAATTGCCTTCTTGTATCTGCAGCATGAAATAACTTACTTTAAAAAATTACTGTTGCCATAGGAGTAAAATATTTGTCATGTTGCTAGATTCATTATTAGAGCATAGATTCTTAAATTATAGCTAATTGTTAGAATTTCTTCTTTTATTATAGTTAACTTCCAGTTGAATACTTTCAACTGCTCTTGCCGGCGCTCTTTAGTAGACATGTTAAGGCTATGTAAAGTAAAATGAAAAACTGAGAGCCGATCATGGAAGCAAGGGACTTGGCTTTACTCATTCAAGGCTATTAAATAAGTGAATTGTGCCACTGTGGGTAAAGACTGCAAACTACAGCCTCATATTTGCTTTTGATGGAAAATATGATTTTCAATATATTCTATTTCATTTATTTCCTTATTTTAGTTGTTTTGGATTTAATATATTAAAATCTTTTAATTTTAATTACAGTCTCGAGTTATAGCTGTGCTTGATTGGGAGCTTTCAACCATTGGTCATCCTTTGTCAGACTTGGCTCATCTCTCGATGTTCTACTTTTGGCCAAGGACTGTTTCATTGGGAAATCAAAGCCATCATTTGCAAGAAAACATAGGTATGAAAACATAATGTTGCCTAAATTTCTATTAAGGTAAAATCGTCTTTATTTCTTTCCATAATTAACAAAAGATAATTTTATAATCTTAGATAAACAGCTTTTATTTGTTTTTCGAAATGTTTTTAAATCATCTTTATTAATTTTTTTAAAGTGTGCCATTCTACTTTTAGTAATTTGTGACAAAATATAATCATTTCTATATACTATTCTTTTGGAAATAAATACTTGGAACATGTTTTGCTTTGTAGAAAAGTGGTTTTATATTCAATTTTATATGTAATATGACATTTCAAATTATTCACCCTGACATTTTTATTAAAGTTTATAGTATGTACTGTTTTTATAGGGATACCATCAATGGAAGAACTGATTTCAATATATTGCCGCTGCAGGGGAATTAATTCTAATCTTCCTAACTGGAATTTCTTTCTTGCCCTTTCATTTTTTAAAATGGCTGGAATAGCACAGGTAATTAATTTTTTAATATGTGTTTCACTATTACTTACTGATGTACTCTTGAAAATATTTTTGGTTTTGTGGGGTGGTACATTCTTTCTGTTTTTTTGGCCATGTAGTCACTTGGCTTGTGGAATCTTAATTCCCTAACCAGAGATTGAACCCAGGCCCTGGCAGTGGAAGCAGAGAATCCTAACCACTGGACCAGAGAATTCCCTTATATTAATATCTTTAGATCAATTTATTTTCCACAATGGCAAATACCAAACATGGATAAAATATAAATCCAGAGTTTACAGAATAGGAATTTGGCAAGGGAAAAGGTTGAGTAGCAAATGTGGTATAACAGACTAAAAAGATGGAGGAATGGAGAGAAAAAGACATAATGACAAAAAGAAAAAAGTATGTGAAAATTGGTTATTTCCTGAATATCAGTATAAGAAAGAGCTAAACTCCTAATGTGATATCTGATTCAGATTGTAAAGCCATTTATTAATCAGGGCTGATGGTGAGGAAAGAATTATCATTATATTTCCCAAAGCCTAGCACAGTACCTAGCATACAGCAGCCTCTTAATTATGTTTTTGAGTGAAGATAAGCAAAACTGTCTATTTTCCTAATAATATGACAAATTTTGAGAGAAAATTGAACATAAGTACAGTTTTTCTTTTAACTTACAGTTTAAACAAATGCATTCTTCATTATACTACCTCATTAAACTAATTCTTCATTAACCTAAGTTTGAATCTTTGTTTATTTAAGAAATTAAGATGCTTCATCACTGGCAAGGGGTTAGGATTTATAAGAAGAACAAGTAAATAAGAGATTTTAGAAACAAAAGGAATGGGAAAAAAAAGATTAAGGAAAATTATGGTTATTTTTCCCTGTCCTCAGAGTCCATGCTGTCCTCCAATACCTGAAATATCTTCAAAGAAATTGTTGTGTTCATCTCATCCTGTAGTTTAGAATCATATTAATCATATTAATTAATCTTGTTGCTTGGATGGATTTCTCACAATAAGGTTTATGGTATGTTTCTGTATTTGTCAGTTTCCACAAAAAAGATACCAAATAGGCTTTCAAATTAAAATGGATTTTCATTTCAAATGAAAACTTGACATAGTTTATGATTGAAATTAATATGTCATAAACTACTATATGTCATAAACTATATAGTAGTAACTTTAGAGATGATCATAACATTCCATACTAACTGCCACTGCTAAGTTACTTCAGTCGTGTCTGACTCTGTGCAGCCCCATAGACGGCAGCCCACCAAGCTCCCCCGTCCCTGGGATTCTCCAGACAAGAACACTGGAGTGGGTTGCCATTTCCTTCTCCAATGCTTGAAAGTGAAAAGTGAAAGTGAAGTCTCTTAGTCATGTCTGACCCTTAGTGACCCCATGGACTGCAGCCCACCAGGCTCCTCCGTCCATGGGATTCTCCAGGCAAGAGTACTGGAGTGGGGTGCCATTGCCTTCTCCATCCATACTAACTAGAAATGTGGAATTGGAAATGATGGAAAGACTGTTACAGTGTTAATATTGTATAAAGAATTTTTAGATCTTTAGATCTAATTTCATTAGTGAAATTCAGTTGATATTGTTTGGGGTAAGGGAACCAGAGAATATATTATGTTGGAAGCACAGAACATGGTGAGGTAAGAAAAAAAAAAGTTGAGCATTCCACAAACACTGTTCAAAGGAGAATGCTGCTGCTGCTGCTAAGTCGCTTCATTTGTGTCCGACTCTGTGTGACCCCATAGACGGCAGCCCACCAGGCTCCCCCATCCCTGGGATTCTCCAGGCAAGAATACTGGAGTTGGTTGCCATTTCCCTTCTCCAATGCATGAAAGTGAAAAGTGAAAGTGAAGTCTTATCGGACTCTTTCCCACCCCATGGACTGCAACCTACCAGGCTCCTCCGTCCATGGGATTTTCCAGGCAAGAGTACTGGAGTGGGGTGCCATCACCTTCTCTGTCAAAGGAGAATAGTTTCACCTAAATTAAAGGTCCAAAAAAATGAGATAAAATATTCTTAGAAGTCATTTCATTGTCTTCTTTTTGGTTTTATAATTTTTAATTTTATTTTTATTTCTTTAGTTTTTTTTTTTTCTCTACTATGAAGGTAGAACAGTGATCTTTAGAGATGATATAACTTGCCAATTTGGTATCTTTGGTAACTGCTGAAGTAATTTTGAAGTTTGGTTTGATTTCCAGCTATAATTCTGTTATGATGAGAGTATGTTAACCAGATGATAAGCGTGTAATACTTTCATTTGGAGTGGCATGATTTTTCCTGCATGTAAATTAATAGAATTGATAGTCTGATTTATATCTTAGTACTTTGTAAGTTTAGTGATTCACATAGCTGGAAAACTGGGAACACTGGATAGCTGAAGAATAGTTTTCATTGAATTTTAATCACTTTATGTTAATTTACTTATAGGGAATTTATCATAGATATCTTCTGGGAAATAATGCATCTGAAAATAGCTTTCAGTATGCCAATGTTGTGCAACCTCTGGCAGAAACTGGATTGCGGCTCTCAAAAAGGTAAGCAAAATATAGATTCCGTGTTTAACTCAAATAGAGCCTTTATTAGGTATGTGAGGGTCATAAGCTTTAGAAGGATAGGGATTGTTTTTATTGCTTACAACACAAAGATTACCGCTGCCAACCATGGTTATTCTTTTTTTTTTTTAGTAAATCTCTTTTATGCATGAAAATAAGTTGACTTCACATATAAAGAAATATCAATTTAATATTAAAAGGTTTCTCTTTTGCCAAGTTGAATTATAAACTTTTAAGGATATTGATAAAATTCTGAAACGTTCCCTTCTAATGTTTGTTACTTACATATACCTATTTAAAATTATGTATTATATAAGATAATTTATATCTTATGATTTATTAAGTCTAAAACTGTTGCTCTCTTCCATCATCAAATTGCATTAAACTGTACTGAGACATTTAGGCATCTTTTAATTCATATGTCCATTAGTGAGGCACTTCTGATGCATCTAATACACTTTTTCAAACCATACCTCCATCTAACAGGTGTGATGCAAGGGGAGGGTAAATTAGGGGACTGAGATTAACATATACACACTACAATATATAAAATAGATGATCAACAAGAACCTACTGTATAATGGAAGGAACTCTATTCAATATTCCCATAAGCTTTATGGGGAAAAAACATCTGAAAAAGAATAACTATATGTATATGTATAATTGAATCACTTTGGTATACCTGAAACTAACACATTGTAAACCAACTACTCTCCAATGTAAAATAAAAGTTAGAGAAAAAAAAAAAAGTGTGGTAAATAGTACTTACTGAATGCATGAATGATGTTGCCCCTGGAAATTTTGCCCAAGCCACAAGTTTCCATGACATCACCTTGGAAGTGCAAGTGTTAGTTGCTCTGTGTGTCTGACTCTTTACGACCCCAAGGACTGTAGCCCTCCAGGCTTCTCTGTCCATGGAATTTTCCACACAAAAATACTGGAGTGGGTTGCCATTTCCTTCTCCAGGAGAACTTCCCTACCCAAGGACTGAACCCAAAGCTCCTGCATTATAGGCAGATTCTTTACCACCTGAGCCACCAGGGAAGCCTGACATCACCTTAGGACCATTGTATTTTACACTTCATCTTATACATGAATATTTGTGATCTCTATAACATAACAAATGACAGTGCTGCTCTTCATAATGATCTTTAAAGGTCTTACTTAAAATGACATCCTGCAGTTGTATTTGTGAGGCAGATACTAGGAGTGTCTAATTCTATTTGTGTCCAATTTCTTTGCCTTCTTGTTTAGATATTTTGATGAGTGAATTCAATAAAGATTTTAAACTCCCATTGATTGAGGTCATGCCAGGCTATGTTTTCTCCAAAAAGTGCTTTAAGCACTAAGGTTTAATGTTCAAAATAAAGTGATTCTGCATTCCTCCCATAACCATGAAAGGTTAAAAAAAAAAAGCTCCAAAATATGGAAGCTCTTTCTGAGAGATATTTATGGGGAATTGGGGGAAGACTTCACATTCTATTCAGAAATCTGTAATAATAATTTTGGACATCTTTGTAACTTTTTTCTTTCTTTGTAATCTTTTTTTAAATAAAGATCTTTCAGCACTGCATATTCACAGACTGATACTACACGTCAATTGTTTGTACAGACTAGGACAGGTCAAGAAGTTCTTACTAGGGTGAAGCAGTTCATGAAACAACATATCCTCCCAGTGGAAAAGGTAAGTATACTATAAGTAAACAGAATGTATTTGTGCTTCAAGACTACTGATGAATTACTTCTTTTCTCTCTTCTTCTAGGAGTACCCTGCTATCATTTCTTTGCAGTCAGTCCTTACCTAGATGCCCCTTCTCACCTTAGCACTGAACTGCTACAGAGCCTAATCCCGAAAAATTCCCAGCTTCTATAATATGCCAAGGGGATGCCACATAAATCTGTAGAAGTAAAACTAAGTCAAAGGGAATTAGCTGCCTGTAAAGTTAAGATCTTTGAATAGAGTAAAACATTACTTTGAGCATCTTTTCCTAAGGCAGTGACTTTCAGCCTTTTTTTGCTTTATGAGCCCTTTTGAAAATTAAAAGGACTTTATGTTAAACAAAAAGGGCATACCCAGGAAATTTTGTGTATCATTTAAAACTGTACATGGATACTACCACTGCTCCCCTCACAAGCTCCTGTTCTAAGGTGTTAAGTTTCAGTAAATTCACTGAGAGTAGACAAGTAATGTGACACACTCATTCATTCAGTTAACAAATAATAATTGGGTACCAAGTAATGGGTTAGGCACCTAGCAAGCCATTGAAAGTAAAAGGAAGAACAAGAAGACAGGACTTTGTACTCCTACAGAGCTTATACTTTAGCATGAAAGAAAGGCATTAAGAGATGATAAATGCTGTGAAAAAAAGATAAAAACTATTATGACTATATAAGGCATTCTTGACTCAAATTAGGTGGTCTTGGACAAATAAGTTTATCTCTCAGAGGCCCAATTTCTTTATCTACAGTATGAATAGGTATGTTCAGTTTCAGTTCAGATCAGTTCAGTCGCTCAGTCGTGTCCAACTCTTTGTGACCCCATGAATCGCAGCACGCCAGGCCTCCCTGTCCATCACCAACTCCCGGAGTTCACTGAGACTCACATCCATCGAGTCAGTGATGCCATCCAGCCATCTCATCCTCTGTCGTCCCCTTCTCCTCCTGCCCCCAAGCCCTCCCAGCATCAGAGTCTTTTCCAATGAGTCAACTCTTTGCATGAGGTGGCCAAAGTACTGGAGCTTCAGCTTTAGCATCATTCCTTCCAAAGAAATCCCAGGGCTGATCTCCTTCAGAATGGACTGGTTGGATCTCCTTGCAGTCCAAGGGACTCTCAAGAGTCTTCTCCAACACCACAGTTCAAAAGCATCAATTCTTTGGTGCTCAGCCTTCTTCACAGTCCAACTCTCACATCCATACGTGACCACTGGAAAAACCATAGCCTTGACTAGATGGACCTTTGTTGTCAAAGTAATGTCTCTGCTTTTGAATATGCTATCTAGGTTGGTCATAACTTTCTTCCAAGGAGTAAGTGTCTTTTAATTTCACCATCTGCAGTGATTTTGGAGCCCCAAAATATAAAGTCTGACACTATTTCCACTGTTTCAGCATCTATTCCCCATGAAGTCATGGGACCAGATGCCATGATCTTCGTTTTCTGAATGTTGAGTTTTAAGCCAACTTTTTCACTCTCTTCTTTCACCTTCATCAAGAGGCTTTTTAGTTCCTCTTCACTCTCTGCCATAAGGGTGGTGTCATCTGCATATCTGAGATTATTAATATTTCTCCTGGCAATCTTGATTCCAGCTTGTGCTTCTTCCAGTCCAGCGTTTCTCATGATGTACTCTGCATAGAAGTTAAATAAGCAAGGTAACAATATAGAGCCTTGACATACTCCTTTTCCTATTTGGAACCAGTCTGTTGTTCCATGTCGAGTTCTAACTGTTGCTTCCTGACCTGCATACAAATTTCTCAAGAGGCAGGTCAGGTGGTCTGGTATTCCCATGTCTTTCAGAATTTTCCAGTTTATTGTGATCCACACAGTCAAAGGCTTTGGCATAGTCAATAAAGCAGAAATAGATGTTTTTCTGGAACTCTTGTTTTTTCAGTGATCCAGTGGATGTTGGCAATTTGGTCTCTGGTTCCTCTGCGTTTTCTAAAACCAGCTTGAACATCTGCAAGTTCACGGTTCACGTACTGCTGAAGCCTGGCTTGGAGAATTTTGAGCATTACTTTACTAGCGTGTGAGATGAGTGCAATTGTCTGGTAGTGTGAGCATTCTTTGGCATTGCCTTTCTTTGGGATTGGAATGAAAACTGATCTTTTCCAATCCTGTGGCCACTGCTGAGTTTTCCCAATTTGCTGGCATATTGAGCGTAGCACTTTCACAGCATCATCTTTCAGGATTTGAAATAGCTCCACTGGAATTCCATCTCCTCCACTAGCTTTGTTTGTAGTGATGCTTTCTAAGGCCCACTTGACTTCACATTCCAGGATATCTGGCTCTAGGTGAGTGGTCACACCACCATGATTATCTGGGTCATGGATCTTTTTTGTATAGCTCTTCTGTGTATTCTTGCCACTTCTTAATATCTTCTACTTCTGTTAGGTCCACACTGTTTCTGTCCTTTATTGTGCCCATCTTTGCATGAAATGTTCCCTTGGTATCTCTAATTTTCTTGAAGAGATCTCTAGTCTTTCCCATTCTGTTGCTTTCCTCGATTTCTTTGCATTGATTGCTGAGGAAGGCTTTCTTATCTCTTCTTGCTATTCTTTGGAACTCTGCATTCAAATGCTTATATCTTTCCTGTTCTCCTTTGCTTTTCGCTTCTCTTCTTTTCACAGCTATTTGTAAGGCCTCCCCAGATAGCCATTTTGGTTTTTTGCATTTCTTTTCCATGGGGATGGTCTTCCTCCCTGTCTCCTGTACAATGTCACGAACCTCAGTCCATAGTTCATCAGGCACTCTATCTATCAGATCTAGTCTCTTAAATCTACTTCTCACTGTCACTGTATAATCATAAGGGATTTAAGTCATACCTGAATGGTCTAGTGGTTTTCCCTACTTTCTTCAATTTCAGTCTGAATTTGGCAATAAGGAGTTCATGATCTGAGCCACAGTCAGCTCCCGGTCTTGTTTTTGCTGACTATATAGAGCTTCTCCATCTTTGGCTGCAAAGAATATAATCAATCTGATTTCAGTGTTGACCATCTGGTGATGTCCATGTATAGAGTCTTCTCTTGTGTTGTTGGAAGAGGGTGTTTGCTATAACCAGTGTGTTCTCTTGGCAAAACTCTATTAGTCTTTGCCCTGCTTCATTCCGTATTCCAAGGCCAAATTTGCCTGTTACTCCAGGTGTTTCTTGAGTTCCTACTTTTGCATTCCAGTCCCCTATAATGAAAAGGACATCTTTTCGGGGTGTTAGTTCTAAAAGGTCTTGTAGGTCTTCATAGAACCGTTCAACTTCAGCTTCTTCAGCGTTACTGGTTGGGGCATAGACTTGGATTACTGTGATATTGAATGGTTTGCCTTGGAAACGAACAGAGATTATTCTGTCGTTTTTGAGATTGCATCCAAGTACTGCATTTCGGACTCTCTTGTTGACCATGATGGCTACTCCATTTCTTCTAAGGGATTCCTGCCCACAGTAGTAGATATAATGGTCATCTGAGTTAAATTCACCCATTCCAGTCCATTTTAGTTCGCTGATTCCTAGAATGTCAATGTTCACTCTTGCCATCTCCTGTTTGACCACTTCCAATTTGCCTTGATTCATGGACCTGACATTCCAGGTTCCTATGCAATATTGCTCTTTACAGCATCAGACCTTCTTCTGTCACCAGTCACATCCACAACTGGGTATTGTTTTTGCTTTGGCTCCATCCCTTTATTCTTTCTGGAGTTATTTCTCCACTGATCTCCAGTAGCATATTGGGCACCTAATGACCTGAGGAATTCCTCTTTCAGTATCCTATCATTTTCCCTTTCATACTGTTCATGGGGTTCTCGAGGCAAGAATACTGAAGTGGTTTGCCATTCCCTTCTCCAGTGGACCACATTCTGTCAGACTTCTCCACCATGACCTGCCCGTCTAAGGTGGCCCCACATGGCATGGCTTAGTTTCATTGAGTTAGGCAAGGCTATGTTTCTAGTGTGATTAGATTGACTATTTTTCTGTGAGTATGGTTTCAGTGTGTCTGTCCTCTGATGCCCTCTTGCAACACCTACCATCTTACTTGGGTTTCTCTTACCTTGGACATGGGGTATCTTTTCACGCCTGCTCCAGCTAAGTGCAACTGCTGCTCCTTACCTTGGACGAGGGTATCTCCTTACCACTGCCCCTCCTGATCTTGAATGTGGAATATTACTAAGTCATAAAAAAGAATGAAATAATGCCATTTGCAACAACCTGAATGGACCCAGAGATTATCATGCTAACTGAAAGAAGTCAGACAGAAAGACAAATGTCATATGGTATCATTAACATGTTGAATCTGAAAATATGATGCAAATGAACTTATGAACTTATTTATAAAACAGAAACAGATTCACAGACTTAGAAAACAAACATGTTTACCAAAGGGGAAAAGTGAAGAAGAGGGATAAATTAGAAGTTTGGAATTAACATATATATATTATTATCTATAAAATAGATAATCAACAAGGACCTACTGTATAGCATAGGGAACTCTACTCAATGTTCTTTAATAACCAATATGGGATCGAAAAAGAATATGTATATGTATAACTGAATCATTTTGCTTTAAACCTGAAACTAACACAACATTGTAAATCAACTCTACTCCCTGTAAAATTAAAATTTTTAAAAATAAAATAAAATTCTGAACTTTGAGGTTTTAAAAAGAAAATACAACACTTTGAGTTGAAGATGGCAGACTGAAATCTTGGACAAATAAAATCCCCTTGAATTAACAATAAATTTTTTAACTGTATTTTTAAAAGCACAAAAATAGGAGAAGTACACATCAGAGGACTAAAGGTTTTGAAAAGAGAATGGAAATTGGATTTGGAAAGCAGAATGATCATACCAAAGACTAAACCCTAACAGAAAGCCACATTTCAAGAGAATTTCAAAGTGAGCGGTCTTTAATACAGGTGGTAACCAATTTTTTCTTTTTACAATGGACCCCTTATGATTGCCTGTTATGAAGAGCAAGAATGAGAAGAGGAAGAGAAATCAAGATATTTGATTGATAAATAAACCTGTAATATGTGGGCTGCTTGGGCTGGTTTCTAACACTACTGGGTAGCAGCAGTGATTGCTCCATACAGAAGGCTGCCAGAGTACTCTAAAAAAGCAGATGATCTGTTTCCAAAAAACCAGGGCTTCATATGATGGTTAGTGGTCCAGAGAAGAGTTCTCCACCTTTTTTTCCCCAGTGGGGGATTTGGTGTAGACCCCAGCTTGCCTATCAGCCTACCTGATTTATTCAAAGGAGAGTCAAGTGGCAGAGAAAACCAAGTAGCCTTGTTCTTTCATTCCTAAATGTAAATGAGCAATCCAGGGAAGCACAGAAGAGGTGTTACGAATTGGATCATGATACATCTGCTGAACCTCATCTAATGCAGCTACTAAAATATTTACAAAGAATTTTCAATAAAATGCTTTGTGATAAATTTAGAAAAAGCAGTCTATAGTTTTAAAGGAAAGATTTGTCAACATTGTGTGTGGCAAGGAAAGCCATAACCATTTTCTGTTTGCAGATTTTTCAAATTTAAAGTATATCTAATGAGAGCTTTTTCTTCCTTTAAAAACTTGTACTAACATCTGTAAATGTTTTATCCTGTAGAATGATTCTGAACAGTACTAATCCCTATTTCTGAACACACTCATTTGAAATGATGCTTGGGGAAAAGTAATTAGCTTTTTCAAAATAGGTGAGAAAACCTATACAATTCTGTCCACTATGATTATAACTATATTTATAAAAACTAGAACAGTCATATCTAGAAAATAAGATTGTATCATTTAATACACTAACATCTTAATATTACATATCTTTAGTAGTAAGATTCCTGATGATTTTTTCTTAATACTTTATGTATCTTCCCAACTTATAACAGGAAAAAAATAAGGTTCAATTTATGCTCTTCTAATGACCTTTTAAAATTCTTTGGATATCATAAAGTAAGAACATAAGAACCCATTATCCATTAAAATGTTAAAGGTAATTCTTCCTAGAGGGGAGGGAGAGGGAATTGGTGGTAATCAAAAGGTATAAACTTCCAGTTATAAGATAGATAACTAGGAATGTAATATACAGCATGATAAATACAACTTACAGTTATGTGTGAAAGAAAAAATTTTTTCCATTTCTTTAATTTTATATCTATATGACATGTGTATATTCACTAAACGTTGTGATAATCATTTCATGATGTATGTTAGTCAAGTTATTATGCTGTATACTTTAAATATATACAGTGCTATAAGTCAATTATATCTCAATAAAACCGGAAGAAAAAAGGAAATGAAATAAAGGCAATTCTTCTTATTTAAAATGAATAAGAAGTCTTAAAATAGCATGTAGAACAGAAACTAGCAACATGACATACTTGAGAACACACTTTTAATATAATGGTAACATTAGTCATATTTTTTACTGAATCTAATAATATATTAGGGAAGAATTCTTGCTTCTTTTTTTCTAACAGACTTAAGTTTAAAGTGAAAAATGTATTATATTGCAAAATTACTTATAGGCTCAGATTTAAGACTATGAACTAACATACTCCAAAGCAGTGTGTCTGTCAGTGAATGAGAAAGTTAAATATTAAAGGTGATATCTGGGGATAATTGATCAGGCACCAAGCATATTTTCTGTTTTCCTTTTCCATCAATAAACTATTTTTTCATACTTTAAGAATTAAAGAAAGATTATTTGGGATAAATTATTTTAATTCTGACTTCTACCATACCACATATTGTTGTGTTGTTTAGTCGCTAAATCTTGTCCGACTCTTTGCAACATATAGATTTTGCAAAATTCCAAATCAGTCGACTTTAAACAGAAGTATTAAATAATACTTCCCTCATAGCTCAGTTAGTAAAGAATCCATCTACAATGAAGGAGACCCCAGTTCAATTTCTGGGTCGGGAAGATCCCCTGGAGAAGGGATAGGCTACTCCAATATTCTTGGGCTTCCCTTGTGGCTCAGCTGGTAAAGAATCTGTCCACAATATGGGAGACCTGGGTTCAATCCCTGGGTTGGTGAGATCTCCTGGAGAAGGGAAGGCTCCAGTATTCTGGCCTGGAGAATTCCATGGATTATACAGTCCATGGGGTCGCAAAGAGTCAGATACAACTGAGCAACTTCCACTTTGACTTTTCACTATTAAATAATACAAATTTTTAAATAATTATATCAATGGCATAATGAAAACTGAGCACTAAAGAACTGATGCTTTTGAACTATGGTGTTGGAGAAGACAAGTGAAAGTCCTTTGGACTGCAAGGAGATCCAACCAGTCCATCCTAAAGGAAATCAATCCTGAATATTCATTGGAAGGACTGATGCTGAAGCTGAAGCTCCAGTACTTTGGCCGCCTGTTGCAAAGAACTGACTCATCAGAAAAGACCCTGATGGAGGGCTTCCGTGGTGGCTCAACTGGTAAAGAATCTGCCTGCAATGCAGGAGACCTATGTTCGATCCCTGGGTTGGGAAGATCCCCTGCAAAAGTGAATGGCTACCCACTCCAGGATTCTGGCCTGGAGAATTCCATGGACCTCAGTCCATGATGTCACAAAGAGTGGACATGATGAGCAACTTTCACTTTCATTTGGTGCTGGGAAAGACTGAAGGCAGGAGAAGAAGGGGACAACAGAGGATGAGATGGTTGGATGGTATCATGGACTTTATGGACTTGAGATTGAGCAAACTCTAGGAGTTGGTGATGGACAGGGAAGCCTGATGTCCTGCAGTCCATGGGGTCACAAAGAGTCAGACATGACTGAGTGACTGAACTGAACTGACAAATGGCATAGTGTAATTTCTCACAACTATAGAGTCAAACAGAGGTAGTCACAGATGCGAATTTGTACACGTATTACATAACACATTTCTTATCAAACACAATTGCATTACTATTTCCATGGCAACATGAGGGATGGAAATTATAATAAGTAACAACCATAAACAGGAAGTCTTCCAACTTAACTTACTTCCTGACAGAAATGACAAGTACTGTTCATTGTGGTGCCTGTGAAAGAGCCATCCTTTGTCTTCTTGAAGTTTTAGATTAGCCATGCTTCAATAAAAGAAACATTTTAGCATATTTACTTATATGACTGTAATTTGGTGGAACAATTTTAGAAAACAATTTTTAATACAGAGTTTTGACCAATGTTCATAGCCTTATTTCAGTAATTCTATTAGCCTGTATGTAGGAAATAAGTACAGCATTGTTTTAAGAGCAAAATATTGGAAAATGTCCTTATAGTCCAATATTTTAGTTCACAGATTAGAGATTACTGTTATTGTTTTTATGTAGCTAGTTGTTAAATTTCAACTTACCCTTGTATTTATCACTTTATTTATTTACTATTCCTTCTTACAACCCAGATGTTCCTTCTTGGATCAAAATCCTTTAATGAGAATTTGCTAGTAAATGCTTATTTTTCTTTCTTTTTTCCTCCCCCCCTCCAAATTTGAAAAGGGAAGTAATGATTCTCTCTGTATCCATCATATCTTTTAACCACTCATATTTTCCTTCCATTGAATTTCTGTGCTTCATTCAAGAAAGGAGTAATTTCTTCAGATCTTTCTTTCAATTTATTATTATTTGAATGTAACTAGTCCATCTTTCAACCTTGCATAGAGGGGTGTATCTCATTATTTGGATTGTGTGAGAATTGCCTAGAGAGCTAGTTAAGATTACAAAAATAGGAATACACAAGAGACTCATCGAGGAAGGATACAGCCTGAACCCTTGTATTTTATCAAGTGATTCTGATGCCCAC
This sequence comes from Bos taurus, assembly GCF_002263795.3. Lineage (NCBI taxonomy): Eukaryota > Metazoa > Chordata > Mammalia > Artiodactyla > Bovidae > Bos > Bos taurus. The sequence continues at coordinate 136,971,239 of NC_037328.1, forward strand.
CAAAGTTTGAGAATCACTGCCATTGTGTTTTTGAATTTAATTACTATGGTTTTTCTTTGCCTCAAGTTGTATTCAGTCTTTTTCAGGTTTGTCTACCCAAGTTTGATAGTCCTTTGTCGGCCTCTTAATTCCTTCTTTTATTCCTGGAATCTATTGGACACAAATACTTTTTATTCTGTATTTAATCATTATTCTATCTGTGGCCTTTGGGAGTATGATTCTATTTTGTTAAACTTTTGTTTTTGCTAATTCTTGCTAATGGTGGCTTATTACCTTGAGTGTTTAGTTTTTTTCATTCTGGAATCATGTTCTTTGGAATGGAATTTTATCTGCAAGGATTAGTCAAGACTTTTTTTAAAAAGAATTTTCCTCCAGAGTGAATTTGCTTTTGCTTCTGCAGTACTTTTAGGCACTGTCACCAGGAACACTGTAAACTTAATTTTTGACTTGAATCTTTAGGGCCACATAGGTCTGTGAATTCAGATCTCAAACTTGATTGAAGACAGGCTGCAGGTTAGAAATGTTTCTTTTTTCTGTTCCATCCTGTGAATGGTCTTATTCAGCTTTTTGTTTTTATTTTCTACTTTTTTCCACTTAGGTTTTGCAGATCAGGCATCCTGGCTTTGATGCAGGGAAGTGGTGGTCTCTGATCCCTCCTCTTTCCCTGTTTCTGACATTTGGTTTTGCCTGCTTATGTGGCCCATTGGAAATTAGGATCTAGGCTAATATGGATCAGCCTACACCCTCCAGACAAACTTGGTTCCAGTGCTCACTCATGCCTAAAGTCAGACATTTTTATTCTTGGCCTCTGAGGAGTTTCCTTATTTTCCTTTCAGCACAGCTATGTATTATTACATGTATTTTTAAAATTATTTTTAATATTTTACCCAGCATTTTTAGTTGTATTACCCTGGGAGAGGATTCTATGACCATCCAGTATGCCATCTTACTGAAAATGGTACACTCAAATCTTGGTGTAGGATTTTGAAAGTTAATTCTCTAATACCAAGGCAGCATAATTTTGTGAGGAATAAAATATTGTATTATTTACTATAACTATATATTACATATGATTATATATTACACATATAATTATATGTCTTAGCCTGGGCCCTCGTTTCCAATGGGCCACATAGGCAGGAGTCAGGAAGCAAAACCAAATGTCACAAATAGGGCAAGAGGAGGGATTGGAGATCACTGCTTCCCTCTACCAAAGCTAGGATGCCTGATATGCAAAAAAAAAAAAAAAAAATGTAAAATTTTTTATAATTCTGTGTCTGATTTTAGAAAGAAATTTTACTGATTCAATAGCAGCTAAAAGAGCTTTTCACTTAAATATGTTTATTTACTTTGGATATTAGCAGCTTATGGCATTACTTTTATTAACTCTAACTAATGAACTTTTTTATCCTTTTATACTTTTAGGAGGTAATTGAGTTCTGTGTTCAAAACGAAAATTCAGTGGACAAGTGGAAAAAACCTTTAGTAATTGATAAACTCAAGGTAAGAAAAATAAGAGAACCTTAAAACTGGACAATTTATATGCAGGTTTTATTTGAGAACTTAGTTTGTTGTCACTTCTCTTGTTATATATATAGAGGATAATTATATCAATTATAACTTTTGTTATATATGTAGAGGATAGTTATTCAAGTATACTTTTTAAAAAGAAATTTAAAAATAGAATCTGTAATATACAAATTAATTTACATAGTGTGTTGTGTATGATATGTAATGAAGACAGCCTCTTATAGCTATTCAAATTAAAAATACAATCAACACTCTCACTTGAGACTGAAGCTGAGGCAGAGTATTTGTCCCACATAGACTTAATCCAAATTCATGTTTTCAAATGTTAACACATGTTAGAAATTGAAGTGCACAAAATAGTGTATTTGGCATAATTATACTCAAATGGAAGAGATTTTATAATAGCTATGATTCAGTAGGAAGCACTCAAGTAAGTAAATTTAGTTTTTCAGCCAAATATAAGGAAGCTTTGTGGAAAAGTCATTTATTTAACCATTGAGAAAATGTTGATTTATAATGAGTTAATGACGGCACATTGTAGGATACGATGAAGTAATTTCATAAGTTTGAAAGGCATAAATACCAATATCTTTTAAAGGTAAACTATTTGAGGTTGTGATAAATTATGGTCACTCTGGTATATTCATCATCTTGACAGGAAATGGCCAAAGCAGAAGGCCTCTGGAACTTGTTTTTGCCAGCTGTAAGCGGTCTCACCCAGGTGGACTATGCCTTGATTGCTGAAGAAACAGGAAAATGCTTTTTTGCTCCAGATATCTTTAACTGCCAAGCACCAGGTTACAACATTATTTTAAATCATAACATAATTCTTAGATATTTTAAGCAGTGTTTACAATTTCTCTATTTTTTGACAAGGAAATTTTCCTACACAAAGTCATTGATTTATAAATTTGTAATTTTACTTTTTAGTTACTTTCATTTAAATGTTAAAAAATGGATCTAATGTTCTCATTGTATTATTCTTTTATTAAACATCATTACACTGAGTATTAGTGAATAGAAGTTACGATCAAAGGGATTGGCATTATAAAATTTCCAATTTTCTGACTCAGTATTAAATGTATCTGTGGTTAGTTGGAATGAATAGAGTTTTAAAATCTTTTGGTTAGCCTCACTGTCTCTCCACTTACTTGCTCATTCTTTATCAGTTGCCTACTATATGCTAAGTACCATTTTAGGAACTCGGGATAGATGATGAAATACACAAAGTTTTCTGCCATCATGGAGCTGACATTCTAATAGAAAGAAACAAAAATAAACACCAGATAGATTAAATAAGTAATTTTACAGTAAGTTTGAAGATGGAAAGTTCTTTGGAAGAAAAAACCCCAGCAAGGTAGGGAAGTGCTGGAATGCTGAGAGATGGGGAATATGTATTACAATTTATTATTAAGATGAAAGGCACAGGATAGGCCTTATTGAAAACCTGACATTCAGTTAAGACTTAAAGAGGGTGAGAGAGTCAGCCATGCTGAGATCTGGGGTAAGAATTTTCATAACATAGAGAACATAAAGTACAAAGGCCTTAAAGCATGAATGTGATTGGTGTATTTTAGGAATAACCAAGGAGGTTATTGTGGCAGGGAAAGAAAAGTAAAAGATATCAGAGGGAAAGGGTCTTCTTTATATGTTGGGACTTAACAAGCAGATGACAGCTTATACTTTAATGAAATGGACATTTGAGCAGAGGAATGACAAGATTTCTCTTCAGTTTTTAAAGGATTCCTTTGGCTGCCATGTTGAGAATTAACAAAAGGAGAAGGATATAAGCAGGGAGTCTTGTTGTGATGGTCCTGAGTGATGAATGATAGGGATTTGTTCAGGGAAGTAGCAGTGGAAAGAGTGAGAAGTGAAAGATTCTAACTGTATTTTGAAGGCAGAGCTAAAAGGATTCCTGGTTGGTTTTGGGGTATTAATGGAAGAATCAAGGATGCCTTCAAGGACTTTCAGTTCAGTTCAGTTCAGTCGATCAGTCGTGTCTGACTCTTTGTGACCCCATGAACTGCAGCATGCCAGGCCTCCCTGTCCATCACCAACTCCCGGAGTTTACTCAGACTCATGTCCATCAAGTCAGTGATGCCATCCAGCCATCTCATCTTCTGTCGTCCCCTTCTCCTGCCCCCAATCCCTCCCAGCATCAGACTCTTTTCCAATGAGTCAACTCTTCGCATGAGGTGGCCCAAGTATTGGAGTTTGAGCTTCAGCATCAGTCCTTCCAAAGAACACCCAGGGCTGATCTCCTTTAGAATCGACTGATTGGATCTCCTTGCAGTCCAAGGGACTCTCAAGAGTCTTCTCCAACATCACAGTTCAAAAGCATCAATTCTTTGGCATTCAGCCCTCTTCACAGTCCAACTTTCACATCCATACATGACCACAGGAAAAACCATAGCCTTGACTAGATGACCCTTTGTTGCCAAAGTAATGTCTCTGCTTTTGAATATGCTATCTAGGTTGGTCATAACTTTCCTTTCAAGGAGTAAGCATCTTTTAATTTCATGGCTGCAGTCACCATCTGCAGTGATTTTGGAGCCCCCAAAAATAAAGTCTGACACTGTTTCCACTGTTTCCCCATCTATTTCCCATGAAGTGATGGGACCAGATGCCATGATCTTAGTTTTCTGAATGTTGAGATTTAAGCCAACTTTTTCACTCTCTTCTTTCACTTTCATCAAGAGGCTTTTTAGTTCCTAGCAGAGTATATTTGCAAGATAACAGGCAAAAGTTAGCCAGTAAATTATTTTCCTCAGTCCTAATTGAGTCAAAACTCACTAGAACCATGCTTCATTGGGATGAAGTAGACAAGTGTCTGTGATTCAGAACAAGCTGAATAATAGGCACCAAATGCCATGTAGTTATGACTGCTTATGGCATACCTTCATTGTAAATTATATTTATTATTATGTTTAGTCTATGGCCATGCCACCCTGAACACACCTGATTTCATCTATTATGTTTCAAAATATTTTTGTTAGTAAATATTAGAAAGATTCATGTCTCTTATCTATATAAAGTTTGGATTTCATATTAGTACATTTTTAAATGCAAAATTAATGCTTTTCTTCATTACATGCAGACACAGGGAACATGGAGGTGCTCCACCTATATGGAAGTGAGAAACAGAAGCAGCAGTGGCTAGAGCCTCTTCTTCAAGGGAATATTGCCTCCTGCTTCTGTATGACAGGTAAGAGCAAATCAGTCACGTTCTCCCATTGTGCACTCTTGAGGTTATTATGGAGGAACTAAAGAAATGTGGGATGTGGCTTTGTGTTTAGGCAAATTTTTCTGTGACCAGAAATATGAAAGTGTTTGTTGTGAGCCCAGTTTTAATATTTTGGCATTTTAAAATGTGCAGAATAAAATCGTCCTCCACTTTGGGAGGATACCATATGTTTTCTGGTAGCCTGCTTTAGCAGCAGAGTAAACCTAATTTCTGGAGAAGGCAATGGCACCCCATTCCAGTAGTCTTGCCTGGAAAATCCCATGGGCGGAGGAGCCTGGTGGGCTGCAATCTGTGGGGTTGCAAAGAGTCGGACACGGCTGAGTGACTTCACTTTCACTTTTCACTTTCATGCATTGGAGAAGGAAATGGCAACCCACTCCAGCGTTCTTGCCTGGAGAATCCCAGGGACAGGGGAGCCTGGTGGGCTGCCGTCTATGGGGTCCCACAGAGTCAGACACGACTAAAGTGACTTAGCAGTAGCAGCAAACCTAATTTCATAATATTTTGACTTGCATTTAAAATTGCCTTCTAAGGTCGTTTAAGATCTTTTTTACCTTAGTGTATGAAACATTCATCTTTGTGATAATTTTATACTGACACTTAAAAAGTACTCCACTCTGCCATAAATCAAAAAAAATAGAACTTTTACCCGTGTTGGTCATATAGCTCAAATTATAAATTATAATCATGTGGGCTGATGAAAGTAGGAGCATGCTAATAAAAGTGGGTCTTGGTATATTTGTACATAGGAAACAGTTAAGAACTCTTACTCAAAAAACAAAGTCATTGTTTTATAATTGAGTTAGAATTAAACTAAGTTTCATCTGGCCATCAATTTATCAGAATCTATTATCCTTCTATAACACTGCATGCATTTATAATAGTAAAACTGGGACCTCCCAGGTGGTCCGGTGGATAAGAATCCACCTGCCAATGCAGGGGACATGGTGTGATCCCTGATCCGGGAAGATTCCACATGCTGCAGAGCAACTAACTCGTGCAACCCAGCTACTGAAGCCCATGCACCTGGAGCCTGTGCTCTACAACAGGAGAAGCCACCACAATGAGGAGCGTGTGCACTGCAACCAGAGAGCAGCCCGCGTTCTCCACAACCAGAGAGCCGGGGCGCAAAACAAAGACCCAGCACAACCATAAATATAAATTAAAAAAGAAAACTTTTAAGTAGAAAGCTCCTTTTCTAAAGAAAGAGTGTCTCTTGTTTTAGAAAGGGAACACATAAACTATTTGAAGGATACTGCTCAAAAGAGCAGCATATTAACAAATGCAGATTACTATGATTTAGAACTAGCCTGTTAAGTTCTAAAATGCAATGCTGTAAAGCAGTCTTCTAAAGGTGTCCTATGGAAAGCTTTCTGAGGACAATAAATGTTGAGCCGGTTTTATAGAATGCAAAATAGATCGATGACAGCATTACTGATAGAATTTGAAAGGCACAGTTAGAAGTTGTTTAAGATACTACAGAAATAGTGTCAGAGATGTAGAAAACAAGCTATGGTGACCAAGGGAGCAAGCGGCAGGGAGGGATAAATTGGGAGATTGGGACTGACATATACACATTATACACACACACACATGTATATAATAGATAACTTGTATATAGCCTACTGTATAGCACAGGGAGCTAATGACCTGTCTAGGAAAAGAATCTAAAAAGAGTGGATATTATGATTCACTTTCCTGTACAGCAGAAACTGACACAACATTGTAAATCAAATATACTCCCAAAAAAATTAATTTAAAAAAAGTTGGTTAATATACTAAACCTATGGTGATCAAGACCATCCCCAAGAAAAAGAAATGCAAAAAGGCAAAATGGTTGTCTGAGGAGGCCTTACAAATAGCTGTGAAAAGAAGAGAAGCAAAAGGCAAAGGAGAATAGCAAAGATATACCCATTTGAATGCAGAGTTCCAAAGAATAGCAAGGAAAGATAAGAAAGCCTTCCTCAGTGATCAATGCAAAGAAATAGAGGAAAACAGTAGAACAGGAAAGACTAGAGATCTCTTCAAGAAAATTAGAGATACCAAGAGAACATTTCATGCAAAGATGGGCACAATAAAGGACAGAAACGGTATGGACCTAACAGAAGCAGAAGATATTAAGAAGAGGTGGCAAGAATACACAGAAGAACTATATAAAAAAGATCTTCACGACCAAGATAATCACGATGTCAGACATTCTGGAATGGAAAGTCAAGTGGGTCTTAGGAAGCATCACTATGAACAAAGCTAGTGGAGGTGATGGAATTCCAGTTGAGCTATTTCAAATCCTGAAAGATGATGCTGTGAAAGTGCTGTACTCAATATGCCAGCAAATTGGGAAAACTCAGCAGTGGCCACAGGACTGGAAAAGGTCAGTTTTCATTCCAATCCCAAAGAAAGGCAATGCCAAAGAAAGTTCAAACTACCGCACAGTTGCACTCATCTCACACGCTAGCAAAGTGATGCTCAAAATTCTCCAAGCCAGGCTTCAACAGTACATGACCCATGAAATTCCCGATGTTCAAGCTGGATTTAGAAAAGACAGAAGAACCAGAGATCAAATTGCCAACATCTGTTGGATCATCAAAAAAGCAAGAGTTCCAGAAAAACATCTACTTCTGCTTTATTGACTATGCCAAAGCCTTTGACTGTGTGATCACAACAAACTATGAAAAATTCTTTAAGAGATGAGAATACCTGACCACCTGACCTGCCTCCTGAGAAATCTGTATGCAGGTCAGGAAGCAACAGTTAGAACTGGACATGGAACAACAGACTGGTTCCAAATCGGGAAAGGAGTACATCAAGGCTGTATATTGTCACCCTGCTTATTAAACTTATATGCAGAGTACATAGAAAAAAAAATATGTCGGGATGGATGAAGCACAAGCTGGAATCAAGACTGCCAGGAGAAATATCAATAACCTCAGATATGCAGATGATACCACCCTTATGGCAGAAAGGGAAGAAGAACTGAAGAGTCTCTCTATGAAAGTGAAAAAGGAAAGTGAAAAAGTTGGCTTAAAACGCAACTTTCAGAAAACTAAGATCATAGCATCTGGTCCCATCATTTCATGGCAAATAGATGGGGAAATAATGGAAACAGTGACAGACTTTATTGTCTTGGGCTTCAAAATCACTGCAGATGGTGACTGCAGCCATGAAATTAAAAGACGCCTGCTCATTAGAAGAAAAGTTATGACCAACCTAGACAGCATATTCAAAAGCAGAGACATTACTTTGCCAACAAAGGTCCATCTAGTCAGAGCTTGGTTTTTCCAGTGGTCATGTATGGATGTGAGAGTTGGACTATAAAGAAATCTGAGCGCCTAAGAATTGATGTTTTTGAACTGTGGGGTTGAAGAAGACTCTTTGAGAGTTCCTTGGACTGCAAGGAGATCCAACCAGTACATCCTAAAGGAAATCAGTCCTGAATATTCACTGGAAGGACTGATACTTTGGCCATCTGATGCAAACCCTGATGCTGGGAAAGACTGAAGGCACGAGGAGAAGGGGATGACAGAGGATGAGATGGTTGGATGGGATCACTGACTCAATGGACATGAGTTTGAGTAAGCTCCGGGAGTTGGTGATGGACAGGGAAGCCTGGCATGCTGCAGTCCATGGGGTTGCAAAGAGTTGGACACGACTGAGTGACTGAACTGAACTGAACTGATGGTGGGAAAATCTGGCTTGCAAATATGTAGTACAGATTTCCATTGTATGAAGTAAACAATGATATTTTTAATGTGTGTTTGATGATTAGAGAGAGGATTAAGTGAGTTGTAACCCAACTCATGTGTCACTGAGTAAGCCAAAAACACAGTTTGGATAGCTGATCTATCTGAGTTGTTCTAAATATTTCATTCATTCTCTCAGTGCACATTTATTGATTACCTACTATGTGTAATGTTAGGAAGATGAAAAAGACAAAGATGCCTCTGTCATCAGAGAGTTCACATTTCTTTAAGTGTCTTTTATAAACCAGTGGTATCTGCCTGCCTGTAAATTCAGCCTTTGCTTATTTGTAGAGCCCGATGTAGCTTCAAGTGATGCCACGAATATTGAATGTAGCATCCAGCGAGATGGAGACAGCTACATAATTAATGGCAAGAAATGGTGGAGCAGTGGTGAGTATTCATAATGATCCTTCATGCCAGATGCTGTGCTAGAATAATAAGATACATAGTTATTCATTTCATGACCACAGTTCTTTAAATTCTACCTTTGAAAGCATTTTCAAATTTAGAAATAGTTGATAAAAGGAAGAAAGCTGAGCGCTGAAGAATTGATGCTTTTGAACTGTGGTGTTGGGGAAGACTCTTGAGAGTCCCTTGGACTGCAAGGAGATCAACCAGTCCATTCTAAAGGAGACCAGTCCTGGGTGTTCTTTGGAAGGACTGATGCTAAAGCTGAAACTCCAATACTTTGGCCACCTGATGCGAAGAGTTGACTCAGTGGAAAAGACTCTGATGCTGGGAGGGATTGGGGGCAGGAAGAGAAGGGGACAACAGAGGATGTGATGGCTGGATGGCATCACTGACTCGATGGACGTGAGTCTGAGTGAACTCCGGGAGTTGGTGATGGACAGGGAGGCCTGGCGTGCTGCGATTCATGGGGTTGCAAAGAGTCGGACACGACTGAGCGACTGAAGTGAACTGAACTGAACTGATAAAAGGAAAGTAATCTTAAAATAATGTCTTGATTAGGCAATGTTTAATTTAAGAGCAGAAAACATCTATTTTTTTTTTTACAGTTTGTGAGGTAAAATGCACACCATGTTTAGCCATTGTCATTTCTACCAAAATTAAATTTTAGTAGGGGCATATTACCTGAATAATAATAATCTATATATAATTTTTGAAGAGGTAAGCAGTACATGTTATTAAAATTTATTTGTGGTACATATTTTCATTGCTGAAAAATGCAAGTGTTTGAGTGATAAATAATAGTCTTTACATATAGGAAAATATTTAGTAAACCTTCAGTAATAGAATCACATAAGTGGATAAGTCCTTTAGGCAATTATAAAAATTAAAACCTGTGCTTGTCTGAGGATTGCTTCTAGAGTATACATGATAAGTCTAATAGGATAACCAGCTTATTACTAAAGAAAGTTGACATAAAAGTAAATTGTATGTTAAGAAACTTACTAGTAATACATTAAAATGGCCAGAAAAGCTTTTTTTTTTCCTTTGCTAGTTTTTATTCTTTCTGGAGTTTTATGAAATCACTTACACATTAGAAACAGGAGAAAGAAAAAGACAGCCAGAAAGATTATTTTTTTATTTTTGATTGCTAATTTTTACTCTTTCTGAAGTTTTATGAAATCACTTACAAATTAGGAACAGGAAAAAGAAAAAGTCATTAAATGTTGCTGCATGATTATTCAAGTATTAAAATTATGCAGGAAAATTGTTATGTTAAAATTTAGATAATTTAAAATAACTGTAAATGACCCTTAAATTAAACCTCTTTAATAATCTGTTTTAGATGACCTAACTTGTAGTGTTTTTCTTATGTATGACTGTTAATACTATTTTCTTATATTGTTAGCTTTAATTTCTGTGTTTTATGAATTTATTATTTTGTTTCTTCTTTTTCTTGGCTTCTACCCCACTCCCCTTTCCCACCCCAACCTCTTCTTTGCTACAAGTTGCCACCACAGTGTTTGAAATTTGAATTTCTGAAAAATGCAGATGTTTGATGCAGATGCAGATGTTCTCAGCAGGAAGCATCATTCATGTGTATTGAAGCAAGAGACAGATGGGTCTTATATTTAAATGCTGAAAGTACTGGTTGGCTCTGTAGCATCTTCAGATTCGAAAGGAATCTCCTCCACATTTTGTCTTTGTCTTCTCCAGGATCCGTATTTCTTGGCAACTTTCATGATGTAGTTTTTAAAAGAGGTTCCCATGAAAACATATAGGACGGGGTTGAGGCAGCTGTGAAAGAGTGCAATACTCTCTGTGATTTGGATGGCAACGTCCATGCGTTTGCTCATGTCACAGTCAGTGATCAGGGAGTAGATGATGTCTATGGCTTGGCAGAACTTGACAATATTATAAGGTAATTGAGTGACAATGAAAACTATGACCACTGTGAACAGAACTTTGAGGGGCTGAGATTTTTTAATGTTAGGCATCTTGATGAGTGTCTTTGCCGTGATGAAGTAGCACACTGCCATGATAAGAAAGGGTATTATAAATCCAATGCAGATTTCCAGGATTTGAATTGATGCTTTCATTGATGTTCCTAGGTGGTATGGAAAGATGGGAACACACCTAGCTTTATGATTTACTGTATAAAAAACCAACTGAGGGATACTCAGCAAGATGGCAGCCACCCAGACGCAGAAACAGATGACCCAGCATGGTTTTCCCACTCCCGATTGACTGGGAGCTTTAGTTACTGCCCAGTATCTGTCTGTGCTGATACAAGCCAGAAACTGCATTCCAGACACAAAATTGACTGTGTACAAGGCTGAAGTGACTTTGCACATGATTTTCCCTAAAACCCACCCATGAACTGCATTAACTGCCCAAAAAGGCAAAGTGAATAGAAGGAATAAATCCGCCACTGCCAAATTCAAGATGTACACATCTGTTTTGGTTCTCCGCTTTTTGTAATAGGCATAAATCGCCACTACAGTGGAATTGCCTGCAAGTCCAATGATGAAAGCTATTGTGAAGAAGGCAGGTAGGAAAACTTTTGCAAATTTTCTGACCTCTTCTTTTATACAGATCACTTCATACTGACTATAGTCATGAGTGTCATTCATTTCATTTTCCTCATAATAGTAATCTGTTGACTGGTTGTATTCCACAGCCATGGTTCCAATCTAAATGGCAAAAAGAATACAGCATATTTATTTTAATATTGCTTAAATGGAAATACTTTTGCTCTAGCATATGTTTTATGCTTTTATTAGAGAATAGTTTGTTGTTATACCATATGTGAGCCTGAGTCTGCCACTCTTTGAAACTCTTTAATGGAAGTCACATTAGAGTATATCCTCAAGAGTAGTTTTTCATTGCTTGTTTTTACAAGTCTGTACAGGAAACGGGATTTACAGAGGGAAGATAAAAAAAATAATACCCTGAGAAATGTTCTTAATCATTAAGCCCTAAAACTTGTACATACACAACTTTGTGATTCTTATGCAGTATATCAACAATAAATTAAAATGAATTATTTAAAATAAATATTTTACTTATATTTATTCATGAATTTATTTTAGATTAAGTTAAATAAATTATCTCAGAATTGTCCTTAATTTTAGTTGTTGGCTTTTATAAAACAAAGTCTCCTCGAGTTAGCTTCCCTCCAAAACTTGCCACTGCATGCTGATTGTAAACTACTATTTGATAGAACTGTTATTCCACTAGTCACCTAAGCCTTAAACCTGCACCATCCTTGATTCCTCTCTTCATCCCTTCATCCCAGATTTTCAGTCTGCCCCTAAATTCTGATTTTACCTTCCAAATAGGTCTCAAATCTGTCTCTTCCTTTTCACATAATTCATCCACATTATTACCTGGCCTATTACAATGTCTTCCCAACTGGTATCCTACTGTTCTCATTCCTTCTTACCACTTCCTTGTCAAAAACATTTTTCTTACTGCCATCAGTGTGCTTTATCTCTAAAATGTCAGTCTTATCACTCTCCTGCTTAGCTCCTCACCTAAAAGACACATCTCTCTGAAAGATACAATCTAAGTTCTTTACCATGATACCCAAGGCTCCATAATGCAGTCCTACCCATGGTTCCTGTACACCCTCTACTGTACACCTTACACTGTAGACGATGACAGTACTGATTTGCCAGTGGTTTTTGGGCACACACCATGCCATAGTATGCATTTACATCGTTACTCATTCTCTTCTTTTATCTGATATACTATTTCCTTCCCGTCCCTTGAAAGGCCATTTCCTATTCAGTTAACTCAAATTTCACCTTTCTGGAAGACTTTCCCAATCCAATAACTGTATCTGTGTATCAACTGTATCTACATATCAAAGAACTGACCTGGTCCTGTGCAGTTTCCCAGACTACCTTTTCCCTCTATGATCTAAGTTCCCTAAGACTGTGACCTATTGGATTTCTGTTTGTAATTAATAACTGAAGACAGTGACTGGTACACTCTAGGTGGCCAGCAAATATTTATCAACTATAACGTTTACTAATAAGTATAAAGCTGTTACTTTAGGAATAGAAAGATGATATTCCAGGAATCTTGTGTCTCATCATTAAGTTATTCTACTATGTTGTCAATTAATACCCTGTAGTATTAAGATAAGCTTGCACAAAATTCACATTTTAAAATATATATAATAATTACTTTTAGCATTTTTATTATAGTGCTAAGCTTTGTTATGCTTTTTCCTTAGCCCTTCTGTCTTCCTTGGGATATTTTTTGTCCTTGGAAGAATATCAAATGTTCTTATAGAATCATTAATGAAGAAATTATTTTCAAAACAGTACACCAGCTTATGCAACATTTTCAAAAGAATATTCTTATACTTGCTAACCTTTTGTAAATGAGTAAAGCAAAATGAAGAAGGCCACATAGAGGAAAAATACCACATAGAACTGCTTTCATTTTGTAAAAACCAGGTGCTCACAATTTTAAATGACTTTTATCCTTATAGTTATTTGAAAAGTTATGTGAAAAGTTCCAATCTAGAAGACCACTCTAGTGTTCATTCTCTTATATGTTAATTATTAACACAATATGAACTTTGTTCTTTCCTTCTCTTTTATCACAGAAATCTTGAACCTGGTGATAAGGTATAATATGGCCAAACAGTATAAGATATTAAGGAAAGATATTTTAAAAGAATTAATCATACTAAAAATATGAGTAAATAAAAATAGGACTGGAAATTATTTGCAGAAATGATCCTTCTGGCAGATAAATAGAAACACATTTAAATGCCTTTATAATTATTACAAGAATTTAAAAAATTGGTGTTTATAAAACAAAGCAAGAAAAAATGGTATAGCAAAACCTGTTATTAACAAAGCTTTATAGGCAAATAATGGTATTAAAATAATATTTTATTCTTGCTATATTCATATTTTTAAGGTTGAAGTGTAAAACTTTTCAAATAGCTCTTTTTTGCACCTGTAAACTTTTATGCCTCGACTCCCTCTGCATAGATAAATATACAAAATCTTTGGACTTTTAAAAAAAGTCATATCTAACTCTGAATGAAGAAGAAAGAAAAAAACCAACCTGTTTCAGTAGGCAGACAGGAGCAGTCTTGAATGCAGAGAGTAAAATCAAATGACACTCTCTAACTCAGACTACTTTTGTTTTCGTTTCTACACCCCGCCTTTGTCTTACATCCAGGAGGGCTTTCCGGAAATGTAATCTTGTGAGCACTTGATCTTTTATTTATGTTTAACCGTCCTATGAAGTCATATCCAAGTTCTTAAATATCTTTGGTTATAAACTTGAAGGAATTCAATCTTGTTTCAAAAGCTACAGACCTTTCCAAGTTTCCACTTAACTGAAGGGAATGGAAACATGCCTGCAGCTGAGGTACTGACTGCCAAACCAAGAGAATTCACCAGAGCACCTCAAGGCAGCTAATAAGTACTTGTAGGTAGTATCTAGACAAAAACTGTAAAACAAAAATGATTGTAACTCAGACAATTATCTTTTTGAAGATTAAATTATCAAAAATAAATTCTGAGTAATCATTAAGCATTTATAGTAGAATTTAAATTTTTATACCAGATCATTTTATATTTTAATATTTAAACTGTGAGACTCTCCTTGGCTTCACTGAACTCCTCCTCTGTCATTGACCCCAGAGTATGCCTTTCCCCATTACTTTAAATTCTTGTGCCTTCTTGTAATCTTCAATGACCAGACACAAACTTTTCACATCCTTCTGTCTGGGAAGCCTATCTCAACTGTCTCCCCCTCCACCCATTTCCAAACAAATGAAAGTTAGAGAAAGAAATGTATGCAGATTTAACACTAGTAGGCTGTTTGACCTGGACTCTCCTCACATTTGCATGACAGTTCCCTTATTTACTTTCTCAGAGGAAACTAGGCTTAGTCTCTACCTTCAGAAGTTATTTCAGACCCATACCTTTTTTTCTCTAAGCAGTTGATCTAACATTCCTGTTGGTTCACAGAAAAGAAGCTCTAGGTCACTGAGGTCTTCACCTTCCACTTGTGTGTCTGAGGGTACAGCCAGGTTCTCCTCCTTGTTATCTACCAGTCTTTGAGGAAGAGTTATTTGCATGCAGCTAAATCATCTCACCCAGAAAAAAACTACCTAGATTTGCAGTGTTTGCCATTCTTCATGGTGTAAATACTCACTCCATGGCCAGTTTCAGCTACCAATGTGAATTCACTGAGGGCAACTTTGCTAAGAGATGAGTATTTTCAGCCTTTCGTAGGAGGCTCTAGCACAATTCTTCAAAGGAGGCATCTCTGCTGCTGACCATAGCTGATCATTATTCTGATCTCTTACGAAGGATACTGCTCTTAATATTATCCCTGTCCTCTCTAGGGGCTTCCCAGGTGGCTCGGTTGTAGCCATGCATTCCAGGAAACAAACTCACTCAGAAGGACAATGCAGATAGTGGAGTGCAGTTTATTAGACCAGCGGGCCCAAGGCAGAGTCTCCTCTTAGTCAAGGACCCCGACCAGCATTTGTGAAAATCTTTTATACCCCATGTGTACATGTCCAAACCCACCACCCCAAATTCCTTGAGACTTACATAAACCAAGGAAAATACAATCCAAATAACCCCATCATTCATGTGCTATGTGCTCATGTGCTCAAACAGTCAAACAATTAGCCAATAATCAATAAATCCAAGGTTACACTCCAATAGATACAGAAAAATTTATGGCCTGTCTGGAGGAAGGGGTGATAAGTGTATGTTTTCTCTTAGGTGATGAGTAACCTAGATACGATCTTCAAGGTTCCCCTGTCTGGAGGGGGTCTTATCCTTCTGTTGTTGTTTTCATAGGCACTAAACACAGAGTTCAGAGTCTATTGGAAAGGTGGCCGAGCATGATCAGCATGAACAGGCCTAAGATGGAATCCAGGCCCTTTGAATTCTTTCTTCAGCTCAGTGGTAAAGAATCAGCCTCCCAATGCAGGAGATGCAGGAAACGTAGGTTCGATCCCTGAGCAGGGAAGATCCCCTGGGGTAGGAAATGGCAACCCACTCCAGAATTGTTGTCTAGGGAATCCCATGAGCAGAGGAGCCTGGCAGGAGTCTAGGGAGTCAAAAAGAGTCAGACACAACTGAGCATACATGCACACCCTCTCTAGACTCTTTGGTCTTTCACTTTCTCTTACCTTTTATTCTTTTTTTTCCTTATGTATTTTGAGGCCAGGTGGAAGCAAACAAGCGACCTTCCACTAAATTCTTAGAATGATCTACAAGTTCCCACAAGGTCTGCCTCCATCCCTCATTACTTCTCTGACTTATTTCCTTTTACTCACCCCTTTCCTGGCTTATTCTGCCACACCAGCCTCCATGCTGTTTTGAAATGTACCAGGCACATTCCTTCTTAGGGCTTTTGTATTGACTCTTCAATCTGCCTGGAATGTGCTTTCTTTTAATATCCACACGGTTCACTCCCTCATGTCTTTCAAGTCTTTGTCCAATCACCACCTCCTCATTGAGGCAACCTCTGACTATTCTATTTAAAATATTGTCACAAAACAAATGAACAAGCATTAAACAAAACAGAAAGTTATAGATACAAACAAAAAACAGATGTTTACCAGATGGGAGGAGGAAGACGGGGGGAAAGAAATAGGTGAGGGAGATTAAGAGATTACAAATTCTTAAGAAGGAATTACAAACTTCCAGTTGCAAAGTAAATGAATCATGGGGATGAAATGTACAGTGTGTATAGTCAATAAGTAATTTTTGTATGGTGGCATATCGTAACTAGATTTATCATAGTGGTCACTTGAAAATGTATAAAAATATCCAATCACTATGTCATATAATGGGAACTAATATAAAGTCGTAGGTCAATTGTACTTTGAAAACAAGCAACCATTAAAAAAAAAGAGATCAGATATGTGGTTACCACAGGCAGGTGAGTGTGTATGTGCATGCTCAGTCACATCCAACTCTTTAATATCCATACTACATATTGAATTAATATTTT
The DNA here is from genome assembly GCF_002263795.3 of Bos taurus. Classification (NCBI taxonomy): domain Eukaryota; kingdom Metazoa; phylum Chordata; class Mammalia; order Artiodactyla; family Bovidae; genus Bos; species Bos taurus. The sequence continues at coordinate 136,988,174 of NC_037328.1, forward strand.
AGGGGAGGAGCTAAGATGGTGGAGGAGTAGGACAGGGAGAACACTTTCTCCCCCACAAATTCATCAAAAGAACATTTAAACGCCGAGTAAATTCCACAAAACAACTTCTGAATGCCGACAGAGGACATCAGGCACCCAGAAAAGCAACCCAAGTCTTCGAAACGAGATGTTTTATCAATGGTGCTATATAGGAGAAGTTTTGAAAAGACTGTAAAAATAGGACCGATAACTGGAAGCAGGAGGCTTAAGTCCAAACCCTGACTCCAGGGAACTCCTGACTCCAGGGAACATTAATTGACACGAGCTCATCAAACACCTTCATACCTACACTGAAACCAAGCACCACACAAGGGCCAACAAGTTCCAGGGCAAGACATACCAAGACATCTCATAACTTATTACTGGACACTTCATTGCACTCCAGAGAGAAGAAATACAGCTCCACCCACCAGAACACCGACATGAGCTTCCCTAACCAAGAAACCTTGACAGGCCACCTGTACAAACCCACATACAGCGAGGAAACACCACAATAAAGAGAACTCCACAAACTGCCAGAATACAGAAAGGACACCCCAAACTCAGCAATTTAAACAAGATGAAGAGACAGAGGAATACCCAGCAGATAAAGGAACAGGATAAATGCCCACCAAACCAAACAAAAGAGGAAGAGATAGAGAATCTACCTGATAAAGAATTCCAAATAATAATAGTGAAATTGATCCAAAATCTTGAAACCAAAATGGAATCACAGATAAATAGCCTGGAGACAAGGATTGAGAAGATGCAAGAAACGTTTAACAAGGACCTAGAAGAAATAATATAGAGTCAATATATAATGAATAATGCAATAAATGAAATTAAAAACACTCTAGAGGCAACAAATAGTAGAATAACAGAGGCAGAAGATAGGAGTAGTGAATTAGAATGGTAGAAATAAATGAATTATGTCTTGCCATTCCCTCCTGGCTTGAAGAGTTTCTATTGAAAGATCAGCTGTTATCCTTATGGGAATTCCCTTGTGTGTTATTTGTTGTTTTTCCCTTGCTGCTTTTAATATTTGTTCTTTGTGTTTGATCTTTGTTAATTTGATTAATATGTGTCTTGGGGTGTTTCTCCTTGGGTTTATCCTGTTTGGTACTCTCTGGGTTTCTTGGACTTGGGTGATTATTTCCTTCCCCATTTTAGGGAAGTTTTCCACTATTATCTCCTCAAGTATTTTCTCATGGTCTTTCTTTTTGTCTTCTTCTTCTGGAACCCCTATGATTCGAATGTTGTAGCGTTTAATATTGTCCTGGAGGTCTCTGAGATTGTCCTCATTTCTTTTAATTCGTTTTTCTTTTATCCTCTCTGATTCATTTATTTCTACCATTCTATCTTCTAATTCACTAATCCTGTCTTCTGCCTCTGTTATTCTACTATTTGTTGCCTCCAGAGTGTTTTTAATTTCACTTATACAGAGTGAAGTAAGCCAGAAGGAAAAACATAAATACAGTATAATAACGCATATATATGGAATTTAGAAAGATGGTAATAATAACCCGGTGTACGAGACAGCAAAAGAGACACTGATGTATAGAACAGTCTTATAGACTCTGTGGGAGAGGGAGAGGGTGGGAAGATGTGGGAGAATTGCAATGAAACATGTAAAATATCATGTAGGAAACGAGTTGCCAGTCCAGGTTCGATGCATGATGCTGGATGCTTGGGGCTGGTGCACTGGGACGGCCCAGAGGGATGGTATGGGGAGGGAGGAGGGAGGAGGGTTCGGGATGGGGAACACATGTATACCTGTGGCGGATTCACTTTGATATTTGGCAAAACTAATACAATTATGTAAAGTTTAAAAATAAAATAAAATTGGAAGAATAAAAAAAAAAAAAAAAAAAGAAAGAAATGAATTAGAGAGAAAAAAAGAAAAATGAATTAAAAGAAATGAGGACAATTTCAGAGACCTCCAGGACAATATTAAATGCTACAACATTCAAATCATAGGGGTCCCAGAAGAAGAAGACAAAAAGAAAGACCATGAGAAAATACTTGAGGAGATAATAGTTGAAAACTTCCCTAAAATGGGGAAGGAAATAATCACCCAAGTCCAAGAAACCCAGAGAGTCCCAAACAGGATAAACCCAAGGCGAAACACCCCAAGACATATATTAATCAAATTAACAAAAATCAAACACAAAGAACAAATATTAAAAGCAGCAAGGAAAAAAAAATAAAAGCAGCAAGGGAAAAACAACAAATAACACACAAGGTAATTCCCATAAGGATAACAGCTGATCTTTCAGTAGAAACTCTTCAAGCCAGGAGGGAATGGCAAGACATACTTAAAATGATGAAAGAAAATAACCTACAGCCCAGATTATTGTACCCAGCAAGGATCTCATTCAAATATGAAGGAGAAATCAAAAGCTTCTCAGACAAGCAAAAGCTGAGAGAATTCAGCACCACCAAACCAGCTCTCCAACAAATACTAAAGGATATTCTCTAGACAGGAAACACAAAAACGGTGTATAAATTCAAACCCAAAACAATAAAGTAAATGGCAACGGGATCATACTTATCAGTAATTACCTTAAACGTAAATGGGTTGAATGCCCCAACCAAAAGACAAAGACTGGTTGAATGGATACAAAAACAAGACCCCTACATATGCTGTCTACAAGAGACCCACCTCAAAACAGGGGACATATACAGACTGAAAGTGAAGGGCTGGAAAAAGATTTTCCATGCAAATAGGGACCAAAAGAAAGCAGGAGTACCAATACTCATATCAGATAAAATAGACTTTAAAACAAAGGCTGTGAAAAGAGACAAAGATGGTCACTACATAATGATCAAAGGATCAATCCAAGAAGAAGATATAACAATTATAAATATATATGCACCCAACATGGGAGCACTGCAATATGTAAGACAAATGCTAACAAGTATGAAAGGAGAAATTAACAATAACACAATAATAGTGGGAGACTTTAATACCCCACTCACACCTATGGATAGATCAACTAAACAGAAAATTAACAAGGAAACACAAACTTTAAATGATACAATAGACCAGTTAGACCTAATTGATATCTATAGGGCATTTCATCCCAAAACAATGAATTTCACCTTTTTCTCAAGCGCACATGGAACCTTCTCCAGGATAGATCACATCCTGGGCCATAAATCTAGCCTTGGTAAATTCAAAAAAATAGAAATCATTCCAAACATCTTCTCTGACCACAATGCAGTAAGAGTAGATCTCAATTACACAAGAAAAACTATTAAAAATTCCAACATATGGAGGCTGAACAACACGCTGCTGAATAACCAACAAATCACAGAAGAAATCAAAAAAGAAATCAAAATTTGCATAGAAACGAATGAAAATGAAAACACAACAACCCAAAACCTGTGGGACACTGTAAAAGCAGTCCTAAGGGGAAAGTTCATAGCAATACAAGCACACCTCAAGAAACAAGAAAAAAATCAAATAAATAACCTAACTCTACACCTAAAGCAACTAGAAAAGGAAGAAATGAAGAACCCCAGGATTAGTAGAAGGAAAGAAATCTTAAAAATTAGGGCAGAAATAAATGCAAAAGAAACAAAAGAGACCATAGCAAAAATCAACAAAGCCAAAAGCTGGTTCTTTGAAAGGATAAATAAAATTGACAAACCATTAGCCAGACTCATCAAGAAACAAAGGGAGAAAAATCAAATCAATAAAATCAGAAATGAAAATGGAGAGATCACAACAGACAACACAGAAATGCAAAGGATCATAAGAGACTACTCTCAACAATTATATGCCAATAAAATGGACAACGGGGAAGAAATGGACAAATTCTTAGAAAAGTACAACTTTCCAACACTGGACCAGGAAGAAATAGAAAATCTTAACAGACCCATCACAAGCACGGAAATTGAAACTGTAATCAAAAATCTTCCAGCAAACAAAAGCCCAGGTCCAGATGGCTTTACAGCTGAATTCTACCAAAAATTTAGAGAAGAGCTAACACCTATCCTACTCAAACTCTTCCAGAAAATTGCAGAAAAAGGTAAACTTCCAAACTCATTCTATGAGGCCACCATTACCCTAATACCAAAACCGGACAAAGATCCCACAAAAAAAGAAAACTACAGGCCAATATCACCGATGAACATAGATGCAAAAATCCTTAACAAAATTCTAGCAATCAGAATCCAACAACACATTAAAAAGATCATCATAACCAAGTGGGCTTTATCCCAGGGATGCAAGGATTCTTCAATATCCGCAAATCAATCAATGTAATACCCCACATTAACAAATTGAAAAATAAAAACCATATGATTATCTCAATAGATGCAGAGAAAGCCTTTGACAAAATTCAACATCCATTTATGATAAAAACTCTCCAGAAAGCAGGAATAGAAGGAACATACCTCAACATAATAAAAGCTATATATGACAAACCCACAGCAAACATTATCCTCAATGGTGAAAAATTGAAAGCATTTTCTCTAAAGTCAGGAACAAGACAAGGGTGCCCACTTTCACCATTACTATTCAACATAGTTTTGGAAGTTTTGGCCACAGCAATCAGAGCAGAAAAAGAAATAAAAGGAATCCAAATTGGAAAAGAAGAAGTAAAACTCTCACTATTTGCAGATGACTCTACATAGAAAACCCTAAAGACTCCACCAGAAAATTACTAGAACTAATCAATGATTATAGTAAAGTTGCAGGATATAAAATCAACACACAGAAATCCCTTGCATTCCTATACACTAATAATGAGAAAACAGAAAGAGAAATTAAGGAAACAATTCCATTCACCACTGCAACGGAAAGAATAAAATACTTAGGAATATATCTACCTAAAGAAACTAAAGACCTATATATAGAAAACTATAAAACACTGGTGAAAGAAATCAAAGAGGACACTAATAGATGGAGAAATATACCATGTTCATGGATTGGAAGAATCAATATAGTGAAAATGAGTATACTACCCAAAGCAATTTATAGATTCAATGCAATCCCTATCAAGCTACCAACAGTATTCTTCACAGAGCTAGAACAAATAATTTCACAATTTGTATGGAAATACAAAAAACCTCCAATAGCCAAAGCTATCTTGAGAAAGAAGAATGGAACTGGAGGAATCAACCTACCTGACTTCAGGCTCTACTACAAAGCCACAGTCATCAAGACAGTATGGTACTGGCACAAAGACAGAAATATAGATCAATGGAACAAAATAGAAAGCCCAGAGATAAATCCATGCACATATGGACACCTTATCTTTGACAAAGGAGGCAAGAATATACAATGGAGAAAAGACAATCTCTTTAACAAGTGGTGCTGGGAAAACTGGTCAACCACTTGTAAAAGAATGAAACTAGACCACTTTCTAACACCATACACAAAAATAAAATCAAAATGGATTAAAGATCTAAACATAAGACCAGAAACTATAAAACTCCTAGAGGAGAACATAGGCAAAACACTCTCCGACATACATCACAGCAGGATCTCTATGACCCATCTCCCAGAATATTGGAAATAAAAGCAAAAATAAACAAATGGGACCTAGTTAAACTTAAAAGCTTCTGCACAACAAAGGAAACTATTAGCAAGGTGAAAAGACAGCCTTCGGAATGGGAGAAAATAATAGCAAATGAAGCAATCGACAAACAACTAATCTCAAAAATATACAAGCAACTCCTACAGCTCAATTCCAGAAAAATAAATGACCCAATCAAAAAATGGGCCAAAGAACTAAATAGACATTTCTCCAAAGAAGACATACAGATGGCTAACAAACACATGAAAAGATGCTCAACATCACTCATTATCAGAGAAATGAAAATCAGAACCACTATGAGGTACCATTTCATGCCAGTCAGAATGGCTGCGATCCAAAAGTCTACAAGCAATAAATGCTGGAGAGGGTGTGGAGAAAAGGGAACCCTCTTACACTGTTGGTGGGAATGCAAACTAGTACAGCCACTATGGAGAACAGTGTGGAGATTCCTTAAAAATCTGGAAATAGAACTGCCTTATGATCCAGCAATCCCACTGCTGGGCATACACACTTAGGAAACCAGAAGGGAAAGAGACATGTGTACTCCAGTGTTCATCGCAGCACTGTTTATAATAGCCAGGGCATGGAAGCAACCTAGATGTCCCTCAGCAGATGAATGGATAAGAAAGCTATGGTACATATACACAATGGAGTATTACTCAGCCATTAAAAAGAATACATTTGAATCAGTTCTAATGAGGTGGATGAAACTGGAGCCTATTATACAGAGTGAAGTAAGCCAGAAAGAAAAACACCAATACAGTATACTAATGCATATATATGGAATTTAGAAAGATGGTAACAATAACCCTGTATACGAGACAGCAAAAGAGACACTGATGTATAGAACAGTCTTATGGACTCTGTGGGAGAGGGAGAGGGTGGGAAGATTTGGGAGAATGACATTGAAACATGTATAATATCATGTATGAAATGAGTTGCCAGTCCAGGTTCGATGCACAATACTGGATGCTTGGGGCTGGTGCACTTGGACGACCCAGAGGGATGGTATGGGGATGGAGGAGGGAGGAGGGTTCAGGATGGGGAACACATGTGTACCTGGGCAGATTCATTTCAATATTTGGCAAAACCAATATAATATTGTAAAGTTTAAAAATAAAATAAAATTTTAAAAAATGAATTACTGTTTTATATGATTTGGGGGGGTGGGGTTTTTTTGGGCAGGGGGGCATTGACCATGCTGCATGGCTTGTGGGATCTTGGTTCCCTCACCATGTATCAAACCCATGACTGCTACACTGGAAGTGTGGAGTCTTAACCACTGGATCACCAGAGAAGTCCTGTATATGAGTTTTTTACTTAGCATTTTTGCTTAACCATTTTCATGTTATGTCAAACTCCCTATAAATGACATTTTTAGTAGCTAAATAATATTTTGTTGTGTGGATTATCATAATTTGCCTTACTATTCAACTGTTATAAGATTTTTCTAGTGTTTTGCTTTTACAAATAATGTTATAGAGAGAATCTTTGGAGATGTAGTAGAAGATTGTACTTAATCTTATCTTACTGAGGGATTTTGAAGAATGGGACTAACCATGTCTAACTATCACTTTTCTTGTTACAACTAAAGATAGCATTCCATAGAATAATCTTAGAGTTCTTTCAAATCATTGCTTAGAATGTTTTCTTATTCTTTAAGAAGGGTTCCATTATATGCACACATCCATATAATTGTCTTCTGTTGGTGGATACTGATTTATGCCCAATTCTTTCCTCTCTCAGTTCATTCATGTGTGCTAAGTCACTTTAGTCATGTTTGAGTCTTTGTGACCCTATGAACTGTAGCCCACCAGGCTTCTCTGTCCATGGGACTCTCCAGGCAAGAATACTGGAGTGGGCTGCCATGCCCTTCTCCAGGGGATCTTCCCGACCCAGGGACTGAACCTGCATCTCTTATATCTCCTGCATTGGCAGGCGGGTTCTTTACCACTAGCAACACCTAGGAAGTTCAGAAGCAGCTACATCTGTAGGATAAATCTCAGAAGTTGAATAGGTGGATTAAGGACTAAGTGAATCTGTAATTTTGATGGATGTTGCCAAATTGTACTTCATAGGGATGGTATTACTTTGTACTCTCACCAGTAATGTATGAAAGTATCTGTTTCCCTAGAGCGTTGCCAGTTGGATGTCTTGTTCCACTACCATTTTGCTGTCTTAAAAAACTTGTAATTCAGTACCAGTTCAGTACCATTCCCCTTCTCTTGCCAACTGTATGTGAGATATTTTTCCTAAATTGTTGGGGTTTTTTGTTGTTGTTTGCTCTAGTTTTGTTTCTTTGTTGTTATCGTTTAGTTGCTAAATCGTGTCCGACTATTTGTGGCCCCATGAACAGTAGTCCACCAGACTCCTCTGTCCATGGTTGCCATTTCCTCCTCCAGATGATCTTCCTGACCCAGAGATTGAACTTGTGTCTTCTGCATTGGCAGGAAGATTCTTTATTGCTGAGCCACCAGGGAAGCCCAGTTTTGTTTCTTACTGTACAATAGTTTAATACAGATCAGCCAATCAGTCTTTCTCTTTTAATTTATTTTTTCTTTTTGGCCACACACAAGGATTGAACCTAGGCCGTTGGCAGTGAGAGCATGGATTCCTAGCCACTGAAGCACAAAAGAATTCCCACATTTATTATTTTTAAGGTTTAAAATTTCTTTTCCATTAAGAAATTTCATAGATACTAAATTGTTTTTTCTTTTAGTTTTTTTTATGTCTTGATTATTTAATTTTTTAAAAATTTCAATTCTGATCTATTTGGACCTGATTTTGATTCAAGTATATTTTGCAGCAGTGATAGCATGTAACGTTTATAGAATACTTTTTAGATGTAAACCTTCCTAGAGGAAGAATAAGTGAATTTCAAAGGTTGTTTCCCCTATTAACAATAGCACATATAATCCAAGGGAACACATGAGATTTTCTTTTTTTTCCTTAGTGAAGTGAAGTAAAAGTTGCTCATTCATGTCCGACTCTTTGCAACCCCATGGACTATACAGTCCATGGAATTCTCCAGGCTAGAATACTGGAGTGGGTAGTATTTCCCTTCTCCAGGAGATCTCCCCAACCCAGGGATCTAACCCAGGGATCTAACCCAGGCCTCCCACATTGCAGGTGGAGTCTTTACCAGCTAAGCCACAAGGGAAGCCCACTTTTTTTTTCCTTAACTGTACGATAAACATTTTTTTTTTAACAGGTGGAAATTTCATTGTAAAATGTTAGTTAACACATAATTGTTTTTAAAATCTGCCTGCAATGTGGGAGACCCTGAAGAAGGGAATGGCTACCCACTCCAGTATTCTTCCCTGGAGAATGCCATGGACAGAGGAGCCTGGTGGGCTACGATCCACAGTGCACAAAGAGTCAGACATGACTGAGTGACTCACTCTTTCACTTTTCATTAGTATTAATGGTAAGACCAAATGAAGTTTATATATTTCACATCAGAAGTTCGATATTGGTAGAAATAACCTTGATGCTTTGTAAATGACTAATTGTACTTCATATTATATTATTGTTTATATCACTTTCCCTATGGTTGCAGACCATATCCATACTCAACAGTTATGTTTTTCTCCACCTGTCATATTTTCTTGTGTTATAGAATAATTTTGTTTGATAGTCATGTGGTTGTAAGAACGTGTGAAACTCATCAGCAAATATCAGGAAAATGTCCCTTTCAGCCTAACTTAATCCTGGCTCTTGAACAGTTTGAAATACCACACAGTCTGGATTAAAACCAAAATTATTTTATCTGTGCCATCTGTTTTCACTCTTGAAGGCCTGTGACACAGCAGATAAATATTTAAATGCTTTCTGATCTATTCAGATTTCCTTTAATATATTTAATTTTTGACATTTGGTATCCTGTCCATTAAGTAAAATAACATGAGAACAAAAACTCTTTAGAAGAAGGACATTTCAGCAGCTGCACCTGCCAAATTTTGCTTGTAGCTAAGATGAGATGATATATTTGTGTGAGGGTTTTCCCATTTTCTGAAACATCAAGGTTAAATCAAAATATTTCAAAATTTACAGCTTATGTATTCATCCTTACTTCCTCTATTTAATGACCCCCAAAAGGAGAGCCAATTTAGAAGTTTCACTTTTTTAGAATCTGAATTGTTTTCCATGTTAGATTGGGCAAAGCAGAATTGAAGAATTCTTTTCCTAGTTTCTTGAGTTTCATCAAAATTTACCTAATATCTGAAATCTGTTTAGGTACTTAAAGTTGTGGCAACAATTTTTCATAATAAAAAGAGCAGGACAAGAAATCCTATTGGGAAATATTAGAGAAAAAATATGGAATTAGAAAAGGAGTGCTTTCAGTTAGAGTTTAAGGGAATTATAGAGAAGAGTTTACTTTTGAAGGATTGAGATCCATGAATCCTTAAAAGATGTACCCAAAGTGGTTTTGATTATCAGGATAAAGTGGACAAAGAAAAGATCTCTAATGAAATGAACCCCAAGTCATACCATTATGTCCTAATCTGATTTTTAGACGTACACCCACCAAGGAGACAATGTGTTATATAGGGCAAGTGGCCTGACTCTTCATTCTTAGAGCCTCAAATCTTCCCACAAGTAAAACCTAAGAAACTGCAAGTGGGAAAATATCCAGTTGAAAAATTAAAAATAAGCCTTTCTGGAAAAGATTCTTTTGTCTATAATTTCTAGAAAAAATCAAAGCATGATTGCATAACATTGCAGAACCGGAGTCAATCAAGGATAAAAAAATTCCCTCTGCTCAGTGCTTTCAGATAAGAAATTTCCATTAATATCCACATTGAAATTTAACTTTTATCATCTACTGTTTGAATCATCCTAATGTTTTTTGGGTTGATCCTCAGAATTGTGGAATTCATTTTCTCTGTATTAGCACCTGTAAAAATCAGAAAGACACACTTATGTAAAAATAACTAAACAATTTGTAAAGTCAAACATGGTTCAATAAATGAGGATAGTCAAATGGACTCAACATCAAGAGTATAACATCTGAGATTTTTAAAACTTAATTTTGAGATATGTGAGTGGGGAAATCTTTTTTCACTAAAATCTGGAAGATGTAGCAGCTGATACATCCTTCTTATAAAGAGTCCTTTCAGAACTGATTGAAAAAAAATAGTTTCCATTAAATTTGAAAAAACCCAAATTAGAGCTTTGGTTTTAAAACAATTGTATTTTAACTTTAACCGTATTTTACTTTACATGTATAATTCACAATATAGAATAATTGAGGGGAATAGAATGGTAAGCTTTTGGTTTTATTGATTTACAATTTTTTAAACTTCTAAGATTCCTAATTCTGCCTCTTATGTGATCATATTTTGAGGTGATCATTGCATTTCTAAAACTTTAACTGACACTAATGATAGGTACCTGATTTAAGAAACCATCACATGAGAGAAGTGAAAACCTGGTTTTGGCAAAGTTTTAAAAACTCTAGGGGAGTGCCATTTCTGGTGTGGTGGATTAAGCACCTAAGATTGACCTTCTCACAGATAACAACTAAAAAACTACAAAAAATAACTACCTGAAGAGTCTGTAGAGTGACCAAAGACAGGCTGATTTTGTAGCAGAGTCAGAATTTAGAAGATGAGATGGACTCAAGGTCTCATTTTAAGAATTTGGCCGAAGGACTCAATGCGGTGTGAGAATGCTGAAACTTCTCTAGATAATGCAGGTCTTTGTGTCCTAAGGAACTAGAGGATAGTGAGGCAGCCATTGCTCCCAGAAAAATGATAGAGTAGGGTGAGACTGCAAGAAAGGAGGAAACAGGAGCAAGAGAGCTCTGTTTCCTGTGTAAGCTTTGCCCAAGTCTCTGGCTTACTCATGAATCAAAGTGATTCACAAGGCAGACTCAAAGCACCTTGCAGCTAAATGAAAGAGCTCAAGTATTGAAATGTGGCCTCTCATTCACCTTAACTGAGACAGACTCTGCAGTTTGACTCTACCTAGGTTAATTGCCTCTTAAAACAATAACATTAACCGTCTTCAGAGAGAGAGAACAGAATCCAGAGTCTTCAAAACAAAGCAATCATTATGTCCAGAATAAAATGGAAAATTATTCATTAAATGAAGAAGCAAGAAAACATGATTCACTTTCAGGGCACCAACCTTGCTTCATCCCTATTCCCATTTCCTCCTCTGCACATATTGTTTTGAAATAAATCCCAGATATCACATTATGTCTCTCATGAACATTTCAGTGTGCATCTCAATAAGAGCTCTTTTAAAAATGTAACCATAATGTCGTTAGCACACCTAAAATTACTTAATATCATTACATATCCAGTAAGTATTCAAATTTCTAAGTGTTTGTAGATGGATTAATGCTTTTCAGTTTGTTTAATTGAAACAGACTCACCCTCATCCAACTCCATGGCTGGGGAAACTAAGTCTTTCTCAGTCACTGGTTGTGGAGTAAATATTGTGAGTTTGGTACTGTTGTCCATAGGTCAGAGAATATGAGATCTAAACAGGAGGAAATACGTTAGAAGTTCATAGTCTTTCTAGCATGCTGATGTTTGAAATGGTATGAATGGGAGAGCCATCACTTTGTCTTAAGGGCTGCAGTTCTTTCATGGCTTCTTTGACTTCTGGTTATTTTCATGCAGCAGTTATCACTGAAAAAGTCCATTCTAGGCCTAAGTTAGTCAATTTTCTTGAGTGCTATACAGTTTTGTACATAAGGATATCTTTTTTTAATGATCAAGGGCTTTCTTCCTATATGTTTGTTTGTTTTTCCAGAGGTAAACTTAGAAAGATTAGAACCTTTAGTGTGAAATGTCAGACTAAAAATTTCTTTTTATGATGTATTCTTTTCATTGTCTCTCTGGTTTTAGGAGCTGGGAATCCAAAGTGCAAAATTGCAATTGTTATGGGAAGAATTAACAATAACTCTGAAACCAGGTAATAAAACAATAGTGATTGAGAAATCTATGAGGAATAAGAGTCAGTCTTTTTTTGTACTCAATTTACTTAAAATTCACTATTTAATCTCATAAATTATAATAATATAAAATATATTATGATATTAAATGTCATATGTCTGTTGTTTCACAATTACTTTGCTAAAGATATATTTAGAAAACATTTTAGGAAGTGTTGGTATACATTCTTCACTGTGAAATTTCCTGTTTTAAAAAGTGTTGCTGAATTCTCAAAGCTGTTTGGATCCAATTATAAGATATATAAACTTTTTCAAAACTGTCTGTAAGTAATTAACTGATTAGATATTTAGATCCAAGGCAATAATCTTGAAATGTTTAATATATTAAATATCAGTTCCCAGTTACCATTCTGAGCAAGGAGAAGCCTCAATTAAATAACTTTCACATATTTTCAAATCATTGTTATTCCAGATCACAGGCTGCATCTGAATGTATTTAATGATTTTTATACAATTCCTATTCCAGACATCATTACTTACATGATTACATGAAAGCAACAATGAAAAGATGACAGTTGAGTCTCCACCTAACATCTGTTTTATTTTTCCACTTAGCAAACTTCCTAACCTCTACTTTTCTTTTGACCAGACACAAACAACACAGCATGATTCTTGTTCCTATCAACACACCTGGAGTAGAAATAATAAGGCCCTTGACAGTTTTTGGCTACCTGGGTAAGTATTCAATCAACTTGTCTGTGTATTTGCAAGTAGAAAACCTAGAATATGCAATAACTCTGAAGGAAATAGATAACATTTTAGTGCATGAGATGGATTCTTAGAAATCCTTTGATCCTTAGTATAAATTACCAGTGGAGTTCAGAATAGAACAAATGAAAAGAGAGGTGGTGCAGCATTCTACCACATTTTTTCTGGTTTGGGGAAAGGGCAAACTGGCATTTAAGGCATAGCAACTGAGGAAGGGTTAATGAAATAGATGTGAAAAATTAAGTATCTTACAGTAATACTCATTTTTAACTTTCTTAATCAACCTACAAGAGTTAATAAGCAAAGGGTTTTGAATGATTTGAATGCAGAACTTTTCCTTCCTCTGTCCTTGGGTGGAATGTCTAAGAAGCAAGGATACTTTTACTCAGTCTCATGTTCACTGTTTCCTTGCTGCTCAGGTTTCTCACTCTGCAAGTATTTGTTGAGCACTCAACCCACTCCAGTATTCTTGCCTGGATAATCCCACGGACAAAGGAGCCTGGCAGGCTACAGTCCATATGGTTGCAAAGAGTCGGACATGACTGAAACGACTTAACACGCACGCACACGCACAAGCAGTGTTACAGGTGCTTAGAATACAATAGTGAACACAGGAAACAAAGATCTCTGCCCTTGTGGAGCTTACTTGCTGGGGGACAGAGACAGAGGATAAATACAGACATGTAAATAAGCTAGGTAGCTGTCAGCAAATGATAAATGTTATAAAAAAGTTTACTGAACTTTAGGTTTTGTGGTGACCCTGGCTTTCTCTTTATTGTTAAATGTGGCTAATGCAAATATTCAAGAGGTGGATTACTTTTTGTAGGTTGCAGCTAGAATATGTACCCACAGGTTAAGTGGTTGGGTTGTAGAACAACAGCCTAAAAGACTGTTGGTTGGCTAATAATGTTGGTTGGCTATTAATTCCCACCATTGTAGAGCCTATGTTTCAAATTTCAGTAGGACAGTTTCACCAACATCTCTCCAACTCCCTGTGCCAAGGCCAAAAGAAATAATGTGGACAGAGTTGATTATTAATGTCTGTTCTGACAGGAAAAGGGTGTGGAGTTAACTGGAGATTATCTCCAGAACTTGGCGAGGAGGAAGGATGATATAAAGACAAAGTGTGGATGTGTTCCCAGTCTCTGTCACATGCCCGCGTTTTCAAGAGGCAAACAAGCCTAGACTGGAAGCAAATATACTTGCACGTCCAGCCTTGGCTTTGTCTCTAATGCTAAACCTGCTCTGTTCCTTCGAGCAGGTTCTTCACATCTTTAGGCATTGGTTTCCACAGTAATAAAATAATAATTACATAATTCACTTGCAAATTTTGAACCATTGGAACCTTTTTTATTTTCCCAAGCAAAATTTTCTTTGGAAGCCTGTATATTAAAAATTTTAAAGAAGAAGCAATAATAAAACAATAATAAGATGATCTAATTTGAGCTATGGAGCCATCTTCTTTTTCACAGCTCTACAATTTCAGAAAATCCATTCAGAAACCTCTGGATGAAATGATATCTAAAATCTCTTAAAATTTCTTAAACAGTTGATAAGTTTTTTGGGCTGCACAGCACTGGGGGTTCAGGGCTCAGATCTACCTAGAAATGTCTGACATATGAGGCCTTTAAATTCCAGTGTCTTCAGTAGATTAATTATCTCTGACTACCTTTTTGTCACCTCGTTTTGTTCTCTAAAATCTTATTCTCTATTTCATAGATAATTTCCATGGAGGACATTTTGAGATCCACTTTAATCAAGTGCGAGTTCCTGCCACCAATTTAATACTAGGTGAGATAAATTGAACAAATGATTCTCTAGTAATTAAAAAATATATATTTTCAGGTCAAAATCTGAAAAAGATGTGAAGTCTACCATAATTTAGATACTTTCCTTCTTGTTTACTCCATTTATAAGGGAAAATTATTTCCTTTGGTAATAATAACAATAACAATAATAAGGTTTTATTTAAGTATTTGATGTGGTGTCACATCAATTGAAAACATAGCTAAATACAAAAATTATACAATTTGGAGCAACATACTTTTTCCTAAAACATGATCCTCAAGCCTCTACTTGTTTTAATAAAACCTCAGTAGTTTCTGAACATTGTATTCCTTGAATGACTTCATCCTCTTGCTTGTTGGAATCCTACCCAACCTTCAAGGAACATCTCTGATGCCACCTCTTTCAAGAAGTTTCTTGTACTCCTCATCTCATCCATTCAATAAGCCCCTGATCCTGCCAGGCCCTCAGGTTACCATGATGAACAAACACCTTTCCCTCCTATGCCTTTCTTGTCCTTCTCCATATCCCTTATCCCTAGCATCCTTGCCCCTCTTCTAGTTTCTGAACTCAGGACTGTGTCTTATCTACCTTGGTAACCATTGCAACACTAACAAAATAACTTATGCAGAGTAGGTACTGAAGAGACCTACTTCAGATCAGTTCTTGAATCTGATCCAAGTTTTTAATGATGGTGGTTTACATTTCTATGTATTAGAAATCAAAGTTCCATAAATGTATAGTGGACCTTATTACAGAACTTACTTTTTTCCTACCGGAATGCCATTTTTATTGAGGATAGTTCATTATTTTCTCAGGATTTGTGTAAATAACAAAAGAAATAGGCTGTGGTCATGTTCTCCTTTCTTTCTCACAGGTGAAGGTAGGGGATTTGAAATTGCCCAAGGCCGGCTTGGACCTGGCAGAATCCACCACTGTATGAGAACGATAGGTCTGGCTGAACGTGCTTTACAGATCATGTGTGAACGAGCAAACCAAAGGGTGGCCTTTAAGAAGAAGCTTTGTTCACATGTAAGAGTAATTACTTATTTGAATTTATTGTAGCCCAATGCACTATACTAACCTTTAACCAAAATAACATTATTTGGTCAGAAAGAGATTTCCTCTGCATAAACAAGGTGATTCTTTTCCACAAAATATATTTATTTGTAATCTGTATTTAAATGTAGTCTGATGATGTGGATGGACCTAGAGACTGTCATACAGAGTTAAGTCAGAAAGAGAAAAACAAATATCATATAATATTCCACATATGATTCCACTTATATGTAAAATTAGAAAATGATACAGGTGAACTTATTTGCAAAGCAGAAATAGAGACACAGAGGTAGAGAACAAACATGGATACCAAGGGGGGACAGGGCAGGATGAATAGGAGGGTTGGGATTGACATATATACACTACTATGTATAAAATAGGGTGTGATCACTGACCTAGAGCCAGACATCCTGGAGTGTGAAGTCAAGTGGGCCTTAGAAAGCATCACTACAAACAAAGCTAGTGGAGGTGATAAAATTCTAGTTGAGCTATTCCAAATCCTGAAAGATGATGCTGTGAAAGTGCTGCACTCAACATGCCAGCAAATTTGGAAAACTCAGCAGTGGCCACAGGACTGGAAAAGGTCAGTTTTCATTCCAATCCCAAAGAAAGGCAATGCCAAAGAATGCTCAAACTACTGCACAATTGCACTCATCTCACACGCTAGTAAAGTAATGCTCAAAATTCTCCAAGTCAGGCTTCAGCAATATGTGAACCGTGAACTTGCAGATGTTCAAGCTGGTTTTAGAAAAGGCAGAGGAACCAGAGATCAAATTGCCAACATCCGCTGGATCATGGAAGAAGCAAGAGAGTTCCAGAAAAACATTTATTTCTGCTTTGTTGATTATGCCAAAGCCTTTGACTGTGGATCACAATCAACTGTGGAAAATTCTGAAAGAGATGGGAATACCAGACCACCTGATCTGCCTCTTGAGAAACCTGTATGCAGGTCAGGAAGCAACAGTTAGAACTGGACATGGAACAACAGACTGGTTCCAAATAGGAAAAGGAGTACATCAAGGCTGTATATTGTCACCCTGTTTATTTAACTTATATGCAGAGTACATCATGAGAAACACTGGACTGGAAGAAGCACAAGCTGGAATCAAGATTGCTGGAAGAAATATCAATAACCTCAGATATGCAGATGACACCACCCTTATGGCATAAAGTGAAGAGGAACTAAAAAGCCTCTTAATGAAAGTGAAAGAGGAGAGTGAAAAAGTTGGCTTAAAACTCAACATTCAGAAAACGAAGATCATGGCATCCGGTCCCATCACTTCATGGGAAATAGATGGGGAAACAGTGGAAACAGTGCCAGAGTTTATTTTTGGGGGCTCCAAAATCACTGCAGATGGTGACTGCAGCCAGGAAATTAAAAGACGCTTAGTCCTTGGAAGGAAAGTTATGACCAACCTAGATAGCATATTGAAAAGCAGAGACATTACTTTGCCAACAAAGGTCCGTCTAGTGAAGGCTATGGTTTTTCTTGTGGTCATGTATGGATGTGAGAGTTGGACTGTGAAGAAGGCTGAGCACTGAAGAATTGATGCTTTTGAACTGTGGTGTTGGAGAAGACTCTTGAGAGTCCCTTGGACTGCAAGGAGATCCAACCAGTCCATTCTGAAGGAGATCAGCCCTGGGATTTCTTTGGAAGGAATGATGCTAAAGCTGAAACTCCAGTACTTTGGCCACCTCATGCAAAGAGTTGACTCATTAGAAAAGACTCTGATGCTGGGAGGGATTGGGGGCAAGAGGAGAAGGGGATGACAGAGGATGAGATGGCTGGATGGCATCACTGACTCGATGGATGTGAGTCTGAGTGAACTCCGGGAGTTGGTGATGGACAGGGAGGCCTGGCGTGCTGCGATTCACGGGGTCGCAAAGAGTCGGACACGACTGAGCAACTGATCTGATCTGATCTGAATGAGAACCTTCTGTATAGCACAAGGGACTCAGTGCTCTGTGGTGACCTAAATAGGAAGGAAATCCAAAAAAGAGGGGATATATGTATACATATAGCTGATTCACTTTGGTACAACAGAAACTAACACAACATTGTAAAGCAACTATATTCCAATAAAAATTAATGAAAAATCCTAAGATTCAAGCTATATGTGAATATATATAGGTTGATGAGAGATAGTTATCTTTGTGCAAGATTCAAGCTATATGTGAATATATATATATAGGCTGATGAGAGATAGTTATCTTTGTGCAAGATTTAATCATTCCTTAAGTGCTTCAACACCTCAGCACACAAAGTGTCGATAATTTGTTCGACTTTCCGGTTCTCATTCTCTAGAGAACTTCATACAGTAGCCCTCTCTGTGGACATGAGAGGGCTGTTTTAAGGAAGAAGGAAGCCTTATTCTTTGGCTCTGTGGAGGAATTAAGACAGATAAGTGGAGAAATACAGGAAAATAGTGCAAAACTCAGTGAAAGAAGAGATCTAAAAATGGAAAGGACTGCTTTATAAAGAAGTGAGCTCCCTGTTGCTGGAGAAATGCAAGTAGAAATGGGACCAGCATTAGCTGGGGTGTTCATGATATTTTGAATTTTCATCTCTAAGTTATGTACTACTGAGCCTATTGTTTACGAAGAACAATACTTACATCCAGGCACTATAATCCAAATTAGAAAATATTTATCAAGAGGAAAAGATGCTACCATATCAGACTTCCTTGCTTATAATAAATATTCAAAGGAGCTTTAAGCTGAAATGGAAAACTTCTTAAGAGCAATGAGATAGCCAAATCATCCCCTTAACAGCCCTTCTAAGAAGGTGAGAAAAATTATTATTGAATATTTAATACTTAAGATTACTAACATGTACTGTTAGGTCAAACTTGTAGTGGTAAATTGTATCCATGTTTGCTGGACATGTATATTTTAGTACATTTTATAAGATTGTCTCAACTGTACTTTACAAGGAGTTATAAAGTTCATTTGTGACAAACTTATAAAAATTTTACAGTATATTTTTTATCATGAATTGTTATAGGCCATGCTTTCTTTTTTGT
Source organism: Bos taurus (assembly GCF_002263795.3). Taxonomy (NCBI): domain Eukaryota; kingdom Metazoa; phylum Chordata; class Mammalia; order Artiodactyla; family Bovidae; genus Bos; species Bos taurus. The sequence goes on from NC_037328.1 coordinate 137,007,280, forward strand.
GAAATATTATTTAGCAAATCTATGACTAAGTTATAACATTGTTCTTATGAAAAAATATAGCCTGCTTTATGGCACATACCTGGGAATAATTTGTAGAAGAACCCTTTTAGTAAACAGTAAGGGCAAGTGTTCAACTGTTGGATGGGCACTGTAGAAGGTAAAATGATACGAAAGTTTGAGGCTATAAATACAACTCCACGATGCTGCTGGAGTAAGAGCTAAAGAGTTGTTCATGGCATCAAATGTCATTTCATGAACATTTCTCTTCTCAAAATTGCCACCCAAACCCCAAGCAGGGTGCAAGGAGGAACAGAAAGGTTAACCTACAGGCATCTTGAACACACAAAAGCACTCTCCTTAAGTGCTGCTTTCATGACAGATGTTTTAATACTGTGCTAAAGAGAAATTTCTTTTCCACTTTGTAAACTTAATGTAGCAAGCATAACAAGCCTGGGCTTTTCAAAAATATTCCTCCCTTCTCTGAAAGCCTCTTGCATTTGGCATAATGGAAATTATCTGGCAAGAGCTAAGAGATGTGTGAACAGGTCAAATAAAAATCTGGGCTAGCTTTTTTTTTCCTTTTTTAATTTGTCAAAGTAACATTCTACTTCCCTGAATTTGGAGATCCTTTCCAGCTGCCTTCTAATTTATTCCAGGCACTAAAGAAAAAAGTTCTTTATCAAAGTTCTCTCCTAGTAAATAAATCTGGCGCCTTCTTAGAGCACCCATTTAATTCTTTTTAGAAATTCTAGGGCCTGTAGAGACCCACCTAAGACCACTTCCCTTTATTCTAATGCTAAGAAGTAATTGCTTATGGTGGTTTGTTCATGAAATTATAATCACCTAGTTTGATCAATTCAGTTCAGTTCAGTCACTCAGTCGTGTCTGATTCTTTGTAACCCTATGGACTGCAACACACCAGGCTTCCCTGTCAGTCGCCAACTCCTGAAGCTTACTCAAACTCATGCCTATCCAGTCGGTGATGCCACCCAGCCATCTCAACTTATGTCATCCCCCTCTCCTGCCTTCAGTCTTTCCCATCATCAGGGTCTTTTCCAGTGAGTCAATTCTTCGCATCAGGTAGCCAAAGTATTGGAGTTTCAGCTTCTGCATCAGTCTTTCCAATGAATATTCAGGATTGATTTCCTTGAGGATTGACTGGTTGGATCTCCATGCAGTCCAAGGGACTCTCAGGAGTCTTCTCTAACACCACAATTCAAAAGCATCAATTCTTTGGTGCTCAGCTTTCTTTATGGTCCAGCTCTCACATCCATGCATGACTACTAGCAAAACCATAGCCTTGACTAGATGGACCTTTGTTGGCAAAGTCAAGTCTCTGCTTTTTAATGTGCTGTCTATGTTGGTCATATCATTTCTTCCAAGGAGTGTCTTAATTTCATGGCTGCAGTCTCCATCTGCAGTGATTTTGGAGCCCAAGAAAATAAAGTCACTGTTTCCATTGATTCCCCATCTATTTGCCATGAAGTGATGGGACTGGATGCCACAATCTTCGTTTTCTGAATGTTGAGCTTTAAGCCAACTTTTTCACTCTCCTCTTTCACTTTCATCAAGAGGCTCTTTAATTCTTCTTCACTTTCTGCCATAAGAGTGGTGTCGTCCACGTATCTGAGGTTATTGATATTTCTCCCAGCAATCTTGATTCCATCTTGTGCTTCATCCAGACCAGCATTTCATATGATATACTCTGCATATAAGTTAAATAAGCAGGGTGACAATATACAGCCTTGATGGACTCCTTTCTCATTTTGGAACCAGTCTGTTGTTACCTAGTTTGATAGCCATTAAAAAAGACACTGACTGCTGGAGTTTTGTTTGACATTGTTAATTCAGAGCTTGGTTTCAACCTCTAGGACAGTGCTATCCAACAGAAATATATAGTGTAAGCCAGAAATGTAATTTAAAATATTCTGCTGCTGCTGTTGCTAAGTTGGTTCAGTCGTATCCGACTCTGTGCGACCCCATAGATGGCAGCCCACTGGGCTCCTCTGTCCCTGGTATTTTCTAGGCAAGAAAACTGGAGTGGGTTGTCATTTCCTTATCCAAAAATATTCTAGTAGCTACATTCTTTAAAAGTAAAAAGAAACAGATGAAATTGATTTTAATAATACATTTTATTTAATCCAATATATCTGAAATATTATTTCAACATGAAATCAATATAAAAATATTACTAGTGGGTATTTTACATTCTTTTAAAAACTGATTCTTCTAAATTAGATGTACATTTCACACATGTATAATACATCTTGTTTCAGACAACGTATTTCACATTGCGTATGATTATTGGCTACCATGTTGAACATCACTGTGATAGGGAAACTGATCAAAATACCCACCACTGAAGCAATGTACTGTAGCAAACATGTTGTTGTTGTTCAGCTGCTAAGTCATGTCCAATTCTCTGCGACACCATGCACTCATCATGCCAGGCTTCCCTTTCCTTCACTATCTCCCGGCGTTTCCTCAAACCCATGTCCATTGACTCAGTGATGCCATCCAACTGTTACATCCTGTGTCGCCCCCATCTCCTCCTGCCCCGAGTATTTCTCAGCATCGAGGTCTTTTCCAATACGTCAACTCTTCCCATCAGGTGGCCAAAGTATTGGAGCTTCTGCATCAGTCCTTCCAATGAATATTCAGGATTGATTACCTTTAGGACTGACTGGTTTGATCTCCTTGCTGTCTAAGGGACTCTCAGGAGTCTTCTCCAGTACAATTTGAAGGCATGAATTCTTTGGCGTTCGGCCTTCTTTATGGTCCAACTCTCACATCTATACATGACTTCTGGAAAAACCATAGTTTTGACTCTGGATATTTGTCAGCTAAGTGATGTCTCTGCTTTTTAATATGATGTCTAGATTTGTCATAGCTTTTCTTCCAGAGAGCTATCATCTTTTAATTTCATGGCTGCAGTCACCATCCACAGTTATTTTGAAGCCCAGGAAAATAAAATCTGTCACTGTTTCCACTTTTTCCCCTTCTATTTGCTATGAAAAGATGAGACCAGATGCTATGATCTTAGTTTTTTTGAATGTTGAGTTTTAAGCTGGCTTTTTCTGTCTCTTCTTTCACCCTTATCAAGAGGCTCTTTACTTCCTTTTCACTTTCTGCCATTAGGATGGTAGCATCTGCATAGCTGAGGTTGTTAATATTTCACCCAGCAATCTTGAATCCAGTTTGTGCTTCATCCAGCCCAGCATTTCACATGATGTACTTTGCATAGAAGCAGAGTGACAATATACAGTCTTGACGTACTCCTTTCCTAATTTTGAACCATTCTGTTGTTCCATGTCCAGTTCTAACTGCTGCTTATTGACCTGCATACAGGTTTCTCGGGAGGCAAGTAAGGTGGTCCGGTATTCCCATCTCTTTAAGAATTTTTCACAATTTGTTGTGATCCACACAGTCAAAGGCTTTTGCATAGTCAATGAAGCAGATCTTTTTCTTGAATTATCTTAATTATTCTGTGATCCAATGGATGTTGGCAATTTAATCTCTAGTTTCTCTGCCTTTTTTAAATCCAACATGTACATCTAGAAGTTCTTGGTTCACATACATTGAAGCCTAGCTTGAAGGATTTTGAGTATAACCTTTTTAGCGTATGAATTGAGCGCAACTGTGTGGTAGTTTGAACATTCTTTAGCATTGCCCTTCTTTGAGATTGGAATGAAAACTGACCTTTTCCAGTCCTGTGACCATTGCTGAGTTTTCCAAATTTGCTGGGATATTGACTGCAGCACTTTAACAGCATCATCTTTCAGGATTAGAGATAGCTCAGCTGGAATTCCATCACCTCCACTGCTTTGTTTGTAGTAATGCTGTTCTACAAAAAGAGTTGTTCATAATATTCTCCTATTATCCTATTGATGTCTGCAAAGTCTTCTGTGATATCCCCTAAAGGATACAAAATTGTTTATTTGTACCTTCCTTCCTTCGTCTGTCTAGTTAAAGGTCTGTCAAATTTATTGCTCTTTTCAAAGACTATGTATTAACATATAGAATTATACAATATAATGATTGATATGAGTTAATATTAACAAGATCTTTGTTTCATTTTCTCTTTTGTTTCAGTGTTATTGATTTCTGCTGTTTATCATATCTTTTCTTTTGCTTTCTTCGGACTTATTTTGCTCTGTTTTTCTAGGTTCTTGGTATGGTAGCTTGGATTATAGATTTTAGACTTTTCCACTTTTCTAGTCTATGTATTTAGCACTGTAAATTTTCCACGCAGTACTGCTTTATTTGTATCCCACAATTTGTATGTATTGTATTTTCATGTTCATTCCATTTTCAATTTCCCTTGAAATTTCTCTTTGATACATGGAAGTGGGTCACGAGAATGTGTTACTGAATTTCCAAGTGTTTAGAGGTTATCTTGCTATTTTTGATCCCATGTGGTTACAAAACAAATTCTGTATTATTTCAGTTCTTTAAAATTTGTTGAGGTTGGCTTTATAGACTAAGATATTGTTTATCTTATTATGTGTTTTATGGATACTTGAAAAGAATGTGGATTCTGCTTTTGTTGGGTGGAGTGTTCTATGAATATCTACTAGATCCTATTGGTTGATGTTATTGTTGAGTTCTTCTGTATCCTTGCTGATTTTCTGATTGTCCTATCAATAGTTGAGAGAAGGGTGTTGAAGTCTTCAACTAGAACTATGGATTTGTTTACTGTCCTTTTCAGTTCTTTCTGTTTTTTATTTACATATTCAGCAGTTCAGTTATTTGATGCATACACATTTAAGATTGCTAAGACTTCATAAGGATTTATCCTTTTATCATTATATAATGACCTTCTCTGTCTCTGTGCTTTGACCTCCAAGTAATTCTCAGTACTTTGAAGTCTACTTTTATCTGGTATTAATATAGCTGCTCCTGCTTTCCTTTGATTAATGTTTGCATGATATATTTTTTTATTTTTGGTAGGTTGTTTTCAACCTGCCTAAATCATTATATTTGAAGTGAATTTCTCGATGACATATAGTTAGTTGGGTCACATTTTTTAGTTCATTGTCTTTGTAATAAGATTGAGGTTAGTGCTTAAATCTGCCATTTTATGTTTGTTTTTAGTTTCTGTTTTTTCCTGCATTCCAATCAGTTAATTTAACATTTTTAGAATTCCACTTTGCTTTATCTAGAATGTTTCTGATTGTATCTCTTTGTAAACTCTTTTAGAGGTTGCTCTGGATGTTATAATATAAATACATATAACATATAATAATAATACATATATTAATATATGTATGTATATATCCCACTACTCTATTGGTATCATCATTTGACCAGTTTGAATGAAGAAACTTTACTTCCCTTTAAGTCCATTTAACCTCCACCATTTATAATTGTTTTAAATATTTCCTCTATGTACATGTAGAATGACATCACATAGTATTAAAATGTTTACTTTAAACATCAAACATAGTGTAGAAAATTCAAGAGGAAAAGAAAAACTAATTTCTGTAGCCATATTTTTCTTTTCATGGTTTATTCCTTCTTGATTTTCCTAGGTTCCCCCTTAACCCCTCTGTTTAGAAGACTTTTTTAAGCTGTTCTTTTAGGGTCTGTAGGCAAGTGTTCTCTGTTTTCCTTTATCTAAGACTGTCTTGATTTCTCCTCCTTAAGGAGGGTCACAAAAAGTCGGACACAACTGAGCGACTAAACAACAAGGATATCTTCACTGAGTATAAGGTTCTATGTTGACAATTCTTTTCTTCCAGCACTTGAAAAAATATCCTGCCATTTCCTCCTGGCATATGCATATATATTTTCCCTGTAGATAAGATGTCATTCTTCACTGGCTGCTTTTAAGATTTTGTCTTTAGTTTTTAGAAGTTTAATTGTGATGTGTCTTGGCATGGATTTCTTGGATTTATTATGCTTTAGGTTTACTCAGCCTCTTAAATCTATAGGTTATGTCTCTTGCCAAATTTGGGAAGTTTTCAGCCATTATTTCTTAGAGTATTTTTTCAGTCTTGCCCTCTTTCTCTCCTTCCTGGACTCCAGTGTCATAAATGTTAGATATTTTATTATAATTCACATGTCCCTAATGCTAGTCTTTGAAAAATTTTCTTATTCTGTTTTCTCTTAGTGGTCCGGATTGGTCAATTTCTATTGACCTGTCTTACAGTTCATTGATTTGTTCCTTTGTCTCTTCCATTTTGCTAGCCATCCACTGCCCATCCACTGAGGTTTTTATTTAAATTGTTACATTTTTCAGTTATAAAATATCCATTTGGTTCTTTATTTCTTCTGTTTCATTACTAATATTTAAGTTTCTTTGCTGAGACTTTCTGTTTTCTCATTTGTTTCTACTGTGTTTACATTTACTAATTGAAGCATTTTTATTATAGTTGCTTTAAAGTCTTTGGTCAGAAATTATAACATCTCTGTCACCTCAGTGTTCACATAATCATTCATTTTCAGACTTCCTGGGTTTTGATATGACAAAAGATTTTTTATTAAAACCTAAACATTTTCATATTATATTATGAGTCCTTATTTAAACCTTCTATTTTAGCTGGGTTTATCTGGCAGTACTCAGTTAGAGTAAGGGGATGCACTACCTCTGCCGGTAGGTAGAAGTTCAGGTTTCCGCTCAGCCTACATTGATACCTGTGGATAGAGATGTTTTCTTATCACTGAGTGGTCCCCATTGACATCATAGAAGGGAGAGAACTTGCTCCTGGTGTCACTCCTTACTTGTCTAATACCACCCTGGACAGGGTGTTGAGGTACCTCATTACAGCACTCAGAACGGTGGAAGCCTATGTTGGCATGAGTTGGGGTGGGGTCAATCATACTTTTCTGCAGTATTTGGCATAGGTAGAGTGGTTATTCTCTAAGTTTTCTGTCTTTTTAGCTGCCCTTTCCCAGTCCTTCAGCTATAGACAGTAGACTTTTGTTGAGGCTCTTTTTCATTTGATTTTTGTCTGTGCTCATTGGCATTTTCAAGTTGCTGGCTTCTTCAGCTCCAAGTCTGGGATATATGAGACAAAGAGAAAATCCAAGGAACTTAATTTCATGTTCTTTTTCTGGTCCAAAAGTCCCTTGCAGTCTGCCTTCTTCTCTCTACCTTTCAGAGTCTTCTTATGCTTGTTTTATAGACAATGCCCATGTTTGGTTTGTACTTTGTCAAAGGAATAGGGGAAAGTACATCTATTCCATCTTCCTGGAAACAGAAGTCTTTGGAAGCACAAGTTTCTTAATTTGTGCAGGTATTCTCTAAACTACTGTCTAAAGTTCTCTGGGAAAGGCTAAACTAGAGAATGGGGACTGGTACTGAAGCTTATTGAGTCTCCTTCACTCTAGGTCTGGAGCTTGGGAAACACACCCTCAGGCATGTATGACGATCATATAGATTTAACAACTTAGATGAAATGGATCAACTCCCCAAAAACCTACAAACTACCAAAATTCACTGAATATGAAATTGCTGTTGTTGTTCAGTCACTCAGTCGTGTCGGACTCTTTGCGACCCCGTGGACTGCAGCACACCAAGCTTCCCTGTCCTTCACCATCTCCTAGAGCTTGCTCAAACTCATGACTGTTGAGTCGGTGATGCCATCCAACATCTCATCCTTTGTCGTCCCCTTCTCTTCCTGCCTTCAATCTTTCCCAGCATCAGGGTCTTTTCTAATGAGTTGGCTCTTTGCATCAGGTAGCCAAAGTATTGGAGTTTCAGCTTGAGCATCAGTCCTTCTGAATATTCAGGATGGATTTCCTTGAGGATTGACTGGTTGGATCTCCTTGCAGTCCAAGGGACTCTCTAGAGTCTTCTCCAAAACCATGGTTCAAAAGCACCAATTCTTTAGTGCTGAGCACTCTTTATGGTCCAGCTCTCACATCCATACATGACTACTAGAAAAATCATAGCTTTGATTATATGGCCCTTTGTCGACAAAGTAATGTCTCTACTTTTTAATACACTGTTTAGGTTTGTTGTAACTTTTCTTCCAAGGAGCAAATGTCTTTTAATTTCATGACTGCAGTCACCATCTGCAGTGATTTTGGAGCCCCGCAAAATAAAGTTTCTCACTGTTTCCATTGTTTCCCCAACTATTTGCAATGAAGTGATGGGACTGGATGCCACAATATTAGTTTTTGAATGTTGAATTTTAAACTAATTTTTTCACTCTCCTCTTTCACCTTCATTAAAAGATTCTTTAGTTCCTCTTCACTTTCTACCTTAAGGGTGGTGCCATCTGCATATCTGAGGTTATTGATATTTCTCCTTGCAGTCTTGATTCCAGCTTGTGCTTCATCCAGGCAGCATTTCATATGATGTACTCTGCATATAAGTTAAATAAGCAGGGTGACAATATACAGCCTTGACATACTCCTTTCCTAATTTTGAACCAATCTGTTATTCCATGTCTGATTCTGACTGTTGCTTCTTGACCTGCGTACAGGTTTCTCAGGAGGTATGTAAAGTGGTCTGATATTCTCAACTGTTTAAGAATTTTCCACAGTTTGTTGTGATCCACACAGTCAAAGGCTTTAACATAGTCAATGAAGCAGAAGTAGATGTTTTTTGGAATTCTCTTGCTTTTTCTATGATCCAGCATATGTTGGCAATTTGATCTCTGGTTCCTTTGCCTTTTCTAAATCTAGCTTGAACATCTAGAAGTTCTTGGTTCATGTACTGTTGAAGAATAGCTTGGATAATTTTGAGCATCACTTTGCTAGCATGTGAGATGAGTGCAATTGTGCAGCAGTTTGGACATTCTTTGGCATTGTCTTTCTTTGAGATTGGAATGAAAACTGACCTTTTTCAGTCCTGTGACCACTGCTTAGTTTTCCAATTTGCTGGCATATTGAGTGCAGCACTTTCACAGCATCATCTTTTGGGATTTGAAATAGCTCAATGGAATTCCATCACCTCCATTAGCTTTGTTCATAGTGATTCTTCCTAAGGCCCACTCAACTTCACATTCTAAGATGTCTAGCTCTAGGTGATAGATCACACCATCATGATTATCTGGGTCATGAAGATCGTTTTTGTACAGTTCTGTGTATTCTTGCCACCTCTTCTTAATATCTTCTGCTTCTGTTAGGTCCATACTGTTTCTGTCCTTTATTGTGCCCATCTTGGCATGAAATGTTCCCTTGGTATCTCTAATTTTCATGAAGAGATCGCTAATCTTTCCTATTCTATTGTTTTCCTCTATTTCTTTGCATTGTTCACTTAGGAAGGCTTTCTTATCTTTTGGAACTCTGCATTCAGAGAGATATATCTTTCCTTTTTTCCTTTGCCTTTCATATCTCTTCTTTTCTCAGCTATTTGTAAGGCCTCCTCAGACAACCATTTTGCCTTTTTGCATTTCTTTTTCTTGGGGGTGGTTTTGAACACTGCCTCCTATACAGTGTTACAGACTTCTGTCCATAGTTTTTCAGGCACTCTGTCTATCAGATCTAATCCCTTGAATCTATTTGTCACTTCCACTGTATAATCATAAGGGATTTGATTTAGGTCATAGCTGAATGGCCTAGTGGTTTTCCCTACTTTGTTTAATTTAAGTCTGAATTGTACAATAAAGAGTTCATGATCTGAGCTACAGCCAGCTCCTGGTCTTGTTTTTACTGACTGTATAGAGCTTCTTCTTCTTCAGCTGTAAAGAATATAATCAATATGACTTCGGTATTGACCATCTGGTGATGTCCATGTGTAGAGTAGTCTCTTGTGTTGTTGGAAGAATATGAAATAGATAACCCTAAATGCTTCTATTAAAGAAGTTGAAGTCACAATTTAATATATCTTGAAAAAAAAATCTTCAGGCCCAAATGGTATCAGTGGTGAATTCTGATGAATTACTAAAGAAGAAATAACACCAATTCTACACAATCTCTTCCAGGAAAATGAAGAAGAAGAAGCACATTCCAGCTCATTTATGAGACCAAAATTACCAAACAACAAGCTACAGACCACTATAGATACAAAAATCTAGAGCAACCCAGCAGTATATAAAAAGAACAACCAAGTAATGTTTATCCCAGGAATACAAGGCTGATTCATATTCATATGTCAATCATTAAGAAAATTATTCATTGTAATCTACCATATTAACTGCCTAAAAAAAAAAACCCACATGATCAATTGATGCAAAACGGCAACTAAATATCAGCATCTATTCATGATATACTAGAGATAAAAAAGAATTTATTTAACCTGATTCAGACCATCTAAAAATTCTATAGCTAACATCATACTTAGTAATGAAAGACTGAGTGTTTTAATTCCCGAAATTGAGAACAAAAGATGTTTACTCTCACGATTGTTCTTTATTGTCATAGAGGAGGTCTTAGCCATTGCAGTGAGACAAGAAAAAGAAAGTTCTTAGTTGGGGGAAAAAAATAAATAAAACTGTGCCTCTTTGCAGACAACATGATTGTATATAATATCCTTAGGAATCTACCAAGCAAAACAAACAATCCCTCCTAGAACTAAAAATAAGTGAGTTTGGCAAAGTCTCAGAATTATATCAACATATAAAATTAATTTTATTTCTATATACTGCATGCTAAGTCACTTCAGTCATGTCCAACTCTTTATGACGCTATGGACTGTAACCCACCAGACTCCTCTGTCCATAGTTAAGAATACTGGAGTGGACTGCCATCGCCCTCCTCCAGGAGATCTTCCCGACCCAGGGATTGAACCCACGTCTCCTGTAGCTCCTGCATTGGCAGGTGGGTTCTTTACCACTAGCTAGCAGTGAACATTTGGAAGCTGAACTTTTTTAAATACCATTTTACAATAGACTAAGAAAGGAAATAGGTACACATATAACAAACTATGTATGCTATCTATATGCTAAAAATTATAAAAGTAATGAAAGAAGCCTAAATAAATACAGAGAAATACAGAATGTATAGATGGCAAACAAACACATCAGCACCTGCTGCTGCTGCTGTTAAGTCGCCTCAGTCGTGTCCGACTCTGTGCGACCCCAGAGACGGCAGCCCACCAGGCTCCCCCGTCCCTGGGATTCCCCAGGCAAGAACACTGGAGTGGGTTGCCATTTCCTCCTCCAATGCATGATAGTGAAAAGTGAAAGTGAAGTCACTCAGTCGTGTCCGACTCTTAGCGACCCCATAGACTGCAGCCTACCAGGCTCCTCTGCCCATGGGATTTTACAGGCAAGAGTACTGAAGTGGGTTGCCATTGCCTTTTCTGACATCAGCAACTACGGAAATACAAATTAAAACCACCATGAGATATCTCTGCACATTGTGAAAATGGCTAAAACTTAAAAGTACTCACTATACCTAGTGCTGATAACTGGAACTCTCATACACTGCTGGTGGGAAGGTAAAATGGCATAGTCACTCTGGAAAATGTTGACAGCTGATAAGTATTTACCACATGACCTAATAACTCCACTCCTGGAATTTGCTTTTAAAAATGAAAAGGTATATTCACACAAAAAGTCACATACAGATATTTACAGAAGCTCTTTAATAATCACCAAAAATTGAAAACAGCCCAAATGTCCTTCAGCAGGTAAATGGATAAACAAATTGTGGTACATCCCTACAGTGGAATACTACTCACTGAAAAAAAGGAAGGGGCAGTTGATAAACAGAACAATTTGGATGACATTCAAATGAATTATGCTGAGTGAAGGAAGCTGGCCTCTAAATAACACATGCTAAAGAATCCCATTTATATGACTTTTGGAAAAAGGTAGTAGTATAATAACTGACAAACCTAGACAGCATATTAAAAAGCAGAGATATCACTTTTCCGACAAAGATCTATATAATCAAAGCTATGTTTTTTCCTGGACTCATGTATGTATGTGAGAGTTGGACCATAAAGAAGGCTGAGAGCTGAAGAATTGATGCTTTTGAACTGTGGTGTAGGAGAAGACTCTTGAGTCCCTTGGACAGCAAGATCAAACCAGTCAATCCTAAAGGAAGTCAACCCTGAAAATTCATTGGAAGGACTGATGCTGAAGCTGAAGTTCCAATACTTTGGCCACCTGATGTAAAGAGCTGACTCATTAGAAAAGACCCTGATACTGGGAAAGACTGAGAGCAGGAAGAGAAGGGGTGACAGAAGATGAGATGATTGGATGGCGTCATTAGTACAATGGACGTGAGTACTCAATGGACATCAGCTCAGTGGACATGAGTGCTCAAAGGACTGCATGCTGCATTCCATGGGATCGCAAAGAGTTGGACACAATTCTTCTCAGGTAGCTCAGATGGTAAAGTGTCTGCCTGCAATGCAGAAGATCTGGGTTCAATCCCTGGGTTGGGAAGATCCCCTGGAGAAGGAAGTGACAACCCGCTCCAGTACTCTTGCCTGGAAAATTCCATGGATGGAGGAGCCTGGTAGTCTACAGTCCATGTGGTCACAAAGAGTCGGACATGACTGAGCAACTTCACTTCACTTCAACAACAACATAATAACTGAGAACCATTCAGTGGTTTCTACAGGTTAGAGGTAGGGCTATTAAGGGGCAGCATGAGGGAGTTTTGGGGGGAAAATGAAACTGTTTTGTATCTTTATTGTGGTTATGCCAGTCTATGAATGTGTTAGAAAAAGTTATGTTTACTAAATAAATAATAGTAACAATACAAGGAAGGACTGATGGACCATTCTCACACTGCAATTGTCTTGGGAATTATGTAGACTGTCTGTAAGCAGATCCACCACCTACACTTTACAAGTTTCAATGGGACTATGCAGTTAGCATTTAAAATAGCCAGTATGGAGAGTCTTGGCAACAAGACAGTTGCTCAGTTTGGCTGTCTTGACTTTAGACACCAGAATATCCAAAATAAATTATTTTTATGAACAAATACATTTTTTTTTCTAAAATCTTCCAATGTTACCTGCAGCCACACCAAATACTGTGTATATGGCTGGGTGGTTATATCAAACTAAGTCTTCCATTTAAAAATATTAATATATAGAATAGGTTGTTTTCATGTGTTATATGAGGACCTCAGACACCAGCTTATTTCCTCCTTCTTCTGCTGCCCTTTGTTCCCCTCCAGGAGGTGGTAGCTCACTGGATAGCTGAAAGCCGCATTGCCATTGAGGAGATCCGCTTGTTGACCCTGAAAACTGCCCGCAGCATTGATACTCTGGGCAGTGCTGCTGCTAAGAAAGAGGTGAGGACCTTTGGACCACAATCTGCCAAGTAACACGTTTCTCCCACACTTTGGGCATTCCGGGTTTCATGGTGACTGGAGGGCACTCAGAATATTGGAAGTTTCCAATTTGATTTTGGTTTAAAGATTATAAATGTATATCATTTGCCAGTTTTCCTTTCACTGGGCTGCTTTAGGGAATGATTTTCAGGATGAAGAATATCTTCAGCTTTCTCAAGATGCAGCAACAGAAGGTAGGAAAATACTAGACTTTATATAGACTTGGAATTGTACCCGGTATGTCACCTTCTGCCAACCTCTTGACCTTGAGCAAAGTAACTAATCTGCCTATGACCTAGAGTTCCAATGAAGAATAACCAAGTTGATGTAGAATGTGGGGCACTATGCTGCCACATAGTAATGTTTCATAGAAAGTCCTTCTTGTCTTCTGCCTTATGTTTCTGGCTTATTTGGAATAAGAACATAATTATTTAACTATAAAATCAATGATACTTCCATGTTCTAGCTATTGTAAATAGTGCTGCAATTAACAATGGGATACATATATCTCTTTCAGTTTTGGTTTCCTCAGGGTATATGCCTAGGAGTGGGATTACTGGGTCATATGGTGGTTTTATTCCTAGTCTTTTAAGGAATCTCCGTACCATCTTCCATAGTGGCTGTATCAATTTACATTCTCACCAACAGTGCAAGTGTTCCCTTTTCTCCACACTCTCTCCAGCATTTATTGTTTGTAGACTTTTTGATGATGACCATTCTGACCAGTGTGAAGTGATATCTCATTGTAGTTTTGATTTGCATTTTTCTAATAATGAGCGATGTTGAGCATCTTTTCATGTGTTTGTTAGCCATCTGTATGTCTTCTTTGGAGAAATGTCTGTTTAGGTCTTTTCCCCATTTTTGGATTGGGTTGTTTGTTTTTCTGGTGTTGCATTGTATGATCTACTTATATATTTTGGAAATTTATCCCTTGTCCATTGTTTCATTTGCTATTGTTTTGTCCCATTCTGAGGGTTGTCTTTTCACCTTGCTTATAGTTTGCTTTGCTGTGCAAAAGCTTTTAAGTTTAATTAGGTCCCACTTGTTTACTTTTGTTTTTATTTCCGTTATTCTAGGAGGTGGGTCACAGAGGATCTTGCTTTGATTTATGTCATCAAGTGTTGTGGCTATGTTTTCCTCTAAGAGTTTTATAGTTTCTGGTCTTACATTTAGGTCTTTAATCCATTTTGAATTTATCTTTGTGTATGGCACTATTTACAATAAAAACAGCACTATTTACAATATCAAGAACATGGAAGCAACCTAGATGTACATCAACAGATGAATGGATAAAGGAGTTGTGGTACATACACACAATGGAGTATTACTCAGCCATAGAAAGCAACACATTTGAGTCAGTTCTGATGAGATAGATGAACCTAGAACCTATTAAACAGAGTGAAGTGTATCAGAAAGATAAAGATAAATACCATATTCTAATATATATATACAGAATCTAGAAAAATAGTACTGAAGAATTTATTTACAGGGCAACAATAGAGAAACAGACAGAGAATAGACTTATGGACATGGGAACAGGGGAGGAGAGGGTGAGATGTATGGAGAGAGTAACATGGAAACTTACAGTATCATATGTAAAATAGATATCCAATGGGAATTTGCTGTATGGCTCAGGAAACTCACACAGGGGCTCTGTATCAACCTAGAGAGGTGGGATGGGGAAGGAGAAGGGAGGGAAGTTCAAAAGGGAGGGGATATATGTATACCTAAGGCTGATTCATGTTGAGGTTTGCATAAAACAGCAAAATTCTGTAAAGCAATTATCCTTCAATAAAAATAAATCAATTTTTTAAAAAAATCAATGACACTGCTAAGGGAAAATGATTAGTGAAGACTCTTTACCTCTTTATGATCCCTAACATGATGAGTATCATTTATCAGCTGCCTGAAATCCTTTGGCAAACAAGGCGAGGCAAGTTATAAATAAATTAATAGAATGTAATTTGGATGAGATAGTTCTTTCCAGAAGGTCTATGTTGACTGAAATATGGCCTAATGGCTGCATTAGCAGATCTTTTTGGCTTTCATCAAAGATCCTGTTTCAGTGGTGAGTGTTTGTGGAAAAGTTCTCTTGTTTCTTTTCACAAAGAACATACAGATTAGATAAAATTCTGTCACACATATTGTCTAAGAAAATAACATTCTTCTTACATCTTGTTTATGTAGATTGCAATGATTAAAGTGGCTGCCCCCCGTGCCGTCTGCAAAATTATTGACCGGGCCATCCAAGTGTGTGGAGGTGCGGGTATTTCCCAGGATTACCCTCTGGCTCACATGTGAGTGCTGTGTGCTAAGTAGTTTCAGTCATGTCTGACTCTTTGCAACCCTATGGGTGGTAGCCCGCCAGGCTCCTCTGTCCATGAGATTCTCCAGGCAAGAATACCAGGGTGGGTTGCCATGCCCTCCTCCAGGGGATCTTCCCAACCCAGGGATCCAACCCACTTGTCTTATGTCTGCTGTATTGGCAGGCAGTTTCTTTACCATTAGCCCCACCTGGGACCCTCTGACTAACATGTCATCTAATCACCATCTACATTTAATGGTGTTAGGGTTAAATATCTGCAGATGCTTTGATACTGTTTACAAAGAAAATAAAAATAACTAACTTACTTTAAAGCATAATTGAAAGCTAACTGAGGTAATATAGGTACTTTACAATAGATATCTGTATCCATAAATAGTTTTATAATTACAATTGTCATTTCCCTCAGTTGTGTTCACTTTTACCCCGAGAGGATGCACTGAGGGTTCCTGGACGTAAATAACTCATGAGGGTTCACCCTGGAACAGGAAGGAGGACAGGGGCAGAGCTGGTCAAAACGGGGCCCAGAGCCAGGCTTAGGTAGGCACTTAGGACGCTTTACCACCCACACCCATAGCTGTGGCCAGACTGCAGCCATTCCTGCCAGCCAACACATCATGTCCACATGGTGAGTGCTGAGATCAAGAAGATACATTCAGCACCGGACGTGATATCACCTTCTCTGTCACACTGGATAAGAATCTGGTGCCCCGCCAGTTTTCCCCCATCAATTTTTAATACGAAAGAACTGAATATATAGTACTATATATCTATATTATATAAAAGTTATATATTCTTCATGGCCTGTGTTACCCAAGATGTCTCCTAGCAACTTCTAGTACCTTACAGCCATCCAAGAATGAGATTAAGCCCACTGCACCATGCCATTTAAGACTCCACTCCCAAAGTGAGGACTTTACAATGACATTTCACAAGCCCTTGGGCTTACTTTTCTTGATTTTCCCTGTGCAATTTTTCTTATCACTGCCTTGGTGAGATTTCAAACACTAATAATCTTGGCTTAGAGTCGGAGTGACTGTTGAGGCATCAGGTTTCTCTATGATAAGTCCTGCCACTCTGTTCTTTATGTTTTTGCAGGTATGCCCTAACGCGGACTTTGCGCATAGCAGATGGGCCTGACGAAGTCCACCTTTCAGCAGTTGCAAAAATGGAGCTGAGGGACCAAGCCCAAAGCCTGAGGGCCAAGATATAGGAGGTGACACCACCTCACCTTGATACATAATATTTTTCCACTTTTGTAACAGCTTGAGCACACTTTGGTAAAAATTTGAGCATCTGTTTTAATCAATGACTTTTATCATTTCAAGGATCACACTTGAAATTTTATAATCTCAAGGGTTTAAGTAAAAAAGGAAATTTTATAGCTGTTGTCATTCAAACACCTAAACGTATATAGCATTTAGTTTTTAAACACACTACTTGTAAAGAAATCATGAAGTAGATTGGAGAACTAAATCATAAGCATAAAAATATTTTTACTTTTTTACTTTCAGGAATTGTTCCATTTAAATAAATATTAAATAAATATTTAATCACTACTTTGTAAAAATATAGTGGGATCTCCTTTTGGTCATTGGTTTTAGGGGTTGGTTTAACACTGTATGGTATTGTTTGCATTGAATGAGGCATGACTGGGTCATTTTAGAGTTTATATTGTTATAAGGCTCTTCATAATTCAGCAGGAGCATTTATCCATAAAATCTGATTATGGTTTAAAGTTTACTAGAAGACATGCATCTTATAAGAAAATAAAATTAAGAAAAATTTTAGTTATGTATAAAATGTTGATGTGAACAATGGATGTTTTAACCTACAAGAAAGTTATAAGTTTTGAGAGGAGATTAAAAACAATCTGCTCTGAACAATGTTTTGTTAAAAGCAATACCCTAAGCCAACATTCTTGTGGCGTGTTAAATCCGTGCTGCCAGAACTACAGCCCTGGACCACTTGTAAATCTTGAGCACCTGAATTATGTGGTCAGCATAACTTAGGAACTGAATTTCTGATTTTTAAAAATTTTAATTAATTTAGATTCTCAACTCAGTTACTGGAAAACTTTTAAGTATGCTTAGAATAACTTGGACATGTGAATTGTCTTTGGCAAATGTAAATTTTTTTAAGTCTAAATCCAAGTATTTTGAATGAAAATTTAGCACCCAAATTAAGAAAGTACAAAATATACACCAGATTTTGAAAACTTAGTACAAAAAAATAAATGTTTCATTAATACATTTTAAATATTGATTACTTGTTGAAATTTTAATATTTTTGATATATTGAATTAAGTAAAATATATTTAAATTAATTTTACCTGTTTCTTGTTACATTTTTAGTTTCTATGGATGCCATTAGAATAGTTACTGACAAATTTTTAAAATTTTCAAATGAAAGTATTTTGAATTCAAAAAGCTTTAAAACTGTACATGAATTTATTGATGTGCATGCTGCTGCTACTGCTAAGTCGATTCAGTCATGTCCGACTCTGTGTGACCCCATAGACGGAAGCCCACCAGGCTCCCCTGTCCCTGGGATTCTCCAGGCAAGAACACTGGAGTGGGTTGCCATTTCCTTCTCCAGTGCATGAAAGTGAAGAGTGAAAGGGAAGTCGCTCAGTCGTGTCCGACTCTTAGCGACCCCATGGACTACAGCGTACCAGGCTCCTCTGTCCATAGGATTTTCCAGGCAAGAGTACTGGAGTGGGGTGCCATTGCCTTCTCCGATTGATGTGCATAAATTATTGTAATCATTATTTAAATGTTTTCCTGGAGTGGGGGTGGGTACCCAGCATTTGACAAAGACCTGGGTTCTGAGTCTTGTGTATCATGTGGGCTTTGTAAACATTTGCCTTCGAGCCTTAACCTTGTGGTATCTTGTATTTCCTTCTGTATGCTGGGATTAACTTTTAAACTTAGAGGACCCTTATCTATTGAGGGCTTGTGTGATAATCACTGAAGCTGTATAAAAATACTCTGATACTTGTGAACAACAATAAAGCCTTCTATAAGGCATCCTTTTTTAGGTGGATAAAATCTTATAACCCAAGCTATTCAATCTTATTACCAGTTTTAAAAATTGCAACTTAGAAGAAATCAAGATTGTTTCTGACCAATTAGAATTAAAAGTTGTATCTGGTAATTGTAATTTTGTGATACTTTTTTCCTCCTTGAGAAAAACTGGCTGAATTGGTGGTGGACTTATTTCAAATGATCTGTTTCTATCTGTCTGTCATATACGCAGCTGTCCTCTCCCCATGCGATCCATATCACCTCTCTCACCTACCTTTAATTTATTCAGATAAAATCATATTAAAAACCATAGTAAAGATTGTTGAAAGAAAAAATTCCAGTCAACAAAGACTAAAGTAAGATCAAGGGCCCCTTCCCTTAATCACAGTGAGTGAATGACCAACTAAACATGGGAGTGACGGGTCCACTTCCAGGGTCTCCTCAGGCTGTCACTGCAAGTCACTCTGAGCAGTCCACCCCGGACAGTCAGCCACGTTTGCCAGTCATTTGAGCCCTCACAGGTTTAAAATGAGAAGTCGCCCTTCAGGTAACCTCACATAGGAAGAAAGGGAGAGCTCACCAGTTAGTGGGCAGCAGCAGGGAAGGAGGGGCAGTGTCTGCCCAACTGGAAGTCACCATAAGGCTTTACACAAAAGCGGCCACAGAAGGCGTGGCTTGTCCAGGGAGTAGCCAGGTAAGGATCTCCAGGAGTTGATGGTTTAACCTTTAAGAACACACAAGAGAAAGTTCAGGTAATCATGGAGGAGCTTTTCTCATAAGCCTGTTTATAAGGCTTCCCCCAGGTCCATGTCTCCCCAGCTCTTCCCACAACTCTGGTCTACTTGCATCTCATAGGCCTGTTTTGTTCAGTTGCTCAGTCTTGTACGACTCTATGCAACCTCATGGACTGCAGCACACTAGGCTTCCCTGTCCTTCACTGTCTCTGGAGTTTGCTTAACTCATGTCCATTGAGTCAGTGACGTCAACCAACCATTTCATCCTCTGCCGTCCCCTTCTCCGGCCTTCAATCTTTCCCAGCATCAGGGTCCTTTCCAGTGAGACGGCCTTCCCATCAAGTGGCCAAAATATTGGAATTTCAGCTTCAGTATCAGTCCTTCCAATGAATATTCAGGGTTGATTTCATTTAGGATGGACTGGTTCGATCTTGCCGTGCAAGGGGCTCTCAAGAGTCTTCTCAGGCACCACAGTTCAGAAGCATCAGTTCTTCAATGCTCAGACTTCTTTGTGGTCCAACTCACATCCATACCTGAAAAACCATAGATTTGACTATACAGACCTTTGATGGCAAAGTAACATCTCTGCTTTTTAGCACACTGTCTAGGTTCATGATAGCTTTTCTTCCAAGGAGCAAGCGTCTTTTAATTTCATGGCTGCAGTCACCATCCCCAGTGATTTTGGAGCACAAAAAATAAAGTCTGTCACAAAGATCCTTTCTTGACCACTTGTTCTGAACCAGCATCACCTGCTCTCCAGCCCCTTTATACCATTCTTCTCACAGCACTGATCACTTGACATATCTACTTACTTATGGTCTGTCTGCTCAGTAGAGTCCACTTTTTTTGTGTATTGGAACCATGCATGGCTAGTACACACTCAAAAATAGTATGAATGAATGAATTCATGTGCATGATTGCTTTCCTGATCCCTGATTTGCAGTTGTTGAGAGGGCAAAGCATTTATTTGTAAGTCTATAAACAAAAACAGAACGGAAGCCTGAGCACTAGCCCAAGAACACAGAGGCTGGACAACAGACCCAGACCGAAAGTGAATATGAAAGTCTTCACTGGGACTGAGAAAGGATATTAGAGCCCCAGCAGTGGGGGGCACACAGCAGTTTGGGCTGATCAACTGATGAAATACTTGTTTTTAATAAGTAACAATTCAGAGAATGCACAATGACTTTTTTCTTTACTTTCTTAAAAAATTCAGTTATTTTTTAACAATATTGGTTTGATTTTTGCCATATATCAACATGAATTAGCCATAGGTGTATATATGTCCCTTCTTTCTTGATCTCCCTTCCACCTCCCACCTTTTCCCGTCCCTGTAGATTGTTACCTAGAGTCCCAGTTTGAGTTCCCTGAGTAATAAAACAAATTTCCACTGGCTATCTGTTTTATGTATGGTAGTGTGTATGCATCTAAGCTACTCTCTCCGTTTATCTCACCCTCTCCTTCCTGCCTTGTTCCCTTGTCCATAAGTCTCTTCTCTGTGTCTGTGTCTCCATTGCTGCTATGCACATAGGTTCATCAGTACCGTCTTTCTAGATTCCATGTATATGTGTTAATATACAATATTTGTTTTTCTCTTTCTGACTTACTTCACTCTGTATAATAGGCTCTGGGTTCATCCACCTCATTAGAACTGACTCAAATGTGTTCCTTTTTATGGCCAAGTAGTAGTCCATTGTATATATGTACCAACATTTTTTTATCCATTCATCTGTCAATGGACATCTATGTTGCTTCCATGTCCTAGCTATTGTAAATAGTGCTGCAAGGAACATTGGGGTACATATGTCTTTTTCGTTTCCTTACTGGTTTTGGTTTCCTTACTGTATATGCCTAGAAGTGGTATTGCTAGGTTGTATGCTGGTTTTATTCCTAGTTTTTAAAAAAATCTCCATACTGTCTTCCATCGTGGCTGTATCAATTTACATTCCCACCAACAGTGCAAGAAGGTTCCCTTTTCTCTGCACCCAGTCCAGCATTTATTGTTTGTAGACTTTTTGATGATGGTCATTCTGACCGGTGTGAGGTGATATCTCATTGTAGTTTTGATTTTGTTTTTTTTCCCACTATTTGATTGGGTTTTTCTTTTTTTTCTGGGATTGAATTGTATCATCTGCTTGTATATTTTGGAAATTAATCCTTTGTCCATTGTTTCATTTGCTATTATTTTCTCCCATTCTGAGGATTGTCTTTTCACCTTGTTTATAGTTTCCTTTTCTGTGCAAAATCTTTTAAGCTAGTTAGGTCCCACTTGTTTATTTTTGTTTTTATTTCCATTATTCTAAGAGGTGGGGCATATTTATTTTTTAAAAATTTCCTTGATGTGGAGTCCAACCTAATCATCCAGAGTGCTGTGATCAGCTCAAGGTACAGAGGGAAGACAGGATAACTAAGAAAAACAAAACCACATTCAGTGATTGTTAGAATTTTCTAATTTTCCAAATTAGGATTCAGGGAAGAGTCCTCATTTAATTCAGGGCAAAAAGCATTCAGGGTTTATGATCCTGCCATAATATTTTTATTTTTATTTCTTCGGGTATCTCTTTCTCATAATTTTGTGATTATCATGAAGAAAATCCACAAACATTCTAGTGTAAGACTGTGGTTGCAATAAGTTTTGTGAAACAAGAGTTTCTTTAAAACTTTTATTTTTAATTGGAGGGTAGTTCCTTTACAATGTTGTGTTGGTTTCTGCCATATGTGACTCAGCCTTAAGTATACATATATCCCCTCCTTCTTGAATCTCTCTCCTACTCCATCCCCATCTCACCCCCCTAGGTCATCACAGAGCACCAGGTTGAGTTCTCTGTATTATACAGGAGTTTCCCTGTAGCTATATATATATATTTTTTTACTCTTATTATACACTTTATTCAAGGAATCTTTGTTGAAAATACAGTCCTACAATATAAGATTCTTATAGAAAGTAAGTTAAAGCAGATGCACGACAGTATATGTGTGAAATCTTGGATTTCACACTATAGAAACAGACCTTTATACTGGTGAGGGATCTGTACATGAAACATGGACAAGGCTTTGCTTTATTCCGACAAAGCACAGTCCACATTTAATGATACATATGATCTGAGAGAACAATTCTGCAAGTTAAAGACACTGATGATGTTCCAAAGATTCTAGTTGATAATGAGTGTGACTTAGAAGATGACAGAGTTGTAAGAAAGGAACAAGTCAAAATCCAGCAAGAAAATAGAACAACTGTGTGTTCTTTGACTCCTCTGGGAGTGTCTGAGGGTCTCCTGCAGAGGCATGGGTCAGCATTGGCGTGCCGCTGGGACAGGGCACTGGCCAGCAGCCTCTACCACTAGCTATCTACTTAACATATGGGAATGTGTATGTTTCAATGCTACTCTCTCAATTCATCCCACCCTCCCTTCCCCCACTGTGTCCACAAATCTGTTCTCTATGTCTGTGTCTCTATTCTTGCCCTGCAAAGAGATTCATCCATACCATTTTTCTAGATTTTGTATATATGTATTAATAAATGATTACACTTCCCTGGTAGCTCAGATGGTAAAAAATCTGCCTGCAGTACAGGCTCTGCACTGGTTCAATCCCTGGGTTGGGAGGATCCCCTGGAGAAGGGAATGGCAGCCCACTCAAGTGTTCTTGTCTAGAGAACTCCAAGGACAGAAGGATTCTCTCACTTAGAAAACTTCCCCAGTCCTGTATTCTCAAGGCTTGCTCCCTTCCTGTAAATGTAACATTTAGGTGTTTTCTCTGTGATTACCCCATCCAAATGTCTCTACCCTTCTAATATATACATACACGCATACATTCCTTACCGCTTCCTCTGGTTTGGCTTTCTCATGAGAATGGCCAGCTTGTAACATACTATGTATCTTTCTTTTTTATTTGGCTTATTATCCCCCATTTCCCATTAAGAAGTATGCTTTAGCAGAGAGGGGATTTGTGTATTTGCCTCAATGCTACACACTTAGTGTCTAGAACAATGCCCAGCCAGTGCGTGTTAGATCCTCACTAAACATTTGTTGAATGTGTCAATGGAATTCTTCCAGCTACTGGAGCGCACGGATCCCAGGAAGTTTGCTTTCCTCTCCATCAGGAGTGTGCAGCAGTGACTCATGTTTACCCATTGGCCATGTGTGTGCTTAGTCACTCAGTTGTGTCTGACTCTTTGTGATCCCCTGGACTGTAGCCCACCAGGCTCCTCTGTCCATGGAATTCTCCAGGCAAGAATACTGGAGTGGGTTGCCATGCCCTTCTCCACTCACTGGCCATGCAGAAGCCTAAAAAACCTAAAGCCCTGTTTCTTAATCCTGGTTGAACATCAGAATCCCAGTTTAACTCAAATGCCCCAGCCCAACCTGAATCCAGTGCTGGTGATGGTGACTTCAGGAGTGACTTGAAGGGATTCTGGAGAAACGAGGGCCACTCCCTGCAAATCCTGATCAGGTCTGTTTTAGAGTGTCTGGCTGAAAACCCCAGGAAGAGACTGGCTAATGTGTGCTAAAGGAAATCTGCTAGGTGAGTGTGGAAGCAGATGACCAAGAAAGCCTGGAGGCTCTTGCCAGGAAAGGCCACAGGGAGGGAGAGCAACTGACCTGGAGGTCAACTGGCAGAGCTGACCTCCCTGGCCCCCATGCTCCTCAGCTGTACCTCTGCCCCACCCCGCCACTCAGGTTCCCAGGAGCCCCTGGCTGGGCAAACTCATTGCAGAGATCACCAGGGCCTGTTCTGCAACAGAGAGAGAAAAGAGAAATAGCATCTGCCACATGTATGGTTGTAAATTGTCTAGTGCCACATTTCAGTTCAGTTGCTCAGTCGTGTCCGACTCTTTGTGACCCCATAAACAGCAGCATGCCAGGCCTCCCTGTCCATCACCAACTCCCAGAGTTCACCCAAACTCATGTCCATTGAGTCGGTGATGCCATCCAACCATCTCATCCTCTGTCATCCCCTTCTCCTCCCGCCCTCAATCTTTCCCAGCATCAGGGTCTTTTTAGATGAATCAGCTCTCTGCATCAGGTGGCCAAAGTATTGGAGTTTCAACTTCAACATCAGTCCTTCCAGTGAACAACCAGGCCTGATCTCCTTTAGGACGGATTGGTTGGATCTTCTTGCAGTACAAGGGACTCTCAAGAGTCTTCTCCAACACCACAGTTCAAAAGCATCAATTCTGCGCTCAGCTTTCTTTATAGTCCAACTCTCACATCCATACATGACTACATTTAAAGAAACATAAAAAATTAATTTTAACTATATATTTTATTTAACCTAATATATCCAAATATTGGGGCTTCCCTGGTGCCTCAGCAGTAAAGAATCTGCCTGCAAGGCAGGAGATGCCAGAGACACGGGTTCAGTCCCTGGGTCAGGAAGATCCCCTGGAGGAGGGCATGGCAACCCACTCCAGTATTCTTGCCTGGAGAATCCCATGGACAGAAGAGCCTAGTGGGCTCTAGTTCATGGGGTCTCAGGGTCAGACATGACTGAAGTGACTGAGTATACACACACACACACACACATCCATATATTATCATTCCAACATGTAATCAATAACAACAAGTACCAGTAAGATATTTTTCACTTTTTCCCCCAAAATCCAAAGTATATTTTACATTTACAATACATCTCAATTTGGAAGCTAATTTTTCAATGCAAATACTTGAACTGTAAAAAGTTAATTGTAGTTTTCATAAAACTTACAGTTGAAAAAATAGATTCATATACTTGAATTGTTTTATGCACATTAAGTTTTTAAAAGCATCAGCTTTTAAAATTAAAAAAAGTTAATTAAAGTGAAATTTAAAAACTAGTTCATCAGATACATTTCAAGTGCCCAGTAGCTACAAATGGCCAGTGGCTATTGTGCTGGCCAGTATGACCATGAGACACTGACCGGCCACACTACATGCAGGAAAGGCCTCGGGGCATTAAATATGGAGAACAGATGCTGAGCAGCCAAAAGCAACTGTTTACCACTGTGACTAAGGGAAGACAGTATTTTTATATCTTCTATATTTTGGTCTGATGAAGGAAGGTTAACTCCAGGGCATTTCCTTTATTTAGAAAAGAAAACAAAACAAACTCATAATGAAAAGGAACTGCTAAGTATTTCTAGTTATCAAAGGTCCTGTGGTAAGCCATTCCTAAAGATCATGCGAGGGGAAAATTGGTATCTGTTCAGGGCGGTTAAGGTTTCCAAGTAGGAAAAAAGCTTGGCTCTAATACATAGTAACAGAAGGGTGTAAACTCAGTCTCTAGAGATCACATATTTGATTCGTGAGCCAGAGTCCTCCCTGCTTCATGGGAATTAATAATAATCTTGTCACAGAAATGGAGGCAACACTTTTAATAAAATTCAAAACTGTTATCATCAGTTATTCTCTCCCAACCGATCCTCTACAAATTGTTTATGATGAGGTTTGAGGTTTTTGGCTTCAGGAGAGATGACCCCCAAATGGTCTACTTGTTGCATTTCATTCCGTTTAGTCCATTATAACTTGTATATCTGTCTCCAAGACACTAAAGGAACTTTCTATTACTAAGGGACTAAGCCATGAATGAGGCTGAAGGGATGACCCTCACATCTGGTGTAGATGTTCAGTGCTTCCTTCTCAAACCGCTGACTGCACATGAGTTAGATTTAAATTCTAAATCTATTTGAAACCTTTCTGCAAGAAGTCTCCTGCCAACCCATCAAGACAGCTAGACTAAATCCCAAAGGAGTAAATAATTTAACAGGCAAACCACAACATGTTGTGATCCTCACATATTAAGTTAATGGGGATTTTTTTTGTTCTTTTTAACCTTTCTTTTAGGGTTAGAAATCTCTCAGCTGGAATTCCATCACCTCCACTAGGTGTGTTTGTAGTAATGCTTCCTCAGGTCCACTTGTCTTCACATTCCAGAATGTCTGGTTCTAGGTGAGTGACCCCACCGCTGTGGTTATATGGGACATTAAGAGTTTTTTTGTACAGTTCTTTTGTGTATTCTTGCCACCTCTTCTTAATCTGCTTCTGGTAGGTTCTTGCCATTTCTGTCCTTTACTGTGCCCCTCTTTGCATGAACTGTTCCCTTGGTATCTCTAATTTTCTTGAAGAGATCTCTAGTCTTTCCCATTCTGTTGCTTTCCTCTATTTCTTTGCATTGATCGCTGAGGAAGGCTTTCTTATCTCTCCTTGCTATTCTTTGGAACTCGGCATTCAGTTGGGTGTATCTTTCTCTTTCTCTTTGCCTTTTGTTTCTCTTCTCAGCTATTTGTAAACCCTCCTCAGACAACCACTTTGCCTTCCTGCATTTCTTTTTCTGGGAATGGCTTTTGTCACCGCCTCCTTTAGTCACTGCCTCCTGTACAAGTTACAAACCTCCATCTATAGTTCTTCAGGCACTCTGTCTACCAGATCTAGCCCCTTGAATCTATTCATCACCTCTGTATAATCATATACATCACCTCACTGTATAATCATAAGGGATTTGATTTAGGTCATACCTGAGTGGCCTAGTGGTTTTCCCTACTTTCTTCAATTTGAGCTTGAATTTTGCAATAAGGAGCTGATGATCTGAGCCACAGTCAGCTCCTGGTCTTATTTTTGCTGACTGTATAGAGCTTCTCCATCTTCAGCTGCAAAGAATACAATCAATCTGATTTTGGAATTGACCATCTGGTGATGTCCATGTGTAAAGTCGTCTCTTGTTTTGTTGGAAGAGGGTGTTTGCTGTGAATAGTGCGTTCTCTTGGCAAAACTCTGTTAGTCTTTGCCCTGCTTCATTTTCTACTCCAAAGCCAAACTTGGCTGTTACTCCAGGTATCTCTTAACTTCCTACTTTTGCATTCCAGTCCCCTATGAGGAAAAGGACATTTTTTTCTGGTCTTAGTTCTAGGAGGTCTTGTAGGTCTTCATAGCATCGTTCAACTTCAGCTTCTTCAGCATTATGGTTGGGGCATAGACTCAGATTACTGTGATATTGAAAGGTTTGCTTTGGAAATGAATGGACATCATTCTGTTGTTTTTGATACTGCACCCAAGTGCTGCATGTCAGACTCTTCTACTGACTATGAGGGCTACTCCTTTCCTTCTAAAGGATTCTTTCCCACAGTATAATGGCCATCTGAATTAAACTCACCCATTGCCATCCATTTTAGTTCACTGATTCCCAAAATGTCAATCGATACTCACTCTTGCCATCTCCTGTTTGACCGCATCCAATTTACCTTGACCCATGGACCTAAAATTCCTGGTTCCTATGTAGTATTGTTCTTTACAGCATGGGACTTTACTTTCACCACCAGACACATCCACAACTGGGCATAATTTCCACTTTGGTTCTGCCTATTCATTCTTTCTGGAGCTATTTCTCTGCTCTTCCCCAGTAGCATATTGGACACGTACCAACCTGGGGGCTCATCTTTCATTGTCATATCTTTTTGCCTTTTCATATTGTCCATGGGGTTCTCAAGGCAAGAATACTAAAGTAGTTTGCCATTCCCTTCTCCAATGGACCACATTGGTCAGGCCCTGACTAGCAGGGACCTGCCCTTGAGTAGCTCCACATAGCTGGAAGACATGCTTAGCACCCTGGTTATCCCACTGCTGATCCTTGTTGAGTGTGTAAACCTTCACTGGCCAATGGATATTGGCTGTTGGATGCAGTACTGGAGAAGACTCCTGAGAGTCCCTTGTGCAGAAAGGAAATCAAACCAATCAATCCTAAAGGAAATCAACCCTGAATATACTTTGGAAGGACTGATGCTGAAGCTCCAATACTTTGACAACCTGATGGGAAGAGCCAACTCATTGGAAAAGACCCTGATGCTGGGAAAGATTGAGGGCAAGAGAAGAAGGGGGTGACAGAGGATGAGAAGGTTGGATGGTATCACTGACTCAGTGCACATGAGTTTGAGCAAACTCCAGGAGATTGTGAAGGACGCGGTAGCCTGATGTGCTGCAGTTCATGGGGTCATAAAGAGTCAGACATGACTGAGTGACTGAACAACAGCAACAAACTTTCTTTTGCAGACAAAGTTTGAAAAGCCATCCAGAAGAACAGAGGCAGAAGCCACCAGTTACAGAAGCTTTACCATTTTTCTCCAAGTACAGCACAAATGCTGAGGGACTTAAAATAGTTTCTTCCTATTCAGTGTTATTGCCTCATGATTCCTTAAAGTATTAAATCATAAAGACTTTGTATTTATAAAGAGATGAAGCAAGATGACCCTAGACCAACTGGAATTGACAGAACACCGGATTAACTTTAGAGCTGAGGAGGAAAAGACCTCAGTCCCAAGCAATTCACCCAGTCCATCTGAGTGCCCACGGGGACACACTTGCCCACAGACCTGGGTTTTCCTGGCCTTCAGGAGGTCTTTCAGCCAGTTGACAACTCCCTTAACCTGAAACCCCCACCCATTTTTACTAGAAAGTACCAGGTTTTCATCAATCACATGACCTTGAGAAAATAAACTGGTACTTACATGGAAAATATTTTTCAAATTTCTAAGATCCCATTTCCACTGCAGAAAGTTGAGCATTGTGAACAAGATGAGTCTGAAGCAACTTCAGCTGAAGGATCTAGAAGCAGGAAGCAAAAGAGGATCAGAGATGGGATTTCTCCCCACTTTGGGCCTCCAGCCCCAACTCCAAACCTCAGGGGGTCTGAGCAGCTGGCATTGTTGAAAATACCTAGAAGTCAGAGGAGACTGTCCTGGAACAGCAATCTGTAATTTTGTGAACAGCCCATGCTGTTTACAGCACTGAGCAGCGCTGGCTCAGGCACAGCCCAGGCTTCTATTAATGCCAGTTGGTAAAACTTTGCCATTAACTATCAATTGCATAATGTTTGGGGGTTTTTTTGCGATTTTTATTGAGAAAAACTGATTTATACAGGCACGGTTCAATTCATTCACCAAATACTTAGTGAATTCCTACTATGTTCTAAGTATAATACTAAATTCTGGGGGATCTAAAGTGGATAAGACAGACATGATCCCTGAACCCACAAAACTTAACTTCCTGTGGGGAGATGGTCAGGTAAATACAAGGCTTTCATTAACAAAGTCCACGATATCAGGGGGGTCGTGGGAGGCTCCCAGACCTGAAGAGCAGTGCTATGAAAAGAACAGTGCTATAAGAAGGCTTGGAGGAAAAGGTTGGCGAATTCTAGAAACTGAGCAGTTCACTATTTGGGGGATGATACAGAGATAGCAGGAGAGATGATGCCAGAGAAAGAAGGGGCTGGAACATGAAGGGCCCTGTGGCCAAAGACAAGCCACTGGACTTGATCCTGAGAGCAGCAAGGAGTCAAGGAAGTGAACGTGGGATTAAAAAGGTCGTATCTGGTTTTAGAACTATTGCTCCATGAAATATGGATTAGACTCAGACCATGTTAGAAGTCAGACACCAAGTAGGATCCTACGTGCTGAACTAAGGCAACATGTTGGAAGGCTTTGCAGTGGGAGACAGACTGGAGATGGATGCTGGACATATTTAAGGTATAGAAGAAATAAAATGTAGTTAATTAAAAGTGATGTTGTAAGAGAGGCTGAAATCAAGGATGATGCTCATGGTGTGGCATGGCAATTGGCCAGGAATAGAAGGTTAACTCTTTTATTTAATGGATTTTGTTTTAGTTTTCACTTTACACCTTTGATGTGGCTGAGATATACATGCATGTAAGTAAATGAGGTGGGGCCACTCTGGATCTTTTCTTATGCAGGGTGGGACTCTATGAAGGTAGCCAGTTGCCTCAATAATCCATTTCTCCTCTCTCACCCACATGCACACACATGCCTAGGGGAAAGGGCATCTTTATCACATGCTATTTATCATGTACTTGGACTGATAGTTTGCTTCTGTTGACCTTTTATGTTTACAGTGCCTATGCCAAGTTTCAATTTTCTGTAGCTTTTTAATGTATTTTAAAAACTGGTTGAACACAAAGATAAACTCAAAATAGGTTAAAGACCTAAATGCAAGACCAGAAACTATAAAACTCTTAGAGGAAAACATAGGCAGAACATGTGTTGACATAAAGCAAGATCGTCTGTGACCCACCTCCTAGAGTAATGGAAATAAAAACAAAAGTAAACAAGTGGGACCTGATTAAACTTAAAAGCTTTTGCACAGCAAAGGAAACTATAAGCAAGGTGAAAAGACAACCCTCAGAATGGGAGACAATAATAGCAAATGAAACAACGGACAAAGGATTAATTTCCAAAATATACAAGCTACTCATACAATTCAATACCAGAAAAACAAACAACCCAATCAAAAAGTGGGGAAAAGACCTAAACAGACATTTCGCCAAAGAAGACATACAGATGGCTAACAAACATATGAAAAGATGCTCAACATTGCTCATTATTAGAGAAATGCAAATCAAAACTACAATGAGATATTACCACATACCAGTCAGAATGGCCATCATCAAAAAGTCCACAAACAGTAAATGCTGGAGAGGGTGTGGAGGTAAGGGAACACTCTTGCACCGTTGGTGGGAATGTAAATTGATACAGCCACTATGGAAGACAGTATGGAGATTCCTGAAAACACTAGGAATAAAACCAGCATATGACCCAGCAATCCCACTCCTAGGCATATACCCTGAAGAAACCAAAATTGAAAGAGACACCTGCATCCCATTGTTCACTGCAGCACTATTTACAATAGCTAGAACATGGAAGCAACCTAGATATCCATTGACAGATGAATGCATAAAGAAGTTGTGGTACATATACACAATGGAATATTACTCAGCCATAAAAGGGAACACATTTGAGGCAGTTCTAATGAGGTAGATGAACCTAGAATCTATTACATAAAGTGAAGTGAATCAGAAAGAGAAAGATAAATATCATATTCTAATGCATATATACAGAATCTAGAAAAATGGTACCGAAGAATTTATTTACAGGGCAGCAATGGAGAAACAGACATAGAGAATAGACTTAAGGACATGGGGAGAGGGGAGGAGAGGGTGAGATGAATGGAAAGAGTAACATGGAAACTTACATTACCATATGTAAAATAGATAGCCAACGGGAATTTACTGTAGGGTTCAGGAAACTCACACAGGGGCTCTGTATCAACCTAGAAGGCTGGGATGGGGAGGGAGATGGGAGGGAGTTTCAAAAGGGAGGGGATATATGTATACCTATGGCTGATACATGATGAGGTTTGACAGAAAAGAGCAAAATTCTGTAAAGCAGTTTTTCTTCAATAAAAATAAATAAAAAATTGGTTGAGTAATTCATTATCCATTTTCTTTCTAATATTTCTGTTATATTCTTATACAAATGAGCCATAAAATCATTTTGTTGGGGTTTTGATTGAGATTGTGTACTTTAGGGACAACTTATATCTCTATATTATTTAATCATCCTACCCAGGAATAAGACATGGCTGTCCATTCAAGAATTCATCCATGTTGCTCAGTAGAGGGCTAGTCATCATAGAAAACTTGCACATTCCATATTAAAGTTATTCCTAAATGTTTTCTTCCTTTTGTTGTGGATAATATTTTGTCTATTGTATTTCCCATATAGTTTGTATGCACAAAAGCTGTTTTACCTTTTTTTAAAAAAAAAAAAATTGAAGTCTAGTTGATTTACAATGTTGCATTAGTTTCTGCTGCACAGCAAATTTATTGTTATACATATATATATATATTCTTTTTCATATTCTTTCCCAATATAGTTCATTATAAGACACTGAATATAGTTCCCTGTGTTATACAGTAGATCCTCGTGGATTATCTATTTTACAGATAGCAGTATGTATATGTTAACCCCAAATTCCTAATTTATTCCTCCCAGGCCCTTTCCCCGTCAGTAACCATGTTTGTTTCTTGTGTCTGTGAATCTTTTTCTATTTTGTAAATAAGTTCATTTATATCATATTTTAGATTCCATGTATAAGTGATAGCATATGATACTTGTCTTTCTCTGACTTACTTCACTTAGTGTGATAACCTCTAGGTCCAACCATGTTGCTGCAAATGTTATCATTTCATTCTTTTATATGGCTGAGTAGTATTCCATTTGATACATGTGCCACATCTTCTTTATCTATTCATCTGTTGATGGACGTTTGTACACTTTTTAAAGATTCCACATGTAAGTGATATCATATTTGTCTTTCTCTGACTTACTTCACTCAGTATGACAATCTCTGTATCCATCTATGTTGCTGCAAATGGCATGATTTCATTTTTAACAGCTGTGTAATATGCCAAAGCCTTTGACTGTGTGGATCACAATCAACTGTGGAAAATTCTGAAAGAGATGGGAATACCAGACCACCTGACTTGCCTCTTGAGAAACATATATGCAGGTCAGGAAGCAACAGTTAGAACTGGACTTGGAACAACAGACTGGTTCCAAATAGGAAAAGGAGTACGTCAAGGCTGTATATTGTCACCCTGCTTATTTAACTTATATGCAGAGTACATCATGAGAAATGCTGGGCTGGAAGAAGCACAAGCTGGAATCAAGATTGCCGGGAGAAATATCAATAATCTCAGATATGCAGATGACACCACCCTTATGGCAGAAAGCAAAGAGGAACTAAAGAACCTCTTGACAAAAGTGAAAAAGGAGAGGGAAAAAGCTGGCTTAAAACTAAACAATCAAAAAACTGAGATGATGGCATCCGGTCCCATCACTTCATGGGAACTAGATGGGGAAACAGTGGAAACAGTGTCAGACTTTATTTTTGGGGGCTCCAAAATCACTGCAGATGGTGACTGCAGCCGTGAAATTAAAAGACGCTTACTCCTTGGAAGGAAAGTTATGACCAACCTAGATAGCATATTGAAAAGCAGAGACATTACTTTGCCAACAGAGGTCCGTCTAGTCAAGGCTATGGTTTTCCCAGTGGTCATGTATGGATGTGACAGTTGGACTGTGAAGAGAGCTGAGTGCTGAAGAATTGATGCTTTTGAACTGTGGTGTTGGAGAAGACTCTTGAGAGTCCCTTGGACTGTAAGGAGATCCAACCAATCCATCCTAAAGATCAGTCCTGGGTGTTCTTTGGAAGGAATGATGCTAAAGCTGAAACTCCAGTACTTTGGCCACCTCATGGGAAGAGTTGACTCATTGGAAAAGACTCTGATGCTGGGAGGGATTGGGGGCAGGAGGACAAGGGGACGACAGAGGATGAGATGGCTGGATGGCATCACCGATTCGATGGATGTGAGTTTGAGTGAAGTCTGGGAGATGGTGATGGACAGGGAGGCCTGGCATGCTGCGATTCATGGGGTTGCAAAAGTCAGACATGACTGAGCAACTGAACTGAACTGAATATTCCACTGTATATACATACCACATCTTCTTTATCCATTTCTCTGTTGATGAATATTTAGGATATTTATGTCTTGACTATTTTAAACAGTGCTGCTATGAACATTGGGGTGCATGTATCTTTCCAAACTAGTTTTCTCTGGATATATGCATGCCCAGGAGTGGGATTGCTGGATCATATAGTAGTTCCTTTTTTTTTTTTTTTTTAAAGAATCTTCATACCGTTCTCCATAGTGGCTGCACCAATTTACATTCTCACCAACAGTGTAGGAGGGTTCCCTTTTCTCTACACATTCTCCAGCATTTATTGTTTATAGACTTTTTGATGAACAGTGTGAGGTGGTACCTCACTGTGGTTTTGATTTGCATTTCTCTAGTAATTAGAAATGTGGAGCATCTTTTCAAGTGTCTATTTGTCATCAGGATTCCTTCTTTGGAGAAGTATCTATTTAGGCTTTCTGCTAATTTTTTGATTCTGTTGTTTCTTTGATATTGAGTTGTATGAACTGTTTGTATATTTTGCAGATTAATTCCTTGTCAGTTGCATCATTTGCAAATATTTTCTCCCAGTCTATAAGTTTTTTTGTTTGTTTGTTTGTTTTGCTTATGGTTTCCTTTGTTGTGTAACAGCTTATAATTTTGTTTTGTTTATTTTTGCTTTTATTTCTATTGCCTTAGGAGACTGACCTAGTTATGTCAGAGAATGTCTTGCCTATGTTCTCTTCTAGGAGTTTTATGGTGTCATGTCTTATATTTAATTCTTTAAGATATTTTGAATTCATTTTTTGGTATGATGTAAAACTTCATTCAAACTTCACTAATTTACATGATGCCGTCCTACTTTCTCAATACCACTTGCCAAAGAGGTTGTCATTTTTGTCCATTGTATATTCTTGCCTCCTGTATCAAAGATTAATTGACTGGACTCTCTAGCCTGCTCCATTGATCCATATGTCTGTTTTGGTGCCAATACCACATTGTTTTGATTACTGCAGCTTTGCTATATTATCTGAAGTCTGGGAGTGTTTTGCCTTCAGCTTTGCTCTTTTTTCTTTAGGATTCTTTTGTCAATTCTGGGTCATTTGTGGTTCCATATAAATGTGGGGCTTCTTTGCTGTAGTTCTTTGAAAAACCTCCTAGGTAATTTGATAGGGATCACATTAAATCTGTAGATTGCTTTGGTAACAATTAATTTTAACAATATTAATTTTTCCAATCTAAGAGCATGAGATACATTTCTATGCTTTCCATAAAAAAGTTTCTTTTTAGAAGTTTTTGTTTTACTGATTTTTAGTTTCTCATTAATACGTATTGACTTTTTAAATTTAACTTTTTTTTTTTTTTTATAAAAAATGTACATGTCTGAATTCAACAGATCAAAGCTAGTTATAAAAAACATCAGGGTTCATCCTCCCACCCTTTCAACATGCTAACTTCCAATTCCCACAGGCAAACTTGTAAAACTTATAAGCTAATTGTTAAGTGTGACTACCTACTTCTAAATATCCAAGTATGCTGCTACTCATCTCTCAGGTTTTACTTTGAAAAAATTTCAAACCTTCAGAAAAATTTCAGAGAGTAAAATGAACACCCGAATATTCTCATCTAGATTCACATTTCTTTCTCTCTCTGTCCTCTTCTCTCTTTCTTTCTCTCTGTGGTATTTCACAATTAGTTGCAGACATCATGTCATCCCTAATACAATGACCACACCTGGGGAATTTGACTTGGAAAATATTACTATTCAAATGCATGCTCAGCTGCTCAGTCGTGTCCAACTCTTTGTAAGCCTATGGACTATAGCCCACCAGGCTCTTGTCTATGGGACTTTCCATGCAAGAATACCTGAGTAGGTCATTTCCTCCTCCAGGGCATCTTCCCAACCCAGGGATCAAACCTAAGTCTCCTGCATTGGCAAGTAGATTCTTCACCACTGAGCCACCTGAGAATCCACTTATATTGCTACTCCTTGATTTTCTTTTTCTAGTTTTAGCTACTAACTGGACATGGAACAACAGACTGGTTCCAAATAGGAAAAGGAGTTTGTCAAGGCTGTATATTGTCACCCTGTTTATTTAACTTCTATGCAGAGTACATCATGAGAAACGCTGGACTGGAAGAAACACAAGCTGGAATCAAGATTGCCGAGAGAAATATCAATAACCTCAGATATGCAGATGACACCACCCTTATGGCAGAAAGTGATGAAGAACTAAAAAGCCTCTTGATGAAAGTGAAAGTGGAGAGTGAAAAAGTTGGCTTAAAGCTCAACATTCAGAAAACGAAGATCATGGCATCCGGTCCCATCACTTCATGGGAAATAGATGGGGAAACAGTGGAAACAGTGTCTGACTTTATTTTTCTGGGCTCCAGAATCACTACAGATGGTGACTGCAGCCATGAAATTAAAAGACGCTTACTCCTTGGAAGGAAAGTTATGACCAACCTAGATAGCATACTGAAAAGCAGAGACATTACTTTGCCAACAAAGGTCCGTCTAGTCAAGGCTATGGTTTTCCCAGTGGTCATGTATGGATGTGAGAGTTGGACTGTGAAGAAGGCTAAGCGCCAAAGAATTGATGCTTTTGAACTGTGGTGTTGGAGAAGACTCTTGAGACTCCCTTGGACTGTAAGGAGATCCAACCAGTCCATTCTGAAGGAGATCAGCCCTGGGATCTCTTTGGAAGGAATGATGCTAAAGCTGAAACTCCAGTACTTTGGCCACCTCATGCGAAGAGTTGACTCACTGGAAAAGACTCTGATGCTGGGAGGGATTGGGGGCAAGAGGAGAAGGGGACGACAGAGGATGAGATGGCTGGATGGCATCACCGACTCGATGGACCTGAGTCTGGGTGAACCCCGGGAGTTGGTGATGGACAGGGAGGCCTGGCGTGCTGTGATTCATGGGGTCACAAAGAGTCGGACACGACTGAGTGACTGATCTGAAAGTGGTCATTCACCTTCTCCCCCCACCAAACTTACATTCCCTCACATGTATCCTTCCTGTTTTTCCATTCTCCCAATATAATCATATTGGCATTATAATTAAGTACCACTCAGAATCTAATGGGTCATATGTACAATGGTTATTTTTCTGTCTGACTCTCCTATATTCCTCAGATACATCAACCTCCTTCCTCTATGTTCAAACACACAGGTTGTCTATCAGTTTCATCTTCCTGAAGAATCTGTTCCCCAAGCCTCTGACCTGCTTTGGCCTGGTCCAGTCTGGTCATGCTCTAAGTCTGCTACAAACTGTTACCTTACTTTGGGATCTCTTTTCACCACCATTTGGAGAACTCCTGCTTCCTTTCTTGGTTATTCTACTTTGGTAGAAAACATCCTTCAGGAGCTTCTTACAAAACATTCATGGGAGGTAAATCTGAGACCTTGTTTATTTGGAAATGTCTTAATTTACACCCCCCACCCCCACCCCCTGCCACATATACACACACACACACTTAACTGGTAGTGTGGCTGGATCTAAAATCCTCAGCTGGGACATCATTTTCCCCTAGCTTTTGAAGGCATCACCTCCTTGTCTTGTAACATTCAGTGTTATCGAGAAATCCAGTGTTATCCTGATTCTTGTTCCTGTCTGAGACATGTTCTCCCCTTCTCCTGCCACACCCTGAAAGCTTATAGAAACTTCCTGTTTCCATGTTGTAAGATTTCACAATGACATGAACGTGTCAGGGTTTATTTTCATCCATTGGGCTGGGCACTGGGAAATCTGACTTTCTGATTATGTTTTCTGCTCATCTTAGCCCACGCTGCTGTACCAAAACAATATATACTGGGTGACTTACACATACTTTATTTCTCACACTTATGGAAGGTGGAAGTCCAAAATCGAGGCACGAGCAGATTGAGCATCTGCTGAGGGCTGTTTCTGGTTTTCAAATGCTGCTTTCTCATATGTTCTCATATGGCAGAAAAATCTCAAAAGAGGTCTCTAGGGTCCCTTTAATACGGTGCTAATCCCATTCATGAGAATTCCACTCTAATTCCATCATCTTGAAGCTTAGAATTTCAACATATGAATCAGGTTGGGATGCACAAATTCAGTCCATAATATCTCCCTTAAAAAAGTAGTATCTCTTTCAGGATCTAGAATTTTTGGATAATGAGCCTCCTAGACTGGGCCTCTTGTTTAACTTTCATCTCCTGTTTTTCCATCTTTATCTTTTTACTCTGCTTCTTAAGGAAATTTCCTCAACTTTATCTCTCAGTGTCTTCAATTGTTTTTCATTTCTGCTATTTTAATTTTTTCTTAATCTGTAACACCTGGTTTTAATTCTCTGAAAAAGTATTTTTTTGAAGTGGCATTCTGTTGTTCTGTGGATGCAATGTTTATCTCTGAGGTTATTAACCAACAATAGCTTTCTTCTCCAATGTTTCCTTCTTCCTTCTTCGTCCATTTTCTCCAAACTGCCTTTTTTTCTTTCCAGTTTTGGCCTCTTCCATGCTTCTACTCTCCTGCCTGGAGGTGTACATGTGTCGGTATTCAATGTAATGAGGTCTGACTTCAAAGGTTTTCCACCACACCGAGCTACTCTAGGACACTCTGTCACATGAAGAGTGTGGTATCATCCAGCTCTGTAGCAAATGATGGTTTTTTGCTCTCAACTCAAGAGGTCCATAAATACTCTGAACTCACCTTACTTATTTTAGGGCTAATGAGATAATCTGCCCACCTCTTGCATTTGGTCAGAGGATATTATCTACTTCCTGTCTTGGAATGCTGGGACACTAGGGAAGTGTATACTAGGGGCTGTTTGGAGTCCTGTAAAATATTAGTGTGAGGGTAGGGCCTGAGTTTAAATTTCTAAATTTATGCACAACCAAATATTTGTAGAATTACTTCCATATGACCTTTATTTGAAGATAAATGACTCATTTCTTCACTGACTCAAGCTTCATAAACTTTTCCCTGAAACAGAGGTTAAGAACATAGAGTTCCTTTTCTGCTCACAGATACTGCCACATTTGATGGTGCCAGGGAAATGAGGAGAATATTCCTCACAGACATAGGATTTATGTATATAATCACTGAAAAGTAACTGAAAAGTGTCAAAAATTTACACAGAGTAACCAGATAATCATATTATAGAAGCCATACACTTTTTCAATGTTAAAAAATAGAAGCATAAACATGAATTCTTTTTTGTATATATAACTGAAACTTTCCATTAACATTTTTGGGCCTCTATCAGCTCTTATGTCATTTCCCTAAGTTCAGGCTTTGTAAAAATGGTGGAAATGTAGACATCTTTTGTAAGCCAGATGGAAAAACAAACTTTTTAAAATAGTCATCCTACTTCCTGAATGTGTGGAGCCCTGGAGCCCACAATAACCTGGTCCCACTGTTTACTCCCTAAATTTGAAAATTATGGAGAGTCTAGACATGAAGTTCTTTCCTCTAAATGCCAGATGACATATTAGACAACATATGCAGTAAGCATTAGCAAGAGGAAAGCGCGGGTGAGGAGGAGAGTCCTGGATGTTCCCAGTGGAGGAGTCTGATTCATGAAAAAAAGCCCAGTTATTTGTTAGAAACAGGATTAGAATTCTTAGAAGTGATTTAGCACTGGGGTTAGAGAGGGACCGACTTTTCTGGTATATTTAAAAATATGTACCTTCATACATCTTTGCATAGATGGCTTATATTATCTTTTGGGTGCTCAGTTGCATCTGACTCTTGGCAACTCCATGGACTGTAGCACACCAAGCTCATCTGTCCATGGGATTTTACAGTTGAGAATACTGGAGTGGGTTGCCACTTTTTCATCCAGGGGATCTTCCCAACCCAGGGATCAAACCCATGTCTCTTGTGTCTCCTGAACTGGCAGGTGGATTCTTTACCACTAGGACCATCTGGGAAGCTCTATATCTTTTATGAGACACTTATTAACTGAAAGTATTAAATATTAAATGAAATATTAATTGACCAGATCAACCTAGGCATTTTAGAGAAGAAATCGATGACCAGCATCAGACTCCGCCTGGTAAGCCAGTGTTTTCTCTTCTCACACCATCTCACTGTCTAGGAGGCTAGCACCATCAAGGAGGTGTTAGTGTTTACATCTATTATCTCGGATCTACAGAAGAGAGACCAGTGTTACTGATCTCCATTTAAAGATGAGCAGTCACTAGGTGAGGGCTAGAATCACTGCCTGGATGGCCCCAAGTCCAGGACCTATGCTGATTCCAAGATAACTTGCTGCCTCTCTTGCTATCAATTAAAGATTGGGTGACACAAAACCACAGTGAGACACAGAATTCAAGACCTAGGTCCGAGGGCATCCAGTAGTGATTCTGATATAACCTGGATACTCAAATTTTAACACATATTTAAGAAAACCAACAAAACAGGGAACACACACTTGGTCCCCGGGGCCACCAGTTACCTCCTTATAACCCAATGTCCATTCCAAATTCTAGTGTGTGCTGCAGACCAGCCTTAGCAGTTTGCCTTCCCAACTTCATGACAGGCTGTCAGTTCTTACAAAGGTACTTAAACTGAATCTATACCAAGTGCAATCAATGCTCAGGTGGCTCTTATTCTGATAAGCTCTTGTCCTGCTAATCTATGAGCAAACTCTCCTTTCTGCTACTGCTCCTCCAGTCAGCACCAGTACATCAGTCAGCTCAGACTGCCATAATAAAATACCACGCTGGGTGGCTTAAACAACAGACATTTATTTCTCACAGTTCTAGAGGCTGGGAAGTCTGAGATCAAGGTTCTGGCAAGGTAGGTTTCATCTGAGGCCTTGATGAAAGGCCTCTTCTTGGCTTATAAGCAGCCACCATCTCACTGTATGAGCACATGACTATTTTATTTGCACACAGGGAGAGAGAGCAAGCTCTCTGGTGTCTCTTCTTATTAATCCCATCATGAGGGCTACACCCTCATGACCGCATCTAACCCTAATCACTTGCTGAAGACTACTTCCAAATACACTGGGGCTTTGGGATTCAACATGAGTTTGTAGGGGTGAGGAACAAACATTCAGTTCATAACAATGGCTTCTCAGAAGTCTTCTTCCCTCTCTTCATAAAAGCAGCCTGAGTACACCTGATGGTAAAACTACCCCATACTGTAACAGGAGTTCAGTCCCTTAAAAATACAAATGATTTAACAATTAAGTCATTAGACAGAAAGCACATTCATCCAACTCCTTGTAACCACTATTTTTGATCTCATTTTAAGGGAACTGAAACTCTTGTGTCAAATCTAATCTGCATGTCCCATTTGGTTTTAAAAACTTTGAATGGGTTGCCCAGATTTTAAAGTCCAACTTCACAATGAAATCAGGATTTGATTCAGCACCCTGTGACTGCTCTGCCCTCAGGTGGGCTCAGTGGAGCCGAGCAGAGGCTGCTCCCTGATCAGCAGGACTGCCATCCCTCTGTATCCACCCACTGGACCTTTGCAGGTCAAGGTTTTTCTGGTCTTTTCATATAGAAATGCAAACGAGGCTGGTTGCTGTTGTCCAGGCAGCCCTGCCTGCTAGATGTCAGTTTCCCAGGGAATTCAGGATTCTCTAGCTTTTTCTAATCCACGGACTCCAAACTGAATTCTACATTTACAACGAGACTCATTTGACTGCGTAAACAGTCTGTGTTTTAGTTTTAGGACAGAACTCTTCGTTCAACTTGGTTGTCAGGCATGCTTCTCAATTTGGAAGTGAATTTAAGTCATTCTTGCTTCTTGGACCTTATCTACTGGTAAACAGGCAGCAGACCAAGGGAAAAGATGTTTCAGTTTGTAGGAAACAGATGGCCTTGCTGACCAAAGATTATGGCATCTCTGATTCTTCAGCCAAGATAATGACTTTTTAGTTGGCAATTATATAGCAACATAACTACTTAAAAAAAAAAAATTACAAATCCCTTTAGGTTGATCTAAAGGTCCTTGAGATTTGTTTTACCCTCTTCCTGATTCCAAGAATGAAAACAATAAGAACTGCTATTGAAACAGCAGCTCAACATTATCACTTGGGTCAGGCCTCACATTTACCAACCTTTTCTCACAGCAGTATTTAATCCTCACAACAGCCCTGGGAAGGATGGGTTGAGGATGATCAGCATTATTTTATAGATAAGGGAATAAGCCCAAGGAAGTCTGCATTCATTGCTTACAGCCCTCAGGCCACTAAAAGGAAAGTTTGTATCATATAGGAGGGGGCCTCCAAGGTGGCGCTCACTAGTGGTCAAGAATCTGCCTGCCAGTGCAGCAGATGTAACAGACACGGGTTCAATCCCTGGGTCAGGAAGATGACCTGGAGGAGGGCATGGGCACCCACTCTAGTATTCTTGCCTGAGAAATCCAATGGCGGGCTACAGTCCACGGGGTCACAAAAGTCAGACATGACTGAAGCAACTTAACACACATGCATTCCTAAAAACTCAAGCAGGAAGTTAAATTCCTCCTCAATGGGATGCCAGAAACAGACTGAGGTTATCTGTAATATTTTCTGCAAATTGCTCTTCCCCAAATCCTAATAAAGTTTAGGCATTTAGATACATTTAATCACATAATGGGCAACTTATGCATCAGGAAAGGGACTGTAGAATTTCCCGGCTGAAAAGGATTCTTGAGCTGACTATCTAGTGACAATCCTCATTCAGGCTTACAGGTGACATCCAGGAGTGGTCTTCTGCCCATTTCAGTGTTCGTCCCCTGCATTGCTCCTGAGATGGGCTGTGTGTTATTAGTGTCCTTCAGTTTTGCCAGCTCTCACCACCCTCCCCCTCAACAAACATACCAAACTGATCACAGCCTATTGTATTTAAAAGCACAGCTCTCATTTGTGAATCACACTGAGGCCTGCTGTGATGCTATTGCCTCAGCTTGGCACTCAGCACAGGGCTCAAGTGGCTCCTCCCTGGATCTCAGGTTACGTTCTCTTTGGATCCCTATATGCCAC
The DNA here is from genome assembly GCF_002263795.3 of Bos taurus. Lineage (NCBI taxonomy): Eukaryota > Metazoa > Chordata > Mammalia > Artiodactyla > Bovidae > Bos > Bos taurus. The sequence continues at coordinate 137,049,780 of NC_037328.1, forward strand.
CCACACCACAATATCCTACCCCTCCAGATGTTCTATACTTACTTTCCTGTTACCTGGCTCATGCTGTCTTACTTTTTCTTCTCAGGGCAAATCTCCCCATGCATAAACCTCAGATAAAACCTCCACCCACAGAGAGAATAGAGGACAAGGCTGAATTGCATCAGGAGTCTGATCAGCAATTTCCAACTGTGGGAAAATCAACAAGCTAGATGGTCCTGGGGACTTCAACAGACAAGTGATGGGGAAAAGGGATGGAAGGGTAGCCAGATTAACAGACTCAAAGAAATTTAAAAAAGAAAAATAGCAAGACCACTCTGGTGTCCAAGGATGTACACGTCGGGTATGAACTAATGAACACAAGGAAGTGTCAGACAAGAGGTCACTTTTGGAGGGAGGGGAGATGATTCTGATGGGGGAACATGATGGGGCTACTGGAAAGGCTGGCAAAGTTCTTCACCTGGCTGGGAGGTCAAAGGTGATTTGCCTTATAATAATTCATTAAACTAATTTTTTCAGTAAGACTTTCTGTACCTGTTTAAGTTTACAATAAAAATGTTTAAAAATGGGGACTTCCCTGGTGGTTTTCACACTCCCAATATAAGGGGCCTGGGTTTGATTCCGGGATGGGGAACTAAGATCCCACACACCTCACAGTACAGCCAAAAAAACCCAAAACAAAACAGTTTAAAAATGAAAAACAAGCAACTTACTCTTCCTAGTCACATATACCTATTTGATATTATGGTTACCTCCAGACAGTGGCTCAGAATAGTGTCAAGTAAAAGTAAGTTTTGATTTCCTACTCTGTTACTTACTAATAATGTGACTTTCAGTAAGTTTGCCTCTGAGCAGTGTTGCCTCTCTGAGCTTCTTGTTCTTCACCTGGAAAATGGGAATTATATCAGCAATATAGCTAATATCAAATGAGACTTGCTCTGAGGATTAAATGAAATTATGCATGTACAACACTTTATAAAATGTTTGGTATAATGCTTAATAAAGATGAGCTGTTATTGATATTCAAACATCAACAACTACATATTTATTTAAATTGACTTTTAAATATTATAATTATCCCACAATATCCATGTTCCTTTAGTATTTAAAGGAAATATATTGTGTTCAATTATGCTCTCTTAAAACACCTACTCAAAACCAGCTGTTAGAATATCTCTCAATGAACATATTTTTATGACAAACTATTGCCTTTTAGAAACAAATCCTAATTATACGTTAAAATATTTACATGGGTGCATTACTCCATAATCTTTAAATCAAGAAATAATAAATCTGATGTACAATTTTCAATCAGTAAGTTATGATAGGAATTAAGTGTCTACTCCAGCTCTTCTTGCACACCAACTCTGTAATAAACTTGGTTCTTATATGTATTTTACATGTTTATATTTTCTTTGTAGTTTGTGATCACCTAAGATGACCTGAATGCTGAAATCTTTATTTGAAACCTCCTCTCCCTCTTTAAATCTCTCCTCTTAAAAATATTGTAATTAATGTGTCACACACATTAAACTATTTATTAACAGCTTGACCCCTCCTTGAATACTGTGTGAAAAATAAATGAGATGCTGTGCCTGGAAATATAGATGTGCTGAAATATTAATGAAGGGATTTAGGAATGATCAGGTATGTCAATGTAGCTATCTGTATGATATATTGGAAATGTGAGGCAAAGTTTGTGTTTACTACCACTACTAAATCTATCTTAGAAATAAAAATGTAAGGTCTTTAAAGGGAAAAATTAAACTAGAATGGATATCATTAACAAAGCAGTCAATTCCCTTTATTTTTAAAATTTTATGTACACATATGAATGATCTGTATAATGTACATTCAATATAGAAAGCTTTATATATTTGATATTGTATAGAACATTTCACAATTACACTAATCTCTTACATAACATCTTGACATCTGTTTTTAAATTTTTTTGCACAAGCTCCTTTTTCATTCAATTTGGTAAAGCCAGTTATATATATCAACGAGTACTGTGAGCTCTGAGGAGGTTAAATGATTGAGGAGAGGGTACCAGTGAACAGGTGCAAGGACAGAACCTAAAAGTGTTCAACGATGGGCGAACAGCCAGGCAGACTTGAGGCAGGAGAGGGGGATGCCCTTCTGGGGGCTCAGTGACTTTGATTTCCCAACCTCTGTAGACTGCAGTTCAACCCACAGTCACACTAATTCGAAAAAACATTATAAAAACTAGGAAGAAAGCTTTGTCTTTTTGATTCACAGTCTTGTAAACAGATATAAAGGAACAAAATGTGCTTACATACATCAAGAAAAAAAATTCTTGTGTACCCACTTAGGTTGATCCACAGAGTGCTTTCTTACAACGTGATACAATTAGAATCACTGACTTTTTTCCTAAATAAAAATATATTTATAGAAAAAGGAATAACACTGTCATGAATCCAGGAGAAAGGCAGTTAAGAGTTTTCTTCAATGGATCAGCTGGAGGAATGTGGACAGGGCACTGGCCTTTCAGCGTTTATTGTCTCTCATGAAAGTTTCACGTCTGATAGCCAAGGTCACCTGCCTCATGGTCTACAGGAGGCGGCAAGTTGGACATGACTGATGAGGATGTCCCTGCAGTAAGGTAGCCAGCAACTCCAGGTCCTGCAAGAGAAAAAAAGGAAAACCTTCTAAAGAGCAGTCATGTGAGAACACCGACCTTTATGAAAATGTGAGAACCAGGTCAAGCATCCCATCACAAGGACCTGATGCAGTCTTTTAGGATTATCTAAGCATACAACAAAACCTTAACAAACACCTGCAACACCATTTTCATGGTTTGCCTTTACTATATGACAAAGGTAAAAATCATTTCAAAATTTATGCTAGACAGTAACACTGGTGAGGAAACATGGAAAAATTTTCCCTTCTCACATCTGGAAAGTTCATTTAAAAAAAAATCCTGGGCACTGAAAGATATAGCTAATGTCAAATGAGGAAAAAAAAAATGGGAAAGAAACTCTGTACTCGAGTTAGCCCATTCAAAAGTCAGACTTGATGAAATTCACAACAAAAACACTTCCATCTATACTTAAGTTAAACATATTTTCATTTGGTGCACAAAAATGCTACTGTAACAAATAACACCAAATGAACAAGGGTCTCTGAGAAAGATAAGGCAAACTCTGGACACCTAGTCATAGGTCAAAACATGAATGCTATGGAAAAGGTATTAGTATTTTCGTTTTATATGTCTTGACTCTTAAGTCTCTAGTGCACAAAAATGCCATTATCCCAGCATTTATTAAGATGTGTCCTATGAGCATATAGCCTTCTAGTTTAACTTAAAACACTGCAGGGACATTTAATTACACCTCAGAATCATTGCACAACTGTACAAAGTATTTGTAAAAGACTCTGTACTATAGCATAATACTACATATTGAGCAATATTTTTAGCTGAAATCATAGGAAACAAAGCAAACGGCTAGGGAACATTGAAGGGTTAGGACTAGAAAGGCAGAGGAAGTGGCATGCATTTAGCAAAATGGTTCTCTACCTGCTTCAGAGAGCTACACAGAAGTTAGCAAGCTGCCTGGTGGAGCGGATCTAAAGTCCGCTCCTGAGGTGAAGGGGGCTGCTGCCAGTGAGAAGGGAAGGAGAGACACCTGAGGGGAAAAAAGAAATATAAGCAGCAAGGGAAGTTGTAAGGAAGTGCAAACAGCAGAGCAGGCTGAAAGGCTAAGGTCTAATAGGGACTGAAGTAGGACAAAAGGGAACAATATAGATTTATCTTTTTTTTTTTTTAACCTCTTGAGCATTTGTACTGAGGATTTGAAGAAAGCAGACACTGTAGCATGTGGTTACACGCAGCCAGAGACAACTCAGCCTGCATGAACTGCCACATGCCACCTGGAATGCCCAGGCACCTGGAACTTTGAACTTAGAAAACTTAAGGATTTTCTGTTTTTTAAGGAATGGTGGGCTTACATCTATCAACCCCTGCTGTCAATTAATCAGGACACCAGGCCTTACATAGACTGCTCAGGAGAGACAGTAGGGAGGACAGGAGACACACCCCCTTGACAGGCAGAGACACATCCCACTGACAGGCAGTTCAGAGCTACAGTGCCACACCATTATATTACTTCCTGCCAACGTTCCACTCTGGACCCTAGGCAGCAGCAAGATTGCTAGGGAATAAACCCTTAAGAATAATCCCCTGAACACTCCAGATTGGTATAGTCCCTGAGCACTTCTGATTGTGGGCTCAACTTTGTTCACATCAAACGAATTGATTTTGAGACCAAATCATGAGTGCTAAATATAGAAAACGGACTAAGGATATAGTTCTCAGACTACATGCTGAGGCACTCTGGGGCAAATTCCGGGACACCACTGAATATTTTAAATCTGGAGACACAGTGACATCTGTTGGATACCATATGACTACTCTCAAGTTGTTTGAATGTAACTACTTAATAAAATTAATTACTATTTCTTTTGGTCTAGGGATAAAGAAAAAAAATCACTAAGCTATGAAGGCACTGTGAACTGAGAAAGTTTGGGAACCTCTGGGCTAAAATATAAACTGTGAACGATGGACCCTGAAGGATTATCCAGGGGAGATCAAATTCTAGTGCCACCATTTGCCTCTTTAGGAAAGACAGGTCAATTCCTGATATTTTTTTAAATGAAGTCTGAGATGCTCTCTCCCTCACATCTCTGGCCTCTTCCAGACATGTCTGGTTTCTAGGGGCAGGAAGCTACAGGCTGCTAGGATGGGGCAGTGTTTTCTCCAGAGACTTGTGGGAGCAAAGAGTAGGGTCTAGTAGGGTCTGCCAGAAATGGGGTGCATGGCACACGTGTAAGGCTGCTGGAGTTAAGAGGGAAGAGAAAAGATAAAAATCAACAAAGAATCCCACAGACGGAATTGGCTACCACAATGGAGTAGTGAAAGGAGTGTGGGCTTTGGTGAAAATGAACATGGGATTTTCAGTGGGGAAAATTAAAAAAAAAAGAAAAAGGAAGCCCTGCCTCAGCAGCAGTGCCCTACTATAAACTGACACTGACCTTAGGAAATCTTTCCTAACATGGCTCCCACTGTGTAGTCTTGGACACATATAAAGACAAAAACAAAAGGTAATAAAAAACCCAACTGTGCAAAGATCTAATGAACTAGTCTGATGAGAGGCCCAAGAAACACTCCCTCTCTCCCTTTGACGACCTTAGGAAGCCAAGTTAACTATTCTACCTGCCTCTAATTAAGTAGAATAATTAAGCGTACAGTACAAAGTTCTTCATCTCCAATCCCAGCTCCTAAATCATCTTCGCCTTGGCCTGTTTCTCTTCCTTTCCCTGTTTTTTCTTTCTCTATTGATTTTCTAGGTGAGGAAATTTGAGGATTTTCACTGCTGAAATGCTTGTCAGCACCAAGCTCTTCTAGAACCTAAGAAATGGTTAAGTAACACAGGGCCCTGGACAGTGAGCAGATACAGCTAATCCACACCACAGGAAAAGTTCCACTGAGGCACTTTTGATGAACATTTATCACAAGACATAACAATATGCCAAGCTAGGGAGTTAGTCTCATCTCAATTTATTAACACTGAGTAATCTGGCCTAGAATATTTTAATTTTCATTCCAAACTCTGAGCATGTGACTGAATGACATTTTCTCAGCAGCCACGAAGAAAATCATAAATGTATTTTTGGTCATTCCAATCTTATTTTGAAATAGTAATTAACTTTATCTCCATCTCCTAAATAAGTCCACATATCAGAAGAAAGGGCTGGCGATGACTTCTGTTCTCATGGTACCTTATTTTATTTGCAAACTGATTAGAGAGGGGCTTGGTACAATCTGAATCTTCTCAAGACTGAAGGCAGGATGGAATAAATTTAAAATTCCAATTCAATACAACATTGTGTACACTCCATGGAGTTTCACATAATGAGATCTGATCATTATTAGAAGTACTTGCCCCTTTTATCAAACAGTGACATGCAACACATCAACAGAAAAGTTCAAACACAAAAAAGAATCGGTAACCCGAGCAATAAATACACATCAGTTCAACCGGCAGTACTTTCACAACAAAAGAACATACCAACTTGATGATGCACTATGAAATGGACAGTTTGGGGGCCAACACAGCTCAGGACTAGTCCAGATTGTCCTATGTTGACTGATGTGACTGCAGGCTTCAGCAATGACCTTCACAATCGACACAGTAACCTGAGGCCCTTTCCAGGGTGGGATTTATACCACCCTCCACTTTGATGGCTTTATTAGAATTTCTGCCCCTTGAGCTGGACCAAGGATGTGAAAAAATTCACAAACCCAAGCCTTTCTCTTCTGCTAAACTTCACTCTCTACAGCTCATCAAAGGTGCTTCTCACAACTCAATCAGAAGCCACCACAAGGATCCCAGTAAAAAGAAAGACAAGACAGAAATCTATTTAATCCCTGAACTTTTTCTATAATATTAGGAAATGAGGGTGGGGCTGAGGACCCAAATCATTTTGAAAGAAACTCTAGGTCTCTAAAGATAAATCCCTCTCTCTTGTGTATTTTAACCACAGACCACTTGACCCACAGCTGTTAGTACATCAAGGACCACCTGCAGTCTTTTATTCCATCCAGTAAGGTCAATGGATGTGAAGGTCACTCAAGGACAAAAGAATTAGATGATGCCTTCCTAGGGACGCTTATAACCTACATATCTCCCTATTCTTCAAGGTCATATTTTAAGTAAGCTTACTCTGAGCTAGAAAAAAATAAGGCAGATTTCTTAATCATACAATTCTTACATACAAAAAAGGTGGTATTGTGTAAACTTTCTGGGCAGAATTTAAAGAGGTAAAGTTCTTGGGGTGTCTATGAGAACATACTCCTACTTAGAAGCTACAGCTTGAAAGATCTGGAAGAGACTAAGACTGTATTCTAGGTATCTCTCTCCATAGCCAACATAGGGCAGGTGATGGGAAAGTGAGAAGGGAGACCTATGGCCTCTACTCTTATGTACACACATGCACAGCACCACATGTTTGTAAACTCTACAGCTCTGATTATAAATTTTAGTGGATTAATATTGAAGAGGTCACAGTGAGAAAAAAGCAGTAATGTCACAATCAATCCTAAAATTAAAACCATGCAAACTTTCTCCAAAGTCCCTATTTTGGATTAGTCAAGATTTAGTCTTCAGGATTTATAAATTTCTATACTAGCGATAAGGATAATTAAAATAGTCACACTGGTATGAGAAATATTGGGTAGTAATTTTTTCTCTTAATTTACCTACATCATCTCTGGTTAGAGGAGGTTGTAGGGCTGACATTTTAAAAAATACACTATAATTTCAGGCAATGGCAAGAACCACTTAATATTCCTAAGGTTAATTTCAAACTAAAAACTTTAATACCAAAGACTATATTTCATTTTTCAGCATTTAGTAGTTTAATGCTATGACCTTCTTTTTAAACAGAAGCCAATATGAAAATGAGTATTTCAGAATTATTATGTTAAAATAAGTGTGCCAAATGGACAAATATCTGGAGTTTCTTTTGACGCCCAGGCAGCAAAATATCCTTTCCTTTATGGCACCCATATATTTCCTCCCATGAGAATACAAGCCTTAAATATTTAATAAAATTACAGATTAGTCACTGGTAACTTAGAAGAAAAAATATTTGACATGTGAGTGTGCATAGTTGGAACTTCAATCTATTAATCTGACAGAATGGAATAATGCTATCATGTTTCTGATACTGATAATTCTGAGTAAATACTTCTCCACTCTTTATGTACATGTTCAAGATAAACATTTTAATACAGCCATACCCAAAATATAAAGTATGACATCCTGGATTAACTGGGTTAAAAACTGATCAGAGTCCGCTTTGTACTCAGCATACATTCAACACCACAATAGTCCGTATGTTGTCTGGGCTAGAATCAGGGGTCCACTGCACGTCCATGACATCTCCAAGATGGGTAGTTATAATAGGAATCTAGGAAAACTCTCTAAATGCTGTTTTCAGTCTAGACAGGGCAAAAGGAAGGTCCATATGGCTACTGCCATATGTCTTAGGAAAGAGAATTGGGTGTGCTTTGGTTTACCTGTGAGGTATCCTGCTGTTTGTGACTCAGAAATAAACAAATCATGTTTCTGATCTTTGAAGGCACTCCAGACTGAAGAACGAGACAGGATTTCATTCACCTAGGGAAGTAAAACAAACTCTTTGAACATAAACCAACTGGATGTTGGTAGATTAGATTAAAAAGAAAAAGCAAACTTCCAAGACAAACCAAAGAGGCCAACTCAGGAAAGGTTCAAAGATGAACCGAGACATTCATCACACACTCTACACCAGGCACATCTCATTAAACCAGACCCAAAGAAATGCCTAAATCAGTCCTCCCTCTAGACTTGAACTCAACTATTCAGACTTATTGGTTTGCATGTAATTTGGGCAGTAAGATATTCATGTGATAGTAACAACTGGCTGACTGTGGTGTGGGCTCATGAAGTATTTCTGAGGAAGCGATTTGGGGACAAAATATTGCAAAATTCAAGCTAAAACTTAAAGCACTCTTTCAAACTATGGATGTGATCTGTTAGAAGGAATCAGTGAACTAAAATAGCCAGGACTGGGTGAATTTAATTCATATGACCATTATATCTACTACTGTGGGCAAGAATCCCCTAGAAGAAATCCTCAGAGTCAACAAAGAGTCTGAAATGCAGTACTTGGGTGAAATTTCAACAACAGAATCTGATCCTGGTTCGTTTCCAAGGCAAAAATATTTAACATCACAGTAATCTAAGTCTATGTTCCAACTGCTGATGCCACAGAAGCTGAAACTTAGTGGTTCTACGAAGACCCAGAATACTTCCTAGAACTACTAACAACACCCCCAAAAAACGTCGTTTTCATCATAAGGGATTGGAATGCAAAAGTAGGAAGTCAAGAGATACCTGGAATAACAGGCAAGTTTGGCCTTGGGGTACAAAATGAAGTAGGGCAAAGGCTAACAGTTTTGTCAAGAGAACATGCTGGCACACCAAACATGCCTTTCCAATAACCCAAGAGATGACTCTACACATGGACATCACTAGATGGTCAATACCAAAATCAGGATGATTATGTTCTTTGCAACCAAGGATGGAGATACTCTATACAGTCAGTCAAAACAAGACCTAGAAGCCACTGTGGTTCAAAGTATCAGTTACTTATTGCAAAATTCAGGCTGAAATTGAGGAAAACCACTAGGCATTCAGGATGCCTAAAGAACTATGAATGGAAGTTCATAACATTGTACAGGAGGCAGTGACCAAAACCATCCCAAAGAAAAAGAAATCCAAGAAGGCAAAATGGTTTTTGGATGAAGCTTCACAAGTCGCTGAAGAAAGGAGAGAAGTGAAAGGCAAAGGAGGAAGGGAAAGATATGCAAACTGAATGCAGAGTTCCAGAGAACAGCAACAAGAGATAAGAAGGCCTTCTTCAATGAACAGTGCAAAGAAATAGAGGGGAAAAAATAGAATGGGAAAGACTAGAGATCTCTTCAAGAAAACTGGAGATATCAAGGGAATATTTCATGCAAGGACGGGCACAATAAAGGACAAAAACAGTAAGGATTTAACAGAAGCAGAAGAGATTAAGAAGAGGTGGCAAGAATACATAGGAGAACTATACAAAAAAAGGTTTTGATGACCCGTATAACCACGATGGTGTGGTCACTCACCTAGAGCCAGACATCCAGGAGCATGAAGTCAAGTGGGCCTTAGGAAGCATTACTATGAACAAAGCTAATGGAGGTGACTGAACTCCAGCTGAGTTATTTAAAATCCTAAAGGTTGATGCTGTTTTAAAGTGTTTTAAAGTGCTGAACTCAGTATGTCTGCAAATTTGGAAAACTCAGCCATGGCCACAGGGATGGAAAAGATCAGTTTTCATTCTAATCCCAAAGAAGGGCAATGCCAAAGAATGTTCACACTACTGTACAACTGTGCTCATTTCACATGCTAGCAAGGTAATGCTCAAAATCCTTCACGCTAGAATTCAGCAGTATGTGAACCAAGAATTTCCAGATATACAAGCTGGGTTTAGAAAAGGCAGAGGTATCAGAGATCAATTTGCCAACATCCATTGGATCATAGAAAAAGCAAGAGAATTCCAAAAAATTCACTTCTGCTTCACTGACTACATGAAAGTCTTTTGACTATGTAGATCAAACTGTATAGATCAAACAAACTGGGAAATGCTTAGATGGGAGTACCAGATCACCATTCCTGCCTCCTGAGAAACCTGTACAGGGGTCAAGAAGCAAGAGTTAGAACCAGACATGGAACAACTGACTGGTTCCAAACTGGGAAAGGAGTATGTCAAGTCTGGATATTGTCACCCTGCTTATTTAACTTATATGGAAAGTACATCATGTGAAATGCCAGGCTGGATGAATCACAAGCTGGAATCAAGATTGTTGGGAGAAATATCAACAACCTCAGATATGCAGATGATACCACTCTAATGGCAGAAAACAAAGAGGAACTAAAGAGCCTCTCACTGCAGATGGTGATTACAGATATGAAATTAAAAGACACTTGCTCCTTGAAAGAAAAACTATGATAAACCTAGACAGCATATTAAAAAGTGGGGACATTACTTTGCTGATAAAGGTCCATCCAGTCAAAGGTATGGTTTTTCCAGTAGTCACATATGGATGTTAGAGTTGGATCATGAAGAAGGCAGAGCGCTAAAAAATTGATGCTTTTGAACTGTGGTGCCAGAGAAGATTCTGGAGAGTTGCTTGGACACAGGGAGATCAAACTAGTCAATCTTAAAGGAAATTAACCCTGAATATTCATTAGAAGGACTGATACTGAAGCTCCAATACTTTCGCCACCTGATGTAAAGAGCCAACTTACTGGAAAAGACTCTGATGCTGGGAAAGACTGAGGGCAGGAGAAGAAGGGGTGGGGGGGAACAAAGGATGAGACGGTTGGATAGCATCACTGACTCAATGGACATGAGTTTGAGCAAACGCCAGGAAATAGTGCAGGACAGAGAAACACGGTGTGCTGCAGCCCATGCGCCTGCAGAGTCGGACACGACTTAGTGACTGAACAAAAATGAACAATCTAGAAAGTAACAGTATATCACATATAAAATGCGCAGTATAAATGACTTGTGTGTAAATGCATACTAAGAGGCAAGACGTTTCTTTCTGGGCAAAAGATTTAAGAAAAAAAAAACAACTTAAGAAATTTCAATGTAGAAGGTATCTTTAAACACATATCAAGGTTCAGATCAAATATTTATGGAGCACTCAAATCATGGGTTCCACAGTGGACACAAAGATGAGAAAGACATTCTCTGTCCCTGAAGTGCCTACAGTCTAGGAAAGGAGATAGATGGTGCCAGATAATACAATGGGAAGCATTAAAGTAGAGATACACATGGGGACCATGAGAGTCCAAAAGACTCTTTCTCCCAACCATGGAGCGAAGCAGTGGTGAAAGTGATTTGTTGTGAATGTGCTGGAGTTTCTACTTTGGAAATTATTGTAATTCTTTCCTTCCCTTGTGAGTGGAAGGTGGTTATCAAGAGTTGCTCCGTTAACTCTCATCAACAGAAATCCAGTGGCAAGTTGAGGGGAGCATGATTGGGGGCACGTGGTACACAGGAATGCCTTTGCTTGGCATTCAGAACACCCACAGGCAAGTTTAATAAACATATAGTTAATGACTGCAATAGCACATGCCATCTCTCTTCTTTATTTTCACCCCAAACAGCTCAAATGATAAGTCTGCTAGAAGAGAAAATGGCATAAAAAATGCTTCTTTAGTTGGAACATACAAACACAGTGGATTCACTAAAGGAAAGCTTTAAGTCAGTTTAAATCTACAGAAGACCATTAGTAAATAGAAATAGTCCAAATACCTATGAACAGATAAATGGGTAAACATGGCATATACATACAATGGAACATTATTCAGCCTTAAAAAGGAAGCAAGTGTTGAAACACACTGTAACACAGTTGTACCCTGAAAACATGCTAAGAGACAGAAGCCAGACACAGGTCACATACTGCATGATTCCACTTATGTGAAATGTCCAGAATTCCTAGAAAATAAGAGTGGTGACTGCCAGAAGCTGAGGGAAAGAAGAAATGGGAAATAACTACTTAATAACTATTTTTGGGAACTAGGCAGGTGGTGGTTATAAAATTTTTTTTTATTTTTGGCTGTGCTCATATTCACTGCTGCACGTGGGCTTTCTCTAGTTGTAGAACAGTGGCTGCTCTCTAGTTGTGGTGTGCAGGCTTCTCACTGCAGTGGCTTCCCCGGTGTACAGGTTTCACCTTGTGCTCTAGGGTGCGGGGGTCTCAGTAGTTGTGGCACACGGGGTTAGTTGTCCCAAGCCATGTGGGATTCTCCACATGTGGCATCAGGGATCAAAGCTGCAACCCCCGCATTGGCAGGTGGATTTTTAACCATTGGACCACCAAGGAAGCCCCACAACATTGTTAATGTACTGAGTATCAGTGAATTTTTCAGTTTAAAAGGGTTAATTTTACGTTATATGAATTTCGCTTCATTTAAAAAAAAAAAAAAGAGCATTACTAAATGGACTATATAATAATATTGAATGAGGAACTCCTCAGAAACAATATTAAGAATAAAACCAATGAGGAAAATGAAATTACTGAACTGGTTTGAACTAGGCGTGCTCATGCAGCTGAAACAATTGTAGAGTGGAGTGTTACTCTCTCAGCTATGTCTGACTCTTTGCCACGCCATGGACTGTAGTCCCCCAGGCTCATAAGTTCATGGAATTCTCCAGGCAAGAATACTAGAGTGGGTAGCCATTCCCTTCTCCAGGGGATCTTCCTGACCCAGGAACTGAAACTGGGTCTCCTGAATTGCAGGTGGATTCTTCACTGTCTGAGCCACCAGGGAAGCCCAGCTGATACACCTTAATACACACCTAATTGATGCTTTTGAACTGTGGTGTTAGAGAAGACTCTTGAAAGTCCCTTGGACTGCAAGGAGATCCAACCAGTCCATTCTGAAGGAGATTAGCCCTGGGATTTCTTTGGAAGGAATGATGCTAAAGCTGAAACTCCAGTACTTTGGCCACCTCATGCAAAGAGTTGACTCATTGGAAAAGACTCTGATGCTGGGAGGGATTGGGGGCAGGAGGAGAAGGGGACGCCAGAGGATGAGATGGCTGGATGGCATCACTGACTCGATGGACGCGAGTCTGAGTGAACTCCGGGAGTTGGTGATGGACAGGGAGGCCTGGCGTGCTGTGATTCATGCGGTCGCAAAGAGTTGGACACGACTGAGCGACTGAACTGAACTGAAGTTACAACAAAAGAGACTTTGCTGGGCTAATAGCCAACACTTTGTAAGTGCTAATGAAGGAGATGAAACTAAAATGATATTCTGTATCTTTTTAAAGATATTAGGGTAGAGTCAGTGAAACTGGTTATCACTATTTCACAAGAACTTCTAGAATTGAAAGTTAATCTTAATCAGCACTAAATGCTCAACATTCTTCTATGCTTAAGAATGTGCAACACGCTATCACTATCCAGAGAAAGAATCCCCCTGGTGACTATCTGTTGTTGTTTAGTTGCTAAGTTGTGTCAGACTCTTTTGCAACCCCATGGACTGTAGCCTGCCAGGATCCTCTGTCCAAGGGATTTCCCAAATAGGAATATTGAAGTGGGGTGCCATTTCGTTCTCCAGGGGATCTTCCTGACCCAGGGAGCAAACCCACATCTCCTGCACCGGCAGAAGGATTCTTTACCACTGAGCTACCAGGGAAGCCCCATTTGAGTATATGGTTTGTGTTTATGAGGCAGGTATGCTAGTCCATTTGTGATCTTGGGATCTGCTCCAGTTATGGTCAACAAACACACCTTTAAGTAGAACCTGAGCTGAAGCGCATGGATCACCAATGGTCAAGACCCCTGGTTTTGAAAATGTCTTGTAGTAATTAACAGATCAAGTTACCTCTGTGCAGACTCACCTGTTCTCCATGCTGCAGGCTTCGAGTCATTGCCTTGAGAGCTTTAACAATCTGAGCCTTTGTGGCTGCTGGGCTGTCCAGATTTTCAAGGCCAATGCCTTCAAGTAATTTTAAAAGGTATGGGACCAAATCTACTTTCAGGGCCTAGAAGAAAATATTAAGTATATATGTGTGTGTATGTATGTGTGCATATACACACACATATGCTTTAGAAAAAAATGTAAGCCATCCACTGAGGAAATAATTTCACTCCCAGGACCCTACCTGGAAGAGGACACTCCACTTTATTTTAATTCCAGAGACAGAATTTGGGGGTAGACGTGGGCATCTAATGATAGGGACATTTTTATTTAATGAGATCTTATTCTCTTTCATCAACTATTCAAATGTTATATGCTGATTATTTTACTTAATCCTCCCCAAATCAAATGATGAAGGCACAATTATTATCGATGGAAAAATCAACACATGAAGGCCTTGGCAGTCAGAGCTAGGTGGCAATGGACTCTGTATCTAGACCTATGAAGCACAGAACCTGAGCTTATAGCCAGTATATTGGTCTGCCTCTTCTAATGACATATATTGATGTGAAACAAAAAAACAATATTAATTTTTTTCACATTCTCTTAAAACATCAACCTTTACAGTCCCCATACATTTTCTATCGGCCTAATAAAAGCTAAGTAATACTCTGGTACCACACAATTTTCAATGCCCACTCTGAAATTCAAAAAGAAGAGGTGACAAAGCAACTAACATTTAGTAAGTGTTCCTCTTTTTATAGATATTGTTCTCAGAACAACATTGTGAGAAGCCATAGCTTTATTTTACAGACAAGGAATCTGAGTACTGCTAAGGCTAAATAACATGCCTGAGCTCACAGAGCCATCAAGTGGCAGAACTAGCTCATGTTCTTTCTAATACAACAACCCACCTAGTCAGTTTTAAGTCTGAACCTCAGAGCATCTAATTATCTCCTTGAAATGTACCCAGTACTTCTAACTTGCGTGAATGAGGAACAGGGATGGAAGTAGGGGTGGGTGGAGAGAGATGCTCTGAGAGGAAAAAGGGCTGGAAAATAGGAGAGCCAGATAATAAAGATGTAGGGCCTTGTATTTGGGTTAAGGATGTCAGATGTAACTTTGTCATCTGGCAGATAATGGGAAACCACTGAAGAATTTTTAAGTGCAAAATAACTTATAAAGAGTTCTATTTTAGAAGGATCGCTTTTTCAATGATTTTTAAATTGACTGTATGGTTTTTGTTCCCTTGATGTCTGCTACTACTTTACATTGGAATCCACCAAGTCTTCTTTTCATTAGTTTTCTTTTATATTCTCCTCGAAAAGGACTATAAAAGTCTTGGCGTGCTTTTCAAATGTGACTTAAGAAACAAAGGAATATAAACAAAAATGAATCTTTCAAAAAGGATAAACCAAATTTTACAAAGCTAAGGATAAATGTTTAGTAAACAATCAAAATTTAAAATTCAAACATCACAAAAGTACTTTGACACTGTTAAGATTTTTGGTAGCTGGCCTACCTTTTCTGTGTGTATATATACATGTTTCATCCGGTATGTGTGTGTGTATATAAAATATAAAATTGTACATGCACCAGCTCACAAGTTACCTCTCTGCCAAGTCAGGGAAGCCAAAATCAGTGCTAAATAAGTGAAAATCTATTTGTTTGGTATGTTGCCGTCCCTAAAATAGGAATCTAGAAAGTTACTTACCTGTGCTACTAATTCACTCTGCTCCTTCTGAAACATTCTATTAATTGCCTCACAGGCTAGGCCAATGGTATCCGGTCGTTTTTTCATTCCATTGATCAGTGGGCCAATGGTCTCCAAAGATGCCATGGTTCGAACACAGAGCTAAGAAAAGAGAAGGTTACTTGTAGAAAGCAATAATTTAAGTAACACAGTAAATACCACAATAATATATGAAAAACCTACATTCAGTTCAAGTTTTGTTTGGCCATGCTGTGAGGCATGTGGGATCTTAGTTTCCCAACCAGGGATCAAACCCACACATCCTGCAGTGGAAGTGTGGAGCTTTAACCACTGGACTGCCAGGGAAGTCCCATCAGTTCAAGTTTAACAATGAACTGAGTCAAATTCAGTCTCCTATTAATCATATCATTTAAACCAGTTTAAGAACCGTTATAATAGCATGCAGTTCATATGGATGAAGGTACGTGGTAGGAAAGGGATTTATTCTGCAATGTTCATTAGTCAGGAAGAGGGAGCACAGATAAATTCTACAGCTTTAAGCTACCAAATGGATTTATCATCAATACCTCGTTTTCAGACAGGGCATGAATAACTCGAATGGCACTCTTAGGAATGGCGTTGTTCCTATGATTCATCGCCTGGATAATTTTGGGAAGATGGCCCAATGGTGGGACCTGATCAGCCAGCTGAGGCTGTGCACTGAAGAGACATACCGTTGCCATTGTCAAAGTTTCCAGAGTCTCTCCCTGGAGGGCATAAAACACATGAACAAGCAAACTGTAAAAAACTGATACAGTCTTAAATTGGTAATTATTTGGTGTTCAAAACAGATTCTAAGTGCTGGAGCTTGAAAACTGATCCACAAATCCTAAAAGAACAACAAACATCTCCATCTTGATAAAAGCATGAATTTAAAGGACTCTAAGAATGTGATATCTGAATCTACACAGATTTTCTCTGGGCATTTCTATTTTACATCTCATTTCTACTGCAGACAGATATTTCTATTTAGAGATCATCTCTCAAAAAATATTACTAGATATTTTTAGGTAATGTTACAGAATTGTCAGTATTGGAGAACATCAATAATTCAGGAAAATGCAACAACTAGTGGAATGTTTTCCCTGGTTCTGTAAAGATCAGAGTAAAGAGAAATCGTGACTATAGAAAGAGATATATATATATAAATATCTGACATACTATTTATATTTTTTTAAAAGTCTTGAAAAGCTAATGATACCAACTAATGATTTCTAAGTACTTTACATTATATTAAGTGCTTCACATTTATCAAAACTCATGAAAACTTCAGCCTTAGAGGCAGATGCTGTGATCTTTCTATGAGGCAACTGAGGCAGAATTGGGAGGTATTACTCCAGGCCACAGGCTTATCACAGAGCCTGTGTTGTTTGATGGATGCCAGGACCATCAAACAACACAGGCTCTTAGCCACCTCGAAAGCCAGCTTTTTTAATTAATTCAACAACAATCACATACCTCAGTTATTTTAATATATAGATTCAAATAACAAAACTTTCTATTTCAGGGTTTATGACTGGCCAAACCAAGACCAAATCTACTTTCTTACTTACTCTTGCTTTCCTGCTAGCTTTTGAACATAGGTACAGGGTTCATTCATTTATCAATAGTTAAGACTTTCCTATCAATTTCTTTAGCTGAGTGAAGATATATGCCCTAGCAGGACTCACTTCCATTTAGATTTCTACATTAAACCTTTAGGTTTCTCCTTAAAAACCACACAATCACTGGAAATGGGATGGCAGAAACCTTTCTGAACCTCTGCAATTGTTCTTCAGACTAAGAAGTTTCACTTTTGATCACGCATATACGAAGTTAAGTGTGGGGGCTACACTAAAAGAGGTATCCAATTCTTAATGTGTGGTCAATGAGAATGGTGTTTTAACAGAAACACTATCAACATATTTAGCAAAATATGTGAAATATCTCACTGATGACAAAAGCTTACATGAGGACTGTTCTTCTCCAGAAGCTCAGTTAACTTTTCTAGCAGTGCAGTAAGAAATTCTCTAGGCTTTCTTAGAACCCAAGCTGGTTGTGCAATAAAGATTCTCAAGAAAACTCCTCCAACAGCAAGTTCACCTTCTGCTTCTCCAAACACCACAGCAAAATCTTCAGGCAACTTTAAATAGATAAAGAATAGTCAAGTTATTTACTAATCATTAGTTGTATTGGATTGGGCAAAAAAGTCGGTTTGGGCACCAAACTTTTTTTGCCTAGCCCAATACATTAACAAGAAAGAAATAAAAAACCCTATTAAAGAAATCTTCATGCAATGAAAGTGAAAGTGAAGTCGCTCAGTCGTGCCCGACTCTTTGCGACCCCATGGATAGTAGGCTGCACCGAGCTCCTCTGTCCATGGGATTTTCAAGCAAGAGTACTGGAGTGGGTTGCCATTTCCTTCTCTAGGGAATCTTCCCAACCCAGGGATCAAACCCAAGTCTCTCACACTGTAGACAGATGCTTTACCATCTGAGCCAGCTTTAAAAGGTCATTAATACAATCAAGTCAAAATTATTTGTTTTATTTTCACTTAATATATTTCAATAAAAGTTCCTTTGATTAAGTTACTCTTTTCAGAAAAAGTCCTTTGATTAAGATACTCCAAAAGTGAAAATTCCTACTTTTTTTTTTAATGTTTAAAACCTTGTTTTCCAGGGGAAGATTTAAGTATCTTAGTAACAAAGCAAAGGATGGCTTTATACTCACTCAGCAGGAACTTAAAACAATAAATTTACAGTAAAATGTAAAATTCCTTCCTCTGAATAAAAGTATACTTTACCTTCCAGTTTACGTCAGGGTTGTCTTGCTGATTTTTAAAGTGCCTTGGGGAAAAAAAGAAGGACAGGACATCAAACTTTAGTCACAAGACACACGTTCATTAACCCTTATAGAGTAAGTCTTGGAGCGGTGACAGACGACGTGGAAAACGTCTGCCTCCCTGGTGCCTCCACCTGCAGGTCCCAAGTTGTTCAGGTGTGTCTTTACTTACTCGAGCATCATTTCTCTAACTGTCGTGGACACTTTATCTCTGGAACTATCGTTCCAAATTAACTCAGGATTTTCATGCGTTCCTTCAAAAATATGGACAGCAGCTTCAGGGTTGTCCCTCATGGCATCCATAAAAACGCTTGGGAGAAATTTCATCAATGTAATTCGAACCTGGATGAGGAAATTTGAGAAAGAAAAAAGACCTATTGAAAACATCTCAATATTTGGTTTGCTTTACATTTCTCTAAGAATGATGCTATAATGTGTGTTAAGGCTGATACGGGCCATAACTAACATCCAAAAGTCCTGGATAACAGATAAACCCTGGTTTATGGTGGCTCAGTCGTAAAGAATCCATCTGCCAATGCAGGAGATGTAGAAGACTCAGGTTCGATCTCTGGGTTGGGAAGATCCGATTTCCTGGAGAAGAGGATGGCAACCCACTCCAGTGTTCTTGCCTGGAAAATCCCGTGGACAGAGGAGCCTGACGGGCTATAGTTCATGGGACAGCAAAGAGTCAGACACAGCTGAGTACGCACACACATGCAAAGGTAACAAGACTCACTACGACCTCCTACTTACCTACCTGGGTTAATTTCCTCTCTCCACCTCAGATTTAAGTAACGTTAAGAAATTCAGCAGCACTGGTGTGTGAAGTTCCCAGAGCACACCAACCTACCAGACCCTGCCCTACAGATGCTGTCCCCTCTTCCCAGAAAGCCCTCAGCTGATCTGTCCCTCCACCTCTCCCCAACCCCACCCCACACCCTCACAAATTCTTCTCATGCTTTGTGTTACACAAGTAGTTTTTAGTACCATGTTTTACATTTTACTGTGCCTTTCCCCAAAAAGGATTTAAAAAGCACCTTAAAAAAATAACATCCGACACACACATAGAAACTGAAAATTAGTTTTATAGCTTGTGCTTTTATGTCACAAACTGAGACATAAGGGCAAAGGGAAAATGAAGGTTGGGAAGACAAGTTTTTCCCTCAGATCTCCACATAGTTTTATCTCCTTTGTGTGATTCAAGTCTGTGTTAAATCTCATTTTATAGAAACCTTTCCTGGCCCAGTCTGTCTTGTCAGTGTCTGTATTTTCTATTCCCTGGCACAAGCTGATATTCAAAAAACTTATTTGAACGAATGAGACTAACAGGAATTAGTACATAAAGAAAATATCAAAAGCTCTTTATAAATGCAAGCAATATATAATAAACTTAGCCCTGAACTTCCTGGCAGTCAATGAATCAATGTCAGTTACATGATAGAGAGCATCCACAAAATAGGATGTATGTCACTTCTCTTGGTCAAATTGATCTAAAATGTAAACACAAGAGTGAAAACTATAAAACACCTAGGAAAAAACATAGGCATAGATTTTTGTAACTCTGGATTAGATAATGGCTTTTTATATAATAAAAGCACAAGCTATAAATAGGACTTCATCAAAATTAAAAAAAACAAGAAAGTGGAAAAACATCCACACAATTGGGAGAAAATATTTATAAATCATATATCTGATAAGGGACTGGTATCCAAAATACATAAAGGACAATTATAACTCAACAGTAAAAAGACAACTGAATTAAAAAATGAGCAAAGGATGAGAATAGACATTTCTCTAAAAAAGATGTACAAATGGCCAATAAGCACATGAAAAGATATTCAACATCATTAGGCACGAGGGAAATGCAAAGCAAACCCTGATACAGCACACTTCACACCCACTGCTGCTGCTGCTGCTTCTAAGTCGCTTCAGTCGTGTCCGACTCTGTGCGACCCCATAGATGGCAGCCCACGAGGCTCCCCCATCCCTGGGATTCTGCAGGCAAGAACACCGGAGTGGGTTGCCATTTCCTTCTCTAATGCAAGAAAGTGAAAAATGAAAGGGAAGTCACTCAGTCGTGTCCAACCATCAGCGATCCCATGGACTGCAGCCTACCAGGCTCCTCCGTCCATGGGATTTGCCAGGCAAGAGTACTGGAATGGGGTGCCACTGCCTTCTCCCCTAGGATGACCATATTCAATAAAGTTCTATATAGTAAGTGTTAAAGAAGAGGTGGATATCACCATCAGTGGTGGTATGTAAAAAGGTGCCGCCACTGGGGAAAATAAAAATAGTCTGATAATTCCTTGAAAGGTTAAAAATAGTGTTACCATATTACCCAGATATTCTACTCTCAGAGAAATAAAATACATAGCCACACAAAAACTTGTACACATGTGTTCACAGCAGCATCATACAGAATAGCCAAAAACTAGAAATAATCTGTATGTCCATTTTCAATCAATACATGGAAAAACAAAATGTGGTGTAAGTATAGGGAAGTGACTGCTAAATTAGGATTTTTCCTGGTTTGATGAAAATGTTCTAAAACTGACTGTTGTTGCCCAAAACATTGAATGGTATACTTTATGTGTATGAATTGTATGGCATGTCAATTATATCTGAATAAAGTTATAAAAATGGAAAAGAAGTTTACTGACCCCAGTTCTAGAATCTCTTGTTGTAAATCATTCAATTAAGGAGCTGACACTTTATATTTTTTCCTATATAGAAAATTTAAGTAAAAATATATTCACCTTGGTAAAATTTGTCCCTCATGTATTTCAAAGGTTAAAAAATTACTAAAAAGCTCAAAAATTAATTCTAGTACATATTTTAAACATCTAAAACATTATTTAAATTATAACAGTAGACATTATAGTTATGTGCTACCCAACTCTAGCTTTAAGAAAACTCAGTATTAAATATCAATATTCATGATTTTACGGGCCCTTGCTACAGGCACCCAAATGTAATGTTCCTTATCCATTAACTCTACTGACGACAGATTATTAGCCATATTCCCCAAGTAAAACTATTCCAGGTCTTATGACATATTCTCAGTATCTAAATCAGGAGATCAGGTAAGAAAAAAACACAACTGAATCTAGCTTGTTTTCTGTAAGGGGGTGCTCAGGAGCCTTTATTTCATATTTGGGCTGGCACAGACAGTGCTTCAGTGAGCATTACTTCATGTGAAACTGATTCAGTAACAGAAGAAAGAAACTTTGATTACAACTGTGTCTGGATGCAATTCTACTTAGAAGTATTATTCTAATGGGTTTCTGCTCTACGAACTGAACCACAGTTCCAGAGATCATTTTGTCTTCTCCAGATTTTTAATGAGAGATCTCCCTGCAGAGAGGAGAAGCAAAGGCACTGTAATGCTCACCTTCACAAGCCAATTCTCAAAGTGTGAAATCTAACCTAACCTAATCTATCTTCTGTCACAACTTAAAACATACTTTTAAAATATGTTTTGGCTCCTTCAAGGGAGATGAACAGTTTCATCACCATAATTCAAACACACTCTTAAGACTTCTCAAATCTAGCGCAGGCTTCCCTGATTATAATTTTTCTCTAACTAGTAATGCTATGCTAAGTCACTTCAGTCGTGCCCAACTCTGTGCGACCCCATAGACGGCATCCCACCAGACTCCCCCGTCTCTGAGATTCTCCAGGCAAGAACACTGGAGTGGGTTGCCATTTCCTTCTCCACTAGTAATATATAGGAATAATTCAGGTATGTCAATCTTTCAACTTTCATATCAAGTCACTTTACTATTTCAGACTTTGGTAATCCTCATGAAATTAGTTACCAAAGTAATAGAGCTTTAAAAATTAATTTCTTTCTAAGAACCCATTTCGTGCTCACCTTTGGACCTATTAGTTTATCTGCTGTCATTTTAGCAAAAAGTTCTGCTGTCTGGGCTCGAACCTGTGGATGTGTTGAATTGCAGAACATATCTAGTAAATAAATCAAAGCTCCTGTGAAGGAAAAAAAGCATTAGCGTTTATATGCTAAATAAAAAAATAGGACTTTTCTAGTCAGTAGAATTTACTTTCAACCTTATTTCAACTCAATGCAGTTGCTTTTTTTAAAAAATTGTAAGCCTTCCAAAGCATTCTTCTAGTTTATCAGACTATACAAAGTAGCTCAAAATAAGCTCTACCATTACGAAGTATGACTAGATGAGAAAGCACTTTATACACTACCTCTTGCCATTGCTTCTTTGATAATTTTTGTACTTGATGTCAAAGCATAGAGAGTCTCCAGAACAAGCTGACGACCTGCAGAACAAAAGACATTAAAAGAATCGAATCATCACACTACCTTACATTTACTAGGCATCAGTGCCAGGCACTGAACAAGGTGCTTTACAAAGGGCATCATACTTTTAACTTCACAACAACCAGCTAGACAGGTATTGTGGTCTTGCTATGAGGAATCTGAGATCCAGTTTGAGTAGCCCATGAATTCACAATTAGTGAGTGGTATAACTCACTATACCACTGAGGTATATAGAGGTTTACAGAGGTCTGACTCCAAAATCCACTCATAAGCACTATGCCATACTGTCCTCCTACCTCACTGCTCATTCTGCAAACAAAATCTCACCTCCTGACAGCCTGAGGATACTATATTCAGGGATCTATTATTTTTATATGGTGCTAGTATCTTAGAGAAATGAGTAGGAAGTAGCAGTTGCAAGACACTGTTCCCGAGTAAAACAACAGCATCCTTCTGCACAAAGTCTGTGCGCTTCTCACCCCTTCCTTGTCATTGAAGTAGACTGGACAACTGGACTTTACTCTTCCAAAGTCAAGGGCCAACAAGAGACAGGTGACCAGAGGAGTGAAGAGCTGGCAAAGAGGGTGAAGGCTGCCAGGTATTAGGCCAAGACGAAAACCAAGGATGGTAGCCAGACTGAGCTAAGTTAATAGGCAGGAGAATAAACACTCAAAATGAGACTTTTGTTAAAATGAGACTTCTTTTAAGACAGGAAACAATATTTCACTGAAAACCAGTCACTGTTCTAACCATAAGTTCAAAGGAAAACAAGACTTTGGAGGGGACAGAAGAAGTCAATTATTTTATGTTTTTAATGTTCCTGAGCAAACAGTTAAAGATAATTTAGTCTAAAATGTAAATGAGAACAGAGTAGGCTAAGATATCTAAATATCAGCTGTTTTACCAGTAAGATTAAAACCATGACTGCACTATATAAATTCACTATGAATATACTTTTAAACCATGACTTCTGTAACATTCAGTCAGTTTAATTTTGCATTGTTTGTAGCTGTTAAAAACTAATAAAAAAGAAAAACCAACTAAGGCTGTAGGAATGACCCAAAAAAAATAATAACCTGCTAATAACTTTTAAATGCTGCCATTTAAAAGCTAACAAGAATATTCAATAATAACTGAAGTCCACTCAATTCACTGAACATAATACATAACATGTGCAAGGTACTGGGGCAGAAGTTGAGTGAGACTGGTTGCTGCTCTCAAGGAGGGGGACAGGTGTGAAGTCAAGATTAATGTGACTTCTGAAGGGCTGGCAAAGCTGACTGAGAAATGAATGTTGATGGGGAAGTGACAAAGTTGGAGTTATATCACAAGTGTCTTTGAAAAGCAATCTCAAGGTTGATCTAACACAACTACACACTTATGTGAGACATAACTAGTGTGTAAGGAGTCTATATTATTGCAGGCTGTACTCAAGAAATCAGGTTGCTATATTTTTAAAAACTGATCTCATCTGGTGCTAACAGTTACTATTAGCATCAAATCAATAAAGGACAAATAATGCAGGACTGAACTTTAAGTAAAACATAAGGTGATTTTTATATTAAGCATTTTTTCTACCACACAAGTTTAATTGAGTGTTTTTTTTTTACTAAAACATGGAGCATCCGTTAATTCTCAATCATTCATATGTAGCTTATACTTAGCAAATTGAAAATCCTAGATTATTTTCATTTGCTTTTGGATCTCTATCATCTCTTCCAAGTTTGGATATGGAAATACAAAATAGTTAACTTCTGTAAATATAAACTAGGAAGACAAATTAATACAAAGAATACCACTTAAAATATTTTAAAACACTATGTTGGAGGTTTTGCATCATCTATGTAACTGCTCCTCTCTATGCTGACTGTGCTGTGGTTCTGAAAATTCCAGTGAATATACATACTTGATGGTAAAGAATGCAGAAGAGCCAATAAATTGGACAAAACCATTGATTCAGCAATATTGTTGACACAATCTTGGTTAGATGTCACTATATTCACAACCTGAAAATCAATCAATAGGACATTAAGAGTTCTGGAAATAACTTCAAACCTAGACAAATTAAGGCAAATTAGTCAGACCTAAATAAACTTAAAGTTTATTACCAAAATGAGAAAAATGCTTGGAGGACAAAATATTTAACTTTTAGGCAAGAATTTAATTCTTAAAAATTGGCTTTATTACTTTGCTCTTTTGTGAATAAAAAATGTTAATGCTAGTATGTGTGTGTGTTTGTATATATCAGTTTTCTACTAACTTAAAGGTAACAATCAAATATAACAATCTAAACAAATATTTTAGCACCAATTCACAATCCTTAGGCTTATAAGAAGCCTTCAATCCTACACCAGTTCATGCTCCAGAATTATGGTGTTGTACACTATCGTATTTTCCAATTAGAGATTTGGGGTGGGAAGTGATTAGCAAGATAATCATCTTCACTACTTGGACTTTTTCTTTTAGAGGGAGAAGGTAAATGTCTCTGGTGCCCAGTACAATATATTAGGTCTATCTTTCTATTATAAAGAAATAGGCATGTTTTCTTCAAAAGAAGATGACCGCTCAAGTCTAACTTATACATCTAAAGATTAATGCCACAACTTGAACCATATGGTCAACATCTCCAAGAAAAATATCACAGATACAATAATGCTTATTTTAAAAATTACAAGGTACTTGAAGGAATTAAGTGGAGAAGAATGCTTTTCAAAGAAAAGACTATGCTTGTTAAGCTGTTAACCAATTTAACCTTTATTATTTTAGTAAACATTTTTTAAACCAAAATGCAATTTAAGAACACTTAATCATTCATAAAGTTCACTGTTACCGAAAGGTTGAATTTGGTGTTCTTTATAATAAATCGTGTGTGTTACAATAAGCAGGATCACATGAAAAAAGATCCTGGGTGTTTACTCTGGGTTGCCTAGATAAAGAGTACCCTGTGACCAAGGTCTTCCTGCTTCTTCCAGAGGAAAAGGCTCCACACAAACAGCTTCCTACAGGACCAATGATTTCATTCTCCTAAAGGAGGGCCCTCCAACCACTCTTGGACCTCTAAGACCCACAGGTTCTGGGTAGCTGGAAAGGATGCTTTTGTACCAGACCCATAAGAAGGGAGAGCAACTGAGGGAGATGGAACCAAACTCACAGTGTGTAGCTTGGTCTCAACATGTCTCTCTGTGGCAAAACAGAGATCCTGGAAATTTCTGCTCCCTTTTTTTTTTTGTCATCTGTGGCTTCCAAGCATCCCGAGTAAAGTCCATTCCTTAATTCATCTCATATGACACTATAGAAATGCATCCCAAGTTCTAATGCATGACAGATGATGACCACAGAGGGAAGCACTTTGAACACTGTACAATATTTGCTCTTCAAAATGGGCATATAATTCAAGTTTTAAAGACATTCATTTGCCTTAATAGGCAAATTGAAAAAAAAAAAAAAAAACTACACACAAATTTCCACTCAACTTTAGATGATGATTAATGAAGGTTCAAACCATGTACAGTATGTTGCAGGAAAGAGCATGCTTTAGAACAAAGTTCTTTTACCTCTAAAGCCAACTGCTGCACTTGACCAGCTCCATGGACTCGAAGAAGAGAAAATATTAACTTAAAATGACCAATGCATTCACTTTCAGAGCCTAGAAAGAAAAATAAAATGCTTGTCTTTTATTTCCAAGCAATGTTCTATCAATCTTCAGGAAACAGATATATTTTGTTTACTGTCGAGTCTGTGGTAAACTTTTCTCAGCAATTGTGACATTAAGTGAGTACAGTATCACTAAGGAGTAGTAAATCTTAAGAAGTTAAACAGTATTAAAGTTTATCTGGTTTGTTTTCTCTTCATTTCCATCCCAACGCCTAACTAACCAACAGGCTAAAAACAAGAAATTTATCAAATACAATTCAAAAATTAAAAGTGTTATGGTGGTACTTTTAAGCTTTACCTGTAGACCTCAAGAGCTAACCTTGTCAGCCTAATTACATCTGGAGACAGTGTGACATCATTTGGCTTTTAAGTAGGACTGAGTTAGAACTCTGTCACTTGAAAACTACATTACAGACAAGTTCCAAATCAATTCCCAGATTTGCAGCAATTTCTTTGTACCTAATATGCCAAAATCAAAAAATGAAGTTTTCTTCAGATTTTATAATACTGCCTTTAAAAACATGTATACCATGGGAATGAAATTTTCTTAGACAGCATTTAATTATTGTTGGTTATTTTATTTGAATAATTTGTTGGCAATACAACTGTAAATTATAATAGTACTGTAATACATACTGGCAAGAGCAAAGAAGTACAAGAAAGATAATATTAAGTGTTAATAAAAAGTTTTGAGGTCTTCAGGTAAGAAACTGAATATTGAATGTAATTTTATATTCCATATTTATATTTTATATTCTATATAATACTCTATTTTATATTCTATAGTTTATACATATGTGTCATATTTTATACTCAGGTTTTATGTTTGGTATTTTATCAATATATTCTATCAATTCAGTTCAGTTGCTCAGTTGTGTCCACCTCTTTGTGACATCATGGACTGCAGCACACCAGGCTTCCCTGTCCATCACCAACTCCTGGAGCTTGCTCAAACTCCTGTCCATTGAGTCAGTGATGCCATCAAACCGTCTCATCCTCTGTTGTCCCCTTTTCCTCCTAACTTCAATCTTTCCCAGCATCAGGGTCTTTTCTAATGAGTCAGTTCTTCATATCAAGTGGCCAAAATAGTGGAGCTTCAGTTTCAGCATCAGTGCTTTCAATGAATATACAATATTGATTTCCCTCAGGATTGACCGGTTTGATCTCCTTGCAGTTCAAGGGACTGTCAAGAATTTATCCAACACCACAGTTCAAAACATCAATTCTCTGGCGACCAGCTTTCTTTTGGTCTAACTCTCATATCCATACATGACTACTGGAAAAACCATAGCTTTGACTAGATGGACCTTAGTCAGCAAAGTAATGTCTCTGCTTTTTAATATGCTGTCTAGGTTGGTCATAGCTTTTCTTCCAAGAAGCAAGCATCTTTTAATTTCATGGCTGCAGACACCATCTGCAGTGATTGTGGAGCCCAAGAAAATAGTCTGTCACTGTTTCCATCGTTTCCCCACCTATTTGCCATGAAGTGATGGAACTGCAAGCCATGACCTTTGTTTTTTTAATGTTAAGCCAGTTTTTTTCACTCTCCTCTTCAAGCCTACTCTTTCATCAAGAGGCTCTTTAGTTCATTTTTGCTTTCTGCCATAATGGTGGTGTCATCTGCATATCTGATGTTATTCATATTTCTCCCTGCAATCTTGATTCCAGTTTCTGCTTTATCCAGCCTGGCATTTCATATGATGTACTCTGCATATAAATTTAAAAAAGCAGGGTGACAATATATATACAGCCTTGATGTACTTCTTTCCCAATTTGGAACCAATCTATTGTTTCATGTCCAGTTCTAACTGTTGCTTCTTGACTTGAATACAGGTTCCTCAGGAGGCAGGTAAGTTGGTATGGTATTCCCATCTCTTTCAGAATTTTCCACAGTTTGTTGTGATCCACACAGTCAAAGGCTTTGGCATAGTCAATAGCAGAAGTGGATGTTGTTTTGGAATTCCCTTGCTTTTTCTATGATCCAATGGATGTTGGCAATTTGATTTCTGGTTCCTCTGCTTTTTCTAAATCCAGCTTGAACATCTGGAAATTCTCAGTTCATGTACTGTCAAGCCTCACTTGGAGAATTTTGAGTGTAACTTTACTAGCGTGTGAGATGAGTGCAATTGTGTGGTAGTTTGAACGTTCTTTGGCATTGCCTTCTTTTATACTGGAATGAAATCTGACCTCTTCCACTTCTGTGGCCACTGCTGAGTTTTCCAAATTCGTTAACATATTGAGTGCATGCAGCACTTTAACAGCATCATCATTTAGGATTTGAAATAGCTGGAATTCCATCACCTCCACTAGCTGTGTAGTGATGCTTCCTAACACCCACTTGACCTTGCACTCCAGGATGTCTGGCTCTAAGTGAGTGATCACATCATTATGGTTATCTGGGCCATTAAGATCTTTTTTTTGTATAGTTCTTCTGTGTATTCTTGCCACCTCTTCTTAATATCTTCTGTTTCTGTCCTTACTGTGCCCATCTTTGCATGAAATGTTCCCTTGGTATCTCTAATTTTCTTGAAGAGAGCTCTAGTCTTTCCCATTCTATTGTTTTCCTCTATTTCTTTGCATTGATTGCTGAGGAAGGCTTTCTTATCTCTCCCTGATATTCTATGGAACTCTGCATTCAGATGCTTATATCTTTCCTTTTCTCCTTTGCCTTTAGTGTCTCTTCTTTTCTCAGCTATTTGTAAGGCCTCCTCAGACAACCATTTTGCCTTCTTGCTTTTCTTTTCCTTGAGGATGGTTTTCATCACCACCTCCTGTACAATGTCACAAACCTCCATCCATAGTTCTTCAAGCACTCTATCAGATCTAATCCCATGAATGGATTTGTGACCACTGTATATAATTGTAAGGGATTTGATTTAGGTCATACTGAATGGCCTAGCGGTTTTCCTTACTTTCTTCAATTTAAGTCTAAATTTGGCAATAAAGAGTTCAAGATCTGAGCAACAGTCAGCTCCTGGTCATGTTTTTGCTGACTGCATAGAGCTTCACCATCTTTGGCTGCAAAGAATATACTCAATCTGATTTTGGTATTGACCATCTGGTGACGTCCATGAGTAGAGTTATCTCTTGGGTTGTTGGAAGTGTGTTGGCTACAAACGGTGTGTACTCTTCACAAAACTCTGTTAGAATTTGCCCTGCTTCGTTTTCTCCTCCAAAGCCAAACAAACTTGCCTGTTACTCCAGGTAACCCTTGACTTCCAACTTTTGCATTCCATTGCCCTATGATGAAAAGGACATCTTTTTTGGGTGTTCTAGAAGGTCTTGGAGGTCTTCAGAGAAACGTTCAAGTTCAGCTTTTTCAGCATTAGTGATTGGGGCACAGACTTGAATTACTATGATACTGAACGGTTTGCCTTGGAAATGAACAGAGATCTTTCTGTTGTTTTTGAGACTGTACCCCCGTACTGCATTTTGGACTCTCTTGTTGACTATGAGGGCAACTCCATTTCTTCTAAGGGATTCTTGCCCACAGTAGTAGATATAATCATCATCTAAATTACATTCACCCATTCTGCTCCATTTTAGTTCACTGATTCTTAAAATGTTGATGTTCACTCTTGCCATTCCCTGTTTGACCACTTCCAATTTACCTTGATTCATGGACCTAACATTCCAGGTTTCTACGTAATATTGTTATTTACTGCATTGGACTTTACTTTCATCACCAGACATATCCAAAACTGGGTGCTGTTTTCACTTTGGCTCATCCTTTTCATTCTTTCTGGATCTATTTCTCTGCTCTTCTCCAGTAGCATACTGGGCACCTACTATCCTGGGGAGTTCATCTTTAAGTGTCACATCTTTTTACCTTTTCATAGCGTTCATGGAATTCTCCAGCCAGGAATACTGAAGTGGTTTGCCATTCCCTTCTCCAGTGGACCATGTTTTGTCAGAACTCAATTTTCAAGCACAAAAACTTTCATCGTAAGGACCAGTGGTGGAAAAATTAGATAACCTCATCAATAACTCTAACATAAGCACTTACACCTTGTATGTCAATTTATGTCATCAATGTGATGTTTTATACTATCAAGTTATTCTGCCTTTTCAACTTATTGAAACTCATTTGCTCTTAGAGATATGAATTCTAAGCATGATGACTGACCTCTCTTTCCAGCCTATTATTTAGAGGTAAAAATATTATGGGGTCAATAACCAAGCATAATTTTCCTAGAGTTTTCCTGGTAAAATTGAGAACTGGTATTTTTAGGGCTCTTCTATTTTAAGGATCTTATTTGTCAAGGGTACAATCACATACCTGGATTATATTTTATAACATTTCTCAGAGCCTCCAAAGCCATTTCAACTCTTGGCAAGCGGTCTCCATGTTGCTCTGACTCCACTTTTGCAGCATGAGTGATGGCCATAAAGGTGTGGAGGTACTGGGCCTGGGAGCCTATATAATCCAGGAGACTTGCAGCAAATGCTTTTGGAACCTAAATCAAATAGAAAAATATTTAAAAACATGCGTGTCCTTATAAATAACCTATAACAAAGACTTCACAGTAAAAGCAACAACAAAACATTTCAAGTCATGGAAGTGATTAAATTACACAGACACAAGAAAATACCTACGCATTAAATGAGAACTGAGGAGAAAAGGGATAAAACTTAACAGCATTAGAAAGTGTTTATCACTGTTGGCCCAAATCCATCAGAAATCTGATTTACTCCCATCGGTAATATAGTATAACAACTCTGAGATAAGAATATGCCCCTGCTTTACCGAGATAATTGATAGTATGATATGTAACTTCTATAAATTGGTTGCATTTTTACATTTAAAAATTATATATGTTAGATTATAAATTCAAAAAGAAGTTTTCAAAGAGACTTCACAAATCACTAAACTCATTCTTCTTAGCAGCTATTTTTATATATTATTCTGTGATAAATAACATACATCACAGGTTAGTAAATTCCTTTTTCCAAGAGCAAACTCTAAAACAGAGCCTCACTTCTTTCTTCCTTACAAACCAATCAACCACCAAATCTTTATCACCCCCTCCAAAAAAAACTATAACAAAACTTCCCTATGTGATCCCCAAGAACTAAGGAAAGAAAAGATTATTTGCTTCTGGAAGTGATTAGGGGTCATCACAAGAAATGACCTGATGTGACCCAGTCATCTTCTAAAAATTCTCTTTGCTCTCCCCTTCTATTTTCTTAATTTTAAAAACTGGCCAGAGATAGACTACTGTCTTGTGGTCTGATATTTAACATGATAGAGTGAGTATGTAAAAGGCCTTACAGTTCCACAAGAGACTGCAGAGCTGCAGGCATATATACAGGATACAGTGGAGAAGCATTATGCATGAAATATAAGAAATAGCTGGGAAAGGAATAAATTCTTATTCATGAATCCATTAAATTCCCCAACATTCAAAACAAAAAGTCTCGTAAGTTATCCATGGTCACCCTATCACATACCCAAGTTAGTATAAAATATTTGGCAAAAAACAGGTATTATTTCCATATATATAGTGTGAATAAACCAGTAGCTTTTAATAACAAATGATCAAAAGTTACAGACAAAATCAAAAGTAGAGAGCTTACCTCAAGTGGGAAAGTAGGGACTTCATTATAGACCCTAACAAAAATCTCCCCTACAATAAGTTCTTTGGCATGATCACTGTAGACAAATTCTGATCCATAAGTTTTGTCACAGTCACCCTTTAAAAAAAAGAAAACTAATTGTTAGATATAAATCAGAATCATTAGTGTGTAGTTTATAAATCTATCCATATTCAGTTTAATAACTTATCAGAAAAATAACTTCAAAGATCCATTCATTTTTCCATGGGAGAAAAATGTGGTGGGATACACATCACAGCACTTAATGCAATTTTAACATTTATAATTAGTAATATGGCCTCTGGAAAAGGCATGCGTGCGTGAACGTGTGTTAGTCACTTAGTCATGTCCGACTCTTTGTGACCCTTTGTAGTGTAACCCGCCAGGCTCTTCTGTCCATGGGATTTTTCAGGCAAAAATACTGGAATGGGCTGTCATTTCCTCCTCCAGGGGATTATTCTAACCCAGGGATCAAACCTGTATCTCCTGTATTGCAGGCAGATTCTTTACCTGCTAAGCCATCAGGGAAGCCTCTAAAAGAGTTATGTTATTTATAGGCAGAGAGTTATTTTATTTTTTAGACCAAAATTGAAACTCATTTTAAAATTTCAAAAGATGACTGAAGTCAGCCAATAAAGTATCTTAGACCTAGTGTTTATGCAAGTATGACACGTGGCTCTCCTCTCAGCAGACATTTGGCCTGGTCAGATATAGGGTGATAGAATTAAGAGATGAACATGTCTGAACTGGCTTTAAAAAGTAATACATTAAATGATAAAGTGCAGGAAAACAGGGTCTCTGAATTAAAAAAGCAAGGTAATATATCAGTTGATTTCTATTTAAGGACAAAGAAAAAGATAGGAAAACAGGTAAGGAACTGGGAAAAAAATAGCCCCAAGAAGATTGAAATTACATAAAATTTAGGTTGGACTGAAATAATATATAAAAGTGTATAATAAATTGCAAAGAAAAGTGAATGCTCCTCTGTCCATGGGATTCTCCAGGCAAGAATACTGGAGTGGATCACCATTTCCCTCTCCAGGGGATCTTCCCGACACAGGACTCAAACCTGGGTCTCCTATACTGCAGGCAGATTCTTTACCAACTGAGCTAGGAGGGAAGCAGGAATAAACTGTAAAGGGCTAAACGAAGAAAGAATGATATTCTCTCTCTTCTGGTAAAAAAACAGATGATATGTAGAAATCTGAGACTGGTTCTTCCTAGCTCTGCAATTCTCAAAACTTCTATCAATGAAGAGCTCTGAGTGACTATCATGAAATGAGTGGTAAGCCAAATTTTGCACAATCCAGGACTCTCAGTGATGGTTACTCCTTAATGAAGTCCAAACTCACAAACATAAATGTCTTCTAAACCATCAAGATTCAACCGTCTAGTTATGTATTATTCAGGCCAACTCCTTATCTCCCATTCTACTCTCTGTCTTGATTTTTTCATGACTTACTACCTTCTCCACCGGAAGGTGGGAGGATGCAAGAAATTATTAACTTACTTTTTTAATCATGCTTTCCTGTTGAGATTCAAGAAATTCAAGTAGTTCTGCTCTTGTAGAATTGTTCCATATCAAATAGGGGCTCTCTGTGTTACTGTTAAGCATCTTCAAAATCTAGAAGACAGAATATTACTGTTTTATAATATTTAGAAAAAATATTGAAGTTATCATTCATTTAAATTGTCTATGACTCACCAAGCTCTGTAACAGGAACCTTAAGTACAATGGGCTTGAATAATTTTAACAAGTTTGAAAATATAATGTTTACCATACTGCAGCTGAGAAAAATCAAGACTTCTCTGAGAAAGATCAAATTATTTGTTCCAGGTCTCACTTTTAAGTGGTGAAACTGCAATTCAAATTTGAGTCTGTTTTTATATCTCATTCTTAACATTTGCTTTGCTTTGGTGAAAATCACACACAATATTTTATTAAAGTAAATATAAACAGTAAATATAAGCTTAAAAAGAATACCACATGACTTTTTATTTGAAAACAAAATCTAAGTCTTTATGAAGCATACTCCTAAAAAGGGAAGTAGAATTTATGGGCAGAGATTCAGTTCCAGTTTTCTCAGCCAAACCCTGATTCAAGGCTGCATTAAGTAGTTCTGCAGACATAAGCTTATGCTTGCTTAGCCATCTAGAGTGTTTTCCCTTTGTGTCGCTCTACTCAATTTAAGTATACACATACACACTTAACTCTCCTTTAAATGTTTTTTTGTGGGGACAGAGAGTGGGGGTGCGTGTCTCACGGCTTGCAGGATTTTATTTCCTCAACCAGGGACTGAATCCAGGCCCTTGACTTGAATCCAAATCCTAACAACTGGACCATCAGGGAATTCCCAAAATGTTTTAATTAGAAGTTTTTACACTTTACATTTTCTGAGCTTTGTGCTTGAGGATAAAAGGGAGTTATTAACCCCAGATGTATAGAGCCGCTATCCTCAGCACCAAGACACAATAACCAAATTTCTCAGTTGAGAGAACAAGCGTGTGAGCATTTTCAATTTTTAGGTTTCTGAGAGCAATCAACATTGTTATATTCCTCTATTATGTAAAGGATCTTGCAATATTTATCAAAACCCAGGCTAGCTCTGAAGCACATACCTCAGTAGCACTAATCACAGCAAGTTTTCTAGCAACATAGGGGGTCAGCATGCCAGCTAAACTTTTCCTTATGGTTGGATTTTCTGGTGTTGTTTGTTCTTCAGGCAGATAACCTCCAAGGCGACTTAGAGCTCGGACACTCAGTTTGGCAAGGCTGTTGGCTACTTCCTGTTGCAAAAAAATTAACACATTTATTAAAATAGATCTCTTACCAGGCAATAGTACATTTATGGAATCAAAACAGCATGGAACATATTAAGGAAGAGAAAGCAAAGAAAGAGAAACAAAAAAGGTACTGAAGTCCCCAATACTAATGTCAAGAGTTTATGAAAAGTAAAAGTCAAGAGAATTGAGTACCACCAAACCAGCTTGAAAACAAATGTTAAAGGGACTTATATAGTTAGGAAATACAAAAGAAGAAAAAGATCTAAAACAAACAAACAAACAAACAAAAAACCCAAACAATTAAGAAAATGGCTGCTGCTTCTAAGTCGCTTCAGTCATGTCCGACTCTGTGCGACCCCATAGACGGCAGCCCACCAGGCTCTGCCGTCCCTGGGATTCTCCAGGCAAGAACACTGGAGTGGGTTGCCATTTCCTTCTCCAATGCATGAAGTGAAAAGTGAAAGGGAAGTCACTCAATTGTGTCCAACTCTTAGCGACCCCATGGACTGCAGCCTACCAGGCTCCTCTGTCTGTGGGATTTTCCAGGCAAGAGTACTGGAGTGGGATGCCATTGCCTTCTCCAAGAAAATGGCTATAGGATCATATATATCAATAATTACCTTAAAAATAAATGCATTAAATGCTGCAACCAAAAGACACAGACAGCTGAATGGATACAAAAACAAGACTCATATATATGCTGTCTAGAAGAAATCCACTTCAGATCTAAAGATACATATAATGACTGAAACTGAGAGGGTGGAAAAATATATTCCATGCCAATGTAAACCAAAAGAAAGCTGGAGTAGCAATCCTCATATTAGACTAAGTAGACCTTAAAATAAAGAATATTACAAGAGATAAGGAAGAACACTACCTAATGATCAAGCAATCAGTACAAGAGGAAGACATAACAACTGCAAACATCTATACAACCAACACAGGAGCACCTCAGCACATAAAACAAACACTAACAGACATAAAAGGAGAAATTGACAGTAACACAATAATAGGAGGCAACTTTAACACCCCACTTACACCAGTGGACAGATCATGAAAACAGAAAATGAGTAAGGAAATACAAGTCTTAAATGACACATTAGACAAGATGGATCTCATTGATATCTTCAGGACACTCCATCCAAATACAGAAGAATACACCTCCTTCTCAAGTGCACATGGAACATTCCATTCTCCAGGATACACCACATCTTGGGTCATAAATCTAACCTCAGTAAATTTAAGAAAATTGACATTGTGTCAAGCATCTTCTCTGACCACAATGCTATGAGACGAGACATCAATTATAAGAAAAAAAATGTAAAAAACACAAACATATGGAGATTAAACAGTACATTTCTAAGTAACAAACTGGTTACTGAAGAAATCAAAAGGCAAATCAAAAAATTCCTAAAAACAAATGACAAGGAAAACACAACTCAAAATCTATGGGATGCAGCAAAAGCAGCTCTAAGAGGGACGTTTATAGCAATAAAATCCTACCTCAAGGAACAAGAGAAAATCAGACAACCTAACTTTACACCTAAAACAACTGGAAAAAGAATTAAAAAAAACCCAAAATTAGCAGAAGGAAAGAAATCATAAAGATCAGAGCAGAAATAAATGAAAAAGAAATGAAAGAAACAATAGTAAAGATTAATAAAACTAAAAGATGGTTCTTTGAGAAGATAAACAAAATTGACAAACCTTTAGCCAGACTCAAGAAAAAAAGAGAAGAGTCAAATCAACAAAATTAGAAATGAAAAAGGAGAGGTTACAACAGACAGTGCAGACATATAAAGGATTATAAGACTATTATGAACAACTATATGGCAATAAAATGGATAAACTGCAAGAAATGGACAGATTCTTAGAAAAGTTCAATCTTCCAAGACTGAACCAGGAAGAAATAGAAATTATGAAAAACCCAATTACAAGCACTGAAATAAAAACTGTGATCAATAATCTCCCAAAAAACAAAAGCCCAGGATCAGATGGCTTCACAAATGAATTCTATCAAACATTTAGAGAAGAGCTAATGCCTATCCTTCTAAAAGTTCTTCAAAAAGTTGCAGAGAAAGAAACACTTCCAAACCCATTCTATGAGGCCACCAACACCCTGATAACAAAACCAGACAAAGACAACACACAAAAAAGAAAGCTACAGGCCAATATCACTGATAAACATAGATGTTAAAATCCTCAACAAAATTCTAGCAAACAGATTTCAACAAAACATTAAAAAGCTAACACACCATGATAAAGTTGAGTTTATTCCAGGGATGGAAGGAATCTTCAATATAGGCAAATCAATCAATGTGATACACCATATAAACCAATTGAAAGATAAACATATGATAATTTCAAGATGTGGGAAAAGCCTTTGACAAAATTCAGCACGCTTTTATGATTGAAACTCTTCAAAAAATGGGCACAAAAGGAACCTACCTCAACATAGTAAAGGCCATATATGATAAGCCCACAACGAATATTATTCGCAATGGTGAAAAACTGCAACCATTTCCCCTAAGATGAGGAATAAGACAGGGGTGTCCACTCTCACCCCTAGGATTCAACATAGCTTTGGAAGTCCTAGCTACAGAAATCAGAGAAGAAAAAGAAATAAAAGGAATCCAGATTGGAAAAGAAAAGCAAAGCTCTCACTGTTTGCAGATGACATGATACTGTACACAGAAAACCTTAAAGATACTATCAGAAAATTACTAGAGCTAATCAGTGAATTTAGCAAAGTCACAGGACAGAAAATCAATACACAGAAATCACTTGCATTCCTATATACTAACAATGAAAAATCAGAAAGAGAAATTAAGAAATCAACCCCATTCATGATTGCAACTGAAAGAACAAAATATTTAGGAATACAACTAGCTAAGGAGACAAAAAAAACTGCATACAGAAAACTATAAGACACTGATGAAAGAAATCAAAGATGACATAAACAGATGGAGAGATATTCTATGTTACTAGGGTGGAGGAATCAACATTGTGAAAATGACTATACTACCAAACACAATCTACAGATTCAATGTGATCCCTATCAAATTACCAATGGCATTTTTCATAGAACTAGAACAAAAAAGATCTCACAATTCATATGGAAATGCAAAAGACGCCGAACAGCCAAAGCAGTCTTGAGAAAGAAGAACGGAGCTGAAGGAATCAACCTTCCTGACTTCAGACTATTCTACAAAGCCAGAGTCATCAAAAAAGTATGATACTGGCACAAAAACAGAAATATAGACCAATGGAACAAGATAGAAAGCCCAGAAATAAACCCACATACATATGGGTACCTTATTTTTGACAAAGGAGTCAAGAATATACACAGGGGAAAGATAGCCTCTTCTATAATTGGTTCTGGGAAAACTGGACAGCTGCATGTAAAAAAATGAAATTAGAACACTTTCCTAATACCGTACACAAAGATAAACTCAAATGGATTAAAGACCTAAATGTAAGACCAGAAACTATAAAACTCTTAGAGGAAAACACAGCCACAACACTCGATGATACAAATCAAAGCAAAATCCTCTGTAAGCCCTGTCTTAGAGAAATAAAAACAAAAATAAACAAGTGGGACCTGATTAAACTTAAAAGCTTTTGCACAGCAAAGGAAACTATAAATAAGGTGAAAAGACAACCCTCAGAATGGGAGAAAACAACAGCAAATTAAACAATGGACAAAGGATTAATTTCCAAAATATAGAAGCAGCTCGTATAACTCAAGGCCTGAAAAAAAAACAACCCAATCAAAATGCAGGAGAAAAGACCTAAACAGAAATTTCTCCAAAGAAGACATACAGATGGCTAACAAATACATGAAAAGATGCTCAACACTGCTCATCATTAGAGAAGTGCAAATCAAAACTACAATGAGATATCACCTCACATTGGTGAGAAAGGCCATCATCAGCTAGAGAAGGTGTAGAGAAAAGGGAACACTCTTGTGCTGTTGAAGGAATGTAAATTGATACAGCCACTATGGAAGATGGTATGGAGATTCCTTAAAAAACCAGGAATAAAATCACCATATGACTCAGCAATCCCACTCCTAGGCATATACCCTGAGAAAACCAAAACTGCAAAAGACACATGTACCCCCATGTTCACCGCAGCACTATTTACAATAGCTAGAGCATGGAAGCAACCTAGATGTCCATTGACAGATAAATGGATAAAGAAGTTATGTACATATACACAATGGAATATTACTCAGCCATAAAAAGGAACACATTTGAGTCAGTTCTAATGTGGTGGATGAACCTATAGCCTATTATACAGAGTGAAGTAAGTCAGAAAGAGAAAGATAAATACCATATACTAATGCAAATATAAGGAATTTTAAAAGATTGTACCAAAGAATTTATTTGCAGGGCAGTAGTGAAGAAACAGACATAAAGAACAGACTTACAGACATAAAGAACAGACTTACAGACACAGAAAGAGGGCAGGAGAGGGTGAGATGTATGGAGAGAATAACATGGAAACTTACATTACCATATGTAATATAGATAGCTAATGGGAATTTGCTGTATGTCTCAGGCAACTCAAACAAGAGCTCTATACCAACCTAGGGGGTAGGGTGGGGAGGGACATGGGAGAGAGGTTCAAGAGGGAGGGGGCATATGTATACCTATGGCTGATTCATGCTGATGTTTGACAGAAAATAACAAAATTCTGTAAAGCAATTATCCTTCAATTAAAAAATAAAGAATTTAAAATAAAAAAATGATTAAAAAATGTTCATGCATTACAGCTTATTCTTCTATTTATATGAAAGACAATCAGGATCTATGTAGTCATTTGTATCCAATATAGTAACTTGCTGATAACTGGAAGCAGCACCCTGGGGGATAGGATGGGGAACAAGAGATGATTAAGTAGATCTGATCACTAGAGGCACATATTCACAATATGAATAATGAATAAGAAAGGAGTGATGGAGAAAATACCTGTAAGATAAAAAAAAAATCTGTAAAAAAAACCATCAGGTAAGTTCTCAAGTGTTTAGGCAAATAAGCTTCAACAGCACTGTTATCACTTCCCTGTGATATACAACCATAATTCTGCAATCATAAAGGTGATTGTGAGTAATCAAGAAAAAATTAAGTTATGCCCAGTATACCTATTGCAAATTCCATGGTCTTGAAAACTTCTGGGATAAGTGGTTACGATAAATAGATTTGGGGCTTAAAGAACAATAAGCTTAATAATCTTGAAAAATGGTTTATGCCTTGAGGGCTCTGGATAGCTAGGACTTTGCTTTTGCAGTAATCTACATTTTGGGCTCAAATTCAGTGTTAATGTTCACATTACCTGCTGGTTTGTTTCTTCACTTTTCTGAATACCACTCTCTTCCAGGGTGTAGTCATAATTAAAGAGATAACCAAGCAGATGCCACAAAATTCCAGCTTGTAATAGGTGTGTCTGTAGCCAGAAATCCACAGCAAAAGAGCTAACACATTCTACCCCAAGGGCAGCCACTCTCGGAATACCCTGAGAATAAAAATAATGGAATTAAAAAAAAAAATAATGGATTTTTTAAAAAAGCTCCCAAGAGAAACAGACTGTGAATGTAGGAGAAGTTACTTAACTATCTTATTGTATGTGTGTTTACCTCCTCTTACATTTTCTATTCTGATTTATATCTGAGTCCTGTATCATTTAAAGCCTAAAATTAAAGTAACCATGTGACAAGACACAGAATTACTATTTTAAAAAATTAATTTGAAAACTGAAGCATGGTTGTTTACAATATTGTGTTAGTTTCAGGTATACAACACAGAGATTCATTTTTTTTGGAGATCATATTCCATGATAGGTTAATACAAGATACAAGATATTGGGTATAAGTCTTTGTGTTATACAATTGGATAACAAATCCTTCCTATTTTATGAATGAAAGTGAAAGTCACTCAGTCATGTCTGACTCTTTGCGACCCATGGACTATACAGTCCATGGAATTCTCCAGGCCAGAACACTGGAGTAGGTAGCGTTTCCCTTCTCCAGGGGATCTTCCCAACCCAGGGATAGAACCCAAGTCTCTTACATTGTAGGTGAGTTCTTTACCAGCTGAGCCATAAGGGAGGCCCAAGAATAATGGAGTGGGTAGCCTAAGCCTTCTCCAGAGGATCTTCCCGACCTAGGAATCAAACCAGGGTCTCCTGCACTGTAGGCAGATTCTTTACCAACTGAGCTATCAGGGAAGCCCATTTTATATATAGCAGTTTGTATTTGTTAATCCCATTTTTCTTCCTTTCATTCACTCCCATTGTCCTTCCTCGCCTCCCTCTTCCTTTTCTTTTTGGTAACCATAAGTTTGTTTTCTATGTCTGTGAGACTGTTTCTATTTTGTATATATGTTCATTTGTATGGTTTTTTAGATTCCACATGTAAGTGATATCACACAGTGCTTGTCTTTGTCTGACTTGTTACATTAAGCATAATATTCTCTAGGTCATTCACACTGCTGCAAATGGCAATATTTCATTCTTTTTTTATGGCTCAATAACATCCCATTGTGTGTGTGTATTTGTGTGTGTATATACAGTGTGTGTGTATACACATCAACTTAAGCCAACCATTTGTTGATGAGCACCTGGGTTGTTTTCATGCCTTGGCTATTATGAATAGTGCTATGAACACTGGGTGCATGTATCTTTTCAAATAATGTGTTCAGTTTTCCAGATATGTACCTAGGAGTGGAATCGCTTCATCATATGGTAGCTCTCGGGCTTCCCAGGTGGTTCAGGCAGTCAAGAATCTGCCTGCAATGCAGGAAACCCAGATTTGATCCCTGGGTCAAGAAGATCCCATGGAGAAGGGAATGGTTACCCACTTCAGTATTCTTTCTCTATTTTTAGTTTTTTTAGGGAACCTAAGGCAATGGCACCCCACTCCAGTACTCTTGCCTGGAAAATCCCATGGATGGAGGATCCTGGTGGGCTGCAGTGCATGGGGTCGCGAAGAGTCGGACACGACTGAGCGACTTCACTTTCACTTTTCACTTTCATGCATTGGAGAAGGAAATGGCACCCCACTCCAGTGTTCTTGCCTGGAGAATCCCAGGGACGGGGGAGCCTGGTGGGCTGCCGTCTATGGGGTCGCACAGTCGGACATGACTGAAGCGACTTAGCAGCAGCAGCAGCAGCATGCTGTTTTCCATAGTGGCTGTACTACACCAACTTACATTCCCAACAACAGTATACAAGGGATCTCTTTCTCCACATCCTCTCTAGCATTTATTATTTGTAGACTTTTTGTTGATAGACATTCTGACCAAAGTGAGGTGATACCTCAATGTGGATTTGATTTGTACCAGAATTACTATCTTTGAAGCCAATTAGTGTTAAAGACTTGAGAATACTGTTTTGTTTCACTTCTTGTATTTTTAAAAACAGTGATAAGGCATTAGTAGCAATACATGTGCCAGTGATCATAAGTATATCAATGAAGCCTTTAGTGTAGGTGTACAGATTGACTTCTTTATACCAGCATTTCTTTCTTACTAGACACATCTAAGTATGTCAAGTAAATATAGTTGGGGACATGTTTTCATCAGATTCCTTATTTCTAGGTACCTTAGCCCAGGATCAGCAACCTAGTCCTATTCTATTCCAACACAACTGTCACTCTGCTCAGTCACCAGAGAATCTCTTTCCTTTCCAGTCACTTATCACATTACCCATAGTCAACTTCCCTCAGCAGTGTTGGACTGGGAAGAAACAGCAAGCTCTCAGATCCCTATGACCTTTTCACCATGCGGTGACTTGACTCTTGGCTCAGAGGTTGAAGTGTCTGCCTACAATGTGGGAGACTCGGGTTCGATCACTGGGTTGGGAAGATGCCTTGGAAAAGGAAATGGTAACCCACTCCACTATTCTTGCCTGGAGAATCCCATGGAGAGAGGAGCCTGGTAGGCTACAGTCCACGGGGTCGCAAAGAGTTGGACACGACTGAGCGACTTCACTTTCACTTTCTTTCACTTTACTTTCATTAGACTGATTTAGTTTAGTCTTCTCTCTTGCTTCCCTGCCTCTGTTCAACTGTTCAGAGGAAACCAACTTCCATCTAAATATGTCATTCTTGTCTTATTCTTTGTGGGCCAACCCAGGAACAAAGTCATCATTTATGGCAAGGATTCAGTGAAAAATGTTTTTAGAGATCCATGTCATTTACTTGAAAATAATTTTAGGAAAAGAACTTAATTTATAAATTGAGGACTGGCTATTCGATGAGAAAACTCATTGCTGATTGAATCCAGAAAGCAGTAAACGTAACGTCTACCTTGCCGAAGTAGAGCACCCGACAGAGATCCCTGATGATGCCAGGCATTTCTGTAATCTTCTCTCGGCATTCTTCAAACTGAGCAGCCACACTATAGCATCTGCTTATGTGTCCACACACCTGCAGATAACACAACAGAGTAAAAAAAGGTCACATGTGCATTCATGTTTAAGACAGTGGAAATCAAATCAGCAGAGATTCGTAATAATGTTTAATGATATATATGACGCTCCAAAATTAAACAGAATATTTCTACTGAATTATCAGTATTTCTGGTTAAGATACCCTATAGATGCAGGGTTGGCAAACCATGGCCACTATACAGCCATAGGCCAAGTCAACCATGATCTGTTTTTGTATGGCCAGGAAGCCTTAGCTTTTACATTTGGAAAGAGTTGTAAAAGTCACAAATAAAAACATGCAATAAGATTTCCCTGGTGGTAGCAGACAAGAATCCATCTGCCAATGCAGGGAACACAGGTTTGATCCCTGGTCCAGAAAGAGTCCACATGCCATGGGGCAATAAAGTCCATGTGCCACAACTACTAAGCCTGCGCTCTAGAGCCCTCCAGCAGCAACTACTAAAGCCCGTGCACCCTAGCACTGGTGCTCAGCAATGAGAGAAATCACTGCAATTAAAAACCTGTGCACCATGATAAAGAGAAGCCCCCACTCTCCGCAAGGAGAAAGCCCGTGCTCTGCAACAAAGACCCAGTCCAACCAAAAATAAATAAATAATTTAAAAAATATGCAACAGACTACACGTAACCTGAATGTCTCAAATAACCACCCTCTAGCCCTTTATTAAAAAAATTTGCCAACTTCTAGATTAAAGTATTTTTGCCCTGAATTCTAATAATGTACTATACTTATTAATAAAAATGAAACTCAAAAGCCTATACTGAATTGTTTAATATTCTAAATTTTGCTGGCATATACAAAAGGTCAAAAAGATGCATTTTACAGTGATCTTAATGTTCCTGATGGTTCTTCTACCAAAGAATTCAACAGAAAAGAAGAAAATGAAAACACTAGGTATGGGAGTGGGAAGTAAAGAAGGAATTAAGGAAGGGGATGGAAGATAAGTGAAACAAAAATGGAAAAATTACAGATGTTTGAAACTGGGTAAAGGGGACATGGGATTCATTATATCACTCTCTATTATAAGGAACAAAATTAAACCAACAGATTACATATGATTTAGCACAGTACTTATTAAAGTGTGATACACAGAATAACAGCATCAGTATCATCTGGGAATTCTGTTAGAAAAGCGTATTCTCAGGCCCCTACTCTAGACTTTATGAATCAGAAACTCTGGGCAGAGGACCTGGGAGGCAGACCTCAGCAACCCAGGTTTTAATGAGCCCTCAAAGTGATTCTAAAACAGACCTAACGTCTGAACTACTAGTCTAGCGTAATAGTGTGTTTCAGCCTTACCTGTACTGACATGTCACTTGGTTTACTAGAACGATTCAAGACAGCCACACAGCGACTAAATGCCTCTTGTAACACCTGCAGAGAAAGAAGTCTGCCGTTAACTCTCGAAGTTTGAAA
Organism: Bos taurus; assembly: GCF_002263795.3. Taxonomy (NCBI): domain Eukaryota; kingdom Metazoa; phylum Chordata; class Mammalia; order Artiodactyla; family Bovidae; genus Bos; species Bos taurus. Next base: position 137,094,581 of record NC_037328.1, read on the forward strand.
AGCCTCTTCTGCTAGGAATAAAACATTAATTAACCTTCCAGTATTAGAAACTTGGCAAATAAGTGTTGGCTCAATTAACATTTGTTAAATAAATAAGTAAACAAAGAACCCTGCAGTTTTTTAAAAGCATCCTACTACACTATTTTGCAAGTAATATTAAGTTCACCAATTTTGAATCCAATATTCTCAAATTCATGTTATGCAATAAGGCTCCATTTATTTTAATTTTGGTATTAGAATATAAAGAACATGCTTATCTGTTGCAATAAATTAAAGAAACTGTATCAACTGTATTTGTACTTGGTGAATTTTTTATTGCTAAGAGACAGTTTGCCTAAACTAGCTTTAAGACAAGGACAAAGATCATTCCATATTACCTCAATTCCATTCTCCCGTCTAAGCTCTTCAGCATTGAGGGCTGAGCAGTTAACCGTATGGAAAGCCAGCTCTGCAGCAGCAGGCAACAATGGTGATTCTTTTGAGAAAAGGAGGTCATCTGAAGTTTCCATTGTTATAGTCCTAATTAGCATAGGGTATCCTGCATATTTATAAGGCTGTAAATCTGAAATAATCATGGTTTTAAGTTAATTTTTAATTACATTGTCAAAAAAAAGATTAAAACAGTCAACATCTTAAATGTTTCCTAATTCTAGTTTATATAAAGAAATTAAACTGAGTACAAATCCCTTGGATCTTTTCTACTAGCAAACTTGTTTGGTTGACCTCTCTAAAATGTTTCTACTAGAAAAAGAGTATTTCCTGGTAGATTAAAACTAAACTTTGTGTATAGTGGTTTTGATCCTTCGCAGAGTATCTACTTTCTGTACGGTCCATGTGATCTTTATAACTTTTACCTTTTGAGATGACCAATAATCTACTTTAAATTAATGCATTTTTAAGATAGCTTAAAAAAAAAAAAGCCCCTTGGAACTGGTCCTGGTAGTCCTAACACATACATACATAAGAAAGAGAGTGAATGAATTAATGTTAAGTTTTATCAGAGGACCCCCTACCCCAGAACTTACTGAGTATAAACTCCATTTGTGAAAAGTAGAAGACTGCGTAAAAAAAAATTCTCATATTGATAATACATAAAATGAGCTACAGCTGCACTATGGTGGCTAAAATAGTTATCAGCCAAAAAACAAACCAATGGTTTGAAAAAGACTTCTTTAGATTCATTCTCTTTAGTGATGTCATGTAACTAAATGTTTTACAAATGCTTTCTGTTGAGTTTATATGCAAAACTGAATCAATTTAATCACTGCTCTAATGTCCAAGCTGCTCAATCCCCATGATGTCCCCTCCAATAAACTGGAATCCTACTGCTGCTGCTGCTAGGTCGCTTCAGTCGTGTCCGACTCTGTGCGACCCCAGAGACGGCAGCCCACCAGGCTCCCCAATCCCTGGGATTCTCCAGGCAAGAACACTGGAATGGGTTGCCATTTCCTTCTCCAATGCATGCAAGTGAAAAGCAAAAGTGAAGTCACTCAGTTGTGTCCAACTCTCAGGGACCCCATGGACTGCAGCCTATCAGGCTCCTCCTTCCATGGATTGTCCAGGCAAGAGTACTGGAGTGGGTTGCCATTGCCGTCTCCAAAACTGGAATCCTACTTATCTTAAATTAAGCAACACTCCTATTTATTTCACATCTCTCATTATTCTCTCTTTTCTCCCATCATCCTACAGAGCAAATAGGTTTCCCATTTAGTGTGTAAGCCAAGTTTAGTTCCAAGCCAATGGACACCTGTTATACTGAACCTAAATCCAACTTCTCCAACAAAGTCTAAAAAATTTTCAATGTGCTCTGAGCTTTCTGGCTGCTATTGTTTAGCTACCACAAATCACCCTGAAAACAACACTGGAAATTCCCAATAACCTGTACCCTAAAATCACACCTATTTCATTTATAAAATTTTCAAAGTGTTTCATAAGATCAGAGGATTTTGACAGCTACCACAGAAAATGAAGTGTGAGGGGATATATATGATCATTTGAAAAGTCCCCCCTTGCCTTTATTTTTTTAAGATTTATTTATTTATTTTTTTGGCTGTGGTGGGTATTCTCTGTTGCACACGGGCTTTCTCCAGTTGCAAAAAGCAGTGTGCGGCTTCTCATTGTGGTGGCTTTTCCTGTTCGGAAGCATGGCTCTAGGTGCAAGGACTTCAGTAGCTGCAGCTTGCAGGCTCTAGAGCACGGGCTCAGCAGCTGTGGTGCACAGGCTCAGTCGCTCCAAGGCATGTGAAACATTCCCAGACAAAGGATCGGACCAGTGTCCCTTGCATTGGAAGGCGGATTCTTAACCACTGGACCACCAAGGAAGCTCTGTTGCTTTTTAAAAAACAGGGCACCCTAGATGTTTTCAGCCTTTAGAGGTTTACGGATAGGTGCAGTCTTACCAAAGACGTGATCCTTAACTTCCAGGTCCATTTTAGATCTCATTTAATATGTTTATTATTAAATGGCTAAAGACAAAACTAATCAAGTACCTCCACAGAACAGAAATGTCCTTTAAGAAGGAACAATGAAATCTTATTGAGAATGTAAACTACTAAAAACATAGGCAAGAATTGGAAGGTATGAAACAAACATTTTGGGTCTAACTACAGAAAACTACTCTTTTACTGTATTTAAAATGGAATTCCAAGAGTCTTCTGCATAATTAGAAATACGTAGGAGGAAGGTTCAAGAGGGAGGGGACATACGTATACTTATGGCTGATTCACAGTGTTGTACAGCAGAAACCAACACAACATTGTAAAGCAATTATGCTCCAATTAAAAATAAATTTAAAAATATAATAATAAAAAAAATATTAACCTCCCCCCTCAAAAGAAAGAAGAGGCAGAAACGAGGAACATGGTAGAATGAACTGGAGGAAAAATCGTAACATATGTCTTACCTTCTTTATGACGATTGAAGAGAATGCTCTGAGTTTTCAGAATTAAAATTATATTCTCTGGATCTGGTCCATCCATAATTTTTGCGGATTTGGTACATAAAAATTCATAGGCTTTATTTACCTTTTCAAACATATCCTGTATGTAACCAAAGACAATCAACCTTTAATTCAGAACATCTAAAATCACAACTTAGAACACAGCTAGTTTGTATTTTACTAGTAACTTTAGTTATTATTTTTTCTGTTTTTTATATTACGGAATTCATTCCAACTGGAATTTAGGTGGCATACTTTTCAGATGAAACAACTTTTTTTTTTCCCCAAAAAAGGTATTCAATGATCTCAATACCATTTATTGAAAATTATTTCTTCACTGGCTTATACCCTATGTTATATTAAATTCATACACACCAGATATAGTTTCTGAATTATTATAAAAATAGTTATAAGAGGTACTATTTTTTGAGCACTGTGGCAGGCACCCTGCTAAATGCTTTACATACATTATTTCACGTAATTCTCAAAACACTATATAAGGTAGGTACCCTTATTAACCTCATTTTTAAGAAGATGTTACATAACTTGCCTAAGGTCACAAAGCCCATTGCTGACAGAGCTAAGACTCACATTCATGTCTGACTCCTACATCCATGCTCTTAATTACTATTTTATAATGTTCCCTGATCTATATGTTGATCTTTGTGCCAGCAGAATACTGTTATTACTATCGTCGTTTTACAGAGTACTTAGTATCTGGTAGTTTAAGTCTAGAAATTTAATACTGATTTCAAAATTTCTTCCTATATTGATTGTTTTCTTTCCTAGAAATCTGAACTGCTTTAAATTTCTCAAAAAACGTCCCAGGTTTTTTGATTAAAACCACCTTAAGTACATAAAAGTGATGTTTTTTCCAATGCTATCTTCCTGCTCAGGAATACTGCCTATCTCTAATAAAAAACGCTAGGCTTGAATCAGGGGAAACTACCTGAAGTTTCTAGCAACAGACTATGAGCACTGGTTTTAGTGGTCCTTATGTGATTTTATGAGTGTCCACTGGCATTTTAGTAGGAAGCTGCAAAAGACAAGATCAGGGAATACTGGCAGCAGATGACTTTAACTCTGAACCAAATTTTCTGTTTTTTCATTAACAGTCATAAGAAGTTGGATGTTATTAGAAAGAAATAAATTATGCAAAGCAATCTGAGTGGCAATGGTTCACCAACAGATGAATTAAGTTCACCCATCTCTTGGCTGTCTTCAATTACTCATGTGACAGCTCATTAATTTTCAAACAAACATGGGTAAGGAAAGAGAAGAAAAACCTTAAGTTACTAGTCGTGCTTCCCCAGTGGCGCAGCTGATAAAGAACCCGCCTGCCAATGCAGGAGAAGCCAAGAAATGTGGGTTTGATCCCTAGGTCAGGAAGACCCACTGGAGAAGGAAATGGCAACCTGCTAGGGTATTACTTAGGAGAAGGCAATGGCACCCCATTCCAGTACTCTTGCCTGGAAAATCCCATGGACGGAGGAGCCTGGTAGGCTGCAGTCCATGAGGTCGCTAAGAGTCGGATACGACTGAGCGATTTCACTTTTACTTTTCACTTTCATGCACTGGAGAAGGAAATGGCAACCCACTCCAGTGTCTTTGCCTGGAGAATCCCAGGGACGGGGGAGCCTGGTGGGCTGCCGTCTATGGGGTCACACAGAGTCAGACACGACTGAAGTGATTTAGCAGTAGCAGTAGCAGCAGAGTATTACTTATTCTTGTCTGTAAAATTCCATGGACAGAGGACCCTGGTGGGCTATAGTCCATGGGATCACAAAGAGTGAGACATGAGTGAGCACAGACACACTAGTCAAAGAGCAATCCTTTTGATAAAATGAGAGATGACCATTTATGCAAAAAACCAGCACGTCGATCAGAAGTTAATTTAACATATACTAGACATATATTATGAGGCAGACACTGGTGCATAAGTATATCTTTTCTCTACCTGACATGGCAGTAGAACAAAAGCAAGTCAACCCCAAGGCCCTAACTCCAAAGGCAGTACATACCCTCCCTTCTGGATTCTTATCAGGATGATATTTCTGGGCAAGTCTGAAGTAAGCTTTTCTAATTTTGCTCTCATCATGCCTGCAAAATAGGAAAACTGTTTCATGAATTGAGTAACATGCAAGAAAAATGTTTACACAATCATCTAAAATGATTATTTTAAGAACCTTACTTTTATTGTGTATGATCATATATTAGGCACCTAATTAAACCAGTAAGACTAAGTAAGGTTATTCTTTTTTAAAAAATATCTTTTAAATTTATCTATTTTAATTGAAGGATAATTACAATATTGTGATAGTTTCTGTTATGAATCAGCTATTGGTATACATGTGTCCCCTCCATCCTGAAACTCCCTCACAATTCCTCCTCACCCTATCTCCCCAGGTCTACACAGAGCACCAGCTTTGGATGCCCTGCTTCACGCATCAAACTCTCACTGGTTATCTATTTTACATATGGTAATGTATATGTTTCAATGCTATTCTCTCAAATTATCCCACCCTCTTCTTCTGCTGAGTCCAAAAGTCTGTTCTTTACATCTGTGTAGTTTGTTGCCCTATATGTAGGGTCATCGATAAAGATTATTCTTATGTATTATCTTTACCATTAAAAAATAAAAAATTATTTATACAAGGTTACCATATTCACTTCAAATTACAAAACCATATTTGGGGTTCAAATAACTAAGAATTATTTTTAAACCAACTTTTCAAAATGTCACTTCAAACTATAATTCTAAGTTATTTTAACTTTCAGTTCAGTTCAGTCACTCAGTCGTGTCTGACTCTGCATTCCCATGGACTGCAGCACACCAGGCTTCCCTGTCCATCACCAACTCTCAGAGCTTGCTCAAACTCATGCCCATTGAGTCCATGATGCCACCCAACCATCTCATCCTCTGTCATCCCCTTTTCCTCCTGCCTTAATCTTTCCCAACATCGGGGTCTTTTCTAATCAATCAGTTCTTTGTATCAGGTGGCCAAAGTATTGGAGCTTTGGCATCAGTCCTTCAAAAGAATATTCAGGACTGATTTCCTCTAGGATGGACTGGTTGGATCTCCTTGCTGTCCAAGGGACTCTCAAGAGTCTTTTCCAACACCACAGTTCAAAAGCATCAATTTTTCGACACTCAGCTTTCTTTATGGTCCAACTCTCACATCTATACATGACTACTGGAAAAACCATAGCTTCAACTATCAGAACCTTTGTCGGTAAAATTTTAACTTTCAGCCTACACTTAAAATGTTTTTTTTTTCTATCATATGTATTCTACTATAAAACTTCACTGATTAATTAATAAATCTGCATTCTTTCCTATACGTCATTTACTATCCTAGACACACTGCTATCAAATGTCTTCCTCAGGTATAAGACAAATTGCAAGAAGAGGGGAAAGATGATAATGAAAATAACTCACGGTCCCTGTCCTTGAGGGAGATTAAGCAGTTCATAAGCATCATCTATTGACATTGTAGGTGGCTTCTTTTCTACTTCCTTCTTCCAGGCATCAAGGGTATCTTTTAGAAGCTTGACCTTAAAGACAGAATTAAAATTTATGTTTAGCAGCAGCAGCAAAGTAAAACTATTTTAGAATATAATTTGTAAGTTACGAAATTGCTGTGTTATATTTACTTAAATTGACATTTTAGGCTAAACAACGAACAGCCCTCTAAATACAAATAACCAAAATTCCCTTCTAGTATTGTTAAATGTTAAGTAGCAAAGTATTTGTTATGGGGCTATTATTTTTTTAAAGTGGTATCTTAATTCTCTGCCAATTTTTGCCTCTCCTTTTAATTGTTAAATAAAGTATGGAAAATGTAGGAATTAGTAATGAACGGGCAAAAATAAGAGTGTCCCAGGAATTAATGCTATGTTTTTTATGTGAACTCTCAGTTGAACTCTCAGTTAATCTTACCAACCACCACAGGAATAGCTGCTATTAGTAGTAACAGCACTATTATCATACCTGAGATTTAGAGAAGCCAAGCAATACGCTCAATAATATGTTGTTGTTGTTTAGTTGCTAAGTCATGTCCAACTTTCTACAACCCCATGGATTGTATAGCCCATCAGGTTCCTCTGTCCACGAGATTTCCCAGGCACGAATACTGGAGTGGATTGCCATTTCCTTCTTTAAAGGATTTTCCCAACCCAGGGATCAAACCCATGTCTCCTGTACAGCAGGCGGATTCTTTACCTCTGAGTCACCTAGTAAGTAAGTGAAGTCGCTCAGTCGTGTCTGACTCTTTGCGACCCCATGGACTGTAGCCTACCAGGCTCCTCTGTCCATGGGATTTTCCAGGCAATAGTACTGGGTGGATTGCCATTTCCTTCTCCAGCAGATCTTCCCAACCCAGGGATCGAACCAGAGTCTCCTGCATTGTAGACAGATGCTTTACCATCTGAGCCACCAGAGAAGCCCATAAATAGGTGACCCACAAAGAGCTTGTCCAGGATTAGAAACCGGAACCTTACACACCCAAACAGATAATCATACCCTAGACCGATGAGCTATTAATCACCAAACAAACTCAACCCCAGACTGCCTAACTTCAGCATCTGTGAGTTTAATCAATCTCTTATAAAGACAAGCTCCCACCAAGCTATTATAATATGTAATTATATTATATAATTACATAATCTCTTAGTATATTATATAATTATATAATCTCTTAATAGATTGAGAAGATTAAGAAGAGGTGGCAAGAACACACAGAACTATGCAACAAAAGGTCTTAATGACCGAGATAAGTATGATGGTGTGATCACTCACCTAGAGCCAGGCATCCTGGAGCATGAAGTCAAGTTGGCCTTAGGAAACACTACTATAAATGAAGCTAGTGGAAGAGATGGAATTCCAGCTGAGCTATTTTAAATCCTAAAAGATGATGCTGTTAAAGTGCTGAATTCAATATGTCAGCAAACTTAGAAAACTAAGCGTGGCCACAGGACTGGAAAAAGGTCAGTTTTCATTCCAATCCCAAAGAAGGGCAATGTCAAAGAATGTTCAAACTACCATACAACTGCACTCCTTTCACCTGCTAATAAGGTTATGCTCAAAATTCTTCAAGTGAGGCTTCAGGCAGTATGTGAACTGAGACTTTCCAAATATACAAACTGGGTTTAGGAAAGGCAGAGGAATTTGTTCGATCATGGAGAAACCAAGGGAGTTCCAGAAACACACCTACTTCTGCTTCATTGACTACACTAAAGCCTCTAACTATGTGGATCACAAGAAACTGTGGAAAATTCCTAAGAAATGGGACTACCAGACCACCTTGTCTCCTGAGAAAACTGTACGCAGGTAGAGAAGCAACAGTTAGAACTGGACATGAAACAATAGACTGGTTTAAAATTGGCAAAGGAGTACGTCAAGGCTGTATACTGTCATCCTGCTTACTTGACTTCTATGCAGTGTACATCATGCAAAATGCCAGGCTGGATGAAGCACAAGATAGAATCAAGACTGCTGGGAGAAGTACCAACAACCTCAAATATGCGGATAATACCACTCTAAAGGCAGAAAGCAAAGAGGGAACTAAAGAGCCTTCTGATGAGGGTGAAAGGGGAGAGTGAAAAAGCTAGCTTGAAACCCAACATTCAAAAAACAAAGACCATGGCATCCAGACCCATCCCTTCATGGCAAAAGAAGGGGAAAGAGCAAAAGCAGTGACAGATTTTATTTTCCTGGGCTCCAAAATCACTGTGGACAGTGACCACAGGCATGAGATTAAAAGATGCTTGCTCCTTGGAAGGAAAGCTATGACACATCTAAACAGCATATTTAAAAGCAGAGACATAACTTAGCTGACAAAGGTCCGGACAGTCAAAAATATGGTTTTCCCAACAGTTATGTACAATGTGAGAATTGGACCATGAAGAAGGCTGAGCACCAAAAAACTGATGCTTCTGAATTGTGGTGTTGGAGAAGACTCTTGAGAGCCCTTTGGAGAGCAAGGAGATCAAGCCAGTCAATCCTAAAGGAAATCAACCTTAAATATCCATTGGAAGGACTGATGCTGAAGCTGAAGCTCCAATATAACCTGATGGCAAACAGCTGATGCAATGAAAAAGGACCCGATGCTGGGAACAACTCAGGGCATGAGGAAGTGGGGGCAACAGAGGATGAGATGGTTGGATAGCATTACCAACTCAGTGGATGTGAGTTTTAGCAAACTCCAGGAGGGTGAAGGGAGGGAAGCCTGGTGTGCTGCAAGGCGCCATGGAGTTGAAAAGAGTCAGACACAACTTAGCGATGAAACTTCAACAAATTTTGTTATATGTATGAAATTGAGTTTGTTTTTGTCAGAAAAGATCAAGATTGTAAAGTCCTTTTATGCTCCCTGAAAAAACTGTCTTTCAGCTTAGGATTTACCCAAATACACTCAAATTACAGAGTGCTTAAGTAAAAAGAACTATTTAAGAAATCTATTATCCTTCTTAGAAAGAAGAAATACCCAGAAGCGATTAGAGGTTATTTTTATGATTTAAGAAGGCACAAATTAATCTGCTGACTTACCGGGTCTTTAATTGGCCAATCTGGAAACCGGAGTGTATCACAAAGTTGTTTGAGATAATAAATATTACAAAATAGTTCATTTTCTAGTTGTGGGTAGTTGATAACTGGGATGGGACAATATTGATAAAGTGCTCTTGTGTTACTCTGAAGACGAGGTGTGAAATCAGCAAGATGGGCAGCAATCTTCTCTATCATGAGCCGCCTACAATTAGAAAAGTCTCCAAGCATTATGATGGAATTATTTATTTTAAAAAATATTTACTTACTTGGTTGTACCAGATCTTAATAGAGACATGTGAGACCTAGTTCCCTGACCAGGGATTGAAACTGGGCCCTCTGGATTCGGAGCATGGAGCCTTAACCACAGGAACAACAGGGAAGTCCCTATTTTATTTTGTATTTTAAAGAAAAGTTTACGACAGGAAATCATGCAAGATAATTACATGGATCTTCTTCAGAGTAATTCAGTTATTGACCTAAAATGAGAGCTTAAGAATGTTACTCAGAGTGTTCTAAATTTATTGTGTACAAACACTCTATGGATATAAATTTGTTTGTAGTACTACCTATAGAGAAGACCAAAGAGAAAAAGACTGAGAATACCAACCCTTCTTACTGAAAATTCAGTCATTAGACGGTCAAAAGGTATGGAATCTGCATGCATGAGGGCACAGACATGGAATCAAGTCAGCTCTCTCCCCAAAGAAGCTCACTCTGTGGGCTTTATTTTAGTTAAATTAGCACAACCTAGGATCTGGCCCTCAGCTAAGCAGAAACCGGATTGGCTCAGGATACACAAAGCTATATCCTTTAGATGAGGGACTCATACCAACCAATCTCAGAAGAAAAATATTACACAGAATAATTATAATAAACTTATTCATATTGCTATACATTTGTTCCCAGTGAAAAATATGACAGTCATACAGAATATATTCAAATTGGTGACTAGTACATGTCAAGCCTATAGGTCAAACTATTAGAGAAGCCAAATGATGACCAGCAGGTAGCACTGTGAGTGTGGGCCAGCCAAAAAAAGAGTGGGTAACTGACTCAGAAAATCAACTGCCATCCAGCTAGGAAGACTGAGGGGTTGTCCAGAGAGGCAAACTTGACACTGGAATCATGAACTGCCAAGTCTTTACCAGACACAGCCTGTATGGATACTGATATCTGCTTCTGGGCCTCTCCTTTTTCTTGGTGGAAAATGGACTTTACTATGGCATTCCTCTGGCAACTTCCAGATTACGGTCAATGTGTGCTGGCTAGCACACATTGAAATTAAATTAAATTTCAATTTAATTAAAATGACTCTAGGTATCTCTAGTCCGATCTACTTTTGTGGGCATAGTTTTTAAATGGGACACAGTTCTATTTCCAAATACTCAGAAGAAGTGTCTTAATTTAAGCCCCATATGTCCCTTACATATACATTAATTCATTGCCTGAAAGTCCAGTGGCAATAGGCTCCATACCCTTATGTAAAACTCTACTAAGGTAACAGTAATTTTGTCACATCACGTTAGAACAAGAAAAAAGCTGAGGGCCTTGTGAACAAGTCACTTGATTTGGCACCAATGACTACTGTAGCTTGAGATTAAGCAACTACTAAAAGTAAATCTTTTCACAGAAGTCAAATCAGAAGGCAAAAGGTTGAGAGTCTGTATAAAATACAATCGACTGGCTATTTACCTCATTTCACTGCTCCAGATTGCTTCTGGAGTATCAAATTCTCCTAGAAAGATCTCAGAAAACTTTTCAGGCTCGTAATTTTCTAAGTAACAAACCATTGCTTCTGGTAGAATGTGCCCAAGTATACTTCTCTGAAAAATATCCTGTCCTTTTGTCTTTAAAACAAAACAAAACATAGTTAGAAACACTTTAAAACTTTAGTTATCTTCCAGTTTTCTACTAAATGAATTGGGATTAGAGAACATTTTAAGAAGCTAATTGGAACATACTGCTTTTATGCTTTGGAAATTTGATGGAAAAAAATGGCAAAATGAGAAGAGTAAGGTTCCTGGTATGAACTGCCTTGGAATGAGCTCCAAGATGGAACTTGTATCTAGCCCTGCAGCAGCCTTAATTCTCCTCAGGGGTCAGGTACTGCCAACATTATTTAGGGCATTTGGCCTCTGACCATGTGTAATGGTAGTGACCAACAAAAGGAAAACCCAGCAAAGATTTACATCAATTATTCTGTTACACTGTTGGCAGTAGTTCCCAACCTACACTTGCTTCTGTTTTCAAAAATAAGTCTAGAAAAATCAAGATCTTAAAGCCTATCCTCATGATGTGTGGATAAAACTTAGATGGAGAATTTCTATTAAAAGTAATTATAATTAATGGTATTAAGAACTTCATATTCTCTGGTTGGCCAAATGGAGTCAGGGTAATGTTCATACTTTTATCACGGTAAATTTTTAAACTCATTTCTTTACCTAACTTGGGGGGGAACCCCTAAGTACTATAAATACTTTTCTTATTTCCTTCTAGGCAAACTGAGGACATTTTATTCCTCTAGGATCTGACAAAGAAGTGAAAAAAGCCCACATATGATTTTACTACTTAGTGCACAGACAAATTAGATGATGAATATTTTCAGGCTTTTTACTAATAAAAGCCATAAATTCACTGTTAAACTTTTAGGCGAAGAACTGCTGTTCTGTCCTTTAGAATACTATTATTTGTTTCTACATCTAGAGTTCTGTTATAAACAAACAGTGTTTTGCTGTAATTATTCAAAATAGTTAGGTGAAATGATTTTATAATATAAAATTTGAAAAAGATTACATATACATAACTGCACAGAGAAAAGGGGAAAAAAAGAATGACAAAAGTGCTTTATGTTGCATTAATGTGGTAGCATTAGACCCAACTTTTTAAGAAACTTGTTATTCTCATTTTCTATTTGTATAGAGCTATGGAAACCATACTTCCATGGGCATCACTTTAATATTGTTAGATTGTAGATAGATTACTTTCTAGGGTTTTACTGGCTTCTCTATAAAACATGCAGTTTTGGTCTTGTGTCTGTTGTCAAAGTAATGTAACACTCCTTGGTTAGTCTCTTAAACAGAGGTCCAGTTTCGATTTATACCACTCTCAATAAAATCTGAAAATCAATGTTTCATGAAAAGTCTAACAAAATTTCAAACAAGATTCAGTTATTTATTTGCAGTAAACATTTCTGCAAAATGTAGGTCAAAGTTACATTTGTCAAAGCTACCGGGATAAAGTCTCATTTTTTATATTCCTATTATTCCTCCCCAAGTAAAATGGCAAGAATACTTGAGAGCACCTGAAAAAGTAAGTAGCCTCAAAATAAAAACTTAGCACTTCTCCCACACTGGGATCTGAACAAAAAGAATGTGAAAGTCTTACTGAATCTGAGCTGACTATATGAGACTCAGGCATATAATGAATTATTTACTACCACTACTAATTAAATTTTACACAAAGGGAACAAGTTATACTCATAGATAGCAAATGTCAGGTTATACTCATATCTGTAATTTATATATTAAGTCTAATAGGCAATATTTATTTGAAAACATTAGCTTAGACTTTCTTTGTGCAAGGTACCACAAGGAAAGCAAAATTTGAATAAAAGAATATCTGCCTTCAAGTGCTTATAAGCCAATAAACATATACAACTTAGGAAACGTTAGTACCAGGACAGGTTCCCCAGTATTAAGTCCCATATTCAGAGGATTAATCTGGCTTACCTCTTCTGACTTGAAGGCCTGTTTGGTATGTGTGTACTTCAAAAATCTAGGGGGAAAAAAAACTACTTATCAGGTACAGGAACTGATTTAGATTTAATAACCTTAATTTTCTAAGACTGGGTTTTTTTTTGAAGTATAGTTGATTTACTATGTTGTGCCAGTCTCTACTGTATGGTGAAATGACTCAGTTATACACATATATTCTTTTTTTATATTATTTTCTATTACAGTTTATCACAGGATATTGAATATAGTTCCCTGTGCTATACAGTAGGACCCTGCTGACTAAGACCAGATCTTTTTTATAAATAAAAGCCATAAAAAAAGGCTCTTAAACTTGTAAATCCATATTCTCAAACTGCTGAATTTTTATTTAAGGCAAGATTTATATGAATTAGAAAAAATTTTTAATGATGGTCATATAATAATTATATAATAAAAAAATTACTCAATTTTAAGAAAAAAGCAAAATGTAAAACAATATAAATACATTAAATCTGTATGATTAAAATACTAGATGATGATACAATTTTTATGTTAGATGTGGTAAAATGGTGTGATTCTGAAAAACTTTTCCCCAATCTTCTAATTTTCAAATTTTCAGATATATAAACACCTCTTAAAATGAAAAATATAATAAAGGCAATGGTATGCTCACAAAACATAAATTCAATAAATCTGTCCATGTACAATTCAAATAATTTCAAATAAATTTTACCGAGCAACAGGAAGCACATTGGAACCTGTATACATCATGATGAAGAAAAATACTCCACTTAGATAAAGTCGAGGTAACTGTGGGTTATCTTGCATAATATGGTATAACAAAATAGCAACCTTCTCAACAAGGATAGGGTCAAAGGTCAACAGTAGCTAAAAAAAAGAAATAAAATGTTTTTGTTACTGGGCTATTAAAACTTGCAACATCATCATTCATCTTAGGTTTTATGCATTTCATGTGCTTAAGTTACAGTTTCTCCTAAGTAGAAAGTGGTGGTGATGGTTTAGTCGCTAAACCAGATCTTGAGATCTGTGGACTGTAGCCTGCCAGACTCCTCTGTCCATGGGATTCTCCAGGCAAGAATACTGGAGTGGGTTGCCATTTCCTTCTCCAGGGGATCTTCCCAACACAGGACTTGAACCTGGGTCTCCTGCATTGCAGGCAGATGATTTACCAACTGAGCTAAGAGGGAAGCCAAGCAGTAAGTAGTAAAATAAAAATCAGATTGACTCAGTATGTTTGTCTACCAGCTTCTAAGCAGATTTGAAAAATATTTTATAGATTTAATGCAGAGACAGTAAAATATTAATAGAGAAGTAATCAAGACTTATTCATTAAAAGCCCAACCATGCCTGAAGCTGTTTTGTTTGATTAGAGGGAAAATTGTTTTCTGGGCAGGACTCTTCCTGAATGGACTTCTCTGTTAATGACAAAAGGAAAAAGAAGAGTAGCTACACTTTGGGTTAGTTTCAGGTCAGTTTATTTGAAATGAAGCATCCTGTGAAGACTATTTGGGAACTCAAAGAACTGAGCAGAGCACAGCTTTCAGGGGAACAGCACTAAAAACAATAGTGCAAGTGCAGGTACCAGGCAAGAGGGTAACCAAATACCAGTAGGGCTGCTACTATCAGACGGTACCAAGAGATGCCATCTCCAGAAATCTGAGCTAGCAATACTGAAGGAACTATCTGGAATCTCTGGAATGCATCTGGACTAATTAAAAAAAAAAAGTGTCAAGTACTGCTATGACTAAACATGTGATAAATTTAGTAAGTTTTATCTTAACAAAAGTAACATTTCAATTTGCTATGAACACTTACTTTCGAGGAATCCCCAATTTGGAGTCAAACGCTACCAGTAAAAAAATTACAATAATGAAAATAAGTATTAGCTCAGACTAGGGGTCAAAGTTCTAGATTCAGTATATGAGACTGCATAGCCATATGTCTTCAAGTAATTTACTTTTTTCTGTTTTTGGTGTCTTATCTATTCAACAAGGTATTTAGATTATACATAGTAAAATAGTACTAGGACGTATTTTACAAAAGAAAAACTGAGACATAATAACATAGGATTTTTCCTAGAGTTAATGGTGTTAAGATTAGACATCACTCTAACAAAAATATGGCAATTAACAAGCAACAACCTAGAATATCTGAAATAGTGACTATACCATAAAACTTAGGATATTCATTTGCTACATCCTAGACCATTCCAAAAATCCTGAAGCTGTATTAGATGGTTAAACTGGTTATTGCTCTTATAGTCAAATGATGTACAGAAACCTGTATCGAGCAATGTAGATAGATAATGTTCCTGAAAAACACTACAGCTTCCTAACTATGCTTTGCAAGAATAAGGCCTCCCAGAATATAGAAAATTAAGTGAAAACAAAAACAGCTTCTAAGAAACTTTTTTATTTTAAGGGTATAAAAAAATACAGGAGGCACAAACTGCTTAAAAGCAGCTAGGTTTATCAATAAATTTCTTCTATCATTCTATTGATACTTGTTCAGATATTACCAAGAACTTTTGGTTAATTAAAATATATCTTCCCCTCAAAACTTCATGGTACGCTGACCACATCTCTTAAAATTTGTTTTTCAGTCAATCCTTCCTGGCCCGAAATTCAACCTTGTTTACATCTACTTCTTTTCTCTCAGTTTGTAAGTATTGGAAAATGTTTGGCAGAGGCAGATGTTTTAGGCACAGTCCTTTATCTACATGAGGAGAGAGGCCAGGATGGAAAACAAACCCTTCTCCTGTACCATGTCACATGTGCAGCTACAGAGACATCTAGGCTAGGGTGGTAGTAGCTGCAAGAAGTAACTGCAGTGCTCTTCAGAAGAGTACACGAACACTGAAAAGCTGGCAAGCTTAAACAACAGAAGTTGGGGAAGATTTTTTTTAAAGTTGATAGGGCCCTGTCACTGTCATATTCCAAGTTTTTTTTCATTACCAGTGACTTTCACAGGCACCTATTATGTATCTGTGAACATAAAATGATACTGAGTAACTCTCCTCTCCCTTCTCACACCAAAGTACAACTGAAAGATACAAACTGCACAAGTTACTGACATATTTTAAAGTCACAAAATGTGTGGTTAATATAAAAAATTAGATCTGACAACAGAATAATCAATAGATAGGGAAAACAATGACCTGAAATCTCAAGGAACTGACTTAGTTGGGGCTCATCTTGAGTTTAGGCAGCTTACTTCCCACAGAGTAGAATAACAATAAGGAATAAATAAAAGATACTTTAGTACATCCAATATAATTTCAACTCAATACTCTGGATCAGCTGAGATCCATGGAAACATATAACTAAGAAGACTCAAAATGCTGACAAGACTGCTGCATCCATGTCTTGAGATATAATCCAGCACGTCTACATATGTGGCCTGCTGTATGCTTCCCTACAACAGTACCCCTAAAAACACCATCATGCACCATAAAATTGAGCATGTCACCTTTCTGTTATTATGTTGTTGTGATTTTTAAGAACAGATAATCAAAAAAACATCTTGAGAAAATTCTGGAGCCTGGAGGCTTCCCAATTCTAGGCTCTTGGATGTACACCCTTCCACAGTAATTCATGTTTTTTGAAAATGGAACAGACTACAATAAAACAAAGACCGGTGCTCACAATACAGTTAAATAAGGGAAAACGATTCTGAAAATATTATTCCTAGTTTATTACATAAAAGTAACTTACCTGAATAATATGGGGAAGGCAAGCATTGTCTGACAATAATCTTTTCACTCTGGGTAAAGGCCGAATGATGGCATTATCTTGATCCCTAGAAAAATATTTTCTACGGTTAATATTTAATTTAATACCTTTATTAAAATTTGTATGTTCAGAGAATGTGGCATTCTACTAGGCATGAAGCATGTTACCTTATGTTTTTGTTAATGAAGACTAAGCTCTCATACAGCTGGGAACATGATTAGGTATTTTAGTTTAAATCTATTTGACTGCTTAATAGGATTTCATTTCCTTCCATAAGATTTCCTCGAAAAACAGTACCCTAAAACAGCCAGAGGTTCTTATTTACTATTTAACTGATTAAACTTGATGTTGTCCAAAACACTGTCAGTGGATATTACCCCCAAAGGGCATATCAAACCTTTTCACATAAATTTAAACTTTAACTACTCAGTATTTTCCAGATAAGGCCTTAATTTTTATGCTACATTACTTCTGAATACTAACTATGTTTTTAAGCTTGACCTGAATTCATATTTTAGAGAACTGGAATTATCAAAGTCTCAAGTACTATAAGATCAACAACTAATCAGTAAATTCCATGACAAAATATCTTTATTATAGTAACAAAACAAGATGATATATATTCAAGTTTGATAAAAATTGAAAAGTTCTATGCAAGGGTTACAATTATGACTATCACTGGATACCTTCACTAGTCAAGTGCGGCAAGATATGGGCCTAGACTCAGGTTCTTAAACCAGGAGAGACTAACCTGACAGATCAGGAGCAGGCACTAGGCACTCACTATTATGAACTACAGTGTTTATTTCAAAATGTTCCTACCCCAATCACATGAATATGACAACTTGTACTGTTGATAGAGAACAGCTAGTAAACCTCAATTTTTAAAGATTATTTGAAGCTTCCCAGACGAAGTTGCTTTTTAGCTACCCTATCAATAAAATTTGCAGATTATTTCATTATATCATTTCAAGAAGCTCCAAAATTCAAAACAGCATTCCCTCAAAAAGTCACAAATGGAAAACCTTTGCTCTAAGTCACTAGAAAAATACAATGCCTTAGAAAACATCTATAAAAATGAGGAAAACAACATGTTTTAGAGTCCCTGTTAACCATGGAAATATTCAGTTACATTTTACCTGCTTGGAAAATAACCACACATTGTGATCAACATGTTCAATATAAGGGTGGCAAGGTCAGTTTCATTTAGTACAGCCTGTCCACTGGCTAAGAGACACCACTTAAGCTGGGGTATTGCCTGAAGTGGTCGCCATCCATCCATGCCTTGAGCCCAGCATCTGGTTTTTGCATTTAACATTCCTTTGGTCCACAATTCTTGCATCTAAATGAATCAAAGGCATCATTATTACAAGCGGACCAAACAAAATGAAGTTTGCTAATGTTTTCTATTTCACAGAAAATATAAAGCTATGAAATGTATGTGCAAATTCACTATTAGAAAACAACAGATTTTGTTGGCAGGCCTTCAGGCACTCAAATTTGTTTAATATTAGAAAATAACCATTTAGTTGGTTAAACTGCAGAGCATTAGAAACATACGAAATAATAAAAACCATAGGCAGAGTATAAACAACCAAATTACATATAAGCAGAAGGCCTGGTCTTCTATAAAACTATCTTTGACTAAATGCCAACTTAGCCTGGAAGTCAAGACTGGGAGGGCAGGACTTCCCTGCAGGGCAGGTGGCCCAGTGGTAAAGAATCCTCCTGCCAATCCAGGGAACATGGGTTCGATCCCTAGTCCAGGAAAGTTACAAGCCACAGGGTAACTAAGTCCATGTGCCAAAACTACTGAAGCCCACGTGCACTAAAAGCCTGCATATCACAACTATTGAGCCCACGTACTGCAATTACTGGAGCCCACGCACCCGAGAGCCCATGCTCCACAAGAGAAGCCACTACACTGAGAAGCCCATGCACCACAACTAGAGAGTGGCCTGCGCTTGCCGCAATGAGAGAAAGCCTGGCATAGAAACAAAGACGCGGTGCAGCAGCAAGAAACAAAAAAAGAGAGAGAGAGGGAAGGACCAAACATCACCAGATGTTCAGATGGAAGTTGCTATTGAACTGGATATGCAATTTTCAATGACTTTAAGACTGCATATTAAAACCTACCTGTTCATACCATAAAGAAGCATTACTGTTTAACATAATTATTAAGATAGCTATTGTTATATAAAACTCATGAAAAATCTGAGCACTACCTCAAAACTTTATAATTTTTATTTTAATAATTTTTTATTGAGGTATACTTGATTTAAAATGTTAATTTCTGCTATACAGCAAAGTACATTCTATTGCACACATATACTTTTCCATTATGGTTCGTCACAGGATCTTGAACATAGTTCCCTGTGCTATACAGTAAGACCTTGCTGTTTATTCATTCTATTATATATATACTAGCTTGCATCTGCTAACTCCAAACTCCCAATCCATCCCTCCCCGACTTTTTTCCCTCCTTGGCAACCACAAGTCTCTGAGTCTGTTTAGGTTTCATGTATAAGTTCATTCGTGTCGTATTTGAGATTCCACATATAAGTGATATACAGTATCTCTTTCTGACGTACTTCACTTAGTGTGATAATCTCTGGTTGCACCCATGTTCCTACAGATGGCACTATTTCATTCTCTGTTGTGGTTGAGTAGTATTCCACTGTATTTAGGTACCATGTGTTGCATGTGTTGTTCTTTATCCACCCATCTGTCAACAGACATTTAGGTTATTTGCACGTCTTGGTTACTGTCAATAGTGATGCTATGAACATACAGGTGCACGTACCTTCTGAATTACAGTTTTGTTTGGACATATGCCCAGGAGTGAGACTGCTAGATCATATGGCAACTCTATTTTTAGTTTTTTGAGGAACCTCCATACTGTTTTCTACAGTGGCTGGACCAGTTTACAGTCCCATCAACAGTGTAGGAGGGGTTCCCTTTTCTCCACACCCTCTCCAGCATCTGTTATTTGTAGAGTTTTTAATGATGGTCATTCTGACTGATGTGAGGTGGTATCTCATTGAGTTTTGTTTCTATTTCCCTAATAATTATTAGGGATGCCATGACAACGGCTTTTAAAGTGTTTAATTGCATTCTGAGGATGCATTCCTCTTGAAATAGTTTTATTTATTGATTCATTGATCATGCCATAGCACAGGGGAACTTAAGTTCCCACACCAAGGATCAAACCTGGGCCCCCTACAGTGGAAGCGTGGAATCCTAATCACTGAACCACTATGGAAGTCCCAACAGCTTTTAAAACTAAGAATTAAAGACATGGTTGTGTGTGTGTGTGTGTCTAGATATGTGAGTCTTTCAAATTGAAATGAAGTCCTTGGAACTGATGATAGCAAATTAAATCACAGATTTAAAATACTAAACATCTCTATATGTGCTAAACAGGAGGACATTAAAAAGGCTAAGACTTCCATGAAAAGTTTCTCTGAAACACATACCTCATGAAATCCATATGGCCCACTCCTTTCTTTGTCTGCATTGCCAAAGTACCATTCCTTTTCACTCTCTCTCTTCATATCTGGAGCAGCTTCAATCACATTGCTCTAAGTTTTAAAAGGATTTAGTTATTTTTCAAGGCAGAAGTCTAAGGGGACAGATATCATAAAAAGTTAAACAGCACTAATTTCTTGAGTTTATATGTCCTTAGAAATCCACCTAAAATTTAAATTACCTGATTTTAACAGTTGAGAATTAGACACCTAACAGTACTAAAATGCTACTTGTTATTATGCATATGAAGTAAACAGTTTCCTAAATTCACTTGGCTAGCTAAGCTAAGTCACTTCAGTCGTGTCCGACTCTGTGCGATCCCACAGATGGCAGCCCACCAGGCTCCCCCGTCCCTGGAATTCTCCAGGCAAGAACACTGGAGTGGGTTGCCATTTCCTTCTCCAGTGCATGAAAGTGAAAAGTGAAGTCGCTCAGTCATGTCCAACTCCTAGCAACCCCATGGACTGCAGCCTGCCAGGCTCCTCTGTCCACGGGATTTTCCAGGCAAGAGTACTGGAGTGGAGTGCCATTGCCTTCTCCGATTCACTTGGCAATCTAAGCTAAATTCAAAGACATCTATATGCCTGATTAGTAAGTGTTAGTCGCTCCGTAGTGTCTGACGGTTTGCGAACCCATGGACTGTAGCCCACTAGGCTTCTCTGTCCTTGGAATTCTCCAGACAAGAATACTGAAGTGGGTAGCAATTCCCTTCTCCAGAGGATCTTCCTGATCCAGGGATCAAACCTAGGTCTCCTGCTTTGCAGGAAGCTTCTCACCCATCTGAGCCACCAAGGAAGCCCAGTAATAAATTATCAGACACTAAAATTTTAGCAGCAAATACTGCAAATAGCTATATAATCAAACACAGGCCATTAACCAAAAATACAATGCTTAAAATATTAAAGTTTTTTTGAGGGAAAAATTTACAACAACTGAAAATTTCAATAAACACCTGAGGTCAAATAGTTACACAGGAAGATATTCAGCTTTTTTAAATAGTTACTTTCAACCTACTACCCTCATGACAGATAATTCTTTCAATTTCATATACCACTGTTTATGACAATCTAGGACAAAATTTTTATGTACTTAGTATAAAACATGATTTAAATACCCTGATTACTATCAGCTTTCAGTTAGATTTACATAGAGGTATAGGAAAGTAGTTAAGAACATAGATTCTGGCTTCTAACTCTGGCTCTGTCCATAATTAGGTGATCTTGGACAATATACTTAGCCTCTCTGTAGTTCCTTTATCTCATCTGTAAACTGGGAGGGCTGTTATGGGATTTAGAGATTTATTATATTGTGTATAGTAACAGTACCTTAGTTCAGTCCAGTCACTCAGTACTGTCCTACTCTTTGCGACCCCATGAATCGCAGCACGCCAGGCTTCCCTGTATATCACCAACTCATGGAGTTTACCCAAATTCATGTCCATCGAGTCAGTGATACCATCCAACCATCTCATCCTCTGTCATCCCCTTCTCCTCCTGCCCTCAATCTTGCCCAGCATCAGGGTCTTTTCCAATGAGTCAACTCTTCGCATGAGGTGGCCAAAGTATTGGAGTTTGAGCTTCAGCATC
Organism: Bos taurus; assembly: GCF_002263795.3. Lineage (NCBI taxonomy): Eukaryota > Metazoa > Chordata > Mammalia > Artiodactyla > Bovidae > Bos > Bos taurus. The sequence continues at coordinate 137,116,642 of NC_037328.1, forward strand.
AGTCCTTCCAATGAACACCCAGGACTGATCTCCTTTAGGATGCACTAGTTGGATCTCCTTGCAGTCCAAGGGACTCTCAAGAGTCTTCTCCAACACCACAGTTCAAAAGCATCAATTCTTTGGTGCTCAGCCTTCTTCACAGTCCAACTCTCACATCCATACATGACCACTGGAAAAACCATAGCCTTGACTAGACAGACCTTTGTTGGCAAAGTAATGTCTCTGCTTTTGAATATGCTATCTAGGTTGGTCATAACTTTCCTTCCAAGGAGTTAGTGTCTTTTAATTTCATGGCTGCAGTCACCATCTGCAGTGATTTTGGAGCCCCCAAAATAAAGTCAGCCACTGTTTCCACTGTTTCCCCATCTGTTTGCCATGAAGTGATAGGACCGGGTGCCATGATCTTAGTTTTCTGAATGTTGAGCTTTAAGCCAACTTTTTCACTCTCCTCTTTCACTTTCATCAAGAGGATTTTGAGTTCCTGTTCACTTTCTGCCATAAGGGTGGTGTCATCTGCATATCTGAGGTTATTGATATTTCTCCGGGAAATCTTGATTCCAGCTTGTGCTTCTTCCAGCCCAGCGGTTCTCATGATGTATTCTGCGTAGAAGTTAAATAAGCAGGGTGACAATATACAGCCTTGACGTACTCCTTTTCCTATTTGGAACCAGTCTGTTGTTCCATGTCCAGCTCTAACTGTTGCTTCCTGACCTGCATATAGGTTTCTCAAGAGGCAGGTCAGGTGGTCTGGTATTTCCGTACATTTGTAATCCAAGTGTTATAATTACTATTACTTGTACCCAATAATAAAAAATGCTATTTCTGCTTTATTGACCATGCCCAAGCCTTTGACTGTGTAGATCACAATAAACTGGAAAATTCTGAAAGAGACAGGAATACTAGACCACCTGACCTGCCTCTTGAGAAACCTGAATGCAGGTCAGGAAGCAACAGTTAGAACTGGACATGGAACAACAGACTGGTTCCAAATTGGGAAAGGAGTACGTCAAGGCTGTATATTGTCACCCTCCTTATTTAACTTCTACGCAGAGTACATCATGAGAAACGCTGGGCTGAAAGAAGCACAAGCAGGAATCAAGATTTCCCGGAGAAATATCAATAACCTCAGATACGCAGATGACACCACCCTTATGGCAGAAAGTGAACAGGAACTCAAAATCCTCTTGATGAAAGTGAAAGAGGAGAGTGAAAAAGTTGGCTTAAAGCTCAACATTCAGAAAACTAAGATCATGGCACCCAGTCCTATCACTTCATGGCAAACAGATGGGGAAACAGTGGAAACAGTGGCTGACTTTATTTTGGGGGCTCCAAAATCACTGCAGATGGTGACTGCAGCCATGAAATTAAAAGACACTAACTCCTTGGAAGGAAAGTTATGACCAACCTAGATAGCATATTCAAAAGCAGAGACATTACTTTGCCAACAAAGGTCTGTCTAGTCAAGGCTATGGTTTTTCCAGTGGTCACGTATGGATGTGAGAGTTGGACTGTGAAGAAGGCTGAGCACCGAAGAATTGATGCTTTTGAACTGTGGTGTTGGAGAAGACTCTTGAGAGTCCCTTGGACTGCAAGGAGATCCAACTAGTGCATCCTAAAGGAGATCAGTCCTGGATGTTCTTTGGAAGGACTGATGTTGAAGCGAAACTCCAGTCCTTTGGCCACCTGATGCGAAGAGCTGACTCCCTGGAAAAGACCCTGATGCTGGGCAAGATTGAGGGCAGGAGGAGAAGGGGATGACAGAGGATGAGATGATTGGATGGCATCATCGACTCGATGGACATGGGTTTGGGTGGGTGGACTCTGGGAGTTGGTGATGGACAGGGAGGCCTGGCATGCTGCGGTTCATGGGGTCCCAAAGGGTCAGACACGACTGAGCAACTGAACTGAACTGAATACTGAAATAGCACTTTGTACACAATTCTACTCACCTCCTCAAAGATTAAACAAAAATTTAACATTAACACTAAAAATATCACCAATGAGATAAGTATAGATCCTTTCTCTTAAGTTAGGTATTAGAAGAAGTCTTTCAGTTAAATTGTAGTTTTGATGATACAGAGTTCTATTATTTTTCTGCTGACTAATCATCAGACAATGGTACTGAGTAATAGTTACATAATCATAGGTAATTACAACTGCAAGCCATAATGAAAACATGATTAACCTAACAATATAAAATAATTGCATACAATTTGGGGGGGATTCACGCAGAGTGATATGTAAGTGGCAGTGCATATATGCACATGTTTTCATCTGCTCAGCCAGTCTATGTCTTTTGCTTGGTGCATTTAATCCATTTACATTGAAGGTTAATCATCAATATGTATGATCCTGTTATTTTCTTAGTTGTTTTGGGTTTACTTTCTGTAAGTAGGTTTTTTCCTTCTCTCGTTCCTGCCTAGAGAAGTTTCTTTAGCATTTGTTGTAAAGCTGAATTCTCTTAACTTTTGGCTTGTCTAGAAATTTTCTGATTCATCAAATCTGAAGGAGAGTCTTGCTGGGTAAATATTCCACCCAGCAATGTTGCAGGTTCTTCCTTTTCATCACTTTAAATATATCATGCCATTCCCTTCTGGCCTGAAGAGTTTCTGCTGAGAAATGAGCTGATAGCCTGATGGGAGTTCTCTTGCATGTTCTCATTTTTCCCTTGTTGCTTTTAATATTTTACCTTTATCTTTAGTTTTTGTCAGTTTGGTTACTATGTGTTTTGTATGTTCCTCCTTGGGTTTATCCTGCCTGGGACTCTCTGTGCCTCCTGGACTTGGTTAACTACTTCCCTTCCCACGTTAGGGTAAGCATAAGTTGCTCAGTCATATTTGACTCTTCGTGACCCCATGGACTGTAGCCCAGCAGGCGACTCTGTCCACGGAATTCTCATGGCAAGAATACTTGAGTTGCTTGCCATTCCCTTCTCCATGGACTGAACCTAGGTCTCCCATATTGCAAGTGGATTCTTTACCCTCTGAGTCACCAGGGAAGCCCTCATGTTAGGGAAGCTCTCAGCTATTATCTTTTCAAATATTTTCTCGGGTCCTTTTACTCACTCTCTTCTTCTGGGACCCCTATAATGTGAATGCAGGTAGTGGTTTAATGTTGTCCCAGATTCTTTTGATCTGAGGTCATGATTCTTTTGATGCTAAATTCATATTCAAAGAAGGTTAAACTTATGAAATCTAGATAAGCATGCGTACCTGCAGTGGTACTGTAGCTCGGCTTACATGGAGGTGTGCAAGGGTAAGCAAATCCACAAGGATTCTAATTCCATTTGAATCCATCAGGTCCTTAACATTTTTCTGAAACACAGAAACATGTTTACACAATTCAAAATCTTTCTCTCCAACAGATATGACTACCTAAAAGGTTCTCAAAGAAGAGACCCTTTTATGTGGAATATATGGAATATATATGTGGAATATGTGGATTCACTTTGGAAAAACTAACATATAAATGGTATTACTCAGTATTTTCAGAATTTTGTGTTCAAGGAGTATCAATTTAGATAAAAGTTAAAAAGGCAAAACAATATTACAGAGAGTTCACATAAAGAATTTTTACTTAAATATGTTCTGAGCAAAACAAAAATAAATTAAAGACTGGATGGAATAAACTCTGGTTCTGTAGTTATCCTCCATCTTTCCAATATCTTTTTGTTAATAAATAGATTATTCTATAATTAGAAGTAGAATCTAGTATATTAAAAAAATTTAATTCCTGTTTGTTTTTGTAAGCAAGATAAAACTGATAATTTCTTAGAAGTTAGGAAGAGATTATAATTGAAATTAAATTTTCATAGAACTTATTTTATTTCATTGAAAAACATCTGCATTATTTACTAAAAATGAGAATGAAATTAAGCAAATCAGTGTCAACTAAAAAAAAAAAATGAACATCTGGCAAGAACTTTTCCCTTCAAGAGTTGAGTGCACACAGAGTTTCCTGATCTAAAAAGAGAAAATTAGACAAGAACCATGTCTTGATAATTAATCCACACGGTAATCATTTCTCTTCTTTACATATGTGTGACTTAACTTGGAAACAGCAGCATATTATGCAAAATACTGTACCTTATTAAGGATCAACTTGTTAAGGAAGAGGATCAACCTATCCCGTTCAAGTTTATCTGTACACTATTGAAATAAACAAGAATTTAGTCAGAAGTGAATAAATACAAACACAGATTAAGACATTATCATCACTGGACAAAGCCAACCAACAGCCAAAAAGAAATAACGTCATCCTGCAAACAAAGAATATCAGAGAAGACTGTCAATAACTGCAATTTCTCAATGTCTTACATTTTTTGTAACTTTATAAAACATGTCTAATTTCTCTAGAAAGGCAGATACTTTAAGTCATAAACAGATTAATATATAGCCTTTAAGAATGCACATTAAAAACTGAAATAAATGAAAAAATTGGCCCAATGATACTCTCAAGTAAAAATTATAAAGAACTGATTAATGATATTTCACATAATTCACATAATCATGAACACAATAAGAAAAAATTTATCTGCCTAAAACACAAATGCTATGTCACAAGTACTCAGGTTCACTCGAATAAGAGTGAATTAGAATTCAATTGTGAAATCTGGTGTAACAGTGAAATAAAGAATTTTCATCTGGTTATTTCCTGGGTCTGTTCTCTGAACTTACTCAGAACCAGTTTTCTATCCCACAAAGTATGGCTGAGAGTTAAGGCAATTATAGCAAGCACCAACGACCATTTTAAAAACTGGTGAAATGATTCTAAGGCTGAAACACTGAAATTTAAATTGTTAAAAGGAATGCAAACACAAAACGAAAGAATAAGATGTATAAACTGTAAGAGGTAAGTAATGCTCAAATTTGAGCTGTATAATGGATGAATACGTCAGTTTGTTCTTGTCTCACCTTGCTCAAATGTTAAACAAACTTTATTAAATTAAAAAAAAAAAAAAAAAACACTCCTAAACTATGCTAACTCAAGGTTCCCTTTCTAAAAGTTTTACTATTTTTACACTTTGAAGCTTAGTATGCTAGCATCATTTAAGATTCTTCCAAAATGTCCATTTCAAAAGAATATTCAACTCTGAAAGTCACTATTTCTTTTATACACCTGTCTAATTCATCCATACTTAAAGATTGGCAAATAGGTCACTAAAGTTCACAAGTAGCAACTAAAAAAATAAACTGACATGGACAAATGCTAACCCATTAGTTATTTCCCTGTTTTCCTAACTTATATTTAAATAAGTATAATATAAACAACAGAAAAACTCAGGTAGAAAGTTCTGGCAGCAATGTGATCAAATAGTACTTTAGTTCTGAAAATTTAACATATACTCCAGTGACATTATCAAATAGCAGTTTCTTTTACTGACATCCTTACCCTTTCTAACATTCCAATGATATATCTTGTATCTGTAAAAGGTCCTATTTCTTCATGACATCTGCCATAAACAATAGCAAGGGCTTGTAAACATAAACACTTCATGTTTACTTTTGGGGTGAGTAGGAAACGATGATAAAGTTCATTGAAAAATTCATACCTAGATTAAAAAAAAAAATTCATAATAGAATTAACCATGAGACTAACAGTGAAAACAAATATAACGATATGAAGAGTAGCTTACGATCGCTTAATTGATCCACTGTCTTCATTCTCATCTTCCTCCAATAGTAATCTCAGGTAATAATCTCCTATTTTGATCTCCTCTGCCAAGCACTCATATTTAACCTTTATTAATAAAAGCAAATTACATTATTATAGTTTACAATACAGTTTTGGAAATTTTCACACAATCATTTCTTAAAATTCTTCCTGTTCAGAGCTTTCTTCTTTTCTTGATGAGATAGTCTTTAACAACAAAAAATCATCATTTCTTAAAACGTCTGGTAATTATTATTAATATAACTTAGTTCAGTTAAATGCTGAGAGTCAGAATTCCACACTAGTTTTATGAATATAAAACTTTCAAAAGGCTTTCAAATAAAAACTGTCAGAGGACTATATATTGTCCATGAAGATTTAAGGGAAGAAAACACCAAAATACCATAAAGAGATAATCTGGCTACAACTAAGCAAAAAGTAAATGATTACACACCACACACAGTTTGCCAAACTCATACATGGTACTTGTATGAGTTAGGGCCTTCTTTGATCTCCCAACACATCAACTATATTTTATGACATTTTTTATAGTATTAATTTTTATATAGTATTCATTCTATTCTCCATATATCCAGGTTACACATTGGAATTAACATGTGAGGGAGTAGCCTATGATCTGGAACTGGGGTTTGTCTCAAGCGAAGATTTGCGAACAACTATAAAAAGGAATTTCTTGACCAGATAATCAAACTTCTTTTACCAAAGCCTACAACGACTGTTTTCTAAAATTATAAACTATACAGTATAAAATGTATATGTATATCTATTTCATTTTTTCCCATAAATTCCGATTTTCAATTTGTTCAACCCCATTTATTAAGAACATAAGGTATGCATTATGCACTGTTCTAGTTATTAGGGATGTAGCATTAAACTAACAAACAATTCTGTCCTTACAGGAGTAGCAGATAAAAAAGAAATATATATATGATAGTTGGGTGATAGTATGTACTATGGAATAAAATAAAGCAAGGAGGGAGTGGGAAGACAGAATATGTGTGCCTATGTGTGTGTGTGTTCACATGTTTATGAAGGCTGTAATTTTAAACACAGTGGCCAGAGAAGGCCCACTCAGATGATGACATCTAGCAAATGACTTGAAGGAAATGAAGCTCTCTGCAGAAAATAAAATTTTAAGCAAAGGGAACTGCAAGTAGAAAGACCTTGATTCAAGAATATGAATTTCATGTTTTTGGGGAAGCCAGAGTGGCCAGTCAACAGTGACAGCATACCAGGAGATGAGATCACAGAAACACTGCTTCGATTTAGGGGATACATATTTTGTTTTGTAAGTCATTTTAAAGACCCAGGCTTTTACTAAGTGAGTTGGGAAGCTATAGAAGTACCAGAGTGCTTTGAGCAGAGAAGTGACAAGATTGACTTACACTATAACAAGATCATACTGCTAACCAAGTAGATAACAGATTGCAGAGAGGCAATGGTGGAAGCGCAGAAATTGCTACAATCCCATAAAGAGAAGAGGGCTGGATTCTGGGTACATTTTGAAGGTGCACTGAATAGAATTTGCTGACAAATTCTATGAATTGGGGCATAAGAAAAAAGATGATTTCAAGGGTGTTGACTAGAAAATAAGGAGTAGTCATTATCTAAGATTAGAAAGACTATATGTGAACTAGATTTGAGGGAAGAAGCAGAGCACAGTTTTAGAGCTAAGTTCTGGAAGTTTATCAGATATCCAATTCATAAAGCAAAAGCATGAAATCTAGAAAAGAAAGTCTAAGCAGACGATAAATGTCTTAAAGCCATCATTGTGTGTATGTGCTAGTTGCTCAGTCATGTCTGACACTTTGCAACCCTATGGACTCTAGCCCACCATGCTCCTCTGTCCATGGGATTCTCCATCAGTTCAGTTCAGTTCAGTCACTCAGTCGTGTCTGACTCTTTGCGACCCATGGACTGCAGCACGCCAGGCTCCCTTGTCCATCACCATCTCCAGAAGTTTACTCAAACTCAAGTCCATTCAGTTGGTGATGGCATCCAACCACCTCATCCTCTGTCATCCCCTTCTTCTCCTGCCTTCAATCTTTCCCAGCATCAGGGTCTTTTCCAGTGAGTCAGTTCTTCACATCAGGTGCTCAAAATATTGGAGCGTCAACTTCAGCATCAGTCATTCCAAAGAATATTCAGGATTGATTTCCTTTAGGACTGACTGGTTTGATCTCCTTGCAGTCCAAGCGACTCTCAAGAGTCTTCTCCAACACCACAGTTCAAAAGCATCAATTCTTCACTGCTCAGCTTTCTTTATAGTCCAACTCTCACATCGACACATAAATACTGGAAAAACCACAGCTTTGACTAGACGGACCTACATCGGCAAAGTCTGCTTTTTTAATATGCTGTCTAGGTTTGTCATAGCTTTTCTTTCAAGGAGCAAGCATCTTTTAATTTCATGGCTGCTGTCACCATCTGCAGTGATTTTGGAGCCCCAAAAAATAAAGTCTCTGTTTCCATTGTTTCAGAATCTGTTTGCCATGAAGTGATGGGACCAGATGCCATGATCTTAGATTTCTGAATGTTGAGTTTTAAGCCAACTTTTTCACTCTCCTCTTTCACTTTCATCAAGAGGCTCTTCAGTTCTTCACTTTCTGCCATATGAGTGGTGTCATCTGCATATCTGAGGTTATTGATATTTCTCCCGGCAATCTTGATTCCAGCTTGTGCTTCATCCAGCCCAGCATATTTTGTACGATGTACTCTGCATGTACGTTAAATAAGCAGGGCGACAATATACAGCCTTGACGTACTCCTTTCCCGATTTGGAAACAGTCTGTTTTTCCATGTCCAGTTCTAACTGATGCTTCTTGACCTGCATACAGATTTCTCAGGAGGCAGGTAAAAAGTGTTAAGTCGCTCAATCATGTCCGACTCTTTGTGGCCCTACAGACTATATAGCCCACCAAGCTCCTCCGTCCGTGGGATTTTCCAAGCAAGAATACTGGAGTGGGTTGCCATTTCCTTCTCCAGGGGATCTTCCTGACCCAGAGATTGAACCCAGGTCTCCCACATTGCAGGCGGTCTCTTTACCATCTGAGCTACCAAGGAAGCCTCAGGCAGGTAAGGTGGTCTGCTATTCCCATATCTCTTAAGAATTTTCCACAGTTTTTTGTGATCCACAGAGTCAAAGGCTTTGGTGCAGTCAATAAAGCAAAAGTAGATGTTTTTCTGGTACTCTCTTGCTTTTTCGATGAGCCAACAGATGTTGGCAATTTGATCTCTGGTTCCTCTGCCTTTTCTTAGCCCAGCTTGAACATCTGGAATTTCACGGTTCACGTACTGTTGAAGACTGGCTTGGAGAATTTTGAGCATTACTTTGCTAAAGTAATTACTTTCTCCATCAGTAAATAACAACAACAACAAAAAAACCCCCATGAGAATGGATAAGAGCACCGAGTCAATATAAATGAAAAAGAAGACCAAGAGCTGATCCTTCAGGGCCAAGCAACATTTAGCAGTTGAACAGTAAGGAAAAATGAGCAAAGGAGGCAGAATGGACAGTGAAGGAGAAAATCCTCAAGAATACAGATTCCCAAAACCACAGTAAAGACAGGTTTTTCAAAGGGGAGGCGATGAGCAATAACAAATTATCAGTAAGTTTAAGAAATGCGGTTGGGTTAAAGAGCAAAGTCAGCAGAGTCATGAACATGATCAAATTTACAGCTAAAATAAAAATTTAGACACACAAGAGACAGCATTCCACCACCATGTTTCTTGTTCTTATTTTGTCATTATTCACATCACTATTTCAATAGAGCAGCAAAAAAAAGGCCACATTCAGAATTAAAATAACACAAAAAGTCTATTGAACAAGGTACAAGAAATAAGAGGAACAAGTATGTTTCAACAAAGAATCTAAAGGGAAAGAAAACAAGCACAGAACAGATCTAGAATGCATAGGATCAAATCTATTAAAACTCCTACATGATTTTCAGGTACAAAACTCAGGTACTTAACAAATTTAATTTTTCATTTGTCTCAGGCAAAGTAAAAGTTTTCCAATATTTCCTGTATAAAATTATAAGTGAAAGGGAGAGATATACATTAAGCAATTACAAATTAAAAAAAAGCATAACTCCAAACTAACACTTTTAAAAAATAAATACACTACAAAAATTAAAATTTACCTCAAATTCATGATGGTTCCAGGAGATAACATTAGCACTACCAAGCTCTCTATCAATATTAAATGCTCTCATTTCAGATTCAAGACTATCTCTCAATTCTTCTCGTGTTTTGAAATTCCAAATTAAGTTTGACCTGGCATGGTCCTGACCAAACCTAGATATACATGTAATCAGAAAATAGTGGGAAGCAATAAATAATTTTAAAAATCTACAAATCTGCCTAACAATAACTTATAATAAGCAACAGGAGAATAAATAAACTTTAGCAAACATAAATAAAGAAAATAAAATCTCTGTAAAGTTAGTATAGTAAAATATTAATAGTAAAATTTCAATCACAGGTATACAAGTGCTCATTGTAAAATTCTTTTACCTTTTCGGTACATTTGAAAGTTTTCATTATAAAATGGTGAGGGGGAAAAATGAAGCCAAACCATAAAACAAATCTGTATGGATTTCAAAACAAGGAACTGATACTTTAATTTTAATATTTATTGTTAATATAAATTAAGAAAAGAATTATAAATAGATGACATTACAGGTTGGGGATAAGAATTTCTGGATAATTGAGTGTGGAAGTGTGTGGGATGAGCAACATTCCAGATTAGAACCTTACTAACTATCCAAGAAAAAATACTACTAAACTGCCAACCTCTGATAGATATTTTCAAAATACCTTTCTTTTATTCCTGGAATTATTTAACTATCATAATAAATTTGAACTCAAGTCTGAACTAAGGGTGGGTGGGCTTCCTACCATTCACTTTTAACCTGCAATCCTCCTAAAAAGTCTGATACCAGAATTTCAAGGAAATTTTAGGGAGGGCAACACAACTGAGAAATTCCAGAAGAAGAAAACCAAGGAATATTCTTAAGGCCATATTATAAACACACTACACTCATAAGGTACTGTGGGAAGATTCTAAAGCACTTATTTTCCCCTATATAATCAATAGCAGCTTCCAGACTGAGTAGTGTGAATTATCTCAAAAAAGTTTTTGCAAACTCCACCAAATGTTTCAAAGTCCTTCAATGTGTGTATAACTGTGAGTGTGTGGGAAGGGTGTTAAGATGGAGGATGCTGAGATGAAACAGTAGATGGGGAAGAGAGGCTACCATGGAGAAGGCAATGGCACCCCACTCATGGATGGAGGAGCCTGGTAGGCTGCAGTCCATGGGGTCGCTAAGAGTTGGACATGACTGAGCGACTTCACTTTCACTTTTATGCATCGGAGAAGAAAATGGCAACCCACTCCAGTGTTCTTGCCTGGAGAAGCCCAGGGACGTGGGAGCCTGGTGGGCTGCTGTCTATGGGGTCGCACAGAGTCAGACACGACTGAAGTGACTTAGCAGCAGCAGCAGAGTCTACCATATTAGAAAGGCTGGAAAAGTATATGAGGTCAGCTCCCTGGATGTCCATTTCCCACAAGTCTCCTTATGTTTTCATCATCCAGCTCTTTTAAGACTGTATTTCCAACAAGGCTTAAAGAAGTTACAGTTATATCTAAGCCACAATAAAGTGTTTTAAAGTAACCATCTCTAAGCCTTAATAATTCTAAAAGTTCTTTTGGGTCATCAGACTACCAACACTCTACAGAAAGTCTTAATTTTATGAAAGCATCACTAATCATACCAATCTTTCTTTTTTAATCATACCAAACTTAACAGCTATAATTCTTCACCCTGATAGCATAAAAAATACCTATAGCATAAAGCACTGCATTCAGGCAAAAACAAAGAAACAAAGAAAAAATTGTCATGATTTTTCTAAGACCAATGCTAAATTTAATTAACTGGAAAAGAGGCCTAAAGTTTACCTATAATAGAAGAGATCCCAGTTTGCTTCTATTTTTATTCTTTGTCTTCTCTTTCGAAGAACTACTGGCTTTTGATTTATATTCTGGAAAAGAAAAAAATGTCATAGTGCTCAATCAGGAACTATTTAAATAAGCTCAGTGAGAATCTCATTATTTTGTAAGTGATGAGAAACATTTCCATTATCAAATTTTGGCAGAGACAAAATTAATGAGACAGAATCTATAAAATATAGAATATGAGATTATATCACAATGTATTTATAATACTTTGTCAGCATGTATTACTATAGTGTTGCTGAAATAGTTTCCATGTAGCCTGAAATTATTTTTTCAAATCCAAACTTTGTTAATAACAGTGAAAAACAGGTGACTTATTTTAAACATTTACATGCAGTTAATATACAAATCATATCATAGCAAAAAAATAAACACAAAAGATTAGAGGTTACTAAATTGCTACCAAAGACAAGAGGAACAAGTATAAATTGAAATAGCTGATGGACAAAAACTAAGTAGCTATATTCATATACATGTGAAATACAACTTGAATTCAATTTACTAAACAAAGAATATCAAAGACAACTTCACATACCAGGCAGTTTAGTGTATTTCATACATGTAGCAGGGACTTAAACTCATCATGTTGTTTCTGTCCTGAATTTAATTGTTAAAAGGGGGGAAAATTTTTTTAAATAAAAATGAGTGAGCCTATATATCTACACTATCTCTATTACACAAATTCTGCAAGGATGCCATCAGTAAAAATTATCTTTAAGACTAAAGGCCCACCTACTTCTCTAAAGACTATGAACCAAATTTTAGGCAGTCATAAACGTATCTGAGAATTCAAAGAAAGTTATGGTCATATTTCACAGAAAGGCACATACATAAGGTTTATAACTGGAGGGGAAGATTTCAAAGATTTCTTGGAAGTCTGAAGGTTAAGAACCTTTGTTCTAAGTAAAATATGTAGATATCAATCATGAAATACTAATCGTCAATATGACTTTCTAAAAGTAGAAAGCAGCATAGATTAAAACATGAAAGTCAGTAACTTCATTAAGGAAGTGGCAAACTATATAAAATAAACCAATAAAACAGAGTAGATATCACAGAAAGAATAAAGGCAAAGTAGTAAATTTTAAAAAGTAAATGCTGTTTGAAATATAAAACATATTGACTGAAGAAATACTCCCTACAAATTTTAATTCTATGCATTATCATGAAAACTAATGTTAGGTGACTTGAATACAGTATATAAATAGCTCAAAATTTTAGTTTTAAGGACAAACCTTTCCTTAAAACCTCTAATTAAGTAATACTATCTTCAATTTCCCCTGCCCTCAGGACAAAAAGCTGGGAGTCTAGAATTATAAAAATGTAAACACTATGCAGAAAAAGGACAACCAGCTTGTCATAAACTAAGCTAATTTAGAGATGTAGGTTAAAAGCTCTAAGTGGCTAAACAAACCCCTAAACTGTAAAAAAAATTTACATAACATAAATAAGAAAAAACCAATTCTATACATTAGCCAAAGGTTATTATTAACACAACACAGAACATCAGAAATGGAACTGACTTTCTAAACATTCTGATTACATAAGAAATGCAGGTCATTTTAAGACTAAATAGTTAATCTGGACAATGATTAATTTTCAGACTTTAGTTGAAGCTCATTAATTACATATTTTGATATTAATGTTTCCATGAATAAAGTAGTCACAAAGATTATTCACTGTTTTATAAAGAAATTAATGTTGAAAACAGTACTCTGGCAGAAATAATTAGTTTACTACCACAATAATTTACTGACTAGCATATTAATATTTGGTGTCATTATTTGCTTAGCACTTTAGGTAATATCTCATGTAAATGAAACCAACTAACTGATAAAACATTATTGAAAATAAAAATATTTCTTTTCCATCTTAATTCTTACCTTTAAATAATAGATGCCATTCACATTTCTAGCTAAAATAGCTTTGTGTTCAATTTTATACTGGATAAATGTTATATATGAAATCTGATGCAAAAACTTATTTTCTGTATAATTACACCCAACAGCTTGAAACAAGTATTACTTCAGCAATGGGTTTAACTACTTGAACCCAGAAGCTTGCTATTTTTAATAACTATGAAAATCGTTCATATCTAAAGCCTTTCAATTTTCAAATGCTATAGCAATATTATCATGACATGTATTGCCTTTTATTATACGTACTTTTAATACTAACTTCCTTGTGCATCAAAGCAACCTCAAAGGACAGAGATAAGAGGTACTGCTATTCTGATTTTATGAAAAAGGAAAATAAAATTCTGAAAACCCTTAACTTACCATATGGGTTAGTAAGTGACAGAACCAGGCTCAGATGTAGGTTAACCAATTCAAAGTTCAGTCTTTTTACTATCCTAGACATTTGAAAGCCTATCTATTGATTCTTTATAGTGATATGTCACTCATTCAAATTAACATTAACTCATTATGCTCAAGTTCTAAAGAACTGAATTTTGGTCTCAATTTCAGATAGACACATAAGATAATAATATTTCTGTTCTGGTGCACCTGATGCCTTAAGTTTAGACATTCTGGAAATTCGTTAAGAAACCTATTTATTTTTAGAGACATATTATTTTCCTTGAATAAGAAAACAGCTACCTTAAATAAAGAGATGGTTCAAGAGAAAGAATATAAACATGGTCAACAAAATCTGAGATCAAGTCAACTTTTACATGAAACCTTAAACCATTTTCAACCACGGTACATTCCATCTTAGATAGAAGGATGAACATTACTGGATGAGGTTCTCTAGCACATACTACATGCTGAAGAATGAAACAAACTGTTTCAGATCTGACCTTGATTTGAAGAAGTAATAATGAAATTTAAGTACATACAGTAAATTTAACAATGTTAATCTTATTTTCAAAATACTTGTCTCAAAAAAGCTAAACAAGAAGGGCAGTTTTATTTCAATAGATAACAAAACAAAGTTCAGACAAGGAAGGAAAAAGATACATATGAAATTAAAAGTGTGGACACTGTTCAGTTATGGAAGAAAAATTAAGAGTGAAAAGAGAAAGTGGCAGTTGCTCAGTTATGTTCGACTTTTCGTGACCCCGTGGACTAGAGCCTGCAAGGCTCCACTGTCAAGGACCGGCGCCCACCAGACTCCTCTGTCCATGAATTCTTCAAGAAAGAATACTGAAGTGGGTTCCCATGCTCTTCTCCAGGGGATCTTCCCAACCAGGGATTGAATCCAGGTCTCTCACACTGCAGGCAGATTCTTTACCATCTGAGCCACCAGGGAAACCCAAGAGTGGAATTTTATATTAAATGATTAAAATCCTAACCACTGATTCATGAAACTATGAATTAAGAAGAATTTATATAAAACATAATCAGAACTAGGTGACGTATCTTTTCAGGTGTTCCGTCAAAAGTATCTGACTACCATTTCTATGAACAGTGACAACTGAAGTAACCTAGGATACATGGAAGTCTTAGAAGTTCAGAAGAAGACTTTATTTTTACCTCTTTTTGTGCAATGCCCATTCTATCCCTCCAGTGCATTAAGACAAGATCCACTTTTTCTTTGGCAAATTTTTCAACTTCTTTAGCAGCTTTTCCAGCTAGTCTTTGCCACTCTGGAACTTTATTAAATTTTCCATACTGATCCTATTAAATAATGTTGAATTCGATTACAGTCCTATATTTGTGAATTTATTTTAAAAATATAATTAGAGTGAGTCACACTATTTTACATGATTAAACAAATACTCAGAAAAAAAAAAAAAAACAGTGGAAAAACAAAGTGAACATTTCCACAACATATTATATATTTTGTCCAAGAAATCTTAAATTTTCTATTTTACAAAATGAATATTTTAGAGGGATAGCAAGATATTAAGTGGGAGATGGGTGCAGACAGAGAAATGAGGTGAAGAAAGGAAACAAACACATTCTAATTGTTATTATATGACATCATTACAACAGCATATCTTGAAAGTCATTAAGTAATTTTCTCAAAGATAGCCACCAGTAATAATTAAGACTGCTTTGTAAAGGAAAAAAAGCCCTACTTAGATTAATTTTTTCAGTGTTAGCCTCTTTCACCATTTATCAATTATATATTATGTGTTAATATCACTTTATAAATTTGAAACAAATTTTTAAAAAATCCATTATTTAATGTGCCTATATGCTGTTAGAGAAAAAAATACAAGATAATTACTATTCATAAAATTAGATTCTGGTGATAACTTAATTCTAAAGAACTGTACACTAAAAATAGGTTAAATTTTGGGGATGTAAATTTTACTTCACTAAAGCTGTTAATAGTAATAACTTAAAGGAATACTACTAATTAAGTGTTTCACAAAAAAGTACTCTTTCATACTGAAAAAACACTTATGACAAGGATATTTACCATTGCTATTTTCACATTATCTCTAACGTGCATCCTATCAGTATCCTTCTCAGGAACTGGATCGGAGCTGTCCAAGTATGCCAGCAAGCCTGGGGGCTAAAAACAACAATAAAAAACAAGATATACAATCCATTTTCAAAACAACTGCACACACAAAATCTAGCCTTCAAACACCAAATAAATTAATATGATGACTTAGCTTGAATGGGCGAATTTAATTCAGACAATCACTGTACCTACTACTGTGGGCAAGAATCCCTTAGAAGCAATGGAGTAGCCCTAACAGTCAACAAAAGAGTCCGAAATGCAGTAAGTACTTCGGTGCAATCTCAAAAACAAAACAATGATCTCTGTTCGTTTCCAAGGCAAATCCATTCAATATCACAGTTACCCAAGTATATGCCCCAAACACTAATGCCGAAAAAGCTGAACGGTTCTATGAAGACCTACAAGACCTTCTAGACTTAAGACCAAAAAAGAGATGCTCTTTTCATCACAGAGGACTGGTATGCAAAAGTAGGAAGTCAAGAGATACCTGGAGTAACAGGCAAATTTGGCCTTGGAGTACACAAAGAAGCAGGGCAAAGGCTAACAAGAGTTTTGCCAAGAGAATCCATGGGTCACAGCAAACACCCTCTTCCAACAACACAGAGACGACTCTACACATGGACATCACCAGATGGTCAATACCAAAATCAGATTGATTATATTCTTTGCAGCCAAAGATGGAGAAGCTCTATACAGTCAGCAAAAACAAGACCAGGAGCTAACTGTGGCTCAGGTGAATTCCCTATTGCAAAATTCAGACTTAAATTGAAGAAAGTAGGGAAAACTACTAGACCACTCAGATTTGACCTAAATCAAATACCTTATGATTATACAGTGGAAGTGACAAATAGATTCAAGGGATTAGATCTGATAGACAGAGTGCCTGAAGAACTATGGATGGAGGTTCGTGACACTGTACAGAAGGCAAAGATCAAAACCATCCCCAAGAAGAAGAAACGCAAAAAGGCAAAATGGCTGTCTGAGGAGACCTCACAAATAGCTGAGAAAAGAAGAGAAGGTAAAGGCAAAGGAGAAAAGGAAAGATACACCCATCTGAATGCAGAGTTCCAAAGAATAGCAAGAAGAGATAAGAAAGCCTTCCTCAGTGATCACTGCAAAGAAATAGAGGAAAACAACAGAATGGGTAGGACTAGAGATCTCTTCAGGAAAATTATAGAGATACCAAGGGAACATTTCATGCAAAGATGGGCTCAATAAAGGACAGAAATGGTATGGACCTAATAGAAAAAGAAGATACTAAAAAGAGGTGGCAAGAATACACAAAAGAACTATATAAAAAATGTCTTCATGACCCAGATAACCACGATGGTGTGACACTCACCTAGAGCCAGACATCCTGGAGTGTGAAGTCAAGTGGGCCTCAGGAAGTATTACTACAAACAAAGCTAGTGGAGGTGATGGAATTCCAGTTGAGCTATTTCAGATCCTAAAAGATGATGCTGTGAAAATGCTGCACTCAATATGCCAGCAAATTTGGAAAACTCAGCAGTGGCCACAGGACTGGAAAAGGTCAGTTTTCATTCCAATCCCAAACGAAGGTAATGCCAAACAAAGTTAAAACTACCACACAATTACATTCATCTTATACGCTAGCAAAGTAATGCTCAAAATTCTCCAAGCCAGGCTTCAATAGTACATAAACTGTGAACTTCCAGATGTTCAAGCTGGATTTAGAAAAGGAAGAGGAACCAGAGATCAAATTGTTAACATCCGCTGGATCATCAGAAAAGTAAGGGAGTTCCAGAAAAACATCTACTTCTGCTTTACTGACTATGCCAAAGTCTTTGACTGTGTGGATCACAACAAACTGCGCAAAATTCCTCAAGAGATGGAAATACCGGACCACCTCATCTGCCTTCTGAGAAATCTGTATGCAGGTCAAGAAGCAATAGCTAGAACCGGACATGGAACAACAGACTGGTTCCAAATTGGGAAAGCAGTATGTCAAGGCTATATATTGTCACCCTGCTTATTAAACTTATATGCAGAGTACATCATATAAAATATGTTAGGCTGGATGAAGCAAAAGCTGGAATCAAGATTGCCAGGAGAAATATCAATAACCTCAGATATGCAGATGACACCACCCTTATGGCAGAAAGGGAAGAAGAACTAAAGAGTCCCTCAATGAAAGTGAAAAAGGAAAGTGAAAAAGTTGGCTTAAAACTCAACTTTCAGAAAACTAAGATCATGGCATCAGTCCCATCACTTCATGGCAAATAGATGGAGAAACAATGGAAACAGTGAGAGACTTTATTTTCTTGGGCTTCAAAATTACTGCAGATGATCTGCAGCCATGAAATTAAAAGACGCTTGCTCCTTGGAAGAAAAGTTATGACCAACCTAGACAGCATATTAATAAAGCAGAGACATTACTTTGCCAGCAAAGGTCCATCTAGTCAGAGCTATGGTTTTTCCAGTAGTCGTGTATGGATGTGAGAGTTGGACTATAAAGAAAGATGAGTACCAAAGAATTGATGCTTTTGAACTGTGGTGTTGGAGAAGACTCTTGAGAGTCCCTTGGACTGCAAGGAGATCTAACCAGTGAATCCTAAAGGAAATCAGTCCTGAATATTCATTGGAAGGACTGATGCTGAAGCTGAAATTCCAATACTTTGGCCACCTTATGCAAAGAACTGACTCACTGGAAAAGACCCTGATGCTGGGAAAGTTTGAAGGCAGGAGAAGGGGACGACAGAGGATGAGATGGTTGGAAGGCATCACCTTCTGGATGTACATGAGTTTAAGCAAGCTTTGGGAGTTGGTGATGGAGAGGGAAGCCTGGCATGTCTCAGTCTATGGGGTCGCAAAGAGTTGGACACAACTGATTGACTGAACTGAACTGATGATTTAGCTACTGAGGATAACATTTATTATATGATAACTCCTTTGATTAGTATCTTTTATATTAAAAACAAACAGGTAAACTAAAAAAAAAAACAACAACAACAACCCTTAACCATATAAATAACTTATCAATGAAATTTTATTGGGTAAGAATATATATTCAACCAACTTACCAAAATGCGTTTCAACAAGTTTGTTGCAGTTGCATTATCAGCTGTCCAGAGTCCGACTAAATGTCTACTTAGCTGTCTGAAAAAAGCAGACGTTGAGAAAGGTTTGCTGCTTTATCTCAGCTAGAACAAAAAGGAATTTTTAAGAACAACATATCATGTAAGAAATAAGACTACAGTTAAAAAAAAAAATTCTACCTACTCAATACTCTGTAATAACGTATATGTGAAAATAATCTAAAAAAGAGGTGATATATATATATAACTGAGTCATACTGCTGTACATGTGGATCTAACACAACACCCTAAATCAACTATACTCCAATAAAAATTAAGGAAAAAATCATTCCGATGTTAAATACTAAAAATTAATATTTTAACTTGAGATATATGAGTTAGTATTTCTTCAAATTAAAATGCTTCCTTCTTGAACTCATCAATTTTCAACAGATCTAAATATGAAGAGGTAGGTTCTTACCACATATTTTTAAAGACAGGGAAACAATTAGACTTGATAATATAATTAGTTTGTATTACAAGTCCTGCTATAGTGATCATATCATTCTGGAATTCTTTGGAATTCTGAACATGAGCAAATGTCAACTATGTTCTAATACATACTTCCTGGCAAGGTCAGAGATAGAAAATATTTTCAGTTTTGAAGTCCGAACAAAGACTTAAAAAGCACTTTTGAGCTAAAAGAATATTTTGATTCAAAGTGAGTATCTAAGATTCACATTGAATCTAGGACTCAGTCATTTATTAATCTTAATCCCCACGATGATATCTGTTACCCAGACTGGAAGCTTCTCGTAAACAGGGAATACATTTTATTCACCAGAGACCCTTCTATGCTTTGGTAGGGATTCAACCGCCATTTGCAATAAGAATGAGGATGAATCCTGTGAGGGGAATGACCAAATAACCACTTAAGGGCATATATGTTTCACTACCAGAAGAAAGCAGTTTAATAAGAAAACCCAAACTGTGATTTGTTCTGACACCAAAAAAACAAAAATCACTACTAAAACTGTTTACTCTATGTCTCTCTGGAAGCCTATTAACATACTGAAGTAATAACACATAATTTCCTTCACTGGCATTTGCTAAGTGTCGTATTAATGATTCCTAAAAAGATTTTAATTAGAGATAAGAGATAACATTTTATAGCAGCAATTTATAAAAGATAAAGCAATGTAAATGATAAATAGTATTTCTATTATAATTTGACAGTTTTTCAATATTGTTACTGATCACAGTAGGGAATGCAACTGATTGATTAAACTGATTAATAAAAAGTAAGACAAATAGCAAAGGGCTAGCATAGGGGTTTAATGGAATAAGATATTAAATAGTCTCTACTATGTAATATCTTAGCAAATATATAAGGCAGTACATCAAGGAAATAACCTTTTAATATCTTTTTGTTTTCACAAGCAACACTGAAGACTACTTTTATGCCTAGTATTTTCAAGTAAGGGATGCAGATAGCTTCTCATAATAGTAAAAACAGAAAACTGCTGGCAGAGCAGCATACTACAGTAGCTAATAACCAAACATAGGTGATAAATACATGAAATTTTATTTCTACAATAAAGTAAGCATAAGTCAGCTATTTACACTATTATTTTAAAAAGCCAAAAAGAACATGATTAAAGTATTACGTCAAGAATTATAAAGAAGAATTAAAAGAGCCGGAATTCATACAGCAGGGAGTAAACAGATTTGTGTGTTTCCTCATATTTGAAGGATTTTTTTAAAAGAGATGATTTACGTAAGGGAAACCCTTTAACTGCAAGAGACTTAGGATAGGCTTGATTAGGTAAGGCTGGCTAGATAATTAAGTTTTCTTTTTTCTTAGAGTACCTAACAGACCAAAGTTATTTAAAAATCACTAGGTGGGTCATCTACATACAAGATAACCAGGAGGAAATGTAAGGAGAAAAGCCTTGGGGACATGTGGTTCTAGTTCCGTCAGCTACAAAGCACTCTTTTCCATGTTCCAGTCCCATGACTATGCGGTGTAGAGCTGGATGAGCAGAGAGTGGGGGGAAAAAAGCAGTTTTATTTTTTTCCTCCCCAGTTATGCAGGGACATGGACAATGATCTTTTGGGTACAATCTTTCCATAAGGAAAGGACAAGAACTAGGTGAATCAAAAGAAAATGAAACATCTGTGTAATCCAAACACTCTGTTTTATGTAATATCTGAACCCCTCCTCTAAACAAGTTAACTGATAGCAAATTAAATTTAACCTACCTATTTGTAAGCATCCTTTGATCTGAGCTTATTGTAAACATCGCAGTATGCAAGTGTCGAGGTAAGGCACCTTCACTTAGGGCAAGCTCCTGCATTTTTGTGGCAATTTCTTTGTCACCTTCCTTTGGAAAAAGGGTAAGATGATCCCTAAAGCAACAATCTAAAGCAAGCTATTTTAATTTTGTTAATTTTACATCTCTAGATAAAATAATTATTCAGTATACAATGTAATAAAAAATTAAATATGCAACTCCAATTATCTGAAAATAACATAGGTGAATAAAATTATAAGTTATTTAAAAACATTATTTGCCTTTGGAATAAGGTTTTAATGTTCCAAGATATAGTTATCTCATGAATTATACATTGCTTAACTTTAAAATTAGGTTCATTCCTTGAGTATATATCAGCCAATGAAGGGGAGAGGTGACTTACAGAAATCAGTAACTCCTACCAAAGGCATCTGCAAACCTGCTTGCTCTTGTTGGCAAAGATATATTCACTTTTATGGTGAATACAATTCTTTATTTTTTTTTTAAAAGAATGATGTGATGTTGAGGTAGTTCTTTGTATTCTTATTTCACTCTGCTTATTTAGACTTACTTTCACAAAAGGGTAGGATAGATAGGACTACTAATCAAAGATAAACAGAGCTATGAATTAAGCAAGCACTGTGATATTTAAGATGTGTGAAAAAGTAAAAATACAATGTTACTGAAAAAAAGTACAAGTATATAGTATAACTGAAGATTCAGAAGTATACAAATGTACATGCAGTATGAATATGTACATATACCATTTGATACAAATGAATGTAGTATGTATATAAATATACATAGTATGTATATGTACATATATAATTTTGAACATGGTCTGAGAGGAAATTCACCAGAAAACTAACAGCTGTTGTCTCTGGATGGTAAAAATACAGGTGATTTATTTCTTCCTTGTGTTTTTTCTGAAAAACCCAATACTTCTTAAAAAGATCATACACTGCTTTTACAATCAGAAAATAGCAACTTAAGATATTTGCCAGGATTTCAGTGTAAATTAAAAAAGCCTCCCTATACAGACACTGCTCTAGTAACTGGCTAGGAATCTGACACCTGTGGCTTGTACTGAAGTCAAAATGGCCTTTTGGTCATATCTGCCACTCATTAAATATTTCTGAATGAATGGCAATATATTAATGGATCAAATCCAGGAAGACTCATTGGTATGGTCTCATGGTCCTAACTGTCCTTGGCGACTTCAAACTATGTAAGTGAGAGATGTGGCATTTACTTTGGAAGCTAATATTAAGCATAGAACCTATTAGCTGAAGGGGGACAATTCACTTTTATTTCATGAATACACTAAAAATGCAAATAAACTTTGATGTTCCAACCAATCTAAGTCTATATATAATTTTCAATAGCTGTTTAACAGTATACTAATACTGTGCTTATTATTTAGCTACTTGTTATATTTATGAACTATAATGGCAGAGTTTTTTGACAAAGAGAGCATTCTTACATTTTATCCAATTATGACAACAAAAGTATATAAAAGCCATTAAACTTATATTGTAAACATCCAGTATGTAAGTTCATATTAATAGCCATGATCTCATCTTCTAAAAAATATCTATCTATACAAAGTCGCTCAATTGTATTTTACTCTTTGTGACCCCAAGGACTGTAGCCTGCCAGGCTCCTCTGTCCATGGAATTCTCCAGGTCTGAATACTGGAGTGGGTAGTCATTCCCTTCTCCAGGGGATCTTCCCAATTGAGGGATCGAACCCAGATCACCCACAGGGCAGGCGGCTTCTTCACAATCTGAGCCACCAGGGAAGCCCAAGTAAACTGGAGTGGGTAGCCTGTCCCTTCTCCAGGGGATCTTCCCAACCCAGGAATTGAACTGGGGTCTCCTACATTGCAAGTGGATTCCTTCTTTCCCACCTGAGCTACCAGCTGAGCCCCAGAAAAAACACATAAGGCTAAAGCAACTATCCTGCAGAAGCAAGAGTTCATGTCCAACAATATCATGTCCTGATCTCTGGGGCTTAAATATATATGCAGGTTAGCATGAGAAACTTTGTGTTTCAATATTTATTTAATACTACTTGGCTATAACTAACTCCATTAATAGATTACCATATAGACTTAGTACCTGAATGAAGTTTCAATACCATCACCACTACCATCCATAAAAGAGAGGAAGAGAGAAACAATGCTAACTATTCTTTTAAAATAAAACAAATAATGGAGGACCACAAAAATTCATTTGCTCTAAATCTACTTACTTAAGAACTTTAAATTCTTAGTTTATTATTGAAGGATTGTTGTTGCAAGTAGTTTAAAAGTAATATAAACATTTAAAATTACTTTTCTTACCCAGAAATACTGCATATTTCCCATAAAAGACTGAAAGTAACTTTGTCAACCCAAGTTAAAAGAGCCAATCAACATTCAAGTAAGTTGAACTTTCAAAATTGTTTTCTCACCTCTATTATTGCCTTCATAACCAATCCAGCTCCCTTTATAATTGCCATGGAAGGATGCTTTAAAA
The DNA here is from genome assembly GCF_002263795.3 of Bos taurus. NCBI lineage: Eukaryota > Metazoa > Chordata > Mammalia > Artiodactyla > Bovidae > Bos > Bos taurus. The sequence goes on from NC_037328.1 coordinate 137,140,598, forward strand.
TAGGAAGAAAAAAGTATCACAGAATAAAAGAGTTTTATTCCAACATATTTAGGGGTTGCTCTTAAGAGGGATACACAGTTTTATGCAAGGTATTAAGTCATAAAATTGAAAGTGAAACCCTTTCACCCTTTCAAGCCATAAAATTAGTACAAAGCTACATCTCAAAGTCAGTTCACAGTATGGTTTAAAAATTTTAGGTATTCTTACAATATACCTTTACAGATACTACAGAGAGTTTACAGAAGTAGAAACAGCTAGTACTAATGTGAATAATTATATATATTCTACTTATTGGAATGATAAATATAAAATAATTATGATATTAACATAACAGAAATAGACATTTATAAATATAAATATCATATATACACATGTGCATAATAAACATGATGGCATTATATGAAATAAATGTTTTCAATTGCTCATGAAAGGCCCTGCTAAAGCTCACCTTAATATTTGGAAATTTATAAAGAAAAGAGAACTTTGAGTTGATCACAGGAAAAAAATCAGTTTTCCACTACTTTTAAGATGGAAAAGATGGGCAACAGAGTCAAATATTGATCAAAAGCCATCAATAGAGCTCTACATGAAACATTAAGAAATCAGTGAAATATTCTAATACTATAACATACTAGGCTGTATTTATTTAGATTACCACAGAAGCACACATACATTATTTTATAAACAAACTGACCAAAAAGTGGTTCTCTCGGATTAGTTGTTACCTGATAAAAGTGTAAGCTCTCACCTGAAAGAGTTTAAAGAGTGTTCTTCCATTGGATGCTACCATCTCCAAGAGCATATCGAACTGCTGCCCTTCTGTTGTCTCACTATATGGAGCACACAGGGCAAAAGTAAGGAAGTCCAAGAGTGAACTAATAACTAGGGCACCAGTCCCATGATCCTGAAACAAAGTAACATATTACCTTGGCTTAGTGCAGAGAGCTTCACAGCTAATAATGGGTTTTTTTCTGTTATCCTATTATGTGAGAAGTAAACATTTAATTTACCAAAATGAATTTTAGAGTGCTCTCAACATGAGTACTACTGGAAGCAGTACTTGTTTTACTAATGTAGTATATCCAGTGCTTACCTTATCTCAGGAAGAAAACAGTTAAAATTCAGTCAAATTTCAAGAGAATAACCAAGACTCCTCAAACATGTATAACTAATGTTAATGCATATTTGTATAAAAGGCAATCTTGGACAAAACCTGCAAAGCTCTAGCAATCTGTTCATATTCCTTCTAGATGTTACAGACTGCCCATCTCCAAAACTGTTAACCAATGATTGAGGAATAAAAAAATTTTTTTAAGCAAATTATTTCATAATGACATTTTTAAAGCGAGCAGAAAAGTAAAAATCTGGTATATAACTAAAAAGTTAAAGGCTTTGTAATTTATCCTTTCCTAAATAATTAAATAGCCTTAAGACACTATTTTATAGTAATAAAATAAGTAAGTGAGCAAGCTGAACTGTAACCAATACTGAAATGAGGGCCACAATTTAAAACAAAACAGAACAAAAACTGTCCATGTTGTATTTTCAGAACATCCTCAATCTCTATGGTATCACTCATTACAAATTTAATTTTAACTCACCACATGGGAATTAAATTTCTCCAGTAAGTTTTCCAGAAACTTCTTTGAAGAGAGAAGAGAAGCTTTGTTTAGCTGTTCTTGTCTTAAGTCATAGTCATCATGCATGGGCTATTGATTAAAAACAGTGATAAATTCATAAGCAGTTGTATCACATAAATGCTATTTATGAAGAGTACTCAGTGAACACTGAAAGAACTAAAAACTACATCCTTTAAATTTAAGGCAGAAAGGAAACTTGTGATAAGAAAAGCAAGCAGAAATGATGATTTCTACTGGGTCTGATGAGACTGTGGATAATTTGCCTAAGCGTAAATAGTACTGCAAGGGTACTTTTGAGAGAATAAGTCACAGATCTCCCTCTTAAAAAGCAAATAACACCCATTCTGCCTCCCACAATTTTATACTATAAATTTGAAACTATAAACTTAGCATTTTAAAGTAAGTACATTTTAAAGTAAGTACTAAAATTAACACCAAATACTTCCTTGTCTCAAGATGATCCACTTTTGACAGTTGGAATAAACTAAGAGCATAAAAAGGATTCCAGCATGATAGTTAGGAGTAAAGATCAAATTCTAATTCTGGTAATGACTTTAGCCAACCTTCAGTTCAGTTTAGTCGCTCAGTTGTGTCCGACTTTTTGCGACCCCATGAATAGCAGGATGCCAGGCCTCCCTGTCCATCACCAACTCCCAGAGTTCACTCAAATCCATGTCCATTGAGTAGGTGATGCCATCCACCCATCTCATCCTCTGCCGTCCCCTTCTCCTTCTGCCTCCAATCCCTCTCAGAATTAGAGTCTTTTCCAATAAGTCAATGCTTCACATGAGGTGGCCAAAGGATTGGAGTTTCAGCTTCAGCATCACTGCTTCCAATGAATACCCAGGACTGAACTCCTTTAGAATGGACTGGTTGGATCTCCTTGCAGTCCAAGAGATGCTCAAGAGTCTTCTCCAACACCACAGTTCAAAAGCATCAATTCTTCAGCGCTCAGCTTTCTTCACAGTCCAACTCTCATGTCCATACATGACTACTGGAAAAACCATAGCCTTGACTAGACGTACGTTTATTGACAAATACCTCTGCTTTTTAATATGCTATCTAGGTTGGGCATAACTTTCCTTCCAAGGAATAAGCATCTTTTAATTTCATATCTGAAATCACCATCTGCAGTGATTTTGGAGCCCCCAAAAATAAACTCTGGCACTGTTTCCCCTGTTTCCCCATCTATTTCCCATGAAGTGATGGGACCAGATGCCATGATCTTTGTTTTTGGAATGCTGAGCTTTAAGCCAACTTTTTCACTCTCCACTTTCATTTTCATCAAGAAGCTTTTGAGTTCCTCTTCACTTTCTGCCATAAGGGTGGTGTCATCTGCATATCTGAGGTTATTGATATTTCTCCCAGCAATCTTGATTCCAGCTTGTGCTTTCTCCAGCCCAGCGTTTCTCATGATGTACTCTGCATATAAGTTAAAAACCAGGATGATAATATACAGCCTTGACGTACTCCTTTTCCTATCTGGAACCAGTCTGTTGTTCCATGTCCAGTTCTAACTGTTGCTTCCTGACCTTCATACAGGTTTCTCAGGAGGCAGGTCAGGCGGTCTGGTATTCCCATCTCTTTCAGAATTTTCCACAGTTTATTGTGATCCACACAGTCAAAGGCTTTGGCATAATCAATAAAGCAGAAATAGATGTTTTTTTGGAACTCTCTTGCTTTTTGGATGATCCAGCGGATGTTGGCAATTTGATCTCTGGTTCCTCTGCCTTTTCTAAAACCAGCTGGAACACCTGGAAGTTCAGGGTTCACGTATTGCTGAAGCCTGGCTTGGAGAATTTTGAGTATGACTTTACTAGCATGTGAGATGAGTGCAACTGTGTGGTAGTTTGAGCATTCTTTGGCATTGCCTGTCTTTGGGATTGGAATGAAAACTGACCTTTTCCAGTCCTGTGGCCACTGCTGAGTTTTCCAAATTTGCTGGCATATTGAGTACAGCACTTTCATAGCATCATCTTCCAGGATTTGAAATAGCTCAACTGGAATTCCATCACTCCACTAGCTTTGTTTGTAGCCAACCTTAGACACAGTTAAATTACTTTAACTCTCTCAGTTTCATTTTCCTCAGTTATAAAGAGGGAATAAAAATACTTCCCTTATTGGATTATTATGAAGCTCAAATGAGATAATTCATCCAAAATTATTCAACACTACTATTACTTTTTGTTCTAGTGTTTCCACGAATTCTTTTTAAAATTAATTTATGCACTTTTGTCTGTTCTGGGTTTTCATTGTTCTGCACAGTCTTTCTCTAGTTGTAGCGAATTGGGGGGGCTACTCTCTAGTTGTACACAGGCTTCTCGTCAGGGCGGCTTCTCTTGTTGTGGAGCACTGGCTCTAGGGACCATGGACTTCAGTAGTTGCGGCTTGCGGAATCCAGAGAGTGTGGGGTTCAGTAACTGTTGAGCAGGGACTTAGCTGCCCTGTGGCAGCTAAGTGGAATCTTCCTTACCAAGAATCGAATCAGGTCCACTGCATTGGCAGGTGAATTCTTAACCACTAGATCACCAGGGAAGTCCTTCACCAATTCTTTAATGGAATTACTTTTAATAAAGATAATAAAATCCACTTTGGGAATAAATGCAAGGTTTTGTACAAGTGATATTATACAAGGTTTTATACAAGGGCTTCCCTGCTGGCTCAGACAGTAAAGAATCTGTCTGAGATGCAGGAGGCCTGGGTTCATTCTCTGGGTTGGGAAGATCCCCTGAAGAAGGAAATGGCTACCCACTCCAGTATTCTTGCCTGGAGAATCCCATGGACAGTGGAGCCTGACGGACTACAGTCCATGGGGTTGCAGAGAGTAAGACACAACAGAGCAACTAACACATTCAAGTGATTACTTATACTTAATGTATACCATTAAGTCTGCCTAAAATACTTACTATAAGGAACATATACTCTACACAAAATTGAAATAAACCAAAAATTTCAGTTTTACAGCTTTCTCCCCACAATAAGCTGTCTGCAAGTTAGAGTTTTACCTCGCAAACCGGTTTCAAATGTGCCTTCTTTAGTCCATCCTACTTCAGCATTTCGTTTCTTACATGATAATTTGCTCTCCATGCCTCTAACTTGACCTCTAATCTATACTTCCCATACCATCCATGAATTTCCTAAAATTCCACAACTGACATGTTACCATTCCTCTGTTGAAAAAATCAGTTGTTCTTTAGCATGCAAAACTAGCTTCCTTGATACAAAAGACTTTTAATGGTCTCTGCACACATCTCTAGCTCTAACTCCTAAACCTGTGTGCCTACATTCATGTTATGATCCACTCATATTCAATTATTTTTCGTTTCCCAAATAAACTTTTGCATATGCTAATTATTCTTCCTGCCTCTTGAGAAACCTGTATACAGGTCAGGAAGCAACAATTAGAACTAGACGTGGAACAACAGACTGGTTCCAAATAGGAAAAGGAGTAAGTCAAGGCTGTATATTGTCACCCTGCTTATTTAACTTATATGCAGAGTACATCATGCAAAATGCTGGGCTGGAGGAAACACAAGCTGGAATCAAGATTGCTAGGAGAAATATCAATAACCTCAGATATGCAGATGACACCACCCTTATGGCAGAAAGGGAAGAACTAAAGAGCCTCTTAATGAAAGTGAAAGAAGAAAGTGAAAAAGTTGGCCTAAAGCTCAACATTCAGAAAACTAAGATCATGGCATCCGGACCCATCACTTCATGGCAAACAGATGGGGAAACAGTGGAAACAGTGACTAACTTTATTTCTCTGGGCTCCAAAATCACTGTGGATAGTGACTGCAGCCATGAAATTAAAACACACTTACTCCTTGGAAGGAAAGTTATGACCAACCTAGACAGCATATTAAAAACCAGGGACATACTTTACCAAAAATGGTCCGTCTAGTCAAGGCTATGGTTTTTCCAGTAGTCATGTATGGATATGAGAGTTGGACTGTGAAGAAAGCTGAGTGCCGAAGAATTGATGCTTTTGAACTGAGGTGTTGGAGAAGACTCTTGAGAGTCCCTTGGACTGCAAGGAGATCCAACCAGTCCATTCTAAAGGAGTTTAGTCCTGGGTGAACTCAAGCTGAACTCCAGTACTTTGGCCACCTGATGCAGAGAGCTGACTCACTGGAAAAGACCCTGATGCTGGGAAAACTTGAGGGCAGGAGGAGAAGGGGACGACAGAGGATGAGATGGTTGGATGGCATCACCGACACAATGGACATGGGTTTGGGTGAACTCTGGGAGTTGGTGATGGACAGAGAGGCCTGGAGTGCTGTGGTTCATGAGGTCGCAAAGAGTCGGACACGACTGAGCAACTGAAAACACTGAATTATTCTTCCTTAGGAAAGTCTTCTCACAACTAGAAATATCTACCTGACCTTTAAGATTCAGATCAAGTGTAACATATTCCATAAAGACTAACCTAGAACCTTTTGTCTTCTCATCACAAAATCATAATCAAGTCCTGCTTTTTAGGGATCCCATGGCTCCTACTATGTATACAGTTACATACACATGTGTAGCTCAACATTCAGAAAACTAAGATCATGGCATCTGGACCCATCACTTCATAGCAAATAGATGGGGACAGTGTCAGACTTTATTTTTTTGGGCTCCAAAATCACTGCAGGTGGTGACTGCAGCCATGAAATTAAGACGCTTACTCCTTGGAATGAAAGTTAGGATAAACCTAAATAGCATATTCAAAAGCAGAGACATTACTTTGCCAACAAAGGTTCGTCTAGTCAAGGCTATGGTTTTTCCAGTGGTCATGTATGGATGTGAGAGTTGGACTGGGAAGAAAGCTGAGCACCGAAGAATTGATGCTTTTGAACTGTGGTGTTGGAGAAGACTCTTGAGAGTCCCTTGGACTGCAAGGAGATCCAACCAGTCCATTCTAAAGGAGATCAGTCCTGGGTGTTCTTTGGAAGGAATGATGCTAAAGCTGAAACTCCAGTACTGTGGCCACCTCATGCGAAAAGTTGACTCACTGGAAAAGACTCTGATGCTGGGAGGGATTGGGGGCAGGAGGAGAAGGGGACAACAGAGGATGAGATGGCTGGACGGCATCACTGACTCGATGCAGATGAGTTTGAGTAAACTCCGGGAGTTGGTGATGGACAGGGAGGCCTGGCATGCTGCGATTCGTGGGGTCGAAAACAGTCGGACACGACTGAGCAACTGAAGTGAAGTGAAGTGAACCTTACTAGACTGTTAGCAAATTCAGGGAGGAATTTTTTTTTTCTTTTTTGCTTGAGTCTTTCTCTTTATTTAGCAGGGTACCTCCTTCAAAAGAAACCAAAGAGTTTTTTAAAATTTCCATCAATATGAACTTATGGATTTCTTTTTTTTTTTTTTAATTTTTTTTTTAAACTTTACAATATTGTATTAGTTTTGCCAAATATCGAAATGAATCCGCCACAGGTATACCTGTGTTCCCCATCCTGAACCCTCCTCCCTCCTCCCTCCCCATACCCTCCCTCTGGGTTGTCCCAGTGCACCAGCCCCAAGCATCCAGTATCGTGCATCAAACCTGGACTGGCGACTCGTTTCATACATGATATTATACACATTTCAATGCCATTTTCCCAAATCTCCCCACCTTCTCCCTCTCCCACAGAGTCCATAAGACTGATCTATACATCACAGCAGGATCCTCTATGACCCACCTCCCAGAATATTGGAAGTAAAAGCAAAAGTAAACAAATGGGACCTAATTAAACTTAAAAGCTTCTGCACAACAAAGGAAACTATTAGCAAGGTGAAAAGGCAGCCTTCAGAATGGGAGAAAATAATAGCAAATGAAGCAACTGACAAACAACTAATCTCAAAAATATACAAGCAACTCAGGGAGGAATTTTGTCTTGACATCTTAGTATTTCTTTTTGAAAACAGCACAGTGCCTAGTTTATAGGCTATGCTTAGCTCAGTGGGTAAACAATCTGCCTGCAATGCAGGAGACCTGGGTTTGATCCCTGGATTGGGAAGATCCCCTGGAGAAGGAAATTGCAACCCACTCCAGTATTCTTGCCTGGAGAATCCCATGGACAGAGGAGCCCGGCAGGCTACAGTCCATGGGGTCCCAAGAGTCGGACATGACTTAGTGACTCAACTAACTACTACTACTAAACAAATGTTTACCTGAATAAGTAAATGGCTGTAAGAGCAAGTTAGGAATTATAAAAACACTGAATTTAATTGAAACAATAAAATCTAGGTTTGTGAAAATTGAAACCATCAGTCACATAGATTCAGCTTCCTTGAGAAAAACACCAGTACTTACACACATGAGGGCACAGAGCATATCAACAGCTGCATGGATGACTCCATTGTTGCTCCTCTTGAGTGCTTTTACTACCTTCACTCCAAGACGCTCCCGAAACCTCATGGGACAAAACAATAGCATATAGTAGCAACACCAGAGCATCATACTATTATTTTACTATAAAACTATTACACAGTAAGTTATTTTAAGTTTCTACTACATTACTACAGCAATTACATATTCTGAATCCCATATCTAGAACATAACAGTTTTCATAATTTTTTTCCTTTGGAGGGGCTGGGGTGGGCGGGGGAGCAGTTGAAGGTTGATTAAAGCTAAAAGGCTTGAACTTCCCATTCAAATTCACTAAAACAAGAGTCAGTAATATCATGGGTGAATGTATAAATAAGAGTCAGCAATATCATTTCCATTCATTCATCTTGCTTTTTTATATCTCATGAATAGAAACTACTATACCACCATATTAAAAAGTAACAAGTTTAATCAGATATAAGGAGGTAAATTTGTTGATTATTTGCTATTTTGAGTTTTTCAAATTCTTACTAAAAAAAAAAAAGTTAAGGCAACTTACTTTGGAAGCTGAGTAAAAGCTAGAAAACCAGCTTTGGAAGCCACAAGCCTCCTCACAGCCTGGAACTGACTCTCAAGTTCTGCATTTGAAGCAACAACATCCCCTTCCTGGGACAATAATGCCGTTATGGCATTATTGATCAGTTTTTCTTTGTTTTCTGAGAAGAGACCCTAGGTGAGGAAGAGTATTTCAAAAAAGTTTCTATACCAAAAATTAATGACAATGAACAAATTATGACACAATTTATCTTACATCCTGCGTCACTGCATGCAGAACTCCACTATATGAAATGTTAGCGTTGAACCTGAACACAGCATCTGCAAAGTTGCCATCTGTAAGGAAATGAATGATTCAAAACGATTTAGAGGTCTGCACTGTATTTATTTATTGTTAAGTAGATGGATAGAAATGAAATTATACTTAAATCAATACTTACTTGGAGGTGTAGCCAAGAATCTGAGATGAAGGCTCTCTACCTCCTCATCGACAGGCATGCTGAGTAACCCCCATCGCTGACCTTTATGAGTTGATGTCATTTTTACACAAACATCTCTGTTACCAGAGGCTCTTACTCCATCCAGCAAACTTGCTAATAAGGAATCTCTAAGCAAAGTTAAAAATAAAAAGGTTTTAGGATTGATAATCTAGGGAGATTTTCATTTAGAAAGCAACATAGGGCCTTTAGAAGGTAACCAGCTCAGGGGGGCACCCTGGGTACCAGGGAAGTACTAAGGAGAAGTGGCAGGAGAGAACCTGACCTCCAATACTAGTTCTTCACTTTCCTGTTTCACATCATGTACAAGTTACTAAAGAAATGGATTGTTAATATTTTCCTCTTGTTTTCTAATTTTAAGATTATCTTTTTAACAGTTTTACTGAGAGATAACTTACAAATCACAAAAGTCATTCAATTAAAATGTAGAGTCTGATACTTTTTCATAAATTTATACAGTTGTACAATCATTACCACAATCCAGTTTTTATACATTTCCAGCACCCAAAAAAGTTTCCTTGTGCCCATCTGCAAAAAACTCCCTAGCCTCAGGCAACCATTTATCTGCTTCTTTCTCTACAGTTTTACTTATTCAAGAAACTTCATCAAGAGAATAAAAAGACAAGCCACAAGTTGGGAGTAAATATTTACAAAAGACATATCTGATAAAGGATCATTACTCAAAATATACTAAAAACTCTTAAAATTCAACAATAAAAGGAATAACCCTATAAAAAAACGATCCTACATCCTGGGTGGGAGGAGGGTTTGGAGGAGAATGGATACATGTATATATATGGCTGAATCCCTTTGCTGTTCACCTGAAACAATCACAACTTTGTTAACTGGCTATACCCCAATACAAAATTAAAGTGGGAAAAAAAAGGAAAAAAAAAATGATCCAAAGTACTATATGATGCTTTACATCATATAACATCAGGAAGATGCTAATTAAAACAAGATACCACAACATTAGCGTTAGAATGGCCAAATCTGAAATACTGACACCACCAAATGCTGATAAGGATGTGGAGAAACAGGAACTCTCATTACTGCTGGGTGGAATGCACAATGGTAGAGCCACTTTAGGAATACAGTTTGGCAGTTTCTTATAAAACTCAACAAACTCTTACCATCTGCTCCAGTGACTACATTCCTTTGTATTCACTTAAAGGAGTTTAAAACATACCCACACAAAACCTGCACATAGGTTTAGTTGTTTTACCATGTGGTGTTAGTTGCACTGAGTGTATTTTTATCAAAGTAACTGGCTCAGTTCAGTTCAGTTCAGTCAGTCGTGTCCGACTCTTTGCGACCCCATGAATCGCAGCACGCCAGGCCTCCCTGTCCATCACCAACTCCCAGAGTTCACTCAGACTCACATCCATCGAGTCAGTGATGCCATCCAGCCATCTCACCCTCTGTCGTCCCCTTCTCCTCTTGCCCCCAACCCCTCCCAGCATCAGAGGCTACATCAGGTAGCCAGAGTAACTGGCTACCATTATCCAAACAATTTAAGAATGAAAGTGAAAGGTATTATTTTTAAATACTTAAAAAGTGTAAGTTTCAGAAACATACTTTATTTTCCATCCTTTGATTTAATATCAAGTAATCATTTTTATGGTTTTTCCAGAGGTCACGTATGGATGTGAGGACTATAAAGAAAGCTGAGCACCAAAGAATTGATGCTTTTGAACTGTGTTGGAGAAGACTCTTGGACTGCAGGGAGATCCAACCAGTCCATCCTAAAGGAGATCAGTCCTGGGTGTTCACTGAAAGGACCTATGTTGAAGCTAAAACTCCAATACTTTGGCCATCTGATGCAAAGAGCTGACTCATTGGAAAAGACCCTGATGCTGGGAAAGATTGAGGGCAAGAGGAGAAGGGGACGACAGAGGATAAGATGGTTGGATGGCATTACCGACTCAATGCACATGTGTTTGGGTAAACTCAGGGAATTGGTGATGGACAGGGAGGCCTGGCGTGCTGCGGTTCATGGGGTCACAAAGAGTCGGATACGACTGAGCGACTGAACTGAACTGAACCATTTTTATACTCTTTCAAAACTTGAAGACTAAATGAAAGATATTTTAAACATGCAACAAAATAAAGTTGTCTTTTCCTTCATTACATAATTTTAAAGTTCTAGATAAAATTTATCTTTTTTTTTCCTCTTTGATGAAGCACTTTGCCTTGCACATACTAAGATCTCAAAAACTAGATGAATTTAAAAAAAATACCTCTCTGTTGAAGAGTATTTCCGTATTTGGCCTTTTATAAATTCAATGGTAAAAAGCTGTGGATTTTCTGAGTCACAAACCAATGCAAACACCTAGGGAACACAAGAAATAAGTTCCATGAAAGATGTTAGTTTTATGGTATTCCATTAGAAAAACTACATATCATTTAGTTGACAAAAGTCAATATTTAAAAATGTAACTTGGTTATAATATCAGAATTTAAGAGCTGCTTAAAAGTCTCATTCAAATTTTCATATAATACTTAATAAAAAGTTTTCATTATGTACTTGAAAAACAAATTTTACAATATTCATTGTTCTAAGATCAATAAATACAATGAAAAATTAAATGCAGATCGTTTCCTGTTCTTTAGGCATAAAAAAATATTAAAACAGAAAGAAAATTATTCTAATATACAAACAGGAAGAAATCTCATTTAAACTATTACTGAAACTTACTTCTCCTAAGGGCTTCAATGTTGCAATATTATAGGTTGCTGGATCACGTTCTACTAAACATGTTTCTGTAAGCGCTAGAATTCTTTTTACAGGTTCCTTCAAACAAAATTGACATATATTAAAAAACTATTGAAGAAAAATGTCAAAATCAGATGAACTAATTTTCACTTTTAACATATGAGCTTACCGAATGTCTAGGTGATATTTTCTGGACTATAAACTCTGCTAAAGATGTGATGGATTCATCAGTGCTGTATTTGCCAAATCGGAGGTTCAAATATTGCTCAAATTCTAAAGGTTCTTTTCTGATCCGCAGTGAAATACCTATATAGTTGCCAGCATGATCTATTGCACTTTTGATAATTTCTTCTCTTTGCTCTGATGCAAATAAATGCTGCATAAATTTTGAAATTTAAAATGTTAGGGTTGAAATCATTAAAATGTGACCATAGTGAATCAACTTATAGGAAAGTGCCTGAAGGAGCAATTCTAGGAGGAAAAAAGGTAGATCTTATCAGAAGTAAATAAGCAGTATGTTGTGGCTGATTATAAATTAAAATCAAAGTCTGAAATATAAAACCTTGCAAATAATCACTGAAAGGAAATTATCTCATAAATTCTCAGAGTCTGGTTCTCATCCCTGTGTGGAAAACAGCACTCTAGGGCTCCAAAAAAGGCCCCAGCCAAGTCCAATGGAGGTGCTGGATACTACGGTGGACAGAATTCCAGTTTCAACTAAGGTAGCTCTGACTTCATCTGTTTTTATACAATGGGCTTTCTCACAAGATTACCTTGAAAAATGCTTAAATGCTCACCACGTCACTGGCCTATGAATATTACAAACCAACCTTCAGAGTGTATTAAGGATAAGGTATTGCTACTTGCATGTGGTACCTGGAGGCCAAAAATGCTGTGAAGGGCAGGATAGGAGAATCCCACAAGAAAGACCTGTCCTGCCCGGAATGCCATGAACTACCCTGCTGAGAAACACTGGATCAGATGTTTTAAAACCTGATTTCATTTCCAACAGCTTATTTCAGTCACTATGGATGCAGAAGATATCAGTTTCTTGAATGAATCCGTCATGGTCTCATATCTGTAGTGAACTGACTCATTTTAGCTAGTGTTTTTTAAAAGGCAGACAGTATGCTTAGCTTCCTGCAACTCAAATGGTCATCCAAGGACCAGGAAAGTCAGCATCACCTGTGAGCCTTAGATGTATAGCATCTCAGTTCCAACCTCAATCCTACGGAATCAAAATCTGAGAGTGAACAAGATGCCCCAGCTGATTTGTATGCACCTTCAAGTTTGAGGCACACTGCCACATACAATACTATGAATAAACGTGTTCCCAAACTTGCCTGAATGTTCAGCTCAATTCCAGAGTTTTAAAAATTGCAATTGCTAGGCCTCCCATTATATTAATTGAATCAGTATCTTCAGAAAATGAGCCGAGGGCATACTGGGCTTAAAAAAAAACTCTCCAGGTGATTACAATGTGAAGACAAGTTAAACCCATGGACCTACATATTAAGGCTACCAAGTTTGACGTCACCTATCATTTAATAAAAGTAACATATCTGAAAAAAATTAAAACTGCTTGATGCCAATAAGCAATAAAACATGTTGGCAATTGAGGAGTGTCACAATTCTTATCCTTAATGTTTACTTTATGCATTGGAAGGCTTGATGAATTGTCACTCTGTTAAGATCTGTGAAGCCATATTACTGTAATCAAGTATGTTTTCCACCAAGAGGTTAATCATTATAAACTTCTACCATCCAGGGAAGAGACAAACCTTTGGGCAGCACTATGACAGGAGGTTTTAGGCTGCTTTAGGGTGGGAAAGGGAACTGATTTTCTCATGGATCATTCATTTTTTGGGTCTAGACTCAGCAGTAACAAAATGTCTACATGCACATTCCTAGATGAGTAGCACTAGGCTGGTACCCATCATCTGGGTGGAGTGAGGACGGGACAAGGCCTGTAACTCTGAAGAAGCTAACATATTTTGTAAATCAGATCGCTCACCCCATCCATCATTCTCTTTTCTTTTTGCTATACTTAGCCTCTTGTATGGAGAAGGCAATGGCATCCCACTCCAGTACTCTTGCCTGGAAAATCGCATCGACGGAGGAGCCTGGTGGGCTGCAGTCCATGGGGTCGCTAAGAGGTGGACTCGACTGAGCGACTTCACTTTCACTTTTCCCTTTCATGCATTGGAGAAGGAAATGGCAACCCACTCCGGTGTTCTTGCCTGGAGAATCCCAGGGACGGTGGAGCCTGGTGGGCTGCCGTCTATGGGGTTGCACAGAGTCGGACATGACTGAAGACACTTAGCAGCAGCAGCAGCCTCTTGTATTTCCAAAAGACTTGCCCTGGTTCTGCTATCCAAGGATGGATAATTTATCTACAGAACACTAATCTTGGGAGTAGTGTTCCCAAGATATTAAGGTAGCTACAGGATTTAAAATCTCAAGAGAAAGGACTCTGAGAGTAAGTTCACCTGAGCCTCTCCATCTGGACACTCTAATGCTCATCTCTGAGGTATGGGGTTTAATAAAGAAAGGCAGGATGTTTCTTATAAAAAAAAAATGATCATAATCTATAGCTGTTTCTACTGCCAATTAACAAACAGGATCTCAGCACCTTAAGAGGTTTCTGTTGTGTCCCAAAATTTACATGTAACTCAGAATTTCAGAATAAAACATGCAATGAACTCCAAATTTGAATTTTCAAAGTATATTCAGATTTCAGATTACAAATATCTGGGCAAAGGAAAGAAGACTATAAAAAAAGATAGTTTAACATAACTTTTCAAAGAAAGTTTAGAAACTTTCAAGTAACACATTAATACTAATGAAAATAAAACTGTGATCACTGTTTATTAAATATTAAGTGACATACTGTGCTAAGAATTTTATATAAAGTATCTCATTTGATCAAAAAACCTAAGACATACACAAATTTTCCTCCACATTTTAGAGAGCTGCAAACTGGAATTCAAGCTGATGTCTACCTGATACCAAAGCCTGCACTCAAAATAACATACTTCCTTCCAGAGGACTCAAAGGAAATTTCAAAATTAACTGTAAAAACTCTGCTTTCCTTCAAATGGTCATGTCTCTTTTAAAATAACTTTTTAAAAACACTACTTACCAATCTACTAAATCCTCCATAAAGTATACAAAACCCTCCTTGATAATCAGAGAGATCTACAAAGCCTTCAATATTTCTGTAGTCATAGGAACAGAGGACTCTGTTTGTTGCAGGGTTAATTTGGTCAAAGCCTCCTGGTGTTACTTCCAAAACAACGGGTTTTCTTGTATCACTCCAGTGATGCTTATAGCAGTTATATCTCTGCAGAGAAAAATAATAATACTTTAAATTCATATTTAAGGTTACCATAAAACACCATTACATTTAGTGTATCACTCATTGCAGAAAAAAAAAAAAAAACAACCCTGAAAATCTAAATATTATAAAATTTTAGAGCTACTAATCAAATTCTTAAAGACATTTTTACTTTGGCCATTTGGAGGTTTATGTTTATTCAATTCAGAATGTTTAGGCTAACTAAAGACAGTACCAGTATCACTTGAGGCGCTCAGTTGTGTCCAATTCTACGACCCCATGAAGAGCAGCATGCCAGGCCTCCCTGTCCAACACCAACTGCCGGAGCCTACCCAAACCCATGCCCATTGAGTCAGTGATGTCATCCAACTATCTCATCCGCTGTCGTCCTGCTGGCCTCAATCCTTCCCAGCATCAGAGTCTTTATCAGGTGGCCAAAGTACTGGAGTTTCAGCTTTAACATTAGTCCTTCCAATGAACACCAAGGACTGATCTCCTTTAGGATGGACTGGTTGGCTCTCCTTGCAGTCCGAGTCTTCTCCAACACCACAGTTCAAAAGCATCAATTCTTGGGTGCTCAGCTTTCATTATAGTACAACTCTCACATCCATACATGACCACTGGAAAAACCATAGCCTTGACTAGACGGACCTTGGTTGACAAAGTAATGTCTCTGCCTTTTTTTTTTTTTTTTTTTGTCTCTGCTTTTTAATATGCTATCTAGGTTGGTCATAACTTTCCTTCCAAGGAGTAAGCGTCTTTTAATTTAATGGCTGCAATCACCATCTGCAGTGATTTTGCAGCCCCCAAAAATAAAGTCTGACACTGTTTCCCCATCTATTTCCCATGAAGTGATGGGACCAGATGCCATGATCTTAAGTTTTCTGAATGTTGAGCTTTAAGCCAACTTTTTCACGCTCTTTTTTCACTTTCATCAAGAGGCTCTTCAGTTCTTCACTTTCTGCCATAAGGGTGGTGTCATCTGCATATCTGAGGTTATTGATATTTCTCCCAGCAATCTTGATTCCAACTTGTGCTTCTTCCAGCCCAGCATTTCTCATGATGTACTCATGGTAAATAACCAGGGTGACAATACACAGCCTTGACATACTCCTTTTCCTATTTGGAACCAGTCTGTTGTTCCATGTCCAGTTCTAACTGTTGCTTCCTGACCTGCATACAGGTTTCTCAAGAGGCAGGTCAGGTGGCCTGGTATTCCCATCTCCTTCAGAATTTTCCACAGTTTATTATGATTCACACAGTCAAAGGCTTTGGCATAGTCAATAAAGCAGAAGTAGATGTTTTTCTGGAACTATCTTACATCTTCGATGATTCAGCGGATGTTGGCAATTTGGTCTCTGGTTCCTCTGCCTTTTCTAAAACCAGCTTGAACATCTGGAAGTTCACAGTTCACGTATTGCTGAAGCCTGGCTTGGAGAATTTTGAGCATTACTTTACTAGCATGTGAGATGAGTGCAATTGTGTGGTAGTTTGAGCATTCTTTGGCATTGCCTTTCTTTGGGATTGGCATGAAAACTGATCTTTCCCAGTCCTGTGGCCACTGCTGAGTTTTCCAAATTTGCTGGCATATTGAGTGCATCAGTTTCACAGCGTCATCTTTTAGGATCTGAAATAGCTCAACTGGAATTCCATCACCTCCACTAGCTTTGTTCATAGTGAGGCTTCCTAAGGCCCACTTGACTTCACATTCCAGGATGTCTGGTTCTAGGTGAGTGTGAGTGATCACACCACCGTGATTACCAAGGTCGTGAAGATCTTTTTTATACAGTTCTTCTGTGTATTCTTGCCACCTCTTCTTAATATCTTTTGCTTCTGTTAGGTCAATACCATTTCTGTCCTTTATTGAGCCCATCTTGGCATGAAATGTTCCCTTGGTATCTCTAATTTTCTTGAAGAGATCTCTAGTCTATCCCATTCTATTTTTTTCCTCTGTTTCTTTGCATTGATCACTGAGGAAGGATTTCTTATGTCTCCTTGCTATTCTTTGGAACTTTGCATTCAGATGGGTATATCTTTCCTTTTCTCCTTTGCTTTTCACTTCTCTTCTTTTCACAGCTATTTGTAAGGCCTCTTCAGACAGCCATTTTGCTTTTTTGCATTTCTTTTCCATGGGGATGGTCTTGATTCCTGTCTCCTGTACAATGTCACAAACCTCTGTCCATAGTTTATCAGGCACTCTGTTTGTCAGATATAATCCCTTAAATCTATTTCTCACTTCCACTGTATAGGCATAAGGGATTTGATTTAGGTCATACCTGAATGGTCTAGTGGTTTTCCCCACTTTCTTCAATTTAAGTCTGAATTTGGCTATAAGGAGTTCATGATCAGATCCAGTAAGCTCCTGGTCTTGTTTTTGCTGACTGTATAGAGCTTCTCCATCCTTGGCTGCAAAGAGTATAATCAATCTGATTTCAGTGTTGGCCATCTGGTGATATCCATGTATAGAGTCTTCTCTTGTGTTGTTGGAAGAGGGTGTTTGTTATGACCAGTGCATTCTCTTGGTAAAACTGTATTAGTCTTTGCCCTGCTTCATTCTGTACTCCAAGGCCAAATCTGCCTGTTACTCCAGATGTTTCTTGACTTCCTACTTTTGCATTCCAGTCCCCTATAATGAAAAGGACATCTTTTTTGGGTGTTAGTTCTAAAAGGTCTTCTAGGTCTTCATAAAACCATTCAGCTTCAGCTTCTTCAGCATTACTGGTCAGGGCATAGGACTTGGATTACCTTGATATTGAATGGTTTGCTGTGGAAACGAACAGAGATCATTCTGTCTTTTTTCAGATTGCATCCAAGTACTGCATTTCAGACTCTTTTGTTGACTATGATGGCTACTCCATTTCTTCTAAGAGATTTCTGCCCGCAGTAGTAGATATAATGGTCATCTGAGTTAAATTCACCCATTCTAGTCCATTTTAGTTTGCTGATTCCTAGAATGTCGATGTTCACTCTTGCCATCTCCTGTTTGACTACTTCCAATTTGCCTTGATTCATGGACCTGACATTCCAGGTTCCTATGCAATATTGCTCTTTACAGCATCAGACCTTGCTTCTATCACCAGTCACATCCACAACTGGGTGTTATTTTTGCTTTAACTCTATCCCTTCATTCTTTATGGAGTTATTTCTCCACTGATCTCTAGTAGCATATTGGGCAACTCCCTACCAACCTAGGGAGGTGAACTACCAACCTAGGGAGATGAACTCCCTACCAACCTAGGGAGATGAACTACCAACCTAGGGAGTTCATCTTTCAGTGTCCTATCTTTTCCTTTTCATACTGTTCATTCTGGCAGAATGTGGTCCACTGGAGAAGGGACTGGCAAACCACTTCACTATTCTTGCCTTGAGAACCCCATGAACAGTATGAACACTATGAAAAGACAGTATATCTTTTGAAAATTAACAAAGGTTTTAGTTGTGAAACAATTTTAAGTCACCCTCATGCAAATCTTAAGGGCAATCTTAAACAGAAGTTACTCTGAAGGAATCCACTGGAGAAAAGATTTCAACTTTTGTCGATGGATTCTTTTAATCAAGTTAGACATGGAAAAGAGCTAAGTCACATTTCAGGGCTTTTAGGGTATTTAAATTAAACAACCCAAGCTAATTCAATATATCAATGTAGATACTTTTCTTGTTGTTGTTCAGTCGCTCAGTCGTTTCTGACTCTGCGACCCCATGGACTGCAGCAAGTCAGGCTTCTCGGTCCTCCATTATCTCCTGGAATTTGCTCAAATTCATGTCCACTGAGTTGGTGATGCTATCTAACCATCTCAGGCTCTGCTGCTCCCTTCTCCTCTTGCCTTCAATCTTTCCCAGCATCAAGGTCTTTTCCAATATGTCCACTTTTCACATCAGGTGGCCGAGGTATTTCAGATTCAGCATCAGTCTTTCCAGTATTCCAATATTCAGGGTTGATTTCCTTTAGGATTGATTGATTTGATCTCCTTGCTGCCCGAGGGACTCTCAAGAGTTTTCTCCAGCATCACAATACAAAAGCATCAGTTCTTCAGTGCTCAGCATTTGCTATGGTCAAACTCTCACATCCCTACATGACTACTGGAAAAATCATAGCTTTGGCTATATGGACCTTTGTTGACAAAGTGATGTCTCTGGTTTACAGTACGTGGTCTAGGTTTGTTATAGATTTCCTTACAAGGAACAAGCATCTTTTAATTTCACTGCAGCAGGCATCGCCTACAGTGATTTTGGAGCCCAAGAAAATAAAATCTGTCACCACTTCCATTTTTTCACCTTCTATTTGTCATGAAGTGATGTAGATTTTTTTTCTATACACACAAAAAAGCTGAAGCCTCAGTTTGACTGTAGGCTTTTCTAAATACACACCACTGGGAAGTCATCTTTAGAAGTTTGATCACATTAGCAAGTAAAATTTGATTTAGATAACCGGTGCTAATTGTGTTTGATTGACTCTTTGCAACCTCATCAACTGGAGCCTGCCAGGCTCCTTTGTCAGTGGGATTCTCAAGGCTAGAATACTCGAGTAGGTTGCCATTTCCTTCTCCAGTGGTCTTCCCAATCCAGGGATCTAACCCACATCTCCTATGTCACCTACATTGGCAAGCAGTTTTTTACCACTAGTGCCATCTGGGAAGCTCTATTTAGATAACATTCCTTTATAAATTAAAGAACTTAGTATCAGAAATAATTACAAGGGTGAACATCCATTTACTCCCCAGTTTTATTCTTAGAAAAAACATTTAGTTGAGGCTGATAACCAAAATGATATGTACAGAATAAAGGCAAAATGAGACCAAGAGAAAATAGGATAACAAAATGTCAGATGTGAAATGAACATTCCCTTGTTGACCCAAAAACTCCATAAAGTTTTCTACCCACCAATATGAAGTGGAATGCATGGTCAGTTACATGATTCTTAAGGTAAAAATAAACTGGTTGCTGCTCAAAAATACAACTACTTCTAACACTAAAATGGCAGAGAAATTTTCTTGCAGGTGTTCGGAAAGGAGAGTAAGACATTAGATAATAAATATCTCCACCTCCCAACATTAAACCCAGCAATGAGGTTCACAGAATCATATCCATCAATTCCCTCAGCATTTCTGAGCTACGGCATCATGAACATGACAGTTTCATAAAAGGAATTCTGCAGAAAGACCAAAGGGCCTGCATTAACCCAAGAATATATTTAAAGCCTTGATTCTGCACTAAAGGATGGAGCAGTACCACACCTTTCCAGCAGAAGTGGGTCACAAAATTTGGTGGGAAGGGAGGTCACAAAAGTTGGTGCTTTTCCCACTATGCTGGTTTACATGCCTCAGCCCAGTCTGCAGGATATTCTCCATTCTTTCAGAAGGTAATCAACTGTAAAGCAGTGAGATTTGCCAAGGGAACAAATCATTGTCCTTCAGGATTATGGTGGCCAAGACAGTCTTAAGAGAATCTGATTTAGAGTATATCTAGGAGTGATGGGAAGCCGAAGACCAAATTCAACTTTTATAAAACTGCTGCTCTTCAGGCTATCTTCTAGGGATACTGTTTCCACCAAAAAGTTTGAAAAATATTAACTTGCTGAAATTAACATATATAAAGGGGAACTTATAACAAAATCTATAAATATGCTTTAGGAAGCAGTTGTTTTCCAAATAGATGAGCTATACAGAAAACTCACCTACTAACATAATTAAAATAAGTGTACTAAATTATGATTTATAGAAATGTGATAAGCAGCAAGGAGCTCACCAAAAACCATTAAGCTATTTTAAATGGCTCCTTGGCAACCAACCATTTGCTTGAGTTGAAATCAGGAGGCTTCTCAGATACTAAAACACAGAACAGAATACCCATAGAAAGGATGAGGGCTTTTAAAAAACAAGGGAACGGTACTGCCAGCATATTAGAATTCAGGTCCTGCCTTTTGCCAGAAGCTAGAGTTCTGGACAGTGCTCCGAATTTACACATCACTCTGGATCCCCCAGCCCTATTATATAAGCAATACCTTCTCATGGAAAGAAATTCCGTATTTGAAGGGAGTGAAAGAAAAGCATCAGTGCCCATTTCCTCTCCCCAGAAGACTCAGATTTACTTTAAATGCTGCTATAACATGTCTAGAGAAGGCCTGGAAAAGTTAAGATTCTAATAAGCAATAATTACTTCCTGAAAGCTGTCATTGCACCATGCAAATCCTCATTATCGGCAAGACCCAGTGAGTGTGAGCATGATCAGTCTCTCAGTCATGTAGGACTTTTTGTGATTCCATGGACTGTAGCCTAGTAGGCTCCTCTGTCCATGGGATTTTCCAGGCAACAGTACTGGAGTGGGTTGCCATTTTCTCCTCCCAGGGATCTTCCTGACTCAGGCATTGAACCCACGTCTCCTGCACTGGTAGGTGACTGAGCCACCTGGGAAACCCCCGGATTCAGGGCGAGGGCATACAATGAGACAGTTTCAATACATATATTTTCTTACAAGTTTAATACTTCCAAAATAAGAATCTTGTACAACAAACAACAATTGCATGTTCTAAGAAGTATTATGAGCAGTGTGAAGCTTCTGTTGCTGTTAAGAAACAGAATAAAGACTTGCTGAATGAAGCCTTGTTTTTAATATTTAGTTCTGCCTGAAAATTGTTATCTAACTATTCGCATTAACAATCATAAATCTAATTTCTCATATTTGAGTTTCCTGTTAAACTACATTTATCTATCACATGATATCAGGAGACATTAAAATTATGTTTCAGTTTCTTCAGCTTTGCCACAAAGGGAATACACAATTTATGCAAGGATTTCTAAAGTGCAACACTGATAAGCCAAAAAAGATATTAATAAATGTTAGAAATACTTGCCCTTCCTGTGATTTTTCCTTCTGAAAAATCAGTTCTAAATCTCTGAAAGAGAAGACATACAAAACATAGTTTATAACAACAGACTTATTAACAGAGACTCTCAGTTCAGTACTTTCTATCCAAAGTAAGTAAAATTCCAACTTGGTAATCCTGATATTAAAAAATGTTATTAAAGTTATAGTTGAAGGATATTTAATAAAAAGTGTGTGAAATTTTATTGAAAAACAGGGTAGATTAAACATACAACTGCTTTGTTCTATATAATGCATTTAAAAAGACCTAAAAGAACTATCAAACCTAAAGGATTATCCAGCCTCTTAGTAAGAAAAAAGTAAAAGTTTCACAGAGTCAATTAAGGGTCAATAAGTGGGAAAGGGGCTCAGAACACCAGTATCTGTACTTTAATGTAACTCATTAAAAAAGAGAAGAGAGAAATTTAGTGTATTAACATGAAACAGTTCTCACCAATGCTTCTGTAAGAAGTTCTGTTCTGTGCTCTGTAGAAAATTTTAATGTTTCTGACTTTTTTCCACTGCCTTTACGAAATGTGAGGTTGAACTCTGTTCCTTGTCCTTTTCCTACAGGGCTGATGCTGCAAATGTCTCCATAAGGCCACTAACAAAAAAAAGGAAATCATTCAACTGGTGCTACACTGTGGTGAAATGCAACACTTATTTTTACGATTTTAATTTCAAATCACTGATTAAATGAAAAAATTTTATAACACAGTACTGAGATCTAGAAAATGTTTTGTTTTACAGTAACTCTACAAAACAAACTAAAAAGTTTTCAGTTATCAGAGACAATAATAAAAAAGTTACGTTTTCCAATTTCAATCCCTGATTGATTATTAATGATTGATCAATCCAAAGCAACTAAAATACACAGATATGAAAAGAGCTGGGGAATAACATTTTATGATTATCTACAAAACATTTAAAAACAGCAACAAAAAGAGGAATCTGTAAAACATGCCTAATTTGGACTTAAATTAGAATATTTTAAGTGTTTATTTACCCATATTCAGTTTAGTCTTGCCTTTATAAATATCAACCTTATTTTTATGACATACATTTTCTAACCACTGCACTTATGTATGTCTGTATCAGAGTAACAATATTGCCCTTAAAGTTATAAAAAATTTACAAATTTTACATTAAAATGATGTTTATAATCAAAGTAACCGTAAAAAGCTATACTCCTTAGAGCCTAGAAATATGCACACATATGCTCCCTTTATTTATTTATGTTTGGTCCTGAGTATTGAGCATTATATAAGCATATTAATCTTTTTCAAATTTGACATTTCTATCCTTCCTGGCCTGATTTCAGGCTAGGAACCACTGGCTTTTAAAATTCAAGTGGAGTTCAAACACCTAATAGCTTCTAAAATTATTACCTGATTTGTTACTTCTAAGGTATTGGGATTATATGTAGTTATCGCATGGGTTCCAACTGAAAAGACACGCTTATACCTACAAAGGAAATCAAGTACTTAAATTCAGTCTTAAAGGAAACATTTTATAAGAAAATACATATAACACAAAAGAAACATCTCAATAAATAAATAGAAATGTATTAGTTGATTTAATGTGACTAAATATAGCTTTGTTTTATATTCTCACATTTTTAATGTTCTGAAATGCCACTGATATATAAATCTACCCATCACTCAATCTACTGTGAAACAACAAGATCCTTAAGTAGAAAAGTAAAACCTATGGAAGCAATCTTTGTTGTTAGTATACATGAAGTTAAGCAAAAAAACTGCCAGATGATGCCAAAATATTCTAAATGGGAAAATTAAAAAAAAAAAAAGACACTATACACTAGTAATTCTTTCAAAATATACTTTCAACAAGATCATGACACAAATAAAGGAAAAGCTACAGCCTACAACTGATGTATCACAGTCCTTTTTCTGGAATCTTAATGATTTCCATTTAACCAACTACCTTTATTACAATTAAGTGTTGCAATTTTATAGAAGTAGGAAGCCTATATCACAGACAAGCAATTTTCACTTGTTAAATCACTTCCTTCACTTAAAGCAACATATTTGAAGGAGAATAACCATTTGGGTATCAGTAATTTTTTAGAAGAGAGAGAAATTCATAATGATAAAAGTGGAAAGTGAATTACAAAAACTTATTTAAAACTGACATATTAGCTCTTTGAAAATAAAATGATAAACTAGGACTGTGCTGTGAGGTCAGTTGCTCAGTCATGTCTAACTCTTTGCAACCCCATGGACTGTAGCCTGCCAGGCTCCTCTGTTCATGGGATTCCCAAGGCAAGAATACTGGAGTGGGTTGCCATCTCCTTCTCCAGAAAATAAGCCTAAAAAAAATACAAAAACAAAATTAAGAATATGATAATTTATAACCATAGACACAGAAGAAAAAAATGACTAAGTCTATGTTGATAAATATGAAAATTAAGAATAAATCAACATCTATTACAAGAATTTAAAAAAGCTGCAAACAATTACATTCTACAAAAGTACCAGGATCAAATAAGGAGATGAAACCCTAACTGCTGCTGCTGCTAAGTCGCTTCCGTCGTGTCCAACTCTGTGGGACCCCATAGACGGTGGCCCACCAGGCTCCCCGGTCCCTGGGATTCTCCAGGCAAGAACACTGGAGTGGGTTGCCATTTCCTTCTCCAATGCATGAAAGGGAAAAGTGAAAGTGAAGTCGCTCAGTCGTGTCTGACTCTTCGCGACCCCATGGTCTGCAGCCTACCAGGCTCCTCCGTCCATGGGATTTTCCAGGCAAGAGTACTGGAGTGGGGTGCCATTGCCTTCTCCATGAAACCCTAAAGGAACAGGTAAATTCTATGCTTCTTCGATTGTTCCAGGAAACAAACTAAAGCTTCTCAGTTCTTCCAGGGATAATAAAATCAGGGGGAAAAAAACCAAATCTACTTTTAAATAAATACTATCAATAAGAATCAAATGACAGATTAAAATAGTAATACAGTTTTCATTCCAATCCCAAAGAAAGGCAATGCTAAAGAATGCTCAAACTACTGCACAATTGCACTCATCTCACATGCTAGTAAAGTAATGCTCAAAATTCTCCAAGCCAGGCTTCAGCAATATGTGAACCGTGAAGTTCCTAATGTTCAAGCTGGTTTTAGAAAAGGCAGAGGAACCAGAGATCAAATTGCCAACATCCGCTGGATCATCGAAAAAGCAAGAGAGTTCCAGAAAAACATCTATTTCTGCTTTATTGACTATGCCAAAGCCTTTGAATGTGTGAATCACAATAAACTGTGGAAAATTCTGAAAGAGATGGGAATACCAGATCACCTGATCTGCCTCTTGAGAAACCTGTATGCAGGTCAGGAAGCAACAGTTAGAACTGGACATGGAACAACAGACTGGTTCCAAATAGGAAAAGGAGTACGTCAAGGCTGTATATTGTCACCCTGCTTATTTAACTTATATGCAGAGTACATCATGAGAAACGCTGGACTGGAAGAAGTACAAGCTGGAATCAAGGTTGCCAGGAAAAATATCAATAACCTCAGATATGCAGATGATACCACCCTTATGGCAGAAAGTGAAGAGGAACTCAAAAGCCTCTTGATGAAGATGAAAGTGGAGAGTGAAAAAGTTGGCTTAAAGCTCAACATTCAGAAAATGAAGATCATGGCATCCGGTCCCATCACTTCATGGGAAATAGATGGGGAAACAGTGGAAACAGTGTCAGACTTTATTTTTGGGGCCTCCAAAATCACTGCAGATGGTGACTGCAGCCATGAAATTAAAAGATGCTTTCTCCTTGGAAGAAAAGTTATGACCAACCTAGATAGCATATTCAAAAGCAGAGAGATTACTTTGCCAACAAAGGTTCGTCTAGTCAAGGCTATGGTTTTTCCTGTGGTCATGTATGCATGTGAGAGTTGGACTGGGAAGAAGGCTAAGCGCCAAAGAACTGATGCTTTTGAACTGTGGTGTTGGAGAAGACTCTTAAGAGTCCCTTGGACTGCAAGGAGATCCAACCAGTCCATTCTGAAGGAGATCAGCCCTGGGATTTCTTTGGAAGGAATGATGCTAAAGCTGAAACTCCAGTACTGTGGCCACCTCATGGGAAGAGTTGACTCATTGGAAAAGACTCTGATGCTGGGAGGGATTGGGGGCAGGAGGAGAAGGGGACGACAGAGGATGAGATGGCTGGATGGCATCACTGACTCGATGGACATGAGTCTGGGTGAACTCCGGGAGTTGGTGATGGACAGGGAAGCCTGGCATGCTACGATTCATGGGGTTGCCAAGAGTTGGACACGACTGAGTGACTGAACTGAACTGAACATCATGACCAAAGGCAGTTCATTTTAGGAAAACAGTTGAATATTAGAAAAATGTATAATTAGCATATTTATTGAAATATCTTTCAGTATTTTAGTAAAAGATTTTTAAATTACCAAAATGGATGTTAAATATCACCAGGTGCCTTTTTTATATGTATGGAAAAGACTGTGCTTTTCTGCTTTAAACTACCAATACAGTAAAAAGGTATACATTACCATAAACCAAGTCACTATCTGACTCAAAGGTCACACACTAAGAGTATTCTCATTAAAATCAAGAGAGCTCTTTCAAATTTTAATTTCCTATTATATTTTCTAATCAGTACATTATATAATAAAAATGACAAAGTTTCCATTTTGGGGAAAAATGATAGATTTTATTAATTTCTACCATTTTGCTGTATTACAAATTTCCCCCCTAATTTCTTATGCTGAAGGTGGCATGGGAAACTAAACAACAAGCACACTTCCTTCTAATATAAAAACATTCATTTGCTGCTTTGTAAGTGGCATCACCAATGCAATGGACATGAGTTTGAGTAGGCTCCAGGAGTTGGTAATGGGACAGGGAAGCCCATGGCATGCTGCAGTCCATGGGGTCGCAAAGAGTTGGTCGCGACTGAACTGAACTGAACTGAAAGTGGGGAGAGGGTTGAGGGACAGATGAAGTAGATGAGGATTTATCTAAATAGCTCAAAAGTCTCAAAGTTTCAGAGGCTTAATCAATGGGAACAAAGAAAACCAAAGAAATAAAATCTTATTAAACCAGTATTTGCCTCAGAAGATAGCATAATGAAATCAAATGTATGGCAGAAATATGAATTCACAAATTCTAACTTTCAAAATCATCTTGACAAACATGCCAATATTTTTATCTTTAAGAATTTTTATTGCAGTATAGTTGACTTACAGTGTTGTGCTAGTTTCAGCCGTATAGCAAAGTGAATCAATTATACATATAAATATATCTACTTTTTAAAGATTCTTTTCCCATATAGGTCATTACAAAATACTGCGTAGAATCCCCTGTGCTATACAGTAGGTTTTGCTAGTTCAGTTCAGTTCAGTTCAGTCACTCAGTCGCGTCCAACTGTTTGCGACCCCATAAATCGCAGCACGCCAGGCCTCCCTGTCCATCACCAGCTCCCGGAGTTCACTCAAACTCACGTCCATCAAGTCGGTGATGCCATCCAGCCATCTCATCCTCTGCCATCCCCTTCTCCTCCTGCCCCCAATCCCTCCCAGCATCAGGGTCTTTTCCAAGGAGTCAACTCTTTGCATGAGGTGGCTAAAGTACTGGAGTTTCAGCTTTAGCATCATTCCTTCCAAAGAACACCCAGGACTGATCTCCTTTAGAATGGACTCATTAAATATCTATTATATGCAGTGGTATCTAGGTCAATCTCAATCTCCCAATTTATCCCTCCCTCCCTTCCCCATCCACCCCAACCATAAGTTTGTTTTTCACATCTTTTACTCTCTGTTCTATAAATGAATTCATTTCAAACATATCAATTTGTATAATCCTGAAATAAAACTATAGAATTTACTTTACTCTGGAAGCAAAAGTGTAAGAATTAAATCCCTGAAATGTTCCAAATATCAACTGATATGGTGATATTCATAATCTTAAGAGAATCTAAGTCAAGAAAACATCCTTTTCAATTCTATACTAATCTCTACCCAACATACTTCTTCCTAATATTTTTCTTGTGTAACTTTTTCATCTTGATTAGTGCTGTGCAAAAGAACTTTCCAAAATGATGAAAATATTCTGTAGCTACACTGTCCAATTAGGTAGCTCTTTTGAGCACCTGAAATGTGGCTAATGAGCAACTGTAAACAGCCACGCTTGGTTAGTAGCTACCATACTGAAGAGAGTGCATTCTAGATTATGCAGCACAAGTATGCTGGAGTGAGATGTCCATTAGCCCCAAAATACTGTCATAACTGGTAAACTCAGAGCTCTAAAGCTTCCTAAGAAGAAAGCTGTGAGAAAATTCTTAGGAGAATGTCCTTCCATTCCTCTCTCTTTCTCTTCTCTTTTTTTAAGAGTTCCACAGACCTCTCTCATCTAGGATGGCCGCTGCACTTGCCTTTAAGGTTAGGGTAAATACTGTACTCCTAGGTCATTTAAAACTTTTACAGAGGTTCTTTTGTGGTCCAGTGGTTAAGAATCTGCCTTCCAGCCAGTGCAGGGGATACAGGTTTGATCCTTGGTCCCGCAAGATTCACACACTACTGAGGCCACGTGCTGCAACTATCCAGGACCAGAGGCCATGCTCCGCAACAAAGAGAAGCCACCACCATGAGTAGCCCCTGCTCACCGCAACTAGAGAAAGCCCACACACCGCAATGAAGACCCAATGCAGCCCAAAATTAATTAATTAATTAAAAAAACTTTTTAAAGCACCCTTAAACCTTCCAAGTACCTAAAAAGCCCCTTTGGATACCAGATTTAGATTAAAATCAGAATGAGCTCACATGTATGGTATGTTAGTGAAACTTGCAATTTAAGATTATTTTTTAAGTGAAACAAAGATGAGTATTTTTAATGATAAAAGATACAATTCACAAAGATAGACATCATAAGCTATAATAAGACATTTAACAAAAAATCAAAGATACGTAAAACAAAAATGAAAAAATATAAGGGAAAAGAAAAAAATATATAATCATAGTGAGATATAGTAACATTTCTCTGAGAATATTTTATCAAGTGCAGAAAAAATAAGAATAGGAGCATCTTGAATGATGTCATTAATAATTTAAATATGCTAGATTTACATTAATGTTAACCTTATATCCTACACAAATATATTTAAAATTTTGTTATCTCATACGTTGTTATGTCCATAGGACATTTAGAAAAACTGGCAAAAAGGTAAACATTACTAAATTTCAAAAAGTAGACTTCTTTTTCTTGTGATCCAAATACATATATATTTACATACACATACATATTATTTTTGAAATTATGTTCCATTATAGTATATAACAAGATATTCACTATAGTTTCCTTTGCTGTGGAGTAAACCTTTGTTGCTTGCTGCATATATATTTTTTTAATTACAAGTCTAGTTTTCTATTTTCACTAAGTCAAACAAGTAGAATCAAAATGTCACCAATTTTTTAGTTAGGCAAAAATTCATAAGTTTTCTAAAATATATATTATTTATGTATATGTATACAAAAGTTTTTCTACTACACTTGATAAAGGCTTGAGAAAGAACATTAAAAAAAAAGAAACAGAGAAATTGGAAAACATTAAATAAATGAAATAGGAGCACTGAATATGAAATAGAAAAAGTGAAACAAACTCAATAAAAGTAAAAGATCTTCATACAGTCCAGTTGTTTTTAAACATGGCTGCTCATTAGAAATGTATCTGGAGTTCTGGCAAAAAAAAAAAGAAAAAGAAATACCTGGGCATCTGTGGTGGTGGTGGTTTAGTCGCTAAGTCGTGTCCAACTTAGTGCCCATGGACTGTAGCCTGCCTGCCTTCTCTGCCCATGGGATTCTCCTGGTAAGTATACTGGAGTGGGTTACCATTTCCTCTTCCAGAGGATCTTCCCAACCCAGAAATCGAACTCGGGTCTCCTACATTACAGGCAGATTCCAAGATAATTCTGATATGCATCTGGATTTGATCACAGGTTTTTTATTTAATGGTACTCTTCGTAATATAGAATTCCATTATTTTTCTATTAACCAATTGTGATACGATGGTACTGAGTAATAATAATTTTTCTTGTTGTTCAGTCACTAAGTTGTGTCCGACTCTTTGCGACCCCATGGACTGCAGCATGCCAGGCTTTCCTATCCTGCACCATCTCCTGGAGTTTGCTCAAGCTCACGTCCATTGAGTCAGTAATGCCATCTAACCATCTGATCCTCTGTCTCTCTCTTCTCCTTCTGCCCTCAATCTTTTCTTGCTTTCTTCTTTTTCAGAAATTTTATTTTTGGCAGCAGTGGGTCTTCGTTGCTTTGCACGGGCACATGGGCTCAGTACCTGAAGACCGCGGGCTCTAGAGCCATGGGCTCAGTGGTTGTTGTAATGGGATTAGATGCTCCACGGTATGTTGAATTTTCCTGCACCAGGGATTGAACCTATGTCCTCTGCAATGGCAGGCAGATTCTTATCCACTGCACCACAGGGAAATCCTGCTTTCACCTTCATGATTTTTTTTCATACAGAAACTTTTTTTAGGGAAGAAGAAACTAATAATGTTAGGTCAGCTATTCCATATTATCATGGACTGCCTCAATATTAAATGGGTACCTAATGGTGTGCTGGGTTCAATGATATGGCAGTGAGTAAGAGTTCCTTAAAGACCTAGTTTCCTCTGGGCAGATATTTTATTTATTATTTAGTTAACCAATTTAGATATCTTAAATAAAACTTCAAAGTAGAGCTAAGACAACTGTCAGTCGTTTTAAGAAAGTTTATTTCAGACCTGAATACTCTTAACTAGCTTCTATCAATTAGACATGTAAAATATTATCAAGACAAAAAATATTATAAAAATACTGGGCACCATCACAAGGTCATATACTTCTGTCCCGAAATTCGTACTATTCATTTATCTCAAGAGAAAACTCAACATCACTTTTTTTTGTTAAGTACAGAAAAAGCTTGTGTTTATTATAAAATAATGGTTCTCAGGTGGTGCAGTAATAAAGAATTGGCCTGCCAATGCAAGCAGAGAAGGCAATGGCACCGCACTCCACTACTCTTGCCTAGAAAATCCCTTGGACGGAGGAGCCTGGTAGGCTGTAGTCCATGGGGTCCATAAGAGTCGGACACGTCTGAGCAACTTCCCTTTCACTTTTCACTTTCATGCACTGGAGAAGGAAATGGCAACCCACTCCAGTGTTCTTGCCTGGAGAATCCCAGGGACGGGGGAGCCTGGTGGGCTGCCGTCTATGGGGTCGCACAGAGTGGGACACGACTGAAGCAACTTAGCAGCAGCAGGCAACACAAGACATGCAGGTTCGACCCCTGGGTCAAGAAGATGCTCTGGAGTAGGAAATGGTAAACCACTCCAGTATTCTTGCCTGGAGATTTCTACAGACAGAGGAGCCTGGTGGGCTACAGTCCATGAGGTTGCAAAGAGTCAAATATTAATGAGCTGCTGAACACACACAATGGTTCTCTATTTTCCTGTGAAAATAAAAACCTTTGTGTATTTATTTTAAAGTTAACATCTTCAATCCTTTCAATGGATAGTCTATGCAACAGGTTTCAAATAACCCAAAAAGATCTAAACAGAGCTTAAAGAGATGGCTTTTGCTACCTCATCTAGTCCTCATAATATACAGCTTGAACTCCTATAGTACCCTGGGTAAAGCTGGCTACTTTTAATTGTTCACTAGCTGTGGACACTGCTGAACACTCTGCTGTGTTCACAGCAGTGGTGCTGTGGAGAAGGCAATGGCACCCCACTCCAGTATTCTTGCCTGGAAAATCCCATGGATTGGAGGAGCCTGGTGGGCTGCAGTCCATGGAGTCGCTAATAGTCGGACACAACTGAGCAACTTCATTTTCACTTTTCACTTTCATGCATTGGAGAAGGAAATGGCAACCCACTCCAGTGTTCTTCCCTGGAGAATCCCAGGGACAGGGGAGCCTGGTGGGCTGCCATCTTATGGGGTCGCATAGAGTCGGACACAACTGAAGCAACTTAGCAGCAGCAGCAGCAGTGTGGTGCTGGAGTGACTGTGAGGAGATACTCCACAACCAAGGGCAGAGAAGCCCCAGCAAGACAGTAGGCACTGGAGCAGTGACTGCACAGCCCTAGAGCCACTTTGAGGAGATACCCCACTCCCAAGGGCAAAGGAGAAGCCCCAGCAAGATGGTAGGAGGGACGAAATCAAGTTTAGAAACAGACCTCATACCCGCCAGAGAGGCTCAGAGGACTCAAACAAACCTTTTGCACACCAGAACCCAAAGACCCCACAGAGACTGAAAGAGAACTGTCTCTGAGTGTCTCCTGTGGAGGGAAGGGTCAAAAGTGGTCAAAAGGGGCAGGGGTTCTGGGTGCAGCAGACTAGGGTATGGCATAAGTCTCTTGGAAGAGGTCGCCATTAACCACACCATAGAGCTGCCAGAACTTACATAGGACTGGGGAAACAGACTCCTGGAGGGCAGAAACAGAACTCTGTGCACACCATGACCCAGGAGAAAGGAGAAGTGACCGAGACACAAGAGACTGGCCTAGACTTACCCATGAACATCTAGGAGTCTCCGGCAGAGGCCTGGGTCAGTGTTGGGGGCCAGAGTGAGGTACTCTGCCCGTGACAAAGGTCATGAGGAAGGAGGCTCGACATACGCAAAGGCGGGATCGAGCCTCAGGAGTCCCCCTGGAACTCCTCGAGCATCTACCCCCATAACCAGAGCCTGCCTACTTTACTACTTTGTGCTCACCTACACCTCTGACTTTACGGGGGGCTGTCCCCCACCACCTCTTTTGGAGAAGGAGTTAACTTAGAGCTCCAGTTTATAATAATTCCTGGGCGTGATAAGAGTGTTTTAACCTACAAACTCCTCTGAAGGTTCTCTGGCCTGCCTGACAGGCTTGTCCGGCCACATGTGATCGCTCACAGCCTCCCAACCGTGAGAGGCACAAGATGCTTTAAACCTTCTAAAAACAGGTTCCTTAGAAAAGTTATACTATTAGTATAAGTATAATGGGCTAATGAGAAATTGTGTTGGTGAAGGGTTTTTCATTTGTTGAGCCAATGTTTGTTGCTAAGTCTCCATATCCCCTGCCCTTACACACATTAATGAATATATAGAATTAACCTTTGATATTAATCACGTTAGACCTTAGGCTAAGTAAATTCTTTCCTTAACTAAAACCCACTACACCCTCACCCTATAGGAATGTAACTTTATTTGGGTGGCGTCTGTTTTGAGAATAATCAGCCCTGGAGAAATAAGTGTCCTGATTGACTGACCGCTGTCACAAGGAGAGGGTCGTAAATTGTCAGCAGGCCCCCCTGGCCAGAAGATGATGTAACACCCCTAAGACCTCTGTATACATTTGTATGAAGCACCTGACTTTGATAAAAGTCAGGACTGCTGACCCCGCGTGACTTTTGCATAACATCTCAGTGTATAAAAGTAGACCATGGAAAATAAAGAATTGGGATCAGTTTCTCGAAATACTGGTCTCCCCATGTCGCTCTCTCTCTCACTCTGGTTGAGTCTCCATCTGGAGCGCGGAACCCACCATGCTTACTGATTATGCCTGGGCTTCTAAGATCCGACCGGGGAGGCCTCAGTGTCTCCTCTCCTTCGGGAGAACGGAAGGACGCCTGTGGCCTACGTAAGTGGTGCAAACTTCTTGTCTTGAAGTTTTATTGGTCTCCCGCGTAAACCAAGCTATTCAGCCTCTTTTCTCCACTGAATTTTCCTACTGAGCTATCCTCATCCTATTACTCTTTATATCTTTGATAAAATATTTAAATAAATAGGTCGCCGACGCCGTCCCCGCTTCGAATACCCTGGATCAGCCGGGGCACGACTCCGGCAGGTCAGCAGTGGCCTTCTGTAGGTTTGGAGGAACTGAGTATAGTAGTGCATGCATGGGAACTTTTGAAGGAGGTCACCATTATCTTCATTACCTCCACCATGGTTTCAGTTCAGTTCACTCTGTTGTGTCCGACTCTTTGTGATCCCATGCATTGCAGCACACCAGGCCTCCCTGTCCATCAGCAACTCCCAGAGTTCACTCAAACTCATGTCCAGTGAGTTGGTGATGCCATCCAACTATCTCAACCTCTGTGGTCCTCTTCTCCTCCCGCCTTCAATCTTTACCATCATCAGGGTCTTTTCCAATAAGTCAGTTCTTCACAGCAGGTGGCCAAAGGATTGGAGTCTCGGCTTCAGCCTCAGTCCTTCCAATGAATACTCAGGACTGATCTCCTTTAAGATGGACTAGTTGGATCTCCTTGCAGTCCAAGGGACTCTCAAGAGTGTTCTATAGCACCACAGTTCAAAAGCATCAATTCTTTGGTGCTCAGATTTCTTCATATTTCAACTCTCACATCCATACATCACTACTGGAAAAACCACAGCCTTGACTAGACAGACCTTTGTTGGCAAAGTAATGTCTATGCTTTTGAATATGCTATCTAGATTGGTCATAACTAAGTGTCTTTTAATTTCATGGCTGCAATCACCATCTGCAGTGATTTTGGAGCCCCAAAAAATAAAGTCTGACACTGTTTCCCCATCTATTTCCCATGAAGTGATGGGACCAGATGCCATGATCTTTGTTTTCTGAATGTTGAGCTTTAAGCCAACTTTTTCACTCTCCTCTTTCACTTTCATCAAGAGGCTCTTTAGTTCTTCTTCACTTTCTGCCATAAGGGTGGTGTCATCTGCATAACTGAGGTTACTGATATTTCTCCCAGCAATCTTGATTCCAGCCTGGCATTTCTCATGATGTACTCTGCATATAAGTTAAACAAGCAGAATGACAATATACAGCCATGATGTACCCCGTGCTCTATATGAAACTGGTCTGTTGTTCCATGTCCAGTTCTAATTGTTGCTTCCTGACCTGCATACAGATTTCTCAAGAGGGAGGTCAGATGGTCTGGTATTCCCATCTCTTTCAGAATTTTCCACAATTGTGGTTATCCACATAGTCAAAGGCTTTGGCATAGTCAATAAAGCAGAAATAGATGATTTTCTGGAACTCTTGTCAGTTTTTCGATAATCCAACGGATGTTGACAATTTGATCTCTGGTTCCTCTGCCTTTTCTAAAACCAACCTGAACAGCTAGAATTTCACGATTCACATACTGTTGAAGCCTGGCTTGGAGAATTTTGAGCATTAATTTACTAGCATGTGAGATGAATATGATTGTGCAGTAGTTTGAGCATTCTCTGGAATTGCCTTTCTTTGGGATTGGAATGAAAACTGACATTTTCCAGTCCTGTTGGAACTAGTCCTGTTGGAACCAGGAAAAACACTGCTGAGTTTTCCAAATGTGCAGGCTCATTGAGTGCACCACTTTCACAGCATCACCTTTTACGACTGAAATAGCTCAACTGGAATTCCATCACCTCCACTAGCTTTGTTCATAGTGATGCTTTCTAAGGGCCACTTGACTTCGCATTCCAGGATGTCTGGCTCTAGATGAGTGATCACAGCATTGTGATTATCTGGGTGGTGAAGATGTTTTTTGTAGAGTTCTTCTGGGTATTCTTGCCACCTCTTCTTAATATCTTCTGCTTCTGTTAGGTCCATACCATTTCTGTCCTTTATAGGGCCCATCTTTGCTTTTGAACTGTGGTGTAGAAGACTCTTGAGAGTCCCTTGGACTGCAAGGAGATCCAACCAGTCCATTCTAAAGGAGACCAGTCCTGGGTGTTCATTGGAAGGATTGAAGCTAAAGCTGAAATTCCAATACTTTGGCCACCTCATGCAAAGAGTTGACTCATTGGAAAAGACTCTGATGCTGGGAGGGACTGGGGGCAGGAGGAGAAGGGGACGACAGAGGATGAGACGGCTGGATGGCATCACCGACTCAATGGACATGAGTCTGAGTAAACTCTGGGAGTTGGTGATGGACAGGGAGGCCTGGCGTGCTGTGATTCATGGGGTCGCAAAGAGCTGAACACGACAACTGAACTGAACTGAACTGAACTTGCATGAACTGTTTTCTTGGTATATCTAATTTTCTTGAGGAGATCTCCAGTCTTTCCCATTCTATTGCTTTCCTCTATTTCTTTGCAGTGATCACTGAGGAAGGCTTTCTTATCTCTCCTTGCTATTCTTTGGAACTCTGCATTCAAATGGGTATATCTTTCCTTTTCTCCTTTGCTTTTTACTTCTCTTCTTTTCACAACTATTTGTAAGGCTTCCTCAGACAACCATTTTGCCTGTTTGCCTTTCTTTTTCTTTGGGATGGTCTTGATCACTGCCTCCTGTACAGTGTCACCAACCTCCATCCATAGTTCTTCAGGCACTCTGTCTATCTGATCTAATCCCTTTAATCTATTTCTCACTTCCATTGGGTATAATCATAAGGGATTAGATTTAGCTCATACCTGAATAGTCTGGCCTGACGAATTCCTGGACTGTACAACCCATGGGTTTGCAAAGAATCAGACACAACTGAGCAACTTTCACTTTCACTAACTGAGCTATGCTCAGTTAAGTGACTTTCACTTTCACTAACTTCGTCTATGTCACTGTAGAGTGACACTAGCAAATCTGTACTCGTCACATAACTGATCATTTTAACCAAACCTTTGCAAGCAGTAAAACGTCTCAGAATCTGCAAAAAAGGCAGTAGAACAGCATTTTAGCTGGCTTCTAAGATTGCATTCCAGGGTGTAACAGGGACACAGAAACCCTAAGAAAATTATCTGTTTTGGGCAGAAAGAAGGAAGAAGATATACTAGGTCCCTGGGGCACATTAGCTAATCAATTAAATTTAAAAGGGATCTGATAATCTGGCCACTGCCTGAGGGAGCAGCCCAAGTCCAAGCTCAGGGCTGCCAAGAGGAGCTACCCCAGGTCCAAGGGGTTGCCAGGAGGAGCTACCCCACGTCCAAGGTAAGAAGCAGAGGCTGCGCTTTGCTGGAGCAGCCATGAAGAGATACCCCACATCCAAGGTAAGAGAAACCCAAGTTAAGATGGTAGGCGCTGAGAGAGGGCATCAGAAGGCAGACAGACTAAAACCACAGTCACAGACAACTAGCCAACCTGATCACAAGGACCACAGCTTGTCTGACTCAATAAAACTAAGCCATGCAGTATGAGGACATCCAAGACGGAGGGGTCATGGTGGAGAGGTCTGACAGAATGTGGTCCACTGGAGAAGGGAATGGCAAACCACTTCAGTATTCTTGCCTTGAGAACCCCAAGAACAGTATGAAAAGGCAAAAAGTTAGGACACTGCATGATGAACTCCCCAGGTCGGTAGATGCCCAATATGCTACGGGAGATCAGTGGAGAAGTAACTCCAGAAAGAACGAAGAGAAGAAGCCAAAGAAAAAACAACACCCAGTTGTGGATGTGACGGGTGATAGAAATAAGGTCTGATGCTCTAAACAGCAATATGGCATAGAAACATGGAATGTCAGGTCCATGAATCAAGGCAAATTGGAAGTGGTCAAACAGGAGATGGCAAGAGTGAACGTCAACATTCTAGGAATCAGCGAACTAAGATGGACTAGAATGGGTGAATTTAATTCAAGATGACCATGATATCTACTACTGTGGGCAGGAATCCCTTAGAAGAAATGGAGAAGCCATCATAATCAACAAAAGAGTCTGAAATACAGTACTTGGATGCAATCTCAAAAACGACAGAATGATCTCTGTTCGTTTCCACAGCAAACCATTCAATATTACAGTCATATCCAAGCCTATGCCCCAAGCAGTAACACTGAAGAAACTGAAGTTGAACGGTTCTATGAATACCTACAAGACCTTTTAGAACTAACACCCAAAAAAGATGTCCTTTTCATTATAGGGAACTGGAATGCAAAAGTAGGACGTCAAGAAATACCTGCAGTAACGGGCAAATCTGGCTTTACAGTACAAAATGAAGCAGGGCAAAGGCTAAGAGAACGCACTGGTCATAGCAAACACCCTCTTCCAACAACACAAGAGAAGACTCTATACATGGACATCACCAGACAGTCAACACCAAAATCAGGTAGATTATAGATTATATTATTTGGAGCCAAAGATGGAGAAGCTCTATACAGTCAGGAAAAACAAGACCGGGAGCTGACTGTGGCTCAGGTCATGAACTCCTTATTGCCAAATTCAGACTTAAATTAAAGAAAGTGGGGAAAACCACTAGACCATTCACGTATGACCTAAACCACATCCCTTTTGATTATACAGAGCAAGTGAGAAATAGATTTAAGGGACTAGATCTGATACACAGAGTGCCTGATGAACTATGGACGGAGGTTGATGACACTGTACAGAAGACAGGAATCAAGACCATCCCTGAGAAAAAAGAAATGCAAAAGGCAAAATGGCTGTTTGAGGAGGCCTTAAAAATAGCTGTGAAAAAAAGAGAAACGAAAAGCAAAAGAGAAAAGGAAAGATACACCCATTTGCATGCAGAGTTCCAAAGAACAGCAAGGAGAGATAAGAAAGCCTTCCTCAGTGATCAATGCAAAGAAATAGAGGAAAAACAACAGAATAGGAAAGACTAGAGATCTCTTCAAGAAAATTAGGGGAACAATTCATGCAAAGATGGGCTTGATAAAGGACAGAAATGGTATGGACCTAACAGAAGCAGAAGATATTAAGAAGTGGTGGCAAGACTACACAGAAGAACTGTACAAAAAAGATCTTCATGACCCAGATAATCACAATGGTGTGTCACTCACCTAGATCCAGACATCCTGGAATGTGAAGTCAAGAGGGCCTTAAGAAGCATCTCTACGAAGAAAGCTAGTGGAGGTGATGGAATTCCAGTTGAGCTATTTCAAATCCTTAAAGATGATGCTGTGAAAGTGCTGCACTCAATATGTCAGCAAATTTGGAAAACTCAGCAGTGGCCACAGGACTGGAAAAGGTCAGTATTCATTCCAAACCCAAAGAAAGGCAATGCCAAAGAATGCTCAAACTACCACACAATCACATTTATCTCACACGCTCGTAAAGTAATGCTCAAAATTCTCCAAGCCAGGCTTCAGCAATACATGAACTGTGAACTTCAATATGTTCAAGCTGGTTTTGAAAAAGCAGAGGAACCAGAGATCAAATTGCCAACATCTGCTGGATCATCAAAAAAGCAAAAGAGTTCCAGAAAAACATCTATTTCTGCTTTATTGACTATTCCAAAGCCTTTGACTGTGTGGATCACAATAAACTGTAGAAAATTCTGAAAGAGATGGGAATACCAGACCACCTGACCTGCCTCTTGTGGAACCTATATGCAGGTTAGGAAGCAACATTTAGAACTGGACATGGAACAACAGCCTGGTTCCAAATAGGGAAAGGAGTACGTCAAGGCTGTATATTGTCACCCTGCTTATTTACCTTATATGCAGAGTACATCATGAGAAACACTGGGCTGAGGAAGCACAAGCTGGAAACAAGATTGCTGGGAGAAATATCAATAACCTCAGATATGCAGATGACACCACCCTTATGGCAGAAAGTGAAGAAGAGCTAAAGAGCCTCTTGATGAAAGTGAAAGCGGAGAGTGAAAAAGTTGGCTTAAAGCTCAACATTCAGAAAACGAAGATCATGGCATCTGGTCCCATCACTTCATGGCAAATAGATGGGGAAACAGTGGAAATAGTGACAGACTTTTCTATTTGGGGAGGCTCCAAAATCACTGCAGATGGTGATTGCAGCCATGAAATTAAAGATGCTTGCTCCGTGTAAGAAAAGCTATGACCAATCTAGACAGCATATTAAAAAGCAGAGACATTACTTTGCCAACAAAGTTATATCTAGTCAAAGCTATGGTTTTTCCATAGTCATGTATGGATGTGAGAGTTGGACCATAAAGAAAACCAATGCTTTTGAACTGTGGTTTTGGAGAAGACTCTTGAGGGTCCCTCGGACTGCAAGGAGATCCAGCCAGTCAATCCTCAAGGAAATCAGTCCGGAATATTCATTGGAAGAACTGATGCTGAAGCTGAAACTTCAATACTTTGGCCACCTGATGCAAAGACCTGACTCATTGGAAAAGACCTTGTTTCTAGTGAAGACTGAAGGCAGGAGAAGGGGATGACCGAGGTTGATATGGCTGGATGGCATCACCGACTTGATGGACAGGACTTTGAGTAAGCTCTGGGAGTTGATAATGGACAGGGAAACCTGGTGTGCTGCAGTGCATGGGGCTGCAAAGAGTGGGACATGAC
This sequence comes from Bos taurus, assembly GCF_002263795.3. Lineage (NCBI taxonomy): Eukaryota > Metazoa > Chordata > Mammalia > Artiodactyla > Bovidae > Bos > Bos taurus. The sequence continues at coordinate 137,180,678 of NC_037328.1, forward strand.
TGAGTGCCTGAACTGATCTGAACTGGGTCCCCAGTAATATTAAACAGGAGGTACAAAGACTTGCCCCATGCTCCCAGTCCTCCCCCTCCACATCCTTCCCCTTTACCAAGAACCCCCACCAGAGAGATTTGTTACATCTGTATCTGATCAGTGTACATTGATACATCAGTATCCAACAAAATCCCAGCTGATACTCGAGTTCACTCTTGGGTGTCTCACATTCTATGCTTTGGACAAGGGATCCAAGTGTATCTACCAATACAGTATCATGGAGTAGTTTCACATTCCTAAAAATCTTCTGAACTCTATTTATCCTTTCTTCCCTGCTACAAACCTTGGATGCCACTGATCTTTTTACTTTCTATAAAGTATCCCTTTTCTACAATGCTATATAGTTGGAATTATACAGCACATAGCCTTCACAGATTAGCTTCTTTCACTTAGTATTTAAGTTTTAAGTTAAATTTAAGTTTCTTCCATCTCTTTTCATGACTTGATGGTTCATTTCTTTTTAGCACTGATTAATATTCATTGTCTGCATATATTAATTTACTCATTCACCTACTGAAAGACCTTTTGGTTGCTTTCAAGTTTGGTAATTATGAATAAAGATGCTATAAACATCTGTGTGCAGGCTTCTGTGCAATGTAAGAATGTAAATTCTCAGCTTCCCTGGGTAAATTTAGTGTAACTGCTGGATCATATGGTAAGAGACCTGGAGGAGGGCATGGCAACCCACTCCAGTATTCTTGCTTAGAGAATCCCCCTGACAAAGCCTGATAAACTATGGTACACAGGATTGCAAATAGCTGGATAGGACTCAAGCAATTTAGCACCCACATGCATGGTAAGAGAACGTTGAGTGTTGTAAGAAACCACGAACTATCTTCCCAAGAAGCTGTACCATTTCACATTTCCACCAGCAATAAAGGAGAGTTCCTGTTGCTTCACATCCTCACCAGCATTTGGAGTTGTCAAGTGTTCTGGATTTTGGCCATTTATCTCTACATTCGCATTTTCCCGAATTACTTGTAAACTGCGTATTTTCTTGTTTTCTCTTTTATGGCCATGCCGCATGGCATGTGGGATTGTAGTTCCCAGGCCAGTGGAAGCACAGAACTCTAACCACCAGACCACCAAGAAATTCCCGGCATATTTTCTTTGGTGAGGTCTCTTGTAAGATTTTTGGCTCACTTTTTAATCAAGTTGTTTGTTTTTTCACTTGTTAAGTTTTAAGGGTTCTTTGCACAGTAGAACAGTTATCTTTTGCAGTTATTTTCTCCCAAATTGTCTTCACACTCTCTTGATAGTGTCTTTCAGGAAGCATAAGTTTTCAACTTTAATGTAGTCCACTCATCAATTCATTTTTTCACGACTATTACCTTTGGTGTTGTATCTAAAACATCATCACCAAACCTAAGGTAATCTGGATGTTCTCCCATGTTTTCTAGGAGTTTTATAATTTTGCATTTCACATTTTGGTCTGTGATCTGAAATTTGAGTTAATCTGAGTTAATCTTGTGAAGGATGTAGAATCCAGGCCTAGATTCATTTTTTTGCAAGTGGATATCCAGGTGTCAAGTATTATTTGCTGAAAAGATTCTGTACTTTTCAGTTGGTGGGATGGCAGGGGGAGGAGGGTGGAAGGTATGGAGAGAGTAGCAAGGAAACATTAAAAAAAAAAAAGAAGACTGTGCTTTTAATAGAACATTGTGCATAAAATATAAAATTCCTATAAGGAGATGTGGTCCTATTTGCACTTCTGAAAGATATTCAAATATCAAGATTGCCTGATAAGCACTAAGAGATGTACAAAGAAAACACAAAGACAATTCAGGATGGACTCATATCTCTGGTTTAGAGGCTGGCAGGGGCAAGGGCTAAAATCAACAAAGCAGGGGAAAAAAACCTCAGGATTCCTAGACTTATTAGAGTTGGTGAGGTGTGTTAGTAACAGGCAGCTAAAGAGAAGAGTCTCTCTTCCTTGTCTAACTCTATTCCTACTTATAAGAAAGGAATCAGAAATTCACCAGCTTCCCTTACCCTTAACTCTTATCTCAAATTTCCTGTATCAAGTCATTCCAGGGGGCTATAAATATAGTGGGTACCTGCCAATGACTTATCACAGACATATCCCAATGTAGTGAAGCTAAAATCCTGTTCAGATACTAAAATCCTACTTTTAAATTCAGAGCATTTGCTGCAATTAATGTATGCAAATATTAAAGTGATCCACAGGCAGATTTTCCATGTAATTTCCATTCAGGAAAAAATTAAGTACCTAATTTTCAACATTACTCTGAAGTTTTTCGTAGAGAATCTTCACTTCTGTTTAACTGAAATGTATGAATCTTCCTTTTATCAGAAATGACTTGCCAGGTCAAAAAGGAAACTTTGCTCTTTAATGAAAGAAAGCGTTTTTTATTAATGAAATCTCCTATTTCTCGCTGTTTCTAGAACAAAGATAAAATTTAATTGTGTACAAGTGGGAAAATGACAAGCACAGCAGAAAAGCTACTTTGCCAGCTGAAGGGTCTACAATGATGGTGAACAGACCCAAATCATTAAAAAATAAGTAGTGTCTGCAAAGTGAAACATGAAAACTATTATAAAGGTAACATGAAATAAGTGACATGAATATCCCCAAGGGAAATACCTGGAGAGGTTATCTTTAATTTAGGTATACTAAGAGAAAGAAAAATTAGGTATACTAAGAGAAAGAAAAATATTTGACCATCTTTACTGTCACTACCAATAACATTTTTCTGAAATGTTGGGGTTGAGATGGGATCTCTTAAAACCAAGGCCCTAAAGCCCCCATATCACACACAAAATTTGTTGTATGCAGATATATGTTCTAAAGAGAAGGTTCATATAACAACTCTAAAACAAAAGAAAAATTTCAATGTGGGGACATTTATTATTTCATAAGACCGATGAGAAATACTTTAAACTTAGATTAGAATTGACTACATAAAACTGTTGTTGTTAGTCACTCAGTTGTGTCCAATTCTTTGCAACCCCATGAACTATAGCCCACCAGGATCCTCTGTCCATGGAATTTTCCAGGCAAGAATATTGGAGTAGGTTGCCATTCTGTTTTCCAGGGGATCTTTCCGACCCACGGACTTAACCTGGGTCATCTGCATTGCAGACAGATTCTTTACCAGCTGAGCTACCAGGGAAGGGCTACATAAAATAGGTGATATAGTATAAGATTCAGTGCCACATAATAATATATATAACATAATGAAATAACTATCACTATCTGGGAAATGTAGGACTTTTGAAAGGAAAAGTAAAAGTGTAGTTGCTCAGTCATGTCCAACTCTTTGCAACCCCATGGACTGTAGCCCACTAGGCTCCACTGTCTGTGGAATTTTCCCAGCAAGAATATTGGAGTAAGTTGCCATTTCCTTCTCCAAGAGATCTTGCTGACCCAGGGATCAAACTCACATCTCCTGCATCTCCTGCATTGGCAGGACGATTGGATTGCTTAACACTGAGCTACTTGGGAAGCCCTAGATATCCACATACAAAAGAATAAAGATGGATCCCTACTACCCACTATACACAAAAGTTACCCAAAATCAAAACTATAAAACTCTTAGAAGAAAACAAAGGAATAAATCTTTGAGACCTTGAATTAGGTAATGGATAACAACACAAAAAGCTCAAGTGGCAATAGAAAGAAACAGATAAACTCGATTTCATCAAAATTAAAAACTTCATACTTCAAAGCACACCATCAAGAAAATGAAAAGACAAGCCACCAAACAGGAGAAAATATCTGCAAATCATATCTCTATGAGAGACTTGTGTTCACAATACATACGGAACTCATGTAACTCAACAAATAACCCAGTTAAAAAATGGGTAAATTATTTGAATAGACATTTCATGATATATATACACAAATGGCAAATACGCATGAAAAGATACTCAACAGCTTAGTCATCAGAGAAATGCAAATCAAAACCACAATGAGATACCACTTCATACCCACTAGGATGCCTAAAATAAAAAGACAGACAATAACAAGTGTCGGTTAAGATGTAGAGAAATTGGAATCCTCATACACTGATGGCAGGATTATAAAATGCTGCAGCCACTTGGAAAACAATTTGCCTGTTCCTCAAAAAGTTAAACACAGAGTTATCATATACTTCCATATAACTCCACAGACCATCAATTCCACTCCTAGGTACATACTCAAGAGAACTGGAAATATAGATTCACCAGTAAACGTGTATGTAAACATTTATAGTAGTGCTATTCTATTCATAACAGTAAAAAAAAGTAGGAACAATATAAACGTCCATCAACACAAAATGTGGCATACCCATACAATACATTTAACAATAAAAAAAAATGAAGTAATGACATGTACTTGGATATACATGGATAAACCTTGATAACATGTTAAGTGAAAGAAGACAGTCATGAAAGATTACATATTGGATGAATCCATTTATATGAGATGTCCTAACTAAGAAAATACAGAAACAGAAAATAGATTAGAGGCTGACAGATGCAGGGAATAAGAGAAGGGAGGGAAGGAACTGCTAATATTTTTAAAGGAGTACTCTTGAGAGGTGAGGAAAGTGTTCTAAAAAGAGTTGTGATGGTTCACAACTCTATGAAATATACTAAAAACCACTGAATTGTACACTTTTAAAAGTTTTATGTTATATAAATTTTATCAATAAAGGTGTCGTAAAAACAAAACAAATTTCAAGGTGTGAATTAGAGGGAAGGAATTGTGCTTACAGCACAGAGATAGTTCTGCTCCTAATAATTACAAAGAAGGAAAGGAAAAAAAAAAGGACTGTCTTAAGGCATAGTCACCACTAAGAACATTAAAAAAATTTTTTCCAGATGATCACAATTACAACAAGCTCGCAAAGCAAAAAGTATTATAGTTATTTTGTTCTTTAGAATTCAACATAATGCTATAATTGCATTTAAAAAACAAAAGTTATATTACGATGATTAGAGCAATCTAAAATTTGAGGAAAAGATAAAGATCATTTAAATATACAACACTTTTTAAGGTTTACTGAAAGAATTAAAGAGTCATACTACTCTGGATATGCCAATATTCTAACTTTGCTTAATGAAATTAACTGAAGAAAAAAATTTCAAGACAAGTATTCTACAAGGATAACAATTAAGTAGCTCATAGAGAGCTTCTAAAAGGAAACAAAATTAAACACTCAAATCTTTCAAAATTAGTCAGTTCATTAATGCAAACCAGAAACACTACAGAATTCAGATGTTGCACCATTCTAAGAAGTAACAACACTATTACCTAAAAAATGGAAAGTTAAGAATAAGAACTATGCCACTCTCTCTCCTCATCTTCCGGCTGGGGGGCGGGGATTAAGAACTAAAGTTATGGTTTTGTGCACATGTCACGTTTTTATCTTAGTCTGAGGCCTGATTTGGAATAATGTGGTCACCTATTTGTCAAACTGTGGCATACTCATTTTACTTATTACTACTCAAAATGACAACAAACTAAACTTCTTTGTAATGATCAGAAAGTGCCATTCACTGAATACTGAATGTATTTAAGGTATAATTTTAAAACCTTCACACACTCCATATCAATTCATTTAATCCTTATATCAATCAGACGGCTAGGAATTACTATCCATTTTACAGCAGGAAACAGGAACCATTTACACCTCAGTCTGGCCAGGCAAGCTACTGAGAAATGTCATCAACCCCTCCCAAGGAAAAGATCAAAACCAATTTTTAAATTTCATTACAGGTTAAAGGAAAAAATACAAAATGCACTAATTGGCATATTTTCTTTGACTGTCAAATGGATGTGAAAATGTATTGATAACATGTAGGCTCATCTCTAGGTGATAAAGTTGTGAAGTAACACTCCGCTACTACAAAAACTCATCCTTAAGTGACAGCATTCAAGACTATGGATAATCGGTTTATTTTCCTTTTAATTCTTATCCAAATTCCTTCCGAAAACAGAGAAAACCAGACATATCAAAAGAAAAAGTAGTTTTCAAAATACTCTATAGAAGAACAGAAAAGTAAAACCAACAAATACTTACTTCCCCCTCCATGAATGTTTTGTTGTGTAGAAACATGCTAAATCCTTATTTTCCTTAATAATGTTCATTTTGTGCTGAATCCTGAAAGATAAAAATATGGGTAAATTTTGTAATAGTGCTAACCTTAAGAATTTTTCCTGAATCTCCCACACCATATTTTCATAGACTGCCATATGGTACTGATTTTAAGACAGCCACTTTTTCTACAAGACCATAAGGATGGTCTGTTCACCTCTCTATCAGAGAGCCTTTAGCACACTATATTGTCACAGCTCTTTTCCACTATGCTCAGTTTGAGGACAACAATTGCCCTCGTATCAACATCCCAAGAATAGAGAATCTAGTAAAAAGTGTTAAAGTAAATGAATCTTTAAATCTCACACTGCCAAACAATATTTTAACACATGACTGTCAAGTGTCAAACCAATTCTAAAAGGTTTTTGTCTAGCTGCTAAGTGCTGGCCATCTTGCTGTTACTGTCACTTTAAAGGGAACTTACTATAAATAAGGTTTAACTTGAACAATATTCTCATTATAAAAGTAATTTAGTAAAAGTTAAAATGTTAGTCACTCAGTCATGTCCAGCTCTTTCAGAACCCATGGACTTGCAGCCCACCAGGCTCCTCTGCCCACGGAATTCTCCAGGCAAGAATACTGGAGTGGGTTGCCATTCCCTTCTCCAGGGGATCTTCCCAACCCAGGGAGTGAACCTAGATCTCCTGCATTGCAGGCAGATTCTTGACTGTCTGAGCCACAAGGAAGCCCAAAAGTAATTTAAGTACATAGTAAAAACATTTTTAATGTTCATAAAGTAACTCATCTTTCATCCTAGCATCCAAAGATACTAACTTTCCTTCTTCCAGCTAGGAAAAAAAATGTCTTTTTAAACAAAATTGAGGCTGTCATTTATACCACTTAGCTTGTTTTCACAGAATATTAACCTTTTTCCAAGGAATTAAACATTCTTTGAGAAAAAGATTTTTAAGTCACAAGAACAATGTTACTCAAAGTGTACCTGTAAACATCAAGTGCAGAAATTAAGTGTTCAGAAATGCTTGTTACAGTTTGGTTAGTGAACTCTCTGATTAAACAGGATATAGAACAGTTGAGGATTGCCGACTTGTATGATAAATCACACATGGTATGAGCTTCCTAACAGCCACAGGAAGAGGGACAATGCTATGTGCAATATTTCAAGATTAGTTTGTTGACTGTAACCCTGAAGTGTATAAAATCCAGAATCCATTTAGCTCACGAAAAAATTTCAGTTTATCTAACTTTACACAACTAATTGTACAAACTGGCTACTAATGAAAGACTAATGATAAATTCTGAAAATATTACATCATTTGCTTCATACTGAATATGATCATTTTACTTCTTTTGTTACTTGGGTACTACTTCCTATCCTTAATAATTAGAAATACACTCTAAAAAATATTGTAGAATACATAAAGTGTCAATAATGCAAACTGAATGGTTATAATTATGGCTTACTTAGCTTTCTAAACATCTTTATACATCTAAACTTTTTTAATCAACAAGTATTCTTTTCATAAATAGAATAAAACTATTTTTCATTCAAAAACATTTTTATCACAGCTTTTTGAGACAATTCACACACCTTAAAATTCACCTCTTTAGAAGTATACAATTCAGAGTTTTGGTATGTTCACAGAGTTCTACAACGAATACACTATTTTTATCATTCCAACAAGAAACCCTGCTGGCAGCCACTCCCCAGTCCCCCTCACACCCACTACCTGGCAACCATCTACTTTCTGTCACTATGGACCTATTATGGAATCCCATACAAACAGAATCATAAAATGTGTTGTCTTTGTGACTGGCTTCTTTCACTTAGCATAACAAGCGAAACATTTTCAGTTTATCCATATTGTGGCATGCATCCGTTTCCTATTGTATAGAAACACCACATTTTGTATAACCATTCATCAGCTGATGGACATGTGTGTTGTTTCCATGCATGCATGCTAAGTCGCTGCTAACAGGTACTTCCAAATAAGGTTTTGTCAAACCTTCCGGAAAAACATCAATTCATGCTCTGAGGAATAATAAGAGAACCACAAGGAACAGCAAATTTAGAGAAACCTTTATTGTCACCAGAGAGAAATTTCTCTTAACAGTCAATGACATCTTCCTACTAGTATGTATAGACAGCTAAATATAGGCCTGTCAGCTGGTGTGCTGTTCTGTTTTTTTCTAGATCGTGTATCTGAAATGACACAGGCAGCCAACCAAGAATTATTAAACCAGCAAACATTATTCCTGCCTTCTGAGTCATCTGTAGTAAATGATATTGCTGGAAAGAAACTTAGAGAAGATCTCTGAAAATGTGCCAAACAAGTTAAAAATTATAGGTCTACAGAGGTATATTCCCCTCATATACAGTAATTGAAGATTGGGGAAAAAAAGAAAAAACGGAGGACAGAAAAGGTAAATGGCTGACATTGAAGAGTGGAGTTTGGATTCAGAGTTCACAATTTAAGATGGGAATGACTGACTGAACTCTGGCCTATCTAGGAGAAACTGACAAGAAAGAAAATGCGTTTGAGTGAAGACTGGCTGATATCATCAAGGGACTGTAAAAGGAAAGTGAGAGAAAAATATAAAATTTTAAAATGACAATCACAAAGAACTTAGGACATGATCTAATAAATCTGTAGGGAGTCTGGGGGGAAATAATCTAGTAACAACAAAAACAACAAAGCATACTGAAGAATCAAAAAAATAAACCTAAAGAATGATCTCATCACTGATTTGGGGGAACAAGTAACTCAAACGAATCTTTTAGGAGGGGAATTAAGAAAGCTTATCTACAACTTTTTGGAGACTTATGAATTCAGGGGTGATAAAATCACTAGATGCCCCAAAGTTCCTAGGTTAGGATAGATAAAGGGACAAAGGAAGAGCAGATACAACACATTAATATAAAATTAATATAAAACTGAAGACACATAAATGGTACACAGGTATATGAAAAGATGTTCTATGTCATTATCAGGGAGATGCAACTCAAACTCAAAACTACAAGAAGATACTGCCTCACACCTGTTAGGATGGTTATTATCAAAAAAAAATAAATAAAGTTCTGGCAAGCATGTAAAGAAACTTGATCCTTTGTACATTGTTGATGAGAATGTAAAATGGTGTGTTATGGAAAACAGTACGAAGTTGCTCAAAAAATTAAAAAATAGAATTATTAGGGAATTCCATGGTTGCCTAGTGGTTAGGAAGTGAAGTGAAGTCGCTCAGTCGTGTCCAACCCTTAGCGACCCCATGGACTGCAGCCTACCAGGCTCCTCTGTCCATGGGATTTTCCAGGCAAGAGTACTGGAGTGGGGTGCCATTGCCTTCTCCATAGGGTATATAATGTTTTCACAAAAACTGGTCCAGGTCCTCGGCTAAGAGGAGACTCTGCCTTGGGCCCGCCGGTGCAATAAACTGCACTCCACCATCTGCATTGTCCTTCTGAGTGAGTTTGTTTCCCAGAAGGCAAGCTACAACACTAAGAGATGACACAACCATATTCACTGCAGTATTATTTATAAAACTGTAGATGTCTAAACACCCTAAAGGCCCACCAACAGATGAAGAAAATGGATTAAGAAAATGTGGTATACACAATATTATTCAGTCTTAAAAAAGGATATCCTACAGTCTTCAATAATATCAGTTGAACTTAAAAACATTATGCTAAGTGAAATAAGCCAGTCACAGAAGGACTAATGCCACTTACATGAATTATCTACAACAGTTCAACTCAGAGAAGAAGGTAGAATGGTAGTCGCCAGTGACTGGGCTGGAGGGAAAATGGGGAGTTGCTAATTAATGGGTACAAAGTTTCAGTTATGCAAGATGAGTAAGTTCTAGAGTCTGTTGTATAGCACTGTGCCTAAATAGTGAACAATAATGTATACTTAAAATCTGTTAAGAGGGGAGATCTTATGTTAAGTGTTTTTACCTCCCCAAAATTAAATTTTAAAAATTCAAAAAGTAAACCACTACCTTGGCTTGTCAGAAAAAATACTGTATTCCTGATACAGATTACAATGCTAACAAAAAAATATAACGTAGAGTTAAAGGCTTCTCTGGACATCAGGAGACGTGTCCGAGGCCAAAATCAGCACACCCAACAATTTATGTCTCATGTTTTAGGAAGCAACAAGTGATACTGCTATTCTGCATCCAATCCTGAACAACAGTCCAAAAAAGGCGAAGGCTAGTAAAACGGAAGTATGCTTTACAGGAGAAAACCACTCCTCAATCTGAAAAGCTCACCTTCAGTCATGTTATATTTAGATAAGGATACACTGGAGAGATGAGGAAGGGAAGAAATACTTACCTAAGTAGCTAAGTCAACCCCAGAAATGACAGGTTAATTCAAAGCTCTTATTAGTGCCTACACACCTGAATTAAGATAATGCTTTTCTATTTTAAACCCTGAAATTGGAGAGGGGAGGTGCCCCTGATCAAAAAATGTATGACATGCCTTGAAATTATGCAACAAGTAGGTTTTATTAGGGCTTCCCAGATGGCCTAGTGGTAAAGAACCCACTTGCCAATGCAGGAGACATTAGAGACGTGGGTTCAATCCCTGGGTCAGGAAGATCCCCTGGAGGAGGGCATGGCAACCCACTCCAGTAGTCTTGCCTGTAGAATCCCATGGACAGAGGAGCCTGGCAGACCACAGTCCACGGGGTCGCAAAGAGTCAGACAAGACTGAAACGACTAAGCACCCAGCACAGGTTTTACTAAGTACTTATCATGTGTTAACGATGACACATAGCATTTACAACTTCCTTACTATCTCACTGTCTCCATAACAACTAAGATACAGGTATGATGATCCTCATTTTATTGACAAGAAAACTGAGAATTAGAAAAATGAAATCACTTCTCTAATGTAACAACTATTAAATGGCTGGGCCAAGCTTTTGAACTCAAACTGTTTAACCCCACACTTAAACTAAACTATAATAGTATTACCTTCCCTCAGATTTAGAAAATCAATGGGGAACTCCCTGATGGTCCAGGGTTAGGACTTCCTGCTTGCACTGCAGGGGGCCATCCCACATGCGATGCAGCTAAAAACAAACAAAATTCTCTTTTAAATTTAGAAAATAAATTTATTCTGACCATATAATTACAGACTTATTGACAGCACATTCCTAAATTAATTTTGAACTAATTCCAATTATTATCTTCATTTGGAAATATGATTAAGCACCTGCTGCATGGACGGAGGAGCGTGGTGGGCTGCAGTCCACGGGTCGCTGAGTCAGACACGATTGAGCAACTTCACTTTCACTTTTCACTTTCATGCCTTGGAGAAGGAAATGGCAACCCACTCCAGTGTTCTTGCCTGGAGAATCCCAGGGACGGGGGAGCCTGGTGGGCTGCCATCTCTGGAGTCGCACAAAGTCAGACACGACTGAAGCGACTTAGCAGCAGCAGCAGCAAACAACTTTGAAACTCACAATTTTAAGCAGTGAAACAAATTACCATAATCAACACAAGGCAAAAGAAATACAACAAAGAGGATGTCTCCAGGGTTGAAATAATCTACCATGTAGAGATAAATATTTTAAATATTTCCATCCATAGATAAGCTTGGGCTTCCCAGGTGGCACAGCAGTGATGAATGCCTGCCAAGGCAGGAAATGTGGGATCCATCCTGGGTCAGTAAGATCCCCTGAGCAGGAAATGGCAACCCACTCTAGTATTCTTGCCTGAAAAATTCCACGGACAGAGAAGTCTGGTAGGCTACAGTCCATGGAGTCACAAAAAGTCAAACACAACTGAGCAGGCATCCATTATAGATAAGCTTAATTAAAAAAAAAAAAAAGTGTTCAAAACAAATACATGACTACAGAAATTTGCTACCAAATGGAGAAAAGAGTCTCTTCAATAAGTAGTGATGGGAAAACTGGACAGCTACGTGTAAAAGAATGAAACTCAAATACTTCCTAAACACCACACACAAAGATAAAGTCAAAATGGATTAGAGACTTGTATGTGAGACCAGAAACTATAAAATCCTTAAAGCAAAACATAGGCATTACACTCTTTGACATAAATCACAGCAAGATCCTCTATGATCCAATCTCTAGAGTAATGGAAATAAAACCAAAAATAAACAAGCAGGACCTAATAAAACTTAAAAGCTTTTGCACAGCAAAGGAAACTATAAACAAAGTCAAAAGACAACTCTCAGGATGGGAGAAAATAAAAGCAACTGAAACAACTGACAAAGGATTAATCTGCAAAATATACAAGCAGCTCATGCAGCTCAATACCAGAATAACAAACAATCCAATCAAAAAGTGAGCAAAGAAGTAAGAAAAAATGGGCAGAAGACTTAAACAGTCACTTCTCCAAAGAAGGCATACAGATGGCTAATAAACTCATGAAAAGATGCTCAACATCACTCAGTATTAAGAAAAATGCAAATCAAAACTACAATGAGCTATCACCTCACACCAGTCAGAATGGCCATCATCAAAAAGTCTACAAACAATAAACGCTGGAAAGGGTGTGGAGAAAAGGGAACCCTTTTGCACTGTTGATAGGAATATAAATAGATACAGCCACTATGGTAAACAGTATGAAGACTCCTCAAAAAACAGAGAATAAAACTACCATATGACCCAGCAATCCCACTACTGAGCATGCAAGCATGCTCAGTCACTAACTCATGTCTGACTCTCTGCAACCCCATGGATTGTAACCTGCCAGGCTCCTGTCTGTAGGATTCTGCAGGCAAGAATACTGAGTGAGCTGCCACTTCCTTCTCCCAACTATTGGGCATACACCTGAAAAAACTATAATTGAAAAAGACACATGTACCCCAATATACATTGCAGCACTATTTACAAAAGCTAGAACATGGAAGCAATCTAGAGGTCCATCGACAGATGAATGGGTAAAAGAGTTGTGGTACATACATATAAAGGAGTATTAGCCATAAAAAGGAACACATTTGAGTCAGTTCTAATGAGGTGGATGAACCCACAACCTATTACACAGAGTGAAGTAAGTCAGGAAGAGAAAGACAAATATCCTGTATTAATGCATATATATGGAATCTAGAAAGATAGTACTGATAAACCTATTTGCAGGGCAGCAAGAGACACAGACATAAAGAACAGACCTGCGGACATAGTGGGGGAAGGAGAGGGTGAGACAAATTCAAAGAGTATCATCTTGCCCAGAGAATCCCAGGGACGGAGGAGCCTGGTGGGCTGCCGTCTATGGGGTCGCACAGAGTTGGACACGACTAAAGCGACTTAGCAGCAGCATGGAAACATGTACATTACCATATGTAAAACAAATAACCAGTGGGAATTTGTTGTATGATGCAGGGAGCTCAAATTGATGCTCTGTGACAACCTAGAGGGGTGGAATGGTAAGGGAGGTGGGAGGGAGGTTCAAGAGGGAGGGGACATGTGTATACCTATAGCTGATTCATGTTAAATGTATGGCAGAAACCAACACAATATTGTAAAGCATTATTCTCTTTTAATCAGATCAGATCAGATCAGATGAGTCGCTCAGTCACGTCTGACTCTTTGTGACCCCATGAATCACAGCACACCAGGTCTCCCGGTCCATCGCCAACTCCAGGAGTTCACTCAGACTCATGTCCATCGAGTCAGTGATGCCATCCAGCCATCTCATCCTCTGTCGTCCCCTTCTCCTCCTGCCCCCAATCCCTCCCAGCATCAGAGTCTTTTCCAATGAGTCAGCTCTTCACATGAGGTGGCCAAAGTACTGGAGTTTCAGCTTTAGCATCATTCCTTCCAAAGAAATCCCAGGGCTGATCTCCTTCACAATGGACTGGTTGGATCTCCTTGCAGTCCAAGGGACTCTCAAGAGTCTTCTCCAACACCACAGTTCAAAAGCATCAATTCTTCGTCCCTCAGCCTTCTTCACAGTCCAACTCTCACATCCATACATGACCACAGGAAAAACCATAGCCTTGACTAGACGAACCTTTGTTGGCAAAATAATGTCTCTGCTTTTGAATATGCTATCTAGGTTGGTCATAACTTTCCTTCCAAGGAGTAAGCATCTTTTAATTAAAAAAAAAAAAAGGGAAATATGCTACCAATCAGTGATTTCAGGATCTTTATAAGTTCAACAGAAAAATACTAGTCTAACAATGAATTTTTAAAACAACCAGATTAATGAGATCTGAGTTGGGACCTAATTCCCAACAGTGTACTATTAACCTTTTTAATTTCAAGTAAATCTATTTTATATACTCAAAACCTCAATCATTTGTAATAAAGTCATTTCAACTAATAAAGACAACGAGTGTGGAAACCACATTAACACTTTCAGACCCTGAGAGTATTTCTAAAGGAGCAAGTATTAATATCTAACAAACCGTGCTCCACTAGAGAAAGGAATGGTAAAACACTTCAGTACTCTTGCTTTGAGAACCCCATGAACAGTACGAAAAGGCAAAGACATATGACACTGAAAGATGAACTCCCCAGGTCGGTAGGTGCCCAATATGCTACTGAATATAAGCAGAGAAAATAACTCCAGAAGGAAAGCTGCTAAGTCGCTTCAGTCGTGTCTGACTCTGTGCAGCCCCATAGACGGCAGCCCACCAGGCTCCCCCATCCCTGGGATTCTCCAGGCAAGAACACTGGAGTGGGTTGCCATTTCCTTCTCGAATGCAGGAAAGTGAAAAGTGAAAGTGAAGTCACTCAGTCGTGTCTGACTTTTAGCGACCCCATGGACTACAGCCTACCAGGCTACTCCGTCCATGGGATTTTCCAGGCAAGAGTACTGGAGTGGGGTGCCATTGCCTTCTCTGCTCCAGAAGGAAAGAGGCTAAGCCAAAGCCAGAACAACGCTCAGCTGTGGCTGTGCCTGGTGGTGAAAGTAAAGTCCCATGCTGTAAAGAACAAAACAGCAAGAAACTTGGAATGTCAGGTACATGAATAAAGGTAAATTGTGAAAGTGAAAGTCGCTCAGTCATGTCCAACTCTTTGCAACCCTGTGGACTATACAGTCCATGGAATTCTCCAGGCCAGATACTGGAATGGGTAGCCTTTCCCTTCTCCAGGGGATCTTCCCAACCCAGGGACTGAACCCAGGTCTCCCGCACTGCAGGCGGATTCTTTACCAGCTGAGCCACAAGGGAAGCTGGAAATGGTCAAACAGGAGATGGCAAGAGTGAACCTTGACATTTTAGGTATCAGTGAACTAAAATGTACCAGAATGGGTGAATTTAATTCTCATGACCATTATATCTACTACTGTAGCCAAGAATTCCTCAGAAGAAATGGGAGTAGCCCTCATAGTCAACAAGAGAGTCCAAAATGCAGTACTTGGGTGCAATCCCAAAAACAACAAAATGACCTCTGTTCAAGGATAACCATTCAATATGACCATAATCCAAGTTTATGCCCCAACCACTACTTCTAAAGAAGCTGATGCTGAATGGTTCTATGAAGACCTCCAAGACCTTCTAGAACCAACAAAAGATGTCCTTTCATCATAAGGGACTGGAATGCAAAAGTAGGAAGTCAAGAGATACCTGGAGTAAGAGGCAAGTTTGGCCTTGGAGTACAAAATGAAGCAGACAAAGGGTAACAGTTTTTCCAAGAGAACTCACTGGTCATAGAAAACACCCTTTTTCAAGAATACAACGAAAAGAATAATATCTACCCAAACAGGAAAAGGAGCACGTCAAGGCTGTATATTGTCACCCTGCTTATTTAACTTATATGCACAGTACATCATGAGAAATGCTGAGCTGGAAGAAGCACAAGCTGGAATCAAGATTGCTGGGAGAAATATCAATAATCTCAGATATGCAGATGACACCACCCTTATGGCAGAAAGTGAAGAGGAACTCAAAAGCCTCTTGATGGAAGTGAAAGAGGAGAGTGAAAAAGTTGGCTTATAGCTCAATATTCAGAAAACGAAGATCATGGCATCCGGTCCCATCACTTCAGGGGAAATAGATGGGGAAACAGTGGAAACAGTGGCAGACTTTATTGTTTTGGGCTCCAAAATCACTGCAGATGGTGACTGCAGCCATGAGATTAAAAGACGCTTACTCCTTGGAAGAAAAGTTACGACCAACCTAGATAGCATATTGAAAAGCAGAGACATTACTTTGCCAACAAAGGTCCATCTAGTCAAGGCCATGGTTTTTCCAGTGGTCGTATATGGAAGTGAGAGTTGGACTGCGAAGAAAGCTGAGTACCAAAAAATAGATGCTTTTAAACTGTGGTGTTGGAGAAGACTCTTGAGAGTCCCTTGACTGCAAGGAGATCCAACCAGTCCATTCTAAAGGAGATCAGCCCTGGGTGTTCTTTGGAAGGAATGATGCTAAAGCTGAAACTCCAGTACTCTGGCCACCTCATGAGAAGAGTTGACTCACTGGAAAAGACTCTTGATGCTGGGAGGGATTGGGGGCAGGAGGAAAAGGGGACGACAGAGAATGAGATGGCTGGATGGCATTACCAACTCGATGGACTGAGTCTGAGTGAACTCCGGGAGTTGGTGATGGACAAGGAGGCCTGGCGTGCTGCGATTCATGGGGTCGCAAAGAGTCAGACACAACTGAGCGCTGAACTGAACTGAACTGACTGAAAGAAATAGACCTATCTATAGAAAACTATAAAACACTGATGAAAGAAATTAAAGATGACACAAACAGATGGAGAAATATACCATGTTCATGGATCGGAGGAATCAGTATAGTGAAAATGAGTATACTACTACCCAAAGCAATCTATAGATTCAATACAATCCCTATCAAGCTACCAAAGGTATTTTTCAGAGAACTAGAACAAATAATTTCACAATTTGTATATGGAAATACAAAAAACCTCGAATAGCCAAAGCAATCTTGAGAAAGAAGAATGGAACTGGAGGAATCAGCCTGCCTGACTTCAGGCTATACTACAAAGCTACAGTCATCAAGACAGTATGGTCCTAGCACAAAGACAAAAATATAGATCAATGGAACAAAATAGAAAGCCAAGAGATAAATCCATGCACCTATGGATACCTTATCTTTGACAAAGGAGGCAAAAATATACAATGGAGAAAAGACAATCTCTTTAACAAGTGGTTCTGGGAAAACTGGTCAACAATTGTAATACAATGAAACTAGATCACTTTCTAACACCGTATACAAAAATAAACTCATAATGGATTAAAGATCTAAACATAAGACCAGAAACTATAAAACTCCTAGAGGAAAACATAGGCAAAACACTCTCCGACATAAATCACAGCAGGATCCTCTATGATCCACCTCCCAGAGTAACAGAAATAAAAGCAGAAATAAACACATGGGACCTAATTAAACTTAAAAGCTTTTGCACAACGAAGGAAACTTTAAGCAAGGTGAAAAAACAGCTGTCAGAATGGGAGAAAATAACAGCAAGCAAAGCAACTGACAAAGAATTAATCTCAAAAATATACAAGCAGCTTATGCAGCCCAATTCCAGAAAAATAAACAACCCAGTCAAAAAATGGGCAAAAGAACTAAACAGACATTTCTCCAAAGAAGACATGCAGATGGCTAACAAACACATGAAAAGATGCTCAACATCACTCATTATCCGAGAAATGTAAATCAAAACCACAATGAGGTACCATCTCATGCCAGTCAGAAAGGCTGCTATCAAAAAGTCTACAAACAATAAATGCTGGAGAGGGTGTGGAGAAAAGGGAACCCTCTTACACTATTGGTGGGAATGCAAACTAGTACAGCCACTATGGAGAACAGTGTGGAGATTCCTTAAAAAACTGGAAATAGAACTGCCATACAACACAGCAATCCCACTACTGGGCATACACACCAAGGAAACCACAATTGAAAGAGACACATGTACCCCAATGTTCATCGCAGCACTGTTTACAATAGCCAGGACATGGAAGCAACCTAGATGTCCATCGGCAGACGGATGGATAAGAAATCTGTGATACATATACACAATGGACTATTACTCAGCCATTAAAAAGAATGCATTCGAATCACTCCTACTGAGGTGGATGAAACTTGACCCTATTATACAGAGTGAAGTAAGTCAGAAAGAAAAACAGCAATACAGTATACTAATGCATATATATGGAATTTAGAAAGATGATGATGATGATGACCCTATGTGTGAGGCAGCAAAAGAGATACAGATGAAAAGAAGAGTCTTTTGGACGCTGTGGGAGAAGGCAAGGGTGGGATGATTTGAGAGAATAGCATTGAAACATGTATATTATCATATGTGAAACAGATTGCCAGTCCAGGTTCGATGCATGAGACAGGGTGCTCAGGGATGGTGCACCGAGATGACCCTGAGGGATGGGATGGAGAGGGCTCAGGATGGGGAACACATGTACACCCATGGCTGATTCACATCAATGTATGGCAAAAAACACTACAATACTGTAAAGTAATTAGCCTCCAACTAAAATAAATAAATTAATAAAAGAAAAAAAAAAGAAAACAAGAGACAACTCTACACATGGACATCACCAGATGGTCAATATCAAATTCAGACTGACTATATTCTCTGCAGATGTAGATGTTGAGAGATCTATACAGTCAGCAAAAACAACACCGGGAGCTGACTGTGGCTCAGATCATGAACTCCTTATTGCCAAATTCAAACTTATATTCAAGAAAGTTGGGAAAACCACTAGGCCATTCAGGTATGATCTAAATCAAATCCCTTATGATTATACAGTGGAAGTGAGAAATAGATTCAAGGGATTAGACCAAATAGACAGAATGCCTGAAGAACTATGGACAGAAATTCATAACACTGTATAGGAAGTGGTGATCAAAACCATCCCCAAGAAAAAGAAATCCAAAAAGGCAAAATGGTTGTCTGAGGAGGCCTTACAAATAGCTGAGAAGAGAAGAGAAGCAAAAGGCAAAGGAGAAAAGGAAAGATACGCCCATCTAAATGCAGAGTCCCAAAGAATAGCACGAAGAAGGCACTGGTACCCCATTCTAATACTCTTGCCTGGAAAATCCCATGGACGGAGGAGTCTAGTAGGCTGCAGTCCATGGGGTCCCTAAGAGTCGTGTCACTTTCCCTTTTCCCTTTCATGCATTG
The DNA here is from genome assembly GCF_002263795.3 of Bos taurus. Lineage (NCBI taxonomy): Eukaryota > Metazoa > Chordata > Mammalia > Artiodactyla > Bovidae > Bos > Bos taurus. Next base: position 137,199,876 of record NC_037328.1, read on the forward strand.
GAGAAGGAAATGGCAACCCACTCCAGTATTCTTGTCTGGAGAATCCCAGGGACGGAGGAACCTGGTGGGCTGCCGTCTGTGGGGTCGCACAGAGTCGGACATGACTGAAGCGACTTAGCAGCAGCAGCAGCAGCAGCAAAGAATAGCGAGGAGAGATAAGAAAGCCTTCCTCAGTGATCAACACAAAGAAATATAGGAAAACAATAGAAGGCAAAAGACTTAGAGATCTCCTCAAGAAAATCAGGGATGCCAAGGGAATATTTCATGCAAAGATAAGCACAATAAAGGACAGAAACGATATGGATCTAACAAAAGCAAAGATATTATGAAAAGGTGACAAGAATACACAGAAGAACTATATAAAAAAGATCTTAATGATTCAGATAACAACAATGGCGTGATCAATCACCTAGAGCCAGACCACTTGAAGGGTGAAGTCAAGTGGGCCTTAGGAAGCAACACTACAAGCAAAGCTAGTGGAGGTGATGGAATTCCAGATGATCTATTTCAAATCCTAAAAGATGATGCTGTTAAAGTGCTTCACTCAATATGCCAGCAAATTTGGAAAACTTAGCAGTGTCCACAGGACTGGAAAAGGTCAGTTTTCATTCCAATCCCTAAGAAAGGTAGTGCCAAAGAATGTTCAAACTACTGCACAACTACACCCATTTCACATGCTAGCAAAGTAATGCTCAAAATTTTCCAATCTAGGCTTCAACAGTATGTGAACTGAGAACTTCCAGATGTTCAAGCTCAATTTAGAAAAGGCTTTAAAGAGAGCAAATTGTCAACATCTGTTGGATCATAGAAAAAGCAAGAGAAATGCAGAAAAACATCTACCTCTGTTTCAATGACTATACTAAAGCTTTTGGGACCACAACAAACTGGAAAATTCTTAGAGATGGGAATACCAGACCACCTTACCTGACTCCTGAGAAACCTTTATGCAGGTCAAGAAGCAACAGTTAGAACCGGAAATGGAACAATGGACTGGTTCCAAATTGGAAAAGGAGTACATCAAGGCTGTATATTGTCACCCTGCTTATTTAACTTGTATGTAAAGTAGCTGATCATGTAAACCGGACTAAATGAAGCACAAGCTGGAATCAAGAGTGCCAGAAATATCAATAACCTCAGATATACAGATGACACCACCCTTACGGCAGAAAGCAAAGAGGAACTAAAGAACCTCTTGATTAAAGTGAAAGAGGAGAGTGAGTGAAAAAGCTGGCTTAAAGCTCAACATTCAAAAAACTAAGATCACGGCATTTGGTTCCATCACTTCATGGCAAATACACAGGCAAACAATGGAAACAGTGAGAGACTTTATTTTCTTGGGCTCCAAAATCACTGCAGATGGTGACTATAGCCATGAAATTAAAAGATGCTTACTCCTTGGCAGAAAAGCTATGAGAAACTTAGACTGCATCTTAGAAAGCAGAGATATTACTTTGTCAACAAAGGTCCATCTAGTCAGAGCTATAGTTTTTCCAACAGTCATGTATGGATGTGATAGTGAGTGCTGAAGAACTGATGCTTTTGAACTGTGGTGCTGGAGAAGACTCTTGAGAGTCCCTTGGACTGCAAGGAGATCCAACCAGTCCATTCTAAAGGAGATCAGTCCTGAATATTAATTGGAAGGACTGATGCTGAAGCTGAAGTTCCAATACTTTGGCCTCCTGATGCAAAGAACTGATTCCTTAGAAAAGACCCTGATGCTGGGAAAGATTGAAGGCAGGAGGAGAAGAGGATGAGATGGTTGGTTGGCATCACTGATTCAATGGACACTGGCAGACGGTGAAAGGCACATGCTGCAGTCCATGGGGTCGGCAAAGAGTCAGACACAACTGAGCTACTGAACAAAACAAAAAGTATTAATAACTGACTAGTGGATGATGGTAATGCACAAATACATGAAAAGGCAAAAAAAAAAAAAAAAGAATATTCTGTGCTTGACTACACATCACTTAAAGTGAGAGTTGGAATAATTGCAAGAGAACCATTGGAAAATGAGTAATAGCAAGTCTAGGGTTCCTCCAAGTGCAATGGTAGGTGATGATTCTATCTGAGAAGACTCACTTGGAATATCTCCCTGTAGCACAGATATTAGAGTGGCTATCCCACACACTAAACATTAACTAATGATTAGTCCAAGAAGCTAGTATTAGTAAGATATACAATAAAGTTGTTTTAATAATCTATCACCAAGATAAAAGTGGTGAATTTTTAAAATTTTACTATGGTCAAAGACACACTAGTGGTAACCATCATTTATTGGCTGTATGACTTTGAACAAAAGTTTCTTCACTTCTCAGAATCCCAGTTCATCTACAGAGATGACAGTACTTGTCTCAAAGGGCCATGGTGAGGACCAAGTGAGATAAACTGAATAAAGGTGTTAGTGTGATATCTGGCTCAGAACAAGCACTCAAAAATGTAGTTAGTATTTTTGTTAGCAATCATAATAATTACTGCTGTACTTTAAATATACTACCCCAGATACACAACAGTTCTTTTGAATGTTATTACTACAGCTTTCGTTTTCACGATTACTTGTAGGCCAAGCATTTTTTAAGATATTTAGCAGGGAAAGTTATTAAGTTACTTGATCCTTTCTAAGTCTTTTATCTACTAACTTTAGTCCTTGTGTATTATTCAATGTGTATCACAAATATGTGTCACTTAGAATTTCTACCTTCAAACATATATTATGTTAATTTAAACAGTATTCTAAAGCTTTTACCCGCTCATTTAAAAATAACTATACCAATATACCAACAAAGGTCCGTCTAGTCAAGGCTATGGTTTTTCCAGTGGTCATGTATGGATGTGAGAGTTGGACTGTGAAGAAGGTGGAGCACCGAAGAATTGATGCTTTTGAACTGTGGTGTTGGAGAAGACTCTTGAGAGTCCCTTGGACTGCAAGGAGATCCAACCAGTCCACTCTGAAGGAGATCAGCCCTGGGATTTCTTTAAAAGGAATGATGCTAAAGCTGAAACTCCAGTACTTTGGCCACCTCATGCGAAGAGTTGACTCACCGGAAAAGACCCTGATGCTGGGAGGGATTGGGGGCAGGAGGAGAAGAGGACAACAGAGGATGAGATGGCTGGATGGCATCACTGACTCGATGGACGTGAGTCTCAGTGAACTCTGGGAGTTGGTGATGGACAGGGAGACCTGGCGTGCTGCGATTCATGGGGCTGCAAAGAGTCGGATACGACTGAGCGACTGAACTGAACTGATACCAATATATCATATTTCTTAAAGTAGGTGGAATACATCAGGTTATTATTATTTAATTCCTTGCGGTTTTCCTAAAATGCTTTCAAAAAGAACATAAAAGATAAGCCAAGATAATCATGATAAGATTATTTTAAAAGACATTTAAATTTTAAAAATTAAGTCAACTATAAGCATCAATTTTATTTACATTTAAAATATCTCTCACTTAGGCATTTGAAATTTCAATTATTAGAAATGTACTTTTACCTGAAACCAACCTATTAGTTTTTAATTTATTTTTCATTGAAGAATAACTGCTTTACAGAATTTTGCTCTTTCTGTCAAACCTCAACATGAATCAACCATAGGTATACATATACCCTCTCCCTTCCATCTCCCTCCCCATCCCACCCCTCTAGGTTAATACAGAGTCCCTCTTTGAGTTTCCTGAGCCATACAGCAAATACCCATTGGCTACCTATTTTACATATGGTAATATAAGTTTCCATGTTACTCTTTCCATTCATCTCACCCTCTCCTCCCCTCTTCCATGTCCAGAAGTCTATTCTCTATGTCCCTTTCTCCATTGTTGACCTGTAAATAAATTCTTCAGTACCATTTTTTTCTAGTTTCCATGCATATGCATTAGAATACGATATTTATCTTTCCCTTCCTGACTTACTTCACTCTGTATAATAGGTTCTAGGTTCATCCACCTCATTAGAACTGACTTCGTTCCTTTTTATGGCTGAGTAATATTCCATTGTGTATATGTACATAACTTCTTTATCCATTCATCTGTCAATTGACATCTAGGTTGCTTCAATGTTCTAGCTATTGTAAACAGTGCTGCAGTGAACAATGGGATACACGTGTCTCTTTCAATTTTGGTTTCCTCAGGGTATATGCCTAGAAGTGGGATTGCTGGGTCATATGCTGGTCTTATTCCTAGTTTTTGAGGAAATATCCATACTGTCTTCCATAGTGGCTGTATCAATTTACATTCCCACCAACAGTGCAAGAGTGTTCCCTTTTCTCCACACCTTCTCCAGCATTTACTGTTTGTAGACTTTTTGATGATGGCCATTCTGACCAGTATGAGGTGATATCTCATTGTAGTTTCGATTTGCATTTGTCTAATAATGAGCGATATTGAGCATCTTTTCATGTGTTTGTTAGTCATCTGTATGTCTTCCTTGGAGAAATGTTTGTTTAGGTCTTTTCCCACTTTTTGATTGTTTGTTTTTCTGGTATTGAGTTGGATGAGTTGCTTGTATATTTTGGATATTAATCCTTTGCCAGCTGTTTCATTTGCTATTATTTTCTCCCATTCTGAGGGTTGTCTTTTCACCTTGCTTATAGTTTCCTTTGCTGTGCAAAAGCTTTTAAATTTATCAGGTCCCACTTGTTTATTTTTGTTTTTATTTCCAGTACTCTAGAGGTGGGTCATAGATGATCTTCCTTTGATTTATGTCATTGAGTGTTGTGGCTATGTTTTCCTCTAAGAGTTTTAGTCTGACATTTAGGTCTTTAATCCCTTTTGAGTTTATCTTTGTGTATGGTGTTAGGAAGTGTTCTAATTTTATTCTTTTACATGTAGCTGTCCAGTTTTCCCAGCACCATTTATCGAAGAGGTTGTCTTTCCCCCATTGTATATTCTTACCCTCTTTGTCAAAAATAAAGTACCTATAGGTGTATAGGTTTATTTCTGGGCTCTCTATCTTGTTCCATTGGTCTATATTTCTGTTTTTGTGCCAGTACTATACTGTCTTAATGACTGCAGATTTGTAGAATAATCTGAAGTCAGGAAGGTTGATTCCTCCAGCTCCATTTTCTTTCTCAAGAATCCTGTGGCTATTCAGGGTCTTTTGAGCTTCCATATAAAATGTGAAATATTTTGTTCCAGTTCTATGAAAAATGCCATTGGTAATTTGATAGGGATCGCATCAAATCTGTAGATGACATTTGGTAGTACAGTTATTTTCACAATATTGATTCTTCCTACCTAGGAATATGGAATATCTCTCCATCTATTTATGTCATCTTTGATTTCTTTTATTAGTCTTACAGTGTTCTGTGTACAGTTCTTTTGTCTCCTTCAATTCAGTCACTCAGTTGTGTCCAACTCTTTGCAACCCCATGAACCGCAGCATGCCAGGCCTCCCTGTCCATCACCAACTCCCAGAGTTCACCCAAACTCATGTCCATTGAGTCAGTGATGCCATCCAACCATCTCATCCTCTGTCATCCCCTTCTTCTCCTACCCTCAATCTTTCCCAGCATCAGGGTCTTTTCAAATGAGTCAGTTTGTCTCCTTAGGTATGTTTATTCCTATTTAATTCTTATTGTTGCAGTGGTGAATGGGATTGATTATTAACTTCTCTCTCTGATTTTTCATTGTTAGTATATAGAAATACAAATGATTTCTGTGTATTGATTTTGTACCCTGTGACTTTGCTAAATTCACTGGTTAGCTCTTAGTAATTTTCTGATACTATCTCTAGGGTTTTCTATGTACAGTATCATGTCATGTGCAAACAGTGAGAACTTTATTTCTTCTTTTCCAATCTAGATTCCTTTTATTTCTTTTTCTTCTCTGATTGCTATAGCTAGGACTTTCAGAACTATGGTTAATAATAGTGGCGAAAGTGGACACCCTTGTCTTGTTCCTGATCTTAGGGGGAATGCTTTCAGTTTTTCACCACTGAGAATAATATTTCCTGTAGGCTTATAGGCTTATCATATATGGCCTTTATTATATTGCATTAGGTTCCTTCTATGACCATTTTCTGAAAAGTTTTAACCATAAATGGGTGCCGAATTTTTTCAAAGACTTTTTGTACATCTACTGATATTATCATATGGTTTTTATCTTTCAATTTTTTAATATGGTGTATCATATTAAATGATTGATTTGCATATATTGAAGAATCCTTGCATCCCTGGAATAAACCCAACTCGATCATGGTATATGAGCTTTTTGATGTGTTGCTGAATTCTGTGAAACCAACCTAACAGTTTTAAATTTATGTTTGATGTCTTTAAGTTACAGCTTATGAAACCTTTGGAAAAAAGAATTTTACTCCATAAAAATAATCCCCATTCAATTATCTCCTCTGTATATTTCTTAAATAAGCTCTAAAAGTGGTCCTTGAACTGTTGTTTATCAACAAAAACTCATAAGCAACCATAATTCCCACTAATAGCGACGAAAACTCTGCAGAATTTCTAGTCTCAGGTGTAGGAGCATAACAGTTATTTATAGGCACATTCTATAAATAACAGCAAATTGTCCCGTTAAGAAAATATAAAAATTGTTAGATGAGATCTTGGTAGCAGCTGTATCATCAGCATTTGCTATCCTGCCAGTTGTTGAGGTGCTATTCAAAATTAGCAAGAGTTTATGTGTTCAAACTAATTACTGCTTAAATTTCATCTCCATTCCTGCAGGACAGTCCCACTTTTAAATTCTCAAAGATCTTTTTGATAAAAACTCAAGTATATAAGCCCTTTGTAACTAAATCACCTGGAAAAGATTTATAATTTTTGCAAGTTTGCTTCACTTGTTCTCATTCTATATCCTAATAATACACCGGTAACAGAGCTTTTCTGCAACTTTTCCCTTTGTCTTTTAAAGGACCTGCATGAAGGGTTAAAAAGTCAAATTCAAGGCAATAGGCATTCTGGCTAGATCCACCTTTTTCAATGAGTCCCTTGCTTCATCCTTTCAAGTAACACTTTAGGTTTTCACAGTCTTATTACTGGCAGTAAAACTGACAATCCATTTAAAATCATTTACAGATAAAATAAGAACAATCTTTTGGACAATATGGTTTTGACACAAAAGTGCAGGATTTAAGAGTCACTGAGAGACACCCACATCAAAATGACACTAAGAACAAAAAGCAGTATGAAGGGACCCAGCATCACAAACATTTAAGCAGACTGTTGCTATTTAGTCCCAAATCCTATCTGACTTTTTTGTGACCCCATGGACTATATAGCCTGCCAGGTTCCTCTGTCCATGGGATTTCCCAAGCAGGTATACTGGAATGGGTTGCCATCTCCTCCTCTAGGGGATCTTTCTGACCCAGGGACTGAACCTGTGTCTCCTGCACTGCAGGTGAATTCTTTACCATTGAGCTCTTCGAGCAGATTACAGTCAGGCAGTCAGGGTATAAGCAAAGAATTTGCACACACAGCAAAATTAAGTCTAAGTGCATGGCTTGTGTTAAGTAAAAACTCACACAGAGCCCTTACTTAGCCAGGATGAATGAGTATACTCAGAAAAATAATACACTAATGAATGAAGGAAGGAAATGGTTTTAATCAAGGCTATTTATCTTCAAAGCACACACTCTGCATAACCAACTGGAAAGGATTTTTACACAAATATGAAAACTTTCAAAGAGCAAACAAGATACTAACTTTCCACCTTGAATTTGTAAAATGAAAGAATAAACTTTTTCATCATTTTGCTCTCACTCTCAAGTAATGAGTTAAAAATATGAGTTTGTCTTGAAATGCCTCAAAAAAATATGGGTGTCTAATGTAAATTTCTTTCAACTTGGCTGTTGGTGAAAACTTTTATGTTGGGGGAAAACTACTTTTGCCTTTATTTTCTGACCAAACTCTCCTGCAACAGAACACTGTTTTTCTGCTACACTGTACACCTGAAAATATTGTAGATATTCACATGATAGAAACTAATTTGTGAACTTAGGATTTCCTCATACATCTACGTCCTACTGAAAATGCAGAAGGAAGGAAAACCATTGCTAAGGCAAAGGCTGACCCAAGTAATAACCAAAGAGAGAATCCCTTATTACTGGCTTCTTAAAAAGCCTAGTTTTATTTGTAACTGGATTCAAAACCTAAGTGAATTATATCTCTAGGTTAGGTCAGTTTCAAATAAAAGGTAAAAAAAATATATAAATGGTTAACAGAACATTAATTTTTACCCATATTAAAAAGCTACAACTAGACTTAGAATGTGCTGTGTCTGAGAGAAAATTGATATGAACTTTAACCCTGTTTTTAAATTTTTAATCTTTATGTTTTAATATATAACTCAAGGGTAGACAGAAGTATTTTTCAACAAATCAGTAATGTGAATGACATCTACCATACAGGGATCTTTAAACAGCTATAAAACAGATCACTAAGTAAGGTTTTAGTACACTCTATCCTAGTTTTCTTTACTTGCTGAAGAACTTCAGAGATAAATATTATAAGAAAGCCAGTTCAAAGCCAAAATGAACTTTCAAATACTTCTACCATCATAGGGTAGGGCAAACTAATCTAAGACCCCCTGATTCTCTTTATAAAATCCATTCCTCTCTAATTAGAAACTGAATATATATTCATGAAATAAAAGGGCAAGAGAAATTCAAAAGCAACCCATAAATCTGAAAAAACACTTAACGTGATCTCAATGGGGGGAGAAGCAAGCATATATACCATAGCAGTTAATTTTGCTGGCCTTTCCTAGTCAATGTAAATTAAATACTGAAAAGATATCTATCTCTTCATATTTTAGATTACATCTGAAGGGATAATTCTTATTTTTAACAAATAGATCTCTATTTACTATAAAATAATAATAATGTTTTTGCCAGGAAAGATACATGGTTATGACTCTTCCCTTTCCAAAATTTAAAAATGCCTTGAAATATTCACCTCAGGGGGAAAAAAAAAAAAAAACCTAAGAAATATGTTCACTTAAACAATTCTGTGAAATCAGCGGTAGGGATCATTTACATATTTCTAGTTTGCACACATTCTTAAAGTTTTCTAGAAGACACAAATTTCTATTTCATTTTATCTTTGAATCTAACTTGGCTTATGCAAGACCAAAATATACTAATTCAATAAACTGTTCTTCAGCTCACAAACAGGCCCTTAATAATCTTGCTCTCACAGACCCTAATGGTAAAAAAGATTTTCAACTGCCACATTTTAACTTCTTTTTCTTAACATTAAACACACAATGGGGGAATAAACTTCCTAGGCATATGGCAAATATAACTTGAAGACAGTAAGCATCAGATCAGATCAGATCAGTCGCTCAGTCGTGTCCGACTCTTTGCAACCCCATGGATCGCAGCACGCCAGGCCTCCTTGTCCATCACCAACTCCCAGAGTTCACCCAGACTCACGTCCATCGAGTCAGTGATGCCATCCAGCCATCTCATCGTCTGTCATCCGCTTCTCCTCCTGCCCCCAATCCCTCCCAGCATCAGAGTCTTTTCCAATGAGTCAACTCTTCCCATGAGGTGGCCAAAGTACTGGAGTTTCAGCTTTAGCATCATTCCTTCCAAAGAAATCCCAGGGCTGATCTCCTTCACAATGGACTGGTTGGATCTCCTTGCAGTCCAAGGGACTCTCAAGGGTCTTCTCCAACACCACAGTTCAAAAGCATCAATTCTTCGGTGCTCAGCCTTCTTCACAGTCCAACTCTCACATTCATACATGACCACTGGAAAAACCATAGCCTTGACTAGACGGACCTTTGTTGGCAAAGTAATGTCTCTGCTTTTGAATATGCTACCTAGGTTGGTCATAACTTTCCTTGCAAGGAGTAAGCGTCTTTTAATTTCATGGCTGCAGTCACCATCTGCAGTGATTTTGGAGCCCCCCAAAATAAAGTCTGACACTGTTTCCACTGTTTCCCCATGTATTTCCCATGAAGTGATGGGACCGGATGCCATGGTCTTCGTTTTCTGAATGTTGAGCTTTAAGCCAACTTTTTCACTCTCCACTTTCACTTTCATCAAGAGGCTTTTGAGTTCCTCTTCACAAACTTAAATTCTGAAACTTTAAAAACCCCACTGATTTTAGACTTATGTTAGAGGTCACTTTTCCTTTTAAGTAGTCCATAAAAATACAAGTAAAACTCAACTATGTAGGCTGCTAAATAAAGTTAAGAGCATGTGAAAAGTACTAGGAAATTATATGTTTAGCTTTATTGAATGAATCATACTTAAATACAACTTTGCACAGGTAACTGTCTCAAGTTTGCAACAGTGTCACAACTATATTGGCTTAAGTTACTTGCTACCAAGATATCCCCCAACTCACTGATTCTTAAAGGAGTTTCCAGAACTAAGAATCATACCATAAGGTAAGAGATGTTACTGACTGGCATGTGCTAAGCATCTGTGAACACAGCTGAAGCAGGAAAAGGTGTTGAAAAGAACATTTAATTCAATGTATTGAATTAAAGTAATGGTTTCAAGAGTGGAAGTTGGGGTGGGGCTGCTGCCCCTTGAGACACTATGATTAGAAACACTTCTAGGATTTAGGGGATGGAGCTACATACCCCTCAACAAGCAAGACAGTCCCACAGACTGAGAACTGTCCTCAAGTTACTTTCAAATATCCAAGTGGTCATTCACATAGATAAAAGCCTATTTACAGCTAATCCCAGAATTTAGTTTTACATTACAATGCTATGCTAAGTCACTTCAGTCGTGTCCGACTCTGTGCGACCCCATAGATGGCAGCCCACCAGGCTCCCCCGTCCCTGGGATTCTCCAGGCAAGAACACTGGAGTGGGCTGCCATTTCCTTCTGCAATGCATGAAAGTGAAAAGTGAAAGTGAAGTCGCTCAGTCGTGTCCGACTCTTAGCAACCCCATGGATTGCAGCGTAGTAGGCTCCTCTGTCCATAGGATTTTCCAAGCAAGAGTACTGGAGTGGGGTGCCATTGCCTTCCCCGTTATATTACAATACAAATCATGAAATATGTTTTGCCATTTAATATACACATAATTTTCCTGGAATGCATACATCATAAAAACTATGAGAAGTCTGAATTCTCATGGCTTTTCAGAGTATCTGTATTATGTCTGCGTTTTTGATGGATATTTTTTACTGTTTTTTTCAGTACTTTAAAGCTGTCACTTAGCTGTCCTCTGGCTTGCATGGCTTCTCTGCTGTAACTCTTATCTGTGTTTATTTGTATAGAATGTTTCTCTTTTCTTTGGTTACTTCAACAGTTTCTCTTAGGAGAAGGACATTTGAATTTGATGCCTTATGCAGGTTTTTTAAGTGGCAGGTGTTTATCCTGCTTGGTGTTCTTTAAGTTTCTTGCACCTCCAGGTTGATGTCTGGCATTAATTTCAAATAATTCTTGATTATTTCCTCAAATATTTCAACATTTCTTCTGTCCTCTTCCAGGATTCCAATTATGCATGTATTTAAATGTGTTAGATAGAATCGCCAAGCTCTTCTTTTTTTAAACTCTTTGTGTTTCACTTGGATAATTTCTGATATCTACAAATTCACTGATTCTTTCTTTGGTTGTGTCAGATCAACCAATGAGCCCAAAGGCATCCTGCAATTTGTTACTATGTAGTAAAACTTCTGACATTTCCTTTTGATTTTTTCTTATAGTTTCTATCTTTCAGCTGAAACTACCCACCTGCTTTTGTATGCTGTCCACTTTTTGTTCATACCTTTAACATCAATAATAGTGACTATAGTGAAGTCACTCAGTCGTGTCCGAATCTTTGCGACCACGTGGACTGTAGCCTACCAGGCTCCTCAGTATTCCTTGCCAGGAATTTTCCAGGCAAGAGTACTGGAGTGGGTCGCCATTTCCTTCTCCAGGGGATCTTCCCAACCCAGGGATCGAACCGGGGTCTCCCGCACTACAGGCAGATGCTTTACCGTCTAAGCCACCAAGGAAGCCTCTAACATCAATTATAGTCGTTTTAAATTCCCTTATCAGATAGAAGCACCTGTGTTAGCCAAAGAGTAATCCTGGTGATTGCTCTTTCTCTTGAGAATGTTTGTCTTTTGTATGTCTTGTAATTTTTTGCTGAAAGTGGGACATGTAATAGGACAGCAGAGATAGAGGTAAGTAATTTTTGTGAAGGGAAATGGGTACATCTTTTCTTTGCTGAGTCTTTAGTGCAGGATGTTAGGAGTTGGGCTGAGTTTATGATTTGCTGTTGCTATGGTTACCCCCGGAGAAGGGAATGGCAACCCACTCCAGTATTCTTGTCTTGGAGAATTCCATGGACAGAGGAGCCTGGTCCATACTCTTTGGTTCATGAGGCTGCAAAGAGTCAGACATGACTGAGCAACTAATACTTTCACTTTTGTGGTTTTATCCCCACTGTATTACAGGCTTCAAATATCTACAGAACAGCTTCTGTCTAGGTTGAGAATGGTTTATTAAAGCAATGTCTATTTGATTCTTTGCCCTGTGCCTCTTTGCATAATCTTATTCCTCATCTTGTACTATTTTGCAGTTGCTTGTTATTCACAGTTTCTTAACTTAGTGGCAGGGAGGTGGGGCTATAGTCTCTGTTGTCCTGATTAAGGTTTAGTCCTAGACATACATTGTGTCTCTGGATCTCAGAGGTGTAATTTTCCTGTTTCCCCAGCCTGGAATTTTGGGCTTGGTGCCCCTCCCTCAAAAATATGCTCTCCCCAGTTTCTATCTTCCCTCAGCTCACCAACAGGGCCTGCTGGCAGAGATGCCATTCTCTCTAAAGATTAAGGTTTTTATTCTATAGGAGAGAGAGAATCAAGAGTTTTTTGCACCTCCTGAAAACTCTGCTGCTCTTCTCTGGGTCAGCACCACAACAGACACTCCCCAGATCTCATTCCAATCTTTCCTAGGAGTACCCAGTGAACAATGTAGATAAAGAAGTGAGCTCAGCCTTCATCAACTTGTCAGCTATTCAAGCTGAATGCTCTTTATCAGTGTCCAGCTGTGTCTACTGAAGGTGAACGTGAGTTCATACGTACTCTTTCTCTCCTTAAATTTCCGGCCACTGGTTTGCTCTGTGGCCTCAGCAACTTAATAGGTTCAAAAAAAAAAAAAAATCATGAATTTGAAGTTAGTCCAATTCTTTTTTTGATCCTACAGAGGAACCAAAGGGCTCTTTTTGTCCCAGGGCCAAAGCCAGAGGTGGTTATACTAATTTATAAACTATTTCAGGGTAGTAAAGGAGCTGTTACAAATTATTTGAAATAAAAAGGAGGTCTTTACTGGGTTTGATAAAGTTGAGAAACACTGACTTAAAGGATCTTTTTGAAAACAACTCCCATCTAACCACTAATAAGCATTACGGTAAACATTTAGGCCTAAAACTATTAGTAGCAACAAAATTTTTGATAGTTTATCTGCTTAGATGTGCCTCTATTTTACTAATTTTAAGTAATCAGTCAGAGAAAAATGGGAAAGGTATGTGCAATGGAAACCTCAAATTCAAGTAGAAGTAGTTTAGGAATATAGCCAAATTAGTTAAAACAGAGTTTTAAATTTCAACTATAATTTAGTATCTATCTCCCTTCTACAAATTCGATAACAAAGCCAGTATTGTTTCCTTCCACCTAAGCAACCAGCTTCTATTTATTTGTGGAAAAAGTTAATTCTTAAAAATAACTCATCCTTTTCATAATTGCATAACTTTTTCCCTTATAACGTTCATATATTTTACTGTTTACTACTGCCAGTTTAGAAAAAAGAGGAATATCCATTACCTCCCGGTGGAATACAAATTGTGGTATTTTTCCATGAACTAGACTATAGAATGTAAAATTCCTATCTCTTAATAACCCTCTGACTCTACTTTTCCTCCATTAATATGTGCCACTTCCTGTTTTCAAACAAAGAATATAATGTAAGATTTCTAAACCAGGATGGGCTTATATTCATTCCATTGTGATATTAACCCCACAAGCCAAGTTTAAGATACAGCTGCTTAAACTGTTTCACATTACATTTAAAATGTTAACATGATCTTACATTATATGCTAGTCAAACAATAAAGCACTTCTAAAAAACAGTGAAATCAAGTCTTTTGGGGACACTCAATTATTGACGAGTTTTTTAAAACCTCTTTTTTTTTTAAAGGCAAGTCCTGTTTCATTTCCCCATAAACTCACAGAGTACTGGTAATATACCTAACACCTGTAATTTCCTTAGGCTCTCTAGACTACTTTCAAACCTAGAAATCTGTCAGATCCATCAACCAAGAAGAAAACACAGTAAGACAATCTTTGGGACAGGTCCTAAAAAAATATTCTGAAATTTAACTTTTCACCCAAGACTCTACACTCCAAGACGCTCAAAGTAACTCTACAGTATAACCTCCTTCACAATGGGCAACAGCCATCAGGTAGAAGCCCAAGGGGAATCAGGGTCGGATCAAAGGGAAAAGCAGAGAGAGGAACCGAGAAATCTCTAACTTCGGGAAACCACTGCCACATTTGGGGAAGACTTCTAATTTTCTCCCCTAAGCAATCTGTAAAGGAAAGTCTCACAAGAGAGGTTACCTTAACACCCTACACGATTTAGGGGAGGACACTTTTTAAGTGTAGAGTCAAATCCGCGTTTGACTCTAAGTCCCACTTCACCCATCTAAAGGCCGCATTCAGAGACAAAATCACAGCAGCGGAGGAAAGGCCCCTATGAATAAGCTCTCGTGGAAAAGGGAAACGCTGAGGGGAGAAAAGGAGAAAACTTCATTTTGGAAAAGGGAGGGGCTGGAGAAGAAACGACGCGGGTGCTCCCCATTTCCTAACAAAACGAAACAAAGCTACGCAAATAAAGTTAAAAATCTATGCAATACTTGGCAGGAAGGAGGGTCACTGACCCACGGAAACAAGAGTTCCAGGCATCTAGCAGGAAGAGCGCTCAGACTAGCAGGATGAAAGGGAATCCGGAGGGCGGAGCCCAGAGGGCTGCAAACCCAGAGGAATAAGGGCTGAGCGGGGTAAGGATGTGCAGAGTGCAGTGCGGGGACCGTGGTGGGAAGAAACCCAGAAAACGAGGCGAAAAGAGGGGTGGGACTGAACATGGCAGGGCTCTGGGTGACTGTCACTCAGAACCGCAGGGGGGCAGGCAGGGTGGGGGTGGCGGGGTCCGACTGCTCCTGACCAGCAGCCTGGGGGGAGGGTAATCTGATTTCCTGAACTGCTGGAGGTTGCGGCCCTCTACCACCCTTCCTTCTCCCTGCCCTTGGCGGCCCAAGTCCTCGCAGCGTGGCGAGGGGATAAAGCAAAGCTCGAGTCCGGTGCCCGTGGTGATTTACCTTCGCGGGAGGCTGGAGAGGCTCCAGCCCGAGCTCCTCCTGCCGCCGGCTCAGCGTCCAGAGTGGGATGAGGTGTCCTCCGGCCTCCTCCCCTACACCACTTCCCCTTTCCCCGCCGAAGCCCCGTAGCTCCACTGCCGCGGGTTCCTGGTGCCGCGGCGGCGCTGCCTCCCCGCCCCCTCCACCTCCTCCCTCTGCCTCTCAGAGGCTCACTCTGGAGGCCGCCATCTTCGCTCAGGCTGTGAGGACCGCGCTCCAGTACGCCTGCGTCGCCCTTACCCAGAGTGTCACGAGACCCAGTCAGCTGATTTCAGTTCTTCCGCCTCCTGTTCCACCCTCTTGTATGCATTTCTCCGCCCTCCCCGTCGTATTCGCCTGCTTGCCATGAGATTCCGCGTTCAGCCTGCTGGCTGGTAGACACGCCTTCCTCCCCAAACGTAGTTGAGACATGCGCAGAATCTCCAGGAAGATGGTGGGAGGAAGACTCCACGCCCCGCGCGAAAGGAATCTGCATCTCAGCCTGTGGCTTTGAGTTCTGCTCGTGGTCGTTGTGCAGAACAGGTTATGTACTCTTAATCTCATGAAGTGTTGTTTTAAAGCATTTACCCAGTCTTGTCTTGAAATGCCGTGGAGTATCCGCGGGAAGATCTATACCGCGTTTGCTGGATTGAGAGCCAGCAGTTTCACCAGCTACTGAGACTCGCAGAAAACAGCTGAAAAGAGTTTAAATATGTGTTGGTTTGGGAAGTCACCGAGACCAAAGCTTCCGAAGTACAGACGGCGTTTTCCTGCTGGGAGTGCCAGAAAAATAATACTGATAGCTCCCATTTATTGCTAATCACGTGTCAAGGGGTTTGCTTAGTTAATCCTCAACACTGTGGAGTAGGAATTATCCTTGTTTTGCAGGTAAACTGAGGCCCCTCTACACAGTAGGGGACTCAAGGAATCTGACTCCAAAGTTTGTGCCTTTTCTATTATCTCTCTAATGTATGTGGAAGCTGGAAGAGAGGAATAGGGTTAAAGAAAAGACAGTAGTGTGTGTTACCTGTGGGTAAGGGTTTGATTAAATTCACTCTCCACTCCCAGATCTGAGACCTAGAGACCGCAGTTCAAAAACAACTTTAAGTTAGTTTAGTTACTTTTCTTCCAACACTGCAAATTTTAAAACTCTCATGGAAACTACAAAAGATAGCTGATATACGTGGCTAGCATGAATGCATTATTTTATGACGGTTAAAGGTCTCTGATAAGAGGTTTGATAACTGCTCAGCAGAGCAGTGCTAAGATAGTATTGTTCTTTGAGTGGCTGACTCATTTTTAGAGATGGAAATTGCAGGATGGAAAACGCAGGCAATGGTTTTACAGATTTTTGTTTACTGATTCTTTTGCCCTTTTGCCCTACTTGAGGTCCAAAGAAACTGCTTTTATCTTTACAGTAGACTTTCCTGAATTGTGACAGTAAGATAAGGTACATCTCAGTCAGTTCAGTTCAGTTGCTCAGTCTGGTCCAACTCTTTGCAACCCCATGAATTGCAGCATGCCAGGCCTCCCTGTCCATCACCAACTCCAGGAGTTCACTCAAACTCACATTCATCGAGTCAGTGATGCCATCCAGCCATCTCATTCTCTGTCGTCCCCTTTTCCTCCTGCCCCCAATCCCTCCCAGCATCAGAGTCTTTTCCAATGAGTCAACTCTTCGCATGAGATGGCCAAAGTACTGGAGTTTCAGCTTGAGCATCATTCCTTCCAAAGAACACCCAGGACACCTCCTTTAGAATGGACTGGTTGGATCTCCTTGCAGTCCAAGGGACTCTCAAGATCTTCTCCAATACCACAGTTCAAAAGCATCTATTCTTTGGCGCTCAGCTTTCTTCACAGTCCAACTCTCACATCCATACATGACCACAGGAAAAACCATATCCTTGACTAGACAGACCTTTGTCAGCAAAGTAATGTCTCTGCTTTTGAATATGCTATCTAGGTTGGTCATAGCTTTCCTTCCAAGGAGTAAGCGTCTTTTAATTTCATGGCTGCAGTCACCATCTGCAGTGATTTTGGAGCCCCAAAAAATAAAGTCTGCCACTGTTTCCACTGTTTCCCCATCTATTTCCCATAAACTGATGGGACCAGATGCCATGATCTTCGTTTTCTGAATGTTGAGCTTTAAGCCAACTTTTTCACTCTCCACTTTCACTTTCATCAAGAGGCTTTTTAGTTCTTCACTTTCTGCCATAAGGGTGGTGTCATCTGCATATCTGAGGTTATTGATATTTCTCCCAGCAATCTTGATTCCAACTTGTGCTTCTTCCAGCCCAGCGTTTCTCATGATGTACTCTGCATATAACTTAAATAAGCAGGATGACAATATACAGCCTTGACGTACTCCTTTTCCTATTTGGAACCAGTCCGTCGTTCCATGTCCAGTTCTAACTGTTGCTTCCTGACCTGCATACAGATTTCTCAAGAGGCAGGTCAAGTGGTCTGGTATTCCCATCTCTTTCAGAATTTTCCAGTTTATTGTGATCCACATAGTCAAAAGCTTTGGCATAGTCGGTAAAGCAGGCGTAGATGTTTTTCTGGAACTCTCTTGCATTTTCGATGATCCAATGGATGTTGGCAATTTGATATCTGGTCCTCTGCCTTTTCTAAAACCAGCTTGAACATCTGGAAGTTCACGGTTCATGTATTGCTGAAGCCTGGCTTGGAGAATTTTGAGCATTACTTTACTAGCGTGTGAGATGAGTGCAATTGTGTGGTAGTTTGAGCATTCTTTGGCATTGCCTTTCTTTGGGATTGGAATGAAAACGGACCTTTTCCGGTCCTGTAGCCACTGCTGAGTTTTCCCAATTTGCTGGCATATTCAGTGCAGCACTTCCACAGCATCATCTTTCAGGATTTGAAATAGCTCCACTGGAATTCCATCACCTCCACTAGCTTTGTTCATAGTGATGCTTTCTAAGGCCCACTTGACTTCACATTCCAGGATGTCTGGCTCTAGGTAAGTGATCACACCATCGTGATTATCTGGGTCGTGAAGATCTTTTCTGTACAGTTCTCTGTATTCTTGCCACCTCTTCTTAATATCTTATGCTTCTGTTAGGTCCATACCTTTCTGTCCTTTATCGAACCCATCTTTGCATGAAATGTTCCATTGGTATCTCTAATTTTCTTGAGGAGATCTCTAGTCTTTCCCATTCTGTTGTTTTCCTCTATTTCTTTGCACTGAACGCTGAGGAGCTGAGGAAGGCTTTCTTATCTCTCCTTGCTATTCTTTGGAACTCTGCATTCAGATGCTTATGTCTTTCCTTTTCTCCTTTGCTCTTCACTTCTCTTGTTTTCACAGCTATCTGCAAGGCCTCCCCAGACAGCCATTTTGCTTTTTTGCATTTCTTTTCCATGGGGATGATCTTGATCCCTGTCTCCTGTACAATGTCAGGAACCTCAGTCCATAGTTCATCAGGCACTCTTATCAGATCTAGTTGCTTAAATCTATTTCTCACTTCCAGTGTATATATAATCATCAGGGATTTGATTTAGGTCATACCTGAATGGTCTAGTGGTTTTCCGTACATTCTTCAATTTAAGTCTAATTTTGGCAACATGGAGTTTATGATCTGAGCCACAGTCAGCTCCTGGTCTTGTTTTTGCTGACTGTATAGAGCTTCTCCATCTTTTGCTGCAAAGAATATAATCAATCTGATTTCTGTGTTGACCATCTGGTGATGTCCATGTGTAGAGTCTTCTCTTGTGTTGTTGGAAGAGGGTGTTTGCTATGACTAGTGTGTTCTCTTGGCAAAACTCTATTAGCCTTTGCCCTGCTTCATTCCATACCCGAAGGCCAAATTTACCTGTTACTCCAGGTGTTTCTTGACTTCCTACTTTTGCATTCCAATCCCCTATAATGAAAAGGACATCTTTTTGGGGTGTTAGTTCTAAAAGGTCTTGTAGGTATTCATAGAACCATTCAACTTCAGCTTCTTCAGTGTTACTGGTTGGGGCATAGACTTGGATTACTGTGATATTGAATGGTTTGCCTTGGAAATGAACAGAGATCATTCTATTGTTTTTGAGATTGCATCCAAGTACTGCATTTTGGACTCTTTTATTGACCATGATGGCTACTCCATTTCTTCTAAGGGATTCCTGCCCACAGTAGTAGATATCATGGTTATCTGAGTTAAATTCACCCATTCCAGTCCATTTGAGTTCACTGATTCCTTGAATGTTGATGTTCACTCTTGCCATCTCCTGTTTGACCACTTCCAACTTGCCTTGATTCATGACCTGACATTCGAGGTTCCTATGCAATATTGCTCTTTACAGCATTGGACTTTGCTTCTATCACCAGTCACATCCACAACTGGGTATTGTTTTTGCTTTGGCTCCATCCCTTCATTCTTTCTGGAGTTATTTCTCCACTGATCTCCAGTAGCATATTGGACACCTATGAACCTGGGGAGTTCCTCTTTCAGTATCCTATCATTTTGCCTTTTCATACTGTTCATGGGGTTCTCAAGACAAGAATACTGAAGTGGTTTGCCATTACATCTAAGAGGTAGTAATAGGAATAGGTGGTTGGTTGTGGGAAGACTGTTACAGGATGGAACTAGGATCTGCTGGCTGTGATGTGCAGTAAAGGGAATCTACTGGCTTCAGGTTTGGGGGAAAGAAAATGCAGTGCTTCTTGTAGGTGTCAACTAAGGTGTGCAGGTCTCTAATACTGAGAAGACCTGAACTGTCCTATGGCTTTCAGGGAAAGATTTTTAAAGACAGGGTGAGGGAGAGAATTGCTGGGTGTGTGATCAGCTCGGGGACATTTTTCTGATTGTTTGGTGATGAGGTAATCAGGAGTCAACATCATCAACCTTCTGATTCCAATCAGTCTGGGGTCCACATGCTTGTAAGCAGTGTACAGTTAACTTCTTCTACCTGGTGGAAGTTTCGGTAGCTGCAAAACAGCTCAAAAGGGTGTGGCTCAGAACACTATCTATAGCCTTTGGGGGGTTAGTCGCTAAGTCATGTCCGACTCTTGCAACCCCATGGACTGTAGCCTGCCAGGCTCCTCTGTCCATGGGATTCTCTAGGCAAGATTACTGGAGTTGGTTGCCATTTCCTTCTCCAGGGGATCTTCCCAACCCAGGAATCGAATCCTGGTCTCCTGCACTGCAGGCAAAGTCTTTACCAACTGAGCTACAAGGGAACAAAAGCTCCTTGACTTTGTTTAATGGCTAGACTATGTCTGATTGACCATTTTCTTTTTCTTCTGCATTTACTGACCTGATTAAGTTTATACTTGGAACTCTGGCAAAGCCTAGGAAGCTGAAGACAGAGTCCTACCTACTGAGTAGGACTCAGATTTAACTAGGGACCCAGATTTAGGACTTAGATTTAGTAGGACTCAGAAATAACTCCAGAAAGAATGAAGGGATGGAGCCAAAGCAAAAACAATACCCAGTTGTGGATGTGACTGTTAACTTCTTCTACCTGGTGGAAGTTTGTTTGTTTGTTGTACAAGTAAGACCCAGGAGAGAAAGAAATTCCCTGGTGGCTCAGTAGGTAGGATTCTGTGCTTCCACACTGCAGGGAGCATGAGTTTCATCCCTGGTTGAGGAACTAAGATCCCACATGCAATGCGACATGGTCAAAAAAGAAAAAAAGGAGGTTGTTAGAGGACATGAGGGACAGGGAATCTGTCCCAGGAAGGCCCATAGGCTCTGTTTGGTTACATCGGGCCTAAAATAGAGTAGGAAGGAAGAAGGTGGAAGGGAGAAGGTAAAAGCAATAGGACTGCTGAGTTAAGGGGCCTTCTTGGCTCATCCCAGGAAAACAGAAATTTGTGTTTTTGTAGCATCTTACAGATTACAAAGACTTCCTATAATCCCAGAAGTAGATTTTGGGTGTATTATTTTTATTTTATAGAGGAAAAACGCCAGGAGAATCTAAGAAACTTCCCCAAAGTGAACTAACTCCTAAAGATTGAGCCAAGATTTAGTTACAGGACTAGTTATATCAAAGCCAGTAAACTATTATACCTACACACTATCTCTCTGTTTCAACATTTGGGACAAATAAAATCCATACTTGGAGTTAGGAGGAGCCGTAGACAGTGACTTTCCCCTTCCCTTGCCCTGTCCAGCCCCTCAGCTGTAGAGCAAAATTCCCTGCCTCCCAAAAGATTTTTTTCTTTGTAGTTTAGAAACCACTGTCTTTGTATTCAGCCAACTTGCCCTCTGTTTCATGAATAGTTTTTTTTTTTTTTTTTTGCCTGTTCCTCTTCTGTGACATCCCTTTTAAGTATTTGCCAGTATAACATGTCAACTTAAAAAATAGTCACAACCTAAAAGTTGAGACTCATCTCACACACTAGCACAATAATGCTCAGAATTCTCCAAGGGAGGCTTCAACAGTACATGAACCAAGAACTTCCAGATGTTCAAGCTTGATTTAGAAAATGCAGAGGAACCAGAGATCAAATTGCCAACATTCGCTGAATCATAAAAAAAAAAAAAAAAAAAAGGCAAGAGAATTCCAGAAGAACATCTACTTCTGCTTCACTGACTATGCTAAAGCCTTTGGGATCACACCAAACTTTGGAAAATCCTTAAAGAGATGGGAAATACCTGACCACCTTACTTATCTCTTGAGAAATCGGTATGCCGGTCAATAAGCAACGGTTAGAACAGGGCATGGAACAACAGACCGGTTCCAAATTGGGAAAGGAGTATGTCAGGCTGTATATTGTCACCCTGCTTATTTAACTTATATGTAGAGTGCATCATGTGAAATGCTGGACTGAATGAAACAGAAGCTGGAGTCAAGAGTGCCAGGAGAAATATCAATAACCTCAGATACACGGATGACACCACCCTGTTTCACAAAGTGAAGAAGAACCAAAAAGCCTCTTGATGAAAGTGAAAGAGGAGAGTAAGTGAAAAAGCTGGCTTAAAGCTCAACATTCAGAAAACTAAGATCGTGGTATCCGGTCCCATCACTTCATGGCAAATAGATGGGGAAACAATGGAAACAGTTACAGACTTTATTTTCTTGGACTCCAAAATCACTGCAGATGGTGACTGTAGCCATGAAGGTAAAAGATGCTTACTCCCTGGAAGAAAAGGTATGAGAAACTTAGACTGCATCTTAGAAAGCAGGGACATTACTTTGCCAACAAAGGTCCGTCTAGTCAGAGCTATGGTTTTTCCAGTAGTCATGTATGGATGTGAGAGTTGGACCATAAAGAAAACTGATGCTTTTGAACTACGGTGCTGGAGAAGACTCTTAAGGGCCCCTTGGACTGCAAGGAGATCCAGCCAGTCAATCCTAAAGGAAATCAGTCCTGAATACTAATTGGAAGGACTGATGCTGAAGCTGAAATTCCAATACTTTGGTCTCCTAATGTGAAGAATTAATTCCTTAGAAAAAAACCTCGATGCTGGGAAAGATTGAAGTCAGGAGAAGAAGGGGACGACAGAGGATGAGATGTTGGATGGCATCACTGAATCAATGAACATGAGTTTGAGCAAGCTCCAGGAGTTGGTGATGGACAGGGAAATCTGGCATGCTGCATGGGGTTGCAAAGAGTTGGACGTGACTGAGCGACAGAACTGAACTAAACTGAAAGGTTGAGAGTTTTGTTTAATTTGGTGGGAATTTGGGGGACTTCAAACCCAGAAGATAGCATTTTAAGTGACACTAAGAGAACTGCTCCAAGGAGGAAAGGAAAGGACCCAGGTTATATAGAAGTTTTGCAACAAAGAGCAGATAGTCTGAACATCAAAAGATTGTTGTTAATTAAAGAAAACCAGATATCATATGTTAAGGAATTTAGCGCTTCTCTATGTATGAGAAGATGCAAGTCTGGACTCACTGAAATCACTCCTTTCATATGCATCTCAGCTATCCTCAGCCAGTATCCAGTGATTTTCACATCCTGAGCTCTCTTGGGGACGTGGCTGCAGCCTGATGGCTGTTGGATCACAGGTATTCTCCCCATGAGTGCCCTTAGGGCTTACCAGCTCACTTGGGCAGGGATTTCTGATGACTGTGACATCCTTGTTTACTGATATGGCAGGAAATATTTCATGACCCAAGAAAATCCTCCTATCTGCCCCCCTGTCCTTTGCTTACTGGGCTTCCCTGGTGGCTCAGATGGTAAAGAATACACCTGCAATGCAGGACACCTGGGTTCAATCCCTGGGTTGGGAAGATCCCCTGGAGGAGGGCATGGCAACCCACTCCAGTATTCTTGCCTGGAGAATACCCATGGACAGAGGAGCCAGCAGGCTACAGTCCATAGGGTCACAAAGAGTTGGACACAACTGAGTGACTTCACTTTCACTTTTCACTTTCATGCATTGGAGAAGGAAATAGCAACCCACCCCAGTATTCTTGCCTGGAGAATCCCAGGGATGGGGGAGCCTGGTGGGCTGCCGTCTATGGGGTTGCACAGAGTCGGACACGACTGAAGCGACTTAGCAGCAGCAGCAGCAGAGCGACTAAGCACACATATACCTCTGCTTCTATCACTCTGATTAACCGTCCTGGCCTCCAACTCTGATCTTTAGAAGCTGTATTCTCTGCTCCTTACAGGATGTGGTTTCAAGCCTGTCCCCTGGTTGTTCTTAATTGATTTGCACAAGTTAGTCAGTATCCTTCTCAAAACACTAGAACCAAGCAGCAGAGGCAGGAAAGGTATTTCCCTATACTTCTGTTAAATGAGGTCCCACTGCCAGCCATTTTTTAAAGGAGTGACTCATACAAGCATGACCTTCAAACTTCTCTTTCTGGATTAATCTTTTAAAATTTTTATTTATTTATTTTGCTGCACCAGGTCTTACTTGCAGTATGTGGGATCTTAGTTCCCTGACCAGGGATGAAACCCAGGCCCCCTACATTGGAACCTTGGAGTCTTGGACACTGGATTACCAGAAAATCCCTGGATTTGTCTTTTTATTCAGAATATAAGTTTACACAAGATTTTCTGATACTTTTATAGTGTACACATATCAAGTTTACAAATTATACAAAATATACTTAGAGCATTTCACAGCTTTTTTGATATCAATAGCTTTTATCAGTGGCATATGTTACTGTACAAGGCAGGGGAGGTTTAAGACTTTAGACGTGAGACAAACACCTGCTTATCAAGCTCTCTATTGCTGTTAAATGGACCTGCCTAATTATATCAAAGCCCAGATCCTAAATGAATCCCCAAGAACTCTATATAAATATATTCAACTGTTTCCAACATAGTAACCTATCCCCAAGATGCTGAATACTTGAAATAAAGTTAAAATACCAGATCTAATATGAAAAAATCTAAAATATTACATTTAAAAGTTTATATTGATTACATGTTGAAATAATATTTTAGTAAGTATTCAGTTAAAAGAAGACATTATTAAAATTAACTTCACTTTTTTTAAAAACTGTAGCTACTAGAAAATGTAAAATTATATATATGGTTCATGTAAAACATCTCTTAGAAGATGCTGCTTAGAAGGTCTTGTGCAGACACAGTTAGAAAATACTTTCCAGTTGAGCTGGCAAGCTTGAAAGTCCTAAGAATCATTTTCTATTGGACTTCATTTTTTTGTTGTTCTTTTTTGAAAGTTTATTGTGTTGAAGAGGCAGGTCAGGTGATCTGGTATTCCCATCTCTTGAGAAATTTGTATGCAGGTCAGGAAGCAACAGTTAGAACTGGACATGGAACAACAGACTGGTTCCAAATAGGAAAAGGAGTACATCAAGGCTGTATATTGTCACCCTGTTTATTTAACTTCTATGCAGAGAACATCATGAGAAACGCTGGACTGGAAGAAGCACAAGCTGGAATCAAGATTTCTGGGAGAAATATCAATAACCTCAGATATGCAGATGACACCACCCTTATGGCAGAAAGTGAAGAGGAACTAAAAAGCCTCTTGATGAAAGTGAAAGTGGAGAGGGAAAAGTGGGCTTAAAGCTCAACATTCAGAAAACGAAGATCATGGCATCCAGTCCCATCACTTCATGGGAAATAGATGGGGAAACAGTGGAAACAGTGTCAGACTTTATTTTTGGGGGCTCCAAAATCACTGCAGATGGTGACTGCAGCCAGGAAATTAAAAGATGCTTACTCCTTGGAAGAAAAGTTATTATCAACCTAGATAGCATATTGAAAAACAGAGACATTACTTTGCCGACAAAGGTCCGTCTAGTCAAGGCTATGGTTTTTCCAGTGGTCATGTATGGAAGTGAGAGTTGGACTGTGAAGAAAGCTGAGCGCCGAAGAATTGATGCTTTTGAACTGTGGTGTTGGAGAAGACTCTTGAGAGTCCCTTGGACTGCAAGGAGGTCCAACCAGTCCATTCTAAAGGAGATCAGCCCTGGGATTTCTTTGGAAGGAATGATGCTAAAGCTGAAACTCCAGTACTTTGGCCACCTCATGTGAAGAGTTGACTCATTGGAAAAGACTCTGATGCTGGGAGGGAATGGAGGCAGGAGGAGAAGGGGACAACAGAGGATGAGATGGCTGGATGGCATCATTGACTCGATAGACATGAGTTTGGGTGAACTCTGAGAGTTGGTGATGGACAGGGAGACCTGGCCTGCTGTGATTCATGGGGTGGCAAAGAGTCGGACACGACTGAATGACTGAACTGAAATGAACTGAATACCAAACTCTTCATCCTTCCCCCCACCCACCCTTGAGAACCACAAGTCTCTTCTCTATACCTGTGAGTCTGTTTCTGCTTTGTAAATAAGTTAATTTGTGTCATATTTTAGATTCCACATATATGTGATATCATATGGTATTTGTCTTCTCTTTCTGACTTACTTCACTTAGTATGATAATCTCTAGTGGACTTGACTTTAATTTCTTATGTAGTTGTTGTTTGTCTCCTGTAGTTTTTCTCAAGTTTTATCTCTCCACATATATTTAGTTTTTTTTGTGTGTGAAACTAAAACACATGTTTACATGAAACACGTTTCTTGCTTTCATGTAGACTTGAAATTATTGACAACATTGGCAAATTATGACATGAGAATTCATATGTGTAGTTTCCAGAGCAGAATTTGCCATCCTGAAATATGTCTCTTTGGCATATTGTTTTAAGCTGGCTATTTTCTGAGAAACAGAATACATCAGAAGTGCTCTGAAAACCAATAATACTTGCACTTTTGTGAGAAACATTACATTTGTAAGGGAAATCTCCATTTGTAAGAGCATCTTCCTCTCTGACGCTGGAAGAAGAGGTTTACCAAATCTCTTGAAACTTATCAACAGAGTAAACAATGACTTAAGTCTGTAACAAAATCACCCTCATTTTTTGTGCTTTTTCTTGCAACCTTTCTTAACTGACTTTCCCTACCTGGCTTTTTCTGACTTTAGCTGAAGATGGTATTTAAAATATAAGAGCTTTGGCCATTTTGAGAGATTACTCAGTTTTCCTAGGTCTCTCCCATGTATACCATGTTATTAAACTTTGATTTTCTCCTGTTAATTTGCCTTATGTTATTTAATTTTAAACCATCCAGAAGAATCTAGAAAGATGAAGGAAAACTTCTTCCTCCCCAATACCTCCAATCAATTACAGGAAATAATCTAGTTCTGACCATATTATGAAATAATGTTTCATAATATGAAAATTATGAAATACTTGTTGTATGGTTTAACAATTTGAAACCATTAATGAAATATTAACTGATTAAGGAAAAGTCCTTTCTGTGTCCTTTTCTCTTGTTAAAATTAACCCCAGGGCTTCCCTGGTGGCTCAGTGGTAAAGAGTCTGCCTACCAATGCAAGAGACATGGGTTTAACCCCTGATCTGGGAGGATCCCACCTGCTGTGGAGCAACAGAGCTGGTGCAACTACAGCTATTGAGCCTGTGCTCTAGAGCCTGGGAACTGCAACCACTGAGCCCACGTGCCACAACTACTGAAGCTGGGTGCCCTAGAGCTCATGCCTCACAACAAGAGAAGCCACAGCAATGAGAAGCCCACACGCTGCAACTCAGCCCCTGCTCCCCACAACTAGAGAAAAGCCCATGTAGCAACAAAGACCCAGCACAGCCAAAACAAATAAATAAGATTATTTAAAAAATTAACCCCAGCTGCTCTTTTTGCACTATTGGTTACCAAACTTAACCTGGGTCCACTCACCTGCTGTGCAGCAAAGCCAATCTACTGACTTAAGTTGTGGTAAAGGATAGTATGGCCTTTATTGCAGGATGCCAAAAAAGGAGGATGAGCAATTAATGCTCAAAACACCCAAATTTCTAATCGCTTTCAGGGTAATGTTTTTAAAGGCAACATTTGGTGCAGGGTGAATGACTTTCTTCCTGTTGGTTGGTGGTAAGGTGACAAGTGATGTTCAGAAATCTTAGTCATTGACCTGCTGATTCCACCTGTTAGGGAAAGCACACTGACTGAAACCGCCCACACCCTGGCCAGGCACTATAGTAACCATTTGCGTGAGTTGTTTTACGACAGGAGGTCCTGGTAAGGAACATGGAACTAATAAGCCACCACCAACCGGAAGAGTTCAGGAAAGGTCAAAATGAGACACCACATGTCCGACCACCTCCCAGAATCCTTCTTGTTGGCATCCATCTTGGCTGAACAAGGTGTGCACCACGAGGAAGGACTCTGAGTCAGAATGATTGGCCAGAGACAACCTGGAAACTAACCCCATCACCATAAAATCCAAAACTGCGAGGCACGTGGCAGAGCAGTGCTCCTGGGTTCCGTTTCCCTACTGCTCTCAACCCGGGCACCCTTTCCCAATAAAATCTCTTGCTTTGACAGAACATGTGTCTCCTCAGACAATTCGTTTCTGGCTGTTAGACAAGAGCCCAGTTTCAGGCCCTGGAAGGGGTCCCCCTTCCTGCCACACAACAAGTCTGAAGTCTGTGTATTTGTGATCAGCATGTAGTCACCATCCTTCAGCTGTGTGGTAGTCTTAGTTTCTACAGAAAAACTCAAACATATGCATCAAATTCTTATGTATATTACTTGAGGAGGAACTAGGACTCTGTTTTATTGCTGAACTATTGTTTAAGCTGTCATTACTTTTCTTGTTTGACTGCTTTTCTTTTATTTCTGTATTCCTTCATTTCTCTAATTAGTAACTGCTTTAGTCTGCTCTTTGGAACTCAGGGAAAGGCTAGGAGACAAAAGCCTTTTTCTACAAATAAGAAGGAGAAGACCCCTTAGGGTCCCACTCAGTTCCAATATGAGGACTTTCCAATTCAGTATTCTTGTTAGTTAATCCGAACTCTTCCCGTATTACCAGATATGAGAAAAATCTAAAGCCTTACATATTTTTTTCTGTAGAGGATTTTGAAATGAGCAAGTTTCCCAACACATTGTGGAATTACTAAATTTACACATTCTTAGCCGTCTGCACTTGAAGGAAATATAAGGTGGTTAAAAAAACAAAAAAACTGAGGCAAGTCCCTTATTCTCTGTAAAAGATTAATAATGCAAGCTTCAGTTTTAAATAGAGTTAGGAGACCAAAACGGGGAGCTCTCCCACACTGTGATGATAGCAGACCTCAAGAGGAAGAAAGACTCCTTTTATTTTCCTGGCAAGGACTCAACCAATGAATATGGCCATGGCTATGGACATATTGCTTACTATAGCCTTTCCAACTTCCTTTTTTCCTGTATAAAGCATTCTCCTTCCCTTGCCATGGCTCACCATGGTTGCAGACCCAGAATTGCAATTCTCAACAGATCCCAAACACATCTTTTCTGGAGAAATATCTGGCAGCTCATTTCTTTCAGGTTAACATCTCTTTGAGTCTCAGTTCTGTTATCTGTAAACTAGGGATATTGATACTTACCTTGGGAAACTGTAGTGAGAGTTAAGTAACATTGGAGCCTCTGCTTACGCACCACCCAATAACTTAGTTTCCTCACCAAATGTAAGGTAATCTCAGAGTATCCAACTGGTATGTATTATACTTGTTCTTGAGTTTCCTTGGACTCACCATAACAATATAAATAGACGTTTTAAAAATATTTATTTATTGGCTGCACTGGTTTAGGCAGGTGGAATCCTTTTTGTTGCAGCATGGGGAATCTAGTTGCAGCATGTGGCCTCCAGTTCTCTGCTCAGACCCAGGTCTGGGATCAAACCCAGGTCCCCTGCACTGGGAGGGTGGAATCTTAGCCACTGGACCACCAGGGAAGTCCCTATACACATTTAGAGTATTGTTCAAAAAAGGGGGGAGGTTTGTGTTCATTCTTGACAACCATATTAGTATAGTTACAGCATGAAAAATTGTAAAATAATTCATGCCAAAAAGATGTCATTATTCCTTTATTTCTTACAAAATAACATAAAGTCAACTTGCTAAAGTCATATACATGAATGTTAACAATGCAAAACGACCTAAATGTATGAGTATTTGTCTTTACAGTATAATATTTGAGAAACAAAATAGGAAAAGAAGTACGTCAAGGCTGTATATTGTCACCCTGCTTATTTAACTTATATGCAGAGTACATCATGAGAAATGCTGGGCTGGAAGAAACACAAGTTGGAATCAAGATTGCCAGGAGAAATAGCAATAATCTCAGATATGCAGATGATACCACCCTTATGGCAGAAAGTGAAGAGAAACTCAAAAGCCTCTTGATGAAAGTGAAAGAGGAGAGTGAAAAAGTTGGCTTAAAGCTCAACATTCAGAAAACGAAGATCATGGCATCTGGTCCCATCACTTCATTAGAAATAGATGGGGAAAGAGTGGAAACAGTGGCAGACTTTATTTTGGGGGGCTCCAAAATCACTGCAGATGGTGATTGCAGCCATGAAATTAAAAGACACTTACTCCTTGGAAGGAAAGTTATGACCAACCTAGAGAGCATATTCAAAAGCAGAGACATCACTTTGCCAAAAAAGGTCCATCTAGTCAAGGCTATGGTTTTTCCAGTGGTTATGTATGGGTGTGAGAGTTGGACAGTAAAGAAAGCTGAGCACCAAAGAATTGATGCTTTTGAACTGTGGTGTTGGAGAAGACTCTTGAGAGTCCCTTGGACTACAAGGAGATCCAGCCAGTCCATTCTAAAGGAGATCAGTCCTGGGTGTTCTTTGAAAGGACTGATGCTAAAGTTGAAGCTCCAGTACTTTGGCCACCTCATGAAAAGAGTTGACTCATTGGAAAAGACTCTGTTGCTGGGAGGGATTGGGAGCAGGAGAAGAAGGGGAGGACAGAGGATGAGATGGCTGGGTGGGTTCACCGATTCGATGGACATGAGTTTGAGTGAACTCCGGGAGTTGGTGATGGACAGGGAGGCCTGGCGTGCTGTGATTTATGGGGTCGCAAAGAGTTGGACACAACTGAGCGACTGAACTGAACTGAGCCCAGATTTGACTATAAAGAAGTTCTTAGAATGCCAATGACTCATTCACACCTAAATCAGGTGGGAA
Source organism: Bos taurus (assembly GCF_002263795.3). Classification (NCBI taxonomy): domain Eukaryota; kingdom Metazoa; phylum Chordata; class Mammalia; order Artiodactyla; family Bovidae; genus Bos; species Bos taurus. Next base: position 137,230,569 of record NC_037328.1, read on the forward strand.
AACATCCTCTACAGTTAGCACCAGAAACTTTTACTTCCCATTAATTTTGTCAAAGTTCATTGAATTAAAATATACAAATAATGAATTCTGGAGAGAGTGTGAAGAAAAGGGAACCCTCCTAAACTGTTGCTGGGAATGTAAACTGGTACAACCACTATGGAGAACATACGGAGTTTCCTTGAACTAAAAATAGAACTACCATATGACCTAGCAATCCCAGTCTGGGCATATAATTGGAGAAAACCATAATTTGAAAAGATACATGTACTGCAATGTTCATTGCAGTACTGTTTACAATAGCCAGAACATGGAAGGAACCATATTGCTTCCTAAATGTCCATCAACAAAGGAGTTGGTAGGGAAGATTTGATACGTATATACAATGGAACATTCAGTTCAGTTCAATCGCTCAGTCGTGTCCGACTCTCTGCGACCCCATGAACCGCAGCACACCAGGCCTCCCTGTCCATCACCAGCTCCCAGAGTTCACCCAAACCCATGTCCATTGAGTCAGTGATGCCATTCGACCATCTCATCCTCTGTCATCCCATACTCCTCCTGCCCTCAATCTTTCCCAGCATCAGGGTCTTTTCAAATAAGTCAGCTCTTTGCATCAGGTAGCCAAAGGATTGGAGTTTCAGCTTCAACATTAGTCCTTCCAATGAACACACAGGACCGATCTCCTTTAGGATGGACTGGCTGGATCTCCTTGCAGTCCAAGGGAATCTCAATAGTCTTCTCCAACACCACAGTTCAAAAGCACCAATTCTTCGGTCCTCAGCTTTCTTTACAGTCCAACTCTCACATCCATACGTGACCACTGGAAAAACCATAGCCTTGACTAGATGGACCTTTGTTGACAAAGTAATGTCTCTGCGTTTGAATATGCTGTCTAGGTTGGTCATAACTTTCCTTCCAAGGAGTAAGCGTCTTTTTTTTTTTTTCTTATTTTATTTTTTTAGGTTTTCTTTTTTTTTTAATTTTATTTTATTTTTAAACTTTACAATATTGTATTAGTTTTGCCAAATATCAAAATGAATCCACCACAGGTATACATGTGTTCCCCATCCTGAACCCTCCTCCCTCCTCCCTCCCCATACCATCCCTCTGGGTCGTCCCAGTGCACCAGCCCCAAGCATCCAGCATCGTGCATCGAACCCGGACTGGCATCTCGTTTCATACATGATATTTTACATGTTTCAATGCCATTCTCCCAAATCTTCCCACCCTCTCCCTCTCCCCAGAGTCCATAAGACTGTTCTATACATCACTGTCTCTTTTGCTGTCTCATACACAGGGTTATTGTTACCATCTTTCTAAATTCCATATATATGCATTAGTATACTGTATTGGTGTTTTTCCTTCTGGCTTACTTCACTCTGTATAATAGGCTCCAGTTTCATCCACCTCATTAGAACTGATTCAAATGTATTCTTTTTAATGGCTGAGTAATACTCCATTGTGTATATGTACCATAGCTTTCTTATCCATTCATCTGCTGATGGACATCTAGGTTGCTTCCATGTCCTGGCTATTATAAACAGTGCTGCGATGAACATTGGGGTACATGTGTCTCTTTCCCTTCTGGTTTCCTCAGTGTGTATGCCCAGCAGTGGGATTGCTAGTAAGCATCTTTTAATTTCATGGCTGCAGTCACCATCTGCAGTGATTTTGGAGCCCCAAAAAATAAAGTCAGCCACTGTTTCCACTGTTTCCCCATCTATTTGCCATGAAGTAATGGGACCAGATGCCATGATCTTAGTTTTCTGAATGTTGAGCTTTAAGCCAACTTTTTCACTCTCCTCTTTCACTTTCATCAAGAGGCTCTTTAGTTCTTCATTTTATGCCATAAGGGTGGTGTCATCTGCATATCCGAGGTTATTGATATTTCTCCCAGCAATCTTGATTCCAGCTTGTGCTTCTTCCAACACAGCATTTCTCATGATGTACTCTGCATATAAATTAAATAAGCAGGATGACAATATACAGCCTTGACGTACTCCTTTTCCTATTTGGAACCAGTCTGTTGTTCCATGTCCGGTTCTAACTGTTGCTTCCTGACCTGCATACAGGTATCTCAAGAGGCAGGTCAGGTGGTCTGGTATTCCCATCTCTTTCAGAATTTTCCACAGTTTATTGTGATCCACGCAGTCAAAGGCTTTGGCATAGTCAAAGCAGAGATAGATGTTTTTCTGGAACTCTCTTGCTTTTTTGATGATCCAGCAGATGTTGGCAATTTGGTCTTTGGTTCCTCTGCCTTTTCTAAAACCAGCTTGAACATCTGGAAGTCACGGTTCACGTATTGCTGAAGCCTGGCTTGGAGAATTTTAAGCATCACTTTACTAGCGCGTGAGATGAGTGCAATTGTGCAGTAGTTACTCAACCAGGCATTGAAACATGTAAGATATCATATAAGAAACGAATCACCAGTCCAGGTTCGATGCAGGATACAGGATGCTTGGGGCTGGTGCACTGGGATGACCCAGAGGGATGGTATGGGGAGGGAGGTGGGAGGGGGGTTCAAGATTGGGAACACGTGTACACCTGTGGCGGACTCATGTTGATGTGTGGCAAAAGCAATACAATATTGTAAAGTAATTAGCCTCCAAGTAAAATTTTTTAAAAAAGAAAGTTAAAAAAAAAAGAGCAAAATAATGCCATTTGCAGCAATATGGATGACCTAGAGACTGTCATACTGAGTGAAGTAAGTCAGACCCAGAAAGACAAATATCACATGATACTGCTTATGTGGCATCTAAAAAAAAGAGGTGGTACAAATGAACTTATTTATGAAACAGAAGTAGACTCATGGATGTAGAAAACACACTTATGGTTACCAGGGATGGAGGGGATAGGTAAGTTGGAAGATTGAGATTGACATATACACACTTTTGTATATAAAATAGATAACTAATAAGAACCTGCTGTATAGCACAGGGAGCTCTATTTAATACTCTCTAATGGCCTATATGAGGAAAGAATCTTAAAAAAAAAAAACAAAACTGGGTATATGTATACATATAACTAATTCACTTTGTTGTACACTTGAAGCTAACAGCACTGTAAATCAACTATACTCCAATAAAAATTTTTAAAAAAGAAAAAAACATTTATTGAAACTAGAAGGAAAGGATGTCTATTTGTTGATATTGGGTAATAACATATTGTGTGAAAATGAAACAATTATGCAATTAAATTCTTGCTGACTTTGAGCATATTAAGATGATATGCTGCTATTTCATGTAAAACTTAATTTTACCAAGAAATATATGACTATCGTTTTTAGTTTTCTTGGAAGAAGTAGTAAATGAAGTGGCAGCCACTTACTTAGTATGAAGGTAAGGAAAATAAAAACCAATATTTGAAGTAGTATTTCAAACTCGGCTAGTTATCCTATTAAGTTCAGTTCAGTTCAGTTCAGTCGCTCAGTTGTGTCCAACTCTTTGCAACCCCATGGATCGCAGCACGCCAGGCCTCCCTGTCCATCACCAACTCCCAGAGTTCACCCAGACTCACGTCCATCGAGTCAGTGATGCCATCCAACCATCTCATCCTCTGTCGTCCCCTTCTCCTCCTGCCCCCAATCCCTCCCAGCATCAGAGTCTTTTCCAATGAGTCAACTCTTCCCATGAGGTGGCCAAAGTACTGGAGTTTCAGCTTGAGCATCATTCCTTCCAAAGAAATCCCAGGACTGATCTCCTTCAGAATGGACTGGTTGATCTCCTTGCAGTCCAAGGGACTCTCAAGAGTCTTCTCCAACACCACAGTTCAAAAGCATCAATTCTTCGGCGGTCAGCCTTCTTCACGGTCCAACTCTCACATTCATACATGACCACTGGAAAAACCATAGCCTTGACTAGATGGACCTTTGTTGGCAAAGTAATGTCTCTGCTTTTGAATATGCTACCTAGGTTGGTCATAACTTTCCTTCCAAGGAGTAAGCGTCTTTTAATTTCATGGCTGCAATCACCATCTGCAGTGATTTTGGAGCCCAGAAAAAATAAAGTCTGACAGTGTTTCCACTGTTTCCCCATCTATTTCTAATGAAGTGATGGGACCAGATGCCATGATCTTCGTTTTCTGAATGTTGAGTTTTAAGCCAACTTTTTCACTCTCCTCTTTCACTTACAAGAGGCTTTTTAGTTCCTCTTCACTTTCTGCCATAGGGTGGTTTTATCTCCATATCTGAGATCTGAGGTTATTGATATTTCTCCTGTCAATCTTGTTTCCATTCTGTGGATTTTGCAAAAAAAAAAAAAATGTAATAATCAGTGTAAAGCTAAATAAAAGGCAACTGTTAATACAATTTGAAAAATATCTTACTAATACAAAAGTAACTTACTTTTGTTAGTTGTTCTAGTCACTGCAGCCACCAAATTTCAAAAAAATTTTACAGTCACTTTGGGTCTATTGCAGGTCTGCCTGTCCAACAACCTTTGAGAATTGAAAGCAGCACACTGTACTAGGAAGAAACAGGCGTTTCCTTATGGCAAGTAAGGTACCAGTTTTTACCCTATACATTCTGACAATGTATTCAATCACTTAGGAACATATATTTTTTCTTTTATCATTGCTCTGTCTTGTAAATGTTCAATTCCCAATTCTACCACTTAGTAGCTACTTAACCTGTGAATCTTAATTCCTTATTAATGAGATAAAATTAATATACATATCAACTACAGTTGTTTTGAGAATTAAGAATCAAAATATTCTAATGATGAATCAATATTAGTTAATGTTATAAATGTATATAATAGAAGAGTCAAGCTCATAAACTCAAAAATCGGATAAAGGAGAGGGAGGTGGTTTAAATGAGCCAAATCTTCAAGTTTCAAAACAGGAGTAAATTAATACTATTTAAAAACCCTGAAAGAAGGGCAAAAGGAAACTAACCTTTAGTAAGCACCATTCATGTTCCAAAAGTGTTAACTTCCTCTCTTCCTTATATAGTTTTTACTCTCGTAATTCTAATTTGAATTCAAAAGCAAATTCAAAAATTCTAATTTACTCTCCTTAATTCTAAAAATAAATTATGTAACATTTGGGGGCAGTGTTGGATTACACATGTTTAAACAAATATTAGATTATCAGCAAAGGAAAGGCTCCCCCAACCCCCACCCCAAAAAAGAAAAAGAAAAAAAACTTGGAAAAGACTTTCTAGCCATTGTTTCATTTTTAAAAATTAGAATAATAAGCATGGGTAAAATCAGAATTTTGTTGAATGTTTTTTATTTCTTTCATGGGTGTAAAATTGAAGACCTCTAATCTCTAATGGGGTTCCTCCAGTGGCTCAGAGGTAAAAAAATCTGCCTGCAATGCAGGACATGTGCGTTTGATCCCTGGGTCAGGAAGATCTCCTGAAGTAGGCATGGCAACCCTCTCTAGTATTCTTGCCTGAAGAATCCCGTGGACAGAGGAGCCTGGAGGGCTGTAATACATGGGGTCGCAAGTAGTCAGACATTTGTTTAGGCTTCCCTGGTGACTCAGTTGTGAAGAATCCTCCTGCCAATGAAGGAGATGTGTGTTCCAGCCCTGGGTCGGGAAGATCCCCTGGAGAAGGAAATGGCAGCCCATTCTAGTATTCTTGCCTGGGAAATTCCATGAACAGAGGGGCCTGGCAGGTTACAGTCCATAGGGTTGCAATAGACTCAGACACAATTCAACGACTAAGCAACAACAGCAACATATTTTTTTTAATATAACTATTTGGAAAATAGGAGTTCAGATAGGCATGAGAGATCAAAAGAGAGTTACAGGGAGGTCATTCCTGTGTGTCAGGGATTTACCATAAGCTCTACTCTGTGCTACAACCTACTGTTACCTGTTTTGTACAGATGGGGAAAGTCTTCAAGTTTCAGAGAGCTTATAGGACCTGCCCAAAGTCTCCCAATTAAGTAAGTGCTAGTTAGAATTTGAACTGGAACACACATCTACCTGGAAACAAAGTCCAAGATTTTCTAAGAATAATCAATGCCTGTTTTTATTTGTAGGTGAAATGGTGTACTTTGAGCCAATGGAATAGACAAATTAGATTTTCTTCTGCTGCTTCCTCTGTATTCCTTGCGAAATCTAAGATTTTCTGCTGTGACCAGAATACAAATTATGTAGCAACGATCATTAGTATCAGCAGGTGGAGGAAAACAGGCCTATGGGGGTCACAGGTGGTTTTAGGAGACTTACAATATGTTAAATACTGATTTCCACCAGAGGGAAAATGTATACAGTAATAGCTATTTAGAAGTTGGAGAGTTACGTTTTTCCTGAGGATTATTAACATTTCCACACTGAGGAATTTCCAACAGGTAGTTCCCATCTATAAGCTTAGTTTATGATCTAACAGAATTTTTCAAAAATCGTATAGAGAGCTTGGATTAAAGAAGTCTTTGAAAATTTACCACATCATTAAATCATCCTTACCTTTTTAAAATATATAATTTTAGAAAACATATATTTTCTCTAATGTGTATTTCATTAACCTATGTGACTACATGTCAGTATCAATTATTGGAAAACTATGTAACTATTAGAAAACTTTGTTTCTATATGTGAAACAGTTTGAGATTTTTTTTTACAAATATTAAAATGAAATCATTTTCATTCCTGAATTTATATCTCTGTCAGCAACTAAACTGGCTCTAAATCAAGTTTTGCAAAAATGCCCCTGATGAATAATAATAGTGAGAAATCAAAAAAGATGGTTTCCTTTAGAACAAGTAAAATGTGCAAATCGTTATTTTTAGCATTTTATCCCCCAAATTATTAATTTGTTATTAAGATTTTCTATACTCTCTCAAATGACCAAGAAAAAGATACTCTAGTTAACTCAAAATTCTGGTTAATTTTGGGCCAGTTTTCAGAGAAGTTTTATATGTCATATATCATCCTATCATATCTATTGTTTATTGAGTAGTTACTTTGCATACTGTGCTAAGGACTTTAATGCATCATCTCATTTAATTTTCATCACAACCATGTAAAATAAGATGCTATATTTATCCTTATTTTATAGGCAAAGAGCCCAAGACTTTAGAGAAGTTATTTAGCTTTCCCAGTGTCTTTTCACCAGAAAGTCAGTCACAAAGCCTTTAAAGGTCTTTTGGATTTTAAAGTCCATGCTCTAAACTACTTACTTTAACAAAGTAAACTACTTCATTTAACATACAAGTTCTACTAGCCATGGTCACCTCTTTCCTTGCTCATTCAGAAGTTACTTCTGGTTAAAGTTCTACTAAAAATTTATATTAGGGATTTTTAAATGAAGGAAAGACAAATAATGTAACTCTTTCACACTTTTTTATACATTTTCTCAACATAGAAAAGGCCTTGACTAGTGTTTTATTCTTAGCAATGTCAATTTTATAAAACTATATTTTTAAATTAAAATTCGATAAAATATCTCCTCAAAAGGGTCAAGGGTCTGTAGTTTTAAACAATAGCAATTGTGATTTACCCCCATCTGCAGTTTCCCTCAGTTCCAGCCCATTTGTAGCCTAAATTACGAATAACAGAAGTGGAAAGTAAGTTGTCTTTTTCTAATGAAATCAAATAAATGACAAAAGGGAAGTGAAACTGTAAAATAACCCAAAATCAATGGAAATTAAGCTGTATAGGGTTGAAGTGGAGTAAAAAGAGCATTTTCATATTTTTTTTTAAAAGTAAAATGACTATACTTTTAGTGTTTGAGTAAATTTATCACATTATCATTGACTTGTACCCAGAGTCCAGGCCTACTTGATATCAGGTAGATTAACATATCAGGTCCTGAAAGCTGTTGGCTCTTTCATTGTCTTCCCTCCATTTCATTCCTTAACTCATTCACCTGTTTTTCCATTTGGTAAAAGATGTCTTGGGGAAGGGGGAAAACCTAGTTCAACTTTGGGAACAATCTCCTAGTATTTTAAGAAGTGAGCAGATGAATACACATGAGCAGCTAATGGTGGTAACAACCCATTAAAAGGATAGGTAGTTTTATCTCTAAACATGTTTAAATGATCTCTCTCTCTCTTTTTCTCTCTTCAGCTTTAATTTTTTTTCTTTTTGCTTAACTTTTTATCACTCCCCCAACTTGACTCAAGGGGACTTTTAAGTAAAAAATGACCAAAAGGCACTCAGTTATCAACGTACTGAAAGAGAACTACATAGCTCACTATCTAGTCAACGTTTATCACAAAAACACCCTCATTAAAGTTTGCTTTCGAACTGTGGTGCTGGGGAAGAATCTTGAGAGACAGCAAGGAGATCAAACAGATCAATCCTAAGAGAAATCAACCCTGAATATTCATCGGAAGGACTGATGCTGAAGCTGAAGCTCCAATACTTTGGCCACCTGATGTGAAGAGCCAGCTCATTGGAAAAGACCCTGATGCTGGGAAAGATTGAAGGCAGGAGGTGAAGGGGATGACAGCGGATGAAATGGTTGGATGACGTCACTGATTCAATGGACATGAGTTTGAGCAAACTCTGCGAGACAGTGAAGGGCAGAGAAGCCTGGCATGCTGCAGCCCATGGAGTCTCAAAGAGTCAGACATGACTGAGTGACTGAACAACAACAAAACGTTGCTTGTAAGAGTCCTCGTTGACTTGAGGCATTTCAGTTATGTAGTTTCAGATTTTTAGAATAGTTTTTGTAGAAAAGGGCACCCAACCATTCCTTGCTGTTGTCTTTTCATGACTGTGGCCTTGAACATCTTCTACTGCAAGTTTCCTGGAAGATGGGGAATTAAGTAACACAAACCAGATGGCAGGGAGTGGTGACTTAAATGTTCTCAAAGAAAGTCTGATTCCCTCTAGCTCAGAATGCAAATCCTTTTCAAAAGTCATCATTGTTAACTTGCCTCCCTGGGGATCACTCAAGCCTCTAGCAACTTGGACTGTGAGGGCTGAATTTCAGCTCTGCCACTGAGGGGCAGAGTGAACCATGCAGTACCCCTGGATCCTAACAAGCCTCAGGAGGCTACTTACCTGCCTGCAATTCAGGAGACCAGGGTTTGATCCCTGGATTGGGAAGATCCTCTAGAGAAAAGAATGGTTACCCACTCTAGTGATCTTGCCTGGAGAATTCCATGGACTGAGGAGCCTGGTGGGTCACAAAGAGTCAGACACAACTGAGCAACTAACACTTACTTGATTTTGCATCAAAACCTTGCTATGTTTGATAGGTAGAGTCACTTACAGTTTTAAGTATCAATAAATCAAAGTGTCCAAAGAAGTTATAAAGATCATAAAATGATCTATTGAGAATAGTTGAATGCACTCTGTTAAATAAAGATAGAGATTTTACAAACTATTAATTTTTGCAACACATGAAATAACTACAAAAGATATGAAGTAGGAAGCTTAGTAATTCCAGTCCTACCTCCTGGAGGAACTGATTTGATACCAACACAAACAACCTTCAAAGTGCAAATTTCATTTCTCTCCTAATGCTGCTTTCTATTCTCCCTCTTTCCTTTTTGTGACCCAGTACTGACGTGAACAGTAACTGTCTAGGATCATTAAACCAAGCTGTTGCAAAAGCTGGTCTGTTGATTCAGTATTTGGCTGAAGAATAGAAGGCTGGCTATTCAGTGAAAGTTTTGATTCCATTTCTGTCAAGCCAGCAAATAACAGCAACACTCTAGCTTTGCTAATAAAAGGAACAAAGAAAATAAACCAATACTTTTTGATGACATTTCTATTGCAAAAAGGGGAGGTATTTTCTCCCTTTTCCATCCTTTTCTGGTATTAGGAAGTATTAAGACCTGGAATATGGTTTGTGTCTGAGTAAATGCTTATATACAAACTCCTTAAAAATAAATAATTTTTCTTCTCCCAGCTCTTCAGTTCCAACTCTGTTCTGCTCCAGACTCTCTTCTCTTCCCACTGTGTTCCACGTTGTTATCTGCTCGATACAATTACTTTCTTTATAAGCTAGCCTATTCAGAGAAGAAAGATGTTTACGGCTTTGTGACCTTCCTGCTGTGTAAGCAGGGTTCTGATTTAGTTCAGAGCTGCCAGGGCTGAGAAAAGGCTTTCCGTAAGTCACAGTGCCCTCTCATAATATATTCTGCCGTTTTCTTGCTTATGTTTTGCAGAAGTATCAATGCTGCAAATTTTCACAAGCCCAGTTTTCTACAGGAAAAGGAGTTTGTGTCCTCTGATGGTTTTCTGGCTGGGGGACTTATGCCCGTGTTCTGGTTGGTGGAACTGGATCTCATCTCTCTGAAAGGCAGTACAGTGTCCAATAGTAGGTTTTGGGTTGTCTATGGATGTTTTTCCCTTTCACAAGCTGAGAATGTAGCCAGATCTTGCATTTCTTTGTCTTTGAGCCCTTTGCATTGCAGCAGGGAGCAGCAGATATGAGGCAAGAAATGACAACTCCTTCTAAGGCTTTTGTTTGTGATAGTCTTGGCTTAGAATTATGTAGAAAGTGGGAATGAGAGAGGTAAGTGCTTGAATTTTAGTAGGTGAAATTTGTGGGATCCAAGGAGAAAGAAATACTCCTTAGACTATGAGATGGGGTGGGTTATGAGTGGAGTTTCTGTCCCACTAGGTACACTCTGGGACTTTAAGTAGTACCTGAGGAAGTGAAGAACCCTACCATGAATGAGATTGAATTTCCCATGATAGGAGGCTCAGCACAAAATAAAGTTGCTTAGAATAAATTTCAGGCTTAGTACAATGGTACCATTTATAAAAGTGCTTGCTTGGGCAATGATCAATGCATAACATAAAATGATAAAAAAAATTATATATAGAACATGAGAACTAGAAGTGACTTCTATGTTCATTTAGTCTAGACTCTTCAGTTTTAGATTATGAAACCAATGTTTAAGTTATGTAAAAGAACGTGTTCCAAGTTGATGGCCTAAAGCCAGTGCAGAGCTGAGAAAGTGGGTTATCATCCTACTGTGCATTTTCCTTTCAATATCATCATTTGAGAAATTCAGATATATTTGTAGCAATTAAAATTAAAATACATTATTATTTCATCATAACCATGAGTAGCCCTTATCAAAATAAAATCTCTTACTTTTGAAATGAAATAAGGACATCAAAACTACAAATATCTAGCTCTAATAGTGGAGGTAAAAAAAAAAAAAGAACCATGGCTATGGGAATGTTCTAGTTTTTTCCCATTATACAAATTGTGAGGAAAATGATGAGCTACATTATCAACAGCTTAAGTAGTTGCTATTATAGTTTCTGAGAATGAAACACCTAAGGCATATTCCCTGTAGACATGAGTGTGTAAGTGTATGAATAGGCAGACACACACAGAGAAATCTGTCAGCTATCAAACACTGTGGGGTTTTCTTTCCAGAAGTGTGCAAACCTACTTAAGAGTTAAAGAAGAAATTTTTGTATACCTTCTGATTGAGTCTTATTTTTTAAGAATCCTCCTGAAAAAGTGAAAGTGAAAGTCACTCATTCGTGTCCAGTTCTTTGCAATCCCATGGACTATATAGTCCATAGAATTCTCCAGGCCAGAATACTGGAGTGGGTAGCCTTTCCCTTCTCCAGGGGATCTTCCCAACCCAGGGATCAAACCTAGGTCTCCCGCATTGCAGGCAGATTCTTTACCAGCTGAGCCACAATGGAAGCCCAAGAATACTGGAGTGGGTAGCCTGTCCCTTCTCCAGTGGATCTTCATGGCCCAGGAATCAAACCACAGTCTCCTGCATTACAGGTGGACTCTTAACCAACTGAGCTATCAGGGAAGCCCTATATAATACTATTTCTAGTCTAATTTTTCCCATTATCAAATCTTTAATCTGTGTCTTTGTCATCCCTTGTAATTTTTTGCTCTTGGGAGGCAAAATGCTGATTGGAGTTTCACTTCTTATTTTCCTCTGAACATTGGTGATAGAGAATAAAATTATCTGTTGCAGAAGAATTTCCTTCTAGCTGAATGAGAAGCCTGTACCAGGATGAGTACAACAATGAGAAGACCTAAGTAATTTGGGTGTTCATTCATCAATGCATCAGGTGGCTGTCCCTGGGTTGCTGTGAATTCAGACCCTTCTCTAGGCAAATTCAAAGGGCAGCACAATGCCCACAAGGTGGAAGCCTGTCCTTTGAATGCTGCATCACAGGGGGTTGGCCTGGCATGTCTGCCCTTATTCAGCCATCTGTTCATATGTTTCCATAGGAGTCTCTCTGCCAGCAGGGCCCATGGCGGATGAGGATAAACAGCAGCACCATTAGGATACCAGACACCAGGCAAAAGATGATGGCAAGGATGATCCTTAGAACTGTGAGAAAATAGGAAGAACATTAGTGTAAAATAAAGGATTGGGAAAACATGAAGATCATAAAATTAATGTATCAGGAAAATATGAAGATTACACATCAGTGTTGGTTTCTGCCTTCATTTAAAATGTCAGTGGCATTTCTAAAGCAGCCATGAAATAGTATTTTTCATATAGCATAGTAAGATGAAAAAAGCACCAGACTAAGAGTCAGGAAATGACCTATGTTCCAGTTCCAGCATGACCTTTGACATTTGGGCCTCAGTTCTGGTGGGCTACAGTCCATGGAGTCACAAAGACTCGGACACAACTGAGTGACTGAGCACACGCATATTCTTCCACTATAAAGTGATGGTAATCAACTGAAGTATTTCTAAGGTTCTCCTTCAGCAATAACTTCATGCATTTTTTGCACATTTTTCTACAGTTAAAGTTAGTTGTTCATGGTGTCAGAGTCAAAGGCATTCTGAATACTCAACTGCAATCATTAACTGGGTCTAAAAGAAATGGAATATCAACTTTTGCTCTCTGAATTCGATTTTCAGTAAGTATCTTTTAAAGAGGAAACCTTGAGCACATACTGAGTATGGTAAGCATTTTTAGGATAACTAAATCACTGCAGATGGTGATTGTAGCCATGAAGTTAAAAGATGCTTATTCCTTGGAAGGAAAGTTATGACCAACCTAGACAGCATATTAAACAGCAGAGACATTACTTTGTCAACAAAGGTCCATCTAGTCCAGGCTATGGTTTTTCCAGTGGTCATGTATGGATGTGAGAGTTGGACCATTAAGAAAGCTGAGCCCTAAAGAACTGATGCTTTTGAACTGTGGTGTTGGAGAAGACTCTTGAGAGTCCCTTGGACTGCAAGGAGATCCAACCAGTCCATTCTAAAGGAGATCAGTCCTGGGTGTTCATTGGAAGGACTGATGTTGAAGCTGAAATTCCAATCCTTTGGCCACTTGATGCGAAGAACTGACTCATTTGAAAAGACTCTGATACTGGGAAAGATTGAGGGCAGGAGAAGGGGGAGACAGAGGGTGAGATGGTTGGATGGCATCACCGACTCAATGGACATGAGTTTTGGTAGTCTCTGGGAGTTGGTGATGGACAGGGAGGCCTGGCGTGCTGCAGTTTATAGGGTTGCAAAGAGTTGGACATGACTGAGCGACTGAACTGAACTGAACTGATGCTATTGTTATTTTGTACACTTATTTACACATGTCCCTTTGATAGCTGACCAGTCATGAAGCAGATATATGTAGTTGTTTTTTCATGAGATGCTATTCATTATTTCATCTGGAAAGCTATCCTCTCACCCAACAATACCCTAGTCCATTATAGTATATATATATATTATAAAAATCAGCTTGCACCATCTCTAAATGTATATCTGATTTTCATTGTAAAAGTATGAGATTGCTTGTTGCCTTAGGTAATAGGAGAGCAAACATCTCTCACATCCTGGTAGTCCTGTCCACAGAACACTAGTGTTCCATGGAAAACAGCTGAAAATCTCTTATTTAACCTAAACTTATCATTGCAGAGATGAAGAAAATGAGAAGCAGAGAGATTAAGGTAAGCAGGTAATTGTATTTGGGTTGAAATACATGACATCTTATCAGTCTTAGGGGTTTAAAACCACCTGTGAAGAAGGCTGAGCGCTGAAGAATTGATGCTTTTGAACTGTGGTGTTGGAGAAGACTCTTGAGAGTCCCTTGGACTGCAAGGAGGTCCAACCAGTCCATTGTGAAGGAGATCAGCCCTGGGATTTCTTTGGAAGGAATGATGCTAAAGCTGAAACTCCAGTACTTTGGCCACCTCATGGGAAGAGTTGACTCATTGGAAAAGACTCTGATGCTGGGAGGGATTGGGGGCAAGAGGAGAAGGGGACGACAGAGGATGAGATGGCTGGATGGCATCACTGACTCGATGGATGGGAGTCTCGGTGAACTCTGAGAGTTGGTGATGGACAGGGAGGCCTGGCGTGCTGCAATTCATGGGGTTGCAAAGAGTCAGACATGACTGAGCGACTGATCTGATCTGATCTGATTCATTAATTCTCTAAAAAGCAGAGACATAACTTTGCCGACAACGGTTCATCTAGTCAAAGCTCTGATTTTTCCTGTAGTCATTTATGGATGTGAGAGTTGGACCACTGAAAATTGATGATTTTGAAGTGTGGTGTTGGAGAAGACTCTTGAAAGTCCCTTGGACTGCAAGGAGATCCAACCAGTCAATCCTAAAGGAAATCAGTACTGAATACTTGTTGGAAGGACTGATGCTGAAGCTGAAACTCCAATCCTTTGGCCACCTGATGCGAAGACCTGACCCATTTGAAAAGACCCTGATGCTGGGAAAGACTGAAGGTGGGAGGAGAAGGGGACGACAGAGAATGAGATGGTTGGATGGCATCACCAACTCTACAGACATGAGTTGGTGTTAGTTGGTGAGCTAGTTCTGGGAGTTGGTGATGGACAGGGAGGCCTGGCATGCTACAGTCATGGGGTTATGAAGAGTCAGACACAACTGAGAGAGTGAACTGACTGACTGATTCACTAACGACTTCCAAATTTTAATCTTCCCAAAATTCAAGATTTATATATCCAACTGTGTATTCAACACATTAGCTGGGACATCTAATAGTCATTTCAGTCTCAACAAGTCCAAAACTGAACTTCTAGTCCCCAAACTCCCCATGATCTCCCTCGCTAAGTGTGTTGTTCCCACAGTCCTCCCACTTCAGTTGATGAATATTTCCTACTTCTAGAGTCTCAGTCCCCAAATCTTGGAGTCTCCCTTGACTCCTCCCTTTCTTTCACATCCTATCCCGAATATGTCAGGAAATCCTGTGGTCCTACCAACAACTATATCCGCAAACCAGTGATTGCTCCCTTTTTCAGCCACCGGTCTGTTTTGAACCACCAGAATTTTTGTGGGATAAGTACCTCCAACTTCTTCCTAGCTTCTATCCTTTCTCACCCACAATCTGTTTTTAACACAGAAGCCAAATGGCTTCAAGTCAAATCATGCCACTCCTCTACTTACAGCCTGCAATGAATGCTTATCTCACTCAGAATGAAAGTCAAAATCCTGATGATAATAGTTTACAAGGCTCTATAATAGCCTCTTGGATTTCCTCTCCTACACTCTTCCTTTACTTACTCTCTTTTGGCCACACATGCCTTTTTGTTGCTTAAACATTCCTGGCATTCTCTACTTTACCTCCTTTGCTATAGTTTTAGCATTGCCTAGACAGTCTTCTCTGGAAAAGGTCAGTTTTCATTCCAATCCCAAAGAAAGGCAATGCCAAAGAATGCTCAAACTACTGCACAATTGCACTCATCTCACACACTAGTAAAGTAATGCTCAAAATTCTCCAAGCCAGGCTTCAGCAATACATGAACGGTGAACTTCCAGATGTTCAAGCTTGTTTTAGAAAAGGCAGAGGAACCAGAGATCAAATTGCCAACATTCACTGGATCATTGAAAATGCAAGAGAGTTCCAGAAAAACATCTATTTCTGCTTTATTGACTATGCCAAAGCCTTTGACTGTGTGGACCATAATAAACTGTGGAAAATACTGAAAGAGATGGGAATATCAGACCACCTGACCTGCCTCTTGAGAAACCTGTATGCAGGTCAGGAAGCAACAGTTAGAACTGGACATGGAACAACAGACTGGTTCTAAATAGGAAAAGGAGTACGTCAAGGCTGTATATTGTCACCCTGCTTATTTAACTTATATGCAGAGTACATCATGAGAAACACTGGACTGGAGGAAGCACAGCTGGAATCAAGATTTCTGGGAGAAATATCAATAACCTCAGATATGCAGATGACACCACCCTTATGGCAGAAAGTGAAGAAGAACTAAAGAGCTTCTTGATGAAAGTAAAAGAGGAAAGTGAAAAAGTTGGCTTAAAGCTCAACATTCAGAAAACTGAGATCATGGCATCCGGTCCCATCACTTCATGGCAAATACATGGGGAAACAGTGAAAACAGTGGCTGACTTTATTTTTCTGGGCTCCAAAATCATTGCAGATGGTGATTGCAGCCATGAAATTAAAAGATGCTTACTCCTTGGAAGGAAAGTTATGACCAACCTAGACAGCCTATTAAAAAGCAGAGACATTTTTTGCCAACAAAGGTCCATCTAGTCAAGGCTATGGTTTTTCCAGTGGTCATGTATGGATGTGAGAGTTGGACTGTGAAGAAAGCTGAGCGCTGAAGAATTGATGCTTTTGAACTGTGGTGTTGGAGAAGACTCTTGAGCGTCCCTTGGACTGCAAGGAGATCCAACCAGTCCATCCTAAAGGAGATCAATCCTGGGTGTTCATTGGAAGAACTGATGCTGAAGCTGAAACTCCAATACTTTGGCCACCTGATGCGAAGAGCTGTCTCATTCGAAAAGACCCTGATGTTGGGAAAGATTGAAGGCAGGAGGATAAGGGGATGACAGAGGATGAAATGGTTGGATGGCATCACCGACTCATTGGTCACAAGTTTGGGTAAACTTCGGGAGTTGATGATAGACAAGGAGGCCTGGCATGCTGGGGTTCATGGGGTCACAAGAAGTCGGACACGACTAAGTGACTGAACTGAACTGAAGACACTCCTCTCACAAATCCCTGTACCAGGTAACTCCATCACTTTCCTTGCTCAGATCTTATCTTCTCAATGAAGACTTTCTGTTTAAAAATGCAACCTATATGCCTTCTCCCCACACCCATCCCCACTTGTCACTTGTGATCCTCACCTTCCAAAGTACTTATTTACTACGTTTATTATTCATTATCCATCTCTCTTTCCTTCTAACAGAATGTATGCATCATAAGGTCAAGAACCTTTGTCTTTTTTGTTCATGAATGTATCCCAAACACTTAGAACAGTATCTGTCACATAGCAGGAGCTCAATAAACATTTTTTTTAATTAATTTTTTTTATACCTATGGCTGACTCATGTTGAAGTTTGACAGAAAACAACAAAATTCTATAAAACAATTATCCTTCAATAAAAAATAAATTAATATTTATGAAAGGAATTAATGATCTAGAACTCATATATCTTCTCAACTCTTATTTCAGTATTTTTTCTCACCGTGTCAGAATGCCTCTTAGTATCATAAGAAAGTGAATATTAATCAAATTAGATCTTGGTGGACCAGTGCCATTAGCACTGCAGATGGAGTTAAAGTTGGAGGAAACTAAACAGAATTGAAGAAGAAAGGAAAGGACTAAATGAAAATGAGGGAAGAAGGCAGAGGCTAATGATTCTTTAAAATTAATGTCTATGACTGACTTTCTGTATTTGGAAATTTATTTTCAATTTTTTTGGCCATGTTGTCATTTACTTTCCCAGTCTTTCCCCTTCCTTTGTTCCTTCCTACATAATGCAGTGAGTACACACCAAATGCCAGGCCAGCTGTGTGTTGGGTTCTGGGGTTCCAACATCCTTGCTCTTGAGGAGATCAATATCTAATGAGAGAACTAGATAATCATGAGATTGTGTAATAGTAAAATAGAGCTGTAAAAGATAATGCCATTTGAACAGAGAGAAAGTTGAGATTATCACGAAGTGTTCTACTTGGAAGAGATAGAATTTGGAAAGTCTTCTGAGAAAATGATAAGATTTGAGTTGGACTTTGAGGTAAATAGAATTTTGTCATGAGACATAATGAACTGCATGAGAGTGTCTTTGGGAAATAGTGAGTGGTTGCATGTGGCTGGAATATAGGTTGTGGTGAGTTGAGGCCAGATATGTAGGTTGAGGCTCAGGTTTTACTAGTTCTAGTTTGTCATGGGGCAAATGGAAATTATCAGCAATTATTACACATTGAAGTGACATTGCCTAATTTGTCCTTTAAAAAAAAAAAAGAAAAACTGGAAAAAGGGAAGATGGTGGAGACATTCTCAGCCTGATAGCTATTAAAATGCCTTTGATAAGATACTGAGCATTGGATACAGCACTAGAAGTGTGGCCCTGACAATGCAGATGAGGGAATTCAAGACATACTTCTAAAGAAGAATTGACAGACTTTATGATGGACTAAATATACTGGTAAAGTGGACATTGTGGTCTAGGCCATCCCATGAGTTCTAGGTTGGATAAATAAGAATTAGGCTGCAAAGTGAGATTGAAAGCACATTGGAAAGGATCCATTTGGAGTAGAGGAGATAATAAAATTTGTTTCAAATGTAGGATTGAGGTGGATTATTATCCTGGTAGAGATGATCAGTAGGCAACTGGAAAAAAACAGGTCTAAAAATCTATATATAGATATGAAAATAAGGACGGTAGAAGAAGATAGAGTCTTCAGTAACTCTGGTTCATGGTGACTGTGGAAAGAGGAAACCAGGGACAGAGCCCTGAACACCATCATCTCCGGGGTTGGTGGAAGTTAGCAATCCAGTAGAAACTCAACAAAAAGTCTGAGAACAAAGAGAAGACTAAGGAGAGGTTTTTTCCTCTCTCTGGCTTTCCTTCTCCCTCATGTTTATTTTTTAAAGTATACATTCCTTTGTACTGTAAATGATTTTGTGAGTTTGACAGAGTAATGTTCTGGAATCTGAGAAAAGACAGTGGTTACTTATATCTTACTGTAAAGAGGTCTAGTGCCGGTAATGACTAAAATATGTCCTACTACATGGGGACACATGAAAGCTGCTGAAGGCAGTGTGAATTGGTACTCAGTTCAGTTCAGTTCAGTTCAGTCGCTTAGTCGTGTCCAACTCTTTGCCACCCCATGAATCGCAGCACACCAGGCCTCGCTGTCCATCATCAACTCCTGGAGTTCACTCAAACTCATGTCCATTGAGTCGGTGATGCCATCCAGCCATCCTCTGTCGTCCCCTTGTCCTCCTGACCCCAATCCCTCCCAGCATCAGGGTCTTTTCCAATGAGTCAACTCTTCGCATGAGGTGGCCAAACTATTGGAGTTTCAGCTTCAGTGTCAGTCCTTCCAATGAACACCCAGGACTGATCTCCTTTTGAGAACTATTCTGGCAGTGTGTATCAAAAACTTCCTGGTGCCATAATTCCCCAAGTCCTGTCTACTCTACTTTTCTGCCTTTAAATACTTTTGCTTTTCTCGTTCACATGTACTAGTTTTTTTTTTTTTTTTTTGTGGGGGTGGGGGGAGTATTATTTCAACAACCTCCCAACTGTTCTCCTCCTCTCAGAACCACTTTTCTTAAATCTACTTTCCCCACTGGAACCAAAGAGATCTGTCTAAAGCAAGAGGCTAGTCACATCATCTGTCTTCTGGATAAAACCCTTTAATGACCAGAGTTAGTTAACTTGACCTACAAGACACTTAATGCCTGCTTCTCCAGCATGTGAAGATTGAAAAGATTGTACTCTCACCAGACACACTTTTTCAATTCCTAAAATGCTCCTAATCCTAACCCTCTTGGCCTTTATACATTTTCCCTATTCATCTATAACATTCTCTTTTCTCCTCCTCTCCACTCATCTGGTTAATTCCTTGTTTCCTTCAGGTTTTTGTTTAAACATCTCTCCCTTGGAAAAGATTTCTCTGATACTTTAGACTTCAGATAATTGCCTCTGCTATATGTTTTTATAGTTACCTGTGTGTTCTTCATTACAGTACTCACCATGCTTAATTGTTTGAGATTGTTGAATTCTCCTGTCTCTCTGTCCTCCTTGCCTGCCTCCCCACATCCATGTCAAAATTTACAAGACACATAGGGAAAATTTCTCTGGTCTTGATGTTGTTTCCTTAGCAAACTTACTGACTGCTATCTAGGCACATATCAAGTACATAATAGGTACTGAATAAATATCTATTGTTTACTTAATGTTTGTAAACTTTGACCCATCAATGCTATTTTGGGGTATTTGTCCAAAGAGAATAGTTCACTAGAGAGTGTGCAAGGAAAGGGAAGAAATATAGTAGACATATGATGTTGGAGAGTGCTTTAGGCTTGAACCCTACTACTCATGGCATATTCTTTTCTGAGGTTTGATTTTCTAGCCTGTAAAATGGAGATAGGTGATTCTGCTAGGAAAAGTTTCAAAAAGAGGCCACTGAATTAGGCATGAGTTCATTCAGTTCAGTCACTCAGTTGTGTCCAACTCTTTGCAACCCCATGGACTGCAGCACGCCAGGCTTCCTTGTCCATCACCAACTCCCGAAGCTTGCTCAAACTCATGTCCATCAAGTCAGTGATGCCATCCAACCATCTTATTCTCTGTCATCCCCTTCTCCTGCTGCCTTCAATCTTTCCCAGCATCAGGGTCTTTTCCAAGGAGTCAGTTCTTCACATCAGGTGGCCAAAGTATTGGAGTTTCAGCTTCAGCATCAGTCCTTCCAAGGAACACCCAGGACTGATCTCCTTTAGGATGGACTGGCTGGATCTCCTTGCAGTCCAAGGGACTCTAAAGAGTCTTCTCCAACACCACAGATTAAAAGCATCAGTTCTTTAGGGCTCAACTTTCTTAATGGTCTAATTCTCACATCCATACATGACTACTGGAAAAACCATAGCTTTGACTAGACGGACCTTTTTTGGCAAAGTAATGTCTCTGCTTTTTAATATGCTGTCAGGTTGGTCATAACTTTTCTTCCAAGGAGCAAGCATCTTTTAATTTCATGGCTGCACTCACCATCTGAAGTGATTTTGGAGCCCAAGAAAATAAAGTCTCCCACTGTTTCCATTGTTTCCCTGTCTCTTTGCCATGAAGTGATGGGACCAGATGCCATGATCTTAGTTTTGTGAATGCTGAGTTTTAAGCCTTCTTTTTCACTTTCCTCTTTCACTTTCATCAAGAAGATCTTTAGTTCTTTGCTTTCTGCCATAAGGGTGGTGTCATCTGTGTATCTGAGGTTATTGATATTTCTCCCAGAAATCTTGATTCCAGCTTCATCCAACCCAGCATCTTGCATGATGTACTCTGTATATAAGTTAAATAAGCAGGGTGACAATATACAGCCTTGACATACACCTTTTCCTATTTGGAACCAGTCTGTTGTTCCATGTCCAGTTCTAACTGTTGCTTTTTGACCTGCATACAGATTTCTCAGGAGACAGGTCAGGTGGTATGGTATTCCCATGTCTTGAAGAATTTTCCACAGCTTGTTGTGATCCACACAGTCAAAGGCTTTGGCATAGTCAATAAAGCAGAAGCAGATGTTTTTCTGGAACTCTCTTGCTTCTTCTATGATCCAACAGATGTTAGTAATTTGATCTCCAGTTCCTCTGCCTTTTCTTTTCTGCTTGAACATCTGGAAGTTCTTGATTCATGTACTGTTGAAGCCGGGCTTGGAGAATTTTGAGCATTACTTTGCTAGCGTGTGAGATGAGTGCAGTTGTGTGGTAGTTTGAACATTCTTTGGCATTGCCTTTGTTTGGGATTGGAATGAAAACTGACCTTTTGCAGTCCTATGGCCACTGCTGAGTTTTCCCAATTTGCTGGCATATTGAGTGTAGCACGTACAGCATCATCTTTTAGGACTTGAAATAACTCAGCCAGAATTCCATCACCTCCACTAGCTTTGTAGTGATTCTTCCTAAGGCCCACTTGACTTCCTATTCCAGAATGTCTGGCTCTAGGTGAGTGATAAAACTTTCATGTTATCTGGGTCGTGAAGCTCTTTTTTGTACTGTTCTTCTGTGTATTCTTGCCACCTCTTCTTAATATTTCTGCTTCTGCTAGGTCCATATAGTTTCTGTCCTTTATTGTGCCCATCTTTGCATGAAATTTTCCCTTGGTATCTCTAATTTTCTTGAAGAGATCTCTAGTCTTTCTCATTCTTTTGTTTCCCTCTAATTCTTTTCATTGACCACTAAGGAAGGCTTTCTTATCTCTCCTTGCTATTCTTTGGAACTCAGCATTCAGATGGGTATATCTTTCCTTTTCTCCTTTGCCTTTAGCTTCTCTTCTTTTCTCAGCTATTTGTAAGGCCTCCTCAGACAACCATTTTGCCTGTTTGCATTACTTTTTCTTGAGGATGGCCTTGATCACTGTCTCCTGTACAATGTCACAAATCTATGTTCATATTTCTTCAGGCAATGTATCAGATATAATTCCTTGAATCTATTTGTCATTTCCTCTGTATAATCATAAGGAATTTGATTTAGGTCATATCTGAATGTCTAGTGTTTCCCCTGCTTTCTTAAATATAACTCTGAATTTTGCAATAAGGAGTTTATGATCTGAACTACAGTCATGAATTAGGTATGAACGACTTTCAACAAAGAAATGAAGGAAGACTAATATAATTTTACAAAATAGTTCAGGAGTGAGAGGGAGTAAAGGAAATAGAGTAATAGGTGGAAATTATTAGTTTGAGAAAATTGGGATTGAAGAGAGTGATATGGAGCAGGCCCTTGATGGTGCTCTTAATAGAAAAGGGGACAGAGCCAGAGCAGAGGAAGAAAATGAAGCTAAGAGTTTCATGGAGGTCCAAGGGGACTGTAGGAGTGAGATCATGTATTTGAGGAGAGGAGTTAGGTTGCTCAAGGAGGAACATGTTTTCCTGAAGAACAGTAGGAAAGGCAGGTTAAAGCTACTGAGATATTTTGAGGCAGTGACCGGAGAACATAAGAGAGTTTTCAGTGGATTATTTTGTTATTCTTAGGACATCTCATGAAAATTAGAGAAGCAAAGATGGAATTAGAAGTTGGATAAAATCAATAAGACCTTCCTGTAGAAAATAGGAAAAGAGTCCAGTAAGGATGAATACATTTATCATGTAGCATTGAAAGATACAGCTGAGTTTGGACTAGAAATGTCAACGTTCATAGTTTGAAATGGTGACAGTTGGTTTCATTCAGCTCCATTCAGCAAATCAGAATGCAGAAACTGTGTGCTTGGTTTGACCTAGGGGTGTGTATTGGTGAGGTGGGAAGGGTGTGGGTAGGGCCATTTTTATGACTGTCAGAATTGCCTAGATTGAGGACAGGAGTGGAGTGATGAGTGAGCTGGGGTTTACCAAAGCACGTTCCCAATGTCATTAATGAATGATAAGACATGTTTTAAGAAACTGATGATGATGAAGAGGATGAGAAAAGGTATAGTAATCACACAGTCTCATCTCTGGGGGAGGAGGGGTGCTGGAAGGCATATCATTGAACAAGGACTCTAAATGGCAGTGGGGAAACAGGAGAATGCCAAGGTGACTATGCTGGAAACAGAGGCTAAAGACACAGACACAGTGGTATAAATATATGAATATATAGTCAATGAGTGTTTACAGTGCAGTTACATTCGAGGCTCATTCATAGCTTCTCTCCCCCTTTTATTGAACAACTAGGCCCAGACATATGGAAATCAGGCTAGGTATGGAAGATGGAACATTTATTCAATTAGCAAATGTTGATTAAAAGCACCAGGTTCTAGACGTTGCTTACTGACTGAAGGTTCAAGGAAGATTAAGGTATGGATCCTGCCTGAAAGAGACTCATGACTGAATCTTGGGGATGTGTCTATGTGCTACGGATTCTCAACTTGACAAAGCTTATGAGGGGAAACTAAAACTTCCTACCAGTAAATCTCTTTCTTATCAGATAACTGGAGTTGGAGGTTGAGGTGGGGTTGGGAGAGTGCTAGTAAGGAGAGTCCAAGTGTATTAGTAAGATTTTGGAATTAAGCATTTTCAAAAAAATTTTTATTATTTTTAAGTAACATAGTATGGAACTTAGACTTATAATGAGTTTCCCAGAAAAGGCTCTGATTAATATAGTTGATATGACAATGAAGTTAATTAGGTCTACTAGCACTAGTGAAAACATTACTCATAGGAATAAATAGAATTTCATAGATAGAAATACTCTAATGAGTAGGCTTGTCAGGCATTTTGTACACACAATGTATGTCCTATTGATGGTTTTGTACTGCTTCCTCTACTGGATTTATCAGGGTACTGTTAATGTCTTTGAATTTAGCTTTTTTTTTTTTTAATAAATGATAAGAATTTAGTAGTTAGGGCTATTTATCAAATTTATCTAGGTATCCTGTACTTTTATTTGCTAAATTTGAAGGTCCTTGTAAAGAGTCATTCAACCCCTACAACCTTCCAAGTGGGCACCCACCCCAATGGACACTTTCCGTCCCAGAGATTTCCCAACATTGAACACTATCTTCCTGAAATATTTACCTGCTGCCCCTCACATCACTCTTTGAGACCATATAGAACAAATTGAATCCTTTTTCCTTAAAGCAGTTCAAATATTGAATTCACTTTGTTGGAGACCACCTCATGTAACAAACTTTTTATGACTTAAAACCAGTGGTGTTCTGCTAAACTGGATTAAAAAAAAAAAAAAAAACAAACCCAAAACAAAACTCCAAATTGCGGTAAACATTGACTTCTGTGTCCCACATGACACCATGACCAATTTCAAATAGCCAGAGTGAAGTCACTGAACTCAAAGTGGGAAAGTGAGACATGTAACTTTCCACTCTTCAGATCTGTGTGAGCTAACTCCAGCACACCAATCCCTACATTTTCTTTTTATTAACATGTTTTGCTGCTTAACTGTGTTTCACTCTACTTGGGTATGGGTTTGCTGATGTTTTTGTTTTAAGGAAAAGAATTCTACAGACATACTGTAGGTAGATTTGATAAGAAGAGGTGACAGACAGTTGTGGAAAATGAAGAGAGAGAATCTGATAACTCCCAGGGTACTAGGTATTGCTGCCAGTCAAGATAGAAAGAGTAGGTTCAGGGAAGAAAGGTAACTAACTTATATATTCATGGGCAAATATTTATTGGGCACTAATCCATGTCATGGAGAAGGCAATGGCACCCCACTCCAGTACTCTTGCTTGGAAAATCCCATGGACGGAGGAGCCTGTTAGGCTGCAGTCCATGGGGTCACTAAGAGTCTGACACGACTGAGTGACTTCACTTTCACTTTTCACTTTCATGCATTGGAGAAGGAAATGGCAACCCACTCCAGTGTTCTTGCCTGGAGAATCCCAGGGACGGGGGAGCCTGGTGGGCTGCCATCTATGGGGTCGCACAGAGTCGGAAACGACTGAAGTGACTTAGCATAGCATAGCAATTCATGTCAAGCACAGTCACTTCTGGTTGCTGAGGACCAATACATGAGAAAATACCACAAATAAAAATCCTTGCTCTTGTGGGGATGACATTTTATCTCATTAAAATTGGCCACTTGAAGGAAACCTATGGCAATCTGTTTGGACCCTCAATAAAGTAACTCCACTGTCCTTTCCAACTTAAAGCAACTAGTACGTTTGATAAGGGCTTTTTAGCGCTTATACCACATCAGTAGAAGAAACCTCCATCCAAACTGATTCCATATGCTCTCAACTTTTGTAGGGAGCCCTCCCTGGCGCTCCTTTCAGCCTCCTTCCCTCCAAATCCAGGGTTGTTCCTATAGCAACTCTTGGAGTCTTTAGGCATAACCTTTGCTGTTCTGTATAATAAGCATTTCTCTACTTCTCTACTACATTGTAAATTTTCCCAGGTTGTTTCCTTAGCCAGTTCCATCGTAAATAGATGAAGCAGAGCCACCCATCAGTTTAGGATTTATCTGAAGTAGCAAAGTCCAAACTAAATACACTTTCAATTTAGAACATTAATTTAAACCAGCCAAGTCATTTTACTTTATATTAATATTTTCCTTCTTGTTACATTAAAATTAAACCATAAAACAAAAATAGAGCCTCTAAAATCTGTTCCTCAGGAATTTTATTCTAAGTAAACATACACACAATTTTTAAAGACACCATTTCAAAAGTAATGCTTTTGAATTTCCTAAAATGACTTTACTCATTATTTTACATTTGGCTTACATGCATGAAGGAGAAAGGATATTTGAATGATGGCCCCAAGGCCAAATATTTACTTGGAAAAGAAATAATACAAATAAACACACCAATTGATGTCTTGTGTCAGTCAGTCAACCCATGACCAACTAGGAGAGAGAATGGCTTTAACTCTAGACTCTGGCATCCAGTTGAAACCATCTCTAGAACCTGTTTCATCTTTATGTGTGCTGGTAAAGTAGCATAGTGTTTTCTAGATGTGTTGCATCTGCATGTTGCAAATCTACAGGACTCTAAAGAGTGTTACTTGAATATGATTTCTTCTTTTATAGTAAGTGGTTTCTGCAGGACCTGAGAGTTTGCTCAGGTTTTCTGAAGATACCAGAATTAAAGCCTCACATATTCCTCTTATCCTCAGAACAAATATTACACCTATACTTTCAACATTCCAGTAAGTTTCCCCCTTCTCCCCCCAGGAGGTATGCAGAACATTCTTACATTTCTAACTTTGTTCCAGTTTTGAGGTAGGAGATAGATGGGCCCCTGTGTCGGGAGCAGCGTTAGGCATTACTGACAAAATGGAGGCACGGCCCCAACTCCCCCTCTTTGTCCTGCAGGCACAGACCCGGGATGAAGGAGTTAGGCCTTGTGATTCTGACTTGTTTTTCCCTCTCCTCAGCTGAGTTGACTGAAAAGAATATTAAGGTGCTTATTGTTCTTGAGAGGAGCATGAGAAGGCACAAAGCCTTCTGCAGCTGTGCTCAGAGAATAATTCATAAAGTTAATCATTGACATTTGTTCAAGGACTTTTGCAAAAGAGTGTTCCAGGGTGAGCACATAGACCGCAGCTTGAGGCCATGGGAGGGATTGCTATCTGAAGCCTATTTGTGAGGAAAGTGTTTATGGCAAAGGAGTTTGCTGAATTTAGGGCTTAGGAATAATTAAAATACCTAGAAGCTAAAGATTTAAGGAATGTTGTAATGTTAGCATATTCTACTATAGCTTATAGAGATTGGGAACTTTAGAGATATTAATAGCTGGAAGCCATTTTTAAGAAATAGTAAGCTTAGGATACTAGGGGCAAACAGGACTTAGAAAGATAAGAAATGAGCTGAGGTTTGTGGTATGCAGCCCAGACTTCAGCACGAGTTACAGTGTAATCACGAGTTAAAGTAAATACTATTCTGAGAGAACTGCTGAAGCAGAAACTCTGCTTGAAGGACAGCAATGATTTATGGAGACAATAAATTTGGGTGAGGGGAAATTGAAATCATGTCAAACCTCTGACCTAATGCTTTTGTTAAAGTATAAAAAGAATCTTAAGCTTGAAATAGAGTTACACAGTCCAAGAAAATTGAGAGGCTGCGTCATTTCTCGCCGACACCACCCATCTCTTCAGGTTGATTCCCTGGCTGCTGGAGCTGGACTCTGGCACCCCTGGACTGGACAGCTGGTGTATGTCAAATGGAATAAAATTGAAGCTTTAGTCTCACCTAAACACTCCAAGGACAAAGCTAGTGGCAGAAGCTGAGCTCTGCTGACATAAAGATATAAGATGGCCACTCCTGAGGTCAAGGAAAATTTCCATGTCAGCACATGCTTATGAAGGCTCCTTGGGGGTCAAAAAAGGAAGGGTACCACACCATAAAAAGTTTGGACATATCCTCACAGGCTTCTGCAGTGGGATTCATCTTAGTAGAAAGTTGCACATGCATCTTGGGAAGAGTCCTAGGACTGGTCAGGTGTGAAAAAGAAACCCAACATAATTGGCCAAAGGTAAACAAAGACCCAGAAGACCTGTCTTATATAAGGGATTTAAATCACCTCTTTACTGTGCTCCTCCTCATTACAGAGGACTCCCACACCCTTTCCCTGTGGGTGTGTATTTCTGCCTGCTGCTGCTAAGTCACTTCAGTCGTGTCCGACTCTGTGGACCCCATAGATGGCAGCCCACCAGGCTCTGCCGTCCCTGGGATTCTCCAGGCAAGAACACTGGAGTGGGTTGCCATTTCCTTCTCCAATGCATGAAAGTGAAAAGTGAAAGGGAAGTCGCTCAGCCATGTCCAACTCTTAGCGACCCCATGGACTGCAGCCTACCAGGCTCCTCTGCCCATGGGATTTTCCAGGCAAGAGTACTGGAGTGGGGTGTCATTGCCTTCTCCGTATTTCTGCCTAGCTTCTCACTTATATAAACTACTTCTCTGTGTGCTCTCCCATTGGTTGTGCTAATAAACTTTGTACCTGTTTTTTAAATTTTTGCCTCCTTGAAACATTCTTGCTTTCAAAGGAGGGGAAGAGCCTGGGAATTTCACCCATTGCCTCTAGTCCCTGTTGGTCTAGTGGTTAGGATTCCTGGTTTTCATCCAGGCTACCGAGGTTCAATTCCTGGGCAGAGAACTAAAGTTGATTTCTCTTCAGGACTGTTCACTACTGTTTCTCCAAGATCAGTCTAATGCTTGTTTCCTGAATTCCAATTCTTTGATCCCAAGTAAATGTTTTCTGCTTGATTACTGCTTCCTCGGTTTATATAGGTTGACAAGGTTTATGGCAGGTAGAGGCAGAGCCCAGTGAAGAAATAGGAGTTTCCTGAAGTTGAGGTCTCTGAAACATAATTATCACCCAAACCCTATTTCCCTCAAAGATGGGGGTGAAGCCAGTTTATAGTCTCAAAGCACCATCCATCTGGAAAAAAGATGTTCTGCCTTCTCTGCAGAGCTCTGCATTCACCCTAATTGATAATGTCCTCAGTACCTTTATGGTTTCTTATGGCACACTCCATGGACCAGTCTTGGGAGATAACGGGGGCAACCAGCTCAACAAACTTCGCCAAAGGGCAGCTGGGGGTGCAGCCAGGTAGCGTGAGGGGATGTGGTTCATATCGCGTCTCATTCCGATAGTACATCTCTACGAAGTATTCTCTGGTGGAGAAAGGTGGAGGGAATAGAGGGAAGAACTCTGTTAGATCTGTGCTGTTGACCTGCCATTGAAATTCTTTCTACCTGGTCTGTACCATGTCAGTTGAAGGACTAGTGGAAGAATTTAGGGGAATGAGTAGATATTAGCCAGTTTAGCTGTGGGAAGAGGGAGATTGGGGTAGGTGGGCCTGATTGGGAGGGTGGAAATGGGAAAGCTGGTTTGTTAGATGACCAGGGGCATGTGAGGTGGGACCTGGGATGCTGAGTTAGAGAAGGAGCTGAGACACAATGGTTGAGGGACTTGGGGGTGATTTGGTGAACCTTCAGGTAAGAAGTAGGGCACAGGTGGGATGTTGGGGTTTCTTTCTCCTATTCTGTCCCTTTCATGCTTCTGATTTGCTCTGTCCTTTTCTCCTTTTTTCTCTCTCAGTATTTCTTTCAGTCTTCCCGCTGAATGAATGTATCTTCCCTGTCCTTAACCAGGCCAGAAACATGAAACTGAATAATATATATAAGAAAAACTAGCAGCATGACATCTGGTCCCATCACTTCATGGCAAATAGAAGGAGAAAAAGTGGGAGCAGTGAAAGATTTTCTCTTCTTGGGCTCTAAAATCACTGTGGATGGTGACTGCAGCCATGAAATTAGAAGACGACTACTTCTTGGAAGGAAAGCTATGACAAACCTAGACAGTATATTAAAAAGCAAAGACATCACTTTGCCATCAAAGGACCATACAGTCAAAGCTATAGCCTTTCCAGTAGTCATGTAAGGCAGAACGCCAAAGAATTAATGCTTTTGAACTGGTGGTGCTGGAGAAGACTGGTGCTGGAGAAGACTCTTGAGAGTCCCTTGGACTGAGTGGACATCAAACAGATCAATCCTAAAGGAAATCAACCCTGAATATTCATTGGAAGGACTGGTGCTGAAGCTGAAGCTCCAATACTTTGGCCACCTGATGTGAAGAACTGACTAATTGGAAAAGACCCTCA
This sequence comes from Bos taurus, assembly GCF_002263795.3. Taxonomy (NCBI): domain Eukaryota; kingdom Metazoa; phylum Chordata; class Mammalia; order Artiodactyla; family Bovidae; genus Bos; species Bos taurus. Next base: position 137,260,471 of record NC_037328.1, read on the forward strand.
TGCTGGGAAAGATTGAAGGCAGAAGGAAAAGAGGGTGACAGAGGATGAGACGGTTGGATGGCACCACCAATTCAATGGACATGAACTTGGGCAATCTCTGGGAGATAGTGAGGGACAGGGAGGCCTGGTGTGCTACAGTCCATGGGGTCACAAAGAGTTAGACATGACTTATCGAATGAACAACAACAACAAATGTACTTGAATATACAGCAAGACATAAAAATGATACCTCTGAAAGAGAGGGTGACTGTATACTTAAGTCCTTCCTTCTGCTGATGTTGGGGCGGGCTCTCCCACTACTTTATTTCATAAAACAATATATTGCTTAAGGAAGGACCACTGTCCCAAACCAACCTTGTAAAGCTAGTACAGGATCCCTGTAGAAGTCACCTGCCAAAGAGACAGGAGAGAAGATCCTTTTTGGGATAGTAATCACAGAACTGCAACTTTTGGATGTTGTTACGAGCAAGTCTTTTGAATAACATCACTTTAAGAAACCATATGTGTGCTAAGTCGCTTCAGTCATGTCCAACACTTTGAGACCCTATGGATTGTAGCCTGCCAGGCTTCTCTGTCCACAGGGATTCTCCAGGCAAGAATACTGGAGTGGGCTGCTGTGCCTTCCTCCAGGGGATATTCCCGAACCAGGGATCAAACCTTCGTCTCTTATGTCTCCTGCTCTGGCAGGTGGGCTCTTTACCACTAGTACCACCTGGGAAGCCCAAGAAGCCATATAAAAAGTAGTAATTACAAATATTCACTTATATGTTCCTAAAAACTCCTCTAATATTGTATGAATGAGTACATATATCTTGTATAAATTTTTCAGTGACAGTACCTTTTATCTCACGGTAATATGGCAAAGAGGACTAATAGTTCATCAAAATTCATGATTTTCTTTCCATCAAATAAGGTTGCAGCTGAGAAGTGAATACACTTCCCAGACTCCCCTGCACTTAAGAGGGACCAAGTGACTAATTTTAGCGAGTAGAACTGACATATTTTTCTTCTGGGCTAAGGTGCTTGATAAGCAGTTTGCCTTCTTCACCCTCTGATTCTTTTCTACATGCTCTCTGCAGATGAGGAGGGCACTTTTGAAAACCGTAGGTCCAAAAGATGGAAGCCCCCAGTTCACAAATCACCACGTGTGAATCACACCAAGGATGAGTCACTTCCTGTTGGCCAGGAACATCTACATTGGACTGTTAGATGAATGAGAAAGAAATCTTCATTGAGTTAAGCCTCTGAGATTTGAGGTTCATTTGTGCAGCAGCCAAAATTACCCTTATAATTAATATATTTGGAAAATATTTTTAGGAGACTTAAAATTGGCTTGAGTGGTAAGATACAAGTTAAGGTGCATACAGAGAGTTTGAATAAAAGTATTTCGTAAAATACGAAAGTGAGAAGAAGCACTATTTTTTAACTTAGTGAATTATTTTATATATGACTTTAAGTTTATGTACTTAACCAAAAAATAGAATATTTTTAGAATATATTTAGCTACCTTATCTACAGCCTTAAAAGTTTGTCTGTTTAATGTAAATAAAAATCTAAAAATTTTATTTTTCTCTTTATTTTCTAATATGGATAAAGTGGGATCACCTTACACTCAGGATCACCTAATTTGCAGGTATATACTTTATACCTGTATTTGCTAACTTGGATTCTCCTTGCTCTTAATTTAAAAGTAAGCATGTTTAACTTTTGATACTCCTCTAGAGTGTTAAAAAATCCCAATATAACAACAAATTTGACATCTCACCTGTGAGTGACCCTTGGTTACTTTTTTCTCTATAGGTAAGCGTCTCTCAGATAAAAAATGCCCCAAACTTGATTCATAACGTGAATTTATTCAAGCTATTCAGTGAGACAAAATGCTGCAGCACCCTAAATAAACACAAGCTCAGGACTACTGGGTGCAGAAACCAGGGAGGAGAGGCCAAGAAAAGTGGGTAGTTTCTTTTGTCATATCCCAACGTGACAGTGCCTATTCCTAGAGTTGATCCTGGAATGTGCACTGGATTTATTAACTCTGTGCCTGTAGCCAGTCTTCAGAGCGGAAGTCTTTTGCAGGGCTTTTTAATGACAGAGCACTTGATGTCCATGTCTTTGCATTCCCATTTTTGGCCCTGTTTGGATTTTCTCCATGTTATGGGCATCATCTCTCTATTCTGACTCTAGGTATTTGAGAGCAAAGCTTGCTAAGACCACATTTTAGTTCTCTCTTTATGCTTGCCACCCAGTTAGAAGTTCAACAAAGAATGAACATACTTTTTCCCTAGCTGCAGAACTCACTTTCTTTGTAAGCAGTGAAGATTTTGGTTGCGAATGGGCCTCTATGTTGCTACTTTCCTATTCTGCAAATTCAGGTAGCCAGAAACCTACAGCCAGGACTACCAAATTTGCCAAAAGAAATGCAGGATACCTTGTTATTAAGAATTTCAAAATGGCAACACTGAACTGTTAAACCAAGCATAGGCTCTTCCGAGCACAGGGCCTTATATAACTGCAGTCAGATGGTCCTGACTGCAGCTATTGTGAATGCCTTGAGGGGAGAGCAAAATGCACCTCCCCAGCTAACCCTGAAATAAAACTCATGAGCCCCTGCTCTAATTCAGTCCTTGCACTGTGATTATTCCATCAACAATATCCATGATGTCTCTTTTTCCCAACAAGAATGCCAGTGTCACAGCAGACACAAATTTTTGCTATGACCTTGGCTAGGTGGCCAACTCTTTCTGGTTTGCCCAGGGCTTTACCGGTTTTAACAATGAAACTTATATGTTCTGGGAACCCCTCCAGTTCTGGGTAAACTAGGACATTGGTCTCTCTGACCGTGGCCTTTCTAGTGGGCTTCAGCCAAGCCTTGGTCAGCTGGGGAGGGCCACACCAGATTGCAAAGTAGTGGACACTATGCAGAGGAATACTTTAAGAATCCTACCTGGTGGATATGAATAACCATAAGTTTCATGGATATGTTTGAAGTCTTTAACTGAAAGAACATTATTTGTAACCAGCAACAAACGATTTTTTCTTGATATCTTCTACCACCCTGTGTTTTACAAGGGAACAGTGTAATATCCACATCCTTCTTAGAATACCTTAATATTTTTTTAAAAAACATAATTTCTGTCGCTGATAGGGGGTGGTTCTATCAAATTTTTCATCTACTGTGTCTGTACGTGATTTCCCAATTAAAGTCTTTATGAAAATAAAGAAAAAAGGAGTCATGACTAAGCAAAGATACGGTTACCATTCTTCCCCCGAATAAAAAACCAAACCAACCAAATAGACAAGACAACCCTTAAGTCAATAATAACACTAATGATCATAATACCTGGTTTCCAGTGGTATTAATTTTGAGAAACACCGCTTAGACACTTACCCATCCTGGAAGTACAATTCCATCATGTGGCAGGACGCATAGGGAGGAAGGATTCCGTTGTAAACATCTAGCGCCATCTGCAGGCCACTTACAGTAGTGTCATGCTACAGAGATTTTGAAACAAACATTTTTTATTTCATCTGTTTCAAATTTACATTCACTAGAGAAGGCAATGGCAACCCACTCCCGTACTTTTGCCTGGAAAATCCCATGGGCAAAGGAGCCTGGTAGGCTACAGTCCATGGGGTCACTAAGAGTCGGACATGACTGAGCGACTTCACTTTGACTTTTCACTTTCATGCATTGGAGAAGGAAATGGCAACCCACTCCAGTGTTCTTGCCTGGAGAATCCCAGGGATGGGGGAGCATGGTGGGCTGCCATCTATGGGGTCGCACAGAGTCGGACACGACTGAAGCGACTTAGCAGCAGCAGCAACAGGTGTGTAACAAGCACTTACAGAGTACTATGGTGGTTTCTGATCCAACTAAATTTCCCATAACCCCAGTGATTTAAGAAGTAGAGAGGGAAAGGATGAATTTTGATTGTGCATCTCCTTGGTGCTAGGCAATGAGATTTACATACATACAAGTATTTCCTTTAAAAAGATGAAGAAACTGAGACCCAAAGAAATGAAGTAACTTGGGCAGAATTCCCTGGTGGTCCAGTGGTTAGGACTCTGCACTTTTGATGCCAAGGGCTTGAGTTCAGTCCCTGATTGGGGAACTAAGATCCCACAAGCCATGTGGTACAGCCAAAAAGAAAAAAAAGAGGGGGGGAGGGGACGGAATTAAGTAGCTTACTTTATGTCATACATCTTCAAAATGGCAGAAAGTAAATCTGAGTCAAGTCTTCTGATTTTGTCCTATGCCTACCCCGTAGAACATATCTCTGTTTTAGTGTGTTTCATTGATTTTCATTTAATTTTAAAATAACTTGGAATACATTAATGCTAAATTATATTTGTTTTCCATAGATTAATATCATCTGTGATTTTAAAGTTGGGGAAGAATATATAAGGTTACAAACATTTATACAGAATAAAATGTAAAGAAGTAGAGAGTGTAGCTTAAAATAATTGCTAAAGTTTTACTTTAGAATAGCCAGAAGGCATGGGAGACTGGTTTTCAATTCCAGTTTTGCCATTGATTAGCTATCTAATCTTAAGAAATTCTTAATTTTCATATCTATAAAATGGGCCCAACATTTGGTTACCTAAACTATATGGCAGTGTTTACATACTCCAAAGGGGTTAGAACCAATTCACTAGAGGAAAAAAAGGAGTTACAGATTTATGACTTGCCAGAAGTCATACAACAAGTTACAATTAGAAACCAGAAAACCTGAAACTATCAACAAATTTCAGGCCTGTCTTTCTCTAAGAGGCACTACACTTTGTTTCCTCCATGAAACTTTTCTCTACTCTATACCATTTAGAACCCCAGATAATAAACTCTGCTTTATCTTTAATTGCTTCTTTCATCTTCTTGCAGAATGACACCAGCCAGACCACATCTGAGAAATCCTCTGTCCTGCAGAAATGGGTGGGAGCCTGACCCAGCCCTCCATGTCCTGTTTACCGGCTCATCCCAGACTCCATGGACACCCATTTCAGTGCACGGTACATCCCTGGAATTCTCCTCTTTTCCTGGCTGCTGCTTCAACATGGATGTCTTTTCTGAGATCTTACTCTCTTTCCTTTCTGCACCCAAATATAACTCTGACTTCAAGTTGGAGCTTTCCTTCCCCCTTTTTTTTCTATCACCTCTGCCATCTGAAGATTCCTACTTGGATGTTGCTGGCACTTCAAACCCAATTGTCTAATCAGTATATTCACCTGGACCATGACCACATCTGTTAATAGTTCTACCCTCCTTCCAGTCATCAACGTTTGAAACACCACCTTCATCCATGGCTTAACTTCCATACCACTGTCCTCTACCCACATTCCAGTCCATCACCAAGTCCTGTACACTCAGCTTTTCTTATAACCTTTCTACTTCTTTTCCTTTGTTATTTTGCCTCTAATTTTAGTTTGGAACAGAAATGATGTTTCCTTTCTCTGAGGCACTAATTCATTGTCTCGTGTGACATTGCTATTCTGCTATGCTGGGTGTTTATATGCTTACTTTTTTTGTCAGTGAAAAAAAGTCAAAGTTGCTCAGTTGTGTCCGACTCTTTGCGACCCCATGGACTATACAGTCCATGGAATTCTCTAGGCCAGAATACTGGAGTGGGTAGCCTTTCCCTTCTCCAGGGGATCTTCCCAACCCAGGGATCAAACCCAGCTCTCCAGCACTGCAGGTGGATTCTTTACCAGCTGAGCCACAAGAGAAACCCAAGAATACTGGAGTGGGTAGCCTATCCCTTCTCCAGTGGATCTTCCCAACCCAGGAATCAAACCTGGGTCTTCTGCATTGTATGTGGATTCTTTACCAACGGAGCTATCAAGGATTAGACTGTAAATCCCTTGAGACCCAGAATTATATATTTCACTAAAAAATTTTGAACATCTGATAAGGAAATGATGATGAAGAAGTTGAGGCCCCTCCTGAGAGAGCTCACACACTTGAACAGATGTTGAATGGAGACAGAATACTTACTGCAGAATACATAATGAGTTTTCTGCGGTTTGATGGCTGAGTTGCACTCTTCATGTGATTGAGGATTTCATTGATCAGGACACCTTTATGAAGATAGATCAACAATGGAGCTGAACCAAATGTGGGCTTATATTTCAGTTCATAAGCTTTTTGCTCATTTGTATAGAGAGTCTCTCTGCCAGGATTCTCAAGACTTAAGAAGGGAGGGCAAGAACTCATTTTGCTGGAGCATCTGCTATGTGCTGCTGCTGCTGCTGCTGCTAAGTCGCTTCAGTTGTGTCCAACTCTTCGACCCCAGAGATGGCAGCCCACCAGGCTCCCCCGTCCCTGGGATTCTCCAGGCAAGAACACTAGAGTGGGCTGCCATTTCCTTCTCCAATGCATGAAAGTGAAAAGTTAAAGTGAAGTCGCTCAGTTGTGTCCAACTCCTAGCGACCCCATGGACTGCAGCCTTCCAGGCTCCTCTGTCCATGGGATTTGCCAGACAAGAGTCCTGGAGTGGGTTGCCATTGCCTACTCCGCTGCTATGTGCTAGTAGCATGATTTACATACATTACTTACTGAATCCTGACTTCTATTCCCCATTCAGAGGTTAGGAAGTTGAGGCTCAGAGCCATTAAGTGACTCACTCACTGGGGAAGGAGAGCTGGATTGGCACATTCAGATTTGATTCTACCAGATTTTGTTAAAACTCAAGTTAGGAGGTTGATGAACTTGGAAGGAATTTCAGATGGCTTTTTCCAGATAGTTGTTAGCCAGTGCTCTGCTCAGGGCAGGTCTGAAATGACAGTGCAGCATACACCTCTCTGTCTTCATCCCTCTAGTAGCCACACCTGGGTGAAGCCAGGGGAGAAAGCAGCTCTGTGGATCTCTGCACAGGGCACGGACTGTGTTCTGTGGACCATTGCTCCAGGTTACACTAGGTTTCACTATTGGGAGGCAGCCAGAACCTTCAGATTTCATCTAGGTCTCCAACTGTTGACAGTAGAGGAAGTTTGCCCTTTGCCCCTATTGCTCCTAAGGTGGTAAAAGGCAAACAGACACACAGCAGAGTCTCCATCTTCTCAGCAGACACTGATGCTGAAGGCACCTGTGATGCAGGTGTTGTTCTGAGGAGGTGCTGCCTCAGGGGCTTCCACACCATCTCCTGAGGACTCCTTGTGTCTTGTTGGTCGTCTCTCTACACTGCCTGTGGTCTCCTCCCTTGAGGATGACCAGTTTTCTTTTGTAATGAGCAGGGCATTGATGTTAACAGATTGATTATAATCCTAGACTGTATGGTCCACTTTGTGAAACACACACTGAACAGCTACCACAAGTCAATTAGACTGGACTTCCCTGGTGGCTCAGATGGTAAAGCATCTGCCTACAGTGCGGGAGACCTGGGTTCGATCCCTGGGTCAGGAAGATCCTCTGGAGAAGGAAATGGCAACCCGCTCCAGTACTTTTGCCTGGAAAATCCCATGGACGGAGGAGCGTAGTAGGCTACAGTCCATGGGGTCGCAAAGAGTCGGACACGACTGAGCGACTTCACTTCACTTCACTTCCTGTCCTCAAAAATCTCGTAAAACAGTGAGAAGAGACTGTGGCATTGGTCTGTGTACCACCATAAGGACAAAGAGGAATGAACTAAGGAGGGAGATGATTGGCATCTGTGGCTGCTGGGACATCTTTAACTAGGAATGGAGGGAGCTAGAGGCTACATGTCCCATAGGTCTGTATTCCTCTGCCTCAGGGCAGGTTGGCCTCTGGGAGCCCTTTAGAACTGTGTCTTGAACTGCAGGCCACAATAGAAGTAAACTCTGGCTGAGTTTCTGGGAGTGATGATAGGCAGTCACCTTCAATCAGCAATTTGTTCCTTGTCAGTGCTTTTCTGGTGGCTCAGATGGTAAAGAATCCTCCTGCAATGTTGGAGACCTGGGTTCAATCTTTGGGTTGGGAAGATACCCTGGAGGAGGGCATGGCAACCCACTGCAGTATTCTTGCCTGGAAAATCCCCATGGACAGAGGAGTCTGGTGGGCTACAGTCCACAGGATTGCAAAGAGTCAGACACGACTGAGTGACTAAGCATAGCACAGCACAGCATATCTGAAAGGAGATATTCTACACTGACCAACATGCATTCTCTATAACACTTAGCTAATTAACATCAATTAATTAGTTAATGGCTAGACATGGATTTAGTTCAATTAGCAACTTGTTCTTTGTCAGTAGGTGTCTTTGCAGCAGCCTTCAGTGTTGATGATGGAATAGATCAGCTCTTGGTTCTGTAGTGGTTTCCCAGCTTGTCCCAGGAGAAAATAGGGGTAATTGTCATAAGCATCTACAGGCTCTGGCAGGCCAATAGTCAAGTTATATATGAAGGGAAATTGAAGTTCAGAGAGGTTCAGCAACTTGCCCAAGATCATACAACTTGTACACAGAGGGGCTAAGTTTCTCTGAACTCAGCAGGTCTAGCTTCAAAACCTTTCCTCTTAATTATTAGGCCATACTGTAGCATAAGCTAGCACCCAAGCTCCCTGGTGCATAATTTATTAAACCTGCACACACTGGACAAAATATCATTATTTGAGGATACAAACTTCACTTCTCTCTCTTGGGCTACAGCAGGAGTTGGCAAATTTGTTCTGTGAAAGTTATATGATTTATGCTATTCTCTCAAATCATCCTAGCCTCACCTTCATTGAAACATGTGTATTACCATATGTGAAATAGATCACCAGTCCAGGTTCGATGCGTAAGACAGGGATGCATCGGTGCACTGGGATGACCCTGAGGGATGGGATGAGGAGGGAGGTGGGAGGGGGGATCAGGATGGTGGACACATGTACACCCATGGCTGATTCATGTCAATGTATGACAAAAACCACTACAATATTGTAAAGTAATTAGCCTCCAATTAAACTAAATTAATTAAAAAAAAGAAAGAGCAAAAATGTTATGTGATTTAGGCTCTGTGGGCCATGTGTTCCATCACAACCATCCATTCTCAAGTGGAAGCACAAAAGCAGTTAAATATACTGCATAAATGCATGAGTGTGACTGAGCTTCAGTAGCATTTTACTAATAAAAAATAGGTGGCAGCAGACCAGATTTGGCCTGCAGGCTGTAGCTTGCCAACCTCTGGTCTTCAGCAAGAAGCAGTTTCCATTAAAACAAACAGGTACATGCACATGCTCAGTCACTCAGTCGTGTTTGACTCTGCATCCCTGTGGACTGTAGCCTGTCAGGCTGCTCTGTCCATGGGGTTTCCCAGGCAAAAATACTGGACTTGGTTGCCATTTCCTCCTCCAGGGGATCCTCTCAACCCCGGGATTGACTGAGTCCATATCTCCAACCTCTCCTGCATTGGCAGGCAGATTCTTTACCACTGAGCCACATGGGAAACTCTAATACAAACAGGACCAGGCATATATTCCTATATTAGTCTTAGGAATTAGTCTAGAGATTTCTTTGTGTGTGTGTGTGCTGGGGGTGGGGTGGGGTGTTGTAGTGGTGAAGGCAGTGAGGAGGATATTACTGAACAGTGTCACCCTTGAAACCAACTGATGGAACAGAAGTTCTGGCAAAGGTAAGAAGATGCTGGTCAAAGTCCTGATGTTCCCTTGGGACTCTGTCACCAAACTGTTCATGCTTTCTCTGCAGCATTCAGGTGCTTTATAACTCAACAAGTGTATAGTTGACAAATCTCTCTTGCTTTGCCAGATATGAACAATAGGCTGAAATTGTGACTTGGCAGGAATTATGAAGGTAACAACTTCCTGGCTCATTAATAGTACTGAGCTTCCCCTAGAACATAGGACAGGTGTGTGCATATGAGTGCTAGCTTTTGGAGTCTAAGACCCAGAGAATACCTTAGGGAAGGACTCTGATGGAATCTAGTTTAATGCACTCACCAGATGGGGAAACTGAGACCCAGAGAGAGAAGGTGACTTCCCCAAAATGCAATTTCTAGTAGTCAAAGGGAAAAAGTAAAGGAAATATAAGCAAGCTGTTGGGAAAAAAAAAATCTCACATCTTATATTCAGATACAGACCCCTGCATCTATTAATAGATTCTTGTAGATTCCTTCCTGGCTTTCCCTGGCCTTTTCTTCACTGTCTCCTACATCTAGAGAAGTGCTTCTGAAACTTTAATGGGATTTCATTAAAATGTAGATTTAGATTCAGCTGCTCTGGGGTGGGACATGGAATTCTGCATTTCTTGTCAGAGGCTTGGTGATGCTGACTTTGCTGGCCCATGGATTTCATCTTGAGTAGTGAGGGGATGATTGCCTGAGCCCATCATGACTAGGTTGGGGGAAACAGAGTCCTGTCTTCACCATCTGAAGCATTTGGCCACCATACTGTTGGCCCCTGCTGGGTCAGGAATGAGACCTGGTACTTGTGTGGTCAAGGAAGCGCAGCTTCCACCTTCTGTGTCCTTGGTTGTTTGGTATGTAGGACTGAGTTGCATCCTGGGCTCTGTTCCTACACACAGTCCATGTCCTGCCTGCTAATTATTCCTAAGACACCAAGTTCCAACTATGACTCATCTCTGGGTGCTCTCCCAACCCCAAGGAAGGGCTGAGTCCTGCTGTCATGCCCTAAGCTTGGAGTGAGGACTTGTACATTCCATCAAGTCTCCCTCTGTGTCTTGCAACCAGGTCTCTGTAACAGCAGGCCTGCAGACTGACCATTTGTTTATGATGCTCCCCTAAATTCTTGCCCCAAGCACTATGTTCACCTCATATGAAATTACTCCCAACTATCTTGACTTCAGACCTCATTAGCTGTTCTTATTACAGGTTCCTTCACTCTTTATATGAGCTTTTCTAGCTCTTCCCCTGGTTAGTGACTTAAACTCTTTCTCTTGCTCTGCAGCCCTGAGTGAACATCCTTCCAGTCTGGTCCAACCCCTAGGATACTTTGTCTCTGTTTTCTCCTGGAGGTCTGTTGAACTTGTCCAACCTCAAGGTGAATAGGCTCCAACAATGGTGTGGAGTATGTGACTAAGAACATCTCCTGTGGCTTAAAATTTCTTCATTGTTATGACAGCCTGGCACAGTGGACTTCTTCTTGCTCTCCATCTTTAGTTTTAATGTCTATATGAACGACATTTGAACCTGTCATATCCTCTTGGGTCTTGGCCTGCCACTCGGCTGCCCTCAGAGCCTCAGCACCTATCCCTGTCCTGCCTGGTCCTGGCTTCTTTCTTCTACCCACCTGTCCTGATTACAAGGGTTAGGCTATTGTATTAGGATCAGATGTCCTGTTCTACAACAGGTCAAATCCAGCTGAGAAGAGGCATCACTGAAAAGTCAACACCTTTTAACACCAATGAAAAAATTTGAGCAGTGTCATAAACTTGTCAATTGCAATACATATTAATCAACAGGGCATAATCAGCCTGCAAATTACATTGTATTAACTTTAATAGTGGTTACAACCAAGGGTTTCAAGAAAACAGGCCACTTTTGCCTTTCCTCCCACTTGAAAAATTCATCCAGTAAGCCACCAGGTATAATTGACTTTCATGGAACTCAGATACAAAATCCATGATTTTTTGATCTGGAAAGAATGAAAAGTATCATTTAGCATTATCCCAAAGTTTCTGTTTTCCAGCTGGGAAAATTAAGGCCCAGGGTGAATAATTTTGATAATCATATAACACATAATGTTTAACTGTATTAGGTACTATTTGTGCTAAGCCTTTGGAATACATACATTCATTTTCACCCTTAATACTTAAGAAGTGAGTAGTATTATTATCCCTAATTTGCAGAATAGAAGCTGGTGGAATGATTATGTGTCTAATTCAAGGTCACATAGCTGATTAACAGTTGGACCTGTTAATCAGACCAGATCACTCAGCAACAATTCTAATGCACTTCTCTCATTTTTAAAAATACTTACCCCCCTGCAATCTAGATTTTTCTTTCTGCTTATGAATTCCATAGAGGGACAGAAGGGACAATTCTGATATTTCTTTCAACTTAGTCATGGTGTCCTCTGTTGCCCAGGAAGGTAAAGTGAAATTATGAACACCCTGTATCAAAGAAAAAGGAAGAAAATGTGTATTTTATTTCTGACTATCCTCTTTGTTGACTTTTTATCCTCCTTCTCCCATGAGAAGTACTGTGTCCAGCCTTTCTTGGGAGAGAGGGAGAGTTCATGAAAGAGGAAAGTGAAGTAGCCTACAGAACAATTAAGTGAGAGAGATGTAAAATACCTTAGCCATATTGCAGAATAGCTCAGACTGAACTGTAGTAAGAAAAAAAAAAAAATCCCAAGACTTGAACCAGAAAATGGGCTCTTGTTTTTACTGAAGACTTTTATAAGACTAAAAAGTCTTCCTTGAAACAGATGCTGATGATACACTGAAAATATTGGGAACGTTGAATGTGCTTTTGGGTCAATGACCTCTAACATGGAAGAGGGCAACAGGTACCATTTATTATCGAGTTGGAATTCTGAAAGTAACTTGCTCCTTAGACACTCATAATGCCCTCAAAGTCAGAAGTGGCTAGGAGTCAGGCGGCTGGTCAGAATTTTGCCCCAAGATTCAGTGAACTGGTTGGGAAAACAGAATTATGGTGGAGCATGATGACTGAGAAAAACACCATGAAACCCTGAAAAAAAATAGTAATTTATCTAGCTACAAAGATTATTTCACATGCATTGTACAGCAAGCGAGAGATTCTTTCCTGATAGATCAATTTTAATAGCCTGGTTCAAATTTTGCTTGTTTATTTCTATATCCAGAAATCAGGTAACTTTTTTCTTTTTATAAAACATTATAAAATCTTTATATAAAATATTATAAAATCTTTAAATAAAGTATAACAATTGCTTTTTCCATTAAAGTCCATGACAGGAACCCAGCATTTCTAAGCGACTGAAAAATAACTGGCGTGGCACAGAAAAGCAATTTTGCTTACAATTTTCTAAAGGGTGAATACGTAACTAACAGAGAGAAGCCAAAATTCTGAAGTTAATATAAATAAGTCTTGACTTATATTTCAATGTCAAACGCTATGTAATATATCTTATACAAGCAAAGGAAAATGTATTCATCTGTTTCAAAATAGGCATAAGTCATCAAATCAGATTTCATGTTAATCTTTGATATTTTTATGTTTACCTCACAAAATAAAGGGTCGTAGACTTTACTCCAAATTCCAAGAAGATCCTGGTCATGGTATCCTGTAAGTTTTGGCAAGACTTCTATAAAATCCTGAGACACACACAGAGGTAAAAAATTTTTATATTAGGGTTTCTCAACTTGAGCATTATTGATGTTTGGGCTACACAGTTCTTTTTTGTGGGGCTGCCCTGTGCACTGTAGGATGTTCAGCATCCTACCCTCTAGAGGCCATATCACCCCTAGTCTCTCAGTGGTGACAACCCAAAATGTCTCCAGACACTGACAAAGGGTCCCTGTGAGGCAAACTTGCCCTCAGTGGGAGCTACTGTTCTTCACATACAAGTACACCAGTAATACTGGCTATACTAATGCCAACCCAAAGATTTTTACAAACACTAATTATTTCTCATTTTTACATTAAACATTGTGGGTATGTGCTGGCAGTAGCCACATGCTCCTGGTGTGTCCTGGGATCAGACTGAGGTGTACTGCCTCAAATTCATTTTGGAAATAGGTGAAGTATAACTCATATGTAAATGAGTGGAAGGTGAGAAAGGAAACCATGGTCAAAGAACCCCAGGAAAACACAACAGAAACGGGACCTAGTTCTGGCTATAAGTGTGAGATTTGGATGGGATGCAAACATTTCTCCAGGTTCTGTATTGTTCTTAGATTGTCATGGCAATGAGACCCATTGGTCAGCTATCTATTCAATGGATTGACAGAAATTTCTGGGAAGCCTTTGGAAGATACTGTTTGTCTAGTGCATATATTTTCTAGGAAAATAAAATTTGTCAATATTAACCGAAATGAATTTCCATAAAAAAACAGAAATAATTATTAAAGAGCCCCCAACTTCCCCCAACAAAACAAAGTGAAACAAATCTTCAGGGCCAGATTATTTTATGGGGAAATTCTATCAAGCTTTTCAAGCGTAAGTTATTCTAGTCTTATTTTAACTAGTCTGAAGCATATGAAGAAAAAAAAACTTCCAAAAAATTTTTGTAGGCATTGATACTGACAAAGCCTGGTTAGAAAAGAAAACTATAGTCTGAAGTTACTTTGAATATCAATGCAAAGGTCTAAGTAAACTCTTAACAAATAATTCAGTATCATACTAAAAAGAAAGAGTCTTGAATCTAGACATGTAAAGATGGTTCAGTAGTAGTAATCTATGAATATAATTAATCTTAGTAATTGACCCGAGAAAAGTAACTTAATTGTACTAAAAATGTTGAAAAAACCTTTCAAAAAATTAAATATCAGTACTGAAAAACACTCAAGAAAATAGGAAAGATAACTAACTCCTTAACTTGATAAAAATATCTCTATCTGGTCAAAAGGCCAATATGTTTAATAGGGAAATACTGCTAAAATCAGGATTAATACAAGAAAGCCCACTACCAATTCTATTATGTAGTACTGGACTGTAAGTACCAGCCAATACAAATAGGCAAAATAAGTCAGAAATACAAATATTGGAAAAGTAGAGGTAAGCCATTATTATTTGTAAATATTATAAACCTGAGACAAACTTAACAGAAAAATCTGTATGAAGAAAACCTTTAAAACGATCTTGAAGATAAGAACGATCTTGAAGATAAGAACAGATAGGAAAATATTCTGTGTTCTTGGAAAGGAAGACTACAAATTTGCAACAAAGTTTCAAATTCTCCCTAATTTATGCATTTAATATGATCTCAATAAAAACTTTCCTGGGCTTTCCTTGGGCTTCCATGGTAGCTCAGCTCCTGCAATGCAGGAGACCCGGATTCAATTCCTGGGTTGAGAAGATTCCCATGGTGAAGGGAATTGGCTACCCACTCCAGTATTCTGGCCTGGAAAATTCCATGGACTGTTTAGGCCATGGGGGTCACAAAGAGTTGCACATGACTGAGTGACTTTCACTTTCACTAAAAACACTGAAAAGGTAAGTGAAAACATAGAAATGAAAACTCAGAAAAAATAGAAAATGTGGAATGTCCAGCCCTTTAGATATTAAAGCATATATAACTTTTAATAATTATAACAGTGTGATTTTGGTTAAAAAAAATGTCAATAAACAGTGACAAAGCCATTAGGTAATCTTCTGGGAAAAAACTTCAGCAGGATAGATACCTCACACCCAATACCAGAACAAACTGTAAATGGATTCAATATGTAAATATAGAAATGAAGCTATAATAGAATTAGAAGCATTGCAGACTTCCTTGCAACCTAGGAGTGGTGAAGGCCTTTCTCAATGTGACTATAAATATACAAATACAGCCGTGTGACAAAACTGTAAACAAGCAGTGTTGTTTTAGTCGCTAGGTCACGTCTGACTCTTTTGTTACCCCATGGTCTGTAGCTCGCCAGTCTCCTCTGTCCTTGGGATTTCCCAGGCAAGAATACTGGAATGGGTTGCTATTTCCTCCTCCAGGGGATCTTCCCAGCCCAGTGACTGAACCCGCTTCTTCTGCATTGGCAAGCGAATTTTTTAACGCTGAACCATGAGGGAAGCCCAAAATGGGCAAACAAAAAGAGGGCCAGAAAAAAATGTTAAAATAGAGAAAGAAAGCTCCTATACCTGTATGAAAAGAAGAAAACCAATACCCAAAATAAAAATGGTCAGCTGATGTGAGCAGAGTAAAAAATACAGAGGGCATTTAACTAGATGAAGATATCCAAAGCTCACTCATCATAAGAGAAGAATACTGCAGCACAACATTCTATAATAGTGATGATACTGGGCTTTCTTGTCTCAGTCCTGATTTTGGAAGGGATGCTTCTAGTGATATCATCTTTTGTCTATGCACTGTTGGGAATACTGTGGAGAAACAGGTACTATTGTACTTTTCTAAATTGGTGACTTTTGGAAGGATATTTTGATAATATTCAAACTGGCCCAGAATTTCTATTTCTGTATGCCAGTAAATGACACTTTTTTTTTTAACCTTATAAGGTTGTAGCCTCTTCTGGAATTCTTCTGATATCAAAGTCTCACTCTGAAGTTCTTGAAAACGAGGGCAGTTCCTGAAAGGTAGGTATAGCAACTGAGGAAAAAGAGAAATCATAAGTCTTTTATTAGTTGGAAGAACTAAAGAAGCTGCAGCCATTAGATATAAAGTGACTTGAATAAAATATTCAAATGTGTTTTAAGCTGAATGGAATTCTAAAATTGAGGAAAAAGATAAATGATCTGCAGGTCTTAAATAATAGTTACCCAAAACTCAAAAGCTTTTTTGTCCCTTTCATAAACTTGCCTAAATAAGACTGTGATATTGCTAAATAGTTTCACTTCTGGTTTCTCTGTGAAATGGTAACTGTTATCTTGCTTCCTTCCAAATCTCCTTCATTTCTAGCACTAGAGACACATCTGTGTCCATGCACTCTCTCTCTCTCTCTTTCACACACACTACACACACACACGAGTATAGAGAAATGAAGTAGAGATGCCAGAAAGAATCTTAAGAGATTGATTAATCATTCACTGAAGTAAGTTCTTGCAAATTTGCAGACTGTTAAAATAAGGGCACATACTAAAAACATAGAAAATATATTTGAAAATCTATTATGAGGACAAAGTGATCATCCCTTTAAAGTGAGTTTAAATCTGACAATCCTTTCTATTTTTAACTATAATCTATAGGCTGGTAACTTCCAAGTTCATTTCATTGCTCTTCACTTTCTATCTGAGCTAGTCCTGTATCAGCCCTTGGTGGATATCATTAGTTGAATGTTTATCTTCATCTTCAAATTTGACATTTACAAACTTGAACTCAACCTCTTCATTTTGTATTCTCTCTTCCTTTGTCAGTAGTAAAATTTATCATCCTCTTCATAGACTGACTAATCACTTTTGCCTGTTTACTTCCAAAACATAGTTATTTCTTGAACAATGCAGAGATTATGGCTGCCAACCCTTACACAGTTGAAAATCCGTGTAGCTTCAGAGTCCGTATCCACAGTTTCACATCTGACAGTCTACCTACTGTGGGTTTTGTAGTGCTGTAGTATACATTTATTGAACAAAATGTGTATGTAAGTGGACCCGTGTAGTTCAAACCCACATTGTTCAGGAGTCTATCCAAAATAGACCCCTCTTCTTTTATCTTCATTGTCCCCTCCCAGTCCAGACCACCATAATCCATGTTTCAACTATTGTAAGGGCTTTCTGTGGGATCACTTTGCATCACAATTCATCCTTCATGCAGCAATTACACTAATACTTTTTATTTTATTTTTTTAAAGGCTAATATGTTGAAGCCATCAATCAAATCATGCCATTCTGTAGCTTATAACTTTCACCATCTTTGCATTTTACTTGGAATAAAATCCAAACTCAGCCCTTAGTGATCTTTCTGTCCTGCTTTCCTACCGCTGCCCCCTCACTCACGTGTTTCCAGCAACACTGGGAGCCTCCTTGCTGTACCCTGAACACACAGGCTGGCAGTCTCTGCAGACTGTTACCTGTCTGAGACATTCCCCCTCTACACCTCTTCTAGACATTTTGCTCAGCCACCATCACATTACCTTATTTTATTTCCTTCAAGGAACTCATTGCCATTTGAAATGACTGTATTTATTTACTTCTTTATCATCTGTTTCCTATAAAACAGAAACTTGAAGACAGCCAGGGTCTTGTCTATCTCGTTCTTTGCTGTCATTTGTTCACTATTGTAAAAGCCTAGAACAGGGCCTGACATATTAAATGCTACTCAAAAATCATTTTTTGAAGTTGCTTCCTGTCTGTCATTTCTGATTCTGTGTCACCTGGTCATACCTTGCTTTCCTTTCTCTAGTGTCCTTACCATCTACTTTCAGGCCTTCATTTCCTCACTCATGCATGGTTTCAAGTTATTTTCAGAGGTCCCAGTATCTTTTTCCTCCAAGTCAATGTCAGACAAGTGCCCCAAAGCACTGCTCATCAGGTGTGTACACAGTACTGAGATAAGTACAACAGTTTCTTCTACATCCACTGCTTTACATCTAAATTTCCCTGCCTGCACAGGACTGTTCTTTTAAAGGCCTAGGTTTTAATGAATTACTTAACTTTTCTAGACTTTAGTTTTCTCACCCCACATATTCAAAGAGTCTGGATGAAAACAGAAGAATCACCTAAACATCTGTCCAGCATTTTGTAGTTTATAAAGTCATTTCCTTTTCTTAACCAACTTGGTTTTCACAAATCCCTGTGAAGAATTTAGGTGGGTACGAGTATTTCCATTTTATAGAAAAGGAGACTGAAGAACAGGGAAGTAAGCTCAAGTATCTGAAGTGGTGGGTGGCTCTCAGACTCGGGTTTTCCCAACTTTAAATTCAACCCTCCTTCTATATCATGCTGCCTTTATCTCAAGATTCCTTCTGGTTATTAAATTTGGATTCTCTAACATGTGCCCAACACAATTATTCTGTCTTGCTTTCATTCTTTCTAGACAAGACCTCTGGACACAGAAGGGCAAGTACTTTACATTGACTCAAAGCTCAGCTTTGGGGCTGCCTTCTTGTCCTTTCATACCCTCCTCCAAGGTCTGGTTCAAGTTCTCACTCTGTCCATGAAGACTTGAATGACTGCCCTTTATAGTTCTAAGAATGACTTGGTCTCTGAATTCCTCCAGCATGTGCAGCTTGTTCTTGAAATCACTGCCCACATTGTATTGTCTTCTACATACTTCATATGTGTGAATCTTTTTTCATCAAATGGACTGTAAATTAAGGAAGAAAACTGGTCTCATATTTCCCTTCTATTTCTGTATAGCACTTAGTAGAGTTCTGGGAATAACTTTAGTTGATTGATTTCGTTAAATTTCTTAGTTCATGTTAGAATTGTTTCATCTTGGTGAGTAGGTTTCAGAGGGCCACAGGTAAGAGGGCCATTTTGCTCATTTCTCTCTCCCTCTCCTCTCTCCTTCACTCTCAGTGCTTTTTCCTTCCTCTTCTAATAGCACCTGCATCCCTTTACTATGTAAGTTAACCATTATCTTTCAGGACTAAGGATTAAATAGCTACCCTGGTTTATACTGGCTAAAGCTGGTGCTTCTGTCCAGTCTTTGTGTAGAAAAGGCTGTGGGAAAAGTGAATATTTTTCTTTTTCAAAGAAAACATTCACAAGCACCACCTTGTGAATTCACAAGCACCACCTTGTGAATTCACAAGCACCCTCAAACACTGATAATCATGATTCACTTCTGATTCTGTGAAGGAAAGGGCATAAATAAATCATCTTGTCTTTTCAGGAGACACTAGAAAATTTGATTGGAGTAGATTTACCTAGAGAGGTTGACAGGGTTAAGCTATTTCTACAAAGCACTTGGGAAAAATTCTTAAGTCACCAGGCTCAGCAATTAGGTCAAATTTCTTGGAGTACTGACAATGCAAATGGGATAGTAACCTAACCCAGAGATCACCAGGCAACATTCTAGGCCCAGTAGTCATGCTAAGCTTCAGTCATAAAGAGAGGAGATAGCCATGTTATAATGTGACTCCAGGGGAATTAGGAAGGTTTCCTTGTCTCAGACTATTCCTTCATACAGTCTTAAATTCAAGACCTGGAAGATTAGTTAGATTTATTATTACTATTTTAAGAATAGGAATTCCTCTGAAAAGATAAAAGAGTTCTTGGTCAGTCCCAGCAGTGTAAATAAATTTGGGAGTTTCTCTTGAGCAACTTCATTTAGGCAACTTGGTTTATGGTACTGGTTCTCAGCTTGGCTGTCCACTAGAATCATCCAGGGAAATTTTTACAAACATATTGGTGCCTGGGTCCCACCCTCAGAGATGCTGATGTACTAGGGGGTGTGCCCTCTGCGTCAATATTTTTTAAATTTTCCAGGTGATTCTAATATGCAACTAATTTTGAGAATGACTAGTTTGCACAAAAGGAAACTACTCTGGAATGAGATCTGTCTGGTTCTAGTCCCAGTAGTGATGTTTTTCAGCTGTGTGACTTTGGATCTATTTTGTTCATTGGACTTCTCTGAGCACTTTTTTCTCTGGCTATAAAAGGAGCACAATAATATTGTCCATTCATGGCTGTTATGAAAGGTAAATATTATGACACATATAAAGTTTTGGCCACCAATTATGCACCTAAATCTTTCTTTTTTACCTTAGCTAGGAAAGGGGATTTTCATCAGGGGAGGGATATTTTCTAGGTAGAGAGGTCTTAGGATATTTTGGAGGGAGGAGAACCCTTTGTTGGGCACCAACTGTGTGTGTGCATGTAAAGATGAAGAGGGACAAATAGCCAGAAGTTAAAAGAATAGCAAAGCAAATAATAAATCTCTAAAGAGAAATTCTGTTCCTACTCCCTCTTACCAGGGCTTTCTAAGTCCTGTGCACCATTATTTAGGAAAGAATTAAGGCTGCACAGCCCACAAAGTATCCAGACTCCCAAATCTGCAAGTCCTGAGTAGCTTGCCTTCTTTCTTCCAGAACAAATGAAATCTGTGTTTTCCCAGAAAACTGACCTGATCTTCAGAAACAGGGACTGTGTGCACTGGGATGGGCTGCCAGGGTAGGCTGGGATTCCAGATGCTGATACCCTCTGGGGGAAATAGGGCTGCAAGGTTTGTCATAGCACTCATCAAAGTCCGGTCAATATCCGTGCTTCGAACATGAACCTAGGGTAGGAAAATCAAAGCAGATCCAATTGAGAGGAACTGTGGTTTTCCCTCCACTATGGAGCTAATAGTATATTTGAGAAATGGCGGGACACCCACACCAAAATATTAGCAGACATGGTAGCATCATAATCGTAATACCTATTATGGAAAAGACACTATTATGGGCATGCCATGACTTAAAGGAACCCGGTGTGTCAACAGTTGAATTGATGAAAGAGACGAATTAAGTACTGGCTACTTGCCAAGCCAAAATATTTACCATAGGTGTCCATTTTGACCTTATTTATATCCATACTTTTTTTTTAAGAACAAAATATTTATATAAAGAGGAGTACATTTGTAAACAAGATACCTGACTTTTATAAGTTCCTTAAGAAATAGGAAACTTTTACAAATACATTATGTTACATTATTTCAAGGGGGAAGGTTCCCACTATTAGCTTCCCAACTTACCTGTTCACGCTTATAAGATTCATTCAAAAAGTTTTCATAACGTTTCCTTATATATTGTCCAAGTTCATAATGCTGTGCCATGCCCAACTATGGGAACAAATAAAAGAAAAAAATATGAAAGTAGGTTCTATGAAACTGTGAGTCTTATCACTCTTCATTGAATAAGTAGAGTGAACAGTGGTATATTTTAATAGTTTCATAGTAACGACACATTTTAAAATGCAAACAGGAAAAAAGAACTGTAATCTTTAGTCATGATTAAGTTAGCTCCCTGAGAAAACTCAATTCATTGTCATTAGCACTTAACATAGAATCTTGCACAGTTAATAGCTGGTGGTTGACTGAATTTAAGTAAATGGTTCATCTCTTCTGGCAGAGCATTCTGTGGGTCATCTTTGTTGGTAGAGACTTTCAAGGGCTGGTTAGCTTGTGGAGGAAATTCAATCATCCTATAAGAGGTTAGACTTGATGAATCTAAAGATCACCTTCAACCTCTGAGTGAAATAATTTATTGTCTATACAGTTCACTTATGTCTGGTTCGTGAAAAGTTAAAGCCTGTTATTCGAAGTGTGGACTCTGGATCAGCAGTATTGGCATCACTTGGGAGTATGTTAGAAACCAAATTCTTGGGCCCCACCCTTGACCTATTGAACCAGAATCATTGTGGGGAGAGCTCTGAAATCTGTTTTTTAACAAACTCATTAAGATTCCAATGGCAGTTAGTCATCAAGAAGTGTTGCCTTAGCTTGATGATCCTCAAGCATTACTGTGCATCAGAAGCAAAATTATCTAGGGTGCTTCTTGAAACGCAGATTCCTCAGTGTTTCTGCCAGGGATTCTAGCTCATTGGATCCTGAGGGTAGCCCTGGAATCTGTATTATGACAAGTTCCCTAAGTGACTCAGATCTGTGTAGTAGAACACTATGCTTTGGGCAATATTGCATTCAAGTCTGTCTTTAATTCAGAGCCTCATCAGAAGAGGAGTCAGAAAAGATGTGGTCACTGTGGCTTTGGATTGGTTCCACTCACTCATTTACTTGCCACTCCTGGCTACCTTTCTAGATGGGAAAAGAAGTAGGAAAAGAATAATGTGTACTTTGAGGTTTGTGAGTTTCCTGAATGATCCGGATAGCTGAAGAAGCAAGTACTTTTGGTATAATTGTTGTTCTAACCTAAAGCTAACTTCTAAGGAAATAGTCATCTTCTATAGAACAGTAAATCACCTGGAGAACTCAGTAAGAACAAAGATTCCCAGGCTTCAACCCTAGAGTTTCTAGTTCAGTCAGGGTGTCAGAGAATTTACATTTCTGACAAATTTCCAGGTAATGGTGATGTTGCTCATCCAGGGACCATACTTTGAAAACCATTGAACTCAAAAAGAACCATTGCTTTGTCACTACGCAGATTGGAAGTACCTAGTCAAGGGCAATGGCAAACCTAGACAGCATATTAAAAAGCAAAGACACTACTTTGCCTACAAAGGTTTGTCTAGTCAAAGCTATGGTTTTTCCAGTAATCATGTATGGATGTGAGAGTTGGACTATAAAGAAAGGCTAAGTGCTAAAGAATTGATACTTTTGAACTGTGGTGTTGGAGAAGACTCTCGAGAATCCCTTGGATTGCAAGGAGATCAAACCAGTCAATCCTAAAGGAAGTCAACCCTGAATATTCACTTGAAGGGCTGATGCTGAAGTTCCAACACTTTGGCCACCTGATGAAAAGAGCTGACTCATTGGAAAAGACCCTCATGCTGGGAAAGATTGCAGGCAGGAGGAGAAGGGGACAAGAGAGGACAAGATGGTTGGATGGCATCACTGAATCAATGGACATGAGTTGGAACAAACTCCAAGAGACAGTGAAGGACAAGGAAGCCTGGTATGCTGCAGTTCATGGGTTTGTGAAGAGTTGGCCATGGCAGAGTGACTGAACAACAAGCCAAGGGCAGGAATTTGAGCTCCAGAACCTTGTTACTTCAAGAGTGGCCATGTACCAGCATGATGAGCATCACTTAGGAGTTTGTTAGAAATGGAGAATCTCAGGCCATGTCAGGCCCAATTAATTAGAATCTGCATTTTAACAAGATCCTCCAATAATTCACTTGCACTGGAAAGGTTGAGAACACCAGGAGAAACTGGTGGCTAGTCAAGAGAATGCCAGAATAAGCCAGACAGATCCCACAGTCTGGAAGAATCTTTTGATTTTAGTGGAACATTACAGCAAGGGAACCAGAGTCTTGACAGAACCATAGATACCATGAAGCAGCCTTGTAGTTTTATAACCCTTCTCTTTTTCAGGAAGCCAAAAGTTATGTAGGCTATGGTGAGAAGAGCTCTGATGGGAGCCAGAAGATGCTGGCCTCAAATAGCCTCTTTGCATTTTCTCCTCATTGAGATGCA
The DNA here is from genome assembly GCF_002263795.3 of Bos taurus. Classification (NCBI taxonomy): domain Eukaryota; kingdom Metazoa; phylum Chordata; class Mammalia; order Artiodactyla; family Bovidae; genus Bos; species Bos taurus. The sequence continues at coordinate 137,284,043 of NC_037328.1, forward strand.
GCTACGACAGTAATTCTCAGCCTTTGCTACATGCTAGATCAAGGAGTTTCTAAAAATCCCACTGTTCAGGCTGCACCCTAGATGGATTAAATAAGGAACTTCCAGGCAGACAATAGTATTTTGTAAAGCTCTCCAAGTAGTTCCAATATTTAGCCAAGATCAAGACCCATTAATTTAGGGTAGATATTCAACTCTAAACATTCTATGATATTTTCTTAATATATTTAAACAATATTTTGGTCAGGACAGAAGCAATACACGTGGCCTTGTGTCTCCAAACAGAAGGTTAATTCACTTACACAGGTGAAGTGTGCAGGGCACTGGAGCATTACCACAGATCTCTTTGTTTCCCAGTTCACCTTCTTGGGTGCTCTTTAGGAAGTAGGGCTCCCTGTGTTTAACTGACTACTTTTAACGAAGGTTCAATCCCAATACATCCATCTAATAAAAATCAATTTTAGCAATGCTAGTACCAAAGGAATCGAGTTTTCCTAACTCTGCTGATTCAGGATTATTTTCTACTTTCTCAGGTAGAGCCTGAGAAACTCACGGGCTGGCTTGTAAGCAATTCTTGGCTCTCTTCAACATCTTTTAAGTTCATGTATTCTTCTGTTATACACAGAGTACATCATGCAAAATGCCGGGCTGGATGAAGCACAAGCTGGAACCAAGATTGCCAGGAGAAATATCAATAACCTCAGATATGCAGATGACACCACCCTTATGGCAGAAAGTAAAGAGGAACTAAAGAGCCTCTTGATGAAACTGAAAGAGAAGAGTGAAAAAGCTGCCTTAAAACTCAACATTAAAAAAACAAAGATCGTGGCATCCAGTCCTATCACTTCATGGCAAATAGTTGGGGGAACAATGGAAACAGTGACAGACTTTATTTTATTGGGCTCCAAAATCACTGCAAATGGTGACTGTAGCCATGAAATTAAAAGAGGCTTTCTCCTTGGAAGAAAAGTTATGATCAACGTAGACAGAATATTAGAAAACAGAGACATTACTTTGCCAACAAAGGTCTGTCTAGTCAAGGCTATGGTTTTTCCAATGGTCATGTATGGATGTGAGAGTTGGACTATAAAGAAAGCTGAGCACTGAAGAATATTCATTGGAAGGACTGATGCTGAAGCTGAAACTCCAATACCTGTCACCTGATGCGAAGACCTGACTCATTGGAAAAGACCCTGATGCAGGGAAAGATTGAAGTCAGGAGGAGAAGGGGATGACAGAGAATGAAATGGTTGTATGGCATCACCAATTTGATGGACATGAATTTGAGAAAACTCTGGGAGTTGGTGAGGGACAGGAAGCCTGATGTGCTACAGTCCATGGGGTTGCAAAGAGTTGTACACAACTGAGTGATTGAACTGAACTGATTCTTCTGTTGCCCATTTACAACTCATGATTTAATAAACCCAACAGGAAATCCTATATATATCAAAATTCTATATATGTCTATAATTCTATATAAAATTCTATAGAATTTTCCTACAGTTACTAGTCACCAGGGGTGACTTGATCATGATCAGAGATTGTTGAGCACAAACAAAACACATTTTACACTTTTTAGATTCCAGGTACCTGTGCAAAAACACTTCCCCATATTTGAGTAACTAAAATAGTTATACAGTTTCAATATATTGTTAACAATTCCACAGTTTCCCTTAAGACTCATAAGAAACCCTTAGATGAAAATTCAACCAACCTGAGTGAGTTGGCCAAATCCCTGTGGCCATGAGGATTCCTTAATGGGATCATTAGGAAAGGTTTCAATAGGACTTCGGTCTCCATGCCTAAAAACCTGAAAATAGATTGAGATAGTAATGTTACCAGCTTAGGTGTTTTACCTCTGTTCATCGTGATAGAGGGCTTCCCTTGCAGCTCAGCTGGTAAAGAATCCGCCTGCATTGTGGGAGACCTGGATTTGATCCCTGGTTTGGGAAGATCCCCTGGAGAAGGGAAAGGTTACCCACTCCAGTATTCTGGCCTAGAGAATTCCATGGACCATATAATCCATGGGGTTGCAAGGAGTTGGACACAACTGAGCGACTTTCTTTTACTTTTTTTTTTTTTTATTGTGATGGAGGTTTCTTTTAAACCTCTGGTTCTCAACACTGGATGCTTGCTGAAATCAACTGGGAAGTTAAAAGTTTTCTAAGGACTGGATTCCTCCCTTGTGATTTTGGTTTAATTAGTTTCAGATGCAGCCAGGGCATTAGGATTTTAAAAACCTCCTCAAGTAAATTTTAGCCTAAGAACTGCTATTCTAAGTTTACTAACACTGTCCTAATAGCTCATCATCTTGTTATTCACATTACCAGAAACACAGGAAAACTGTTAGTGAACTGTTATTGTTTCAAGTAATGTGAATGAGAATGATAAGCCATTAGAAGTCAGGTGACCCACAGGTCTCCACAGGTGGAGAATGATTTGTACATCAGATAGGGCAAGAGGGAAAACAAAGCTTAGCAAGATCACTTTATTACAGACAAGCTCTGATGAGAAATGCTGCTGCTGCTGCTGCTGCTAAGTCGCTTCAGTCGTGTCTGGCTCTGTGTGACCCCATAGATGGCAGCCCACCAGGCTCCTCCATCCCTGGGATTCTCCAAGCAAGAACACTGGGGTGGGTTGCCATTTCCTTCTCCAATGCATGAAAGTAAAAAGTGAAAGTGAAGTCATTCAGTCGTGTCTGACTCTTAGCGACCCCGTGGACTGCAGCCTACCAGGCTCCTCTGTCCATGGGATTCTCCAGGCAAGAGTACTGGAGTGGGGTGCCATTGCCTTCTCCACTAATGAGAAATATCCCCTCTCTAATTATGATTATAGTAGTAATAGTGTTAACATTTTGACATATAATAATAGTCGCTTTTAAATGCTACATACAGTTTGTGACCATCTTTGGCCAATGATTTATTAGTTTTTAGGAAGTTAAGGATAAAGAACTTGCCAGTGAGATTAGAAAAGCTAATTATCAACACTTTAAGAACATACTTCTGGATTTGTGTGCATGTCATCATGCTTCTTTGCACATTTTACTCTTTGGGGAGGGTAGTCTGGACTTTTGAAACCTTGGTGAGTGAAAGTTGCTCAGTCATGTCTGACTCTTTGTGACCACGTGGACTATATAGTCCATGGAATTTTCCAGGCCATAATGTTGGAGTGGGTAGCCTTTCCCTTCTCCATAGGATCTTCCCAACCCAGGGATTGAACCCAGGTCTCCCACATTGCAGGCAGATTCTTTACCAGCTGAGCCACAGGGAAGCCCAAAAATACAGGAGTGAGTAACCTATCCCTTCTCTAGCAGATCTTCCTGTCCCAGGAAACGAACCAGGGTTGAAACCTTGGTACTTTGATTTTAATATGCTTTCTGAATAGCATATCAAACCAAACACAAATATATTTTATAAGCCAAAGATAAGAAAAGAAAAACTCAAGAAATACAAGATGAAGTCTGCACTGGTGTCAGCAAACATTTTTAATACAGAGGAGGGCTTGCCTAACACCTTGCATTCTCTGAGACTTCCTGCACTGGTCACGCATACTTCCTGGCTAACGTGCTCCACTGAAAAGAAAGCCAAGAGGCTGTTCTTTTGAAATCTTGTAAAACAGTTCAGCAGACACAGAGTAAGAAACAGTCTCAGACTTAAGTCATCTTTGAGATGGGATTCCAGGAAAAGGAAAAGGAGGGAGGCTTCTAAGACCTGGGTTGTGTCTCTGGTGTTTGAAGAAAACTTATCTTTTGGCCATCTGAACTGGTAAGAAATTGAAATCTCGGTAGAACAGGCTATGGCAAACAGAGGGACAATGGTGTGGTGGATCTTAAGAAACTATTTTGGTCAGGTAAGGAATTATTGTCATGAATGGTCACTTAGCTGTGTACTCTCTGGTGGGCACATACAGATACTAGTCACTAGGGGTGACTTGATCGTGATCAGAAATTGTTGAGGCTAATCATTAGTGCTTCTCTTTCCACAATCAAAACACATTTTACACTTTTTAGATCCCAGGTAATTGTGCAAAGTACTTGAGAGCTTCCTTGGTGGTTCAGACTGTAAAGAATCTGCAATGCAGGAGACCTGGGAAGGAAGACCTCCAGGAAGATCCCCTGGAGAAGGAAAAGGCATGCCACTCAAGTAGGTATGGAGAAGTCTATGGACAGAGGATCCTGGCAGGCTATAGTCCATGGGGTTGCAAAGAGTAGGACATGACTAAGCGACTAAAACTTTCCCAGATCTGAATAACAAAATTACTATATGGTTTAAGTGGATTATAAACTCCACATTGTTTAGTTTCTAGAGTTTCTCATCCTTAGCACAGTTGGCATTTTGGCTGTGGAGGACTGTCCTGTGCATAGTAGGGATGTTTAGCAATGTCCCTGGCCTTCGCCCACTAGACGCCAATGGCATTCCCCAGTTGTGACATTTCCAAATGTCCCCCAGGAGCCAAAACTACCCCTAGCTGAGAGCCACTGAACCAAAGAGAAGTTGGATGAGAGACACTATAGCAAAATAACTTACACTTCCTACCAGCCTGTAATCACAATAACTCAACATTTTTAGAATGCTTGCTTTGTCCTAGAAGCTGTGCTTCTCATATATCTAATCCTTTCATCAATTCTACAGAGCAATTACTATCATTATCCTCATTTCACGCACCAGAAAACTGACCTTAGTTAAATGACCTGCCCAAGGTCACACGGTGCATAAGTGGTTGAGCAGAAATACAAACAGGTTTTGTGAGTCCAACACCAGTTTCTGAACCCACGTAAGAGGCTCATTTCTCTCTGCTCTAACATGCCTCTTAGCCTTCCACCAGTGGAAAATCTTGGACCTGCTGCTTTTTTATGAACTAAAATTGGAAATTATGTGTGTGTGTGTGTGGGGGGGGAGTTGTGTTGCATCAGAGGAAACCAAAACCTTGATATAAGAAACATCCTCAAATATTATTTAACAGATAAATCTGAGGATATGCAACTAAATGACAGAATGGCCTGGGGAGAAAAACAAGTGTGGTATCCTTAGATGAGTATCTTAAAGAGCAAAGCTGAAACAAGACCATAAGATGTGGGCAAGCTTTCCTGCTCTGTTTTACAGGTCAGTAATAATTGTACTCCCCTGCATTTCAGTGGCTTTCCAGGTGGTCTGGTGGTAAAGAATATGCCAGCTAATGCAAGAGAAGTGAGAGACGTGGGTTCAGTCCTTGGATGGGGAAGATCTCCTGAAATGGCAACCCATTTCAGTATTCTTGCCTGGGAAATTTCATGGACAGAGGAGCCTGGCAGGCTCCACGCGTTTGCAAAGAGTCGGACATGACTGAGCACACATGGACATTTCAGTAGGTTTTCAGGGCTTCTGAAGTAGTGGCTCACACATGCTATGAACTCTTTGGAAGGGGTGTTCCACAGAAACACTTAATGAACCATCTCCCACCTCCAGTGCTAGAAATCAAAATGTATATGTGTGTGTGTGTGTGTGTGTGTGTGTGCACACATGCACACCTGTCCCTCAAGCACATGAAGGTGGCATTCTCAAGCTTCTGGAGTTTCTTCACTTTACCTGGAGGCTTTGGACTATGCTCAGGCATTTTTTTAAAAGTCTGTGGCAGGGCAATCTTCTTAGCTGCTGCCCTGCCAAAATTTATATCTTCTGTTCTCAGTCCAGCAATCACAGTCTATCAAATCCTTTAGAAGCCTAAGACTAGTGGTACTACTCTACTACTGGTACTGAACCTACTGGTTCTGCACTAGGACTATTTGCAAATTATAAATTTGCAATACAAAAGGACTAATTACAATAGGAAGACATCCAGGATAATAACAACCCCTTAGTTTTGTGTTTCGGTAGTTTTGTACAATTCTTTCCCCTGCCATCTCTTTTAATTCTTACAACTTTGTAAGGACAGATTGGCAGTATTGCTGCACTGAAAAAATAAGAAAAGCAAGGCTTAAAGAGATGAAATAAGCCATCCAGATCTCTTGCCTCCCTCCCATGATTGCTAGCCCATTGTTTTCTCTGCCATATCACATTTACCTTACCCTTTTAAATCAAAGGGGGATTCCCTAGTAGCTCAAATGGTGCAGAATCTGCCTGCATTGCAGGAGACTTTGATCCCTGGAGAAGGAAGATCCCTGGAGAAGGGCATGGCATCCCATTCCAGTATTCTTGCCTGGAGAATTCCATGGACAGAGGAGCCTGGTGGTCTGTAGTCCATGGGGTCACAAAAAGCTGGACACAACCGAGCAACTTTCACTATTACTACTAAATCAAAGGTAACTTTTTAAAAAGAATGAAGATTTGGTACCCATGTGACTGATTCTGCTCCACTAAGTCTGTTGACCAGATTTGGTGCGCTGTGTATGATGAGGAGACCCTGATGACTGGAGGACATCTTGTCTAGTCCCCCTTCCCTGACATCAGTCAGGAGCTCTAAAGTGTAAGTCAGAATAGTGTCTTGATTGCTTTAGAACCCTCGAATGTCCTCTCATTCTATCACACTTTTTTTTTTTTTCAGAAAATTAGAAAAATATACAAAAATAGAGATTTTTATAATGAGCCACTGTGAATCCATCACTTGCTCCAACAATGATCAGCTCATGTGTGGCCAGTCTTGTTTCATGTACTCCCACTGACTCTCAGACATTATATCATTTCCCACTGTTCTTTGCATAAAAGTCAAAGTCCTTACAATAGCTCACTAGACACTACCTGATGTGGTCCTGCCCACGGCCATGTTCTTCCCTTACATTTTTGCTAAGCATGCTTAGCCAGAGGAGACTCTGCTGTTCTATCCAGTACATTAAGTGTGTTCCAGCTTCAGGGCCTTCATGTTCTGTCTTCCTGGAATGTCCAGCTTCTGCATCTCCTGGTACATTCACTTGGTTGCTAAGAGAACTTGGCTTGTGGAATTAAACTCCACTTCCTATTTTGTTAGGTATGTTCCAAGTGATGAACATTTCTTGATGCACAAACCTTGCCATGAAGAATAAGTTTATTTAATTTTCTTCCTTTTAGGAAATGAGAAACAACTCCTTTGGTAAAGAGAATTAAAAAGTGAAAGACTTTGGGTAGAAAGGAATGAGTTGAGTAAATAAATGACACTTCAGAGGTTAGAAGGGAAGCCAACTGCTTCTTAAGGGACTCAGTGTGGGAATGCACCCTGTACTCCCCATGAGGAAGGCTGAAAGGCCTGGCATACTAATGGGATGTATTTACGGCCCAGGAGGATACTGAGTCTACAGTAGAGAGGAGAGAAGCCCTCCTCAAGTGTACTTACACACAGATGTGTGTCTCCCACAAGACAAAATACATTAGAATTCACAGGCGGTAGAAATTGAGTGCAAACCTGTTAGCCTAACGTTCCAGCGGACATGATAATTATCTAATATCTTCAATTCTCCTTGCTGAAAAATGATGAAAGGTCAAGTAGAAACTTTAAGTACATTATATTAGAATATTCAAAACTCTGCAAAGTCCCACATTTAAGAGACTTTTAAACACAGTTTAATTCACATTTTTTTCCCAAAACTGATTTGACTATAGAAACCTATTTTTTAAAATCAAGCAAAACCTGTTAACAACTTGTCAAACTAGCATTCCACTAGATATGCACTGGTGAACCTGTTTCAAAAGGCACATGGTGACTCTGTTCATGAGAGAACAAGAAATGGACAGATTCCTGCTATTTCTGCCAAGAACAGTTTTTCAGAATTGAGGAAGATTTATTTTTCTTGGATTGCAGTGGAAAACCACTGCTGAATATGTGTGAAGCCAACACACAGACCTTGCTGGGGAGGCCTCAGCTCCATGTTCTGGGTTGGACACACATGGCAGGAACAGAATATGTCTAGTGATTAAGGGCAGTTTTCTGAAATCATACAGCCTGGGTTCAACTCTTAGCTGTGTGATCATGAGCAATTTGCTTAGTCTCTTTGTGCCTCAATTCCTTCAACTATAAAACAGGGTTAATAAGGTTTTTACAAAAACCTCATAGAACAGTTCCCAGATTTAGCAAACAAAAATGTAAGATGCCCCAATATTGCATGTAAATATATGTATATTAACAAACTATTTGATGTTCATCTGAAATGCAAATTTAACTGGGCATCCTGTGTTTTCTGGTGACCCTATTTTGTAGGGTTGTTGGGAGGACAATGTAACATAATTCATATTGAAAATCTCATTGAGATTTTTGTTTGCTAAATCTGAGAACTGTTGCCCAGTGGCTCAGTGGTAAAGAATCTGCCTGCAATGCAGGAGATGTGGGTTTGATCCCTGGGTTAGGATGATCCCCTGGGGAGAGAAATGGCAACCCACTCCAGTATTCCTGCCGTGGACAGAGGAGCCTGGTGGGCTACATGGGGTCACAAAAGAGTTGGACTTAGTGACTACACAGCGACAACAATCTTTCTTTCACTCTGGTTCTCCTAATCATTTTTAGGGAATTCCCTGGGTATATAATCAAACCATTTATAGTCAGATATTTTCTATAATCAATAAGAAGAATATAGTGATATCTTCTGGCTTAAGTCCTTAGATATAGTTTTATGGTAAAGAGACATGTATTGTTGCCTCAATCTACCATTAATGGAAGAAAGCTGTGGTAGGAAAAATTGTTAACATTAGTCTTGTATAGTAACTGTTAAATCTTTTAGTTCCAAGAGAGCTAACTTTGTAAGCTTTTTCTTAGGGAAGAATTAACTTGTAGTTCCTGAACACATGTTAACCAAGAATGGAGAGAGAGAAGGGAAACCTATAACAGTTTGGTAGCCAGGGAAGCAAGCCTGGGCTGTTGTAAAACAGGGAGGAGAGAATGGACCAGATGCAGTTAGGTGCGAGTTCACTGTAATATCTAGAAGAGGATTACCCCTCCGCCAGCTTGTTGACAGTGCAATTTCTGCAGATATAAGTAAAAGTCTAACTCAAATGGATTTCCCTATATAAAGTACACAACGTTATAAAGACTTTCTTTTTCAACACAGAAGCCTGAATTCTGTGAACACTGGTGAATCGTTCGTAAATAAATTGACGATACGTTCCTCTGGTTCTCTCTCTCTCATTGTTGACTCATGACCTAGTAAAGATTTATTGGATGAAGAATCATGATTTGCAAAAACATATGGTTATGAAATTTTTCTATAGAAGGGAAAGAAAGAAGTTCTGAGTATAGCAAGCTGAGAAAAATGAGAATTTCATGTTTAATTTTTAAGTAAAAGGTGACCTCCCTGGAAAGTATAAAAATAAATTTTGGATATCCTTTCAGGAAGAAAATGTACTTAACAGCATACTTCTACTCTATCAAATGAAAAGATGTGATAAAGAAAAAAAGATGGAGAGAGCCTATAAAATACGTGGAGAGGGTCAGAGGCAGAGAGACAGTGAGTGAAACAGGAAAAAGAGAAATAAAAAAACAGAGACAATCAAAGATCAAGACAGAAACCAAGAGCTATAAAAGAATCAATTTCAGGACGGTTAGTAAAGTGGTTAATCCCCTTAATCCCCTTTACTTCACAAACTTTCTCCCTATCTATTTTTTAAAACAATGCCAACAGTATATCTTCTTTCCTTGACAACATCCATTAGCCTCCCATCCCCCTTTCCTAATTTGTCACGCTTCCTAGCATGTCACATGGGTGGGGAAAAACATGATTTTAATGATCAACCATATCTGTTTCAGGAAGTCATCCTAGAATTCTTGGGTTTTAGTTTTATGCTTCAAAGTCTGCTTATAAATGTGTTTTCTAGTTTCCTGATAAACAAAAAGGGAAGGGGTTATTAAATTGAGAAAATGACAGTTTTTTGGCTTGCCAACAAATAATCATTAAATGAAACCAGTCTATCTACTGGTGCTAAACAGACCTAAAGGAGGCGCCTCCTGGTCTCGTGTGGCTATCAAGAGGAAAACATTTAAGGCAGTTGCACAGTAAGTGACTAGGTAAATAACATTGGCAAAGTAAAAAATTATCCAAACCAAACAGGATTTTGTTAGGACATGTTTGTTCTTTTTTACAAGGAACTTGCAAAACTTGCTTATTCACTTTCTGATTTGGGTCTCTGGGAGACTATACTAGGGTAAAATGAAATGGACACTTGGTTTTCAGACCCTGTTGGTAGCAAACGGATTTAAAGGAAAAGCAATGAGAGAAGTCTACTCACCAATGTCACAAACCTCAGTTCCTTGGCTCTCACACCTCCGTCCAGGTCCGGCAGGAAGGAAAGCAGAAGCAACAGGCTGAGGCGAAGGCTTGTTGCCCTGGTCATGAGGAGGGCAGCATTTCTCATCCTGGGGAGAGCTGCTTCAGGCTAGAGTTGGGATGTGCTGCTTTCAGGGCAAAGCCATTAGAGGGGAAGCTATTTAACCAAGAGTTTGAAACGGAAGGAGGAACTGGGAGGAGCCAGTCTCCAGGTAGCTTGGGGAGGGATTTAGCCTGTGTCTGGTCAGATCATTTTTGGCTGAGTGTCAGAGTTCATGGTCTTCTGGATTTAAGTTACAATACTGAGGCCCAGACGAGGGAGAGCTGTTGCTCAGGGTCATAGAGCACATGGCTAGATATTTCTTTTCTGCCTTATCTTTATCCTTTCTTTAGGTGGGGTGTGATACAACATTTGCTTTGTGGCTGTCACTTGGGAAAGGATTAGACCTCAACTTTGGAAACCTTAAGTTAGTGACTTCTAATCTTTTTGGTAATGTAGAATTATAGGGAGAGAAATATGGAAGGAACTGCATATACCAGCATATTTTGGGTATATTCCCCAGGCCAAATATGGCTTTTTCCCTAAAACTCTCGTGTAGCCTATTTTTAAGTTGAAGAAAAGTAAGAACAACTTTGTTTTGAGAATTTTTAGTCACACTTTAAGATATTTGGGGCTTATTTGGGGCTCATCTGAGGTATCCCCAAGTTAGGATTAGAAGTACCTTTTCTAACCTGACAGTTTAAAAACACAACAACAAACTGACCTAGAGTTCTGTTATTAGTCACCGACTCTGACTGGGAGTCATATAGTCTGGGTGAGTCACAGCCTTGCTTCTACAGCAGTGATCTAATCAGGGATGCTATGAAAGAGGATAATCCAGACTGAGAGAATTTAGATTTCCTTTTTTCCCAACCTGTCAGCCCCATACAGGCTAAAATAGGATATTGGTGCAGAGCTGCCTGTCAGGATGCTCCCACCCCATCAATGGAGAGAACCCCTCATTCTCTGGTACATTGCACTGGGGAGACCTCTGTTGTTATATGATCATAGGCTGCTGTAGAAAATAGCGGGTGGGAGAGCTGTTGCCTCTTCTGGTGTGGGAGAATATGTGTGGAGAATGAATGCATGTATGGTTAGGGTTTGGCATTTAAGAGAACTTGTGACCCTCTCTTTACCATTGAATTCTCCACCTGCCAGTTCCCACTGTCATTTTTAATGCATGAGATATTGAGGAGATACATCAGAGAAAAGGAGATGAAAATTGAAAGGTTGCCCAGGTGGGCAGAGACAAAGTTGCCACATGGATTCCTGCTGTATGTTCTGGGCAACCTGAGAAAGAAAGTTCCAGCAGCTGCTGACCACCTGCTTAGTTCTGAACAATGTGCCTTCAATTGTGCCAGATACTTGATTCTTCACAGTGCCTTATTTTCTCAAGAATCAGCCAGTTCTTTGTTCTCCTATCTTATTCCTTGTCTCACCCTTTGAATGTTACCTGGCACTATTCTGACTACAGCCTTCATGCTTTCTGATAATGGCTCTGGTTCTTTAACCTACCTGTGCCGTCTTGTGCTAGGTTGGATAAACTACCTCTCATCCAGACCCTACTTTCACTGTGTCACCTCCTCTGGGCTCCTTTTAGCCTTCCAAGTAAGAATGAGAACAATAGCTTTTTATTAAAAGAGCCAGAAAAAGGCTGCTTGAATTGAATACATCTCAACTCAAACTTAAGTCAGGTTGGAATAAGTGAATGGCTTTTATTTCTACTCTATTTCAGTCATCACCCTAACTTCTAGTTTGTTCATCAAATTATAAATGGAGGAGAAGATCAAAAATGTAATTCTGAACACCATGCAGTTGAGTCTGAAAGATACTCTAAATTCAAATGGATCCCATTTTAGAATTTTCTTTGGTCTCCTGAACCTTAAATTAATATGGCCTTATAAAGACCTAAAAATTCATTTGGAATAAACATATGGATATGGTATTATTGAAAGTGAGACTTGAAAAAATACTGGGGTGTCTTGGACACCCCAATGACATGTCAATCATGTTAGTGCAAATGATTAGCAGAACTTACTGGCTAAATCACATTTTTCCCCTTGTGGTACTTCCTTTATCATATGTAAAGTGTTCAAGCTCTAATTGATTCAATGTGAGGAAGTTCCAGGTTGGGCTCATTGGAAAGTAAACTTCCTGGTAGAGATTTGCATATAGGAAATTTATTAGGGAGTGCTCTCAGGATCAAAACAGGAAGGGGAGGAGAAATAAACAGACTTGGGGAGAGAGAGAAGGCCTCAGCTGACCATGCTATGAATTCTGAAATTGAATGGCCTTTTGGAGTTGTCCTGAATTGGTGTGAGGAAGCCAGGCTTTTTTTAGCCAGTTGTTGGAGGCAGGGGTTCCCAGCAGGGAGAATGATTGTGGGTTGAAATGACTCTTTTCTATAATGGCAGTTCTCAAAGCAATTGACAGTTGAGTGATGTCAGACAACAAATTCCTAAGAGCTTGGGGAAATTAACTCTTCAGCTCATGAAAGGAGCTCTGGGTGGTGTAACATAGAATCCATGACAATGAACAAGTTCTTATAGGAAAAAAAATTAATGATCCTTTGTAGATAAAAGGCTATAAAAGCACTAAGTTGACCTTGATAGTAAGAGTCTAGTTGGAGTTGAGATCCATCAATAGGTGTATTGGTTGGTCCCAGGTAGGACTGCTGTGTTTGAACTCTCTGACATTGTTGTTTAGTCACTCAGTTGTGTCTGACTCTTTGTGACCCCATGGACTGCAGCATGCCAGGCTTTCCTGTGCTTCACTGTCTCCCGGTGAAAAGATGTTATGTTCATTGAGTCGGTGATGCCATCCAACCATCTCATCCTCTGTCATCCCCTTTTCCTCCTGCCTTCAACTTTCCCAGCATCAGGGTCTTCTAATGAGTTGGCTCTTCACATCAGGTGGCCAAATAATTGGAGCTTCAGCATCAGTCCTTCCAATGAATATTCAGGATTGATTTCCTTTAGGACTGACTGGTTTGATCTCCTTGCAGTCCAAGGGACTCTTGAGAGTCTTGCCTAGTATCACAGTTCAAAAGCATCAATTCTTCAGCACTCAGCCTTCTTTATGGTCCAACTCTCACATCCACGCATGACTACTGGAAAAACCATAACTTTGACTGTATGGACTTTTGCTGACAAAGTAATGTCTCTGCTTTTTAATATGCTGTCTAAGTTTGTCATAGCTTTTCTTCCAAGGAGTAAGTGCCTTTTAATTTCATGGCTGCAGTCACCATCTGCAGTGATTTTGGATTCCTGGAAAATGGCTTGCTACATCTTCACAATTCTATTATTTGGCCCTCAGTGCCTTATGGACTGTTGGTCATACATACTGATGAACAGTCAATATAAAGGCAATTTTTTTTTTTTTTTAAAGAGAGAAATGCTCTTTCTTACTGGACATGCCTTCTCTATTTGCAAAACAAAGGAGAAAGAGAGAGTGAGATTGAGATGCCTTTGAAGCCACCATTGACTTCAGGGTCCTCTCTCTTCCCAGTCCTCCAGGCACACATTTTAGTGGCAGGGGCTCTTTTAGGAATCTGTGCTGGAAGATGCTGCTGTACAGAGGCCACCAAAGGCAAATTTTTGTATCAGAACCTCGTTAAAATATTAGCTTCTTTGAGGCAAAATTTAATGTAAAATGTGTTTTTAGTAAAAGTTCTTTACTCCTGAACTGATCATTTTGTGGTTTTTGGGTGTGTTTGTCTGTTGACCCTTGGTTTAAAATAACTATTTTATTGTATAATATTTAGAGAAATCTCCTTTCATATAACCAATGACTATGTCATTGGAATGTTACCAAAATGTAACTTCAGCGATCACCAGAACATCTTTCCTGTACTCCACAAATTAGCGTGCATACGAATCATGTTGGAAGCTTAATAAAATACAAACCCCTGGGGCTCACTCCCAGAAACTCTGGTTTGGTAGGTTCAGATAATATTAGAAACAGTGCCCTGCAAGATGTTATTAGAGCCTTAGGCAAGAGGAAAATTATCAGTCATACTGTCCTTATTTAAATCTTTGATATTTAAAAAAAAATCTAAATTGTTTTACATTAATTTTTATTTTTTTAAATATTGTGTCAAAATATTTATCTTGATTACTGAGGTTTTTGGCACCCCCTTAAATTATGTGCCCAAACTGAGTACCTCACTGTCCTCTCCCTGGTTCCCTGATGTGATGCTAAGAATTGGAAGATGAGAGAACTTTTTTGTTTTAAAATTAAATGATCTAACTTTCCCTTGTTCTCTCTGCAAGGAAACACATGTTTGGGTGGGATGAAGCCACGTTTGGAGGAGTATACTGACGTGTGGAGAATGGAAAGGAACCAGGTACTTTTAGATGAAACAAAGCTGACTGCATCTATTTGGATAATACAACCTAGCCTTCCTCATAAACCTTGCCCCTTGGAATAAAACTGCTTTTCTCACATTTAGGACTAACCACACCTTCATGGGAAATAGATGGGGAAACAGTGGAAACAGTGTCAGACTTTATTTTTTTGAGCTCCAAAATCACTGCAGATGGTGATTGCAGCCATGAAATTAAAAGTCAGTTACTCCTTGGAAGAAAAGTTATGACCAACCTAGATAGCATATTGAAAAGCAGAGACATTACTTTGCCAACAAAGGTCCGTCTAGTCAAGGATATGGTTTTTCCTGTGGTCATGTATGGATGTGAGAGTTGGACTCTGAAGAAGGCTGAGCGCCGAAGAATTGATGCTTTTGAACTGTGGTGTTGGAGAGGACTCTTGAGAGTCCCTTGGACTTCAAGGAGATCCAACCAGTCCATTCTGAAGGAGATCAGCCCTGGGATTTCTTTAAAAGGAATGATGCTAAAGCTGAAACTCCAGTACTTTGTCCACCTCATGTGAAGAGTTGACTCATTGGAAAAGACTCTGATGCTGGGAGGGATTGGGGGCAGGAGGAGAAGGGGACGACAGAGGATGAGATGGCTGGATGGCATCACTGACTCGATGGACGTGAATCTGAGTGAACTCCGGAGTTGGTGATGGACAGGGAGGCCTGGCGTGCTGCGATTCATGGGGTTGCAAAGAGTTGGACACAACCGAGTGACTGAACTGAGCTGAACTGAACTGACTAGACAGACCTTTGTTGGCAAAGTAATGTCTCTGCTTTTCAATATGCTATCTAGGTTGGTTATAACTTTTCTTCCAAGGAGTAACCGTCTTTTAATTTAATGGCTGCAATCACCATCTGCAGTGATTTTGGAGCCCAAAACAATAAAGTCTGACACTGTTTCCACTGTTCTCCCCACCTATTTGCCATGAAGTGATGGGACCAGATGCCATAATCTTTGTTTTCTGAATGTTGAGCTTTAAGCCAACTTTTTCACTCTCCTCTTTCACTTTCATCAAGAGGCTTTTGAGTTCCTCTTTACTTTCTGTCATAAGGGTAGTGTAATCTGCATATCTGAGGTTATTGATATTTCTCCCAGCAATCTTGATTCCAGTTTGTGCTTCTTCTAGCCCAGCGTTTCTCATGATGTACTCTGCATATAAGTTAAATAAGCAGGGTGACAATATACAGCAATTAGCCTCCAATTAAAATAAAAAAAAAAAAGAGAGATTTGGTGTATATATACCACATCTTCTTTATCCATTCATCTATTGATGGACATTTAGATCACTTCCATATTTTGACTATTGTAAATAATGCTGCTGTGAAATAAAGGTCCATTTCTTTAATATATGCTTATAATAAATGGGCAATCTAGTGAGTAAACTAGTTTTCCTGAATTCTGTGAGCTATTCTAGCAAAGTATTCAAACCTGAGTAGGGAATCCTCGAAACTTCTAGTTTGAAGCTGGTTGGTTAGAATTACAGGTATCAGCCTAGGCTTGGGACTTGCATCTGAAGTAGAGAGTGCTCTGCTGGGATTGAGCCCCTTACCAAAAGAGTCTGATTCTATCTTTGGGTAGATAGTATCAGAATTGAGTTGAACTGTAGGACTTCCTGCTGGCATCCAAGAATTGCTTGTTGGTGTGGGGAAATTTCCACATTTATCGAGTTTGGAATTGGGTTCAGAACCTTAGTTAATATGTCCCCTCAGAGACAGGCAAATGTCGTTTTATCACTGTCTTACCTTTACTATAGCCTTACAGACTGAATACTATATTTGTTCTACTATATTTCAAAGGTAAAGAACTTACAACTTACAAAAATATTATCCTATCTCATTTTGTATGCATGTATATTGAAGAAAAACTGAATGGACATCCATGATATTTTGATAATAAGTTTTTTCCTGGGTGATATAATTATAAGTGATTTTATTTTCTTCTTTATCTTTTCCCAACTTCCCAAATTTATTACAATAGAAAAACATCTCTTTAAAGTCAGACAATTTTAAATGTCTAATATTTGCTATGTGTACTTTCTCACTTGATTATGCCTATTCTTATTCTATGGCCAATTCCTAAACTACTGATGATAGAAAGTTTCCTTTCTCCTGCCTCAATTTTTAGCCCTGTTTCCCACCCCTGCCCCCCCATCCCCGCCTTTTCATATGTCTTGTATTAAAGACATTACGTAACTTGTAGTATTGTGAAAACTCCAGAATAATACAATACCCATTTAGAAAGTCTTCAATTTGTTCTTAGAATTTTTTGAATCAAATTAAGTCACTGTTTTATGAAAAATATTTAATTGGCTTCCTGCTATACTTAGAATAAAACCCCGAATTCCTCCATGGGCTACAAGGTTCCTCTTGGTCTGGCTCCTCCTTCCTCTTCAACTCGTTCCTATCATTTGCTCAGACAAGCTGCACAGGCTTCTGCTTCACGCAGTTTGCATTTTACAGCTCCCTCTCTCTGCTGTGTCTTCCCTCCAATGGGCTGATTCTCTCATTGCACTTCTTTAGATGAGCCTTCCTTGACCGTCCCAGTTAAACTAATAGCTTCCAGCAGTCTCTATCATACTACCCTCTTTTATTTCTGCCATAGCACTTTTTATTCCTGACATTATGTTGTGTGTATATGTTTGTTGTTTATCTCCTCCATTAGAAATTTTAACCTTCATGAGAGCAAAGGCTATGCCCCGTTGGATAGAATAATACCTGGCACCTAGTGGGGGTTCATTAAATATTTGTTGAATGAATGAATGAATCTTTACAAGTCAACTACTTTATCTTAAAAAAAAAAAATCCCAACACATTTTGAAGCTTTCTTATAGTGTCTCTAAACTGGTTTTCCATTTATTCATTTCAAGAAGGATGGACATTTTTACAGCTTGGATGACTTTCTTTGGACAAGTAGAGTCATGTCAGTCTTTACCTCTTGATTCTGAGTCTTTCAAAGCTTTGTGATTTTCTAAGCTCCCTTCTCCTAATTTTGGCTGCTGACATGCTAATTTCTGTAAATTGGGATGTGTTTGGGGGGAGTCAGCTGAAGGAGGGACATTTTTAATCCCATGGTTGATCTGAACATTAATATAGCTTATTCATTTTATGTGATAGTCTGTTTTATTTTACTTAATAATTTTAGATAAACATCTTAAACTTTGTAACATATTCACAAATATAGACCCCAATTTCTTGTTAACAAGTACAAAAAATAAAGAACCTCAAGGAATCAAAGTAATGTGTCATCAGGTACATTCAGTAGAGTTCATACTGTTGGCTCTGCCTGCATTTATTTTAACAAAAATAATATTTTAGACTACTTATGGGGCACACACTCCATGATGCTGTTACTACCATCCTTCCATCCTGTTACAACACTCACACATGTGCACACACATACACACATGAATGCATACCCCAGAAGAAATATACCCTCCCTCAGGAAGTGTGGTGTTAATCACCTTACAGGGAATTATTGCAAGACAACATGGGGACACTTTTTGGGAAAAGTTTTGTCATAGGCAGTAGGGTGGGCGTTAAGAGTAGGCTTCCTAAAACATTCTAAATATATCTAGTTTACCCCCATTCATCCTTCATCATTCTCAATAGATTTGTTAAATTTACTCAAATAAATCTGAGTAACCTGAAGTTCATACTCTACCTAACATTGCCCACAAGAAATAATGTTGAACACAGAAATATTATTCTTAGCATAAAAAATTCAAGGACTTTGGTTACATGACATAATTTTGGCTATCATATAGATATAGGAAATGAAAAGTTATTTATCTTCCCAAGTTTGGACAACAAAGTAAATTCTTCAGAGAAATTACTATAGTAATATACAGATAGTAGTGGATTGGACCAGATTATAAAGCCATATGGTTGTTTCAATCACGAAAGTCTTATGATTCAAAGGAAAACTATAGAAATCTTTATTCATTGACCTTGTATTTTCATTGTCAGAAAGGCTAACAGAAGACAAGGGTCTTTGTAGCTGAAGGATTTTAAATTTAGTGCTGCTACTGACATTATGGAAAAGTAATGTAGAGGATCATAAAATAATGCCAAAATGTCACTTGCTCAAAAATACTATTTATCTGTATTTAAAATACCTTAGTACAAACTATTCTGTATAAAATAAGCTTAAGGATATGTTGTACAACATATGGAATATAGCCAATATTTTAAAATAACTATATAAACAGAGTATATACTTTAAAAGTTGTGAATCACTATACATGTGTAAATTATATAATATTGTACATCAACTATTCTTCAATTAACATTTTGAAAAAGGATGTATTCTAAAAACAAAAATAAAAATACCTTAGCTTAGTTCTATCAAAATTATGTATGTGATTAATGTGTTTGGTACCATGTTACAAAACAATGATTCACAAGAATGGTAGCCAAGTCTACTTCTTCTTAAAGATCTCATAGTTACAAGGGCCATAGTTACTATGTTTAATCCTAAATCATAATCCTTTCCTACAAATCTACTGAACTCAACCCCAAACAGGGTACTTTTATCTGATCACTTTGTTCAGATGAAGAATTACTATAAAACGGTGGTTCTTAAAGTGTGGGGTGAGGGCTCTGAGCTCTTTCTATGAGTCCCCAAGATCCTTTAAGAAGATTCCTGAGATCTATTTTGTGGGTCCATGAGGTTAAAAATATTTTTATGACAATACTAAGATATTACTTTCCTTTTCACTCTCATTCTCTCCTGAGTATTCCTTGGAGTTTTCTAAATGCGATGACATCGTTGTCTTGATGGCAAGTTGAATGTGTGCCTGTGTACCTTGTGTTTTAAAATACCCTCAGTATTAATTTTGGAAGCAGTAAATATCAATAGATATAACCCAGATAAACAAAAGCTATTAACTGTTTTTATGAGTCTTAAAGGGGTCCTGAGAACAAATATTTGAGAAACGTTGCTACAGGCAAGCTAGTGATTAAAAATGTGTTGAAGATCTTGATAGCATGAACAAGCCCTAGAATATCAAGTATGACTTTCCTAAGGCACATCTTATATTATAAGCAAAGGCAAACGCTCAAAATGTATTGAACCCAGAGAAACAAGCACAGAATATTATGGTTGCTAAGAAGAGGAACATTGACTTAATCATCTGTTAGTCTATTATTTAGGTCAATAGAAAAGACATGGAGGAAGGAGAGATTATGCTACATTCTGGGGAACTGCAAGGAGTTGGATCAGGTTATTTTGAAGGTGAATAATCTTGCTAAAGCTTAACTTGTTTTAGGTACTTTCATAACTTTAGTGATTACTATTGGACCACATTTAAAATAATCCACTGAATGGTGTGTTGTAAAGGTTTAACAGCCACTCTGAAAAAAGTTCTGATTTGTAGCGTTTGCCAATTTCCAGGGTGTAAATATTCTTACTACAGGTACTTTCAAGCTATTAACATGGTGTCACTAACCATAGAGCGGGGAAGAGATGAGCACATCATTATTAACCATTATATAGAGTATCTCCATCATACATATCAATCACCTCAAGGGAACAGATAATACAGTGTGGTAAAATAATTTGGAAGTGATGAATTTTGAGTGTTTATTATCTTTGTTTTTATTATAATTTATTTAATTTTACATTTCCTTTTAGGGAGCAAGGGAGGGAAAGATAGAGATACACAGAGAGAGGCAGAACCAGAAAGAGAGAGAGAAGAGAGAGGAGGGAATAGAGAAGAGAGGAGAAAGAAGGAGGGAGAGAGGGAAGGAAAGAAAGGCATAGAGAGAAAAGAGAAGGGAAGAGGGAGGGAGAGAGAGGCAGAGAGAGTATATAGCTTAATTTTGAATAATGACTATGTTTAGCAAACAGCTTGTGAAAGTCCTGAAAATTTAACAACTGGCTCTTGCAAAAAGTATCAGTTGGTTCGAGCACACCACTGAGCCCACCATCTCATGAGCACTGCATTGTTGATTATAGTGTCATTACAATTTCCTCATTCTGGAGGGGGAGGAATATGGAACATCCTGACTGAGAGGATTTGTGATGGTGAAACTCAGTGACAGGTGTAGTTACAGGAAAGTGTGGGTGGCAGACAGGTGGGTGGGAGCAGCTGTGCAGAATTCACACAGAAGGGTAAAGAATGGGAATTCTGAAGTCAACATGAAAGGATGAACACTAGGTGTTAGACACAGGAGTTTTTTAGAGGGATGGAGAAGAAGAGAGGGGTATTCATATTTATGGAGTGCCTACTGTATGCTCTGAACTTTTCCTGGTACATCTTATTTCATGTAATCCCCACAACATGACAGAAAGGCAGATAGCTAAAAAGTACAGTGTAAGAATTTGAACTCACATCTATCTAACTTCAAAATCTTCATTTCATCAAACAAAGATAGAAAATTCACATGGCAGTGAACAGGGATATATGGAAGCAGAAACTAAGGAGACAAATCTGAGGCTGCAGTGTGAAAGCTATATCATAATGTGCTGGATTGGAAAGGCTAGCTCTGGACAAGGCAGTCTTCCAGCTGCCTGAGGCATCCTCCTAAGAGGAGTATCTGTGATCTTTGAAAGACAGAACATACTCTTGTGATGAAAGAGAATTCTCTCCTTTTCAGGAAATGCCCAGAGCCTTGTGCAGTTATAGCCAGCAATAAGAGAATTGGTGTGGTAGTTAAAGGAATGTTTTACAAGCAAAATGCAGGAATCCAGAGTTAAAAACATCTAATATGTTCATATGAAGCCCCAAAAAGAGAGGAGGAGAAAAAGACCCAGGGAAATGGTACCCACCTCTGTTTTATTCCACCACTGCTGCTATTGATGGCCTCCTGCAGATTCTCCCTCTGTCGTTCCTTCAACAGAGGGTCTCAGTTGCCCACCAAGCACAAACAGGTTGTTGCCCTGAAACCACAAGCATGGCCATCCCAGAAACCTCCTTTCTTCCATTCTGCTTGCGTCTCATGCTCTCTTCCCTACTGGCACTCAGGTAGCAGAAAGGCTGTTGGCCTGGCCCTGCTCCTGGTCAGTGTGTTGGTTAGGTCCTCCAGGAAGCAGATGCCAAGACAGAGTTGGAAGCGCTAGCTCTTTAGCGCAGGTAATGATGCTCAGTTGCTTAGTTATGTCCGACTCTTTGAGACTGCCAGGTTCTTCTGTCCATGGGATTTTTCCCACGAGAATACTGGAGTGGGTCACCATTTCCCCCTCCAGGAGATCTTCCTGACTCAAGGATCAAATGGCATCTCCTGTTCTCCTGTGTCTCCTACATGGTAGGTGGATTCCTTATCATTAGTGCTTGTCAAAGAAGAAAGGGAGAAGGAGTAGGCAAGAAGATCCTTCAGACCATGATCCAGGTCTGATACTTGGGAAAAGGAGATATAGATGGAAGGAGGATTAGGTAGAAAAAGCCTCAGACTGTGGGGAAATCCTGAGGCAGTCTCAGTGTGCAAAGTGGGGATTTCAATGCAATATAGGAATCCTGAAATTCAGTATACCACTTTAGTGGCAGTCTGGAGGCTGCCAGAGAAGAATGTGGCCTCAGTTCAAAGACTACTGCTGCTGCTGCTGCTGCTAAGTCGCTTCAATCATGTTTGACTCTGTGCGACCCCATAGACGGCAGCCCACCAGGCTCCCCCGTCCCTGGGATTCTCCAGGCAAGAACACTAGAGTGGGTTGCCATTTCTTTCTCCAATGCGTGAAACTGGAAAGTGAAAGGGAAGTCGCTCAGTCGTGTCCAACTCTTCACGACCCCATGGACTGCAGCCCACCAGGGTCCTCCTTCCATGGGGTTTTCCAGGCAAGAGTACTGGAGTGGGGTGCCATTGCCTTCTCCATCAAACACTAGTGGATCCCCAAAGGCACTGTGACTGGAGACTGTTAGCTAACGGTACTCCTTGGAACTCACTGGCAAATTTGTTCCTGAAGCCAGGTCTGAGCATCACATCTCCATGCATGCTCAGAAGATTTGCTACCTCTATTTTTCTAGACAGTGAAGGGCAGTTCTCATTTGCTGGGTGTCGATGGGAAGAAGAGCAGGGCTTCGGTCTAGGTCTCTGTCTTCTGCTCAGGTTTTCCCCTGAAGGCCTGATGCTGCACTTCCCCTGAGAGGGCACCGAAGCCTCTTGTCCACTTTATTACTTAGGATTCTTCTGGTGGAAAGTGATCTAATTTAGTTCATCTTAATCAGGAAAATAATTTTTGTCTCATGTAACTGAACAAAGGAAAGGGTAAAGATCAATGAGTGCTTAGGACTTGAGCCACTGGGGTCCATCCAATTCATTCTTCTTTCTCCTTCTTGCTCCATTGTGGCTTCAGTTTCTCAAACTACACATTCACTCCCACCTCGATTGAAACTTGAACCAAAGTTGCATCCAAGAAGAAATAACTCTTCTTCTCCATTTCAAAAATCCTGGGGAAGAATCTAGCTGGTCTGGTTTTGGGTATAAGCCTATCACTTCATATTCATTCAAACAAATGTTAATTGGTTATTTGCAGGTGTTAGGCACTGTTCTAATTTCTTAGAATGCTGGAGCTAACAGATCTAATTAGTTTCTTCTTTCGTAAAACTTTGTTTGCAAGGAGAAACAAGTAAATGAATAAAGAAACAGGATAATTTTAAGTAGTAATAAATACCATAAGCACAATAAAATAAAATAATAAAAGAGTGAGAGACTCTGTGGGTGGGGTTACACTAGATGGGTGGTCAGAGAGGGTTATCTCTGAGGTGACATTCCAGGTGAGACTGACTGAAGTGAAGTCTCTTCATTTGAGCCCTGAAAATATCTGGAGCAGAAATGACTGGGCAGAGTAAACCTAAATTGGGAACAAGGCTGTTCTATCAAAGGCCAATGTGGCTGGAAATTAGGTAACATGGGCAAGAGCGGAGGAGATGAGGTCAGAGAGGGGAGAAAGGGCCAAATCCCACAGGGCCTTGCGTGCAGTGGTGGAGTTTGGGTTTACTTTAAATGCAATAAGAAGACAAATGAGGAATTTTCATCAAGTGTTTTAAAAATCACTGTGGCTACTTGTCAAGAAAGACCCTGATTCTGGGAAAGACTGAAGGCAAAAGAAGAAGGGGGCAGCAGAGGATGTGATGGTTAGATAGCATCACTGACTCAATGGACATGAATTTGAGCAAACTCTGGGAGATAGTGGAGGACAGATGAGCTGCTGCAGTCAGTGGGGTCAGAAAAAGTCAGACACAACTTAGTGACTGAACAACAACAACAACTTGTGAAGAAATAGACGAGCAAAGAGATGAGTCAGGAGGTATGGCACTGACCCAGGACAGCGATGACGTGGATCAAGGTAGACGTAAGGAGGTGGAAAGATGGCAAATAAGTACATAATAGGAAAAGAAACTTTGTATCCTATTACAAGTTAATCACTAAAGGGACGTTGCCTATAAACTAATACATAGGCCCATCTCTGGGAACCCTGCCACCGGAGTACTGAGTGTTAAGCTAAAATATCTTTGTTCAGCTACAGGAAACATCCTGACCAGCCCAACTGTGAATGGCTGTAGGACAAGAGAAGTGAACACAGCCCCTTCAGAATCTGGCTGGGACCACGACTTTACCTGTTCTCCTTTTAGTATAAAAGAAGCCTGAGTCCTAACTTGGGTAAGACAGTTCTTTGGAACCCTAGTCCATCATCTTCTCTGTTTGCTGGTTTTCCAAATAAAGTCACTATTCCTTGTCCCAGCAACTCATCCCTCAATTTATTGGGGGATGTAGCCAGCAGCATGAGCTTGGACTTCATAACAATATGATGGGGATATCAAGAAATACTCCTAGGTTAGGCTTGAGAAATTGGATGAATATTTTTGCTATTATTGAGGCCACATATGAGAATGCTTTGGGCCATGAGTTGCTGAAGAACCATTTCAATTTTTGTAACGAGTAGTACAGAGGTAGAACATTTTGTTGTTGGTTAATTTAGGGCTCAAGGATGTCATCAAGAGTCTAAGTTATTTCTTTCCCTTTTTATCTCCTCTAGATTAGCTCTATTCATGGTCTCAATATGGTTGCTATTATTGTAGGTATAGCTGCTTTGTCTATACATATTGCTATAATGTAATGCAGTTGGAAACAGCCAGATGCAGAAAAAGAATGGGTATTTCATTTGCATGACTCAATCTGTAAAGAAAACGTTCACCTCACATTCTACTGACTTAAGTAACATCACAACACCACACTTAAATGAGTCACTGGTACTGTGTAGGACCACTGTGGTGACACAGACTGGCGCTCAGCCTACTTAACGGTCCAACTCTCACATCTGTACATGAGTACTGGAAAAACCATAGCTTTGACTATTATATAAAATATATACATTTAATACACATTATTTTTTGTCTTCCAACCTTTCTAACCTTGGAAAGTAGTCACTTACTTACCAGAGCTCCAACAAGGCCCATTGGAAGGTGGTTAAACTCACACAATTAGGTGAAAGCACTTTCTAAGGGAAATATATGACATTTTCTGAATGCTTTCTAATGTCAGACTCTGTGACAAGGCATCACATCACACAACAATAACCCTAAAAGTGTTTATTCATAATCTTGGGAGTTCCCTTGGTGAAATCTGATACTGGCCCCCTACACAGAGGGCAAGGAGAGAAGAGGAAAGAGGCTCCCAGTTAAGACTGGTAAATGGCAGGTTTAATCACCAAAGGAACTCACGTGAGAGGCTTGTCTTTTTTGGCTGCAAGAGTAGCAGATCTCTGTGACAACTCACTAGACTCTTAAAAGTTTACATGTTGACCTTAGTAGGATTCACTTCTGTATTCAGTATAGATGATCTCAGTAACACATTACTTTCTCAAGGCTACATCCTTGAAGATGACTCCCACTATGGAAATAATGGGCACAACCTATATTCCAAGGACAGGGGAGCAGGGGAGGAGACTCTGACTGTTCAGGTCCAGCTTGCGGATCAACCAGAGGTCGTGTCCACTTGATGACCTCCTTCAACAGAAAGGTAGCTGTTATCTCCAATGTACAGAGGAAGAAAGCAGAGTTTGGATGTTAAAAGGTATTCTCAGGATACAGGATAAGGGTCAGGTTAAATCCAGGATTTCCTGAATATTAAATTTATATTTTTAACCATTTGCCATATCTTTGCTAAAAGGTATGTGTGATGGACTTCCCTGGTGGTACAGTGGAAGAGAATCTGCTTATGAAATCAGGGGATAAGGGTTCAAACAGTGGTCCAGGAAGACTTCACAGCATAGAGCAACTAAGCTCTGCATCACAATTACTGAAGCCCATGTGCCTAGAGCCTGTGCTCCATGAGAGATACCACCTCAATGAGAAGTCTGGGCACCATAGCTAGAGAGTATTCCCCACCACTCTCTGCAACTGCAGAAAGCCCACATGCACCAACCAAGATCCAGTGCAACCAAAAATAAAAAAATAATTAATTAATAATAAAATCAACACTGCCACAGATGTTCATACAAGGAGATAGCATATGGCCAGAGATGCTGGTGGTGATTAACGATGCTGACTGGGAACTGCTGGGTGAACTGGACTACCAGCTTCAGGACCAGAACAGCATCCTCTTCATCTCCATGCTGCAGTGTAGCTAAGGGCTCCTCTCTATGCCTGGGCCTCCTTGGAGTGGGCAGAACAGAACAGTCAGATATCCCCTGGGGCCCTACTTCCAGATCTCCCTGTCCCCCTTGGCGACTTTCTTCCCTACTCTGTCCCCTGGGCTCCCTCCAGGCAGGGAAAGAGGCCAGGTGCTAAAAATGATCCTTTCTCAGGCACCTGAGCAGGGGAAAGGGGGCAGGAGGGCAGGCACTTGAGCCTCAGCTGCTGGGAGAAGGAGTGGGGGAGAGTGCCCCTCAACGTGGTAGGAGTGGAGGGGTCTGAGCAGCCAGGTGACCCAGCTACTGTCCCTCTTTGTGTCCCACTGAGTGACTGACGAGACACTGCAATTCCTGGGTGGAGGTGCCTTCCTGGGAAAGATGAATGAACCTCAATAGCTGATGGCAGGCCCCTCCCCTCTCAAACACTGGAGGAGTCTCCACCTCAGTTTCTCCATCTGGACAGCAGAGGGCTCTGCTTGTCCCCCACTGATATCATTATGGAACCCAAGCTGGGGTCCCCTATTCAGTGCTGACCACCCCCTATGCACACACACAGCAACTGCTCCTCCAACCACACCCCTCCTTCTGCTCCCCCATTCACAGCCCTTGACCCTGGCCACCCTCTCCTGTGGTGACACAGGCCACCAGATGGGCTCCTGAGACCATACAGCTCATTCCACTGAGGGTGGAGAGCAGGAGGATGTGCTCTAGACCTTGGACTGGCAAATAGAGGCCTTGGGTAGGGGGTCAGTGTGCCTCAGGTTCCTCCCCAACAATTGAATTTTTATAATATCTGAAAATTGAGGGGGCTTCCCTGATGGCTCAGACAGTAAAGAATCCACCTGCAATGCAAGAGATGTGGGTTTGATCCCTGGGTTGGGAAGATCCTGTGGAGAAGGAAATGGCAACCCACTCCAGTAATCTTGACTGGATAATCCTTGGACAGAGGAGCCTGGTGGGCTACAGTCCATGGGACTGCAGAGTCAGACACAACTGAGCAACTGACACATAATAATAAAAACAGTATGCATGAGCCAGAAATTTAAAGTAGTGACAAATTTTTAAAATAATTTTACTTACATAGGCTTTTCACATGTGTTGTTAGACTTTATTTTATAGTTTTAAAATTACAACTTCCCTTTTAATATACTTGTAACTGCTTGGAATGTGTCTATATGAACTGTCTACTCTATACTTATGCCATAAAAATAACATAAGACACATAAAGTACCTAGAACAAGAAAGGCACTGAATCAACATATCCTTTAACTTTTTAAATCAGAAAGACCTATAGCAAAAATTGAAGGAAAAAAGCGTCTGTCTGTGGTACATCATTACCTGTTGTGAGAAATCATTTTTACAATTTCAATTAGCAAAAAATAATTTTGTTTTCTATCATGCATTTATTTAACCAATATTTATTGGACTATCAACCCTACTGAACACTTTGGTCGATGCTGGTGATATAAACTAAGCACATTCACTTTTGGGAAGCAGTTCAGAGTGAGGCAAGTGAGATCACATAAACTAATGACTATATTGTCTCTCTGTGTGCCTGTGTGTGTACACATCCACACACTCATCAGTCTTCACTTATTCTCTAAAAACTCATGGTCACTCTTCAGCAAATCTACCCTAGAACTTGGAGTTACCTTCTTCACAACACTGCAAGCCTTTCCCTGGGCTCAGCCACTTGCTTCTTATCTTCACATAGACCATTGTTCCCTCTGCTCTCAACATGAACTCACTTTTCTGAGCAATAAATAGGCTGTGTGGGAGTTGGACAGGAATAGAACAGGTGGTTTGGAGAAAGGATGCTTCTTGTGTTCTCAAATGGACCTTTATAAGATCAATCTGTTCTGGCTTTGGTGGTAGTGTTAAAGAACACTGCCCTTTGTAGAGCATGTTTGCTCCTTGTCCTGCTACTTGTCTTATTTGAGTTACCCATTTCCTACTGAGAGGCTGCAGTGAGGGGTTGCCAAACTTACTTCTTAATAGTTAAAATGTTTTACTTTTTGACAACATTGTATAATCTTCTCAATGTTTTCCCATTGCCACAGAGTTGAGAATGAATTTAAAGGCCCAGTATTCTAAATCGCTTGTCCATTCTCCAGCTCTCCAGAGAGCAATGTGGTATAGGGACTCAGGACATAGGTGTAGATTTGACTCCTATGCCACTGAAAGCACGCTGTGTGCCTGTAGGCAAGTTCATTGAGCTTGTGAAACCTTAGTTTCTTTACCTACAAAATGATGATGATGATGATGATAGTCCAGAATTTTGGAGGATCTGACTCAATAAATAACATAAATAATATGTATTATCATCTTAGACAGGGTTTACCAGGTGGCGGTAGTGGTAACGAATCCACCTGCCAATGCAGGAGATGCAAGAGATGGGGTTTAATCCCTGCATGGGGAATATCCCCTGGAGTAGGAAGTGGCAACCTCTCCAGTATTCTTGCCTGGAAAATTCCACAGACAGAGGAGCCTGGTGGCCTATAAGTTGATGGAGCTGCAAAGAGCTGGACATGACTGAGTGACTGAGCACATTGTCTTAGGCAATTAATCTTTCGACATTCGTAAATATTTGTTCAAATATTTGTTGAGCATCTTCTGTGTTTCTCACGAGTTTTAAGTACTGGGGATACAGCAGTGAGTTATAATAATAACAATGTAACAGAGAAAGCCTTGGTCTTCCTAGAGAGCTTTCCTACGAGTGGAAGAATCAGACAATACTCAGATAAATATAAATCTATGATATGACTTCAGATAGTAATAAAGATGAAGACATTAGGGAGGTCTCTTTGAACACTCAGCAGAGACTGAATAAAGTAAGGGCAGGAAACATGTGGCTTTCTGATAGCAGTGTGGAGCTTATGAGTAGCTGTAGAGGGGAGATGATCTAGAGAACAGAGGGAAATGTTTGATTCTCCCATTTTATGTTTTCTGCTTGTCGGGAGAGTGTGTAATTTCCTCAGTTCTGTCTTGCCACAGCAAAGATTTGAAATGGTGGACCAGTATTACAGCTTGGTTACAGCTCGAGGCATGAGGGTGGGCTGACCCCAAAGAAGAGGCCTCAATCCGTCCTAGCTTCCTCTTCTTATACATTTTGTCTCTGAGCCTGCCCTATGCAAATTGGGCTAACCAAGAAGAGGGTGTGTTTGTTTCACCTGAAGTTCTGAGAGGCTAACAGGTAGGAAGGCTAGAGGCCCCCAAATGGAGGAAATATGCTGCAAGTGTCAGACGTTTTTCTCTCTTTTAAGCAGCCGGAGGAAACAAACGACATGTCAGATTTTTTCCCTTCTGTATACAAAATTAAGAGGAAGTTTCTTTTAAAATTCTATGTTGCCATGATGACACCTGGTTCCACGTAAGCTTAACTTTTCTCAAACCTTGAGCTTACCAATGTGTTTTTCTTATGGAAATGTTTTTCTTAAGCTATGTTAATGAGCTATGTGTTTACCCTAGACTCTTTCTTCAAGTCACCTAAGACTCAGAACAGACTTGACAAACCAGTGTGTTTTACTCAACAAACCAGTATGTTTTACTCATGCAAATGTTCTAAGCTATGTTAATGAGACTATGTCTTTGCTTGGACACCTCTCTTCCTTCAATATTCATGTCATTTGTTTTACAGCCTGGAATGACTTACCTTGTGCCAATGTTATCTCAAAATGCATGTTGTGGATGAGGGACCTGGTGCCACTCTCTGAGTTTTGAGACATTTCCTTTCTCTAATTAGCAGCCTGCTAATAGGTTTATAACTTCCTGCTAAAGACTAGCATGGGGGCACTCTTTCTGCTCCCTTCTGATGTCTATGTCAGAAGCTTTCTCTATCTCTTTTATAGTTTAATCAAACTTTATTACACAAATGCTCTGAGCAATCAAGCCTTGTTACTGGCCCCAGATCGAATTCCTGTCCTCCGGAGGCCAGGAATCCCAGTGTTGTTCATGGCTCAGCAACAGCCTTTCAGTTCTCACTCCAGTCTGCAGATTTTCTTTTGTTCCACTTTCGTGGGCTTTTCCCTTTCTTTGTCTTTTAGACACCAACATTTTGGACTCCTTTTTCCTATTCTAACTACCTAACATGCTGCACTTTATTTCTTTGAGCACAACTGTGGTTTTAGATTGGAGATCACATGGGCTTGTTTTATATGGGTTGGAGAAGGGGGCGGTAGAGGATGAGATGGTTGGGTAGCATCACAGACCCAATAACATGAGTTTGAACAAACTCCAGGAGATAGTGAAGGCCAGGGAAGCCTGGCGTGCTGCAGCCCACGGGGTCACAAAGAGTCAAATACAATTTAGCAACTGAAAAACAACACTTATTGATGAGCTGATTTGGTTGAGTGACCATAGAAGAACAGGGGAAATTTGACATTGGCTCTCTGGGTGTTCCCTCATAGCTCAGTTGGTAAAGAATCTGCCTGCAATGCAGGAGGTCCCAGTTCGATTCCTGGGTCGGGAAGATTCCCTGGAGAAGGGATAGGCTACCTGTTCCAGTATCTTGGGCTTCCCTGGTGGCTCAGCTGGTAAAGAATCCACCTGCAATACAGGAGACCTGGGTTCAATCCCTGGGTTGGGAAGATCCCCTGGAGAAAGGAAAGGCTACCCACTCTAGTATTCTGGCCTGGAGAATTCCATTGCCTGTATAGTCTAAGGGATCGCAAAGAGTCGGACACAGTTGAGTGACTTTCACTTTCACTCTGGGTGTCAGTATAACTCTCACTCATTCAAGTGGGCTCCATAGTAGTTGGGAGTCCAGGATAAGAACTCATATAATAAGTCAGCTGAGCTATATGGTGGATGACAAATATCTCCATTTTTCTTGGTAATAGTTGACAAGACTAAATCATGTCTTAGAGGTGATAAAATGTACTGTGTAAAAATGACTTCCCACAATAGGTAGTGATGTATCACATGGTAGACACATCTTTCTTCCTTTTTTTTCTTACCACAGGTCTTTCTCATTTAAAAAGTTAAAGGAAATGTTAAGTGCCTTTCATGTTCTAGGTACTTTTTTATGTGCCTGATTGAATTATCACAATAATCTCTAGAGGTAGGATTTATATCCGTATTTTACAAATGATGAAAGAAGGCTCAGAGAGGTTAAATAATTTGTTCAAAATCACAGAGGTTCTTAGCAGCAGAACCAGCACTTGAAACCCAGATCACTATGATTCCAAAGTCTATGAATTTTTGCTCATAGACAATTGGCTTTCTTAGGCAGGGAGTTTCAGTCATATTAACCAGGAAGGCATTTTCCTACGAACTTTAAATAAACATCTCCCAAAGGAGGTTCCTCACATCTTCATATTGTGTTGTGGATTGAAGGAGAATTAAGTATGTGTGATAGGCAACTTTAAAAAAAAAATTAAGTTGATTTTGAGCAAAGTTCATGACACTGAAGAGAAGCGCTAATGCAATATGATTCTCCCATGACAAAGAAGCCTTCTTTTGAAAGACAGAGACTGGCTTTGACAAATCTTTCACAAATGTTTTCCCATCTTATCTACTTTGCATCCCTTGCTATTGAATGAGCAGCCACATAGAAGATCCTATTGAGGATATATTCCTTAAGAGGAACTATCATATTTTAGTTCAACCATTCAGTTCAGTTCAGTTGAGTCGCTCAGTCGTGTCCGACTCTTTGTGACCCCATGAACTGCAGCATGCTAGGCCTCCCTGTCAATCACCAACTCCCGGAGTTCACTCAAACTCACGTCCATCGAGTTGGTGATGCCATCCAGCCATCTCATCCTCTGTCATCCCCTTCTCCTCCTGCCCCCAATCCCTCCCAGCATCAGAGTCTTTTCCAATGAGTCAACACTTCACATGAGGTGGCCAAAGTACTGGAGTTTCAGCTTTAGCATCATTCCTTCCAAAGAAATCCCAGGGCTGATCTCCTTTAGAATGGACTGGTTGGATCTCCTTGCAGACCAAGGGACTCACAAGAGTCTTCTCCAACACCACAGTTCAAAAGCATCAATTCTTCAGTGCTCAGCTTTCTTCACAGTCCAACTCTCACATCCATACATGACTACTGGAAAAACCATAGCCTTGAATAGATGGACCTTTGTTGGCAAAGTAATGTCTCTGCTTTTCAATATGCTATCTAGTTTGGTCATAACTTTCTTTCCAAGGATTAAGCGTCTTTTAATTTCATGGCTGCAAGCACCATCTGCAGTGATTTTGGAGCCCCCCAAAATAAAGTCTGCCACTGTTTCCACTGTTTTCCCATCTATTTCCCATGAAGCGATGGGACTGGATGCCATGATTTTAGTTTTCTGAATGTTGAGCCTTAAGCCAACTTTTTCACTCTCCTCTTTCACTTTCATCAAGAGGCTTTTTAGTTCCTCTTCACTTTCTGCCATAAGGCTGGTGTCATCTGCACATCTGAGGTTATTGATATTTCTCCCGGCAATCTTGATTCCAGCTTGTGCTTCTTCCAGCCCAGTGTTTCTCATGATGTACTCTGCATAGAAGTTAAAGAAGCAGGGTGACAATCTACAGCCTTGATGTACTCCTTTTCCTATTTGGAACCAGTCTGTTGTTCCATGTCCAGTTCTAACTGTTGCTTCCTGACCTGCATACAGGTTTCTCAAGAGGCAGGTCAGGTGGTCTGGTATTCCCATCTCTTTCAGAGTTTTCCACAGTTTCTTGTGATCCACACAATCAAAGGCTTTGACATAGTCAATAAAGCAGAAATAGATGTTTTTCTGGAACTCTCTTGCTTTTTTCCATGATCCAGTGGATGTTGGCAATTTGATCTCTTGTTCCTCTGCCTTTTCTAAAACCAGCTTGAACATCTGGAAGTTCACAGTTCACGTATTGCTGAAGCCTGGCTTGGAGAATTTTGAGCATTACTTTACTAGTGTGTGAGATGAGTGCAATTGTGCAGTAGTTTGAGCATTCTTTGGCATTGCCTTTCTTTGGGATTGGCATGAAAACTGACCTTTTCCAGTCCTGTAGCCACTGCTGAGTTTTCCAAATTTGCTGGCATATTGAGTGCAGCACTTTCACAGCATCATCTTTCAGGATTTGAAATAGCTCCACTGGAACTCCATCACCTCCACTAGCTTTGTTCATAGTGATGCTTTCTAAGGCCCACTTGACTTCACATTTCAGGATGTCTGGCTCTAGGTGAGTGATCACACCATTGTGATTATCTGGGTCATAAAGCCCTTTTTTGTTCAGTTCTTCTGTGTATTCTTGCCACCTTTTCTTAATATCTTCTGCTTCTGTTAGGTCCATACCATATCTGTCCTTTATTGAGCCCATCTTTGCATGAAATGTTCCATTGGTATCTCTAATTTTCTTGAAGAGGTCTCTAGTCTTTCCCATTCTGTGTTTTCCTCTATTTCTTTGCATTGATCACTCAGGAAGGCTTTCTTATCTCTTCTTGCTATTCTTTGGAACTCTGCATTCAGATGCTTATATCTTTCCTTTTCTCCTTTGCTTTTCACCTCTCTTCTTTTCACAGCTATTTGTAAGGCCTCCCCAGACAACCATTTTGCTTTTTTGCATTTCTTTTCCATGGGGATGGTCTTGATCCCTGTCTCCTGTACAGTGTCACGAACCTCCATCCATAGTTCATCAGGCACTCTATCTATCAGACCTAGTCCCTTAAGTCTATTACACGCTTCCACTGTATAATCATAAGGGACTTGATTTAGGTCATACCTGAATGGTCTAGTGGTTTTCCCTACTTTCTTCAATTTCAGTCTGAATTTGGCAATAAGGAGTTCATGGTCTGAGCCACAGTCAGCTCCCAGTCTTATTTTTGCTGACTGTATAGAGTTTCTCCATGTTTGGCTGCAAATAATATAATCAATCTGATTTCAGTGTTGGCCATCTGGTGATGTCCATGTGTAGAGTCTTCTCTTGTGTTGTTGGAAGAAGGTGTTGGAACACTACATGACCAGTGTGTTCTCTTGGCAAAACTCTATTAGCCTTTGCCCTGCTTCATTCCCTACTCCAAGGCCAAATTTGCCTGTTACTCCAGGTACTTCTTGACTTCCTACTTTTGCATTCCAGTCCTCTATAATGAATAGGACATCTTTTTTTGTGTGTTAGTTGTAAAAGGTCTTGTAGGTCTTCATAGAACCGTTCAACTTCAGCTTCTTCAGCATTACTGGTTGGGGCATAGACTTGGATTACTGTGATATTGAATGGTTTGCCTTGGAAATGAACAGAGATCATTCTGTCGTTTTTGAGATTGCATCCAAGTACTGCATTTTGGACTCTTTTGTTGACCATGATGGCTATTCCATTTCTTCTAAGGGATTCCTGCCTGCAGTAGTAGATAATGGTCATCTGAGTTAAATTCACCAATTCCAGTCCATTTTAGTTCGCTAATTCCTAGAATGTCGATGTTCACTCTTGCCATCTCCTGTTTGACCACTTCCAATTTGCCTTGATTCATAGACCTGACATTCCAGGTTCCTATGCAATATTGTTCTTTATAGCATTGGACCTTGGTTCTATCACCAGTCACATCCACAACTGGTTATTGTTTTTGCTTTGGCTCCATCCCTTCATTCGTTCTAGAGTTATTTCTCCACTGATCTCCAGTAGCATATTGGGCCCCTATTGACCTGGGGAGTTCCTCTTTCAGTATCCTATCATTTTGCCTTTTCATACTGTTCATGGGGTTCTCAAGGCAAGAATACTGAAGTGGTTTGCTATTCCCTTTTCCAGTGGACCACATTCTGTCAGACCTCTCCTCCATGACCCACCCATCTTGGGTGGCTCCACAGGGCATGGCTTAGTTTCATTGAGTTAGACCAGGCTGTGGTCTGTGTGATTAGATTGACTAGTTTTCTGTGAGTATGGTTTCAGTGTGTCTGCCCCCTGATGCCCTCTCGCAACACCTACCATCTTACTTGTGTTTCTACTACCTTGGGCATGGGTATCTCTTCACGGCTGCTCCAGCAAAGCACAGACACTGCTCCTTACCTTGGACGAGGGATATCTCCTCATGGCCGCCCCTCCTGACCTTGAACGTGGAGTAGTTCCTCTCAGCCCTCTTGCACCCGTGCAGCCACTGCTCCTTGGACGTGGGGTTGCTCCTCTTCAACCATTAGCAGAATCTGAATTTGAGTATGCCAATTAAATACAAATATGTTTTAACCTCTCTTGTAATCCTATTAGGAATCTGAATTTGGAGGCCAGTGGGAAACTGAGCCAGACTTGCCTGTGAGTGTTGAGGAGTCTCCAGTGGAGCCTTGGGTCCACAGTTTGGCCTCAGGCCAAACAATAGGGAGGGGACACAGCCCTGCCCATCAACAGAAAACTGGATTTGAGATTTACTAAGTATGGCCCTGCCCATCAGAACAAGACCCAGTTTCCCCCAGAGTCAGCCTCTCCCATAAGGGAGCTTCTGCAAGCCTCTTATCCTCATTCATCACAAGGAAGACAGAATGAGAACAACAATTACAGAAAATTAACCAAACTGATCACATGGATCAGAGCCTTGTTTAACTCAATGAAGCTATGAGCCATGCTGCGTAGGGTCATCCAAGAAGGATGAGTCATGGTGGAGAGTTCTGACAAAACATGGTCCACTGGAGAAAGGAGTGGCAAACCACTTCAGCATTCCTGCCTTGAGAACCCCATGAACAGTATGAAAAAGAAGAAGATACGACACTGAAAGATGAACTCCCCAGATTGGTCAGTAAGTTCAGTCACTCAGTCATGTCCGACTCTTTGTGACCCCAGGAATCACAGCACGCCAGGCCTCCCTGTCCATCACCAACTCCTGGAGTTCACCCAGACTCATGTCCATCGAGTCAGTGATGCCATCCAGCCATCTCATTCTCTGTCGTCCCCTTCTCCTCCTGCCCCTAATCCCTCCCAGCATCAGAGTCTTTTCCAATGAATCAACTCTTCACATGAGGTGGCCAAAGTACTGGAGTTTCAGCTTTAGCATCATTCCTTCCAAAGAAATCCCAGAACTGATCTCCTTCAGAATGGACTGGTTGGATCTCCATGCAGTCCAAGGGACTCTCAAGAGTCTTCTCCAACACCATAGTTCAAAAGCATCAATTCTTCGGCGCTCAGCTTTCTTCACAGTCCAACTCTCACATCCATACATGACTACTGGAAAAAACCATAGCCATGACTAGATGGACCTTTGTTGGCAAAGTAATGTCTCTGCTTTTCAATATGCTATCTAGGTTGGTCATAACTTTTCTTCCAAGGAGTAAGCATCTTTTAATTTCATGGCTGCAAGCACCATCTGCAGTGATTTTGGAGCCCCGAAAAATAATGTCTGACACTGTTTCCACTGTTTCCCCATATATTTCCAGTGAAGTGATGGGACCAGATGCCATGATCTTAGTTTTCTGAATGTTGAGCCTTAAGCCAACTTTTTCACTCTCCTCTTTCACTTTCACCAAGAGGCTTTTTAGTTCCTCTTCACTTTCTGCCATAAAGGTGGTGTCATCTGCATATCTGAGGTTATTGATATTTCTTCTGGAAATCTTGATTCCAGCTTGTGCTTCTTCCAGCCCAGCATTTCTCATGATGCACTCTGCATATAAGTTAAATAAGCAGGGTGACAATATACAGCCTTGATGTACTCCTTTTCCTATTTGGAACCAGTCTGTTTTTCCATGTCCAGTTCTAACTGTTGCTTCCTGACCTGCATACAAATTTCTCAAGAGGCAGGTCAGGTGGTCTGGTATTTTCATCTCTTTCAGAATTTTCCACAGTTTCCCAAAATGCTACTAGAGAAGAGTGGAGAAATAACTACAGAAATAATGAAGAGATGGAGTTAAAGCAAAAACAATGCCCAGTTGTGGATGTCACTGCTGATGGAAGTAAAGTCTGATGCTATAAAAAACAATGTTGCATAAGAACCTGGAATGTTAGTTCCATGAATCAAGGTAAATTGGAGGTGGTCAAACAGGAGATGGCAAGAGTGAACATTGACATTTTAGGAATCAGTGAACTAAAATGGACTGGAACAGGCAAATTTAATTCAGATAACCATTATATCTAGTACTGTAGGCAAGAATCCCTTATAATCTTGGAGTAGCCCTTATAGTCAACAAAGGAGTCTGAAATGCAGTACTTGAGTGCAATCTCAAAAATGACAGAATGATCTCTGTTCGTTTCCAAGGCAAACCATTCTTATCATGGTAATCCAAGTCTGTGTCCCAACAATTAATGCTGAGATGCTGAAGTTGAATGGTTCTATGATGACTTACAAAACCTTCTAGAACTAATGCCAAAAAAGATTTCCCTTTCATCTCAGGGGACTGGAATGCAAAAGTAGGAAGCAGATACCTGGAGTAATAGGCAAGTTTGGCCTTGGAGTACAAAAAGAAGCAGGGAACAAGCTAACAGAATTTTGCCAAGAGAAAGTACTGTTCATAATAAACACTTTCTTCCAGAAACATAAGAGACAACACTACACATGGACATCACCAGATGATCAACACTGAAATCAGGTTGATTATATTCTTTTCAGCCAAAGATGGAGAAGCTGTATATAGTCAACAAAAACAAGACCAGGAGCTGACTGTGGCTCAGATCATGAACTCCTTCTTGCCAAATTCAGACTTAAATTGAAGAAAGTAGCAAAAACCACCAGACATTTAGGTATGACCTAAATCAAATCCCTTACCATTATACAGTGGAAGTGACAAATAGATTCAAGGGATTAGATCTGATAGAGTGCTTGGAAAACTATGGATGGACGTTTGTGACATTGTACAGGAGGCAGTGATCAAGACCATCCCCAAGAAAAAGAAATGCAAAAAGCAAAATGGTTGTCTGAGAAGGCCTTACAAATAGCTGAGAAAAGAAGAAGTTATAGGCAAAAGAGAAAAGGGAAGATATACCCATCTGAATGCAAAGTTCCAAAGAACAGCAAGGAGAGATAAGAAAGCCTTTCTCAGTGGTCAATGCAAAGAATTAGAGGAAAACAATAGAATGGGAAAGACTAGAGATCTCTTCAAGAAAATTAGAGATACCAGGGGAACATTTCATGCAAAGATGGGCACAATAAAGGACAGAAACTATATGGACCCAGAAGAAGAAATATTAAGAAGAGGTGGCAAGAATACACAGAAGAACTATACAAAAAAGATCTTAATGACCCAGATAACCATGAAAGTTTTATCACTCACCTAGAGCCAGATATCCTGGAATGCAAAGTCAAGTGGGCTTTAGGAATCATCACTAAGAACAAAGCTAGTGGAGCTGATGGAATTCCAGCTGAGTTATTTCAAGTCCTAAAAGATGATGCTGTGAAAGTGCTGGACTCAATATGCCATCAAATTTGGAAAACTCAGCAGTGGCCACAGGACTGGAAAAGGTCAGTTTTCATTCCAATATCAAACTTGCCAAAGAATGTTCAAACAGTCTCACACTTGTGCTCATCTCACATGCTAGCAGAGTAATGCTCAAAATTCTCCAAGCTAGAGAAGGCAACGGCAACCCACTCCAGTACTCTTGCCTGGAAAATCTCATGGGCAGAGGAGCCTGGTTGGCTGCCTTCCATGGGGTCTCGAAGAGTCGGACACGACTGAGTAACTTCACTTTCACTTTTCACTTTTCACTTTCATGCATTGGAGAAGGAAATGGCAACCTACTCCAGTGTTTTTGCCTGGAGAATCCCAGGGACGGGGGAGCCTTTTGGGCTGCCATCTATGGGGTCACACAGAGTCAGACACGACTGAAGCAAATTAGCAGCACCAGCAGCAGTAGATTTCAACAATATGTGAACTGAGAACTTCCAGATGTTCAAGCTGGACTTAGAAAAGGCAGAGGAATCAGAGATCAAATTTCCAACATCTGTTGGATGGTCAAAAAAAGCAATGAATTCCAGAAAAACACCTGCTTCTGGTTTACTGACTATGCCAAAACCTTGGACTGTGTGGATCACAATAAACTGTAGAAAATTCTCCAAGAGAGGGAATACTAGACAATGTAACCTGCCTACTAAGAAATCTGTATTCAGGTCAAGAAGCAACAATTAGAACCAGACATGGAACAATGGACTGGTTCCAAATTGGGAAAGGAATACATCAATACTGTATATTGTCACTCTGCTTATTTAACTTACATGCAGAGTACTTCATGCAAAATGCTGTGCTGGATGAAGCACAAGCTGGAATCAAGATTGCCGGGAGAAATATCAATAACCTCAGATATGCAGATGACACCACCCTTATGGCAGAAAGTGAAGAAGTACTAAAGAGCCTCTTGATGAAAGTGAAAGAGGAGAGTGAAAAAGTTGGCTTAAATCTCCACATTCAGAAAACTAAGATCATGGCATCCAGTCCCATCACTTCATGGGAAATAGATGGGGAAACAGTGTCAGACATTATTTTTCTGGGCTCCAAAATCACTGCAGATGGTGCTTGCAGCCATGAAATTAAAAGATGCTTACTCCTTGGAAGGAAAGTTATGACCAACCTAGATAGCATATTAAAAAGCAGAGGCATTACTTTGCCAACAAAGGTCCTTCTAGTCAAAGCTATGGTTTTTCCTGTAGTCATGTATGGATATGAGAATTGGATTATAAAGAAAGCTGAGCACCAAAGAATTGATGTTTTGAACTGTTATGTTGGAGAAGACTCTTGAGAGTCCCTTGGACTGCATGGAGATCCAACCAGTCCATTCTAAAGGAAATCAGTCTTTCAGGACTGATTTATTTATTTATTGAAAGGACTGATGCTGAAGCTGAAACTCCAATACTTTGGCCACCTGATACAAAGAAATGACTCATTGGAAAAGACCCTGATGCTGGGAAAGATTGGATATGGGAAGAGAAGGGGACAAGAGGATGAAATGATTGGATGGCATCACTGACTTGATGGACATGAGTTTGAGTAAACTCCAGGAAGGTGTGCTGTAGTCCATGGGGTCTCAAAGAATCAGACATGACTGAGAGACTGAACTGAACTGAGGTACATTCAAACCTCACTATTTGCACATTCTACATTTGTGAATATGCTTACTTGGTAACATTTATTTGTAAACCCATATCAATACTCATGTGGCTTTTGTGACTTCCCAGGCAATCCAGTGGTTAAGACTCCACACTTCCACTGCAGGAGCTGTGGATTCAATTCCTGGTCATGGAATTAAGATCCCACATGCCACCGATTGTGACAAAAAAAAAAAAAAAAAAGCATGGGGCTTTTGCCATCATTGGTGGACATGTGCAGAGTGATGGAAAATATGAATTTTTGGACATGCATATTCCCTGCTGATGTTGCACAAAGTCATGCTCTGCTTTTTTGTTTCAATTCTCATATTATAAACTGTCCTTTTCATAGTTTATTTTGTGCCATGTTTTCTTCATTTTATGCTTTTCTGTTGATGACTTCACTGTTTAAAATGACCCCCAAGTGCTGATGTGCTTGCTATCTAGGGTTCTGAAGCACAGAAGCCTTAAAGAGAAAATCTTTAAAAGATGTGCCTTAAAGAGAAAATACTGTATTAGAAAATTTCCCTTCATGCCGGGGTCCTGCCCTGGCTGATCCAGGGTATTCGAAGCGGGGACGGCGTCGGCGACCTATTTATTTAAATATTTTATCAAAGATAAAAAGAGTAATAGGATGAGGATAGCTCAGTAGGAAAATTCAGTGGAGAAAAGAGGCTGAGTAGCTTGGTTTACGCGAGAGACCAATAAAACTTCAAGACAAGAAGTTTGCACCACTTACGTAGGCCGCAGGCGTCCTTCCGTTCTCCCAAAGGAGAGGAGACACTGAGGCCTCCCCGGTCGGATCTTAGAAGCCCAGGCATAATTAGTAAGCATGGTGGGTTCCGCGCTCCAGATGGAGACTCAACTAGAGTGAGAGAGAGAGCGACATGGGGAGACCAGTATTTCGAGAAACTGATCCCAATTCTTTATTTTCCATGGTCTACTTTTATACACTGAGATGTTATGCAAAAGTCACGCGGGGTCAGCAGTCCTGACTTTTATCAAAGTCAGGTGCTTCATACAAATGTATACAGAGGTCTTAGGGGTGTTACATCATCTTCTGGCCAGGGGGGCCTGCTGACAATTTATGACCCTCTCCTTGTGACAACAGTCAGTCAATCAGGACACTTATTTCTCCAGGGCTGATTATTCTCAAAACAGACGCCACCCAAATAAAGTTACATTCCTATAGGGTGAGGGTGTAGTGGGTTTTAGTTAAGGAAAGAATTTACTTAGCCTAAGGTCTAACGTGATTAATATCAAAGGTTAATTCTATATATTCATTAATGTGTGTAAGGGCAGGGGATATGGAGACTTAGCAACAAACATTGGCTCAACAAATGAAAAACCCTTCACCAACACAATTTCTAATCAGCCCATTATACTAATAGTTTTCTAACTTCTCTAAAGAACCTGTTTTTAGAGGGTTTAAAGCATCTTGTGCCTCTCACGGTTGGGAGGCTGTGAGCAATCACATGTGGCCGGATGAGCCTGTCAGGCAGGCTAGAGAACCTTCAGAGGAGTTTGTAGGTTAAAACACTCTTATCACGCCCAGGAATTATTATTAACTGGAGCTCTAGATTAACTCCTTCTCCGAAAGAGGTGGTGGGGGACAGCCCCCCGTAAAGTCAGAGATGTAGGTAAGAGCACAAAGTAGTAAAGTAGGCAGGCTCTGGTTATGGGGGTAGACGCTCGAGGATTTCCAGGGGGACTCCTGAGGCTCGATCCCACCTTTGCGTATGTCGAGCCTCCTTCCTCATGAACTTTGCCATGGGCGGAGTACCTCACTCTGGCCCCCAACACCTTCAGGCATGAATTATAGTGTTGTTGGCCAAAAATTCAATGTTGATCAACAATTTTTACTAAATAAAGTGCCTTTACAGTATGGTACTGGTACAGAAAGAGAAGTATACACCAACGGAACAAGATAGAAAGCCTAGAAATAAACTCATACACCTATGGGCACCTTATCTTTGACAAAGGAGGCAAGAATATACAATGGAGAAAAGACTGCTTCTTCAGTAAGTGGTGTTGGGAAAACTGGACAGCAGTTTTTAAAAAATGAAATTGTAGCACTTCTTACATGTACACAAAAATGAACTCCAAATGGATTAAAGATCTAAATGTAAGGCAGAAACTATAAAAATCTTAGAGAAAAGCATAAGCAAAACACTCTTTGACATAAATTGTAGCAGTATCCTCTTTGACCCACCTCCTAGAGTACTGGAAATAGAAACAAAAACAAACAAATGGTACCTGATTAAACTTAAAAGCACAGCAAAGAAAACTACAAACAAGATGAAAGGGAGAAAATTATTGCAAATGAAGCAACTGACAAAGGATTAATCTCCAGGCAGCTCACGCAGCTCAGTATCAAAAAAACAACCCAATCAAATATCAATATATATATATATATTTATATATATATTTATATTTATATATATATATATATATATATATATAAACACAGCCCAGTAAAAAAAAAGCAGAAGACTTAAACAGACATTTCTCCAAAGAAGACATATAGATGGCCAACAAACACTTGAAAAAATGCTCAACATCACTAATTATTAGAGAAATACAAATGAAAACTACAATGAGGTATTACCTCATACTCATCAGAATGGCCATCATCAAAAAATTTACAGACAATAAATACTGGAGAGGATTTGGAGAAAAGGAAACTGCTTGAGCTGTTGAATGTAAATTGATACAGCCACTATGGAGAACTTAGTACGGAGACTCCTTAAAAAACTAGGACAAAGCTACCATATGACCCAGCAATCCCACTCCTGGGCACATAACCTGAGAAAACCATAATTCAAAAAGACACATGCATCCCAATGTTTATTGCAGCACTATTTACAGTAGCCAGGACATGGGAGCAACATAGTTGTCCACTGACAAATGAATG
This sequence comes from Bos taurus, assembly GCF_002263795.3. Classification (NCBI taxonomy): domain Eukaryota; kingdom Metazoa; phylum Chordata; class Mammalia; order Artiodactyla; family Bovidae; genus Bos; species Bos taurus. The sequence goes on from NC_037328.1 coordinate 137,327,078, forward strand.
GATAAAGATGTTGTGATACACATATACAATGGAGTATTACACAGTCATAAAAGGAATGCATTTGAATCAGTTGTAGTGAGGTAGATGAACCTAGAGTCTATTATTTAAGTCAGAAAGAGAAAACCAAATATCATATACTAACACATGTATATATATGGAATATAGAAAAATCATACTGATGAGCTTATTTGCAGGGCAAGAATAGAGACACAAACATATAGAGAACAGACTTATGAACACAGTGGGAGAAGGAGAGAGTGGGACAAATTGAGAGAGTAGCATTGACATATATACATTACCATGTGTGAAATAGCTAGTGGGAAGCTGCTATTTAACACAGGGAGCTCAGTTCAGTGCTCTGTGATGACCTAGAGGGGTGGGATGAAGGGGTAGGAAGGAGGCTCAAAAGGGAGGGAGATATGTATACTTACAGCCGATTCACTTTGCTGTACAGCAGAAACCAACACAACATTGTAAAGCGATTATCCTCCAATTAAAAATGAATTTAAGAAAATAATTTAAAAATATAAAAAAGTTAAAAATTAGGTGTCTTTAGTCAGAAACACATATGAAACAAGGCTCTGTGTTGCTCGGGTAACAAAGACGTTGTGATCATAGGCTCCTGGGAAACTAAGCCTAAGATTGTCTTAGAAGTAGTGGTTCAGGATTCACTAATGCAGTGTTTGTGCTGAGTGTATACAACATAGTTGCTGTGAAAAATGAAAATCAGCTGTTTTTAGAATATCACCCTAGTGGTGTGGCTTATAAATGTTTGAATCTAATTCTTTACTCTTCCTAGCTTTGCTGAACATTTAGAGAGACATCACTTTACCTTCTTGCTGGAGTGTGAGTTTCAAAGTACTTGCTGGATGGAATAGTCAAGTGTTGCACAAGCGAATTGTGCAATTGTGCATTCTGAAAAGGTAGTGTGTATGACTTCATCTTTTACAGTAAGTCCCATACATATCAAAAACATTCCATTCTGATAGCATGTTCATATGTTAAACAAAGGTTCACCTAGATACCCAAATAACACAATTGGCTATATAGTACTGTACTTTAATAGATTTATACTATTTTTCACACAAATAATACATAAAAAACAACCACAAAAATAAACATTTTAGTCTTATAGTAAAAGTGATAGTGTTAGTCGTTTGGTCCTGTCCTACTCTTTGCGACCCCTTGGATTGTAGCCTGCTAGACTCCTCTGTCTACAGGGTTTTCTAGGCAAGAATACTGGAGTGGGTTGCCATTTCCTTCTCCAGGGGATCTTCCCATAACTCAGGGATTTAAACCAGGTCTCCTGCATTGCAGGTGGACTATTTATCACCTGAACCAGTCTTAGAGTACACACCTTGAAAAGTACAATAGTGCAGTACAGCGGCTGGCATACAGGGGCTGGCATTGAGTGAATAGATAAGAAGAGTTACTGACTGGAGAAGCAAAAAGAGGTGAGAGATGGTAGAGCTCAAGGGTCCTTAGCAACAGGAGACAGAGGACAAGCTGCAATTTCACTCATGCCTGACATTGATGGCACAGGTTCTGGTTCCTTGCTGAGTTCAATTCTACCCACTTGAAAAATAATCCAGTGCTCTCTGGCTAGTAGCTCTTGTTTTCTCATCATACATGACACAGTAGCACTGGATTGCCTTCTGAACGGCTGGTGCACCCTTCGTGTACCATTCTATATTCAGGTCCTGTCCTCAAAAGCTAACAGTGCCTCCTCAAATACAGAAAATCCCCTTGCCACTTCCTGTGCCATGAATCTCTTTGATTTACTTGAACAGTTGCACCAAAGAACAGAGTTAGCCTATTAGTTAGCTAGCCTAAAAACTAGCTGGCATTAATTTTTCCTTCTTCTGATGTAACTTGAGTCTGGCATCCTTTTCCAGTACAGTCCTGTCTCATCAACATTAAAAACCTGATTGGGTAGATACATGTCTTCATCAATATTCTGGAAACATTTCAGGAAATTCCCAGGCAGCTACTGTAACTGCACTTGCTGCCTCACCATTTACTTTTCTCTAGCCTTGAACTGATGAAACCATCATCTGATTCTTCACCATGTTTCTTCTTTAAGTCTTCATAATGGCTTTTGGCTTTCTCTTGAAACAGACTTAAGCTGAAAGGGACACTGATGCTGATCCTGCATCCACACACTGAGAAGTTTCTTCATCTCCTCCATCACTTCTCCACACTTTTTCAATATTATTGTGTACATCACTGGCACAGCAAACTTCACACGTTCCATGATCTTGTCCTTATTCTTTAGAATCATGCTGATGGTTGGACAATTCATGTTATAAGAATGAGCAATGGCTACCATCTTTTTGCCTCACTCCACTCTTTCAATTTTTACTTTTTTTTCCATTGTTATCGCTTGGTGATTCTTAGCAGTACCAGCTACATCATTGCTGTTTTTTATGCTTGCTTCCTGATAGCTTGGGCTTGAAGTAAATATACTGTACTACTGTACTCTATACAATACTGTACCAGAAAGTACACAAAAGCACAAGCACTTGTAGAGGTAGAGGATCCATGCATATGACAAGGTAAGGCAGCCACGTGAACTAACTCATGTGATTGGACATGTGAACACACGTTTACATCTTTAAAGTTTGCAATTTGAATGTTTCTATGTAGCAGACTTACTGTATTCCCAAGGTAGCTAAATGTTTCCAGCTTATAGTTAACTGTATGCTATATACATATATGCATATAGTTATATACATATATATGTATACACACATATATATACATATAGTTAACTAAAGTCAGCTAAATGTTTCCAGCATATAGTTAATTGACTGGAGTCTTAACGGGAAACCCCCATGAACTGGTGATGGAACTGTGAAGAGAGGTAGAGACTCAGGTCCCTGGACAATGTTCCTTGCAAAATTTATAATTCCTTTAGCTGCAGAGTGGATGCCCTTAGTGGGACAAAGCCATGAGCAAGACAGACTGTAAATAATTCCCATTCCATAATCATAGCTATATAGTCAGATCCCTCTGTATCTGAGAATTCTGCATCCTTGGATTCAACCAACCATGAATTGAAAATACTCAGAAAAAAACTGAGAAAGTTTCAAAAAGCAAAACCTGAATTTACAACATCACAGCAACAATTTACATTATATTTACAATTTTTGCATAGTATTTGTATTGAATTCACAACTGTCTATGTAACATTTACATTGAATTAGGTATTGTTCACTCTTGCCTTGTTCTGTTTGTCCATTTCCAATTTACCTCTATTCATGGTTCTTATGCAATATTGTTCTTTACATCTGGCTTTACTTCCATCACCAGTCACACCCACAACTGGGCATTGTTTTTGCTTTGGTTCCATCTCTTCATTCTTTGTGGGGTTATTACAGTGTCATATTTTTTTCCTTTTCATACTGTCCATGGGGTTCTCAAGGCAAGAATACCTAAGTGGTTTGCCATCCCCTTCTCAAGTAGACCACATTTTGTCAGAACTTTCCACCATGACCCGTCTGTCTTGCGTTGCCCTACACTGTATGGCTCGTAGTTTCATTGAGTTAGACAAGGCTCTGATCCATGTCATCAGTTTGGTCAATTTTCTGTAATTGTGGTTTTCATTCTGTCTTCCCTCTGATGAATGAGGATAAGAGGCTTGTGGAAGCTCCCTGATGGGAGGGACTGGCTGTGGGGGAATCTGGGTCTCATTCTGTTGGGCAGGGCCATGCTCTGCTGCTGCTACTGCTAAGTCGCTTCAGTTGTGTCCGACTCTGTGTGACTCCATAGACGGCAGCCCACCAGGCTCCCCCGTCCCTGGGATTCTCCAGGCAAGAACACTGGAGTGGGTTGCCATTTCCTTCTCCAATGCATGAAAGTGAAAAGTCAAAGTGAAGTCGCTCAGTTGTGTCTGACTCCTAGCGACCCCATGGACTGCAGCCTACCGGGTTCCTCTGTCCATGGGATTTTCCAGGCAAGAGTACTGGAGTGGGGTGCCATTGCCTTCTCCCAGGGCCATGCTCAGTAAATCTTTAATCCAATTTTCTCTTGAAGGGTGGGGCTGTGTTTCCTCCCTGTTGTTTGGCCTGAGGCCAAACTATGGTAGGGGTAATGGTGGTAACAGTTGTATTCATCGCCCTGACCCTGCAGCAGGGTCGACCCTGTCGACCCATGCCTCTGCCAGAGATTACTGGACACTCAGGCAAGTCTGGATCAGTCTCTTGTGGGGTTGCTGCTCCTTTCTCCTGGGTCTTGGTGTGCACAAGGTTTTGCTTGTGCCCTCCAAGAGTTTGTTTCCCCAGACCTGTGGAAATTCTGTAATCAAATCCCACTGGCCTCCAAAGTCAAATTCCTGGGGGGTTCTCAGTCCCTTTGCTGGATCCCCAGGTTGAGAAATCTGTTGCGGATCCTAGTACTGTAATAACAGTGTGAGAACTTCTTTGGTATAATTGTTCTCAAGTTTGTGGGTCATCTTCTCAGTGGCTCGATGGTGGGGCTAATGGGGACCTCCTTCAAGAGGGCTTATGCCACAAGCTGCACCTCCCAGGTCTGCTGCAATCAGAGCCCCCATCCCCACGGCAGGCCACTGCTGACTTGTGCCTCCACATTAGACACTCAAACACTCAAAGGCAGGTCTGGCTCAGTCTCTTGTGGGATCTCTGGGTCCTGGTGTGCATAAGGTTTTGTTTGGGCCCTCCAAGCATCTCTGGTGGGTTGGGGTTTGACTCTAAATGTGATTTCACCTCTCCTACCATCTTGTTGGAGCTTCTCCTTTGCCCTCATTGTCAACGAAAGAGTATGAAATGCAGTACTTGGGCTCAATCTCAAAAATGACAAATGATCTCTGTTCGTTTCCAAGTCAGACCATACAATACCACAAGCCTATGCCCCAATCACTAATGTCGAAGAAGCTGAAGTCGAATGGTTCTATGATGACCTGTAAGACCTTCCAGAACTAACACCAATCATAGGGGACTGGAATGCAAAAGTAGGAAGGAAAGAGATACCTGGAGTAACAGGCAAGTTTGGCCCTGGAGTACAAAATAAAGCAGGGCAAAGGCTAACAGAGTTTTCCAAGAGAACACACTGGTCATAGAATGCAGCCTCTTTCAACAACACAAGAGATGACTCTACACATGGACATCATCAGATGATCAATATTGATCTCAGATTGATTATTTTCTTTGCAGCTAAAGATGGATAAGCTCTATACAGTCAGCAAAAACAAGACCAGGAGCTGACTGTGGCTCAGATCATGAACTGTTTATTGCCAAATTCAGACTTAAATAGAAGAAAGTAGGGAAAATCACTCAGGTATGACTTAAATCAAATCCCTTATGATTATACAGTGGGAGTGACAAATAGATTCAAGGGATTAGATCTGATAGAGTGCTTGGAGAACTATGGATGGAGATTTGTGACATTGTACAGGAGGGAGTGATCAAGACCATCCCCAAGAAAAAGAAATTCAAAAAAGCAAAATGGTTGTCTGAGGAGGCTTTACAAATAGCTGAGAAAAGAAGAGAAGCTAAAGGCAAAGGAGAAAAGGAAAGATATACCCATCTGAATGCAGAGTTCCAAAGAACAGCAAGGAGAGATAAGAAAGCCTTCCTCAGTGGTCAATGCAAGAATTAGAGGAAAACAATAGAATGGGAAAGACTAGAGATCTCTTCAAGAAAATTAGAGATACCAGGGGAACATTTCATGCAAAGATGGGCACAATAAAGGACAGAAACAGTATGGATCTAACAGAAGCAGAAGATGAAGAGGTGGCAAGAATACACAGAAGAACTATACAAAAAAAGATCTTAATGACCCAGATAACCATGAAGTTTTTATCACTCACCTAGAGCCAGATATCCTGGAGTACAAAGTCAAGAGGGCTTTAGGAAGCATCACTAAGAACAAAACTAGTGGAGCTGATAGGAATGCCAGCTGAGCTGTTTCAAGTACTAAAAGATGATGCTGTGAAAGTGCTGCACTCAATAGGCCAACAAATTTGGAAAACTCAGCAGTGGCCACAGGACTGGAAAAGGTCAGTTTTCATTCCAATCTCAAAGAAAGGCAGTGCCAAAGAATGTTCAAACTACTGCACAATTGCAGTCATCTCACACGCTAGAAAAGTAATACTCAAAATTCTCCAAGCTAGGCTTCAACAGTATGTGAACTGAGAACTTCCAGATGTTCAAGCTGGACTTCGAAAAGGCAGAGGAACAAGAGCTCAAATTGCCAATATCTGTTAGATTATAGAAAGGGCAAGAAAGTTCCAGAAAAACATCTGCCTTTGCTTTATTGACTATGCCAAAGTCTTTGTGTGGATCACAACAAACTGGAAAATACTTAATAAGATGGGACTATCAGACCACTTTACCTGCCTCCTGAGAAATCTGTATGGAGGTTAAGCAACAGTTAGAACCAGACATGAACTAGTTTCAAATTAGGAAAGGAATATGTCAAGGCTGTATATCGTCAACATGCTTACTTATTGCAGAGAGAAATATCAATAACTTAAGATATATAGATGACACCACCCTGATGGCAGAAAGTGAAGAGGGACTGAAGAGCCCCTTGATGAAAGTAAAAGGGGAAAGTGAAAAAGTAGGCTTAAAACTCATGTTCAAAAACTGAAGATCATGGTATCCAGTCCCACCACTTCATGGCAAATAGATGGGGAAACAATGGAAACAGTGACAGACTTTATTTTCTTGGGCTCCAAAATCATTGCAGATGGTGAGTGCAGCCATGAAATTAAAAGACACTTGCTCCTTGAAAGAAAAGGTATGACCAACCTAGACAGCATATGAAAAAGCAGAGGAATTACTTTGCTGGCGAAGGTCCATTGAGTCAAAGCTATGGTTTTTCCAGTAGTCAAGTATGGACATGAGAGTTGGACTATAAAGAAAGCTGAGCGCTGAAGAATCGATGCTTTTGAACTGTGGTGTTGGATAAGACTCTTGAGAGTCCCTTGGACTGCAAGGAGATCAACCAGTCCATTCTAAAGGAGACCAGTCCTGGGTGTTCTTTGGAAGGACTGATGCTGAAGCTGAAACTCCAGTACTTTGGCCACCTCATGTGAAGAACTGACTCACCTGAAAAGACCCTGATTCTGGGAAAGATTGAAAGCAGGAGGAGAAGGGGATGACAGGGTTGGATGACATCACCAACTTGATAGACATGAGTTTGAGCAAGCTCCAGGAGTTGGTGATGGACAGGGAAACCTGGCGTCCATGAGGTCACAAAGAGTGGGACGTGACTATGCTACTGAAAATAGCTGAGAGTTGAAAAAGTATTTGGAAGGATGCAGGTAGGTTATAGGCAAATAGTAGGGCTTTTTTTGTCTGTAGTGTTGATGGAGGGTGTCCTGGGACTAATCTCCTTCAAGTACTATGTGAACTGTTGAACAAGATGACTATTCGAACTGTTGTACAAGATGACTATTTGAACTGTTGTGGGAGAATTTGTGGGAAAACAGAGGAGGAAATGTCTGATTCCTTCCAGGAGATTACAATAGAGGAGAAACTTGAGCTAATTTTTATGTAGGGAGAGAAGTTCTTTAGTCTAGCAAGAGGGTGAGGTTAACTGGGGGCCTGGGATTAGAGAAAATTCCAGCCAGAAGAGCAGAATTAGCAGAGGCAGGAGTGTGTCAAAAATGTGTGTATAGAGGGAGTAGGTGTGTAGGAGTTTTGGCAGATAAGGAGGGAACAGTAAATTGGGGATGAGGAGGGGTAGTGATTAGACCCCATGATCAGGGTTTTGGACTTTCCACTGTAGGTATAGAAAAGCAGATCTGAGTTTAGAAAAGATCATTCTGGCATCAGTGGGCAAGGTAGATGGGAGGAGGGAGACTTTGTGCTGCCATTAGTGCTGGTGATTAATATCCAGCTCCCCCTCCCTCTCCTGAGAGATCTCAGTGCTCTGGGGACTCCACAAGGATTCCTACCTGTGGTCCGTTTCTCTAAATTTTTACCTTTTCAGACTTGAATGGGCATACAAATCTCATTGAATTGCAAATTCTGATTCAGTAGTTCTGAATCAGAATCTGAGTAGTTCTGAATCTGAGTGGGATCCAAGCTTCTGCCACTGCCAGTCCATAGACACACTTTGAGGAGAAAAACTCCAACTTGCTTGCACATGGGAACAACCTGGATTTATAAAAGCAAAAACTGATGTCTGGTGCCACCTATGAGATTCTGACTAAATATATGTAATCTCTTCCCTGGTGGCTCAGAGGTTAAAGCCTCTGTCTGCAATGCAGGAGACCCGGGTTCGATCCCTGGATCGGGAAGATCCCCTGGAGAAGGAAATGGCAACCCACTCCAATACTCTTGGCCTGGAGAATCCCATGGAGGGAGGAGCCTGGTAGGCTGCAGTCCATGGGGTCGCAAAGACTCAGATACAACTGAGCGACTTCACTTCACTTCATGTAAGGTGTGGCATGGGCAATGAGAATTTTAAATGTGTCCCAGTTGAAGGTTCAGGTGTTTTTGTTTGTTTGGTTGTTTTACTTTTAATATTTTACCAGAGGATACTGGAATCTGGAACCACCAGCCACGCAGGCAGGATGGATAGTGAATGGGGATTCAGTGTCCTGGGAGAGAAGGAGTAATTACTTCACCCTGGATTTGTGCTAGCTGCTGGAAGCTGGAGTGGGCAGAAATGGAATGGGACTTCCCTGATCATTGTGTTCCTGAAACTGTGGCCCCTGGGAGGGTGGGGAAATCCTAGGGATCCCTAATAATTGCCTGGTAGTGGTGGTTTAACCTGTCAGCTAAATCATTACATAAGAGCAAGGGGGGAAACTATTTTCCTAGCTTCTTGGGTTTTCCTTTTAGCTCTTCTCTCCCTGTCTCCATAGTGAGTGATAGATATTGACTTTAAACTTCTTGCTTAAGAGCTGTACCAGCTGTCTACTCCCATGCTTTTCTGTATTGCAACAAGCTTTGTTACTTCATACGTGTTATTTCTTTCCCATGCCTTAACATGGACCCCCAGTACAGTATTGCACAGAACTAATGAAAGTGATTGATCACCCTTGAGTTGTTCCTAACTTTATAAGAAATGATTTTAATGTGTTACACATTCGTTCTTATTTCTGGAGGGAAGGCAGTTACTCTTTAATAGTTAAAAAAATCTCCTTCTATTTTTGATAGAGTTAGAAATTTTTCTTCTTTTCTAGAAAACAGGAATATTACTGATGTTCATCAAAATTTCTTTTTATTTTTTGAGATGCTGGTACACTTTTCTCATTATGTTTATTAAGGTGAAGAATTACATTAAAGGATTATCTAATGTTAAACTATCCTTGCATTCCTGGGAAAAATCCATTTTGTTTGTGTTATCTTTTATTTACTAGTTTTACAAAAATAGCATTTGTAAATAGCAATGGATGAGGTTGTCCTGTAGTTTTTCTTATTCATACTCTGTAAATTTGGACATCAAGGTTTTGCTAATCTCATTAAATGACTTTATCTTTACCTACTCCTTGAAAGAATTTATGTAAGACTGGAAATATTTCTTACTTGAATATTTGATAAGCTTGATGGTTAAGCTATTGGAGCCTGGGTTTTTTGTTTTGCTTTTGTTTATGGTAGATTTAAAAATTTTTAATTATAGGATAGTTGCTTTACAATATTGTGTTGGTTTCTGCCATACAACAACATGAATCACTCATATGTATACATGTGTCTGGGCTTCCTAGGTACTCAGCTGGTAAAGAATCCACCTGTAATGAAGGAGACCCTGGTTCAATTTCTGGGTTGGGAAGATCCCCTGGAGAAGGGATAGGCCACCCACTCCAGTATTCTTGGGCTTCCCTGGTGCTCAGGCAGTAAAGAATCTGCCTGCAATGTGGGAGACCTGGGTTCAATCCCTGGGTTTGGAAGATCTTCTGGAGGAGGACAGGACAATCCACTCCAGTATTCTTGCCTGGAGAATCCGCATGGACAAAGGACCCTGGTGGGCCCCAGCCCATGGGTTCCAAAGAGTCGGATACAACTGAGAGACCAAGCACAACACATACATGTGTCCTCTGCTTCTTGAGCCTGCCCTTCCCAACCTGATCCTATCCCTCTAGGTTGTCAATAGCACCAGACTGGGTTCCCTAATGCCCTAAATTCTATACTGTTGTGGTTGTTCACTGGTTTCAGCAGTGTACATTCTCCAACTATAGCTGATATCAAGCTGTCAATAGTGTCAACTTAAAAAAAAAATGCACAACATGAGAATTTCAAGTTAAGTTTTATTTGGGGCAAAATGAGGACTGCAGCTCAGGAGACAGCACCTCTGATAGTTCTGAGAAACTGCTCCAAAGAGGTAGGGGGAAAGTCAGTATATTATACGTGATTTTAGTGAAGGGGGAAATACATGCAGTCAAGCACATGTTTTTCCAAAAGGCTTTTATGAGTCTCATGAAGATTTTGCTAGTCACAAGGAATAGTTATCACTTTGAAGGATTTTAGTCCTTTTCTAGAGAATTGGGCTCATAAAATTGGCTCTTGAAAATGTTTAACTATCTGAAGACTTGTTTTGCCAGGTGCCCCTTCCTCCCACCAAGCACAGAGTGCCTCATTTCTGCTCTCTACACTGAGCTCCTTTCAGGGGTTGTTGGAAGTCAGTAGCTACATCTACTCATGATTTAATCCTTGTAGAGATAGATAGCAGGTGCCAATGGCAAGTGCCAATTTGTAATTGACAACAGTTAACAATCACCTTACAAAACTCCTTAATACTTAATACTTAATACTTAATACTTAATAATTGGTGAGTTGACTCCAGGCCACTCATATAGGGTTACATCTTCTGGGAGTTTTCATTGGAATTGCATTTTTTTTTTCTATAAATTTGTCCATTTAATCTATTTTAAAATTTATTGACATAAAAGTGTTCATAATATTCTCATGGTGTCTTTTAAATCTCTACATCACATTTAACTCTGTTTTTTTTTTTTTTTCATTCTTATTATTATGTTGGGAGGGTTTTTTTCCTTGATCAATTGTGTTAATAGTTTGTCAGCTTTTGTCTTTAGTATATACTTTTTGTATTGGAATGTTTTGTATTGGATTATTTCTACTTTATTTTTTCTTTCATATACTTAAAAAGATCTTTTTTGCAAAATTATTAAATTATTTCTTCCTTTTTCATTTATTGGCTGTGCTGGGTCTTCAGTGCTGTGTAGGCTTTTCTCTAGTTGCCATGAGTAGGAGCTACTCTCTAGTTGCAGTGCTTGGGTTTCTCATTTTGGTGGCTTCTCTTGTAGCTGAGAAAGGACTCTAGGGCATGTGGGCTTCAATAGTTGCAGTGTGAGAGCTCAGTAGCTGCAACTTGCAGGCTCTAGAGCCTGGCTCTATACTCGTGGCACATGGGCTTAGTTGCCCCACGGGGATCTACCCAGCCCAGGGATTGAACTTATGTCTTCTGCATTGGCAGGAGGATTCTTTGCCATTGAGCCACCAGGGAAGCCCTGACCTCCCATCTACTTTCTTTGGGCTTATTGGGTTATTTGGGTTTTGTTGGATGCTCTATTAGCCAGAGTACTAAGAGGAAATAGAAGGCATACTCAAAGAAAGGATAGCTGAAGAGAGTTCAATGAAGAGAATATACAGATATGACAGGGTTAAGGAAAACAACAAGAGAGGAAGCAGTCAAAATTCATGGCAGTAAGAACTCAGTATTACTCCTCAGCCTGAAATTATGAGGGGAAGGGGCTGTGCTTTCAGACTCTCTGATGAAACTTGTAGCCTTGGGAGAGGTGCTGCCCAAGGAGAGCTATGGCCTTAGGCAGAACAATGTAGCCTCTGTCAAAACTAGTTAAAAGGGAGCAGGGAATAAGTAACTTATCACTCTCTGGGTAAACTCAACTAGAAGTCAGCTGAAACATAGCTGGGATGATGTAGTCCTCAGGACGAGGCCCTTGGAAGCACAGAGTAAGAAAAAGTCAACCAATGGATCTAGAGGGCATACAGAAAGTAATCAGCAGAGATATAACTCATTTAAGTCCCTCTGCACCCTCACCAATTTGTGTATTTAAGGGTATATAGTTTCCTCTAAGTCCTATTTGAGCTGCCTCTCATAAATTATAAAATAAGGTATATTCATTAATGTTCTTTGCTAAATATTTTGTAGGTTCTGTTAAGATTTTTCCTTTAACCTATGAATTATTTAGATGTTTTTTATTCCCAAACATAAGGGGTTTGGTGGTTATCTTTTGGGTATTGATTTCTTTTTTAAAGAAGTTTTTTTGGAGTATAGTTAATTTGCAATGTTGTATTAGTTCTGGTGTACAGCAAAGTGAATCAGTTACACACACACACACACACACACACACACACACACACACCTCCACTCTTTTTTACATTTCTTTTCCCATACAGAGAATTGAATAAAATTCCCTGTGCTATACAGTAGATCTTTAGTAGTTATCTATTTTATATATATGGCTTCCCTGGTGGCTCAGACGGTAAAAGCGTCTGCCTACAATGCGGGAGACCTGGGTTCGATCCCTGGGTGGGGAAAATCCCTGGAGAAGCAAATGGTAACCCGCTCCAGTATTCTTGCTTAGAAAATCCCATGGACAGAGGAGCCTGAAAGGCTACAGTCCATGGGGTCGCAAAGAGTCGGACACTACTGAGCAACTTCATTCACTTCATTTTATATATAGTAGTGTGAATACATCAATTCCCGTCTCCCACTTTATTTCTCTCTGCTTACCTCCTGTTAGTCATAAGTTTGTTTTCTACACTTGTAACTCTTTCTGTTTTGTAAATAAGGTCATTTGTACCCTTTTAAAAATTTCCATATATAAGCGATATCATATTTATCTTTCTCTGTCTGACTTACTTCATTAAGTAGGACAATCTCTAGGTCCATCCGTGTTGCTGCAAATGGCATTATTTCATTTTTATAGCTGAGTAATATTCCATTGTATACACACACCATTCCTCTGTTGATGGATATTTAGTTGCTTCCATATCCTGGCTATTGCAAATAGTGCTGCAATGAACATTGGTGGGCATGTATCTTTCTGAATTATGGTTTTCTCCAGATATATGCCCAGGAATGGGATTGCTGGATCATATGGTTGCTCTATTTTATAATAGGACTGTTAACTCTGTCTTCCCATTTATGTTTCATCAGCACTTATATTTGTCACATTTGGGTTTTGTATGAATGGCAAACACCCTGGCTGTGGTTAATATTTTTGGCTGCTGCCACAGAGGAGAAGGTAATTCTGTTCATTGGTGTAAGTTTGTTTACAAAAAGCTTTACAAGAAATTTGTAATGAAACCCTCCTTTATTCCACTACTCTTAGAAGCTCTGTGAGCCCAACACACAAGATCTTTTCTGGGTCTCTAAGTGCTCAGTGATGATGTGAACAGTAGTCCATTGCAGGTTTTTCTTGGTAAGATCCCAATTTTAAGAGAATCAATAGTATAAAATTTCATCCCTGAGTGGGAAATTGATTTTAAAATGACAGATAGGAGAATAAAATTTGATTGAGGTTAATTCCTATATGGCTCTCACAGGTTTTTGTGAGAATTGAGAATGGACTTATTTTAAAGCATCTGGCCCTTCCTACATTCCTCCCACTTGAGAGTAGAGAGGCAAATTGCTTGGGGAAACCCCCAGTCAAGCAGCTACAGTCTTCCTGGTGATGAAAGAGCAACATTTTGTTGAGTGTAATTAGGGATCAAGTGAATCACTGCCTAGTGACATCAACTCATCAGCATCTGTGACAGACCAAAATAGTCACTCCCTTTAAGCAACACCTGGATGTGACTGTCTGATCTATGTATCCCAATAAAAAGGGGAGGAAAAAAAATGGGAATTTCCTGGCTTTCACCTAGGGAGCTAAGTTTTCCTTTTTTAGGTCCAAAATTACAGTTCTGACAAGTATAACCCTCCAAGGAGATAAGTGCTGCTCTAAAGGATCCTGGGAAAGGCAGGATCCAAGCATCAAGCTGAAAAATTTAAGGGTGAAGTCACTCTGGAAAATGAATTTGATCCAGGAAACAGACATGAACTTGTACAGACAGACCCAAAGGATTCTCTTAGGAAATGTTCCTTAGAATCTCTAGAACCTCTAACACGCTCTAGAATTCCCTTGGATTTGTATTTCTAGGGCTTCCCTGGTGGTTCAGCAGTAAAGAATCTGTCTGCCATTGCAGGATTGTGGGTTCACTCCCTGAGTTAGGAAGATCCCCTGGAGAAGGAAACGGCAACCCACTCCAATATTCTTGCCTGAAAAATCCCATGGACAGATGAGCCTGCTAGGATACAGTCCATGGGATCTCAAAGAGCTGGACATGACTTAGCGACTAGACAATACACAGGGTCCCTCAGCTTAGAAATGGGGTAGTAAGAGCAGTGACAGCTGCCATGGACTGACCATGAGTCAAGCACCCTGCTAAGTACTTTATTTATTTACATATACTGTGGCTTTAAAACTTAATCTTGTATTTGGCAAAACTAACACAATATTGTAAAGTTTAAAAATAAAAAAACGAAAAAAAACCAATCTTATGATGTGGGTTTTGTAAGTATCTGTATTTTGTAGATGTTGAAACTGAGAATCAGAAGAGTAAAGCCACCTGCCCAAAGTCACACATAACTAGGATTTGCACACATTTCTGACACCTGAACCCTTGCTGTGAATCATCATGCCTAACTTCACATGGGTGCACAGGATTTTGTGAACAGTAATGGCATTTTCACGTTCATCTTCCCCATTTCGGCTATGATTATGTGAGGCAGGGCCAACTGATATAAGCTACAGTTACTCCCCTTTTGCAGAGGAAGAAAATGAGGCACAGAGAGGTTGAGTGATTCACTCAAAGTCCTATAGCAGCAAGCAATGGAATCAAGGCTGAGATCTAGATGGTCTCAAGGCCAGTTTCTCCCCACCGCCATGCTGCTCTTGGAAATATGCTGTTTTCTGGCCCCTGAAGCCATGGGCAGAGTTTGAGGTGAGTGTGAAATTGAGTCAGAACCCAAATAATTGCTAAGAGTAAGTTTTAAAGCCCTTAGAATAGAAAGTTGTTATTTTTGTTGTTTTAAAACATCTGATACTTCCATAAACAAAATGTATAGTTTTAGTTTGGAATGCAATTATCTCACTGACCTGCTTTTTAATGCTCATCATTGTGATAACCAAAAAACTTGATGCAAGAAAAGTCTAACAAAACTGAAAGTTGCCAGAACAGAATCAGTCAGTTTTCACTTTATGGTCACTTGTGAAGCCAGCGAGTAGATACAAATATAGAGGCCAGAGAAATAGCAGAGGAGGTGCAGGAAGAGTGTGCAGTGAGGAAGAGAAAGCAAAGAGCTAAAAACCCTCTGAAGTGGAGCAGTAGACAGAGCATTTAAGAAACTCTTTGTAAATTAAACTTTAGAAGTTTAAAAGGGAAAAAAAAAAAAAATCCTGATAGACTGCAGCCTGGTCAAGGTGCTCATTTCACCTTTGCCTTTTATTGATATATACTATAATATTTATAGATGAAATGATTATGTCTGAGATTTCATTCTGAATCATCCAGAGGGTGGGGCAGATGAATGGGGTAGGTAAACAAGGTTGGCCACTTGTTGATAATTGTTGATATTGGGTGATGGATACCTAAGGATTCATTACAATATCTCTGTTTTTGAGTATGTTTAAAAGTTTCCATGGTAAGAAGTTTTAGAATTTTGAGGTTCTCTGAGGGCTCAGAAGGTAAAGAATCTGCCTTCATTGCAGGAGACTTGGGTTTAAATTTTAAGAAATTCTATTTCTTCATAACCAGCTAGTGCCATCTATGGGTGATCCATGGGAACTGTCCTTTAAGGGAGGAAAACCAGAAAGGCTAAAACCAGGCTTCTGCTGCTGCTGCTGCTAAGTCGCTTCAGTCGTGTCTGACTCTGTGCGACCCCATAGATGGCAGCCCACCAGGGTCCCCCGTCCCTGGCTGCAGAGTGACTAAGAAATGAAATGCTTGTGTACTAAGTTACTCCAAAACTAAGCAGTGGGCAGCTGATGGGTCTGCTCCTAATTTTGGAGTCAGAGGGTTGGAAATCACATGAATATAAACTTTTCCTGTATAAGTCACAGAGCTTAACATGAGATCTGGTCTGCTGTTATGAATAAATAAATAAATGTGTGATTCCCTCAGACAATAAAGCAAATTTTTCAGGAATGGGTCATATTGCAAAATTCATGGTATCAGTGGCCCAAGTGTTGATTCAGACACTGAAGTTAACTAAATGTTATGATTTCTTCATCTGTATAAACAGATAGCATACTTGTAATTTTTCTTTTCTTTCCTCCCTTGCTCTCTCCCTTCCTTCCTCTCTCTTTCTGGATAGATTTTAGCAACTCAACAGTTTGGAGGGTCACACAAATTCTACAAATAACTTTTGACGTTAGAAAATAACTTTTCTGATATCATGTCCACACTACTTTTTCTTAATTTTTCTTCAGTTCAGTTCAGTCGCTCAGTCGTGTCTGATTCTGCAGCCCCATGGACTGCAGCACTCCAGGCTGCCCTGTCCATCACCAGCTCCCGAAGTTCACCCAAACTCATGTCCATTGAGGCGGTGATGCCATCCAGCCATCTCATCCTCTGTCGTCCCCTTCTCCTCCTGCCTTCAATCTTTCCCAGCATCAGGGTCTTTTCTAAGAGTCATTTCTTTGCATCAGGTGGCCAAAGTATTGGACTTTCAGCTTCAGTTTGTTGTGATCCATACAGTCAAAGGCTTTGGCATGGTCAATAAGGCAGAAGTAGATGTTTCTTAGGTAATCTTTCTTAGGTTATTCATAATCTGTAACAGCAATAGTTATTTTGGAGTTCAGAGGCTCAGGGTCATTGGGTATATTATGTTCCTTTCACTGAATTGACTCACTTCTGCCCAAATATCCTACTTGCAGATTAAGCATCATTTTTACTGAGGAAAGACATTGGAAGACAACAATTTAGGTATCAATTTTCCCCTGCCTCTTTGCCTTTTCTTATGTAATCCTCACAAACACAATGTCATGTTGGTACTTGTATTTGTTTGCTAGAGCTGCCAGAACAAATGCCATAGACTGGGTGGCTTAAACAACGGGAATCTACTTTCTCATAGCCCTAGAGCCTAGAAGCCCAACATTAGTTGTCTGCAGAGTTAAGCTTCTTCTGAGACCTCTCTCCTTTGATTGGAGATGGCTGCCTTCTTGCTGCGTCCTCACATGGCCTTTTCTCTTTGGGTGCACCTCTGTGTTGTCTCTTCCTCTTCTTATAAGAATCCAAGTCCTGTTGGATTAGGGCCCACTCCACTGACCTCAGTTAACCTTAATTATCACTTTAAAGACCCTGTCTCCAAATATAGTCACCTTGTGAGCAACTGAGGGTTAGGACTTCAACATATGCATTTTTGTGGCAGATATAATTCAGTTTATAATAGTGTTGTTGTTATTATAATTATTATTCCATTTTTGCCAGTGATGAAGTCAAGAATTGGAGAATTTTTATATTCTGTCAAAACCTCATAATACAAAAGTAGCATAGTCTGGATTTGAATCTAGATTATTTGTACACTCTTCTCTCTCCCACACTGCAAGTGTCCCGTTTACTCCTTTCTTCATGGAAACAAGCACTTTTCCTGTCTCTGATCTTTTCATGATGAGCTGGTCATCAGCCTCCCAGGACACTTACTCTCTCTGTCTTTGAGAACAACAAAGATTTTGTTGTCGTTTTATTTTTAGTATTAAATTAAGGTTTCTTAGCTTACAACTTCTAAATTCAATTGTATTTATTTCAGTAATAGCTGAACTTTTTTACTACTCATTTCTGTAGGGAAATAGACATGGGCTAACACAAAGCTTTCCTTAGCAATCAATGCAAAGAAATAAAGGAAAACAAAAGAATGGGAAAGACTAGACATCTTTTCAAGAAAATTAGAGATACCAAGGAAACACTTCATGCAAAGATGGGCTCGATAAAAGACAGAAATGGTATGGACCTAACAGAAGCAGAACATATCAAGAAGAGGTGGCAAGAATACACAGAAGAACTGTACAAAAAAGATCTTCACGACCCAGGTAATCACGATGATGTGATCACTCACCTAGAGCCAGATATCCTGGAATGTGAGGTCAAGTGGGCCTTAGAAAGCATCACTATGAACAAAGTTGGAGGTGACGGAATTCCAGTTGAGCTATTTCAAATCCTGGAAGATGATGCTGTGAAAGTGCTGCACTCAATATGCCAGCAAATTTGGAAAACTCAGCAGTGGCCACAGGACTGGAAAAGGTCAGTTTTCATTCCAATTCCAAAGAAAGGCAATGCCAAAGAATGCTCAAACTACTGCACAATTGCACTCATCTGCTCAAAATTCTCCAAGCCAGCAGTATGTAAACGGTGAATTTCCAGATGTTCAAGCTGGTTTTAGAAAAGGCAGAGGAACCGGAGATCAAATTGCCAACATCCGCTGGTTCATTGAAAAAGTAAGAGAGTTCCAGAAAAAACATCTATTTCTGCTTTATTGACTATGCCAAAGCCTTTGATTGTGTGGATCACAAGAAACTGTGGAAAATTCTGAAAGAGATGGGAATACCAGACCACCTGACCTGCCTTTTGAGAAACCTATATGCAGGTCAGGAAGCAACAGTTAGAACTGGACATAGAACAACAGACTGGGTCCAAATAGGAAATGGAGTACGTCAAGGCTGCATATTGTCACTGTGCTTATTTAACTTCTATGCAGAGTACGTCATGAGAAACGCTGGGCTGGAAGAAGCACAAGCTCGAATCAAGATTGCCGGGAGAAATATCAATAACCTCAGATATGCAGATGACACCACCTTTATGGCAGAAAGTGAAGAGGAACTCAAAAGGCTCTTGATGAAAGTGAAAGAGGAGAATGAAAAAGTTGGTTTAAAGCTCAACATTCAGAAAACTAAGATCATGGCATCTGGTCCCATCACTTCATGGGAAATAGATGGGGAAACAGTGGAAACAGTGTCAGACTTTATTTTTTGGGGGTCCAAAATCACTGCAGATGGTGATTGCAGCCATTAAATTAAAAGACACTTACTCCTTGGAAGGAAAGATATGACCAACCTAGACAGCATATTCAAAAGCAGAGACATTACTTTGCCAACAAATGTCCGTCTAGTCAAGGCTATGGTTTTTCCTGTGGTCATGTATGGATGTAAGAGTTGGACTGGGAAGAAAGCTGAGTGCTGAAGAATTGATGCTTTTGAACTGTGGTGTTGGAGAAGACTCTTGAGAGTCCCTTGGACTCCAAGGAGATCCAACCAGTCCATTCTAAAGGAGATCAGTCCTGGGTGTTCTTTGGAAGGAATGATGCTAAAGCTGAAACTCCAATACTTTGGCCACCTCATGCGAAGAGTTGACTCATTGGAAAAGACCCTGATGCTGGGAGGGATTAGGGACAGGAGGAGAAGGGGATGACAGAGGATGAGAAGGCTGGATGGCATCACCGACTTGATGGACATGAGTTTGAGTGAACTCTGGGAATTAGTGTGGACAGGGAGGCCTGGCATGCTGTGATTCATGGGGTCACAAAGAATCAGATACGACTGAGTGACTAAACTGAACTGAACACAAATAGTAGAGTTGGGGCCATAATAAACTCTTGTTCTGATTTTCCTTCTTTGTTGTCCAGGTTACTTTTCTTAGCTGCCTCTTCAGGAGCTCCGAGTCTTCCTATTTTCTTCTTTCATCCTCAAGATAAGCTGTCCACCAGTCTCCATCTCCCTTCATTTGCTTGTCCCATAATTCCTTCTTCCTTTGATTTATTCCTCTAGGAAAATGTCTGTAGTTGGTTCCTTACTAGGGCCTTCCTGGTGGCTCAGATGGTAAAGAATCGGCCTGCAATGTGGGAGACCCAGGTTCAATCCCTGGGTCAGGAAGATCCCCTGGAGAAGGCAATGACAATGCACTCCAGCATTCTTGTCTGGAGAATCCCATAGACAGAGGAGTCTGGCAGGTTATGGTCTTTGGGATCACTCAGACACAACTGAGTGACACATTTAATTTCATTTCAGTTCCTTACTAAGGTTTGAAGGCTCACTTTGAACTGACCAGCAGTGGTGAATCAACAGACTTTTGACTTGCTTGACTTTTAAAGAAGTCAAAAGTCTGTTGACTTCCAATAGTAGTTTATACCTTAAGGGAACCCCAGATGGTTAGCTCCCATCTCACTTGACATCTTCTTGGTATAAAAAAATTTTCTTACCTGTCAATCATAATACTAAGAACAAAACTTTCTGTTTAAGATGGGTGACAGAGCATGCCTGTTTACCTGTCCTCCTTTCCGAAATCCCGCATGAAGAACTATAAAAACTGAGTATAACACTATTTTCTATTACTTCTTTCACATACATCCATTTAATTTTTATGACAAATTTGGGAGGTAGGTAGCAATATCAATATTTTCCTTTTTAGTTTTTTTTTTTTTGAAGTATAATTGACTTTCTGTGGGGAGAGAGCAAATTAGCCAAGATGGCATGTTCAGGTTCTCTCACTCCATACTTTGTAAGTAATGACTATGTAACAACTGAGCTCATTTATAGCACTGCCCATGGGCTACTTTTGTTATATAAACTCCACTCAAAAAAGCAGCGGCATTACTGCTGCTTCATGGCTGTGTCTGTTGGGTTCAGCCATGAGAGGAGAGAATACAGTGGGTCTGCTGCTATGGCTGCTGCTCCAGCCAGGAGAGAATAACTGCATCTGTGGTTCCTATAGCTCCTCGCATTTCCTTCCAGCCTCTTAGCTCCTGCCTTGCCTACCATGGGTTCAGTGAACTGTGCCCACAGTGCGACAGTGAGACAATTGGTGCTGTGAGCAGGATCAGCAATACAATTGGTATAGTCAGCATCATATTCAGAGGGTAGAGGAGCCTGAGGCTCCACTGGATGGAGGAAGCCAGTGGCCACCAGATAGCATGTGGTACCATGTGGCTGAAATCCTCTTGGCTTGGGCTCTGGTGGAAGACTGGGAGGTAGTGGGTTCACCGGATAGTATTGAAAAGGTGTTAGAGGCAGTGAGTTTCCATTTGCTGAACAAGGCAGCACAGACTGCTGCTGGTTCTGTCGGGTAGATTGGCCTGACTGCCCTGAAGGCAAATATGGAATCATGCTCTCTGTGAGGCTGTGCTGGTATGCAGTGTACAGAGACGCTTGGAAGAACTAGAGCAACATATATTGGCATTAGAGCAAGAACTCCGTGGACCTAAAGAACCCAGCTTTTCTGATAGCAAGGTGGTAAGTGATGGTAATGATGAAACTTATGAGATTGTGGGTCCCCGCTTGGCAGTGAGGCCCAGCAGAAAAGGAAGCATGAACAGCCTGTGACCCATGCGGGACATCCTCAAGGGGCCCCCAATGTGACTGAGTTCCCGACGTATCGACCACATATTCAGGCAGTGTTGGTCGACTTGGGTGAGCAGTTTTGGCAAAAGGGAGGGGAAACCTTGGCAGTTCGGCTTTTGCAACTTTGGGACACAGGGGTGGCCCCAGTGCCTGTGGGGGTTTTGTGGGTCCTTACTGAGAGCAGTTTCCACTGTTTCCCCATCTATTTGCCATGAAGTGATGGGACCAGATGCCATGATCTTTGTTTTCTGAATGTTGAGCTTTAAGCCAACTTTTTCACTCTCCACTTTCACTTTCATCAAGAGGCTTTTGAGTTCCTCTTCACTTTCTGCCATAAAGGTGGTGTCATCTGCATATCTGAGGTTATTGATATTTCTCCTGGCAATATTGATTCCAGCTTGTGCTTCTTCCAGCCCCGTGTTTCTCATGATGTACTCTGCATAGAAGTTAAATAAGCAGGGTGACAATATACAGCCTTGATGTACTCCTTTTCCTATTTGGAACCAGTCTGTTGTTCCACATCCAGTTCTAACTGTTGCTTCCTGACCTGCATATAGGTTTCTCAAGGAGGCAGAAACCTATATGCAGGTCAGGAAGCAACAGTTAGAACTGGACATGGAACAACAGATGGTGATTGCAGCCATGAAATTAAAAGAGTCTTGCTCCTTGGAAGGAAAGTTATGACCAAACTAGATAGCATATTCAAAAGCAGAGACATTACTTTGCCCACAAAGGTCCATCTAATCAAGACTATGGTTTTTCCAATGGTCATGTATGGATGTGAGAGTTGGACTGTGAAGAAAGCTGAGCACCGAAGAATTGATGCTTTTGAACTGTGGTGTTGGAGAAGACTCTTGAGAGTCCCTTGGACTGCAAGGAGATCCAACCAGTCCATTCTGAAGGAGATCAGCCCTAGGATTTCTTTGGAAGGAATGATGCTAAAGCTGAAACTCCAGTACTTTGGCCACCTCATGTGAAGAGTTGACTCATTGGAAAAGACTCTGATGCTGGGAGGGATTGGGGACAGGAGGAGAAGGGGACGACAGAGGATGAGATGGCTGGATGGCACCACCGACTCGATGGACGTGAGTTTGAGTGAACTCCGGGAGTTGGTGATGGACAGGGAGGCCTGGCGTGCTGCGATTCACGGGGTCACAAAGAGTTGAACACGACTGAGTGACTGAACTGAACTGAACTGAGAGAAGTAGAGGAATGGCATGAGAGATACCATTTTGAAAGTGTGAAGACCCCGAAGTGGGAAGAGCTGGTAAAGACCCCATCCAAGTGATGAGAATGCAAATGTGGGCTGATTTGCTGGTGGTGAGAGCTAACAGAAATAAAATTGATAGACATCCCAGTGCTCTGCTCCTAGAACTATGGAGGCAATTGAGACTGGAGCAGCAGTCGACCAACTTTGGAAAGCACCCACAGCAAGAGATATGGGCAGTTCAGTTAGAAGATTTCATGGTGCCCAAGGATGTTCCTTTCAATGATGCCCTTTTCCACTTTGAATAGGGCTCAGACCAAGGTGCCCCCCTGAAGAGCCCAAGCAGGGACTGGAGGCCCCCTGTAAAGAACTTGCAATTTGCTGGTCACTAGCTAAGGTAGAGAGAGTAATGGCCCTGGCAGACTCTGGTGCTGAATGTAGGCTTGTTTATGGCAAGCCAGGGCAGTTTCCTGGTCCTGGTGCATACAGTGATGGCTAAGGTGGCCAAATGATGTAGATTTAGACTATAAAGGCTGTGTCCTATGATGTACGATGTAGATTTAGGCTGTGTCCTGTGATGTAGATTTTGTAGAACAGTGTATAAAGTTCTGTGTTGTGATACTAACCTCTGATTCTCCTGCAGACTTAGAACAGTGTGAAGAAAGCATTTGGAATCATGTAGGTGTGCTATGAATGCTGCAAAAAGAAAAAAAAAAAATCCCCTCCTTGAGGGGTGGGTGGGCCCGGTGCCCCTGGGGGAGTTTGTGGGTCCTTAGTAAAAAACCCTGAAGGGTGCAGTTGCCCTTGTGGAGGCTTTCCTTCAATTTCCCAAGGACAGAAGGTGGACTGGACTTGGCCATGGAAGATTAAGGCACACCACATGGCGTGGGTGGCTCTTCTAGGCCGAAGAAGGCAAGGACTGCAACATGATAGCTGGCATTGGGTTTCGCTATGTGTTGGGGATGTAACTGTTGTAGCTACGGCTGATGCAAGATGTAAATCCAAGGGTCAGTGTTACTCACCAAGGGAATATCGCAGAAGGTGGACTGCACATAGAATGTGAGGTGAGAGACCCTGAAGTGTGGGGAGAGAGCGAATTAGCCAAGATGGCACATTCAGGCTGTTTTGCCCCATGTTTTGTAAATAATGACTGTGTAACAGCTGAGATCATTTATAGCACTGACATATGCATGTCACAAGGTACTCGCTTGGACATGGCTACTTTTATTATATAAACTACACCCAAAAAAGCAGCAACATTATTGCTGCATCACAGCTGTGTCTGTTGGGTCAGCCATGAGAGGAGAAAACATGATGTGTCTGCCACTATGGCTGCTCTGCCAGCCAGGAGAGAATAAACGCATCTGCAGTTCCTACAACTCTTCACATGTTCTTCTAGCCACACCTTGCCTACCATGGGTTCAATGAACAGTGTGCACAGTGAGACACAGTGAGACAATTGCTGCTGTGAGCAGGATCAGCGGTACACTTACAAATATTATATTGCTTTCAAGTGTACAATATAATGATTCGATATTTTTATACATTGGGAGATACCATTTGTCACCATACAAAGTTATTACAAAATTATTAACTATATTCTCCATGCTGTACATTACATGCCCATGACTTATTTATTTTATAACCGAAAGTATGTACCTCTTTATTACCTTCCCATATTGTTCTATCCCCTTACTCCCTTGCCCTCTGGTAACCACTGCTTTGTTCTCTGTATCTTTAAGTCTGTTTTGTTATATTTTGTATTTTAGATTTCATACTACCTTTCCACCCCTAGTTTATTTCCTACCGCCAGCACACCACCTTGGGTGCCTGCATTCCAGGCCCAGGCTTAGGCCAGAAGTCAGGCTTTAGTCTAGGTTTAACTCTTGCCTACAACACATGCACTTCTGTATCTTTAAATCAATTGGAATGACGTATACTGGGTACCTACTATGTGCCAAAATTATGCAAAGTGTGAACCCAGAAGTGAATAAGACACAACCCCTAGACTCAGTGTGTTCTCAGCCAGGAAGCAAGCCTGTGAAATAAGAAGTCAGACATCTGTGAGTTCTACAAGCTGGGCCAGCTTCAGGCAACTATTACCTCTGTCCAGAGTAGTGAGGTTATAGGAAGTTTCCAAGAAAAGCTGATGGTAAGTCAGGGTCTCAAGTAAGGACAATATCTCACCAGAGGGAGGGTGGAGTAGAGGCAGGGATGCAGGGAATGGTGGTTGAGTCCCAGGCAAAGAAAACTATGGACAGATGCTAGAGCCAGATGGATACGATTGAAAGCAACTGGAGCACAACATGTGACATGGGGAGTGTCATAGGAGACTTAAACTGTGCAGGCAGGCAGGGATCAGAATACAGGAAATCTATGTTGTGCTAAGAGGCTTGGAGTTTGTCATGAAGGCCTCTGAACAGAAGTGACCAAGATGCACCTGGTTTTAAAACAACTGCCCTGGGAGTCGTAGGGGATAGATTTGAAGATTGGAGGCCAGAAGGCCATTTAAGAGGCAGTGGCACTGCATGCAGGGGTGGGGATGGACTTAAGTGATGTCAAAGATAAAATCAACAGTACCCAGTGATTAACTAGAACTGGGGAGGAGAGGCTGAAAGAAGCCCAGAGTTGTGTTACATGCTTTGTAACACAAATGACTGAGTACACAGTCACCAACCTAGACAGGAAGGAGGCTGATCAGATGGTAAAATAGGCAGGTCCAGCACCCAGCTCTGAGCCCACACTGAAATCCTGACTCTACCACCTATGAGATGTGTGGCCACTCTGTGCCTCAGTTTCCTTACTTGAAAAATCAGTGTGCTAACAATAATAACTCCAGTACTTTGGCCACCTCATGCGAAGAGTTGACTCATTGGAAAAGACTCTGATGCTGGGAGGGACTGAGGGCAGGAGGAGAAGGGGATGACAGAGGATGAGATGGCTGGATGGCATCACTGACTCAGTGGACGTGAGTCTGAGTGAACTCCTGGAGTTGGTGATGGACAGGGAGGCCTGGTGTGCTGCGATTCATGGGGTCACAAAGAGTCGGACATGACTGAGCGACTGAACTGAACTGAACTGAACAGTAATACCTGTTTTGTGCGATTCTTTGGTGATGATTCAAGAGGAAGTTATGGCTGGCACTTTTGGTACCATGCTTTGCACATAGCAAGTGTTTAGTAAACATGGACTATTATTACATCAAAGCAAAATAGGAGATGCAGGTTTGGCAGGAAGATAGGTGTAGTTTGGGGCATACTAGCTTTGCAGTCTGAGGTTTCTGTAAAACCTCAGAGTAGAGAGGCTGGGAGAGGTTGACTGCAGCCCTCAGAGTGGTGTGAGCTGGAGCTTAGGGGCTGTGAGCTCCTTAGCTTCACAGCAGCTGATGGGCCTCATCAGGGAGAATTTACTGCAGTGACAAATTCCCTTGGCCTTTCTTCTCAATCTTGGAGACACATAAGATTAAAGGTTCTTGGATTGAAACTCAAAGGACTAGGAATAAGCAGTGAACTTGGGGCTTTTAAACTTTTTTTCCCAACTGTAAAATGAGAGAGCTCAACTGGATGAGATCCCCTCGAAAATCTGATGAAATCATGTACAATATACAATACATGCACACATACAATATTTTCCCATAATTAAAGGAGATCAGTCCTGGGTATTCTTTGGAAGGAATGATGCTAAAGCTTAAACTCCAGTACTTTGGCCACCTCATGTGAAGAGTTGACTCATTGGACAAGACTCTGATTTTGGGAGGGATTGGGGGCAGGAGGAAAAGGGGACGACAGAGGATGAGATGGCTGGATGGCATCACCAACTCGATGGATGTGAGTTTGAGTGAACTCTGGAAGTTGGTGATTGACAGCAAGGCCTGACGTGCTGCAATTCATGGGATCACAAAGAGTTGGACATGACTGAGCGACTGAACTGAACTGAACTGATACCATGATCAAGTGAAATTTATCTCAGGGATGCAATGATCCTTCAATATACATAAATCAATCAATGTAATACACTATCTTAACAAATTGAAGGATAAAACCACATAGATCACTTCCAGTTTAGGATGGTGGAGTAGCAGGACATGTACTCAAACTCTTCCTGGGAGAGCACAAAAATCACAACAAGCTGGTGAACAGCCATTGACAGGATGATGGTGGAACCTACCAAAAAAGATACCCCACATACAAAGACAAAGAAGAAGCCACAGTTAGATGGTAGGAGGAGCACAATCACAATAAAATCAAATCCCATACCCACTTGGGTAGGTGACCCACTAACTGGAGGACAATAATACCAAAGAAGTTCTCCCACTATTGTGAAGGTTCTGAATCTCATGTCAGGCTTCCCAGCCTGGGGATGTGACAAAGAGACTGGGCATCTGACCTAGAACTTCAGCAGGATTTGATTACAAGACTTCCACAGGACTTGGGGAAACAGAGACTCCAGTCTTGTGCATCGAGACTCAGCGGAAAGGAGCAGTGACCCCATAGAAGACTGAACCAAAACTACCTGCTAGTTTTGGAGGATCTCTTGTGGAGGTGTGAGTCAGCAGGGGCTAACAACAGGGATTGGGGCACTGGCAGCAGCAGTCTGGGAAAGTGTTAACTCTCTTGGAGGTTGCCATTCAGTTCAATTGAGTCACTCAGTCGTGTCCGATTCTTTGTGACCCCATAAATTGCAGCACTCCAGGCCTCCCTGTCCATCACCAACTCCCAGAGTTCACTCAAACTCATGTCCATCGAGTCAGTGATGCCATCCAGCCATCTCATCCTCTGTCATCCCCTTCTCCTCCTGCCCCCAATCCCTCCCAGCATCAGAGTCTTTTCCAATGAGTCAACTCTTCGCATGAGGTGGCCAAAGTATTGGAGTTTCAGCTTTAGCATCAGTCCTTCCAAAGAACACCCAGGGCTAATCTCTTTTAGAATGGGCTGGTTGGATCTCCTTGCAGTCCAAGGGACTCTCAAGAGTCTTCTCCAACACCACAGTTCAAAAGCATCAATTCTCTGGTGCTCAGCTTTCTTCACAGTCCAACTCTCACATCCATACATGACCACTGGAAAAACCATAGCCTTGACTAGACGAACCTTTGTTGGCAAAGTAATGTCTCTGCTTTTGAATATGCTATCTAGGTTGGTCATATCTTTCCTTCCAAGGAGTAAGCGTCTTTTAATTTTATGGCTGCAATCACCATCTGCCGTGATTTGGAGCCCCCCAAAATAAAGTCTGACACTGTTTCCACTGTTTCCCCATCTATTTCCCATGAAGTGATGGGACCAGATGCCATGATCTTAGTTTTCTGAATGCTGAGCTTTAAGCCAACTTTTTCATTCTCCACTTTCACTTTCATCAAGAGGCTTTTGAGTTCCTCTTCACTTTCTGCCATAAGGGTGGTGTCATCTGCATATCTGAGGTTATTGATATTTCTCCCAGCAGTCTTGATTCGAGCTTGTGCTTCTTCCAGCCCAGTGTTTCTCATGATATACTCTGCATGTAAATTAAATAAAGAGGGTGACAATATACAGCCTTGATGTACTCCTTTTCTTATTTGGAACCAGTCTATTGTTCCATGTCCAGTTCTAACTCTCATTATGAACAAAGCTAGTGGAGGTGATGGAATTCCAGTGGAGCTATTTCAAATCCTGAAAGATGATGCTGTGAAAGTGCTGCACTCAATATGCCAGCAAATTTGGAAAACTCAGCAGTGGCCACAGGACTGGAAAAGGTCAGTTTTCATTCCAATCCCAAAGGAAGGCAATGCCAAAGAATGCTCAAACTACCACACAATTGCACTCATCTCACACGCTAGTAAAGTAATGCTCAAAATTCTTCAAGCCAGGCTTCAGCAATATGTGAACTGTGAAATTCCTGATGTTCAAGCTGGTTTTAGAAAAGGCAGAGGAACCAGAGATCAAATTGCCAACATCTGCTGGATCATGGAAAAAGCAAAAGAGTTTCAGAAAAACATCTATTTCTGCTTTATTGACTATGCCAAAGCCTTTGACTGTGTGGATCACAATAAACTGTGGAAAATTCTGAAAGTGATGGGCATACCAGACTACCTGACCTGCCTCTTGAGAAACTTATATTACCATATAGGTGCTCATAAAAGCCCCTTATAATCCTTTGTATTTCTGCATTGTCTGTTGTAATCTCTCATTTTTCATTTCTGATTTGGTTGATTTGATTCTTCTCTCTTTTTTTTTTTTCTTGATGCATCTGTCTAGAGTTTTGTCAATTTTGTTTATTTTCTCAAAGAACCAACTTTTAGTTTTATTAATCTTTGCTACGTTTCCTTTATTTCTTTTTCACTTATTTCTGGTCTGATCTCTGTGATTTCTTTCCTCCTGCTAACTTTTGCGGGGCGGGGGGGGGGGGGTTTGCTCTTCTTTTTCCATTTGTTTTAGGTATAAAGTTAGGTTGTCTATTCAATGTTTTTCTTGTTTCTTGAGGTAGAATTGTATTGCTATAACTTTCTGTCTTAGAACTGCTTTTGCTGCATCCTATAGGTTTTGAGTTGTCGTGTTTTCATTGTCATTTATTTCTAGGGTTTTTTAAATTTCCCTTTTGATTTCTTCAGTAACCTGTTCATTATTTAGAAGCGTGTTGTTTAATCTCCATGTGTTTGTGTTTTTTTTTTTACAGCTTTTTTTCTTGTAATTGATATCTAGTCTCATAGTGTTGTGGTCAGAAAAGATGCTTGATATGATTTCAATGTTCTTACATTTACTGAGATTTGATTTGTGACCCAAGATGTGGTCTATCCTGGAGAATGTTCTTGTGGATTTGAGAAAAACATGTATTCTTCTGCATTTGGATGCATATGTCCTGATGATATCAGTGAGATCCCTCTGGTCTCATGTGTCATTAACGCTTGTGTTTTCTTATTAATTTCGTTTTGATGATCTATTTATTGGTGTAAGTGGGGTGTTAATATCTCCTACTATTACTGTATTACTGTCAATTTCTCCTTTTATGTCTCTTAGTATTTTGTCTTATGTATTGAGGTGCTCCTATGCTGGGTGCAGAGATATTTACAATTGTTATGTCTTCCTCTTGAATTGATCCCTTGATCATTATGTAGTGTCCTTCCTTGTCTCTTGTGATATTCTTTATTTTGAGGTCTATTTTTTCTGATATGAGGATTGTTACTCCATATTTCTTTTGATCTCCATTTGCATGAAATATATTTTCCTATCCTCTCACTTTAAGTCTATATATGTCTTTAGGTCTGACTTGGGTTTCTTGTAGATAGCATATATATGGGTCTTGCTTTTGTATCCATTCAGCCAGTCTGTGTCTTTTGGTTGGAGGATTTAATCCATTTACATTTAAAGTAATTAATGATATATATGTTCCTATTGCCATTTTCTTGACTGTTTGTTGTTTTTATAGATATTTTTCTCCTCTTGTATTTCCTGACTATATAAATCCTTTTAATCCCTACTCCCTTAATTTGTTGTAAAGCCTGTTTGGTGGTACTAAATTCTCTTAACTTTTGCTTATCTGTAAAGCTTTTGATTTCTCCATCAATTTTGAATGAGATCCATCTGGCCTGCAGTTTCTGCTGAATGATCAGCTATTAAACATGTGGGGTTTCCCTTGTATGTTGCTTTTTGCCTTTCCCTTGCTGCTTTTAATGTTCTTTCTTTGTGTTTAACCTTTGTTAATTTAATTAGTATATGTATTGGTGTGTGTCTCCTTGGGTTTATCCTGTATGGGTCTCTTTGTGCTTCTTGGGCTTGATTGATTATTTCCTTTCCCATGTTGGGGAAATTTTCAACTATAATCTCCTCAAAGATTTTCTCATACTCTTTTCTTTTTCCCTTCTTCTCTGGGAGCCCTGTAATTCGAATGTTGGTGCATTTAACATTGCCCCAGCAGTCTCTTAGATTATCCTCAGCTCTTTTCACTCTTTTTACTTTATTCTGCTGTTTAGCAGTCATTTCTACCATTCTGTCTTCAGGTTTACTTATCCATTCTTCTGCCTCAGAGAGTCTGCTGTTGATTCCTTCTAGAGTATTTTTAATTTCAGTAACTGTTTTTGTTTATAACTGTTTTGTCTATGTTTATACTTTATTTCTTCTAGGTTTTTGTTAACTGATTCTTGCATTTTCTCCATTCTATTTTTGAGATTTTGGATCATCATTACTATCATTATACTGAATTCTTTTTCAGATAGTTTGCCTATTTCCTCTTCATTTATTCGGACTTGTGTGTTTCTAGGTTGTACCTTCATTTGTGCAGTATTTATCTGCCTTTTATTTATTTTTTTTTAAGCTTATTGTGCTTGAGGTCTCCTTTTCCCAGGCTACAAGGTTGAATTCTTTCTTCCTTTTGGTTTCTGCCCTTGTAAGTTTGGCACAGTGGTTTGTGTAAGCTTAGTGTAGGGTATGACTCATGATTGTTTTCTGGTAGGAGATAAGTTTTTATTTTTCCTCTGATTGGCAGGGCTGAGTGAAGTGGTAACCTCATCTGATGATGATTGGGTTTGTATTTTTGTCTTGTTTGCTGTTTGGATGAGGTATTCTGCACAAGGTGCTACTGGCAGGTGGGTGATGTTGGTCTTGTATACATGGTTGCCTTTGTGTGAGTTCTCACTATTTGATACTCTCTAGGGCTGCCGTCTATGGGGTCACACAGAGTCGGACATGACTGAAGCGATGCAGCAGCAGCAGCAGGGTTAGGAGTTCTCTGGCAGTCGTGTATCTTGTTGTCAGTGTTCCTACTCCAAAGGCTCAGGGCATGACCTCTGGTCAGGAACAGAGATTCCACAAGTTTGTTATGGAATTAAATCGGATTAAAACAGATACACAAAAACAAATGATAATTACAAAATCAGGCAAATAATAACTAAAATAATGGAATATACACAAATACATATACACCCATAAACAAAATCAAAACAGTCCAATACATAAATAAAGTAAAATAGATTGACCCAGGGAACAAAGGAAACTGAAAATGGTATCCACCAGTTAAGAACAAAACTAACTAAAGCATGAACTGGAAAACAAAGCTAAAGCAAGGTGCTAACTGGGGAATACAGTAACAAAAATAAACTAGCAAATATGGTGAGAAAAAGAAAGAAAAGACAGAATCTAAATGCAAAATTAAACAGAGGTAGATAAAGAATATATATATATATATATATATATATATAAAAGATTAACTGCAACGGGAAAAGAACAGTAGGAAAAGCAAACAAATGAACAAATGTAGAAAAAATAATAATACATTAAAAAAATTTAAAGTTAAAATTAACAAAAACAAAAGAGAGAAAAAAAGAAAAAAACAATGGGGAAAACAAAGTTAAACCCCACGGAACCGCAAAAAGCCCAACATAGAGGCAGAAGTATATTACTTCTTTAATATACTTCTTTTATAAGAAATAAAAAGTGTGATTAAAAAATTCTCAAATGCTTAAATGGATTTAAGAGCACTAATAAAATTGACAACTACAACAATAGAGGAAAAAAAGCGAGAGAGGGAAAAAAATGAAAGGAAAAAATCCAGAAACAGCTACAGAACAAGTCAAAATAATAAATGTTTTTCTTGATTCTTCTGTCAGCATCCTTTCCCTCACTGGATGTCTCAGTCCACCTTGCCTCCCTAGGGTGCCCTCCAACAGTGGGCTGGTCTCAAACTCTGATTTGGTCTTACTCCTGAGTGTTCCTGCCTCTAATGTCCACAGCTGTCAGAACTAGTGTGTTTTCTTTTGTAAGAGTTCTCATTGTCTTTTCCATAGATACAGAGTCTGCCTAGTTGATTGTGTGTATTTAATCTGCAGCTTGTACAGCTGGTGGGAAGGTTTTGGGGCCTCTTTTTTAGCCACACTGCCCCTGGATTTTTATTTGTGGTTTTATCTCCACCTCTGCATGTGGGCCATTCACAGGTGTTTGCTACTGAGGCTGCCCTGTAGGACTTGGGTCTGCCCCAGTGAGGGCTGGGTGCGGAGGTGGCACAGTTGCCTGGGTTGCAGAGGCCCTGGCAGCATCAGATACTTATGAGAGCCAGTGTCTAGGGCAGCAGGAAATATTATGCTCAAGAAGGGTATGGCAACCCACTCCAGCATTCCTGCCTGTAGAATTCCCCTGACAGAGAAACCTGGCAGGCCACAGTCCACAGGGTTGCAAAGAGTTGGATATGACCAAAGTGACCCTGTGTGCACAAGTGCAAAACTTTTTCTAGCCTCTGACAGCTCTGTCCCAGTGGGGATCATGCATAGAGGTTGTGCAGTTGCTTGGATCATGGGGACCCTGGCAATGCCAGCTATGCAGGAGCACTGGTGGCTATTGTCATAGGAGATATGGAAGTATTAGGCCTTTTTCTAGTCTGTGGTAGCTCTGCCCCCGTGAGGATTGACTGTGAAGGTGGCACAGCTGCTTGGGTTACCAGGACCCCGGCAGCACCAAATGTGCAGCAACATGGACTGCCTCAGCTGCAGGAGCTAGGGCCTATCAGAGTCTTTTTCTAGCCTCTGGCAGCTGGTGATCAGAAGGCCTCTTTAGCTAGTCCTCCATTGCTCTGCTCGTTCAGGTACTTGGAGGTCTCCTCTGTCTGGGGTCCTTCTCTGTTGCTCAGCATGTCAGGCACATAAAGGGGCCACCCTGGCTGGTGTCCTACTCTGGCGTTTGGTGCATAAGGCACTAAAGTGCTCCCCTGGCTGGGGTCCTTCTCTGTTGGCACATCAGGCACTTAGAGGGCTCCCCTGTCTGGGACCCTTCTCTATTGCTTGATGCATCAGGCACTTAAAGGGCCAGCCTCTCTATTGCTTAGTTGCCTGTGCTGGCCTGAGGGGTGGGAGAGGCTACAGTGATGGCTCCAGCCCCTACGCATGACTCAGCAGTATTGTCTTTCCTTTATGGCTGCCTGGTTTCCCTTCACAGGCATTTCTCACCACAATCTCTTCCCTCACGTCCCTTCTGGCTGTCTCCCCACAGTCAACATCAGACCTAGCCCTGGGATTGCTCCACAATCCCTACCCTAGAGCTCCCAGCCACTGTGCCTTCTAGGTGACCTGCATCCCTGTCTGGGGTATGTATGGCTGCAGCAAGGACTGTCTGTGTGATTCTCATTACATTTAGGATGTTGCCAATCAGCTGCTTCACTCTCAGCCTGAAATGTTTCTCCTCTGACCCAAATAATCTCCCCGATGTGGGGATTCGACCCCTGCTTCAGTTCCCCCACCCACCAAGTTCAGGTCCAGTCCTACTAACTCTCTTAATTTCCACCCGCCCGCCCCCCCACGCCCCGCCCACTTCCTTTGTCCTATTGAGTTTTGCATAGTTCTATATATTCTTTTCCAGTGGTCAGGTACTCCTGCCCTCTGTCAGCTGGGGTTCTGCAAGCACTTCTGTGCCTGAAGGTGTATTCCTTATGTATCTGTGGAGAGAGATGTACTCTACTTATACCTACTCCTCCACCATCTTATTCCTCCATCCAATTTCTCTACAATTTGCTTTTTAAATGAAATGTTTTCATTACATTTAGGTAGGGAATGTCATGTAGAAATACAGTCAAGAAGATTTTTTTCAGTTAAGTTATGTGGAACCCAAGCAACCAAGCTGATGCAAATGATTTTCAGGGCTTGATTTGGATATCTTGAGTATGTAGACTGTCTTGCATGTAGTATAACATTGATTGCTCTCAATTAATATCTAATCTGATTGCTATCAACTTCAATTGGTCTACCCAATTCTGGAGCATCATCCAGCTACAAATCTCCAGCACAAAACTTCACAAACCACTTGTGACACATTCAGTCAGTCATAGCATTTTCTCCATACACTGCAGAAATCTTTCTTGTGTGTGTGTCTACCTTTCTTGAAATAATTATGCATAATATACCAAAATGTTGATATTTTTATTTCATCTTCAATATTAAAATGACTGCCCCAAAATTCACCATTTTTTTTGTTTTTTTAAATGTGTGCTGGCACAGCTGTCACAATACAACCTAACACAATTGTTTTGAATGAAGTTAAAGACAACTAAGTGCTACTAGAGCCATCTTAGGGAAAAAAACTGAATGGTTTGGCCAACCCAGTACTTATTGAGCACCCACTCTATGAAGGAAATGGCAACCCACTCCAGTACTCTTGCCTGGAAAATCCCAAGGATGGAGAAGCCTGGAAGGCTGCAGTCCATGAGGTTGCTGAGGGTTGGGCACGACTGAGCGACTTCACTTTCACTTTTCACTTTCATGCTTTGGAGAGGAAATGGCAACCTACTCCAGTGTTCTTGCCTGGAGAATCCCAGGGACGGGGGAGCCTGGTGGGCTGCCATCTATGGTGTCGCACAGAGTCGGACACGACTGAAGCGACTTAGTAGCAGTAGCAGCAGCACTCTATGAAAAGTTCTGTTTCAGCTGCTAGAGATACAGTTAGACAAGATCATGTCCTCAGGAAATTTGTATTCTAGTGGGATGAGTGAAAAGGGAAAAATCTTGGTGGGGCCCTAATGAAATAGGAAAAATACAGTGATGAGTCAGCCCAATAAAAACTTGTATTGAATATTATTCTCTTACAGTTCTGGAGACCAGAAGTCCAGGTTTGGTTTCACTGTGCTAAAGATTAATTGTCTGCAGGGCTGTGCCTTCACTGAAGGCTCTAGGGAAGAATTTGCTTCTTTGGAATTTCTAACTTCTAGACCTGCTTTTCTTGGTTCATGGCCCCTTCCTCCAGTTTCAGAGCCAGCAGTATAGTGTTTTAAAACCTTTTGCTTCTGACATATCACCTTCTCCTTCTCCTGGTGCATCAACTGAATATATGTGAACACAGTCTGAAAGCTGTGATTGCAACCTGCCATGAGTGTTGAATGAAGTTGCTTGGTCCCATGGTGATGCTGATGAACATTTATTGGAAGGTTTCCATGCATCATGTTTTAACAAGCATTCTCACTTTAATTCATACTAACCCTTTGTCCTGTTTTACATGTAAATAAAACTAGGCTCCTAATTCAGCTTGCCCAGAATCTCACAGTTACTGTTTGGTGATACCAGGATTGGCTTCCCTGGTGGGTCAGTGGTAAAGAATCCACCTGCTGATGCAGGAAGCTAGGGTTCAGTCCATGAGTTGGGAAGATCCCCTGGAGAAGGAAATGGCAACCCACTCCAGTTTTCTTGCCTGAGAAATCCCACAGACAAAAAAGTCTGATGGGCTACAGTCCACGGGGTCGCAGAGAGTCAGACATGACTGAGTAACTAAGCATAGCACAACCTGCCTCCCAAAACAGAACCCTAATGAAAGCCTTGCTACACTGTATGGTCTGAGAACCAGTAACATCAGAATCACCTAGGAACTTTTAAAAAACACAGACTCTCAAGATCAACCCTAGACTTGCTGAATCAGAATCTGCATTTTAGTAAGAGCGTAAGTGATTCCAATGCACTGTAAGGTTCATGAGAAACTAACAAGCAAGGCATTTAAAATGCAGTGAAATTACATTTTCAGCTGCTGTGGGAGCTGGTGGAGATATTTTTCTCTTTGGTGTTTGTTTTCACAGTATGAGGCAGCCCAGTTAGTCTGATGAGTAAGCATCAGTTTGAGTAAGAAAATAACAATTTAAAAAAAAAAAAACCTCTCAAGTTCATGTCTCCAAACCTAAAGAAGGATGCCACAGTGTACTCTAAATAGCAATTATTTGCCTCCTGGGGGCTAAAATATTTGCTGACTTCATTTTTTATCGTCTCTGAGTTCTGCAGGTCCAGGGTGGTTATTATAGAGAGCGTTATTAAACTACAACACTCTCTCTTATATCAGATGCTGGTATTAGGTATATTTTGGGCACTGCAATTGTCACACAACAAGGAGAGAGAATCCTGATTATTGTACTTATAAAAAGATGCTTATTCACAGAAGAGTGTCTTTACCCTGGGTCCTTGTGGGCTGCTACTCTATTTCTAAGCCCCAGAGTACATAGTTTTGGTTAAATCAGGAGTAGAATAAATAGAAGATGACTCATATCCTAGCATTTCTCATGGACATTTGCATTAAAATTATTTGGTACTGGTTAAACATATAGGTCTTTGGGCCCTACCTGGAAAATTAGAGTCTCTAGAGGTGATATTCAGAAATTTTAATTTCTAATAAGCTCACCAGGCAGTTCTTACATAAACTAATAGTTGAGAATTACTATTATTTATAATCAGACTCGGAGAAGGCAATGGCACCCCACTCCAGTACTCTTGCCTGGAAAATCCCATGAGTGGAGGAGCCTGGTAGGCTGCAGTCCGTGGGGTCGCTAGGAGTCGGACACGACTGAGCGACTTCACTTTCACTTTTCACTTTCATGCATTGGAGAAGGAAATGGCAACCCACTCCAGTGTTCTTGCCTGGAGAATCCCAGGGACGGGGAGCCTGGTGGGCTGCTGTCTCT
The DNA here is from genome assembly GCF_002263795.3 of Bos taurus. Lineage (NCBI taxonomy): Eukaryota > Metazoa > Chordata > Mammalia > Artiodactyla > Bovidae > Bos > Bos taurus. The sequence goes on from NC_037328.1 coordinate 137,363,992, forward strand.
GGGGTCGCACAGAGTCGGACACGACTGAAGCGACTTAGCAGCAGCAGCCTATCTATAAATTTTACTGGAATTTAGAATTAAGGCACCTGGCTGAGTTCCTTGAAAGACCTGACATGTTACAAACTGCCAGAAGAGGGCAGCAGAGAGCTGCCAAATGGAGCTTAGAGGCCAAATGAGCCAAGGTAGAAGATGGGACAGCAGTCCGAACTGGCTCCTCCAGCAGTCTGCCGAGGACACAACCAATCTGGACGGACTGAAGCTTAGTGAGTCTGAGCAAAGCATTTACTTCTCATGAAAAGAGGCAAAGGCCAGGCTAGTGTGTGGAGGAAAGAAGATGAAGTCAGAAAGGCAAGCAATCAGGAGTGGGGTGAGAGGTGGGTGTGTCACAGTAGAATGGTCAAGGAGCCCAGATTCTCCTGAGGTAACTATCGTGATTCCCAGCATTTTAGAAGCCACTGCCTTGATAAGATCAGGAAACAAAAGGACTCTTGGTGGAGACCATCTCCTAACTAGATGATTAAGAAAAACCTGGAACCCAATTGCTTCTTCCAGAACATTCCTATTTGGTAGTGAGATCTCCAAATTTTTTTTTTTTTTTTTTTAAGATGACCTAGATGGGGAAAAAAAAAAAAGGAATACAGGACAGTACATGATTAAATACTGCAATACAATCAATTCTTTCTCAAGAAACTTCAATGAAGGGGGAGATCCATGAAGGCTGGAGTAGCCAAGGAAGGCTTCTTTAAGGAAGTGAAAGTTGATCTGAGCCATAATGGACACAAAGTTTAGAAAGTGAGCCAAGGGAGACAACTTCAGACTGTTTGCAGGCCTGGAGGAGACCACTTGTGTATCAGGTGCCTGGAGCTTGAGTGAGCTGCAGCATAAAAGTAGCTGTTTGATCTTTGTCAAACTTTTTTATTTGATGGTCTCCATTATGTTCTGAAGGAACAGGATCCAGCTTCTTTAAGCAGTGAGAGTGTATCATTCATTAAGAGGAAATAAACATTAAAGTCACATATATCTGAAACAGGGAGATCAGAGTTTGCTCAGGAGGATATGTTCCTGATTTTCCCAGTTGGGGCACCACAACCATGACTCTACAAATAGGTAGGATCTCCTCAGTTCATGTGTACATATAGAAGATTATGCCAAGAATTTTATAAACCTTTATGATAAAAGGTTTTATTGAACTTGCCTTGTGGTCCAGTGGTTAAGAATCTGCCTTGCAGTGTGAAGGACATGAGTTCCATTCCTGGTTGGGGAAAAAGGGTTTTATTGATAATTTCACATTCTGTGCTGAGAACCAGGCACAGTTAACTATACACTTACACATTTAAGGACACAGAGGTCCATCTTTCATCCACTAACAGGCTGGCAGTTTCCCCCCTTACAACTGTATTCTACAGAATAATTACAATGTTCAGCTGAGTTCAGTCACTCAGTCGTGTATGACTCTTTGCAACCCCATGAACTGCAGCACGCCAGGCCTCCATGTCCATCACCAACTCCCGGAGCCTACTCAAACTCATGTCCATTGAGTTGGTGATGCCATCCAACCATCTCATCCTCTGTTATCCCCTTCTCCTGCCTGCGATCTTTCCCAGCATCAGGGTCTTTTCCAATGAGTCAGCTCTTCACATCAGGTGGCCAAAGTATTGAAGTTTCAGCTTCAACATTAGTCCTTCCAATGAACACCCAGGACTGATCTCTTTAGGATGGACTGGTTGGATCTCCTTACAGTCCAAGGGACTCTCAAGAGTCTTTTCCAACACCACAGTTCAAAAGCATCAATTCTTTGGTGCTCAGCTTTCTTCACAATCCAACTCTCACATCCATACATGACCAGTGGAAAAACCATAGCCTTGACTAGATGGTCCTTTGTTGACAAAGTAATGTCTCTGCTTTTTAATATGCTATCTAGGTTGGTCATAACTTTCCTTCCAAGGAGTAAGTGTCTTTTAATTTCATGGCTGCTATCACCATCTTCAGTGATTTTGAATCCCCCCAAAATAAAGTCAGCCACTGTTTCCATGGTTTCCCCATCTATTTCCCATGAAGTGATGGGACTGGATGCCACGATCTTAGTTTTCGGAATGTTGAGCTTTAAGCCAACTTTCTCACTCTCTCTTTCACTTTCATCAAGAGGCTCTTTAGTTCTTCTTCACTTTCTGCCATAAGGGTTGTGTCATCTGCATATCTGAGGTTATTGATATTTTTCCCGGCAATCTTGATTCCAGCTTGTACTTCCTCCAGCCCAGCATTTCTCATGATGTACTCTGCATAGAAGTTAAATAAGCAGGGTGAAATTATACAGCCTTGATGTACTCCTTTTCCTATTTGGAACCAGTCTGTTGTTCCATGTCCAGTTCTAACTGTTGCTTCCTGACCTGCATACAGGTTTCTCAAGAGGCAGGTCAGGTGGTCTGGTATTCCCATCTCTTCCAGAATTTTCCACAGTTTCTTGTGATCCACACAGTCAAAGGCTTTGGCATATCAATAAAGCAGAAATAGATGTTTTTCTGGAACTCTTGCCTTTTCGATGATCCAGCAGATGTTGGCAATTTGATCTCTGGTTCCTCTGCCTTTTCTAAAACCAGCTTGAACATCTGGAAGTTCACTGTTCACGTATTGCTGAAGCCTGGCTTGGAGAATTTTGAGCATTACTTTACTAGCATGTGAGTAGTTGGGTAGAATTTCTTTGTATGTCCCCTCTCTACTGGGATATTAGTGACTTGCTTTTTATTATTATAGGTCTTTATATCTTTGCATATACACGTATTTAAAACACTCTCTCCTTTTCAGTTAATTTTTATAGGGGACTTATGTCTCTTCAACACATTCTAGAAAGGAGTAGCCTATATTTAAATGGCTGACACAGCAACTCTTGTTTCCCTGATGTAGAGCATTGTTTCACAACTTCTTATTTATCTGTTCTTCTGAGAAGGTTGCAAGATAAAGGACTTTCCCATCAGTGACAGTAGCTCCCTGGGGCATATTCTAATGGGAATGGAGATGGGGTTGGGAGTGAAGTGGGAAAGGACAAGTCATTCATCATAGAGGGAAACATTACAGAGATCCTGAGATATCCTCCTCTCCAAACCATGTAGGGCTAAGGAGCATTGCTATAGTTTCAGGATCAGGACACTGTGGGAGTGTGTGTGTGTGTGTGTGTGTGTAGGTATTTTGCAGTAATCAGTGTTCTCCGTGTGCTGTTGGCTTGGGAGGGACATATAAGTCCTTTTTATTGAATCCCTTTGGTGGCTCAAATCACCCCCTACTCAGGATCCAAGGGAAAGCATGTCCTCATTGGGCAGCACCAAGGATTCTGGGATGGCTCTTGGACAGAAGCTCTGCATTTCTTCTCACAGTAAAAGTTTAAAAGGAGTTCAGAGACAGTATTATTTAATTATTTAATGTCCAGTGTCAGGATAAGCATTCTTTCAAGAAAGCATTTCCCTTTAGGGCATCCCTTGTCTGGAAAATCCCATGGATGGAGGAGCCTGGTAGGCTGCAGTCCATGGGGTCGCGAAGAGTCGGACACGACTGAGCGACTTCACTTTCACTTTTCACTTTCATGCATTGGAGAAGGAAATGGCAACCCACTCCAGTGTTCTTGCCTGGAGAATCCCAGGGACGGGGGAGCCTGATGGGCTGCTGTCTATAGGGTCGCACAGAGTCGGACACGACTGAAGTGACTTAGCAGCAGCAGCAGCAGTAGCAGTAGGATGTCAAGCCATTAATAAAAGATTATTTGAAGAAAAGAGCTAAAGTTGGGGTCATTTGTTGGAAGTTCCACATACCGGGAAGGATGCCTTATTTTTTTTATTCTCTTCCCTTATAGTCTATTATAGAATATTGAGTAGAGTTTCCTGTGCTATACAGTAGGTCCTTGTTAGTTATCTATTTTATATATAATAGTATGTTTATGTTAATCCCAAACTTCTCATTTATCCCTCCTCCTCTTTCCCTTTTGGCAGCCATAAGTTTGATTTCTATGCCTGTGGGTTTATTTCTGTTTTGAGTATAAGTTCATTTGTACCTTTTGTAAAAGATTCCACATATGAGCAATATCATGATATTTTTCTTTTTCTGTATGGGTTACTTCACTTAGTATGATAATTTCTAGGTTGTTGCTACAAATGGCATTATTCCATTCTTTTTTTTTAAGGCCAAATAGCATCCCATTGTATATATATACCACAATTCCTTTAACCATTCATATGTCGATGGACATTTGGATTGTTTTCATGTCTGGGCTATTGTTAATAGTGCTGCAATGAACATAAGTATACATGTATCTTTTTAATTAGAGTTTTATCTGGATATAAGGCATGGGATTCTTATTTTCTGGCTCTGTTTTGCTTTCTGTGGTAGAGGCTGATCTGGGCTGCTCCTGACCTCAGATATCAACTGACATCATCAGAGGGGCATTCAGTCAATATCTGCTATGAAACCTCAATGGTCTATGCTGTGTTCTTAGTTGCTCAGGCATGTCCGACTCTTTGTGACCCTATGGACTGTAGTTTACCAGGCCCCTCTGTCCATGGGGATTCTCCAGGCAAGAATACTGGAGTGGGTTGCTGTGACCTCCTCCAAGGTTTGAACTCAGGTCTCCCGCATTGCAGGTGGATTCTTTAGCACCTGAGTCACCAGGGAAGCCGAAGAATACTGGAGTGGGTATCCTATCCCTTCTCCAGGGGAACTTCCTGACCCAGGTATCGAACTGAGGTGTCCTGCATTGCAGGCGGATTCTTTAACAGCTGAGCTGCATAGCCCCAGCTGTATATTTCTTACTCTTTCCCACCTCTAATTTCTCAGTTCAGGGCAAATTGGAAACCATTTTACATACAAAAGCTGAACTTCCAGAATATTCCAGGTCATGCTGTATGGAATAAGCAACCTGCTATGAGGGAGTCACAAGCCTGGACTGATGCAAACTTATAAACTTCTCTGAGGACTAGGTCTTGGACAGCTCCCAAGAGACCAAGGTAGGGCTGGAGGAAATGAACTTAAGCCCAGCTGTAAAGCTAACCCTCCTAAGCTGACCAACACACCCAACAGCCCAGTGTGGGTATCAGCTTAACTCTAGTGCCATCTTGGAGAGAGACTATCTTGAATTGGGATTCCTCTCTGCAGCTTGATCCAGACTCAGAATTGGTTTTAGCTGTTGTCCAGTGTGGCCCAGTGGTCTGGCCCTTCTCATTTTACCTGTAAACTTAGCCCTTGGCCTGGTTCTTACTGTGCTGTGGGTACCCTAGAAGTCTGACTGAGACGCCCTATTGTGATTGACTCCATGAAACTCCCCAGACTGACTCTCAGGGGCTTTGAGGAACTTTGGGTACCACCTATGGGACCAGAAGGCAGCCTTGGAAAGTTAACTGAGAACTTTTCCTCTGTGGAATCATTTCTTATCATGAAATTTTGCTTGAGTCAGGGGGCCTATATTAGGGTATTTTCATGCTAGCATTGGAAACCTTAACTTCTTCCTTGGACCTCTGTTCTCTGGGACTCAGGTCTAATTAGGATAGGCTGAGGTACAGCCCATCTTCCACTGTCTCCTCTGTTCCTTCTGATCTCAGGTGGCTTTAACGTGCCATGGCCTGGAGTAAGATTTCATTTCCTGGGCAGAGGCTGATGTCGGGTCACAGCAGCGAGAGTGCGAATCCTAGCCACTAGCCTGCCAGGGACCAGTGGCCAGTGACAAGGCCCTGGATCATCAGCTTTGTGGAAATGAATTTCCACAAAGAAACAGAATGTAGTGAAGAAAGTAAAGTGTTTCTTAGGAGGAAAAAGAGTATGTGTGAATAGATACACACAGGCAAATTCGGAGAAAGAGTTGCACTCTCCTGTTGGTTTAAATCACTTATGTAGGGCATATTTTGTAGGTTTCCTTTGGTCAATCATCTTGCTTTGCCAGTTCTGAGTCTGTGTTTGCTTTGTTTTAGGGTCCTCCCATGTGTGCATATGCATCTCTGAACCAAAATGGATTCTAGCTAAGGGGCTTATGGGTAAATTGACTTCACTCCCTTTCTTCCTTTTTGGAAAACCTCCAAGGAGCTTTTCTATGCATGTACAGTTGGGAAAGTCTCCTTGACCTCGAGAATGAGAAACACATGGTCTCTTATCTGGGCAGGGCTCAGCTTCTCCTCCTTCTTGCTGTTGTCTTCATACTGGAGTATCTGTCCATAGGGCACAAACTCCAGCTGCTCATCTTGGGACCCATCTAATCTCTTGGCTCATTTCCATCATGCCTGAGATTGGAAAGGGAGAACTTTGGGCTTCCTGCTTCTTCTATGCTTTATCTTCTTTCTACTTAAGGGTAGCAAGCCCTGTGGTGAGCCATCAGACTTGCAGAGTTATCTCCTTGTGGTAGAGAGAATGCTGTGGTCCATGGACCTGCTCTGGGAGTGGGTGATGGACAGAGAAGCCTGGAATGCTGCAGTCCATGATGTCGCAAAGAGTCAGACATGACTGAGTGACTGAACTGATGGACCTGCAGCAGCGTCACTGGAAGCTTATTAAAATGCACACCCAACTCAGACCTAATAGCTAAGATTCTGCATTTTTAACAATATTCTCAGGTAACTTACATGCACATTAAGGTTTGAGAAGCACAGGTATGCAATAATCTCTAAACTTCTCAAGGGAAATAGATGTTTCTGATATGGAGAGTTCAGTATAAGAAAATGCATAAGAGAAAGCTATTTAATCAAATTAAAATCTTAATTCTTATAGATTTTTAAAAAAGAAAAGAATATCACAAAAGATGAGATGAGTAAAGCAGTTAAGTGGGTGACACTATAATTTGTTATACTTGAATTTTTCTTTTATAACCTTACTCTGTTGCTATACAGTTTGTAAGTAAAAAGCAGATTTACTTGATTTTTGTCACTATATTCATGCTTCATAAAGTGAGTTTTGCCGAAGTGCTCTAAAAAGGTGGGCTTCATCAACCAGTTTGCCAAATGCTATGAACCATATGGGGGCTTCCCAGGTGGCTCACTGGTAAAGAATTCACCTGCAATGAAGGTTCAATCTTGAATTGGGAAGATCCCCTGGAGAAGTAAATGGCAACCCACTCCAGTATTCTTGCCTGGGACATCCCATGGACAGAGCAGTCTGGCAGGTCCATGGGGTTGCAAGAGTCAGATAAAACTTACGGACTAAACAATATACTTAATTACTTAGTGACTAACAACATGAAATGACATATTCTTATTGGGGACTTCCAATAAACATTATGACTATAAAGGTGCTGCCAAGTCCTGTTGAGAAATCCCTCTGACCTTATCTAATGGATTTCTAAAACACGGTTGTCCATGGAACTCTGTTTCATGTAATATCCATAAGCAAACTACAAAACTGTGTTCTCTTGACCATGGTTTAGACTTTTCTAATCTAAAACAAACCCTTCATATTAAATATGAAATAGTTGATAAATCTAATTTGCAGTGTCCCCAGGCTCCACCGGGTGCACCATAGAAGGTCCAAACTGAGCCAGATGCTCTTTTACTCACCAGCAAGGCCAAGGGCCAGAATCTACAGGACTCTCTCTGCAGTGCCTCTATGACCCTGTCCTAAACCCAACTGCTGTGCCCCAGATATCTCTTTTTGTATTCCATCCTTATTTTCTGCCTTTCTAATGCAGTTCATACCATGTATTGTCTACTTGCTCCTCAATGCAGTTTTTCCTCAGATGCTATATCCCTTAGATCTTCCTGAAACAAAAAATAAAGCAGATAATAAAGAAGCTGACATTGCCTTCTCACAGCCCAGTTCAGACTCTGGGCCAGATTCCTGAGACTTTTGCTGCTGAGGAGGAGAGCTAGACAATTACTGAAGTAAACCTACTCCAAAGAGTCAGCACTGATCACTTGACCATAGACACAAGAGTAAAATAATTGGCTTTGCAAACCCAAAAGGAGGTTACATGATTTGCAAAGAGTTTCTGTGTCATTTCTTTGAAAAGTTTTGAAAAAATTTCAAATTCTGTGTGAGGATAGTCTTGCAGTTTCAGATTCTTGATAATGTTGCATAGATACAGGATACGTGTATTTAGAAACCACAGGGTCTCTGAGAACCTCTCCTCTTTTTCTCTTGTGCACTGTGCTTGAATATCAAGCCAAGTTCTGTGGCATGCATCTAATTAACTGCATATAGACTAGCATGAAGTTGTCTTCCATGGAATTAATTTTGGTAGATAAGAGTCAGAAAAGAGTCCTGTGCTCAAAACAAAGTTGGAAACTTCTGGGATGATACTTGAAATGCTGGTGGGGTGAGAGTGGGATGGAAGAAACTCCAGAAAGCTAATGGAGTGTTGGAAGTAGTAGAATTAGACATCCATGCTCAAGCTGTAGCCTCATAGTTGGTGCCCCTTGACTAGGGTTTGGCCATGTGTCTTGCTTTGGCCAATATGATGTTAGCTGATCTAATGTGAACAGAAGCTTGAAGTAAGCTTGTGCAAGAGTGTCCCCTGGGAAGCCGCTGCTCCTTTGGTCTGGGACCCAGTGTGGGTATTCTAGAGGTGGCCTGAGCCCAGAGCCACATCAGTCAATCTTCAGCCTGAAGCAGAGATGCCCAACTGAGCCCAGTCTTTTACTGACCAAGGTTATTGTCAACCTGCAGACCAAACCAAAGCCCAGATTTACTAACCAAGTTATTGTCAACCTGCAGACTTGTGAGTGTCAGAATAACTGCTTTCTGTAAGACAGAGTTTTGGGGGTTATTTGTTATGCAGCACTATTGTGGCAATAGCTTCCTGATAACCTGGATTAAACAAAGTTAAACAGATTTCTAAAATGCATTTTCTCAGAGACCCTAATCTTCTTTATGCATAGCAAGATGGTTATAGAATGAGTGGCATTTCCCAGTGCATCTTTATTTTTCATAACCATTTATGATACCAAGGCAGGTAGCAACCAGAACTGTCCTCTAGGGGAAGGGTAATTAAACCTCCCCTTCTCTACTCACTAGTGCAACACACACAAAGAAATCTGGTCTCCTAAGAAGGGTCCCTAATATGATGGGTAACAGATTTAGGTACAATAGTTTGGGGTATGCAGAATGCAAAGGAGAAATTTTTGACATTGCTCCATGCCTTACCTTTGGGTATACTGCTGCTAATATATCTATAGCAAATATTTATGCTTTGAGAGATGGATACAAAATAAAATATGAAAAGGGTCTGAGGGACTAGAGATACCCAAGAGGAATTAAAAAGGGAAATATGAAGAAAGTCTATGAGAAGCTAAGAAGGGAAATATGAAAGAATTCTATGAGGAATTAAGAAGAGAAATACGAAGTTTGACAACAAAAGAATCCAACTAGCTACCACACTCACTAGTTCACTAGGGGTATGTTTGCTTCCCAAGTTTTTCTAGTGCATCCTTTTCCCTTGTGAGGGCTGATTGGAACTGGGATTTCATGGAGAGCAACTTCCTGCCTTGAGAAAGCCTATACTGGGAGAAAACTCAAAAGCAAAATAATTTGCAGCAAATTAAGCATTACAATCCCAGAGAAAGGCAAGGCTAAAGAATGCTCAAACTACTGCACAATTGCACTCATCTCACACACTAGTAAAGTAATGCTCAAAATTCTCCAAGCCAGGCTTCAGCAATATGTGAACTGTGAACTTCCTGATGTTCAAGCTGGTTTTAGAAAAGGCAGAGGAACCAGAGATCAAATTGCCAACATCCGCTGGATCATGGAAAAAGCAAGAGAGTTCCAGAAAAGCATCTATTTCTGCTTTATGGACTATGCCAAAGCCTTTGACTGTGTGGATCACAATAAACTGTGGAAAATTCTTAAAGAGATGGGAATACCAGACCACCTGATCTGCCTCTTGAGAAATTTGTATACAGGTCAGGAAGCAACAATTAGAATTGGACATGGAACAACAGACTGCTTCGAAATAGGAAAAGGAGTTCGTCAAGGCCGTATATTGTCACCCTGCTTATTTAACTTCTATGATTGCCGGGAGAAATATTAATAACCTCAGATATGCAGATGACACCACCCTTATGGCAGAAAGTGAAGAGGAACTAAAAAGGCTCTTGATGAAAGTGAAAGTGGAGAGTGAGAAAGTTGGCTTAAAGCTCAACATTCAGAAAACGAAGATCATGGCATCTGGTCCCATCACTTCATGGGAAATAGATGGGGAAACAGTGGAAACAGTGTCCGACTTTATTTTTCTGGGCTCCAAAGTCACTGCAGATGGTGACTGCAGCCATGAAATTAAAAGACGCTTACTCCTTGGAAGAAAAGTTATAACCAACCTAGATAGCATATTCAAAAGCAGAGACATTACTTTGTCAACAAAGGTCGGTCTAGTCAAGGCTATGGTTTTTCCTGTGGTCATGTATGGATGTGAGAGTTGGACTGTGAAGAAGGCTGAGTGCTGAAGAATTGATACTTTTGAACTGTGGTGTTGGAGAAGACTCTTGAGAGTCCCTTGGACTGCAAGGAGATCCAACCAGTCCATTCTGAAGGAGATCAGCCCTGGGATTTCTTTGGAAGGAATGATGCTAAAGCTGAAACTCCAGTACTTCGGCCACCTCATGCAAAGAGTTGACTCATTGGAAAAGGCTCTGATGCTGGGAGGGGTTGGGGGCAAGAGGAGAAGGGGACGACAGAGGATGAGATGGCTGGATGGTATCACTGACTCGATGGATGTGAGTCTCAGTGAACTCCGGGAGTTGGTGATGGACAGGGAAGCCTGGCGTGCTGCGAGAGAGTCGGACAGGACTGAGCGACTGATCTGATCTGATCTGATCTGAAGCATTACAACTTGATTAATTACAAAGAGGCGAGTGAAATTTGCAAGACAGCTATCATGAGACTTAAACCTCTTGTGCATTTCTTGTGAGTTAGAAGGGTAGTCAGCACATTTACCCTTGTGGAAGGTCAGCAGATTAACTATGATTTCAATTCCACACTAATGAGACCCACATCATCTGCATGGAAACCTTCCTGCATTTCTGTGCACTTGAAAATTTAATAACACTGCCTCAAAACACTGTCCATATTTCTTCCCTTTTATGAATTGCCTAAGTTTTGTGCCATCACTATGTCTTACAGGACACCTGCAGATAGTTCATTTAAGCAAGCTGCAGTAGAGTTCCGCAAGCAGTCATTCCTGCTGTTCATGATCCACTTAATTACCAGCTTTGCTAGATCACCCATGAAGTCACCCCAAAATTTTTCCAAAGAAGCAGAGAGATTCTAATCAAGGGGAGAGATTTAATGGTTGCCAGCATGTGATGGTATTTTTCTGCCTTTGAGGACCAATGAATTCATCTTCAGGCTGCAAAGGTAAGTGGGTCTTATTTCCTGTGGTTCCATATGAGAGTGTTAACAGCCTCGATAGGGAGGCCAGAGACCCCAAAGCAGCAGGAGGAAATAAACTGCAAGTGCAGAATTTTTTCCCATTTCTATTGACTATACCTGATTCCACCTGAACTTAACTTTTCTCAAACCTTGAGCTAACCAATGCGTTTTTCTTATGGAAATGTTTTCCTTAAGCTTTGTTAATGAAACTATGTATTTGCTTTGGAATCTGACTTTCTTCAAATCAGATTCTGCCTAAGACTAACTTTTTTCCTTTTCTCAAACCTTGGGCTCATGATGGCTCAACAAACCAGAATTCATGTCAAATATTTTATGGCCAGAGATGACACACCTTGTACCATCATATCTCAAAAATGCATACTGTGGGAGAGTAGACTCATGAAACACCCTCAGGCTTGAGGTGTCTCTTTTATCTGATTAGCAGCTCGCTAACAGACATAAAACACCTTGCTAAAAACTAGCAAGCAGGCATTCTTTCTGTCCTCTTCTGATGTCTATGTCAGAATCTTTCCCCATCTCTACTACACTTTAATAAAGTTTGCTATACAAAAGCTCTGAGCAGTCAAGCCTTGTCTCTGGCCCCAGATCGAATTCCTCTCCTCTGGAGGCCACAAATCCCAGTGAAGCACATGACTTGCAACCGCAAACTTTCACATAGAGAAAAGTTTCTTTAGATACCCTGGGAGTACGGAGAATGCAAACAGAATTCTATGGGCTAATTTTTAAAATCTCTATCTTTAATTCTATCATATTGATTCTCCTATAAAACCTAATTAGATAATTTTCCATCTGATATTCTCCCCAAATCTTATGTGCCTTGTTGTCATCTCATTTTGATGCCTAATGAGTAGGATTGGGCTCATACTTATCAGCTGGTCTGCTTGAGGTCTGCAAAGCCATCTCCAGGGTGAAAAATCACAGGTAACAGTCCCAGTGAGGAGAATGAGTGTAACTTTCTTCTAAAAGAGCCAAAAGCAGTAGCCTGGGTTACATTTGCTCTGGATTAGTTCTTGCTTTCAGCCTCTAAGACAACGATGCCTTCTGATAAACAACTATATAAACAACAGCAATTTTTAAAAATCAAAAAAACCAAGAAGTAGTCTGTCCAGCATGCTAAAAGCCTTGGAAATGACCCAAATGGCAACACAAATTAGATTATTAAAATTGCTTCTTCTTTTGCATTTTTATTAGTGTGACCTAATGAGCCAAGGGAACATTTCATGCAAAGATGGGCTCGATAAAGACAGAAATGGTATGGACCTAATAGAAGCAGAAGATATTAAGAAGAGATGGCAAGAATACACAGAAGAACTGTACAAAAAAGATCTTCACGACCAAGATAATCATGATAGTGTGATCACTGGCCTAGAGCCAGACATCCTGGAATGTGAAGTCAAGTGGGCCTTAGAAAGCATCACTACAAACAAAGCTAATGGAGGTGATGGAATTCCAGTGGAGCTATTTCAAATCCTGGAAGATGATGCTGTGAAAGTGCTGCACTCAATATGCCAGCAAATTGGGAAAACTCAGCAGTGGCCACAGGACTGGAAAAGGTCAGTTTTCATTCCAATCCCAAAGAAAGGCAATGCCAAAGACTGCTCAGACTACCACACAATTGCACTCATCTCACATGCTAGTAAAGTAATGCTCAAAATTCTCCAAGCCAGGCTTCAGCAATACATGAATCATGAACTTCCAGATGTTCAAGCTGATGTTAGAAAACGCAGAGGAAGCAGAGGTCAAATTGCCAACATCTGCTGGATCATGGAAAAAGCAAGAGAGTTCCAGAAAAACATCTATTTCTGCTTTATTGACTATGCCAAAGCCTTTGACTGTGTGGATCACAATAAACTGTGGAAAATTCTGAAAGAGATGGGAATACCAGAGCAGTTGATCTGCCTCTTGAGAAACCTACATGCAGGTCAAGAAGCAACAGTTAGAATTGGACATGGAACAACAGACTGGTTCCAACTAGGAAAAGGAGTACATCAAGGCTGTATATTGTCACCGTGCTTATTTATCTTATATGCAGAGTACATCATGAGAAACACTGGGCTCAAAGAAGCACAAGCTGGAATCAAGATTGCCCGGAGAAATATCAATAACCTCAGATATGCAGATGACACCACCCTTATGGCAGAAAGTGAGGAAGAACTAAAAAGCCTCTTGATGAAAGTGAAAGAGGAGAGTGAAAAAGTTGGCTTAAAGCTCAACATTCAGAAAACGAAGATCATGGCATCTGGTCCCGTCACTTCATGGGAAATAGATGGGGAAACAGTGGAAACCGTATCAAACTTTATTTTTTGGGGCTCCAAAATCACTGCAGATGGTGACTGATAGCATTTAAAAAAGGCAGGACCAATTACTTTGTCAACAAAGGTCGGTCTAGTCAAGGCTATGTTTTTCCAGTGGACATGTATGGATGTGAGAGTTGGACTGTGAAAAAAGCTGAGCGCCAAAGAAATAATGCTTTTGAGCTGTGGTGTTGGAGAAGACTCTTGAGAGTCCCTTGGACTGCAAGGAGATCCAACCAGTCCATCCTAAAGGAGATCAGTCCTGGGTGTTCATTGGAAGGACTAATACTAAAGCTGAAACTCCAATACTTTGGCCACCTGATGCAAAGAGTTGACTCACTGGAAAAGTCCCTGATGCTGGGAGGGATTGGGGGCAGGAGGAGAAGGGGACAACAGAGGATGAGATGGTTGGATGGCATCACTGACTCAATGGACATGAGTTTGAGTGAACACCGGGAGTTGGTGATGGACAGGGAGACCTGGCGTGCTGTAATTCATGGGGTTGCAAAGAGTCGGACATGACTGACTGACTGAACTGAACTGAACTGAACTGAATGAGCCTATTAGAATAGGGATGCATTTGAAAAGACAGTCTGAGTAAGGTATATGAACATCCAATAAAGTCACAAGGTAAGACTGCATTTGTCTTGGTTTTGGCATCCTTTGTCTGTCAGTCTCAGTTTTACTACTAACTACTTGGGCGGGGGATTTCATCTTCCCCTTTTTGTTCATAAAATTCCACTCTTCAATTCCTGAGTGACCCAAATTCATGTTACCTAAGTCAGTCAAATTACTGCATGCCTTCTGGCAATGAAGATGAGTTTTATCTGGGTCAGATGTTCACCCATGACATATCTTTAGATGATTGCTGAGGCATATGAGATAGGGGCAAATGTTCTTTCCACTGGATTAGAATTTAAAAATAAAAAATGTAGTCTTATAGGTTGCTGTAGCCATGTTCCCCTCATGTGAATACTAAGCATGGGTTCAACATCTAGACCGGAGAAGGCCATGGCACCCCACTCCCATACTCTTGCCTGGAAAATCCCATGGGTGGTTGAGCCTGGTGGGCTGCAGTCCATGGGGTCTCTAAGAGTCGGACACAACTGAACGACTTCACTTTCACTTTTCACTTTTGTGCATTGGAGAAGGAAATGGCAACCCACTCCAGTGTTCTTGCCTGGAGAATCCCAGGGACGGGGGAGCCTGATGGGCTGCTGTCTATGCGGTTGCATAGAGTCGGACACGACTGAAGTGACTTAGCAGCAGTAGCAGCAACATCTAGACAGCAGATCCAAGAAATAAAGAGGAAGAAATATTTCTGGGAAAATCATTGGATCAACTCACACCTGATTTTCCTATGAACATTTTAATTATGAAAGATAACCAATCCTTTCTTGTTTAAGCCACTTTGGATTATGTTTTCTGTTACTTGTAAGCCAGTAAGGCCTAAATATTCAGATCTAAATGGCCACTATTCATGCTGAAAGGGACTAAGGAATGATGCTCTCCACACTTTATTTCTAGAAGGCATAAATGTGGGGCACGGGCTTGGCACCATGCTGGTGGTAGAAGTATTTCTAGCCTCTGGGTCTTTTTCCTTTCCTACCTTTAAATTAATAACTAGATCCGTCAAGAGAAGATAAGACACATTCAAGGAAGTCACTTAATCTTTTGAATTTATTCTCATTCAAAGTTGCCAGTTTTGCTGTCAGTTTTTAACTTTTATATTTGCTGGCTTTTCAACTAAGACATATAAGCAGGGGCTTCTCTGGTGGCTCAGTGGTGAAAGAGTCCAGTTGCCCGAAGATATGGGTTCCATCTCTGATCAGGGAGGATCCCACATTGTTGAGCAACTAAGCCAGTATGCAACAACTACCACAGTGAGAAGCTTACACACCGCAACGAAGAGTTGTCACACTTGCCGCAACTAGAGAAAAGCCTGTGGAGCGATGAAGACCCAGTACAGCCAAAAACAAATAAATAAAAATGAAAACACACAAACAAAAGACACATAAACAAACAAAAATAAGAGTCATCATAACAAGCCCTTGGCTTATCAATCTCAGTTCAGTTTAGTCGCTCTAGTTGAAACTATAACATTCTCTGTGGCTGTGTGATGGGCCTGGGATAACCCTGGCCTCTGTTACCTGGTACCCCACTCTAGTACTCTTTTGCCTGGAAAATCCCATGGATGGAGGAGCCTGGTAGGCTTCAGTCCATGCGGTTGTTAAGAGTTGGACACAACTGAGTGACTTCACTTTCACTTTTCACTTTCGTGCATTGGAGAAGGAAATGGCAACCCCCTCCAGTGTTCTTGCCTGGAGAACCCCAGGCACAGCAGAGCCTGGTGGGCCGCCGTCTATGGGGTCCCTCGGAGTCAGACACGACTGAAGCAACTTAGCAGTAGCAGCAGCAGCTGTTACCTGGTAAGTGGTTCCATCTTGCCCATTAGCATCAGACAACTTGACTTTGACCCCAACTCCTGCATGAGTTCTAATCGGCCCAACCTCTGAGATCTAGGGACAGAGCCACATCCTGTTTTTCCTGGAGTCACTCTCTGTTCAGGGAGACTTCTCCCCAGGGTTGATTCTAAGTTATATCTCTGGTCACCCTTTCTGTCTACTCCTCACTGAACTCTCTCTCTCTCTGGGACTTTAAATGTGGCCTAAACTCTGTTTATCTTATAAACTCAACTTTTGATCCCTTCTGCCTCATTAACGGACATCTGTGGATTTATGGTGCTTTTCCACTCAGATGGCCCCTGGGACTCCTCTGACTATGTTCCTTGGGATGACTGGAATATTTCTTTTCAGGAAATAAAAAGTAAATAAAAACTTTTTTAAGAAATAAAAACTGTGCTATGCTTAGTTTCTCAGTCATGTATGACTTTGTGATCCCATGGACTATAGCCCACCAGGCCCCTCTGTCCATGGAGATTCTCCAGGCAAGAATACTGGAGTGGGTTGCCATGCCCTCCTTCAGAGCATCTTCCCAACTCAGGGATTGAATTCAGGTCTCCCGCATTGCAGGTGGATTCTTTACTATTTGAGCCACCAGGCAAGCCCAAAGAAATAGAGCAATTAGCCTATTTGCTCAGAAGACTTCAGCTAGTACTGAGGTCCTGAGGGCCTAACTAAATTTACAGACTTAAGAAAAAGTAATTATGAGGCTATATTTAAAAATCTGTAGGATTTATGTCAGAAGTATGCAGTTCTAGACTAGTCCTAGGAAAATTAGATGATCTGACAACAATGTTTTCCTATTTCATAACTATGAGAGCCTGGGCCACAGTCCCTAGCATCCCTGTTACACTGCTTCCAGTTCTATCATGGATTTAACTTTTATGCCTGTCCAGTATTTCTATATGAGTTTGGAACCTCTTTCCCAAGTTTGACCTTTCTAACTGCTCTCATCTAAATTATGTATTATGAGTGTCTTTATTCTCAAGAAATATATGCTTTTAAATAAAATATAGGTGATTTACAATGTTGTATTATTTTCAGGTGACAGTACTATGATTCTTTTATTCTTTTTCAAATTCTTTTCCCTTATAAGTTATTACAAAGTATTGACTACAGTTCCCTTGTTATACGGTAACTGGTTATCTATTGTATATAGAGTAGTATGTAATTGTTAATCCTAAACTCCTAATTTATTTCCCTCCTCCCCTTTCCTCTGTGGTAACCAAGTTTGTTTTCTATGTCTGTGGGTATATTCCTATTTTGTAAATACATTTATTTGAATCTTTCTTGTTTTACTTTTGTTAAATTCCACATATGAGTGATGTGCTCAGTGCTCAGTCACTTCAGTCATGTCTAACTCTCTGCGACCCTATGGACCACGGCCCACCAGGCTCCTCTGTCCATGGGATTCTCCAGGCAAGAATACTGGAATAGGTTGCCATTTCCTTCTCCAGTAATAAAGTATGAAGTGAGTGAGGTGAAGTTGCTCAGTCGTGTCTGACTCTTTGAAACCCCATGGACTGTAGCCTACCAGGCTCCTCCATCCATGGGATTCTCCAGGCAAGAGTACTGGAGTGGGTTGCCATTTCCTTCTCCACATATAAGTGATGTTATGTGATATTTGTCTTTTTGTGTCTGGCTTATAAATGAGATATGCTTTTGAAGTTGAATGTACAATTTCCATTGTGAATATATTCATTTTAGTTGTTCTTAGCCTGTTGTTTCTTAAAGAGATGCAAATATCAGACCATCTTACCTGCCTCCTAAGAAACCTATATGCAGGTCAAGAAGCAACTGTTAATGGACTGGTTCAAAATTGGGAAAGGGATATGTCAAGTCTGTGTATTATCACCCTGTTTTTTAAACTTATATGCAGAGTAATTCATGTGACATGCAAACTGGATAAATCACAAGCTCAAATCAAGATTTTTGGGAGAAATACCAACAACCTCAGATATGGGCTATGAGTCTATCATTATCCAGAAGGCTGGCCTGAGCTTGTTTACTGGGTGGCTTGGCAGGGTTCCAAGAAAAAGAGTATAAGGTCTCTGGAGACATAGGCTCAAAACTGGCACAATGTCACTTCTGCTGTGTATTCTTGACTAAAATAAGCACAAGTCCAGCTCAGACTCAAAAGATTAGACAATAGACATTTGATAGAAGGGACTGCAAAATCACCTTGCAAACAGATGTGGATGCAGGAAGGCCATATTTGTAAACAATCTACCCAATATCCTCTGTGAGCAGGCAGAGCTCACTATATTGGCTATAGTCGGACTCGCAAAGAGTCAGACACGACTGAGTGACTTCACTTTCACTTTCTTGTGGGCACAACCTGTTTAGGCACTCACTGAGTGAGTCAGTGGCAACATGGTGATCACACTGATAGCTTACGGTGAACGGTGTTGGATTCATGATCTCCGAAGAAGATTTAGCTTCGGGACCAGGGACCAGGCTTGATCACTCAAGAGCTTTTGTGTAGCAGAGTTTTATTAAAGTGAGAAAGGGACAGAGAAAGTTTCTGACACAGACATCAGAAGGGGGAAAGAGAGTGCCTACCTTGCTAGTGTTAGCAAGGGAGTTATATAGGTTTTTAATTAGTTATGACAATAAATCAAAAGACTGTCTCAAGGTTGTAAAGATCTTACTAGACCCAATCCCATAATTTACATTTCAAGATAACAGGATTAGCCAGAAGGTTTTCAGAAAGGAGAAACTGTTCTCAAGCAGGATACATTGTTGTTATATAATCTTTAGTACAGAGTTTAAACTGATTTGTTTGTTATGTAATCATCAGTTCTAGGCTTAAAGAAAAAAATGTTTTATGTGACTAAGACTAAGGAATGTAGAGGAAAAAAACAAAGAAGTTTGTCCTTTTCTCCTCTTTGAGAATCCCAGATCCCTATCTCCTCCTTGAAAGCCCCAGACATTTTTCTCCTCCTTGGGGACCCTGGGGTTCTTATCAACCTGCCTACGAATTGACTCTCTCAACACTATGGCTTGATCTTTGATCTAGAAAGCAGGCTTCTTGGTCCTGATTACCTTCAATATTTTCTGTATTCCTTTGATTTTGAAATGCTTTTGGTAATGGCTTGCTACCCAGGGAAACCAGTCCCACAAGGAATGCATAATACTAGCAGAAGCAAACAATACAAAAATGGCAGTTGAGTCCCATGACTTACGGGAATGTCCAACACAAAAATTTCAACTCAACACAATTTCTGATCTCTTTCTCAGTACATGACCAATAGTACCTCAAAGCTGTTAATTATTTAAGCAGTAAACTCCCTAGGTGATGATCTTGGGCAATCTTATTCTGTAAAGAATTTTCCTTTCGTCTCACCCTCACTGTGCCAATGGGAGCTGCCTTTAAGACTTCTTTGTAGCTGAACAAACTGGTGACAAAGTTCCAATGTATTAATATGTAATGAACCCATTCCTGAAGTAAACACCTGGAGGAACAGGCAAATTTGGCCTTGGAATACGAAATGAAGCAGGGCAAAGGCTAATAGAGTTTTGCAAAGAGAACGCACTGCTCATAGCAAACACCCTCTTCCAACAACACAAGAGAAGACTCTACACATGGACATCACCAGATGGTCAACACCAAAATCAGGTTGATTATATTCTTTGCAGCCAAAAATGGGGAAGCTCTATACAGTCAGCAAAAACAAGACCGGGAGCTGACTGTGGCTCAGATCATGAACTCCTTATTGCCAAATTCAGACTGAAATTGAAGAAAGTAGGGAAAACCACTAGATCATTCAGGTATGACCTAAATCAAATTCCTTAGTTGATTATAACTAAGTTGATTATAATCAATTCCACTTGATTATACAGTGGAAGTGAGAAAGATGTAAGGGACTAAATTTGATAGACAGAGTGCCTGATCAACTATGGGTGGAGGTTTGTGACATTGTACAGGAGACAGGGATCAAGACCATCCCCATGGAAAAGAAATGCAAAAAAGCAAAATAGGTGTCTGAGGAGGCCTTACAAATAGCTGTGAAAAGAAGAGAAGCAAAAAGCAAAGGAGAAAAGGAAAGATATAAGCATCTGAATGCAGAGTTCCAAAGAATAGCAAGGAGAGATAAGAAAGCCTTCCTCAGCGATCAATGCAAAGAAATAGAGGAAAACAACAGAATGGGAAAGACTAGGGATCTCTTCAAGAAAATTAGAGATACCAAGGGAACATTTCATGCAAATATGGGCTCAATGAAGGACAGAAATTGTATGCACCTAACAGAAGCAGAAGACATTAAGAAGAGATGGCAAGAATACACAGAAGAACTGTACAAAAAAGATCTTCACGACCCAGATAATCACGATGGGGTGATCACTCATTTAGAGCCAGACATCCTGGAATGTGAAGTCAAGTGGGCCTTAGGAAGCATCACTACAAACAAAGCTAATGGAGGTGATGGAATTCCAGTTGAGCTATTTCAAATCCTGAAAGATGATGCTGTGAAAGTGCTGCACTCAATATGCCACTAAACTGGGAAAACTCAGCAGTGGCCAGAGGACTGGAAAATGTCAGTTTTCATTCCAATCCCAAAGAAAGGCAATGCCAAAGAATGCTCAAACTGCTGAACAAATGCACTCATCTCTAACACTAGTAAAGTGATGCTTAAAATTCTCCAAGCCAGGCTTTAGCAATACGTGAACTGTGAACTTCCAAATGTTCAAACTGGTTTTAGAAAAGGCAGAGGAACCAGAGATCAAATTGTGAACACCTTTGGATCATCGAAAAAACAAGAGAGTTCCATAAAAACATCTATTTCTGCTTTATTGACTATGCCAAAGCCTTTGACTGGGTGGATCACAATAAACTGTGGAAAATTCTGAAAGAGATGGGAATACCAGACCACCTGACCTGCCTCTTGAGAAACCGATATGCAGGTCAGGAAGCAACAGTTAGAACTGGACATGGAGCAACAGACTGGTTCCAAATAGGAAAGGGAGTACGTCAAGGCTGTATATTGTCACTGCTTATTTACCTTATATGCAGAGTATATAATGAGAAACACTGGGCTGGAAGAAGCACAAGCTGGAATCAAGATTGCCCGGAGAAATATCAATAACCTCAGATATGCAGATGACACAACCCTTATGGCAGAAAGTGAAGAGGAACTAAGAAGTCTGTTGATGAAAGTGAAAGTGGAGAGTGAAAAAGTTGGCTTAAAGCTCAACATTCAGAAAACGAAGATCATGGCATCTGGTCCCATCACTTCATGGGAAATAGATGGGGAAACAGTGGAAACAGTGTCAGACTTTATTTTTGGGGGCTCCAAAATCACTGCAGATGGTGATTGCAGCCATGAAATTAAAAGATGGTTACTCCTTGGAAAGAAAGTTATGACCAACCTAGATAGCATATTGAAAAGCAGAGACATTACTTTGCCAACAAAGGTCTGTCTAGTCAAGGCTATGGTTTTCCAGTGGTCGTGTATGGATGTGAGAGTTGAACTGTGCAGAAAGCTGAGCACCGAAGAATTGATGCTTTTGAGCTGTGGTGT
This sequence comes from Bos taurus, assembly GCF_002263795.3. NCBI lineage: Eukaryota > Metazoa > Chordata > Mammalia > Artiodactyla > Bovidae > Bos > Bos taurus. The sequence goes on from NC_037328.1 coordinate 137,385,613, forward strand.
TGGAGAAGACTCTTGAGAGTCCCTTGGACTGCAAGGAGATCCAACCAGTCCATCCTAAAAGAGATCAGTCCTGGGTGTTAATTCATTGGAAGGACTGATGCTAAAGCTGAAACTCCAGTACTTTGGCCACCTCATGTGAAGAGTTGACTCATTGGAAAAGACTGCCGCGGACCAGCCCCAGCTGATCCAGGGTATTCGAAGCGGGGACGGCATTGGCAACCTATTTATTTAAATATTTTATCAAAGATATAAAGAGTAATAGGATGAGGATAGCTCAGTAGGAAAATTCAGTGGAGAAAAGAGGCTGAGTAGCTTGGTTTATGCGGGAAACCAATAAAACTTCAAGACAAGAAGTTTGCACCACTTACGTAGGCCGCAGGCGTCCTTCCATTCTCCCAAAGGAGAGGAGACACTGAGGCCTCCCCAGTCAGACCTTAGAAGCCCAGGCATAATTAGCAAGCATGGCGGGTTCCGTGCTCCAGATGGAGACTCAGCCAGAATTTGGGAGAGAGAGCGACACGGGGAGACCAAGTTTCGGTGAACAAGGCCCGCACTTTATTTTCCAAAGTAGTTTTTATACCTTAAGTTGTGCATAGAGGATAATGGGGGAAGGGGTGGAGTCATGCAAGGACAGCAGTTCCTGGTCCTAATCGAAGCCAGGCTTTCAAACATCATATGCAAAAGTTCAGGTGAATTACATCATCTTCTGGCCAGGAGGCCTGTTAACATTTTAAGAAAGTTATCTTTCTCTAAAGGTGATTATTCCAAAGTCAGGCACCAGCCTCCAAAAAAGCATTGGACAAAGCTGCATTCCTATAGGGCAAAGGTGAGGTGGGCTCAATCAAGAAAAGAATTAACTCAAGGGTCCAAGGTTACAAACATTGAGGCTACTACTTACATTTCTATACACCCATTATATCAATCAATACACTGCCAAGGACACAGTAGGTAAGGAGTATGGAGACTTAGCAGCAAACATTGGCCCAATAAGTGAAAAACCCTTCACCAATACAATTTCTAATCAATCTTTTAACTACTCAAAGGAATCTGTGTTTAGACAGTTTAGAACATCTCCTGCCTCTCACAGTTGGGAGGCTCTGAACAATCACATGTGGCCAGAAAAACCTATTCAGGCAGGCTAGAGGATTTCCAAAGGAGTTTGTAGGTTAAACACTGTCACACCCAGGAATTATTAACTGGAGCTGTAAGCTAACTCTTTTCAGAGAGAGGTAGTGGGGGACAGCCCCCCGTAAAGTCAGAGGTGTAGGTCAAAGCACAAAGCAGAAAGTAGGCAGACTCTGGTTTTGGGAGTAGATGCTCGAGAATTTCCAGGGGGACTCCTGAGGCTCGATCCCGCCTTTGCGTATGCCAAGCCTCCTTCCTCATGACCTTTGTCATGGGCGGAGTTCCTCATGCTGGCTCCCGGCAGTGATAGAATTCCAGTTGAGCTATTCTAGATTCTGAAAGATGATGCTGTGGAAAGTGCTGCACTCAATATGCAATATGCCAGCTCCCGGCAAAAGACCCTGATGCTGGGAGGGATTGGGGGCAGGAGGAGCAGGGACGACAAAGGATGCGACTGCTGGATGGCATCACCAACTCGATGGACATGAGTTTGAGTAAATTCCAGGAGTTGGTGATGGACAGAAAGGCCTGGCATACTGCGATTCATGGGGTGGCAAAGAGTCGGACACGACTGAGCGACTGAATTGAACTGAACTGAACCCATTCCACAGAATGGCCCTTGAATATCAAATATGCTTTACCTTCTCCACACAGCGTGCAACCATCATTAACACCCCTCATGTGCCTTTTTTAAGAATTACAAGCTAATTGGTGCTGGAGAAGACACTTGAGAGTCCCTTGGACAGCAAGCAGATCAAACCAGTCAATCCTATGGAAATCAACCCTGAACATTCTTTGGAAGGACAGATGCTAAAACTGAAGCTCCCATACTTTGACCACCTTATGTGTAGAGTCGACTCATTGGAAAAGACCCTGATGCTGGGAAAGATAGAAGGCAGAAAGAGAAGGGGATGACAGGATGAGATGGTTGGATGGCATCACCAACTCAATGGACATAAGTTTAAGCAAACTCTGGGAGATAATGAAGGACAGGGAAGGCTGGGTGCTGTCCATGGAGTCGCAAAGAGTCAGACACGACTGAGCAACTGAACAACAACACATAATTACAGAATGCATAATTAAGGCTTCATCTTTCAAATACTGAAAAAAATTACCAAGCATTCTTCCCTTTGAGTTTGATATTACTATTGGTGATTAGCAGCATGGTTTACTCTGAAACTGGAGGGGTGCACTTTGAAGCATACTTTTTGCTTTTCAGACATAATAAGAAGTTGGAAGCTCAGAATGTATGTGTTATTCACTCAGTCGTGTCCGATTCTGTGACCCCACGGACTGTAAGCCCGCCTCTGTCCATGGGGTTCTCCAGACAATAATACTGGAGTGGGTTGCCATTCTCTTCTCCAGGAGATCTTCCCAATTTTTTTCCCCATAGGAGTAGACTTTTTTGTTTGTTTAATTAATTAATTTATTTTAATCAGAGTATAATTAATTTGTAATATTATGATGGTTTCTGCCATACATCAACATTAATCAGCCACAGGTATACACGTGTCCTCCCATCCTGAGCACCCCCTCCCTACCCACCCTATCCCTCCGGGTTGTCATAGAGCACTGACTTTGGGTGCCCTGCTTCATGCATTGAACTTGCATTGGTCATATCTTTCACATATGGTAATGTACATGTTTCAATGCTATTCTCTCAAATCATCTCACCCTTGCCTTCTCCCACTGAGTCCAAAAGTCTGTTCTTTACATCTTGATTGGAACTCTTTTCTTGTCATCCGTTATGAATTATTGTTTAGTTCTTAAGTGGAGTGAGGCTGAGGTCAAGGTAGGAGATCTGTGAGGCATAAGACAACAACTATTAACATAAATGCATAATTTTATAGTTATTGAAACTTGTTGTGCCCATAATTCATTCAGTGCTCACAATAAACCTTTAATGAAGATGTTTTTAATCTCCATTTTATAGTAATGTGGTTCAAAGTCTATAGTTAAAGTCTATTTCAGAGTCTACAAATGTCTAACAATTAAAGGATGATTGAGATCTTTGGCCAGGGTCCAGCAAGATTCTAGATTCCATGCATTTCCTCCTACAACATTATGGAAGGGATGAGGAGTCAGTTTAAAAAGTTCTGTTTGCGGTATGCCTTGGGGTACCCAGCTTCATCCCTGGAACTAACCTGTGTCTGATATATTAATAAAAACACTGTTTTGTGATATCTGGTGATTATCTGGTGGGATTAAAGTGGGAATAATTATTGCAGCACAAGGTAAATAGGCAAACTCATCCACTGAAGGATGTAGATGTAACACTCTATGAATGTTAAGATTTGATTGTGGAGTTGAATCTCGTTATAACGTGAGTTCCCCTTAAAGTGGCTCAGAAAGTGTGGGCATGAGGATGCTTCAAAGTAATTATACATATGGAAAGGGAAAAACTCTTCTGTTATTTTTCTACCCACACTCACAGCATTTCTGAAACCAGATGTGTGGGGTTTTCCCACACATATCAAACCTCTGCGTGTCCTGTAATTCAGCTTAGTTCTGACACTATTCTTGGAGTTAAGAGCACAGTCCCGCAAGTTGGCCCCTACTTCAGATACAAATCGACTTCCCTGGTGGCTCAGACGGTAAAGCATTTGTCTACAATGTGGGAGACCGGGGTTCGATCCCTGGGTTGGGAAGATCCCCTGGAGAAGGAAATGGCAATCCACTCCAGGACTACTGCCTGGAAAATCCCATGGACAGAGGAGCCTGGTAGGCTACAGTCCATGGGTCGCAAAGAGTCGGACACGACTGAGTGACTTCACTTTCTTTTCTTTCACTTTCAGATGCAAATCACAAGTCCCGAGTTTCCACCTGTACTTCTGACCAAGCAGCATAAATCCCCTGATCCCTTGCTAAAACAGTTTTCAGGACTCAGGGAAACACTTATGTATCTTGGTTTATTATATAGTAAATGATTTGATAAAAGATATGGATCAACAGCCTGATGAAGAGATACACAAGTGAAGGTCTGAAAGGGTCCTGAGCACAAACACTTCTGTGGCATTGCGGTGGGTCACCTTCCTGGCATGCGAAGGTGGTCTCCAACCAAGAGTTCTTCAAATCCTATAGTCTAGTTATTTTTTTTAAAAAAATTATTTATTTATTTTTGCCTGGCCTGGGTTTTCATTGTGTGCTTTCTCTAGTTGCATTGAGCAGGGGATACTCTCCAGCTGTAATGTGGTGGCTTCTCTTGTTGTGGAGCACAGGCCCTAGAACTCACAGGCTCTAGAACATGGATTCAGCAGTTGTGGTGAAAGTGATTAGCTGCACACAGCAAGTAGGATCTTCCTGGACTGGGTTTTGAGCCAGTGTCCCTTGCATTGCAAGGCAGATTCATAACCACTGGACCACCAGGGAAGCTCTAGTCTAGAGATTTTTACAAAGACTTTGTCATACAGGCACAATTGATTGTTAACTCAATTTCCAGTTCTTTTCCTCTTCCAGGAAAATAGCAGGTAGGGCTGAAAGTTTCAAGCTGCTAGTCATGACTTGGTCTTTCTGGTGTTCAGCCCCCATCCAGGCAACCATCAAGAGTTGCCTTATTAGAACAAAAGATGTTTCTACCAGCCAGAAAATTACAAGAAATTCAGGAGTTCTGTGTCAGGAACTGGAGTAAAAGACTAAATATTAGCAGGAACCAGTATCCATCTATCTATCTATCTATCATCATCATCTATTAATATGTGTCTATCATCTATCTAATTTACCAAAGAAGACCTTCACTGACACATTGTAATCACCCAAAGTCCATAGTTTACACTAGGATTCATTCTTGGTGCTGTACATTCTGTAAGTTTGGACATGTATCTTTTTAACATTATGCAGACTATTTTCACTGCACTAAAAATTCTCGAAGGTTTGCCTAGTCATCTGGATTTTGATCATTCTAAGTATGTAGTGATATCTCATTGTTAATTTTATTTGCATTTCCCTGGTGCCTTTTGATGTGGAGCATATTTTCTTACCCCTGGGTTGGGAAGATTCCCCTGGAGGAGGACCTAGCAACCCACTCCAGTATTCTTGCCTGGAGAATCCCATGGATAGAGAAGCCTGGCAGGCTATCATCCATAGGGTCACACAGAGTCAGACACAACTGAAGTGAGTTAGCACTTGCATGTATTTTCATATGTTATCTGCCATCTTTATATCCTCTGTTGTGAGGTGTTTATTGTGATCTTTGACTCCCTTTTAAATTGGATTGTTTGTTTTCTTATTGTTGAATTTTAAGTGCTCTTTGTACATTTTAAATAACAGTCTTTTATCAAATATGTCTTTTGCAAATATTTTCTCCAAGTCTGTGACTTACATCCAAATTTTCTTGATGTTGTCTTTTACAGAGCAGAAGTTTTTAATTTTAATCATGTCTAACTTAATAATGATTTCTTTCATGGATTGTCTCTTTGGTGTTTTATCTTAAAAAAGGTTTTGCCATACCCAAGAACATCTAGGTTTTCTCCTGTGCTATCTTCTAGGAATTGTATATTTTTGTATTTTGCATTTAGGTCTGAGATCCATTTTGAGCATTTTTTCAGATATAAGTGAAATACTTCATTAATATTCATTGCAACTATTTTATTAAATTTATTTTTAAATTGAAGGATAATTGCTTTGCAATGTTGTGTTGGTTTCTGCTGTACAACAGTGTGAATCAGCCATAAGTGTACATATATCCCCTCCCTCTTGAACCTCCCTTCCACCTCCCACCCCACCTCTCTAGATTCATTTATTGCATGTAGGCATCCAGTTGTTTAATCACCATTTATTGAAGAGACTATCTTTATTGTATTGCCTTTGCCCCATTGTCAAAGATCAGTTGATTTATGATATGTTTATGGGAGTCTATTTCTGGGATCTTTAAACTGTTCATTTGTCTATTCTTTAGCCAATACCATGCTGTCTTGATTGTTGTAGTTTTATAGTAAGTCTTTTTTTTTTTTTTTGGTGTGATTGTAGAAATTTTTTAAAATATAAATTTATTTATTTTAACTTGAGGCTAATTACTTTACAATATTGTATTGGTTTTGCCATACATCAACATGAATCTGTCACAGGTGTACATGTGTTCCCCATCCTGAACCCCTGTCCTACATCCCTCCCCATCCCATCCCTCTGGGTCATCCCAGTGCACCAGCCCCGAACATCCTGTGTCATGCATTGAACCTGGACTGGCAATTTGTTTCACATATGATATTATACATGTTTCAATGCCATTCTCCCAAATCATCCCATGCTTGCCCTCTCCCTGCTGCTACTGCTGCTAAGTCGCTTCAGTCATGTCCAACTCTGTGCAACCCCATAGACAGCAGCCCACCAGGCTCCCCCATCCCTGGGATTCTCCAGGCAAAAACACTGGAGTGGGTTGCCATTTCCTTCTCCAATGCTCCAACAGAGTCCAAAAGACTGTTCTATACATCTGTGTCTCTTTTGCTGTCTCGCATACAGGGTTATCATTACCATCTTTCTAAATTCCATATATATGCGTTAATATACTGTATTGGTGTTTTTCTTTCTGGCTTACTTCACTCTGTATAATAGGCTCCAGTTTCATCCACCTCATTAGAACTGATTCAAATGTATTCTTTTTAATGGCTGAGTAATATTCCATTGTGTATATGTACCACAGCTTTCTTATCCATTCATCTGCTGATGGACATCTAGGTTGCTTCCATGTCCTGGCTATTATAAACAGTGCTGCGATGAACATTGGGGTACACGTGTCTCTTTCAATTCTGGTTTCCTTGGTGTTTATGCCCAGCAGTGGGATTGCTGGGTCATAAGGCAGTTCTATTTCCAGTTTTTTAAGGAATCTCCACACTATTCTCCGTAGTGGCTGTACTAATTTGCATTCCCACCAACAGTGTAAGAGGGTTCCCTTTTCTCCACACCCTCTCCAGCTTGTAGACTTTGGATTGCAGCCATTCTAACTGGTGTGAAATGGTACCTCATAGTGGTTTTGATTTGCATTTCTCTGATAATGAGTGACGTTGAGCATCTTTTCATGTGTTTGTTAGCCATCTGTATGTCTTCTTTGGAGAAATGTCTGCTTAGTTCTTTGGCCCATTTTTGGATTGGGTTGTTAATTTTTCTGGAATTGAGCTGCAGGAGTTGCTTGTATATTTTTGAGATTAATTCTTTGTCAGTTGCTTCATTTGCTATTATTTCCTCCCATTCTGAAGGCTGTCTTTTCACCTTGCTTATAGTTTCCTTTGTTATGCAGAAGCTTTTAATTTTGATTAGGTCCTATTTGTTTATTTTTGCTTTTATTTCCAATATTCTGGGAGGTGGGTCATAGAGGATCCTGCTGTGATGTATGTCGGAGAGTGTTTTGCCTATGTTCTCCTCTAGGAGTTTAATAGTTTCTGGTCTTACATTTAGATCTTTAATCCATTTTGAGTTTATTTTTGTGTATGGTGTTAGAAAGTGTTCCTGTTTCACTCTTTTTCAAGTAGTTGACCAGTTTTTCCCAGCACCACTTGTTAAAGAGATTGTCTTTTCTCCATTATATATTCTTATCTCCTTTGTGAAAGATAAGGTGTCCATAGGTGTGTGGATTTATCTCTGGGCTTTCTATTTTGTTCCATTGATATATATTTCTATCTTTGTGCCAGTACCATACTGTCTTGATGACTGTGGCTTTGTAGTAGAGCCTGAAGTCAGGCAGGTTGATTCCTCCAGTTCCATTCTTCTTTCTCAAGATTGCTTTGGCTATTCAAGGTTTTTTTGTATTTCCATACAAATTGTGAAATTATTTGTTCTAGCTCTGTGAAAAATACTGTTGGTAGTTTGATAGGGATTGCATTGAATCTATAGATTGCTTTGAGTAGTATACTCATTTTCACTATATTGATTCTTCCGATCCATGAACACGGTATATTTCTCCATCTATTTGTGTCCTCTTTGATTTCTTTCACCAGTTTATAGTTTTCTATATATAGGTCTTAAGTTTCTTTAGGAAGATATATTCCTAAGTATTTTATTCTTTTCGTTGCAATGGTGAATGGATTGTTTCCTTAATTTCTCTATTTTTTCATTATTAGTGTATAGGAATGCAAGGGATTCCTGTGTGTTGATTTTATATCCTGCAACTCTACTATATTCATTGATTAGCTCTAGTAATTTTCTGGTGGAGTCTTTAGGGTTTTCTATGTAGAGGATCATGTCATCTGCAAACAGTGAGGGTTTTACTTCTTTTCCAATTTGGGTTCCTTTTATCTCTTTTTCTGCTCTGATTGCTGTGGCTGAAACTTCCAAAACTATGTAGAATTGTAGTGGTGAAAGTGGGCACCCTAGTCTTGTTCCTGACTTTAGGGGAAATGCTTTCAATTTTTCACCATTGAGGATAATGTTTGCTGTGGGTTTGTCATGTATAGCTTTTATTATGTTGAGGTATGTCCCTTCTATTCCTGCTTTCTGGAGACTTTTTATCATAAATGGATGTTGAATTTTGTCAAAGGCTTTCTCTGCATCTATTGAGATAATCATATGGCTCTTATTTTTCAATTTGTTAGTGTGGTGTATTACATTGATTGATTTGTGGATATTGAAGAATCCTTGCATCCTTGAGATAAAGCCCACTTGGTCATGATGTATGATCTTTTTAATGTGTTGTTGGATTCTGATTGCTAGAATTTTGTTAAGGATTTTTGCATCTATGTTCATCAATGATATTGGCCTGTAGTTTTCTTTTTTTGTGGCATCTTTGTCACATTTTGGTATTAGGATGATGGTGGCCTCAAAGAATGAGTTTGGAAGTTTACCTTCCTCTGCAATTTCATGGAAGAGTTTGAGTAGAATAGGTGTTAGCTCTTCTCTTAATTTTTGGTAGAATTTAGCTGTGAAGCCACCTGGACCTGGGCTTTTGTTTGCTGGAAGATGTCTGATTGTTTCAATTTCCATGCTTGTGATGGGTCTGTTAAGATTTTCTATTTCTTCTTAGTTCAATTTTGGAAAGTTGTACTTTTCCAAAAATTTGTCCATTTCTTCCAAGTTGTCCATTTTGTTGGCATATAATTTCTGATAGTAGTCTCTTATGATCCTTTGTATTTCTGTGTTGTCTGTTTTGATCTCTCCATTTTCATTTCTAATGTTATTGATTTGATTTTTTTCCCCTTTGTTTCCTGATGAGTCTGGCTAATACAGTAAGTCTTGAAGTTGGGTAGTGTCAGTCATCCAAATTTGTTCCTCTCTTTCAATATTGCATTGGGTCTTTTGAGTCTATGCCTCTCTATATAAACTTAAGAATCAGTTTAATTACCATAAAATAACTTGATGGGATTTCAATCAGGACTTGATAATGTAATCTTTCTACTCATGAACATGGAACATGATCCCACTTATAGTTTTTCTTTGATTCTGTTCATCAAAGCTTTGTAGTTTTCTTCATACAGATCTTGTACATATTTTTGTTGAATTTATTCCTACTTCATTTTGGAAGGTGTTAATGTAAGTGATATTGTGTTTTTAATTTAAATTCCTATTGCTCATTGTTTATATATAGGAAAACAGTCAAGTTTTGTAGAACATTTTTTTAAATTTTAAAATTAATTTTGTAAAAAGTATGTTGTTGTTTAAAACCTAATTAAATTGGAAGTCAATCACAGAAAGAAGTTTGGTAAACTCACAAGCATGTGGAAATTCTGAAGTAAACAATGAATCAAAGAAGAAGTCACAGGGGAAATTAAGACTAGGTTGAGATGAATGAAAATGAAGATGCAACATACCAAACTAAAGTAATACTTGGAGGGAAATTCATAGTTGTAAAATGCCTGTATTAGGAAAGAATAAAGATCTAAAATCAATAACTTAACCTTTAAGGCACTGGGAAAAAGAAAAGAACAAACTAAACCTAAACAAGACAAAGAAAGGGAATAATAATGATTAGAATGGAAAGTGAAAGTGAAGTCGCTCAGTCGTGTCTGACTCTTTGCGACCCCATGGACTGTAGCCTACCAGGCTCCTCTGTCCATGGGATTTTCCAGGCAAGAATACTGGAGTGGGTTGCCATTTCCTTCTCCAGGAGATGTTCCTGATCCAGGAATTGAACCCAGGTCTCCCACATTGTAAGCAGACACTTTACTGTCTGAGCCACCAGGGAATGATGAATAGAGTGGAAATGAATGAAATGAAAACCTGAAAAACAGTAAAGAAAAATCAACAAAACCAAAAATTATTAAAAAAAAAAAAATCAACAAAAGAGGCAAAATTTAGCTATATTGACCAGGGAAAAAAGGGAAGACTCAAATTACTAATATCAGAAATTAAAGAAGAGACATTATTACTGACTGTCTTAGCTCAGGCTGCTATAATAATATATTATTGTGTACTGGGTGGCTTATCAAGCGTCAACATTTACTTCTCATAGTTCTAAAGGCTGGGAAGTCTGAGGCCAGGGACCCATGTGACCAGGTTTTGGTGAGAGTGTTTCAGTGGGCTGCATATAGTTGACTTATTATATCCTCGCATGGTGGGAAGAGAGCGTGCTAGCTCTCTGGCCTTTCTTATAAGGGCACTAATCCCACTCATGAGGGTGTTGCCTTCTTCATCTAATTACCAAAAGCCCTACTTCCAAGTATCATCACATCAAGGATTGGATTTCAATGTGAATTTTGCTGGGACACAACATTCAGCTTTAAACACCTTTCATAAATTAAAAAAAAAAAATGGTAAAGGAATACTGTGAACAGCTGCTGTACGCCAATAAGTTAGATAAGTTAGAGAAACTACAATCTGTAGAAAGACACAAATTACCAAAATTAAGTCAAGAAGCAGAATGTCTGAATAGGCCTATAATAAGAGATTGAATTAGTAGTTTAAAAAAATACAAAGAAAAAAATGACTTCATTGGTGAATTCTACTGAACATTTATAGAATAATTAATGTTGTGTGTGTGTGTGTGTGTGCGTGCAAATTCTTCCAAGAAATAAAAGAGGAACTTATGATTAATACAACCTGCTTTTTCAGTTCCCAGGCCTACACTTCAGTCCCTGGTTTATGATGCATCCTTGCACCTGGGCTTTCTAACACCACTTCAGTTTTTCCTTGGAATCCTTAACTGTGAACTGTCAGTGGAGAAATCTAATGAGGTGAAGCCCCAAATTCTAGAGATATTCCTGCCTTTTCCTGTCTTGGACCTCAGAGAACAGACCTGGCTGAGCTTAAATGCTATCTCTCTTTATCACCTCCACTGGTTAAGAAATGATTTAATCAGCCAAGAAACACAGGGCTAGGCTCTACTCTGTCATGCCTCTGATTGTGTTTAAGCCAATCAACAGGGGTACAGACTCCCTCAGAACATGTGACAACTGATTCTGTGTCAATTTTAATCCAGAATCTGTCTGGTAGCACCAGGTCAAGGGATGGGGTACCACAAGGGTGTGTGAACACCTGTCTAGATTTAGCCTTTTCCAGGAAAATGACCCATCTTCAAGAGGTTCTTGACCTCAACAAGCAGGACATTTTAGTGGCTGTGTCTGGCTTTATGGTCTATATCAGAAGCTTCTTGGAGTAAATTAAATCATAGGAAGGGCTTATAATAATGTCTGGGATGTAAAAACCCTCAGTAAATATTAACCATTGTTGTTCATTGCTTTTACGATGCCTGACCCTTAATGGAGACTCAGTCAATGACAATTTATTACTAACAGTAATTCATGCTAACCTTCATATCCCATAGAATTTACATGAAATCAAGAAGAAAATAATTCTGTGGGCTGTTAGTAATCTGAAAGGCATGAAACAAATGCAAGGGGAAAAATTCCTAGAAATAGCTGCATGCGTGATTTTCAAAGAATTATGAGAAAAAATAATATAGACATGCATGAAAGTATTTTGACTAATTGATTGTTACAAAAGGTTAGACAACACAATCCCTTTAGTGGTACCTGACCTTAGCCCTGCTGTGGAATTAAAGATTCTTAATAACAAGGAAAACATAGTGTGTGTGTGTGTGTGTGTGTGTGTGTGTGTGTGTGCGTGCATGTGCACGTGCACGTGCTTAGTCACTCAGTCATGTTTGACTGTGTGTCATGGACTGTAGCTCGCCAGGCTCCTCTGTCCACGAAAATTTCCAGGCAAGAACACTGGAGTAGGTTGCCATTTCCTACTCCAGGATATCTTCCTGACCTAAGGATGGAACCCACTTCTTGGATTATTTACTGGGAGGCCCACAATTTCTATAAAAGCACAGATTTATCATATGTTGATAGACATTCTAGGATATGTAATTTGAGATAATTCACACTCGTTATTCCTTACATTTTCTTTCTCATTATCTTGTTAGACTAGAGAAAATTGTTTTTGAACTTGAAATCTACGTAAAAAGAATGAGACTCCCATTGATTTTTAGTCAGTCAGTCAGTTTAGTCCCTCAGTCATGTCCAACTCTTTGTGACCCCATGAACCACAGCACCCCAGGCCTCCCTGTCCATGACCAACTCCCAGAGTGTACCCAAAACCATGTCCATTGAGTCAGTGATGCCATCCAGCCATCTCATCCTCTGTCATCCCCTTCTCCTCCTGCCCTCAATCTTTCCCAGCATCATGGTCTTTAAAAATGAGTCAGCTCTTAGCATCAGGTGGCCAAAGTATTGGGGTTTAAGCTTTAGTATTAGTCCTTCCAATGAACACCCAGGACTAATTTCCTTTAGGATGGACTGGTTGGATCTCCTTGCAGTCCAAGGGACTCTCAAGAGTGTTCTCCAACACCACAGGTCAAAAGCATCATTTCTTCGGCGCTCAGCTTTCTTCACAGTCCAATTCTCACATCCATACATGACCACTGGAAAAACCATAGCCTTGACTAGATGGACATTTGTTGGCAAAGTAATGTCTCTGCTTTTCAATATGCTATCTAGGTTGGTCATAACTTTCCTTCCAAGGAGTAATCGTCTTTTAATTTCATGGCTGCAATCACCATCTGTAGTGATTTTGGAGGCCAGAAAAATAAAGTCAGCCACTGTTTCCACTGTTTCCCCATCTATTTGCCATGAAGTGATGGGACCGGATGCCATAATCTCAGTTTTCTGAATGTTGAGCTTTAAGTCAACTTTTTCACTTTTTTTCTCCTCTTTCACTTTCATCAAGAGGCTCTTTACTTCTTCTTCACTTTCTGCCATAAGGGTGGTGTCATCTGCATATCTGAGGTTATTGATATTTCTCCGGGCAATCTTGATTCCAGCTTGTGCTTCTTCCAGCCCAATGTTTCTCATAATGTACCCTGCATATAAGTTAAATAAGCAAGATGACAATATACAGCCTTGATGTACTCCTTTACCTATTTGGAACCAGTCTGTTGTTCTATGTCCAGTTCTAACTGTTGCTTCCTGACCTGCATACAGGTTTCTCAAGAGGCAGGTCAGGTGGTCTGGTATTCCCATCTCTTTCAGAATTGTCCACAGTTTCTTGTGATCCACACAGTCAAAGGCTTTGGCATAGTCAATAAAGCAAAAAAAGATGTTTTTCTGGAACCCTCTTGCTTTTTTGATGATCCAGCGGATGTTGGCAATTTGATCTCTATTCCTCTGCCTTTTCTAAAACCAGCTTGAACATCAGGAAGTTCACGGTTCACATATTGCTGAAGCCTGGCTTGGAGAATTTTAAGCATTACTTTACTAGCGTGTGAGATGAGTGCAATTGTGTGGTAGTTTGAGCATTCTTTGGCATTGCCTTTCTTTGGGATTGGAATGAAAACTGACATTTTCCAGTCCTCTGGCCACTGCTGAGTTTTCCAAATTTGCTGGCATATTGAGTGCAGCACTTTCACAGCATCATCTTTCAGGATTTGAAATAGCTCAACTGGAATTCCATCACCTCCATTAGCTTTGTTTGTAGTGATGCTTCCTAAGGCCCACTTGACTTCACATTCCAGGATGTCTGGCTATAAATGAGTGATCACCCCATCGTGATTATCTGGGTCGTGAAGATCTTTTTTGTACAGTTCTTCTGTGTATTCTTGCCATCTCTTCTTAATGTCTTCTGCTTCTGTTAGGTGCATACAATTTCTGTCTTTCATTGAGCCCATATTTGCATGAAATGTTCCCTTGGTATCTCTAATTTTCTTGAAGAGATCCCTAGTCTTTCCCATTCTGTTGTTTTCCTCTATTTCTTTGCATTGATCGCTGAGGAAGGCTTTCTTATCTCTCCTGGGTATTCTTTGGAACTCTGCATTCAAATGCGTATATCTTTCCTTTTCTCCTTTGCTTTTCACTTCCCTTTTCTTTTCACAGCTTTGTAAGGCCTCCTCAGTCAGCCATCTTGCTTTTTTGCATTTCTTTTTCTTGGGGATGATCTTGATCCCTATCTCCTGTAGAATGTCACGAATCTCCGTCCATAGTTCATCAGGCACTCTGTCTATCAGATTTAGTCCCTTAAATCTATTTCTCACTTCCACTATATAGTCATAAGGGATTTGACCACACTGGAGCATAAGAGGAAAAAGCTAAAGGCAGATTTGGTAGCGGTAGAAAAAGCTAAAGGCAGACTGAGAGGACTGAGACCAGAGCCAGTGCTTTCAAGAACACTTGTGAGGAAAGCAAGATCCCACCCGGGGATCGTCCCAATCCAGGGATTGAACCCAATTCTCCTGCATTGCAGACAGATTCTTTACTAGCTGAGCCACAAGAGAAGCCCCCATTGTTTTTAATGTACCCTAAATACTCCAGGCAAAGTCAAAGTCAGCCAAAGATAAAGAATATTTTATAAAAATACCTCCAAATCAGTTTGTTCTCTCTCACCTCTGCCCCCCACCTGTCTGGTGGGACCTTGGTTTCCTCACAAGTGTTCTTGAAATCCCTGGCTCAGGTCTCAGTCCTCTTAGTTCCCCACCACCACCAAATAAATCTTCCTTTAGCTTTTCCTCTCATGCTCCAGTGTGGTGTGGTGTCTTCCTCCAAGCCCTGTCCTTCTCCCCAGGAGCTATTGCTACCTCAGTGGTGCCAATCCCTATCCAAAACCACCAATACTTACCCAGGATGTCCTGTAACCATAGAAACTAATGCTATTCATGTCGTCTTTATGGCTCAAGGAGATCATAGGCAAAAAAGTCTGTACTTGCTCACTAGTTTATTCAACCTTCCCTTTCCATGAATCAGACATGAGTCTACAGAAGTTCTGGAACAATCCTGGGAATGACCTGCTCTTCTCATGAGCAGAGCAGAGCGGCTCCACCCCTCACAGCCTGGGTCCTGCCCTTGAACCACACTGCCCCTCCTCCTTGCCTCCCTCCCCTTTGTCATAGCACACTTCAGATGTTCCAGCAGCCCAAATATCACAGCAAACACAGCCTGGGGCAAGTCTCAGACACCAGTTGTCACTAATGAAGTACCACTGGTAATTAATTTTTAAAATCAAACAGATCATTTTCTTTGAAGAGGTAAGCACCTTAAAAAGAAGATGATATAGTTCTTATTTCCAGAAGATCCTTCACAATTTGTTAACAAACATTTCCAAACAGCCCCATGGGTAGGTGTTACACCAGACATGAGTCCTGAAGTCACTCTGTATTTTAATCTTATCTCTGCCATTTAATTAGTTGTATATGGGACTTCACAGCACTGATTAAGTCTGGATGTTGGTCAAAACCCAATTTGGTGATGTATTCTCTGCTCTTTACATTTCTCTTTTCTTTAATGTTAGTATGTTGAAAGTAAGATAGATAATTCTCTAATAAATATCTGTGTTATTTATTTATATATAATGAGTGGCTTATTTTGTTAACAAATCCTTTGAACCTGAGATGAAAGTGAAAACTTTCGGCAAAACAGAATCTCCATACTGTATGGACTGTCTTATTACAAAATGACTGATCAGTTTACATTCCTACCAACAGTGCAGAAGGGTTCCCTTTTCTCCACATGCTCTCTAGCATTTATTGTTTGTAGATTTTTTTGATGATGGACATTCTGATTGGTGTGAAGTGATACCTCATTGTAGTTTTGACTTGCATTTCTCTGATAATGAGTGATATTAAGCATCTTTTCATGTATCTATTTGCCATCCATATGTATTCTTTGGAGAAATTCCTGTTAAGGTCTTCTGATCATTTAAACAAATTTATTTATTTTTAATTGAAGGCTAATTACTTTACAGTACTGTGTTGGTTTCTGCCAAACATCAACATGAATCATCCATAGGTACTCATATGTCCCCTCCCTCTCACACCTCCCTCCCCATCCCACCCTCCTAGGTTGTTACAGAACTTCAGTTTGATTTCCCTGAGTCATACAGCAAATTCTCACTGGCTATCTATTTTTTTTTTTTTTTTTGGCTATCTATTTTACATATGGTAGTGTATATTTGATGTTACCCTGTCCATACATCCTACCCTCTCCTTCCACCTCACTGTGTCCATAAATCTCTTCTCTATGCCTGTGTCTCCATTGCTATCCTGCAAATAATTTCATTAGTACCATCTTTCTAGATTCTATACATATGAATTAGTATACGATGTTTGTTTTTCTTTCTGACTTACTTCACTCTGTTTAATAGACTCTAGGTTCATCCACCTCATTAGAACTGACACAAATGCATTCCTTTTTATAGCTGAGTAATATTCCATTGTATGTATGTGCCACAGCTTCTTTATCCATTCATCTGTCAAGGGACATCTAGGTTGTTGCCATGTCCTAGTTGTTGTAAATAGTGCTGCAATGAACACTGGGGTACATGTGTCTTTTTCAGTTTTGGTTTCCTCTCAGGGTATATGCCCAGCAGTGGGATTGCTGGGTCATGTGGTGGCTTTATTCCTAGTTTTTAAAGGAATCTCCACACTGTTCTCCATAGTGGCTGAACATTCCTACCAACAGTGCAAGAGGGTCCCCTTTTCTCCACACCCTCTCCAGCATTTATTGTTTGTAGACTTTTTGATGATGGCCATTCTGACAGGTGTGAGGTGATATCTCATTGTAGTTTTGAGCTGCATTTCTCTAATAATGAACAATGTTGAGCATCTTTTCATGTGTTTGTTAGCCATCTGTATGTCTTCTTTGGAGAAATGACTGCTTAGGTCTTTTCCCCACTTTTTGACTGAGTTGTTTGTTTTTCTGGTATTGACTTGTATGAGCTGCTTGTATATTTTGGAAGTTAATCCTTTGTCAGTGGTTTCCTTTGCTATTATTTTCTCCCATTCTGAGGGTGTCCTTTCACTTTGTTTATAGTTTCCTTTGCTGTGCAAAAGCTTTAAAGTTTAATTTGTTTATTTTTGTTTCTATCTCCATTACTCTAGGAGGTGGGTCATAGAAGAACTTGCTGTGATTTATGTCAGAGTGTTCTGCATATATCTTCCTATAAGAGCTTTATGGTTTTTGGCCTTACATTTAATCCTTTAATCCATTTTGAGTTTATTTTTGTGTATGGTGTTAGGAATGTTCTAATTTCATTCTTTTCCACATAGTTGCTGAGTTTTCCCAGCACCACTTATTGAACAGAATGTCTTTTCTCCATTGTATGTTCTTGCCTCCTTTATCAAAGATAAGGTGTCCATAGGTGTGTGGGTTTATCTCTGTACTTTCTATCTTGTCCCATTGATCTATATCTGTTTTTGTGCCAGTATCATATTGTCTTAATGACTGTAGCTTTGTAGTATAATTTGAAGTCAGGAAGGTTGATTTTTCCAGCTCCATTCTTCTTTCTCAAGATTGCTTTAGAAAGAAGTAATCTTGAGAAGATTTGGGTATTTGGGGTCTTTTGTGTTTGCATAAAAATTTTGAAATTTTTGTTCTAGCTCTGTGAAAAATGCCTTTGGTAATTTGATAGGCATTGAATCTGTAGATTGCTTTGGGTAGTATAGTCATTTCAACAATAGTCATTCTTATACTCCAGGAACATGGTATATCTCCCCATCTCTTTGTGTCATCTTTGATTTCTTTCATCAGTGTCTTATGGTTTTCTGCAATACAGGTTTTTGTCTCTTTAGTTAGTTTTATCCTACATATTTTATTCTTTTTATTTCATTGGGATTGTTTCCTTAATTTTTCTTTCTAATTTCTCATTAGTGTATACGACTGCAAGGGATATCAGTGTATTAACTTTATATATTGTGATTTTACTAAATTTATTCATTCATTAGTTCTAATAGGTTTTTGGTGGTGTTTTTAGAGTTTTCTATGTATAGAATCATTTTATCTGCAAACAGTGAGAGTGTTATTTCTTTTCCAATCTAGATTACTTTTATTTCTTTTTCTTCTCTGATTGCCATGGCTAGGATTGCAAAATACTCTAGCTGTTAGAGTGGGCACCTTTGTCTTGTTCCTGATCTTAGAAGAAATACTTTCAGTTTTTCACTTTTGAGAATGTTTGTTTTGGGTTTGTCATATATAGCCTTTATTATGTTGAGGTAGGTTCCTTCTATACTGATTTTCTGGGAGGTATTTTTTTTTTTTTTTAATCATAAATTAGTGTTGAATTTTTCCAAAAGCTTTCTCTGCATCTATTGAGAGGTTCATATGTTTTTTTATCTTTCAATTTGCTAATGTGGTGTACACATTTATTGATTTGCATATGTTGAAGAATCTTTGGATCCCTAGGCTAAATCCCACTTGATTATGGTATATAATTCTTTAAATGTGCTGTTGGATTCTGTTTGGTAGAACTTTGTTGAAGATTTTTGCACCTGTATTCTCAGTGACATTGGCCTATAATTTTCTTTTTTTGTGATATTTTTATCTGTTTTTGTATCATGGTGATGGTGGCCTTGGAGAATGAGATTGGGAGTTTTTCTCCCTCTACAATATTTTGGAACAGTTTGAGTGGGATTGGTGTCAGATCTTCTCTGAATTTTGAATAGAACTTGCCTGAATTTTGAATAAAATTCACCTAGAATCTGTCCTTTGACTTTTGTTGGTTGGAAGATTTTTGATCACAGTTTGAATTTCAGTACTTGTGATTGATCTGTTCATATTTTCTACTTCTTCCTGATTCAGTCCTGGAAAGTTGTACTTTCCTAAGAATTTTTCCATTTCTTCCAGGTTATTTACTTATTTGGCATATGGTTGCTCATAATAATCTCTTATGATCTTTTGTATTTCTGTGTCTCTATTGTAATTTCTCCTTTTTCATTTCTAATTTTATTGATTTTAGTCTTCTCCTCTTTTTTCTTGGTGAGTCTGGTTAATGGCTTGCTTGTTTTGTTTATTCTTATAGAACCAGCTTTTAGTTTATTGATCTTTGCTATATTACTTTCATTTGTTTTACATTTATTACTGCTCTGATCTTTGTGATTTCTTTCCTTCTACTGACTTTGTGGATTTTGTCCTTTTTTTTTTTTTTTTTTTCTAGTTACTTTAGGTTTAAGGTTAGGTTGTTTATTTCATGTTTTTCTCATTTCTTGAGGTAGGGTTGTATTGGTACATACTTCCCTCTTGACACAACTTTGCTGCATCCCATAGATTTTGAGTTGTGTTTTCATTGTCATTTTTTGTAGGTATTTTAAAATTTCCTCTTTAATTTCTTCAGTGACTTCTTGAGTATTTAGAAGTATGTGGTTTAGCCTTCTATGTTTGTGCTTTTTACAGTTTTTCCCCACCCCTCCTGTAATCGATATCTAATCTTATAGCATTGTGGTAAAAAATCATGCTTGATACAGTTTCAATATTCTTAAATTTACCAACACTTGATTTGTGACCCAAGATGTGATCTATATTGGAGAATGTTCCATGTGTACTTGAAAAAAAAGTGTATTCTTCCATTTTTGGATGTAATATTCTATAGGTATCAATTAGGTATGTCTTGTCCAATGCAGGTCAAGAAGCAACAGTTAGAAATGGACATGGAACAACAGACTGGTTCCAAATAGGGAATGGAGTACGTCAAGGCTGTATATTGTCACCTGCTTATTTAAATTATATGCAGAGTACATCATGAGAAACACTGGGCTGGAAGAAGCACAAGCTAGAATCAAGATTGCCGGGAGAAATATCAATAACCACAGATATGCAGATGACACGACCCTTATGGCAGAAAGTGAAGAGGAACTAAAAAGCCTCTTGATGAAAGTGAAAGTGGAGAGTGAAAAAGTTGGCTTAAAGCTCAACATTCAGAAAACGAAGATCATGGCATCTGGTCCCATCACTTCATGGCAAATAGATGGGGAAGCTGTGGAAACAGTGTCAGAATTTATTTTTCTGGGCTCCAAAATCACTGCAGATGGTGACTGCAGCCGTGAAATTAAAAGACGGTTACTCCTTGGAAGGAAAGTTATGACCAACCTAGATAGCATATTGAAAAGCAGAGACATTACTTTGCCAACAAAGGTTCATCTAGTCAAGGCTATGGTTTTTCCTGTGGTCGTGTATGGATGTGAGAGTTGGACTGTGAAGAACGCTGAGCACTGAAGAATTGATGCTTTTGAACTGTGGTGTTGGAGAAGACTCTTGAGAGTCCCTTGGACTGCAAGGAGATCCAACCAGTCCATTCTGAAGGAGATCAGCCCTGGGATTTCTTTGGAAGGAATGATGCTAAAGCTGAAACTGCAGTACTTTGGCCACCTCATGCGAAGAGTTGACTCATTGGAAAAGACCCTGATGCTGGGAGGGATTGCGGGCAGGAGGAGAAGGGGACGACAGAGGATGAGATGGCTGGATGGCATCACTGACTCGATGGACGTGAGTCTGAGTGAACTCCGGGAGTTGGTGATGGACAGGGAGGCCTGGTGTGCTGCGATCCATGGGGTCGCAAAGAGTCGGACACGACTGAGCGACTGATCTGATCTGATCTGTCCAATGCGCCATTTTAGATTTGTTTTTCTTATTAGTTTTTTGGCTGCATGAACTGTCCATTGGTGTGAGTGGGTTGTTAATTACCTCCACTCTTATTGTGTTACTGTTGATTTCTCCTTTTATAGTTGTTATAATTTGCCTCATGTATTGAACTGCTCCTATGTTGGGGGCATATATATTTATAGTCATTTTATCTTCTTCTTGGATTGATCCCTGAATCATTGTGTAGTATCCTTCCTTGTCTCTTGTAATGATCTTTATTTTAAAGTCTATTTCATCTAATATTATTATTGCTACTCCTGCTTTCTTTGGATTTGCATTTGCATGGAATATCTTTTTCCAGTCCCTCACTTTCTGTCTGTATATATCTCTAGGTCTGAAGTAGATTTGTTGTATACAGCATATATAGAGGGTCTTGTTTTTCTATCCATTCAGCCAGTCTGTATCTTTTTGTTTGGGACATTTAATCCATTTACATATTAAGGTAATTATTGATGTGTACATTTACTTTATTTTTTGGCATTTGTTTTGTCTTTTCTTTCTCTTGTGTTTCCTGACTAGGGAAGTTCTTTTAACATATATTGTAGAGCTGCTTTGGTGGTGCTGGATTCTCTTAACTTTAGCTTATCTGTAGAGCTTCTGATTTCTCCATCAAACCCAAATGAGATCCTTGCTGAGTAGAGTAATCTTGGTTGCAGGTTTTTCCCCTTTTATCACTGTAAATATATCCTACCACTCCCTTCTAGTCTGCAGAGTTTCTGTTGAAATAGCAACTGTTAACATCATGGGGATTCCCTTATATGTTACTTGTTGCTTTTCCCTTGCTGCTTTTAATAATTTTTCTTTGTGTTTAATTTTTGTTAGCTTGATTAATATGAGTCTCAGTGTATTTCTCTTTGGGCTTATCCTGTGTGGGACTCTGGGCTTCTTTGACATTCGTGGCTATTTCCTTTCCCAAATTAGGGAATTTTTAACGTATAATCTCCTCAAATATTTTCTCATATACTTTCTTTTTCTCTTCTTCTTCTATGACTCCTATAATTTAAACGTTCATGCACTTGTCCCAGAGGTCTCTGAAACTCCTTATTTCATTTTTTTCTTTTTCTCTATGCTTCTCTGCTTCAGTTATTTTCAACCATCCTATCTTCCAGCTCACTTATGCATTCTTCTGCCTCAGTTATCCAGCTATTGGTTCCCTCTAGTGTATTTTTTAATTTTAGTTATTATGTTGTTCATTGTTGATTGTTTGTTCTTTATTTATTCTAGGTCCTTGTTAATATTTCTTGTATCTTCTCAATCAGGGCCTGCATTCTATCTATCTGCATCACTATTTATTTCTGAGCTTTTGAATCACCTTTACTATCATTACTCTGAATTCTCTTTCAGGCAGACTGCCTATTTCCTCTTCATTTGTTTAGTCTGGTAGGTTTTTATCATGCTCCTTCATCTGCTGAATGTTTCTCTGTCTTTTCATTTTGTTTCATTTACTGTGTTTTGGGTCTCCTTTTCAGAGGCTGCAAGGTTGTAGTTCTTACTTGTGAAGTCTACCCCCAGTGTGTGGGATTGGACAGCACCTTGTAAAGATTTCTTGGTGAGGGCAGATTAGTTCTTTGTCAGGGAACATTTAACAGGAGGATTCCTGCATGCTGTTTTCTATTTCTCAAGGATTCTCTGTTCCTTATCAGTTCCTATTCCAAGAATGAGTAAAGCTGCATGCAGTTCTCAGGACTGAGGTCATGGGATGAGACATGCAGTGACTCTTTTCAGCGTCAGAGACCTTGTATGTATTAGACTATTCATATTGTGGCTATTGATAAAATTTCACCCTGTGTAATAGCTGAGTAATCATCTTACTAAAAATACATAAGCCTGCATTTCTGCTAACAAAGCACCTTTGCTCCATCAGAGCTTGGGTCCCCGTGTCTTTCTTTCCTTCTTTCTCTCTCTCTCCTTGGCTGATTCTTCGGAGCACAGAGACCTGTCTGGCTCACTCTCCTGCCCAGGCTTCTAAGACTCTCTTGAGAAGGCGCCCTGTGCCTTCACCCGCCTGGAGAGGGCACCCAGTGCCTTCGTGAGAGACGCAAATCCTGTGTTGAGGGCTTTATTGGTTTTCTGCGTAAACTAGGAAGTATCAGCCTCTCTCTCTTTCACTTTCTTATTGTCGCCTCTGGACCGCCAGGTCCTGGTCCATTAAAGGACCCCAACAAGTGGTGCCCCCGAACAGGGACTCTGGTATACGTGGCATTTCAGTGAGAGGGACTCGGGACCTATTGAGGTCAGGACCTATTGAAGTCAGTAAGTACTAAGACATGGGTCAAATGGCTGGAAAGCCCCATCATTTCTCTACTTTACTTACCATTTGTTTAAAGCTCAGGGACTTTTTGTTTCACAAATTAATAGAGGCTTGCTTTCAAACAGTGGTTAAATGTAATCCTTGGTTCCCTGATAAAGGCAGTTTTGATTTAGAAATTTGGCACCAGGTCAAAGAAAATGTTGAATGAGCTGCCAAGCAAGGAAAAAATATTCCAATTGATTTCTGGCCATTTCAAGGTAAATTCTAGCCCTCTTAATATTGAACAGCAGACAGAATACTTATTGCATGTATATGAATTAGATGATGAAACTTTACAAAAGGCCCAATTAGAAAAACATAAAATATTTCAAAATTTTCTTACTAGCCCTGCCCTGGCTGCTCCATATGCTCCTCCTCTGCCAACAGGCGCAACTCCAAAAGCCTCTCCTTTGTTGGAACCTAATGAAAGTTATGCTAATTTTTTGCTAGATTAGAAACTGCTATTTCCCATACTGTAATCAGAGAAGAAACCAAGAAACAACTGGAGAAATTACTTGCTTATGAGAATGCAAATCAGGAATATCAAAGAGCTATCGCTGCAATTCGTGAGACTGGGACTCTTATTGATTATTTGAAGGCTTGTCACAATCTAGGACCAGAAACTCAAAAGATGCAAATGCTAGCTAAAACAATGGCTACTGCCTTTAAAAAGGGTAATGAAGGATGCTTTACATGTGGAGACAAAAACCGCTTAAAAGGGACTGCCCTAAGAAGGCTAATTAAAAAACCTCCAAGAATTTGCCTTCACTTCCGTAGAGGAATGCATTGGGCCAAAAGACTAAATTTAAATTTGATATTGATGGAAAACCTATTCCAGGGAACTTCAAACAGGGGAACCCCCAGGTCCCCTACAACAAAAACCAAGGGTAAATTCTATCTTTTCCCTCAAATCCTCAACATCTGGCAATGCTACCGTTAATATACCAGCCCTAGATGATTTTTTTCCTTTACCCTTAAGCAGTCCCTTCTAGAGTACCTACCGGATTTTTTGGACTCCTGCCCCCACAAACCTTCAATCTTTTATTTGGCCGATCTAGTTTGGCTTCTAAAGGAATTACTGTTCACCCTGGAATAATTGATTCAAATTATAAAGGAGAGATTCAAATTATGATGTCATCTCAGATTCTATAGAAATTCAAAAAGGGGGACAAAATTGCTCAATTACTTCTTTTGCCTTACATTTCTATTAACTCCTCTAATAATGTATGGACAGGCAGATTCAGCAGTACAGATCAAAAACAATCCTTATGGACATCATTGGTATCTGAATATGCCTGACCAAATATAAATATCAAAATTAATAATAAAAGATTTTCTGGTCTCCTCGACACTGGATCTAGTATTACTATTATTTCCAAACACTTATGGCCTATACACCTGGCCTATACAAAACACCTGGCCTATACAAAAGGTCTCTTGCCAAATTGTAGGAATTTCTCAAACCAAAGTACAAGAAATTTATCAAAATGTTTAGGTCTACCCATATGAAGGACCAAAAGGCCAACCTACAATATTAAGACCTTATGTGATAAATGCACCCCTTAATCTAATAGAAAGAGACTTACTTACGCAATGGCAAACTCAGATATACATCCCACATTTTTCCTAAGGGCCACCGCTCATTTAACAACCAAAGCAATTATTAAAATAACTTGGAAGAACGACGAGCCTATTTGGACAGAGCAATGGCCCCTTACGAAAGATAAATTACAGGCTACTAAAGAACTTATAGACAATTAGAATTAAAACATATCAAGGAATCTTACTCTCCTTAGAACTCTCCTATTTTTGTTATAAAAAAGGATTCTAACAAATGGTGTCTCTTAACAGACCTTAGAAAAGTCAATGCATCT
Source organism: Bos taurus (assembly GCF_002263795.3). Classification (NCBI taxonomy): domain Eukaryota; kingdom Metazoa; phylum Chordata; class Mammalia; order Artiodactyla; family Bovidae; genus Bos; species Bos taurus. The sequence continues at coordinate 137,410,665 of NC_037328.1, forward strand.
ATAAAACCTATGGGTACATTACAACTAGAGATCCCATCACCTATTACTATTCCTCAAAACGGGCACATTATTATTACTGATTTACAAGATTGCTTTTTAAATATACCTTTACACCCTCTAGATCGGGAGAAATTCACTTTATCTCTCCCTTATCCTAATCATATCAGGCCTCATAAAAGATTTCAATAGACTATATTAGCTCAAAATATGCTTGCTGCTGCTGCTGCTAAGTCGCTTCAGTTGTGTCCGACTCTGGGCAACCCCATAGATGGCAGCCCAACAGGCTCCCCGTCCCTGGGATTCTCCAGGCAAGAACACTGGAGTGGGTTGCCATTTCCTTCTCCAATGCATGAAAGTGAAAAGTGAAAGTGAAGTCGCTCAGTCGTGTCGGACTCTCAGCGACCCCATGGACTGCAGCCCACCAGGCTCCTCCATCCATGGGATTCTCCAGGCAAGAGTACTGGAGTGGGGTGCCAAATCCTAATATTTGTCAAAAATTTTGTAGCCAAGACTTTACATCCAAAGTGACAGCAATTCCCTCATGCATATATCATGAATAATATACTGTAACTACAAAAAGGAGAAACGATATTTTTGACACTGAATGGCCATGATATTCTTTAGACTCCAGAGAAAATTAATTAAAATAAAAACTTTTTTGAAATTGCAAAACCGGTTCTTCTGACACATGCAGTTAGGAAAAGGTTAATTTGTTAAAATACATTTTTGGAGCTTCAATTCTGCCTGGGAAACAAAACAGGCCTAAGAAAAAACCTAAAGTTAACTCTTATCATGTTCTTGAGATACACAGCCCACTCTATCCGGGACTGCAGCCATAAACAAAATTGGTGAAAAAAAAATTTTTTTAATGGAAAAGATATTTCCAACGGAAAACTATGCCTATCTATCTATGTCTCAATGTATGTATATGTTTTTTGATGATCCCAAAGAAAGGCAATGCCAAAGAATGCTCAAACTACTGCACAACTGCACTCATCTCACACGCTAGTAAAGTAATGCTCAAAATTCTCCAAGCCAGGCTTCAGCAATACGTGAACAGTGAACTTTTAGATGTTCAAGCTGGTTTTAGAAAAGGCAGAGGAACCAGAGATCAAATTGCCAACATCCGCTGGATCATCAAAAAAGCAAGAGAGTTCCAGAAAAACATCTATTTCTGCTTTATTGACTATGCCAAAGCCTTTGACTGTGTGGATCACAAGAAACTGTGGAAAATTCTGAAAGAGATGGGAATACCAGACCACCTGACCTGCCTCTTGAGAAACCTATATGCAGGTCAGGAAGCAAGAGTTAGAACTGGACGTGGAACAACAGACTGGTTCCAAATAGGGAAAGGAGTACATCAAGGCTGTATATTGTCACCCTGCTTATTTAACTTATATACAGAGTACATCATGAGAAACACTGGGCTGGAAGAAGCACAAGCTGGAATCAAGATTTCCAGGAGAAATATCAATAACCTCAGATATGCAGATGACACCACCCTTATGGCAGAAAGTGAAGAGGAACTAAAAAGCCTCTTGATGAAAGTGACAGAGGAGAGTGAGAAAGTTGGCTTAAAGCTCAACATTCAGAAAACAAAGATCACGGCATCTGGTCTCATCACTTCATGGGAAATAGATGGGAAAACAGTGGAAACAGTGTCAGAATTTATTTTGGGGGGCTCCAAAATCACTGCAGATGGTGATTGCAGCCATGAAATTAAAAGACGCTTACTCCTTGGAAGGAAAGTTATGGCCAACCTAGATAGCATATTCAAAAGCAGAGACATTACTTTGCAAACAAAGGTCCATCTAGTCGAGGCTATGATTTTTGCAGTAGTCATGTATGGATGTGAGAGTTGGACTGTGAAGAAAGCTGAGTGCTGAAGAATTGATGCTTTTGAACTGTGGTGTTGGAGAAGACTCTTGAGAGTCCCTTGGACTGCAAGGAGATCCAACCAGTTCATTCTGAAGGAGATCAGCCCTGGGATTTCTTTGGAAGGAATGATGCTAAAGCTGAAACTGCAGTACCTTGGCCACCTCATGTGAAGAGTTGACTCATTGGAAAAGACTCTGATGCTGGGAGGGATTGCGGGCAGGAGGAGAAGGGGACGACAGAGGATGAGATGGCTGAATGATATCACTGACTTGATGGATGTGAGTTTGAGTGAACTCCGGTGGTTGGTGATGGACAGGGAGGCCTGGCATGCTGTGATTCATGGGATCACAAAGAGTCAGACACGACTGAGTGACTGAACTAAACTCAACTGAATATCAAGTTAATGAGGTCTATTTAAATTTAGGTTCACGTGAATTGAAAAATATTCAATATTAAATATAAAGTTTATTTAAATATAAATATAATTTAAATATAATTGCTAATCTAATTAAGACATGTCTTAAATCATTAACACTATGTAATACTTTTATTATGCCTAGGTTTAAGGTAAACTAAATTTGTCAACAAAAGGGTAACTTTATATATATATATATATGTGTGTATATATACATATGTGTGTGTATATATATATGATGAAAATTTTTAAATAAACTCTATTAAAAATAATTATATTTTTAATAGAATAATCTATTATTATAATCTAAAATAATCTCTTAGGATTGGGGTAACTTAAGTTTCTGGAGTTATACTAAACTAAATAAAAGTTTATTAAATAGCTAGGTCATTTCCAAATAAAATGCCATTTTAAAACTCTAATTACTGAACATTAACTTCCTCTTACACAAAGTTTTTCTTATAGAAAAACTAAAGAGATTTTAGACTATTAATAAATATATTTAATATAATATATAATATGATAAATATATTCACCAATCTATAAAATACTAACATACAAGAAAGACACTTCAAAGTTGCTAAAGAAAAATAAGATGTATACTTTTAATAAAAGGATATAAGATATGGCAAATAAAATGATGAATACAAAAATATAAACGAGGTTTATGACAAATGAAAGAGAATTTTATGACAAATGGATTTAACTCATTACCCCGAACTTTCTTCCTCTTTTGTCTTGCATGTCTTGATCAATACAAATTCCTCTTTTATATGGGCCACACCTCTCCAAAATGAAGCTACACAACATGTTATAACCTACCTATCAACTTACTTTGCAATAAGAACACCTAATTCTATAAAAACAGACAATGGCCCTGCCTATATTTCTAAGCAAATTCAAACAATTTTTACATTCATTCTCTATTAAACAGATTACAAACATTCCTTATAATCCACAAACACAAGGCATAATTAAACAAACACTTTACACACTGTAACTGCAAATAAAAAATTAAATAAGAGGATATATACAGGAACACTTTTATCTTCCTTATCCAGAACAGACTTTACTAGATTCTAATGCAATACAGTCTTTAAGCCTATAACTATTATTCAGTTAAGTTCAGTTCAGTTACTCACTTGTGTCTGACTCTTTGCGACCCCATGAATCACAGGACGCCGGGCCTCCCTGTCCGTCACCAACTCCTGGAGTTCACTCAGACTCACTTCCCTTGAGTCAGTGATGCCATCCAGCCATCTCATTCTCTGTCGTCCCCTTCTCCTCCTGCCCCCAATCCCTCCCAGCATCAGAGTCTTTTCCAGTGAGTCAACTCTTCGCATGAGGTAGCCAAAGTACTGGAGTTTCAGCTTAGCATCATTCCTTCCAAAGAAATCCCAGGGCTGATCTCCTTTAGAATGGACTGGTTGGATCTCCTTGCAGTCCAAGGGACTCTCAAGAGTCTTCTCCAACACCACAGTTCAAGAGCATCAATTCTTCAGCACTCAGCTTTCTTCACAGTCCAACTCTCACATCCATGCACGACCACGGGAAAAACCATAGCCTTGACTAAATGGACCTTTGTTGGCAAAGTAATGTCTCTGCTTTTGAATATGCTATCTAGGTTGGTCATAACTTTCCTTCTAAAGACTAAGTGTCTTTTAATTTCATGGCTGCAGTCACCATCTGCAGTGATTTTGGAGCCCCCCAAAATAAATTCTGACACTGTTTCCACTGTTTCCCCATCTATTTCCCATGAAGTGATGAGACCAGATGCCATAATCTTCATTTTCTGAATGTTGAGCTTTAAGCCAACTTTTTCACTTTCCTCTGTCACTTTCATCAAGAGGCTTTTTAGTTCCTCTTCACTTTCTGCCATAAGGGTGGTGTCATCTGCATATCTGAGGTTATTGATATTTCTCCGGGCAATCTTGATTCCAGCTTGTGCTTCTTCCAGTCCAGCGTTTCTCTTGATGTACTCTGCATATAATTTAAATAAGCAGGGTGACAATATATAGCCTTGATGTACTCCTTTTCCTGTTTGGAACCAGTCTGTTGTTCCATGTCCAGTTCGAACTCTTGCTTCCTGATCTGCATACAGATTTCTCAAGAGGCAGGTCAGGTGGTCTGGTATTCCCATCTCTTTCAGAATTTTCCACAGTTTCTTGTGATCCACACAGTCAAAGGCTTTGGCATAGTCAATAAAGCAGAAATAGATGTTTTTCTGGAACTCTCTTGCTTTTTCCATGATCCAACGATGTTGGCAATTTGATCTCTGGTTCCTCTGCCTTTTCTAAAACCAGCTTGAACATCAGGAAGTTCACGGTTCACATATTGCTGAAGCCTGGCTTGGAGAATTTTGAGCATTATTTTACTAGCGTGTGAGATGAGTGCAATTGTGTGGTAGTTTGAGCAGTCTTTGGCATTGCCTTTCTTTGGGATTGGAATGAAAACTGACCTTTTCCAGTCCTCTGGCCACTGCTGAGTTTTCCCAATTTGTTGGCATATTGAGTGCAGCACTTCCACAGCATCATCTTTCAGGATTTGAAATAGCTCCACTGGAATTCCATCACCTCCACTAGCTTTGTTTGTAGTGATGCTTTCTAAGGCCCACTTGACTTCACATTCCAGGATGTCTGGTTCTAGGTCAGTGATCACACCATTGTGATTATCTGGGTCGTGAAGATCTTTTTTGTACAGTTCTTCTGTGTATTCTTGCCACCTCTTCTTAATATCTTCTGCTTCTGTTAGGTCCATACGATTTCTGTCCTTTATCAACCCCATCTTTACATGAAATTTTTCCCTTGGTATCTCTAATTTTCTTGAAGAGATCTCTAGTCTTTCCCATTCTGTTGTTTTCCTCTATTTCTTTGCATTGATCGCTGAGGAAGGCTTTCTTGTCTTTTGTTGCTATTCTTTGGAACTCTGCATTCAGATGCTTATATCTTTCCTTTTCTCCTTTGCTTTTTACTTCTCTTCTTTTCACAGCTATTTGTAAGGCCTCCTCAGACAGCCATTTTGCTTTTTTCGTTTCTTTTCCATGGGAATAGTCTTGATCCCTGTTTCCTGTACAATGTCACGAACCTCAGTCCATAGTTCATCAAGCACTCTATCTATCAGATCTAGGCCCCTAAATCTATTTCTCATTTCCACTGTATAATCATAAGGGATTTGATTTAAGTCATACCTGAATGGTCTAGTGGTTTTCCCTGCTTTCTTCCATTTAAGTCTGAATTTGGCAATAAGGAGTTCATGGTCTGAGCTACAGTCAGCTCCTGGTCTTATTTTTGCTGACTGTATAGATCTTCTCCATCTTTGGCTGCAAAGAATATAATCAATCTGATTTCGGTGCTGACCATCTGGTGATGTCCATGTGTAGAGTCTTCTCTTGTGTTGTTGGAAGAGGGTGTTTGCTATTACCAGTGCATTTTCTTGGCAAAACTCTATTAGTCTTTGCCCTGCTTCATTCCGTATTCCAAGGCCAAATTTGTCTGTTACTCCAGGTGTTTCTTGACTTCCTACTTTTGCATTCCAGTCCCCTATTTTTAAAAGGACATCCTTTTTCGGTGTTAGTTCTAAAAGGTCTTGTAGGTCTTCATAGAACCGTTCAACTTCAGCTTCTTCAGCGTTACTGGTTGGGGCATAGACTTGGATTACTGTGATATTGAATGGTTTGCCTTGGAAACGAACAGAGATCATTCTGTCTTTTTTCAGATTGCATCCAAGTACTGCATTTCGGACTCTTTTGTTGACCACGATGGTTACTCCATTTCTTCTAAGGGATTCCTGCTCACAGTAGTAGATATAATGGTCATCTGAGTTGAATTCACCCATTCCAGTCCATTTTAATTCGCTGATTCCTAGAATGTCGACATTCACTCTTCCCATCTCTTGTTTGACCACTTCCAATTTGCCTTGATTCATGGACCTGACATTCCAGGTTCCTATGCAATATTGCTCTTTACAGCATCAGACCTTGCTTCTGTCACCAGTCACAGCCACAGCTGGGTATTGTTTTTGCTTTGGCTCCATCCCTTCATTCTTTCTGGAGTTATTTCTCCACTGATCTCCAGTAGCATATTGGGCCCCTATTGACCTGGGGAGTTCCTCTTTCAGTATCCTATCATTTTGCCTTTTCATACTGTTCATGGGGTTCTCAAGGCAAGAATACTGAAGTGGTTTGCTATTCCCTTCTCCAGTGGACCACATTCTATCAGATCTCTCCACCATGACCCACCCCTCTTGGGTTGCCCCATGGGCATGGCTTAGTTTCATTGAGTTAGACCAGGCTGTGGTCTGTGTGATTAGATTGACTAGTTTTCTGTGAGTATGGTTTCAGTGTGTCTGCCCTCTGATGCCCTCTTGCAACACCTACCATCTTACTTGGATTTCTTGTACCTTGGTGGAGGGGTATCTCTTCACTGCAGCCCTTCCTGACCTTCAATGTGGGATAGCTCCTCTAGGCCCTCCTGTGCCCACGCAGCCACTGCTCCTTGGACGTGGTGTTGGTCCTCCTGGCCACCGCCCCTGGTCTTGGGCGTGGGCTTACTCCTCCCGGCCGCTGTCCCTGACCCTGGACTTGGGTAGCTGCTCTCAGCCATTCCTGCGCCATCATAACCTGGCACTCTCAGCCGCTGCCCCTGACCTCGGACGTGGGGTAACTCCTCTTGGCTGCCGCCCTTCGGGCATGGGGTTCTCCTGGCTTCTGCCCCTGACCTCGGACATGGGGTAGCTCCTCTTGGCTGCGCTTTAGTGCCCGGTCGTAGCCACATGTGCTTTATTAATATAGCTTTTATTAATAAAACTATTATTTTTATTGATAAATAAATATATTATTTTATTAATAAAAACTATGCCTGGCGTGCTGCGATTCATGGGGTCACAAAGAGTCGGACACGGCTGAGTGACTGATCTAATCTAATCTAATCTAATAACTATTATTAATAGTTTTATTAATAAAACTATTATTAATATAGCTTTATTTCTGTTTCCAATCTGTAAAATTCTTAAAACAAAATAACATCAACTTCAATGCCTATTTCACAATACAAAACAAAAACAAGATAAAAAAGACACCATTTGCCAAAAAAGTTGTTTGTTCCTAAGGGTATCAAAAGTGCAAAATATTCACCTTCTTTTCAAGTCTGTCTTGAAAATATAATCATCTTCCTTGACACACTGAACAGAGAGATTCAACAGCTACCAGGCTGCATTTCTTTTCCAAGGACAGGGTCAAATATATTTAGATATGAGCGACATTTCATTTATCAAGTTGTTCTGCATCAACTTCAATAATTTCACTTAGGAAAAAGTGTTTGAATGTTTGGTCCTAATCCTTTGCCCCAAATAACACAAACCACTTAAAACACAGTCAGATCCCATTTCTTTTTATATCAGGAAAAATGTATATACTGAATGAAGAGAAAATCAACCCATTAATTCAAAACCACAGCCAAATACCAGTCCCAAACAGATTTCCAGATGATTTTTTTTTCTTTTGGGCTGAAATATTTCCTAAGAATGTTTTCATCATTGTCGCTTTCCTTTCTTTCTATAACTATTGTCATTATAGCTTTATTTATTTAAAAAATTTTAAACTTACTGCAAGGAGATATTTTGACAAGAGCAGAAAAACATTTTGCAACATTAAAGGGCACCTCCCTTCTTTTGCCCATTTGATATCAAGACGGGTTAACTAATCTATGGAAATCTAAGAAAGTAATCTTACAGGGAAAGGGATATGCTTATATTTCTCCAGATGGATTCAACAAACTCATATAACTTCCTCTTCAGAAGATTCAACCTAAGGGAGACCCCAACATTCAGACTAAAAACAATACAACAAAAACCTCAGGAGGAAGGAATTCCAATACAAGCCATGGCGACTTTAAAAATTTCCAAAAAACACCACGCTCAACATCATCGATTTTATGATCTCCCTACTTAGGGACAGATAAAAACCCTTACTAATCAAACTGAAAATTTGATTTCTCAACAGGGAATGCCTCGGAATCCTGAAAATATTTTTCTTCATTATGCTTGCTTTGCTTGCTTTTGCTTCCCCTGCTCGGGCTGACTTGATTGATCACACTTAATGGGCTTATGTACCTAATCTCCCTTTTTTGTTGTAGGTTGTAGAATGGACAGATATAGGACCAATCGTATCCACTAATGACTCAACACATAAGCCCACTCCTTGGAACTTGGAGGGACCCTCTTATCCTGAAAAAGAAGAAAAACTAATTAATATCTCTCTAGGTTATGAAGTCCTTCCTTTGTATTTGGGCCCAACAGAATTATGCATAAATGTTAGCCAACAAACTTGGGCTTTAGCTCTACCTCTAAAAGAGGCCTTTTGGACACTGCTTGGATTATTTACTGCCCTTTCTTTGTCCATGAACCATGTTTACACTACTGAAACTTTAGGGAAAGAATTAGGGAAAGAACAAAGAACACTATGCAAAGAGTTTACTAATAAGAACTTTAAATATATTCCTATTCATTGGGACAAATGTCAGGCCAAATCAGGAAAATTAGCGTTAATGGCTAATCATACAATTGTTGTTTGGGGACCCCATAATATATGATTATCTAACTGCTCAAATGATATTAACAACACTGTATGTGATTATATTACTCAAATAACATAGAAGGTTACTAATACTACAATGGAACATTACCATGACAGAGGACTTCTTGGGTGACTTGACGGTGGAATGACTCCCCCTCATCCTCGCATCGTCCTTTATAAACAGGTTGGGCTTAAACAATGAGACATCTGGAAACTTGCTGCAAGCACTGAGGAACTTAGGACGTGGACTGGACATTTCACAGGGACCAATCGTAGTCATAGAAACTATTTCTTTTGTTATAATCAATCATATTTTATACAAGCCTATGTTCTACTTCCTTTTGTTGTAGCTATAGGAAATTTACAATTCAATAAGACTTTACGTTCTATAACTTGCATATATTGTAAGTTATATACTTGTCTTAACTCCTCTGTTTCCTTGAGAAATGACTCCCTTTTGATTCTTTGATCTCAACATAGTCTGTGGTTACCAATAAATCTCCAGCAGCCCTGGGAAGAAGGTCCCATGGCTGGACTTGCTTCCTGGTTACTTACTAAATTGCTCCGGTGATCTAAACGATTCACTGGATGGCTGATTTTTGGCATTTTGGGATTAATAGCTATTTGCACCACTGCTGCTATCACTGGTGTTGTTTTACAAACCTCAACTCAAACACATAATTTTATTCAAAATTGGACTAAAGATGCCCATACTATGCAGGCCACTCAGGCTCAGATAGATGAGGATTTCAAGATGAAATACAAGAACTAAAAACAGCCATCAAATGGGTTGGAGATCAATTAATAGATGTACAAAAACAGGTGATGCTAAAATATGATTGGAATTCTACTCAATTTTGTGTTACTCCTGTTCATGTCAATAATAGTGCCTACAACTGGGAACAAATCAAATTTCATTAACAAAACACATGATAATGCCTCTCTGAATGTACAATTATTACAAAAAGAAATTTTTGAAACCCTTTCTAAAAATCTGTCCTCTTCCACCAATTTGAAAACTTTAGCTGAACAACTAGCTGATCAATTATCTGGGCTAGACCCACGCAGATGGTTTCAAAACATTACTCACAGCATCGGGTCTGGAACTGTAATTTTGGTGATTGTCTTAACAATTATATTTTTCATCTACCGTTGCCTTCATGCCAAGATTGTTAAAACTAAACAAACTCTAATGGTCGGAATTCTTTTTACAAATAATATAAATAAATAGGGGGGAATTGTCAGGGGATGTTTAACAGGAGGATTTCTACGTGCTTTCTCACAAGTCCTTTGTTTCTCCTAAGCGGAACAGCAGGCTGCCCCCAGGAACTGAGGTCATTGTGTGAGACAGGCTTGAATCTCCTTTAGTAAACATTCTCTTTACGACAAACTCAATTAATCAAGACCTTTTTTACAAATATAATAAATAAGGGGGAATTGTCAGGGAACATTTAGCAGGAGGATTCCTGCATGCTGTTTTCTATTTCTCAAGGATTCTCTGTTCCTTATCAGTTCCTATTCCAAGAATGAGTAAAGCTGCATGCAGTTCTCAGGACTGAGGCCATGGGATGAGACACGCAGTGACTCTTCACAGCGTCAGAGACCTTGTATGTATTAGACTATCCATATTGTGGCTATTGATAAAAGGTCATTATATTATTACAACCTGTACATTATACAGGTTGTAATAGCTGAGTAATCATCTTACTAAAGATATATACTCCGGGAGTTGGTGATGGACCGGGAGGCCTGGCGTGCTGCAATTCATGGGGTCGCAAAGAGTCGGACACGACTGAGCGACTAAATTGAACTGAACTGAATGAACTGAAATAAGCCTGCATTTCTGCTAATAAAGCACCTTTGTTTCATCAGAGTTTGGGTCCCTGTGTCTTTCTTTCTTTCCTTCTTTCTCTCTCTCTCTCTCTCTCTCCTTGGCTGATTCTTTGGAGCGCAGAGACCCCTCTGGCTCACTCTCCTGCCCGGGCTTCTAAGACTCTCTTGAGAAGGCGCCCTGTGCCTTCACCCGCCTGGAGAGGGCACCCAATGCCTTCGTGAGAGACACAAGTCCTGTGTTGAGGGCTTTATTGGTTTTCTGCGTAAACCAGGGAGTATCAGCCTCTCTCTCCCTCACTTTTTTATCGTCGCCTCTGGACCACCAGGTCCTGGTCCATTAAAGGACCCCAACAGTTCTTGTGTTTTGGTGGGTGAAGTTGGGTCTTTTGTCTCTAAAGGGCAGTGCTGTACCTAGTGGTGTATTATGACATGTTTGTGAGCTTAGTATGACTTTTTGGGCAGCTTATCTGCTAATGTGTAGGGTTATGTTCCTATTTTGTTAGTTGTTTGGAATGGGGCATTCAGCACTAGAGCTTGCTGTCCTCTGGGTGGGGCTAGATCTAGTGTTGAAATGGAGGCCTTTGGGAGAGCACTTGCTGATTACTATTCCATGGGGCCAGGACTTCTCTAGTGGTCCAACATCCTGGACTTGGATGTTCAAGCTTGACACCTTGCTGGAGCACCAAGATGCCATAAGCTGTACAGAATAAAAAAAGAGGGAAAGAAATGGGGAATCAAACCAACATACAAACAAACAGACAGACAAAACCCCAAGACAAATGGTGAAAGAAAGCGACACTAATCAGATAGGAACAAACAAAGAAACTCAAAACTCACACTCACGAAAAGAATAAAAAAGGAAAGAATGAAGAGAGGAACACAAAAAAAGAAGAGAGAAATCAAACCAATAAACAAACCCATAAATGAAAACAAATGCTAAAAACTAGAGTAGCAAAAACACAAAGCCAAAAAAATGGAAAAAATTGTAATACAACAAAAATTTGTTGTAGAAATAGGAAAAAATAAAACAAATTTATTTAAAAATAAAAACATTAGAAAGGAAAAAGGAAGTAAAAATAAATACTAAAGGATTAATGAAAAGGAATAACAATAGAACAAAATGACAAAGGAAAAAACCAAATGTATATATGTATGGTGTATTCTGATGTATTCTAGCCTGCAGAGAGAGAGAAACAGTGGTAGTAAGAAGCACGGGGCTTCCCTGGTGGCTCAATGGTAAGCAATTCACCTGCCAATGCGGGAGACTTGGGTTCAATCCCTGAGTTAGGAATATATCCTGGAGAAGGAAATGGCAACCGACTCTAGTATTCTTGCTTGAAAAATTCCATAAACAGAGGAGCATGGTGGGATCATGGGGTTGGAAAAGAGTCATAAATGACTTAGCAACTAAACAACAAAGGAAGAAGAATATTATCCTGTGATGCCAGTTGTCCTCACCACATAGTGAGCTACAGCCAATCTGCCTACTCAGAAAGTCCTCTAATACATTTAGAAGTGTCTCTGGGGCTGGTGTGGGCACTGTGGGGTCAGCTCCTACTGGCCTTACTTCAGCTTGCTCTTGCTTCCAAAGTCTACAATTGCCCCCAAAGTCCACAATCTCAGGTTAATTTTCAGGGATTTAATGCACTGCATCTGTGGCTGCAGGAGTGAATTCCCTTCTTCTTTGTTCACACAGCCTCTGGTGCTCAGCTTTTGTTTTGGCCCCACCTCTGCTTCTAGGCTGCCTTCCAGTGTCTGTTCCTTGCACAGATAGGAGGTGGTAAGGGCTGAGGCTTATTAGGGCTCACTTGCTTAGTTGGGCTGGAGAGAGAGAGGGGTATAGCAGCCACAATTTGGGTATGTGGGGAGTGTCTGTGGTGGTAGAGACCTGTAGGAAGTTGCTACATTCTGAGGCGAGTCATGCACTTTCCCAGGGGAATTGGCCCAAGGTTGAGGGTCCCTCAGAAGAGTCAAGATTCATAGACTCCAAGGAAGTTTTTGGCAGTGACTTGCATCTGCTCATAGCTTGGTGGCCACTGCAGTGGTCATCATACCCATCTCTGGGGTCTCAGACCACAGGCCCCATCTCACCCCCTATCTCTGGCACTTGTGCCAGCCTTGGCAGCAGCAGGTCCACAAGCATGCCCACCTCTGCTATTGCAGATTGCAGCCAGCTTGTTCCACCTATGGCACTCAAGAAGCTGTGTCCTGTTGTCTGCGAGTACACAGAGTTAGAGTCCCCATGACAATGATCTCTTACCTCTCTGGCTGACCCAGGCTTTTCCCTGGACTCCCTCAGCTGTGTTGTACTAGCCTCCTCAGAGTATCTTCAATGCAGTTAACACCAGGCCTCTCCATGTCCAACCCCCAAAGCCTGAGCCTTAGCACCTAGTCCCCACTTGTCATGGCAGGTATGCAAATAGCTTCTCAGCTGGGAACTACTGGTCAGCACCGGTCTCTGTGCTGACTCTGCTTTGTCTTCCACGCACTTGTTGCTGTGCTCCCTTCTAAGGTTCTGAAGCTCCTCGCCATCCCTGCCGGTAAGAGGTTTCCAAGTGTGATGAAACTTTTCCTCTTTCACAACTCCCTCCCAGAGGTTCAGGGCCTGTACTATTTTATCTCTATTTTGTCTTATTGCTTTTTCCCTACCACTTTATGTGGAGTTTAGCTTGCCTTTTTGGAAGTCTGAGGTCTTCTGCCAGTGTTTAGTAGGTGTTCCGTAGGAGTTGTTCCACATGCAGATGTATTTTTAATGTATTTGTGGGGAGGAAGATGATCTCCACATCTTATTCCCCCACCATCTTCAACCCCTCTCAAGGGGGTTTTAATATTTTTGTGAATTCAAGGGAAAGACAGAAAAGAAGGTATCTCAGGCCTGCCTCAAATTGTATGACCTGAAAATAACACTCAATAATAAGAATATTAATATTTATGACAAGAAATCTATTTTCCTTGTGCAAAGGATGGGAAGAGGGATGTCACTAGTTGAGGTGGGACAAATAAGCTAACGGCTACCACTTTCCTCTCTTAGGAGGTACACTTAGGGCTGCCAGAGGTAGCAAAGAAAAATAAAGGACACCAAGTGAAGTTTACATTTCAGAAACGCAACTAATAATTTGCTAATATGAGTAGTGACCAAATATTGCATGAGCATCCTATATTTTGCCTGACAATCCTAAGTCCAATTATAAAACCTTCTACCTCTTCTCTTGAGATCCTGGCACCATCAAGCTTTCTGCTCTGGACATCTTACCAGACATTTTGGTAATGAGTTTGTCTGTCTGTGTCAAAAGATCAGCAGTTACCCTGAATTACAGAGCTCATATATCAAGCCTGCTCTGTTTAGTCAGTGAGGAGATGCTGGCTGGAAGGCTTCTGCCTGGCTCAGACCTTGAGAATTATCCTAATCCATTGCCCTTAAATATGCAGCCTAGAATATATGGGTCTTTGTGGCTGAAGCTAGCCCCCAAAACACTTGGTAAATGATGGTAGTTACTGTGATCCATATCAGGTGGATCTCCTGATCACTTGGCATCATCTGCTCTAGCTCCCTTGTGTGAGGAGTCTTGACGGAAATGCCTGTTCATCACAGCTGGGGCTCTGGGGAGTAGGATTAGTGACAATTACTTGAAATATATATTTGAGAAGGCTTCCCTGTTGGCTCAATGGTAACGAATCCACCTGCAACACAGAAGATGCAGGTTTTATCCTTGGGTCAGAAAGATCCCCTGGGGAAGGAAATGGCAACCCACTCCAAAATTCTTGTCTGGAAAATCCCATTAACAGAGGAGCCTGATGAGCTACAGTCCATGGGTCACAAAAGAATCGGACATGATTAGAGATTAAAGAACAACAATGCATTTGAAATCTCTAGATCTCTAGATCACAATAAACTGTGGAAAATTCTGAAAGGGATGGGAATACCAGACCACTTGACCTGCCTCTTGAGAAACCTATATGCAGGTCAATAAGCAACAGTTAGAACTGGACATGAAACAACAGACTGGTTCCAAATAGGAAAAGGAGTACATCAAGGCTGTATATTGTCACCCTGCTTATATAACTTCTATGCAGAGTGCATCGTGAGAAACGCTGGGCTGAAAGAAGCACAAGCTGGAATCAAGATTGCTGGGAGAAATATCAATAACCTCAGATACGCAGATGACACCACCCTTATGGCAGAAAGTGAAGAGAAACTAAAAAGCCTCTTGATGAAAGTGAAAGAGGAGAGTGAGAAAGTTGGCTTAAAGCTCAGAAAACTAAGATCGTGGCATCCGGTCCCATCACTTCATGGGAAATAGATGGGGAAACAGTGGAAACAGTGTCAAACTTTATTTTTTGGGGCTCCAAAATCATTGCAGATGGTGATTGCAGCCATGAAATTAAATGACACTTAGTCCTTGGAAGGAAAGTTATGACCAACCTAGATAGCATATTCAAAAGCAGAGACATTACTTTGCAAACAAAGGTCCGTCTAGTCAAGGCTATGGTTTTTCCAGTAGTCATGTATGGATGTGAGAGTTGGACTGTGAAGAAAGCTGAACGCCGAAGAAATGATGCTTTTGAACTGTGGCGTTGGAGAAGACTCTTGAGAGTCCCTTGGACTGCAAGGAGATCCAACCAGTCCATTCTGAAGGAGATCAGTCCTGGGATTTCTTTGGAAGGAATGATGCTAAAGCTGAAACTCCAGTACTTTGGCCACCTCATGTGAAGAGTTGACTCATTGGAAAAGACTCTGATGCTGGGAGGGATTGGGGGCAGGAGAAGGGGATGACAGAGGATGAGATGGCTGGATGGCATCACTGACTCGATGGACATGAGTTTGAGTGAACTCTGGGAGTTGGTGATGGACAGGGAGGCCTGGCGTACTGCGATTCATGGGGTCACAGAGTTGGACACGACTGAGCGACTGAACTGAACTTAACTGAACTGATGCATTTGAGAAGCTGCATTGCTTCATGATAATTATGAAATCATGAGTAAACTATGCTTCTCCCCTTCTTTACATTAATAGTCACAAGGGCATGTAGAAATTTCAATGGCATATTAATGATCTCTCCAGGAAACTCCTTTTCCCAGGCAGCTGGGGTGTTTGGGGACTGGGCAAGCCCAGTATGGCAACTGCTCTTCATCTTTTCAGAATGAACACAATAGTCTGGAGCTTCCTTAGGGCTTCTTAAGAGGCCACCTGCCTTCCTTCCCTTAGTCTCTCCTGACTTAGTGGGGAAGCTGGAATTATTAATAGAACTCATTGACTGAAGTTTGCAAAAGTCAACAATAAAACTAGACATTTGTAGAAAATCTTGCAGGATTCCTTCACACATTTTTTCTCTTTGTTCCAGTATCCTTGCCTGGAGAATCCCCATTGACAAAGGAGCCTGATGTGCTACAGTCCATGGAATTGCAAAGAGTCAGACACAACTGAGCAACTAAGCACAGCACAGCATGAAGGAACAAAGAGAAAAAAATGCATGAAGGAAACCAGGTATCCCACATTGCAGGTGGATTCTTTACCATCTGAGCTACCAAGGGAAGCCATTGTTCCTTCATAGCAATCACTAAAATCTCCATTTCACAGAAGAACAAGTGCTAGTGCTTCCCTATAGTAGTTACATTTCCACGATTAGAATCCAGATCACCTGACTATTGACAAGAGCACATTATATCTTACTTCCTTTTTAAATTAAAAAAATTTCAATTTTTATAATTGATTTAAAATATTATGTTGGTTTCTGCTGTATGAAATCATGAATCAGCCATGTGTATACATATATCTCTTCCCTTATGAGCTTCCCTTGTATTCACCCCCACACATCTAGGTCATTACAGAGCACTGAGCTAAGCTGCCTGTGCTGCACAGCAGCTTTCTGCTGTCTATATTACACATGATAGTGTACATATGTCAATGCTACTCTCTCAATTCATTCCCCCATCTCCTTCCCCACTGTGTCCACAAGTGATTCTCTATGTCTGCATCTCTATTCCTGCCCTACATATCTGACTTCCTTCTGTGGTTACCTTCTAGGAGAGGCAAGTTACTTCATTAGCACTTGCAGACAATTTCATGGTTCCAGAAGAAGGTATAATTCCCACTTGGCCCCAAATTTCAATTAAGGTACCATGAAACTCAGAAAATAGTACAAATTGTTTACCCCTCTGTAATGAGTTAAGCAATTACCAGTATACCACTGTTAACCCTACAGGACAGGACTTCTCCATCAATTTATATGGTCATTATTTTATAAAATAAATTTTCTTTACTGTACCTGCACTGTTTAGCATGGAAACACTAGGCATGTGTGTTTTCTGAGCTTTTGAAATGTGGCTGGTTTGGGCTGAGATGTTCTGTGCATGTAAAATATACACCAAACATTCAAGACTTAGTAGGAAAAATATATCTATCTAAAAACTATTGACTACATGTTGAGATGATAATATCTTGGATATGTTTGGTTTAATACAATGCATTGTATGGTAGTTTGAACCTTCTTGAACCAGGGTTTCCCTGGTGGTTCAGACAGTAAATAATCCTCCTGCAATGCTGGGGACCTGGGTTTGATCCCTGGGTCAGTAAGATCCTCTGCAGAAGGGAATGGCAACCCACTCCAGTATTCTTGCCTGGAGAATTCCATGGAAAGAGAAGCCTGGCAGTTTATAGTCCATGAGATTGCAAAGAATTGGACATGACTGAGCAACTAACACTTTCACTTTCACTTTAAACATTCTTTGGCCTTGTCCTATTTGGGGACTGGAATGAACACTGATCTTTTCCTTCCCTGTGGCCACTTCTACGTCTTCCAAGTTTGCTGACATATTAAGTGCAGCACTTTCACAGTCTCATCTTTTAGGATTTGAAATAGCTCAGCTGGAATTCCATCACCTCCAGTAGCTTTGTTCCTAGTAATGCTTCCTAAGGCCAACTTGACTTCAAACTCCAGGATGTCTGGCTCTAGGTGAGCGACTACATCTTCATGGTTATCCATGGTCATAAAACCTTTTTTATATTGTTCTTCTGTGTATTCTTGCCACCTATTATTAATCTCTTCTGTTTCTATTAGGTCCTTATCATTTCTGTCCTTTATTGTGCCCATCTTTGCATGAAATTTTCCCTTGATATCTCCAGTTTTCTTCAAGAGATCTCTAGTCTTTTCCATTCTATTGTTTTCCTCTGTTTATTAACATTGTTCTTTTAAGAAGACCTTCTTATTTCTCCTTGCTATTCTCTGGAACTCTGCATTTAGTTGGATATATCTTTCCCTTTATCCTTTGCCTTTTGCGTCTCTTCTTTCCTCAGCTATTTCTAAAGCCCCCTCAGGCAATCACTTCGCCTTCTTGCATTTCTTTTTCTTTGGAATGGTTTTTATCACTGCTTCTTGTACAATGTCATGAACTTCAGTTTATAGTTCTTCAGGCATTCTGAAGATCTAATCTTCAGGCACTACCAGATCTAATCACTTGAGTCTATTGGTCACCTCCATTGTATAATCATAAGGGATTTGATTTAGGTCATACCTGAATGCCTAGTGGTTTTCCCAGCTTTCTTCAATTTAAGCCTGAATTTTGCAATGAGAAGCTCATAATCTGAGCCATGGTCAGCTCCAGGGCTTGTTTTTGCTGACTGTATAGAACTTCTCCATCTTCAATTGCAAGAGGCATAATCAATATGATCTCGGTATTGACCATTTGGTGATGTTCATGTGTAGAGTCAACTCTTATATTGTTGGAAAAGGGTGTTTGCTATGACCAATATGTTCTCTTGACAAAACTCCGTTAGTCTTTGCCCTGCTTCATTTTGTGCTCCATGGTCAAACTTGCCTATTATTCCAGATATCTCTTGACTTCCAACTTTTGCATTCTAATCCCCTATGATGAAAAGGACTTTTTTTTTTTTTGGTGTTAGTTCTAGAAGGTGTTGCAGGTCTTCCTAGAAGCAGATGACTTCAGCTTTTGGCATCAGTGGTTGGTGAATAGACTTGGATTACTGTGATGTTGAATAGTTTTCCTTGCAAATGAAGCCAGATCTTTCTGTCATTTTTGAGGTTGCAACCAAGTACTGCATTTCGAGCTCTTTTGTTGACTATGAGGGCTACTGAATTTCTTCTAAGGGATTCTTGCCCACAGTTCAGTTCAGTTCAGTTCAGTCGCTCAGTCGTGTCCGACTCTTTGCGACCCCGTGAATTGCAGCACGCCAGGCCTCCCTGTCCATCACCAACTCCCGGTGTTCACTCAAACTCATGTCCACCGAGTCAGTGATGCCATCCAGCCATCTCATCCTCTGTCGTCCCCTTCTCCTCCTGCCCCAATCCCTCCCAGCATCAGAGTCTTTTCCAATGAGTCAACTCTCGCATGAGGTAGCCAAAGTACTGGAGTTTCAGCTTTAGCATCATTCCTTCCAAAGAACACCCAGAGCTGATCTCCTTCAGAATGGACTGGTTGGATCTCCTTGCAGTCCAAGGGACTCTCAAGAGTCTTCTCCAACACCACAGTTCAAAAGCGTCAATTCTTCAGTGCTCAGCGTTCTTCACAGTCCAACTCTCACATCCATACACGACCACTGGAAAAACCATAGCCTTGACTAGACAGACCTTTGTTGGCAAAGTAATATCTCTGCTTTTGAATATGCTATCTAGATTGGCCATAACTTTGATTCCAAGGAGTAAGCATCTTTTAATTTCATGGCTGCAGTCACCATCTGCAGTGATTTTGGAGCCCCCCCAAAATAAAGTCTGACACTGTTTCCACTGTTTCCCCATCTATTTCCCATGAAGTGATGGGACCAGATGCCATGATCTTAGTTTTCTGAATGTTGAGCTTTAAGCCAACTTTTTCACTCTCCTCTTTCACTTTCATCAAGAGGGTTTTTAGTTTCTCTTCACTTTCTGCCATAAGGGTGGTGTCATCTGCATATATGAGGTTATTGATATTGCCCACAGTAGTAGATATTAAATTTGCCTATTCCCACTCATTTTAGCTCACTGATACCTACGATGTTTGAATTTCATAGCTGCAGTCACTATTCACAGTGATTTTGGAGTGCAAGAATCTCCTGCTTGACCATAACCAATTTACCTTGATTCATAAACCTAACATTCCTGTGCAATATTATTCTTTGCCTTATCAGACTTTACTTTCACTGCCAGACACAGCCTCAACTGAATCATTTCCACTTTGGCCTAGCCTCTTCGTTCTTTCTGGAGCTATCATTAACTGCCCTCTGCTCTTGCAGATGGGCAAATCTGGTTTAGAAAAAGCAAGAAACCAGAGATCAAATCTCCATCATTCATTGGATCATAGAAAAAGCAAGAGAATTGCAGAAAAACATCTACTTCTGCTTCATTGACAATAAGAAAGTCTTTGACTGTGTGGATCACTGCAAACTGTGGAAAATTCTTCAAAAGATGGGAATATCAGATCATCTTTCCTGTCTCTTGAGAAACCTGTATGTGGGTCAGGATGCAACAGTTAGCACTGGACATGAGACAACTGACTGATTCAAAATTGGGAAAGGAGTACAACAAGGCTGTATAATGTCATACTGCTTATTTAACTTATATGCAGAGTATATCATGTGAAATGCCAGGCTGGATGAATCACAAGCTGGACTCAAGATTGCCAGGAGAAATATCAGTAACCTCCGATAAGCAGATGACACCAACTTTATGGCAGAAAGTGAAGAGGAACTAAACAGCCTCTTGGGGGAATAGAGGGGATTGAAAAAGTTGATTTAAAACTCAACATTCAGAAAACTAAGATCATGACAACTGGTTCCATCACTTCATGGCAAAAAGAAGGAGTAGAAGTGGAATCAGTGACAGATTTTTTTTTTCTTGCACTCCAAAATCACTATGGATGGTGACTGCAACCATGAAATTCAAAGATGCTTGCTCCTTGGCAATAGAGTTATGACAAACCTAGACAGCATGTTAAAAACCAGAGACATTACTTTACCAACAAAAGTCCATACAGTTAAAGCTATGGTTTTTCTAGTAGTCATATATGGATGTGAGAGTTGGATCATAAAAAAAACTAAGTGCCAAAGAATTGATGCTTTTGAATTGTGATGCCAGAAGAGACTCTTGAGAATCCCTTGGATAGCAAGGAGATCAAAACAGTCAATCCTAAAGAAAATCAACCACAAATATTCACTGGAAGATCTTATCCTGAAACTGAAACTCCAATACTTTGGCCACCTGGTGCCAAGAGCTGACTGATTGGAAAAGAGTCTGATGCTGGGAAAGATTGAAGGGAAAAGGAGAAGAGATCAGCAGAGGATGAGATGGTTGGATAATATTGTTGACTCAGTGGACATGACATTGATCAAACTCTGGGAGATAGCAGAGAACAGAGGAGCCTGGTGTAGTGCAGTCTATGGTAGCACAAAGAATTGAACATGACTTAATGACTGAACAACAACAACAGCATTATGAGTTATCAGCAGTATATGAATCTTCACCCACACACATTATTGTGTGTGTGAAGCATGAATTTCACCCTTATTTTTTGCATTTGTTACTGTGATGACTAGAAAATGTCAGAGGGCATTCATGATTCACATTATATGTAGGATGGGCAGCATTTCCGATCTGTAAGCTCCTTGAGGACAGGAGCCATGTTCCTTGGTAAATAGTGAAGTCTGCTATACAGCAGGTGCTTGATAAATGCATGTTGACCAAATGCCTAGAAGAAGATAAGCAAAAATAATAACTTTATAGGGGATGATTGAGTGGGATCTTATCCTCCATAGACCTGCACAACAATTAGAGCTAAAGGGATGAGAAGTAATATACATAGACCCAGTTCTTCGCTAGGGACAGAAAATCATCTTAGGATTCCTGGTGGAGGGCACTTGCATTTGCAGGAAAATGTTTGGTGACTGCAAACCTGATGCCTTAAGAGGGCATCTACCCCTGGCAGGGCCTTTATTTGCTCCAAGGATCCCACTGCATAGTCTTGGGCACATGCATCCACAGAATCCCAGCAGCTGCTTCATGGGTGAGAGTGGCTCCACGTTTTAACTCTCTTCCTCTTCCCTGTTGGCTCCATTGTTGGCCTGTTTCTGGGATCTTTGCTCTTCAACCAGCTATGGATAGCTTGGTGATGTTTTTGCATATCATCTGGGATTTTGAATGAATTCTTTACAGGGTGCCACTGCTTCCTTAGTTGCTCCCTCAGCATCACATATTCAAGTTCTCCAAACAAAGAAAGGACTCAGTTTCACCCTCATATGATTTTTGTGGGTAAAGATCACTGGCTTGGAGCACCATCCAGGGTTTATGCTGCTTTTAGACAGGGGAACTGAGATGGTATCAGTTTACTCTCTCCATTGCTGGAGATATTATCCAGGGGGAATCTTCTTAGCTTTAATTCTCACAATTGCCCTATGAGACAGGTAGTATTTTTTAAACTGAAGTATTATTGATTCACAATGTTGTGTTAATTTCTGCTGTACAGCAAAGTGATTCAGTTATATATATATATATATTATTTTTTTAAATATTTTTTCCATTATGATTTATCACAAGATATTGAATATAGTTCCCTGTGCTATTCAGTATGACCTTGTTGTTCAAGTAGTGTTATTAATTCCATTTATACTGATATAAGAACTAAGCCCTGACAAAATTAAATAACCTACCAAAGCTCATTCAGAAAGAATGACAGAATGGGAATTTGACACAAGTTTAGTCTGATTCCGAAGCCTAAATTACTAGTCATGTTGCTATGATGTTTTGTAATCAGTTAATTCTGCATTCTGAAGTTCACATTCTCTTCCTGCCTTCCTTCACAAGTCTTTCCCTGCTTTCACGGGGTCATTTTTAAAGAGTTTGAAGAAAGCAGTACCTTCCTCCTTGGCCTAATTAATTTATTTCAGACTAATCAATTTTATTTTCTTCTTCTTTTCCTCATCCAGTATGTCGAGTGGGTATGCTGCTACCATTCCATTTCCTCTGTCCAAGCAGCATGAACTGTCAGACCAATCCTATCACTCACACCTTCACTGGGAGTTGGTCATACTTCCATTTTAGAATTAGAAGAAGGGTATATAAGAAAATAACAACTTACAGCTCTTAAAAAGAATTTTTACATATATCATCTTATTTGAGTTTTACAATAACCTTGAGAGGTAGTCTTGATGTTTTCAGATATTGCAATGATTGCAGACAAGAAATTAAGTGACTTATCCAAAGTTATACATGTGATGAATTAAATAATTAAAATTTTGAGTCTAGACCATCCCATGCAAAGTCTATCCTTTTCCCACTTAAATGCACTAATACATGATGTTTATACTTATTGGCACATTAGCCCTGGGGCTTGGTTTCATGAGTTCCTGTAGTAGAGTTCCTTGGAAAGTCTGAGATTATTTTAACAGTAAGATTCACTCTTTCAGAAATATTGCAAAGGCATTGCCATTTATGTTTAAAGAAACAAGTTTTGAGAGAGTAATTGCATCTTTTTAAAAAGACTTAGCTTAGTTGAGAAACTTTCTTGGATGATTTAAAAGAAAGACAAGAGACTGAAGGAAACCATTATAAACACCTGATGAACCAACTCACAGCCCTGTGGACTCCTGGGAGAGCATTTAGTAAGGTCCCTGATGTGCAATAGGCTTTCAGTAAGTGTTCATTTCAATAAGTGAACTCATGTAGCCTCAGTTCAGTTCAGTCGCTCAGTCATGTCCACCTCTTTGTGACCCCATGAATCGCAGCACACCAGGCCTCCCTGTCCATCACCAACTCCTGGAGTTCACTCAGACTCACGTCCATCGAGTCAGTGATTCCATCCAGCCATCTCATCCTTTGTCGTCCCCTTCTCCTCCTGCCCCCAATCCCTCCCAGCATCAGAGTCTTTTCCAATGAGTCAACTCTTCGCATGAGGTGGCCAAAGTACTGGAGTTTCAGCTTTAGCATCATTCCTTCCGAAGAACACCAAGGGCTGATCTCCTTTAGAATGGACTGGTTGGATCTCCTTGCAGTCCAAGGGACTCTCAAGAGTCTTCTCCAACACCATGTAGCCTTACAAAGGTAGAATAGAGCACACTAACCTTCTTTTCCTGTGTCCAGAGCAATCAGAGCCTGAAAAACTGAGGTCACTTCTTAATATTTAGGAATATTGAATATTTAATGACTTAGCTAAGGCCAGAGCTCAGATTTATGTATGTGGGCCAGCCCTGGCTTTGGTTACCATCTATATCCTACCAGAGTCCCTTAGAAAGGTCTTTACGGAGAATGGGTGAATAGTTGTTCTGATAACCAGGTTACATTGTAACCAGACACAATTAGGATGATGATGGTGGTGAAGTTATAGCCAGTATATTTCCCCATCACTTCCAATAACAAGACTGCCTCACTGATCCTGGGGAGAGGACTAGGGCATGTCCAACAGCAAACAGGTTTCCAACAGAAATGAAGCAGCTTCATAAAGTTTCCTGTAAGATCACCACTGAATTATATTGATCAGCCCTCTAAGAAGTGTTCAGTGCTCTATTTAACAGCTCTCAGCCATATCATCACTGTGCAGTTAAATGAACTAGCATTTTTCTGGCTGTCAGGTGAGTTTTCACAACTTAAGTTAGTTTACTGCTTCTTTTGCCTCCACTCATTCACTTGAAAACAGTAACACCATTTTTCTTTCCTAGTTGGCATATATTTATAAATGCAGGTTGCTCTGCATTTATATCCAGCTTAGCGATAATGCATGCATGATGATAAAAATAATCATGGATGTCAGGGTACTGCTTTGCAGCTCACCAAGTGCTTAGTATAATCATTATATTTCCTCCACATATGACTCGTGGGATGTACTTATGATCCCAGCTTACAGATGAGGCAGAGCATGAGCCTCAGAAAGTGTAAACATCCTATTCGAATCAGGAAACTGGTAGTGAAAGGGATGGGACAAAAGAAAGGTCTTTTCAAAACTCAAAACTCTATGCCTCCTACCCCACTGCATGGAGCACAACCTCTTGTATGTCTTTCCAGCTTTTTTTCTTGCTGCTCCTCAGAGCCATCCTAATCTGTGCTGTTACATTCATAGGGAACTGTGTGCCTGGTCTTCTTCTCTATTTGCTGCCTGTTTTTCTTCTTCAGGAATCTTGTTTAACTTCTGTCCTGCTGGAAAGTGTCTCAGTCTGTTGAGTTCAGTCACTCAGTTGTGTCCAACTCTTTGTGACCCCATGGACTGCAACACACCAGGCCTCCCTATCCATCACCCACTCCAGGAGTTTACTCAAACTCATGCCCATTGAGTTGGTGATGCCATCCAACCATCTTATCCTCTGTTGTCCCCTTCTCCTCCTGCCTTCAATCTTTCCCAGCATCAGGGTATTTTCAAATGAAAGTGTCTACTCATCTTTAGAACTAGATAAAGCATTACCCTTTTCCATGAGAGATTCCTTGAACATCTCTGCTTGGCTGAAAAAGAACTGTCATTCTAAGGAATGGCTTTTATCACTTTTCCCATTTGTCTGTCCACTAGGCTACCAGTCATTGAGGGTAGGGCTTGCTTCTTTGCTTCTGTATTGCAGGACCTACCTCAGTGTCCAAAACTGGGTAGAAATATAATAAACAACTTTTGAAATGATAGGCCCATATATATTCCTTTTTAATTTTTAAATTTATTTTATTGAAGTATAGTTGATATGTAATGAGTTAACTTCTGTACAGAAAAGTGATTCACACATATATCTTTTTTCATATTGGTTTCCATTATAGTTTCCATTATGGCAGGATATTGAATATAGTTCTCTGTGCTATACAGTAAGACCTTATTGTTTATTCCTTCTCTATATAATAGTTTGCTTCTGCTAACTCCAAACTTCCAATCCATTCCTCCCTGCTGGCAACCACAAGTCTATTTTTTGTTTCTGGGCCCACATGTACTTCAAATTGTTAAATGCAATTCAATTCCATTTGGTTTATGAACGTGTCACTCCTTCCCATGAACTGACATATCCTTGCAGAGGATGTTTGGCCTCTCTTGAGGCGAGGTCTTCCAACTGACCAGTGTTCAAGTAGCTCGTGAGGTACATTTTAATTTTCATGTGAGAGCCAGAATGAGAGTCCTTTTCTTTTCAGTGGCAAAGATTATTGGTATTTATTATTAATTTCTACTCTTTAGTCTTTATAGCTCCTATTAGTTTACTTTTCTATAAAATTTTTCTTAACAATTACTGTGTACAGATCCAATTTATAACCCTTACTACTCAGAGAAATTTGAAAAACAACTTGTTCTAGACTCAAGAAGGCTGGACACTTTGCAGCTTACTCATCTCTTTAGAGCAGTGCTAAAAAATAATTTATTGTCTCAGCAAACACAATTTCTCAGTCACTGTGAATCCCACACTTGTCCTTCTCAGTGAACATAATGGTCTAAGATGACACTAATTTTCCTAAATGTAAAAAAGAGATTGGCATTACCATTAGATTTTGACAGCTTTGTTTTGCCTGGAGCTTTCATAGTTCTACTCCCTCATATATGGTGTAAAAAATTCCTGTGTTTTTAAGTAAAGGAGTGTCTTTAAAAAAAATATTTGCTAAGAATTAGACTATATGGTGCTTACTTATGCAAAAAGTATCTGTATTGGTATATGTGGGAGACACTGTTTTAGTTCCTGGCTAACAGAACTCCAGTTTTTTAATATATACATTCTTTTTCATTATGGTTTATCACAGGATTGTTTCCTGTGTTATACAGTAGTACCTGTTGCTTATCCATTCTATATAATAGTTTTCATCCTAAAATATGCTATATTTTAACTATATATAATTATACATATTTAACTATATAGTTATTTAACTATAAATAATTATATTTCAACTGTAATCCTAAACTCAGAATCCATCCCTCCCCCTGTCTCTTCTCCTTTGGCAACCACAAGTTTGTTCTCTATGTCTGTGAGTGAGGTTTCTGGGTCACATGATGGCTCTATTTTTAGTTTATGAGGAACCATCATACTGTTCTTCATAGTGGTGGCACCAATTTATATTCCCATCAACAGTATAGGAGGGTTAACAGAACCTCAGTTTAGTTTCCGGCAGCAGCATGTCCAGCCTTAACAGAATGCTTGTGATTAGTGCAGTGTATCATGGCTTTCTGGTTCTCCTTTCTCTGCCTCCCTGGCCTAGAGGTAAAATTGTGTCAGTGAGTTAATGGGAAGATTTTCTAATTAGATTGCTTTCATCCCTATCACTTCTTGCCTTGGGACCTTGAGGTGACAAGCATAAGCTTAAAGAACAAAATCCTTAGAAGGGTGGAAGAAAGCATAGCCATTGCTATATCCTTGAGGACACTTTTGAGTTTTTGAACCACCCATAGGCTCTTCACCTCTGGGCATGTTAAGTAAATGACAAATATCACCATGAGACTTTTCATTACTAGTAGTATAATTTCCACATCCACAGCAGTCAGGGACCCTATTTGCTTGCAAGGACCCATCTCTTCCTGGATTATGAGGTGCTACTCTAAAATATATTGCTTTTTCACCCTCTGGCTGACATTAAAGTTTGAGAAACACATGTATATAATAATCACTAACATTCTCAAGGGAAATAAATGTTTCTGATATGGGAATTTCAGTAGAAGGAAATGCAGAAGAGAAAGCTATTTAATCAAATTAAAATGTTAGCCCTAGGGGAGGAGAGGGTGAGATGTATGGAGAAAACAACATGGTAACTTACATTACCATATATAAAATAGATAGCCAATGTGAATTCGCTGTGTGACTCAGGAAACTCAAACAGGGGCTCTGTATCAACCTAAGGGAATGGGATGGGGAGGGAGATGAGAGAGAGGTTCAAAAGGGAGGGGATATATGTATACCTATGGGTGATTCATGTTGAGGTTTGACAGAAAACAGCAAAATTCTGTAAAGCAATTATCCTTCAGTTAAAAAATAAATAAATTTTTAAAAAGTTAGCCCTTATAGATTTTTAAAAAAGAAAGGAAAATCACAAAAGATGAAATGAGTAAAGCAGTTAAGTGGATGACAATATAATTTGTTATACTTAAGTTTTTCTTTTATAACCTTACTCTGGTGCTATACAGTTTGTAAGTAAAAAGCAAATTTAATTGATTTTTGTCACTATATTCATGCTTCCTAAAGTGTGTTTTGCTCAAGTGTTCTGAAAAGGTGGGTTTCATCAACCAGATTGCCGAATGCTATGAACCATATGCTGAGAAGGCGATGGCACCCCACTCCAATACTCTTGCCTGGAAAATCCCATGGATGGAGGAGACTGGTAGGCTGCAGACCATGGGGTCGTGAAGAGTCGGAAACGACTGAGCGACTTCACTTTCACTTTTCAGTTTCATGCATTGTAGAAGGAAATGGCAACCCATTCCAGTGTTCTTGCCTGGAGAATCCCAGGGACGGGGGACAGCCTGGTGGGCTGCTATCTATGGGGTCGCACAGAGTCGGACACGACTGAAGCAACTTAGCAGCAGCAGCAGCAGCATGAAGGATGTGGGGGCTTCCCAGGTGGCTCAGTGGTAAAGAATCCACCTGCAATGCAGGTGACACAGGTTCAATCCTGAATTGGGAAGATCCCCTGGAGAAGAAAATGGCAACCCACTCCAGTATTCTTGCCTGGGAAATCCCATGGAGAAAGGAGCCTGATGGGCGACAGTCCATGGGATTGCAAGAGTTGGACTTGACTTAGCAGCTAAACAATATACTTAATTATTTAGTGACTAAAAACAATAACGGAACTATATATTCTTCTTGGAGACTTCCAATAAACATTATTACTATAAAGGAACTGCAAAGTCCTGCTGAGAAATCCCTCTGACTTTTTCTAAAACACGGTTGTTCATGGAACTCTGTTTCATGTAATAACCATGAGCAAGCCACAAACTGTGTTCTCTTGACCATGTTTTATTTTTTAAAAATTATTTTATTTATTTTAATTGAAGGATAATTACTTTACAATATAGTGATGGCTTTTGCCACACATTGACATGAATCAGCCATGGGTATACATGTCCCCCCCATCCTGAGGCCCCCCTCCCACCTCCCTCTTCACCCTATCCCCACTGGGGTACTCGTGTCTTCTTCAATTCTGGTTTCCTCAGGGTGTATGCCCAGCAGTGGTATTACTGGATCTTATGGCAGTTATATTCCCATTTTTTAAAAAAGGAATCTCCATACTGTTCTCCATAGTGGCTGTATCAGTTTTCATTCCCACCAACAGTGTAAAGAGGGTTTCCGTTTCTCCACACCCTGCTTCTGCTGCTGCTGCTAAGTCGCTTCAGTTGTGTCCGACTCTGTGCGACCCCATAGAGGGCAGCCCACCAGGCTCCCCCATCCCTGGAATTCTCCAGGCAAGAACACTGGAGTGGGTTGCTATTTCCTTCTCCAATGCATGAAAGTGAAAAGTGAAAGTGAAGTTGCTCAGTCGTGCCCCACTCGCAGCGACCCCATTGACTGCAGCCTACCAGGCTCCTCCGCCCCTGGGATTTTCCAGGCAAGAGTACTGGAAGTGGGTCACCAGTGCCTTCTCCGTCTCCACACCCTCAGTTCAGTTCAGTTCAGTTCAGTCGCTCAGTGGTGTCTGACTCTTTGCGACCCCATGAATTGCAGCACGCCAGGCCTCCCTGTCCATCACCAACTCCCAAAGTTCACTCAGACTCAGGTCCATCGAGTCAGTGATGCCATCCAGCTGTCTCATACTCTGTCATCCCCTTCTCCTCCTGCCTCCAATCCCTCCCAGCATCAGAGTCTTTTCCAATGAGTCAGCTCTTCGCACGAAGTGGCCAAAGTACTGGAGTTTCAGCTTTAGCATTATTCCTTCCAAAGAAAATCCAGGACCAATCTCCTTTAGAATGGACTGGTTGGATCTCCTTGCAGTCCAAGGGACTCTCAAGAGTCTTCTCCAACACCACAGTTCAAGAGCATCAGTTCTTTGGTGCTCAGCGCTCTTCACAGTCCAACTCTCACATCCATACATGACCACTGGAAAAATCATAGCCTTGACTAGATGGACCTTTGTTGGCAAAGTAATGTCTCTGCTTTTGAATATGCTGTCTAGGTTGGTCATAACTTTTCTTCCAAGGAGTAAGCGTCTTTTAATTTCATGGCTGCAGTCACCATCTGCAGTGATTTTGGAGCCCCCCAAAATAAAATCTGCCACTATTTCCACTGTTTCCCCACCTATTTCCCATGAAGTGATGGGACCAGATGCCATGATCTTCATTTTATGAATGTTGAGCTTTAAGCCAACTTTTTCACTCTCCACTTTCACCTTCATCATGGGGCTTTTTAGTTCCTCTTCACTTTCTGCCATAAGGGTGGTGTCATCTGTATATCTGAGGTTATTGATATTTCTCCCGGAAATCTTGATTCCAGCTTGTGCTTCTTCCAGCCCAGCATTTCTCATGATGTACCCTGCATATAAGTTAAATAAGCAGGGTGACAATATACAGCCTTGACATACTCCTTTTCCTATTTGGAACCAGTCTGTTGTTCCATGTCCAGTTCTAACTGTTGCTTCCTGACCTGCATATAGGTTTCTCAAGAGGCAGGTCAGGTGGTCTGGTATTCCCATCTCTTTCAGAATTTTCCACAGTTTCTTGTGATCCACACAGTCAAAGGCTTTGGCATAGTCAATAAAGCAGAAATAGATGTTTTTCTGGAACTCTCTTGCTTTTTCCATGATCCAGCAGATGTTGGCAATTTGACCTCTGGTTCCTCTGTCTTTTCTAAAACCAGCTTGAACAACTGGAATTTCATGGTTCACATATTGCTGAAGCCTGGCTTGGAGAATTTTGAGCATTACTTTACTAGCGTGTGAAATGAGTGCAGTTGTGTGGTAGTTTGAGCATTCTTTGGCATTGCCTTTCTTTGGGATTGGAATAAAAATTGTTTGTAGACTTTTTGATGATGGCCATTCTGACTGGCATGAGATGATACCTTATTGTGATTTGCTTCCCTGGTGGCTCAGAGGTTAAAGTGTCTGCCTGGAATGCGGGAGACCCAGGTTTGATCCCTGGGTCTGGAAGATTCCCCTGGAGAAGGAAATGGCAACCCACTGCATTACTCTTGCCTGGAGAACCCCATGGAGGGAGGAGCCTGATAGGCTACAGTCCATGGGGTCGCAAAGAGTCAGAGACAACTGAGCGACTTCACTTCACTCACTTTAATAATGAGTGATGTTGAGCATCTTTTCATGTGTTTATTAGCCATCTGTATGAAGGAAATGGCAACCCACTCCAGTATTCTTGCCTGGAGAATTCCAGGGACAGAGGAGCCAGATAGGTTACAGTCCACGGAGTCACAAAGTGTTGGACACCACTGAGGAACTAACATATTATCCATCTGTATATCTTCTTTGGAGAAATGTCTGTTTAGTTCTTTAGCCCACCTTTTGATTGGTTGTTCCTTTTTCTGATTGAGTTGCATGAGTTGCTTGTATATTTTGGAGATTAATTCTTTGTCAGTTGTTGGGTCTATTATTTTCTCCCATTCTGGGTGAGAGAGTCAATTTTAGGTAGGTTGATAAGAAGTCCAGGGTCCTCAAGGAGGAGAAAGGGGTCTGGGACTCTCAAGGAGGAGATAGGAGTCTGGGGTTCTCAAGGAGGAGAAAAGACAAACTTTTTTTTGGTCTATATTCCTTGTCTTAGTCTCCTAAAATGCCCTTTTCTTTAAGCTCAGAGCTAATGATTACACAACAAAACAAATCATTTTGCCCAAGGATATGTTTTTCCTTAAACTCTGTACCAAGGATTATATAACAACAATTTATTCTGCTTGAGGACATGTTTCTTCTTAGTAAGAATCTTCTGACCAATCCTCTCATATTAAAATGTAAACTGTGGGAGTGGGTCTGGTAAAATCTTTCTATTGTTAGCTCTAATCCCATTATCTTAAAATGGATATTGTGAGAGTGGGTCTGTTAAGACCTTTACAACACTGAGACTTTCTTTAGATTTACTGTAATAACCAACTGAAAGTGTATATATCTCCCTTGCTAAGACTAGTGAGGGGGGCACTCTCCATCTCCCTTCTGGTGTCTGTGTCAGAAGCTTTCTCTGTCCCTTTTCAAACTTTAATAAAACTCATACACAAAAACTCTTGAGTGATCTAGCCTGGTCCCTGATTCCAAAGCTAAATCTTCTTTGGAGATCAGGAATCATTCATTATAAGCTATCATGAGGGCTGTCTTTTCACCTTGCTTATAGGTTCTTTCATTGTGAAAAAGCTTTTAAGTTTAATTAGGTTCCATTTGTTTATTTTTGTTTTTATTTACATTAATCTAGGAGGCGGGTCATAGAGGATCTTGCTGTGATTTATGTCAGAGAGTGTTGTGCCTATGTTTTCCACTAAGAGTTTTATAGTTTCTGGTATTACATTTATATCTTTAATCCATTTTGAGTTTATTTTTGTGTATTGTGTTAGAAAGTGCTCTAGTTTTATTCTTTTAGATGTGGTTGACCAGTTTTCCCAGCAGCACTTGTTGAAGACTGTCTTTTCTCCATTGTATATTTTCACCTCCTTTGTCAAAGATAAGGTGTTCATAGGTGGATTTATCTCTGGACTTTCTTTTTCATTCCATTGATCTATATTTCTGTTTTTGTGCCAGTACCATACTCTCTTGATGACTGTAGCTTTGTAGAATAGTCTGAAATCAGGTAGGTTGATTCCTCCAGTTCCATTCTTCTTTCTCAAGATTGCTTTGGCTATTTGAGATTTTTTGTGTTTCCATACAGATTTTGAAATTATTTGTCCTAATTCTGTGAAGAATACCATTGGTAATGAGACAGGAATCCAAGTTCTTGTCTGCAGAGCCGAAGAATGAAATCCACAAACATGCAAACAATCACAGTAGCAAGCAAATAGGATTTATTAAAGAGGAAGAAAGTGCAAAGCTCTCAGCAGAGAGGGGACTTACAGCAGTTTTTATATCTTTCCTTAAATAACATTAATTTTCAGTTCAGTTCAGTTGCTCAATTGTGTCTGACTCTTTGTGACCCCATGAACTACAGCACACCAGGCTTCATGTCCATCACCAACTCCTGGAGGTTACTTAAACTCATGTCCATCATGTCAGTGATGCCACCCAACCATCTCGTCCTCTGTCATCCCCTTCTCCTCTGGTCTTGAATCTTTCCCAGCATCAGGGTCTTTCCCAAGGAGTCAGTTTTTCACATCAGGTGGCCTAAGTATTGGAGCTTCAGCTTCAACATCAGTCCTTCCAATGAAGCTTCAGGACTGATATCCTTTAGAATGGGCTGGTTGGATCTCCTTGCAGTTCTTGGGACTTTCAAGAGTCTTCTCCCACACCACAGTGCAAAAGCATCAATTCTTCGGTGCTCAGTTTTCTTTATAGTCCAACTCTAACATCCATACATGACTAATGGAAAAGCCATAGCCTTGACTAAACAGACCTTTGTCAGCAAAATAATGTCTCTGCTTTTTAATATGCTGTTTAGTTTGTCATAGCTTTTCTTCCAAGGAGCAAGCATCTTTTAATTTCATGGCTGCAGTCACCATCTGTAGTGATTTCAGTTCAGTTCAGTTGCTCAGTCGTGTCCGACTCTTCGCGACCCCATGAATCGCAGCACGCCAGGCCTCCCTGTCCATCACCAACTCCCAAAGTTCACTCAGACTCACGTCCATCGAGTCAGTGATGCCATCCAGCCATCTCATTCTCTGTCGTCCCCTTCTCCTCTTGCCCCCAATCCCTACCAGCATTAGAGTCTTTTCCAATGAGTCAACTCTTCGCATGAGGTGGCCAAAGTACTGGAGTTTCAGCTTCAGAATCTTCCATCCAAAGAAATCCCAGGGCTGATCTCCTTCAGAATGGACTGGCTGGATCTCCTTGCAGTCCAAGGGACTCGCAAAAGTCTTTTCCAACACTACAGTTCAAAAGTATCAATTCTTCGGCACTCAGCCTTCTTCACAGTCCAACTCTCACATCCATACATGACCACGGGAAAAACCATAGCCTGGACTAGATGAACCTTTGTTGGCAAAGTAATGTCTCTGCTTTTGAATATGCTATCTAGGTTGGTCATAACTTTCCTTCCAAGGAGTAAGCGTCTTTTAATTTCATGGCTGCTATCACCATCTGCAGTGATTTTGGAGCCCCCCAAAATAAAGTCTGCCACTGTTTCCACTGTTTCCCCATCTATTTCCCATGAAGTGATGGGACCAGATGCCATGATCTTCGTTTTCTGAATGTTGAGTTTTAAGCCAACTTTTCACTCTCCACTTTCATTTTCATCAAGAGGCTTTTGAGTTCCTCTTAACTTTCCGGCATAAGGGTGGTGTCATCTGCATATCTGAGGTTATTGATATTTCTCCCAGCAATCTTGATTCCAGCTTGTGTTTCTTCCAGTCCAGCATTTCTCATGATGTACTCTGCATATAAGTTAAATAAGTAGGGTGATAATATACAGCCTCGACATACTCCCTTTCCTATTTGGAACCAGTCTGTTGTTCCATGTCCAGTTCTAACTGTTGCTTCCTGACCTGCATACAGATTTCTCAAGAGGCAGGTCAGGTGGTCTGGTATTCCCATCTCCCTCAGAATTGTCCACAGTTTATTGTGATCCACACAGTCAAAGGTTCTGGCATAGTCAATAAAGCAGAAATAGATATTTTTCTGGAACTCTCTTGCTTTTTCCATGATCCAGCGGATGTTGACAATTTGATCTCTGGTTCCTCTGCCTTTTGTAAAACCAGCTTGAACATCGGGAAGTTCATGGTTCACGTATTGCTGAAGCCTGGCTTGGAGAATTTTGAGCATTACTTTACTAGCATGTGAGATGAGTGCAATTGTGCAGTAGTTTGAGCATTCTTTGGCATTGCCTTTCTTTGGGATTGGAATGAAAACTGACCTTTTCCAGTCCTGTGGCCACTGCTGAGTTTTCCCAATTTGCTGGCATATTGAGTGCAGCACTTTCACAGCATTTCAGGATTTGAACTAGTTCAACTGGAATTCCATCACCTCCACCTGCTTTGTTTGTAGTGATGCTTTCTAAGGCCCACTTGACTTCACATTCCAGGATGTCTGGCTCTAGGTGAGTGATCACACCATCGTGATTATCTGGGTCGTGAAGATCTTTTTTGTACAGTTCTTCTGTGTATTCTTGCCACCTCTTCTTAATATCTTCTGCTTCTGTTAGGTCCATACCATGTCTGTCCTTTATCGAACCCATCTTTGCATGAAATGTCCCCTTGGTATCTCTAATTTTCTTGAAGAGATCTCTAGTCTTTCCCATTCTGTTGTTTTCCTCTATTTCTTTGCACTGATCGCTGAGGAAGGCTTTCTTATCTCTTCTTGCTATTCTTTGGAACTCTGCATTCAGATGCTTATATCTTTCCTTTTCTCCTTTGCTTTTCACTTCTCTTCTTTTCACAGATATTTGTAAGGCCTCCCCAGACAGCCATTTTGCTTTTTTGCATTTCTTTTCCATGGGGATGGTCTTGATCCCTGTCTGCTGTACAATGTCAAGAACCTCATTCCACAGATCATCAGGCACTCTATCTATCAGATCTAGGCCCTTAAATCTATTTCTCACTTGCACTGTATAATCATAAGGAATTTGATTTAGGTCATACCTGAATGGTCTAGTGGTTTTCCCTGCTTTCTTAAATTTCAGTCTGAATTTGGCAATAAGGAGTTCATGATCTGAGCCACAGTCAGCTCCTGGTCTTGTCTTTGCTGACTTTATAGAGCTTCTCCATCTTTGGCTGCAAAGAATATAAACAATCTGATTTCCGTGTTGACCATCTGGTGATGTCCATGTGTAGAGTCTTCTCTTGTGTTGTTGGAAGAGGATGTTTGCTATGCCCAGTGCATTTTTTTTTTTTTTTTGGCAAAACTCTGTTAGCCTTTGCCCTGCTTCATTCCATATTCCAAGGCCAAATTTGCCTGTTACTCCAGGTGTTTCTTGACTTCCTACTTTTGCATTCCAGTCCCCTATAATGAAAAGGACATCTTTTTTGGGTGGTACTTCTAAAAGTTCTTGTAGTTCTTCATAGAACCGTTCAACTTCAGCTTCTTCAGCATTACTGGTTGGGGCATAGACTTGGATTACTGTAATATTGAATGGTTTTCCCTGGAAACGAACAGAGATCATCTGTCGTTTTTGAGATTGCATCCAAGTACTGCATTTTGGACTCTTTTGTTGACCATGATGGCTACTCCATTTCTTCTGAGGGATTCCTGCCCGCAGTAGTAGATATAATGGTCATCTGAGTTAAATTCACCCATTCCAGTCCATTTCAGTTCGCTGATTCCTAAAATGTCGACATTCACTCTTGCTATCTCTTGTTTGACCACTTCCAATTTGCCTTGATTCATGGACCTGACATTCCAGGTTCCTATGCAATATTGCTCTTTACAGCATCGGACCTTGCTTCTGTCACCAGTCACAGCCACAGCTGGGTATTGTTTTTGCTTTGGCTCCATCCCTTCATTCTTTCTGGAGTTATTTCTCCACTGATCTCCAGTAGCATATTGGGCCCCTACTGACCTGGGGAGTTCCTCTTTCAGTATCCCATCATTTTGCCTTTTCATACTGTTCATGGGGTTCTCAAGGCAAGAATACTGAAGTGGTTTGCCATTCCCTTCCCCAGTGGACCACATTCTGTCAGATCTCTCCGCCATGACCCGCCCGTCTTGGGTTACCCCACAGGCATGGCTTAGTTTCTTTGAGTAAGACAAGGCTGTGGTCCTAGTGTGATTAAATTGACTAGTTTTCCGTGAGTATGGTTTCAGTGTGTCTGCCCTCTGATGCCCTCTTGCAACACCTACCATCTTACTTGGGTTTCTGTTACCTTGGGCATGGGGTATTCCTTCACTGCTGCTCCAGCAAAGTGCAGCCACTGCACCTTACCTTGTACGAGGGGTATCTCCTCACTGCTGCCCTTCCTGACCTTCACTGTGGGATAGCTCCTCTAGGATCTCATGCGCCAGCACAGCCACTGCTCCTTGGACGTGGGGTTGGTCCTCCGGGCCCCTGCCCCTGGTCTCTGGCGTCGGGGCGTTGGTTAGCTCCTCCCGGCAGCCGCCCCTGACCTTGTTCGCGGGATATCTCCTCTCGGCCTCTGCCCCTGACCTTGGACGTGGGGTAGCTCCTCTCGGCCGCTGGCCCTGACCTCATTCGTGGGGTATCTCCTCCTGGCCCCCACCCCTGACCATAGTGATTTTGGACCCCCCAAAATTAAAGTCTGTCACTGTTTTCATTGTTTCCTCATCTATTTGCCATGAAGTGATGGCACTGGATGCCATAACCTTAGTTTTCTGAACGTTGAGTTTTAAGCCGGCTTTTTCACTTTCATTAAGAGGCTCTTTAATTCTCCTTTGGTTTCTTCCATAAAGGTGGTTTTATCTGCATATCTGAGGTTATTCATATTTCTCCCAGCAATCTTGATCCCAGCTCGTGCTTCATTCAGCCTGGCATTTCTAATGATGTACTCTGCATGGTAGTTAAATAAGCATGGTGACAATATACAGCTTTGTCGTACTCCTTTCCTGATTTGGAGACAGTCTGTTGTTCCATGTTCAGTTTTAACTGTTGTTTCTTGACCTGCATCTAGATTTCTCAAGAGGCAGATAAGGTGGTCTGGTATTCCCATCTCTTTCAGAATTTTCCACAGTTTGTTGTGATCCACATAGTCAAAGGCTTTGGCATAGTCAATAAAGCAGAAGTTGATGTTTTTCTGGAACTCTCTTGCTTTTTCAATGATCCAGCAGATGTTGGCAATTTGATCTCTGGTTCCTCTGCCTTTTCTAAATCCAGCTTGAACATCTGGTTATTTCTAACCAATCAATTTAAAGGTCAAGATACTTAATATCTTTGTGGCTTCTCTTGATCCTTGTATTAACTCACCATTATTTTTTTTTCATGCCTCTGGCCATTTTATCATTGACCAGATGTATGGGTTTAAGATTAATGATAACCAGTTGTTTTTTCCTAAAACATATGGAACAGAATTTAACTATTGTCCTTCCCTAGATCTGAGTGCCTATAATTTATTAGACTAAAGACACATTCCAGGAATTCAGGACAATGGAGCAGGATGTTTGCTCAGAGTTCTACACTGGCTTCCTAATAATTTCTACCTCAGTAGTTTGATAGGGATTGCATTGAATCTATAGATTACTTTGGGTAGTATACTCATTTTCACTATATTGATTCTTCCAATCAAAGAACATGATATATTTCTCCATCTATATGTATCATCTTTGGTTTCTTTCATCAGTGCTTTATAGTTTTTTTATATACAAGTCTTTTTTTTTTAGCCTTCCCTGGTGGCTCAGATGGTAAAGTGTCTGCCTGCAATGCCAGAGACCTGGGTTCGATCCCTGGTTTGGGAAGATCCCCTGGAGAAGGAAATGGCAACCCACTCCAGTACTCTTGCCTGGAAAATTCCATGGGCAGAGGAGCCTTGTAGGTTACAGTCCATGGGGTCGCAAAGAGTTGGACATGACTGAGAGACTTCACTTCACTTTTGTTTCTTTAGGTAAATTTATTCCTAAGTCTATTTTTATTTCCCTTGCAATAGCGAATGGTTGTTTCCTTTATTTCTCTTTCTTATTTTTCATTGTTGGTGTATAGAAATGCAAGGGGTATCTGTGTTTTAATCCTATATCCTGTGAATTTACTATATTAATTGATTAGCTCTAGTCATTTTCTGGCAGCATCTTTAGGGTTTTCTATGTAGATGATCATGTCATCTGCAAACAGTGAGAGTTTTGCTTCTTCTTTTCTTATCTGGATTTCTTTTATTTCTTTTTCTTCTCTGATTGCTGTGGCTAGGACTTTCAAAGCTATGTTGAATAATAGTGGTGAGATTGGGCACCCTTGTCTTTTGGGTGAGCTCTTGTCTACTAATGTTCCCTGGGGTGAGACGTTCTATGATGATCTAAAGTTCTGGAGTTGAGCCTCCTGACTCTGGGTTTTGGTCTCCCTCTTACAGTAGCCTCAAGACTTCTCCATCCACACAGCACAGAAGAGAAAACCCCTAGGTTAATGGTAAAACAACTCTCCACAGCCAGGAACACCCAGAGAGATTCACAGGGTTATATAGAGAAGAGAAGAGGGAGGAGGGAGATAGAGATGTTCAGGAAGAGGAAAGGAAGAGTCAAAAGGGAAAAAGCAATCAAGCCAGTAATCAAATCTCTAAATGAAAATGGATACTAAAGATTAGATTCTTAAGGGTACAAAATTGATACCAAATATAAAAAAGCAGAGATCAAAAATCTAGTATAGAGATTAGACACTCAAAAATACAAAGCAAAATTGATCACAAAAATTAAAAGAAATATATGTATATGGAATTTGTTTGAAAAAACAGGTTTTTTTTTTTTTTTTTTTAAGGTGGGCTATAAGAATGAAAGTTAGAGGAGTAATAAAGAACTAAAATAAAAAAAATTAAAAAATGATAATAGTAAAAATACATCTAGGAATTTCTCTGGAACTGTTGTGGGCAGTGTGGGGTCATTTCAGTGTCACGTAGTCCCTTGTCCTGGCTTGTACTTGTTCTCAGAGTCTATAGTTGCTCCTCAAATGCACAGTCTCAGCTTAACTGCAGGGTTTTAATCTGTTGCACCTGTCACTTACAGGGTGGTTCCCCCTTCTTTGCTTATTTTGGCTTTCTGTTTGGAAGTCTCTTCACTGTCTAATCTCTGCCCTGACACCAGGGGGTGAAGGTGGCTACGTATTCAGGCTCACTTGCTCAGTTGTACTGTGGAGAGGCAGGGACACTGCAAATACTGCTAGCATATGTGGGGTGTGCTCGCAGTGGATGGACCACACTGGGGATGCCACAGCCCAAAGTGGAGGGTACTTCCCAGGTCCACACTGCTCAGGCTACTGGGTGCTCTGTGAGTGCACTGCCCCAAGAGGGCCTTGAGTTTTGTGCACTGCCCAGATCTAAGCCACTCAGGCTCTCAGGTGCTCTGCATGGAGCACCCGAGATGGGCTGTGTGTTTTGCTCCCTTCCCGGGTCCAAGCCACTCAGGTGAGTGGGTGCTCCATGAGGGCAATATCCCAACTGGGTCCTGTGTTTTGTGCACTTCCCAGGTCTAAGCTGCTTAGACTCTCAGGTACTCCACACAGGCACAGACCAAGGTGGGCTGTGCATTCTGCATCCTTCCCAGGTCCAAGCCTTTCAGGCATCTGGGTGCTCAGCAAGTGCACTGTCCCAGGTGCACTTATGCACCTCTCAGGTCCCAGCTGCTCAGTTTCCCAGGTGTGGTGCGCTGTGAGGGCACAGTTTCAGGTGTGCCATATGTATCCTCTGGTGAGCTGATCTCAGGCTGTGATGCTCCTGGCTAATGTGAACTGTCCAGGATCCCAGGAAGACACGGTTGGCAACTGGCAGCCTGCTCACAGGTCCGTGGGAGGTATGGTCTCTGGCTCCAAGATTGCAGTGGCCCTCTGCCTTCTGCCTCTGGCTGTTGCACACCTGCCTCTCGGCTCCCGGGTAGGGTGGGTTGAAAATGGCAGCAGGCTTGGTCTCATGTGGTATTTGCTAGGGCGCAATCTTTTGTTCCATGAGCATGCCACGGGTCACCTACCAGTAGCATTAGGGCCTTCTCTCAGGAAAGGTCCTTCCCCCCCCCCCCCCTTGTCTCTCTGGCATTCCCACAGTATCAGTTGCTATGTCACATTATCCCCCTCAGATTATCCTTAGTGCATTTAAACCCGGTCCTTACCCCAAGGACCAATGATGCAGCCTGTGTCTCTGCTCCCAGCCTCCATTTGCTGCTGGTAGATGGATGTGAGCATCTGAGCCATTTCTCTGCTGGTAACTGCAGTTTTGACTGCATTCTGTGGTGTGTGTGTGTGTGTGTGTGTGTGTGTGTGTGTGTATTTCGATTATGTTGTCCTCTGAGATTCCAAAACTCCACTGACCCCACCTGTGAGAGGGTGTCCTATTGTGTGGAAGATTCTCCTCCTTCATGACTCCCTCCCCAGGATAGGTCTCCCTCCCTAAATCCTTTGTCTCTTGCCGAGGTCCAGCCCTGGCTGATCCAGGGAGTTCAAAGCGGGGACGGCATTGGCGAGGATCAGGATACAATAGCTTCAATTAGGTATTAATTAGAGATGTAAAGAGTAATAGAATGAGGATAGCTCAGTAGGAAAATTCAGTGGAGAAAAGAGGCTGAGTAGCTTGGTTTATGCGGGAGACCAATAAAACTTCAAGACAAGAAGCTTGCACCACTTACGTAGGCCACAGGCGTCCTTCTGTTCTCTCAAAGGAGAGGATACACTGAGGTCTCCCCAGTCAGATCCTAGAAGCTCAGGCATAATTAGTAAGCATGGTGGGCTCCACGCTCCAGATGGAAACTCAGCCAGAGTTTGACAGAGAGAACGACATGGGGAGACCAGTCTTTCGAGGAACTGATCCCAATTCTCTATTTTCCATGGTCTACTTTTATACACTGAGATGCTATGCAAAAGTCACACGGGGTCAGCAGTCCTGACTTTTATCAAAGTCAGGTGCTTCATACAAATGTATACAGAGGTCTTAGGGGTGTTACATCATCTTCTGGCCAGGGGGCCTGCTGACAATTTATGACCTTCTCCTTGTGACAGCGGTCAGTCAACCAGGACACTTATTTCTCCAGGGGTGATTATTCTTAAAAAAGACTCCACCTTCCAAAGGTACCAGATAAAGTTACATTCCTATAGGGTGAGGGTGTAGTGGGTTTTAATTAAGGAAAGAATTTACTTAGCCTAAGGTCTAACGTGATTAATATCCAAGGTTAATACTTAATTCTTCTACATATTCATTAATGTGTGTAAGGGCAGGGGATGTGGAGACTTAGCAACAAACATTGGCTCAACAAATGAAAAACCCTTCACCAATACAATTTCTGATCAGCCCACTATACTTATACTAATGGCTTTCTAACTTTTCTAAGGAACCTGTTTTTAGAAGATTTAAAGCATCTCATGCCTCTCACAGTTGGGAGGCTGTGAGCAATCACATGTGGCTGGACAAGCCTGTCAGGCAGGCTAGAGAACCTTCAGAGGAGTTTGTAGGTTAAAACACTCTTGTCATGCCCAGAAGTTTTTATCAACTGGAGCTCTAAGTTAACTCCTTCTCCAAAAGAGGTGGTGGGGGACAGCCCCCCATAAAGTCAGAGGTGTAGGTGAGAGCACAAAGTAGTAAAGTAGGTAGGCTCTGGTTATGGGGGTAGATGCTCGAGGATTTCCAGGGGGATTCCTGAGGCTCGATCTTGCCTTTGCGTATGTCGAGCCTCCTTTCTCATGACCTTTGCCATGGGTGGAGGTCCTCACGCTGGCTCCCAACAGTCTCTATTTACATCTTTTATATTTTGTCCTACCTCCTTTTTTAGAGATTGGTTTGTTTTTCTGGGTATCTGGTGTCCTCCATCAGTGTTTATAAGTTGTTTTGTGGAGGTTGCTCCACATTCATATGATCTTTTGATAATGTGTGGTCTCCCCATCCTATTCCTCCACCATCTTGGTACTGCCCCTTGACCATGTTTTAGACTCTTCTAATAGAAATATCAATAACCTCAGATATGCAGATGACACCACCCTTATGGTAGAAAGTGACGAAGAATTAAAGATCCTCTTGATGAAAGTTAAAGAGGAAAGTGAAAGAGTTGGCTTCAAGCTCAACATTCAGAAAACTAAGATCATGGCAAATAGATGGGGAAACAGTGGAAACAGTGGCTGACTTTATTTTTCTGGGCTCCAAAATCACTATAGATGGTGGTTGCAGCCATGAAATTAAAAGACGCTTACTCCTTGGAAGGAAAGTTATGACCAACCTAAACAGCATATTCAAAAGCAGAGACATTACTTTGCCAACAAAGGTCCATCTAGTCAAGGCTATGGTTTTTCCAATGGTCATGTATGGGTGTGAGAGTTGGACTATAAAGAAAGTTGAGTGCTGAAGAGTTGATGCTTTTGCACTGTGGTGTTGGAGAAGACTTTTGAGAGTTCCTTGGACTGCAAGGAGATCCAACAAGTCCATCCTAAAGGAGATCAGTTCTGGGTGTTGGAAAGACTGGGGATTGGCAGGACTGATGTTGAAGCTGAAACTCCAATACTTTGGCCATCTGATGTGAAGAGCTGACTCATTTGAAAAGATCTTGATGCTGGGAAAGACTGAGGGCAGGAGGAGAAGGGGACAATAGAGGATGAGATGGTTGGATGGCATCATTGACACAATGGACATGGGTTTAGGTGGACTCTGGGAGTTGGTGATGGACAGGGAGGCCTGGCGTCCTGCGGTTCATGGGATTGCAAAGTGTCGACAAGACTGAGTGACTGAACTGAATATAAAACAAACCCTTCATATTAAATATGAAATATATTGCTAAAATTTATTGCTTTATTCCTGACTAGGTATGTACAACCCATATCTTTATAAATTCAGCTTGCATTAATCTTCATTTGATCTGTACTCCACCATCTAGGATTGTCTCCGCATTTTGTTTAATATTTCCAGGCAGCAGCAGATGAACCTATCCCAGCAAATATAATGAATGCTTTGTTCTACTTTTCTGATTGCATAACTATCTCTTTCATCTAGGTCAGTACTACCCAAGAGAAATATAACAAGAGCCCCATGTGTAATTTAAAATGTCCTAAAAGGAGAAAATACATGTAGATTACAGTACAATAATATCTTAGGAAATGCAATGGTTAGAGTTAAATGTACTCCTACCAAAATAATAAAGTGTGTTAAACAGAAAAAAAATTTTTGTATTGCTTCAGTTTAAAAATTGATATTAGTTAATATTAGTTTGTTGTATTGGCCATATTTCAAGCACTCAAATAGCTATATGTGAAAACTCTATTGGATAGCTCTAAACCTCTTGAGGGCAGAAACTGTGTTCCATGCAGGTCTCCCTTTGGTTTGTTTCCTAGAATACTTACCAGGTTCCCCAAGACTGGGTTAAGTGCTCCTCTTATGTGCTCCTACAGCCCTCTGCACTAACTTGTCAGGCAGTGCTTACCTCCCACATTGCAATTACTTATTTACCTGTCTGGAGGCTCCTTACAGCAAGGACTCTTTCTTTCTCCTTCTTTCTTTTTTTCTTTTCTTTTGATGTGCAAGACTCTTTTAAAAAAAATTATTTTCCATCATGGCTTATTACAGGATATTGAATATCCTGTGCTATACAGGAGAACCTTGTTGTTTATCCATTTTGTATATACTAGTTTGCATCTGCTAATCCCAAACTCTCAAATCATCCCTCCTCTTGACAACCACAAGTTTGTTCTCCATGTCTGAATCTGTTCCTGTTTTGTAGATAAGTTCATCTGAGTCCTATTTTAGATTCTATATAAAAGTGATATCATATGGTATTTATCTTTCTGACTTACTTCACTTAGTATGATCATCTCGAGATCCATCCATGTGGCAAATGGCATTATTTCATTCATTTTAAGGCTGAGTAATATTTCATTGTAAATATGTGCCACGTCTACCTTATCCATTCATCTGTTGGTGGGCATTTACATTGTTTCTCTGTCTTGGTTATTGTGAATAGTGCTACTCTGAACATAAGGGTGCAAGTATTTTTCTGAATTATGGTTTCATCCATATATATGCCCAGGAGTGGGATTGCTGGATTATATGACAACTCAAAATAGTTTTTTTGAGGAAACTCTACACTATTCTTTATAATGGATGCACCAATTTATATTCCCACCAACAGTGTAGGAGGGTTCCCTTTTCTCCACACACTCTAGACAAAACTGTTTCCAGTTGACAATTACATGCTCTGTGC
This sequence comes from Bos taurus, assembly GCF_002263795.3. NCBI lineage: Eukaryota > Metazoa > Chordata > Mammalia > Artiodactyla > Bovidae > Bos > Bos taurus. The sequence goes on from NC_037328.1 coordinate 137,455,093, forward strand.
TTAGTATGGGGCCAGGCATATCATAGACATTCATTAAATATTTATTGCTTTTTTGATGAATTATTAAATTCACCAAAATAAGTTGTTTGGGGAACTTTTATCAGAATAAGGATTTCTTGAAGGTAGAGATTATGATTTATTTATTTCTGTAGTCTCTTTACCTAGCATAAAGCTTAACACGTAGTAGGCACTCAGTAAATGTTTGTTGAATGACTACTGAACCCTGTCAAAACTCTAGGCTTTCCAGCCTTTCTATCTTCACAGCTGTGACTGACTGCAGCCTCAGATTCTTCCTCAGGGTTTGAGACTTTGAATCACCTTATGAAGACTTGTGTCTGACCCTCTGAGCTGGAGTCTGCCTTGTATCCTCTGTCTGGTGCTGAGGGCTGTCTTGGACTTTGTCAAACACCCTCTGCCTCCATCATCCTCTGTATGATGAAAGGCAATGGCCCCCTGGCTTTTTGAGTCCAGTCTCCCTTTGGAGTGCTTCATCTTGGATTATGCCTTCCTTTGATTTACACACTATGGTGTCCTGGTGTAGACTGATTTCTGGCCCATAACCATGGTTGCATGTACACTACCAGGCTAGATTTCCTCCTAAGTTGACCTAACTTTAGTTGTTTGGGTTTTGCAATGACAGAACATACCTCCAGGGGGAACATTCATTCACCCTAGATATGAATCATTATTTTGACAGCATTCCAGTAGATGGCAGTAAAGTGTTTTAAGCAAAATTGTCTTTTTTTCTAGTTTGCACAGTGTCCCCAGACAAGCCAGGATCTGGGCTACCAGTGGAGTCTGCCTGCAAGTCTAGCAGGAGCTTCTAGTTGTGGTTTCTTGTCTGTCTCCTTTTCCCCTTATCCTGGTAATTAATTGTACTTGGCCAGGTATACTGAGGAGAAGGCAATGGCACCCCACTCCAGTACTCTTGCCTGGAAAATCCCATGGACCGAGGAGCCTGGTGGGCTGCAGTCCATGGGGTCGCTAGGAGTCGGACATGACTGAATGACTTCACTTTCACTTTTCACTTTCATGTATTGGAGAAGGAAATGGCATCCCACTTCAGTGTTCTTGCCTGGAGAATCCCAGGGACAGGGGAGTCTGGTGGGCTTCCATCTATGGGGCACACAGAGTTGGACACGACTGAAGCAACTTAGCAGCAGCAGCAGGTATACTGAAGATATTATAAATAGGAAAACCTTAAGCTTGGAGAATGAGACATATTTCTTTAGGACAATTTCCTATTGCCAAGTATCACAGGGTAGCACAACACGGACCCTCCCCAGCCCTGCCCTGATTCTGGCACTCTGATCTCATTCTCTCACTTAATTCATCTCTCACATAATTCATCTGTAGACAACACTTGTGTTCTATCATAAGTTTGATTAAAGCTCTTTGCATGGAGCACTATGGCCCTGGAGACGTCAGAATATTCTATGCAGATTTTTTTTTAAGAGAAAGCTTTTAAAAACTATCAATAGGAAAGAATATCACTTGCAGCAATATGGGTGGACCTAAAGATTAACATAACTGACTAACTGAAGTAAGCCAGAGAGAGAAATGTTGTATGATATCACTTTTATGTGGAATTAAAAAAAATGATGCAGGTGAACTTGTATATCAAGCAGAATTAGACCTACAGACATAGAAAGCAAACTTATGGTTACCAAAGGGGAAAGGGGGGAGGGATAAATTAGGAGTTTGGGATTAATATATACACACTGCTATATACAAAATGGATAAACAAAGATCTACTGTATAGCACAGGAAACTCTACTCAATACTTCATAGTAAACTATAGTGGAACAAATCCAAAAAAGAACATATATATCTGAATAACTTTGCTGTATACCTGAAACTAACACAGCATTGTAAATCAATTATATATCAATTTTAAAAATAAGTAAGTAAAGGCATCAAAAGGAAAGAACAAAGAAATGAAAGGGAGCTAATTAGTGGTTCCAAGAGAAGGAAGGTTCCCAAATGTTTGTGATGCTAATTTTCCTTTTAGGCCCAATCCTCTGGACTGTGGAGTCATATCTAACTGTAAGATATGTGTAAAGCTGTGAGATATCTGTAAAGCTGTGAGCATCTCTGTGTGTGATGGAACAGAAGGAGGAACAGAACCTTCCAATTATTGGCTCTCATGGTGCAGTTTTGAGTGCATTTGGGAAGGAGAATTTAACCCCTGCAGGGCTAGACTCCATCCCTCCACTTAGCAGGCTCCAGAGAGAAGAGCACATCACAACATAAAGCATGTGGTCAGTTCTATCCTGTTTCAAGAGACAACTTCATACTCATGAATCTCCTTATCCCCAACTCCCCTGGGAATGTATTCCTGCTTAGGAGAGCAGAACCTGTCATTACCTTGTTTGGTTCTTCCAGGGTTGGATGGTTCTGGGTTATTTCTTAGTGGTTTGTGGGCCAATTTGATATTGATGACAAAAGACCATCACCCATTGCTTGGGAGAACTCCCCACTGACCTGGCATAGTGGAGATTTTCTCAGTTTTCTTTCCAAAAGCTGTGTAACAGATATGGATAAGATTAAAGGGAACTTCTCTCATTGTTGTGAAACATTGCTGAGGATAATAAAGAGAATTAGATGGGCAGAAAAGAAAACTGAGGTCTAACTTTTGGTCTTACCTTTCAAGCAGTTACTTAACTTTGGGAAATTCATCCTTTCTGAATGCTACTTCTTTTACATTAAATGCAAATTTGAAAGAGAGGAAGTTTCCAGAATTCTCTGATTTGGGTACTGTAAACAGCAGGCTTTTCGAGTAGAAATACTGAATCACTATGAGCAAGAATGGCAAGTGCCTGGAATGTTGCTGGTACGTTGCCCCAAATCAATCACACTACCCCAGATTTCCCTAGTGGTTCAGTGGTTAAGAATCTGCCTGCCCACGCAGGGCACATGGATTTGATCCCTGTTCCAGGAAGATCCTACACGCTGTAAGGCAACCAAGCTTTGCACCACAACTACTGAGCCCCCAGGCCCACAGCCCATGCTCCACAATGAGAGAACCCACCAAAATGAGAAGCCCATGCACCACAACTAGAGAGTAGCTCCTTCTCACTGCAACTAGACAATGCCCATGTGCAGCAACGAAGAGTCCATGAACCACAGCAAAGACCTAGTGCAGCCTCCCCCACCCCTCAAAAAAAAAAAAAAAAAAAATACACTACTCTTTCCACCACCAATTAACTGAAGCTGGCTTTCAAGATAGCCATCTCAGACTGTGAGTTCAATGCTCTACCCTTCTCATCATGCTGGAATTTCCATTTCCCTAAAAGCTCCTAAAGATGGTTAGTTGTTCATGACAAGAGTAGTCTCAACAGACTCATCAGCATAAACTCCCATTCCCAGCTTAGGCATATATCAAGGAAAGAATGCCTGAATGTGAAAACAAATGAAATGAACAACAATAAAAGCAGAGGCTACATATATCAATATAAATGAATAACATTTGATTTGTGCTCTATTAAGTAGGAGAAATAGAGGATTAAAAAAAAAAGATCTAAAATCTAGTTTGGCAAAGTAACCTCACATCTCTAAATAAAGGGAAAAAAATCTTTAACTGATGATATATTAACAATTCTGTGCTGCTGATTTGATTTCTTTGCCTTAGTATAAATTGATGCACAGTAGAGTCTGCTGTGTACATTCTCCAGGAACAAGAACCACTACATCCAAGGTCTTACATCCTTTATTCTTTAATATGAATCCTTTGCATTTTATTTAGATGCAATATTGTACAGTTCATAACATGTACACGAGGTGGTGACCAAAAACGTCCCAAAGAAAAAGAAATACAAGAAGGCAAAGTGGTTGTCTGAGGAGGCCTTACAAATAGCTTAGAAAAGAAGAGAAGCAAAAGGCAAGGGAGGAAGGGAAAGATACACTCAACTGAATGCAGAGTTCCAGAGACTAGCAAGGAGATATAAGTGAACAATGCAAAGAAATAAAAGAAAACAATAGAATGGGAAAGCCTAGAGATCTCTTCAAGAAAACTGGAGATATCAAGCGAAACATTTTATGTAAAGATGGGCACTATAAAGGACAGGAACAGCAAGACCCTAACAGAAGCAGAACAGATTAAGAAGAGGTGGCAAAAACACACAGAAGGAAAATACAAAAAAAGTCTTAATGACCCAGATAACCATGATGTGTGGTCACTCACTGAGAACCAGACATCCTGGAGTGCATAGTCAAGTGGGCCTTAGGAAGCATTACTACAAACAAAGCTAGTGGAAATGATAGAATTCCAGATGAGCTATTTAAATCCTAAAAGATGATTCTGTTAAAGTGATGCACTCAATATGCCAGCAAATTTGGAAAACCTGGCAGTGGCCAAAGGACTGGAAAATGAAATTTTCATTCCAATCTCAAGAAAGGCAATGCCAAAGAATGCTTAAACTACCATACAATTGTACTCATTTCACATTCTAGCAAGGTAATGCTCAAAATTCTTCAAGCTAGGCTTCAACAGTATGTGAACCAAGAATTCCAGATGTATAAGCTAGGTTTAAGAAAAGGCAGAGGAACCAGAGATCAAATTGCCAACATCCATTGGATCATAGAAAAAGCAAGGGAATTGCAGAAAATTTCTACTTCTGCTTCATTGACTATACAAAAATCTTTGACCATGAGAATCACATCAAATTATGAAAAATTCTTAAAGAGATGGATATACCAAACCACTTTACCTGTCTCCTACAAAACCTGCATGCAGGTCAGGAAGCAACAGTTAAAACCTTACATGGAACAGCAGACTAGTTCAAAATTAGGAAAGGAGTGTGACAAGGCTGTATATTGTCACTCTGTTTATTTAACTTATATGCAGACTGCAGCCTGGGGTGCTGCAGTTGATGGGGTTGCAAAGAGTCAGAGTATATTATGTGAAATGCTGGGCTGGATGAATCACAAGCTATAATCAAGATTGCTGGGAGAAATATCAACAATCTCAGATATGTAGATGATACCATTCTACTGGCAGAAAGCGAAGAGGAACTAAAGAGCCTGTTGATGAGGGTGCAAAAGAGAATGGAAAAGTTGGCTTAAAATGCAACTTTAAAAAACTAAGATCATGGCATTGGGTCCCATTACTTCATGGCAAATAGATGGGGGAAAAGTGGAAACAGTGACAGATTTTATTTTCTTGAGCTCCAAAATCACAAAGGATGGTGACTGCAGCCATGAAATTAAAAAAGTTTGCTCTTTGGAAGAAAAGCTATGATAAATCTAGACAGTATATGCAAAAGCAGAGACATGCTTTGTTGACAGGGGTCCATATAGTCAAAGCTATGGTTTTTCCAGTAGCTGTGGAAAAGTTGCATCGTAAGAGGGCTGAGTGTGAGTGATAGTGAGTGGCTCAGTCATGTCTGACACTTTGTGACCCCATGGACTATAGCTATGTATTTGAGCCTGTTTCTATTTTGTAGATCATAAAATAATCTGTTTTGTAGATAAGTTTCTTTGTGTCATACTCTAGGTTCCATATATCAGCGATATCATATGGTATTTGTCTTTCTCTGACTTACTACAACTGATGTTCAAATTGAAGGCATCAATTCTTCAGTGCTTAGCCTTTTTAATTGTCCAGCGCTCACATCCATATATGACTGCTGGAAAAAACCATAGCTTTGAGTAAACAGACCTTCTGTAGGCTGTCTAGGTTTGGCATTACTTTTCTTTCATGCAGCAAGCATCTTTTAATTTCATTGCTGCAGTCACCATCCAGAGTGATTTTGGAGCCCAAGAAAATAAAGTCTGTCACTGTTTCCATTGTTTCCCCATCTATTTTCCATAAAGTGATGGGACTGGATGCCATGATATTAGGTTTTTGAATGTTGAGCTTTAAACTAGCCTTTTCACTTTACTCTTTTATCTTCATCAAGATGTTCTTTCATTTCTCTTCCCTTTCTGCCATAAAAGTAGTGTTATCTGCATATCTGAGGTTATTGATATTTCCAAGAGCAATCTTGATTCCAGCTTGTTCCTCAGTCCAGCATTTCAGATGATGTATTCTGCATATAAGTTAAATAAGCAGGGTGACAATATACAGCCTTGACATACTCCTTTCCCAATTTGGAACCAGTCCGTTGTTCCATGTCCAGTTCTAACTGTTTCTTCTTGACCTGCATACAGGTTTCCCAGAAAACAGGTAAGGTAGTCTAGTATTCTTATCTATCTTTTTAAGAATTTTCCACAATTTGTTCTGATCTACAGAGTCAAAGGCTTTATTGTAGTCAATGAAACAGAAGTAAATGTTTTTGGAATTCTCTTGCTTTTTCTATGATTCAAGGGATGTTGGCAATTTGGCCTCTAGTTCCTCTGCCTTTATTATTATTATTTTAATTTTAAACTTTAAAATATTGTATTAGTTTTGCCAAATATCGAAATGAATCTGCCACAGGTATACATGTGTTCCCCATCCTGAACCCTCCTCCCTCCTCCCTCCCCATACCATCCCTCTGGGTCGTCCGAGTGCACCAGCCCCAAGCATCCATTATCGTGCATCGAACCTGGACTGGCGACTCATTTCATACATGATATTATACATGTTTCAATGCCATTCTCCCAAATCTTCCCACCCTCTCCCTCTCCCACAGAGTCCAAAAGGCTGTTCTATACATCAGTGTCTCTTTTGCTGTCTCGTACACAGGGTTATTGTTACCATCTTTCTAAATTCCATATATATGCGTTAGTATACTGTATTGGTGTTTTTCTTTCTGGCTTACTTCACTCTGTATAATAGGCTCCAGTTTCATCCACTTCATTAGAACTGATTCAAATGTATTCTTTTTAATGGCTGAGTAATACTCCATTGTGTATATGTACCACAGCTTTCTTATCCATTCATCTGCTGATGGGCATCTAGGTTGCTTCCATGTCCTGGCTATTATAAACAGTGCTGCAATGAACATTGGGGTACACGTGTCTCTTTCCCTTCTTGTTTCCTCAGTGTGTATGCCCAGCAGTGGGATTGCTGGATCATAAGGCAGTTCTATTTCCAGGTTTTTAAGGAATCTCCACACTGTTCTCCATAGTGGCTGTACTAGTTTGCATTCCCACCAACAGTGTAAGAGGGTTCCCTTTTCTCCACACCCTCTCCAGCATTTATTGCTTGTAGACTTTTGGATCACAGCCATTCTGGCTGGCGAGAAATGGTACCTCATAGTGGTTTTGATTTGCATTTCTCTGATAATGAGTGATGTTGAGCATCTTTTCATGTGTTTGTTAGCCATCTGTATGTCTTCTTTGGAGAAATGTCTATTTAGTTCTTTGGCCCATTTTTTGGTTGAGTCATTTATTTTTCTGGAGTTGAGCTGTAGGAGTTGCTTGTATATTTTTGAGATTAGTTGTTTGTCAGTTGCTTCATTTGCTTTTATTTTCTCCCATTCTGAAGGCTGTCTTTTCACCTTGCTAATAGTTTCCTTTGTTGTGCAGAAGCTTTTAAGTTTAATTAGGTCCCATTTGTTTATTTTTGCTTTTATTTCCAATATTCTGGGAGGTGGGTCATAGAGGATCCTGCTGTGATGTATGTCGGAGAGTGTTTTGCCTATGTTCTCCTCTAGGAGTTTTATAGTTTCTGGTCTTATGTTTAGATCTTTAATCCATTTTCAATTTATTTTTGTGTATGGTGTTAGAAAGTGTTCTAGTTTCATTCTTTTACAAGTGGTTGACCAGTTTTCCCAGCACCACTTGTTAAAGAGATTGTCTTTAATCCATTGTATATTCTTGCCTCCTTTGTCAAAGATAAGGTGTCCATATGTGCGTGGGTTTATCTCTGGGCTTTCTATTTTGTTCCATTGATCTGTATTTCTGTCTTTGTGCCAGTACCATACTGTCTTGATAACTATGGCTTTGTAGTAGAGCCTGAAGTCAGGTAAGTTGATTCCTCCAGTTCCATTCTTCTTTCTCAAGATAGTTTTGGCTATTCGAGGTTTTTTGTATTTCCATACAAATTGTGAAATTATTTGTTCTAGCTCTGTGAAGAATACCGTTGGTAGCTTGATAGGGATTGCATTGAATCTATAAATTGCTTTGGGTAGTATACTCATTTTCACTATATTGATTCTTCCAATCCATGAACATGGTATATTTTCCATCTATTAGTGTCCTCTTTGATTTCTTTCACCAGTGTTTTATAGTTTTCTATATATAGGTCTTTAGTTTCTTTAGGTAGATATATTCCTAAGTATTTTATTCTTTCCATTGCAATGGTGAATGGAATTGTTTCCTTAATTTCTCTTCCTGTTTTCTCATTATTAGTGTATAGGAATGCAAGGGATTTCTGTGTGTTGATTTTAAATCCTGCAACTTTACTATAGTCATTGATTAGTTCTAGTAATTTTCTGGTGGAGTCTTTAGGGTTTTCTATGTAGAGGAGCATGTCATTTGCAAATAGTGAGAGTTTTACTTCTTTTCCAATTTGGATTCCTTTTATTTTTTTTTCTGCTCTGATTGCTGTGGCCAAAACTTCCAAAACTATGTTGAATAGTAATGGTGAAAGTGGGCACCCTTGTCTTGTTCCTGACTTTAGGGGAAATGCTTTCAATTTTTCACCATTGAGGATAATGTTTGCTGTGGGTTTGTCATATATAGCTTTTATTATGTTGAGGTATATTCCTTCTATTCCTGCTTTCTGGAGAGTTTTTATCATAAATGGATGTTGAATTTTGTCAAAGGCTTTCTCTGCATCTATTGAGATAATCATATGGTTTTTATTTTTCAATTTGTTAATGTGGTGTATTACATTGATTGATTTGTGAATATTGAAGAATCCTTGCATGCCTGGGATAAAGCCCACTTGGTCATGGTGTATGATCTTTTTAATGTGTTGTTGGATTCTGATGGCTAGAATTTTGTTAAGGATTTTTGCATCTATGTTCATTAGTGATATTGGCCTGTAGTTTTATTTTTTTTGTGGCATCTTTGTCAGGTTTTGGTATTAGGATGATGGTGGCCTCATAGAATGAGTTTGGTAGTTTACCTTCCTCTGCAATTTTCTGGAAAAGTTTGAGCAGGATAGGTGTTAGCTCTTCTCTAAATTTTTGGTAGAATTCAGCTGTGAAGCCATCTGGACCTGGGCTTTTGTTTGCTGGATGATTTTTGATTACAGTTTCAATTTCCATGCTTGTGATGGGTCTGTTAAGATTTTTCTATTTCTTCCTGGTCGAGTTTTGGAAAGTTGTACTTTTCTAAGAATTTTTCCATTTCTTCCACGTTGTCCATGTTATTGGCATATAATTGTTGATAGTAGTCTCTTATTTCTGTGTTGTCTGTTGTGATCTCTCCATTTTCATTTCTAATTTTATTGATTTGATTTTTCTCCATTTGTTTCTTGATGAGTCTGGCTAATGGTTTGTCAATTTTATTTATCCTTTCAAAGAACCAGCTTTTGGCTTTGTTGATTTTTGCTATGGTCTCTTTTGTTTCTTTTGCATTTATTTCTGCCCTAATTTTTAAGATTTCTTTCCTTCTACTAACCCTGGGGTTCTTCATTTCTTCCTTTTCTAGTTGCTTTAGGTGTAGAGTTAGGTTATTTATTTGACTTTTTTCTTATTTCTTGAGGTATGCCTGTATTGCTATGAACTTTCCCCTTAGCACTGCTTTTACAGTGTCCCACATGTTTTGGGTTGTTGTGTTTTCATTTTCATTCGTTCCTATGCAAATTTTGATTTCTTTTTTTATTTCTTCTGTGATTTGTTGGTTATTCAGCAGCGTGTTGTTCAGCCTCCATATGTTGGAATTTTTAATAGTTTTTCTCCTGTAACTGAGATCTAATCTTACTGCATTGTGGTCAGAAAAGATGCTTGAAATGATTTCAATTTTTTTGAAATTTCCAAGGCTAGATTTATGGCCCAGGATGTGATCTATCCTGGAGAAGGTTCCATGTGCGCTTGAGAAAAAGGTGAAATTCATTGTTTTGGGATGAAATGTCCTATAGATATCAATTAGGTCTAACTGGTCTATTGTATCATTTAAAGTTTGTGTTTCCTTGTTAATTTTCTGTTTAGTTGATCTATCCACAGGTGTGAGTAGGGTATTAATGTCTCCCACTATTATTGTGTTATTGTTAATTTCTCCTTTCATACTTGTTAGCATTTGTCTTACATATTGCGGTGGTCCCGTGCTGGGTGCATATATATTTATAATTGTTATATCTTCTTCTTGGATTGATCCTTTGATCATTATGTAGTGACCATCTTTGTCTCTTTTCACAGCTTTTGTTTTAAAGTCTATTTTATCTGATATGAGCATTGCTACTCCTGCTTTCTTTTGGTCTCTATTTGCATGGAAAAACTTTTTCCAGCCCCTCACTTTCAGTCTGTATGTGTCCCCTGTTTTGAGGTGGGTCTCTTGTAGACAACATATGTAGGGGTCTTGTTTTTGTATCCATTCAGCCAGTCTTTGTCTTTTGGTTGGGGCATTCAACCCATTTACGTTTAAGGTAATTACTGGTAAGTATGATCCCGTTGCCATTTACTTTATTGTTTTGGGTTCGAGTTTATACACCGTTTTTGTGTTTCCTGTCTAGAGAATATCCTTTAGTATTTGTTGGAGAGCTGGTTTGGTGGTGCTGAATTCTCTCAGCTTTTGCTTGTCTGTAAAGCTTTTGATTTCTCCTTCATATTTGAATGAGATCCTTGCTGGGTACAATAATCTGGGCTGTAGGTTATTTTCTTTCATCATTTTAAGTATGTCTTGCCATTCCCTCCTGGCTTGGAGAGTTTCTATTGAAAGATCAGCTGTTATCCTTATGGGAATTCCCTTGTGTATTATTTGTTGTTTTTCCCTTGCTGCTTTTAATATTTGTTCTTTGTGTTTTATCTTAATTTGATTAATATGTGTCTTGGGGTGTTTCGCCTTGGGTTTATCCTGTTTGGGACTCTCTGGGTTTCTTGGACTTGGGTGATTATTTCCTTCCCCATTTTAGGGAAGTTTTCAACTATTATCTCCTCAAGTATTTTCTCATGGTCTTTCTTTTTGTCTTCTTCTCCTGGGACCCCTAATATTCAAATGTTGTAGCATTTAATATTGTCCTGGAGGTTTCTGAGATTGTCCTCATTTCTTTTAATTCGTTTTTCTTTTATCCTTTCTGATTCATTTATTTCTACCATTCTATCTTCTAATTCACTAATCCTATCTTCTGCCTCTGTTATTCTACTATTTGTTGCCTCCAGAGTGTTTTTAATTTCATTTATTGCATTATTCATTATATATTGACTCTTTTTTATTTCTTCTAGGTCCTTGTTAAACCTTTCTTGCATCTTCTCAATCCTTGTCTCCCGGCTATTTATCTGTGATTCCATTTTGATTTCAAGATTTTGGATCAATTTCACTATCATTATTCGGAATTCTTTATCAGGTAGATTCCCTATCTCTTCCTCTTTTGTTTGGTTTGGTGGGCATTTATCTTGTTCCTTTATCTGCTGAGTTTGGGGTGTCCTCTCTGTATTCTGGCAGTTTGTGGAGTTCTCTTTATTGTGGCATTTCCTCGCTGTGTATGGGTTTGTACAGGTGGCTTGTCAAGGTTTCTTGGTTAGGGAAGCTTGTGTCTGTGTTCTGGTGGGTGGAGCTGTATTTCTTTTCTCTGGAGTGCAATGAGGTGTCCAGTAATGAGTTCTGAGATGTCTATGGTTTTGGGGTGACTTTGGGTAGCCTGTATCTTGGAGCTCAGGGCTGTGTTCCTTTGTTGCTGGAGAATTTGCTTGGTATGTCTTGCCCTGGAACTTGTTGGCCCTTGTGTGGTGTTTGGTTTCAGTGTAGGTATGGAGGCGTTTGATGAGCTCCTGTCAATTAATGTTCCTTGGAGTCAGGAGGTCCCTGGAGTCAGGGTTTGGACTTAAGCCTCCTGCTTCCAGTTATTGGTCTTATTTTTACAGTAGTTTCAAAACTTCTCCTTCTATACAGCACCATTGATAAAACATCTACATTAAAGATGAAAATTTCTCTACCATGAGGGTCACCCAGAGAGGTTCACAGCGTTACATGGAGAAGAGAAGAGGGAGGAGGGAGTTAGAGGTGACCCGAATGAGATGAGGTAGAATCAGTAGAGGAGAGAGTGTGCTAGCCAGTAATCACTTCCTTATGTGCACTCCACAACTGGACCGCTCAGAGATGTTCACAGAGTTATACAGAGAAGAGAAGAAGGAGAAAGGAGACAGAGGTGGCCAGGAGGATAAAAGGGGGGAATGAAAAGGAGGGAGACAGATCCAGCCAGTAATCAGTTCCCTAAGTGTTCTCCACCGTCTGAAACACACAGAAATTCACAGAGTTGGGTAGAGTAGAGAGGGGTTAGGGAGGAGACACAGGCGACCTGGTGGAGAAAAAGGAGAGTTCAAAGGGGGAGAGAGCAGTCAAGCCAGTAATCTCGCTCTTTAGTGAAAAATGAGTACTGAAGATTGGGTTCTTAAAGGTACAAAATTGGTAACAAATACATAAAAGCAAAAATTAAAAATCTAGAGTAGAGTTTGGAATTTCAAAAATATGATGTTAAAGAAAAGAAGAAGGGAAAAAAAGAGAGAAAAAATGAACAAACAAAAACAAACAAAATCGCAAAAATTATAAAGAAAATACAGGTACAAAATTGATAACAAATACCAAAAAGCAAAAGTTAAAAATCTAGAGTAAAGTTTGGAATTTCAAAAATACAATGTTAAAAAAAAAGAAGAAAAAGAAAGAGAGAAAAAAACACCAAACAAAAACAAACAAAATCGCAAAAAATTATAAAGAAAATACAGGTACAAAATTGATAACAAATACCAAAAAGCATAAATTAAAAATCTAGAGTAGAGTTTGGAATTTCAGATATACAATGTTATATAAAAGAAGAAGAGAAAGAAACAGAGAGGAAAAAAAAAAGTCACAGAAATTATAAAAAAAAAAAAAGACTATAGGTACAAAATTGATAACAAATACCAAAAAGCTAAAATTAAAAATCTAGAGTAGAGTTTGGAATTTCAAAAATACAATGTTAAAGAAAAGAAGAAAAAAAAAATTCAAAAAAATTATAAAATATATATATATGAAGTTTGCTTTTAAAAAAAGGGTCTTTTTTTTTGCAAAGTAATAGGTTATAAAAGTGAAAATTAAAGGAATAATAGAGGACTTAAAATTTTTAAAACAATTTTTAAAAAAAGAAAGAAAGAATGATCGTAAAAATAGTAAAAATATATCTAGGACTTTCTCTGGTTTTGTTGTGAGTATTGTGGGTTCAGTTCATTTTTGGCTAGTTCCTTGGTCCTATTTATATTTCTCAAGATCTATAGGCCCCTTCCTATGTAGTTGGTACTAACCACAGGGTTTTAATCTATTGCCTGTAGCTTCCAAGGCAGTTCCCTCTGTTATAGCTTCTTCTGTTTGCTGGTCTCTTCAGTGTCTGGTTTCCCCCCTGACACAAAGGGGACAATGGAGGACACTTTTTTTTTTTTTTTTTTTTTAGGCTCACTTGTTCAGTCGCGCTGTGGGGAGCGAGGGAGGGATGCTGCAAACAAATAACACTGGCGTGTGCTTGCAGTGCCTCAGCCACACTGGGTCTGCCCCGGCTCACAGCACGTGTAGCCTCCCTGCCCACACTGCTCAGGTTCTAGGTTGCTTCACCAGGAACCATCAGTGGCCGGCCCTGGGCTGCCTGCACCTCCCAGGTCCAAGCCACTCAGGTTCAGGCACTCAGGTAGTGCCTGAAACTCAGAGGCGCAGACTCGGTTGGGCCTGCGTTTTGTGCCCTTCCCAGGTCCGAGCAGCTCAGGTGATGAGGTGTTTGGCGAGCGCGATTGCTGCTACTTATAGCCTCCCCACCGCTCGGTTATCTAGGTGTACAACTGGCGCACCTTCTCAGGCAGATGTTGACCATCCAGACCCCCAAGAAGTTTTAGTTAGCAAAGAAGCCTGCTTACAGTTTTATAGATAATGTCTCTCTGGGGCTGCGATTGCCCCCTTCCGGCTCTGGCTGCCTATCACCGGAGGAGGATGGTTTGCAGCCGGCTATCTCTGTTCAGTCCTTTGTTCCGTGTGTGGGCCTGGCGGTGTCTTAGGTTAGGGCTGGCTTCTTGCGTGGTAGATATCCCACAGTCTGGTTTGCTAGCCCAAGTTATTTCGCTCAGATAGCGCTCAGGGTATTCAGGCCAGATCTTTACTCTAAGCCATGCAGCCCGTGCCATGCCTCCCTGCCCAACCCCTGCTTGCTAGCGGCATGTGCAGGCATCTGTGCTGCTTCTCCACTGGGGGAGTTACTGTAGGGCTCGCAATCTGAGGGTTTCAATTGTTTATTTATTTTTTCTCCCTGTTATGTTGCCCTCTGTGCTTCCAAGGCTCGGCACAGATTCGGCAGTGAGAAGGTTTCCTGGTGTTTGGAAACTCCTCTCTTTTTAAGACTCCCTTCCCTGGACGGAACTCCGTCCCTCCCTCTTTTGTCTCTTTTTTTGTCTTTTATATTTTTTCCTACCTCCTTTCGAAGACTTGGGTTGCTTTTCTGGGTGCCTGATGTCCTCTGCTGGTATTCAGAAGTTGTTTTGTGGAATTTACTCGGCTTTTAAATGTTCTTTTGATGAATTTGTGGGGGAGAAAATGTTCTCCCCGTCCTACTCCTCTGCCATCTTAGCTCCTCCCCCTCTGCCTTTGTTAAATCCAGCTTCTACATCTGGAATTTCTTGATTCACATACTGTTGAAGCCTAGCTTGAAGGATTTTGAGCATTACTTTGCAAGCATGTGAAATGAGTGCAATTATGCAGTAGTTTGAACATTCTTTGGCGTTGCATTTCTTTGGGATTGGAATAACAACTGAACTTTTCTAGTCCTGTGGCCACAGCTGAATTTTCCAAATTTGCTGGTATATTGAGTGTGTCACCTTAACAGCATAATCTTTTAGGATTTTGGAAAAGGTCAGCTGAAATTCCATCCACTCCACTAGCTTTATTTACAGTGATGCTGCCTAAGGCCCACTTGACTTCACACTCCAAGATGTCTGGCTCTAGGTGCGTGATCACACCATTGTGGTTATCCCAGTCATTAAAGACTTTTTTTTTTGTATAGTTCTTCTCTATATTCTTGCCATCTCTTTTAAATATCTTGTGCTTCTGTTAGGTCTAAACCATTTCTGTCCTTTACTGTGCCCGTCTTTGCATAAAATGTTCCCTTGGTATTTCTAATTTTCTTGATGAGATCTCTAGTCTTTCCCATTTTACTGTTTTCCTCTATCTCTTTACATTGTTCACTTAAAAAGGCTTTCTTATCTCTCCTTGCTATTCTCTGGAACTCTGCTTTCAGATGGATCTATCTTTCCTTTTCTCCTTTATCTTTTGCTTCTCTTCTTTTCTCAGCTATTTGTAAGGACTCCTCAGACAACCATTTTGCCCTTTTGCATTTCTTTATCTTGGGCATGGTTTTGATCACCACCTCCTGCACAATGTTATGAAACTCTGTCCATAGTTCTTCAGGCACTCTGTCTTTCAGATCTAATTCCTTGAATCTATTTGTCACTTCCACTGTATAAACAACCATAAGGGATTTGATTTAGGTCATACCTGAATGGTCTAGTGGTTTTCCCTACTTTCTTCAATTTAAGTCTGAATTTTGCAATAACGAGTTCATGAT
Organism: Bos taurus; assembly: GCF_002263795.3. Lineage (NCBI taxonomy): Eukaryota > Metazoa > Chordata > Mammalia > Artiodactyla > Bovidae > Bos > Bos taurus. The sequence continues at coordinate 137,470,697 of NC_037328.1, forward strand.
CTGAGCCACGGTCAGCTCCTGGTCTTGTTTTTGCTGACTGTATAGAGCTTCTCCATCTTCAGCTATAAAGAATATAATCAATCTGACTTTGATCTTGACCATCTGGTGATGTCCATATGTAGAGTTGTCTCTTGTGTTGTTGGAAGAGGGTGTTTGCTATGACCAGCATGTTCTCTTGGCAAAACTCTGTTAGCCTTTGCCCTGCTTCATTTTGTACTCCAAGGCCAAACTTGCCTGTTACTGCAGGTATCTCTTGACTTCCTACTTTTGCATTCCAGTCCCCTATGATGAAAAGAACATCTTTTTTTGGTGTTAGTTCTAGAAGGTCTTGTAGGTCATCATAGAACCATTCAACTTCAGCTTCTTTGGCATTAGTGGTTGGGGAATAGACTTGGAATACTGTGATATTGAATGGTTTGCCTTTGCCTTGGAAATGAGCAAAGATCATTCTGTCATTTTTGAGATTGCTTCCAAGTACTACATTTTAGACTCTTTTGTCGACTATGAGGGCTACTCCATTTCTTCTAAGAGATTCTTGCCCAGAGTAGTAGATATAATGGTCTTCTCAATTAAATCCACCCGTTTTGGTTAATTTTAGTTCACTGCTTCCTAAAATGTGGATGTTCACTCGCCATCTCCTGTCTGACCACTTCCAATTTACCTGGATACATGGACCTAACATTCCAGGTTCCTATGAAATATTGTTCTTTACAGTATTAGATTTTACTTTCACCACCAGACACACCCACAACTGGGCATTGTTTCTGCTTTGGTCCATCCTCTTCATTCTTTCTGGAGCTATTTCTCCGTTCTTCTTCATTAGCATATTTGACACCTACCCACCTGGATGGTTCATCTTTTAGTGTCATGACTTTTTCTGTTTTATGCTGTTCATGGGGTTCTCAAGGCAAAAATGCTGCAGTGGTTTGCCTACTACACTTAGTATGATCATCTCTAGGTCCATGTTGCTGCAAATGGCATTAATCCTTTCTTTTTTATGGCTGAGTAATATTCCAGTGTGTACATGTGTGTGTGTGTGTGTGTGTATGTATTTCACATCTTCATCCATCCATTCATTGGTCAGTGAACATTTATGTGGCCTCTATGTCTTGGCTACTGTGAATAGTGGTGCTACAAACATTGGGGTGCATAAAGATACTGTTTATTTAGTTTATATATAGCATAAGAGGAAAGGGGTATATATACATTTATCATATATATAGTTATGACTAATTCATGTTGTTGTACGAAAGAAACCAACACATTGTAAAGCAATTTCCCTCCAATCAAGCACTTAAAAAATATATGCTACAGATTAGGAAACTCTGTGAAAGAATTCCATCAGCTAATCCATATGTCACGCAACCTTTCCAAGGGTCCTTGACACAGAAACTTGGTCATTTGGGATATGAAAATGACCAGGTGATTTGAGTTTGAAGCCCACAAAAGATACACACTGACTGAGTTATCTAGAAATTTAACCCATAAGCTTTAGTTTTCTCACATGTAAAATGATGTTGGTTAACATATTCCTAATGGGTTTGATGTAAAGATTGAATTACATGTACAATTCTTGGCTTGAAGTAGACAATTAACACTGACTTTCTTTCTGCCTCCATAAGAAATAATGAATGCACTCCTTAGGACATAGGCATTGGATAATCTGAAACTTTGTGCTTTCTGCTTTAATGCAGAAACTTTGTGCATTCAGCTTTAATGACCCTGAAGCTGTCCTTCTCTACATAAGACAGTTTAAGGGACTTTCCACTTGGTGCTATATTGATGCTCTTTTTATTGGTCTGTGCTTCTCTGAAGTGGGTTACCCATTTCTAACACTATCTTCTTCATTTAAAAGATTCTCAGCACTCGAGGAATGATACAGAACAACTACCTCATCTTCTTTCACTTGGAGAGCAATACACAAAGCATCACCCATAATTAGTGTGTTTCTGTCTTAATGTTCCCAAGTCACGCCTACAAATGGAGCCAAGGTTACTACATCCACTTGGAAAATCCTTTTCTACACCTCATCAGGAGACAGCAGAAGAAAGTTTGTGTTTCTCTCTTCCTCTGCAACTATTCTTCAGTCTGACACTGAAAACACTCATGCTTGAAGTTTAATTTGAATATCTATGGTATAAAATTACCAGCATTCAAATGCCCTAGCATCTTCCTGACAAATTAATTGCCAATACAATTTTGCATGGCAGGGGTATACGGAGGGTGGTGGAGTTGTAGGTTCATTTTACAGAGGTAATTACAGGAGCACTTGGCCAGGAAGAGCAGAGATGATACTAAGGAGGCCAATGTTAAGGATAAGCAACACCTGCTCCTTTGCCTACTCCATAGATCTTTGTGTCTAAGAAAAACATGTAATCTGGAGGGCTTAGCATCTGCCTTTGGTATAGGTAATTCAATTTTTTCAACGTGTTATGATCTGTGGCTTCCACAAATTATCTGAAACTACACCCTGTGTCACCATCACCTGGTTCTTAGGTCTTTGCCATATTTTCTCAGCATTCAGAGTCCTCAAAACATTAGGCTACTGACTTCAAATAACAAAACCATGCTCTGAGTACATACATGCTAAATCTCTTCAGTTGTGTCCGACTCTTTGCGACCCCATGAGCCCACCAGGCTCCTCTGCCCATGGGATTTCCCAGGCAAGAATACTGGAGTGGGTTGCTATTTCCTACTCCAAAGGCACGGGGTAAATGAGGTTAAAAAGAGATTCTTCATTTTGACTGGGTCTGAGGGAAGGGGTAATGGACAGGAACATCTACGGTTGCAAAGAGTCAGACATGACTGAAGCGACATAGCACTCATGCACAAAGGAAGGGGCAGTTTTGTTGACATATCTGAAAGTAACTGACCTTCACTAAAAAACATGGGGAAATATTCTGTTGGGACGAAGCATCTGACCTTTTAAGCAATAGTCTTTGCTCATTTCAAAGCCTTCATTGAAAAACCATTTCCCTGAAAGATACACCTTTGAAAAGATGCATATGTTTCTTTTTCAGCCAAAGCCTCTTACAGTAGTTGTAATTCTCTTGTTTCAGAGGCATTTCCTGCTGGAGTTGTTTTAGTTTTTTAGTATGCTTATATGCTAAGTCACTTTAGTCATGTCCAACTCTTTGAGACCCTGTGGACTATAACCTACCAGGCTTCTCTGTCCATGGGATTCTCCAGGCAAGAGTACTGGGGTGGTTTGCCATGTCCTCCTCCAGAGTATCTTCCTGACCCAGGGATTGAACCTGCATCTCTTACCTCTCCTGCATTGGCAGGTGGGTTCTTTACCATTAGTGCCACCTGGGAAGCCCTCGATTCCATATATAAGTATTAATATACTTTATTTATTTTTCTCTTTCTGACTTACTTCACTCTGTATAACCAGCTCTAGGTTCACCCACTTCACTAGAACTGACTAAAGTTCTCAATGATAATTTTAGAAATAAAAGGTTTTAACATTCAGTTCAGTTCAGTCCCTCAGTTACGTCCAATTCTTTGCGACCTCATGGACTGCAGCATGCCAGGCCTCCCTGTCTGTCACCAACTCCCAGAGTTTACCCAAACTCATGTCCATTGAGTCAGTGATACCATCCAAACATCTCATCCTCTGTCATCCCCTTCTCCTCCTGCCTTCAATCTTTCCCAGCATCAGGGTCTTTTCAAATGAGTCAGGTCTTTGCACCAGGTGGCCAAAGTATTGGAGTTTCAGCTTCAACATCAGTCCTTCCAATGATCTCCTTTAGAATGGACTGGTTGGATCTCCTTGATGTCCAAGGGACTCTCAAGAGTCTTCTCCAACACACAGTTCAAAAGCTTCAATTTTTTGGTGCTCAGCTTTCTTTATAGCCCAGCTCTAACATCCATACATGACTACTGGAAAAACCATAGCCTTGACTAGACAGACCTTTGCTGACAAAATAATGTCTTTGCTTTTTAATATGGTATCTAAGTTGGTCATAACTTTCCTTCCAAGGAGTAAGCATCTTTTAATTTCATGGCTGCAGTCACCATGCAGTGATTTTGGGGCTATGTGAAAAAAACAACTACAACATAAAACAGATAAGTGCATACATTTGATACCATTAAGTCTAGTTCTCAAGTTTTCCCTGTGATGTCAGTCGCTTTTAAAGATATTAAACATATAATGAAGATGAGATAACATTGCTGGCCCTTTAGTTCCTGGAATAATAGGATTGGAGAGAAGAGCATAAGACTCTTTGTTTGTCAAGGCTAATGAACAAGGACTTCACTTGGTTTTTTGATGAATTTGGATCTTATCCAAACATCTCATGTCTCCTAGTGAGATGGAGATCATTCCTAGTTTACAAATGAGAAAATCAAGGCTCAGAAAAGTTAAACATTTTCCCCAGCTGTTAGTGTAAGATTTGAACCCATAAATAAATGATTTCAAGTCCATTTATAGTTTTTCTATTCACTATCTTTGTTTCATCCATTTCAATATTATTTTTGTTACTCTTTCTAGCAGCATGAAAACCACAAAGCTGGGTCAAGATAATCAGCCTTATGAACTTACACAGGCATTTGTAGGACATCTACCAAACATGAGTTTTGTGTTGGGTGGGAGAAAAATACCAAAGGAATATGAGAACTTTATATAATTTTATGTTTCATCCTCAGAAACTGGAACATTGTCTGGCTCATGTTATGATTTAGTAAGAGAATGGACAATGGAAAATATTTCATTGCTATTGAAATTTCAACATTTTGATATTAAAAGCTAAGATTATTTGCAAATGTTTATTTAAGCAAACTACCAATCTATATAACACAGCATTTTTTTGTTTGCTGGTCTGAGATAAAGTTCTTTGGGGCTGCAATTCATGAATTAAGGAAAGAAATGTGTGGTAGAGGGAAAATTTTTCTTTTTAAACTTTTACCAGTTTCATATAAATTGATTTAGTTAGGGTAGCATTTAGGGATTTTTGATTTAACTGCTCAGGTGAGTTTTTCTCTAAATATTTATTCAGCATTTCCCTAGAGAAATGCAGATGTTTACCTTTGGCACATGCAAAAATGTGCATGAAACTTTCGCATTTAATTTACAGGCACCTATCATGAATCAGTTTATTTCTTGGTTAAAAACATTCATTTTGGAGAGAATTCATGCATACTTTATGAGCTAACTCTGCAAGAATCCACTGCAGATATTCTTAGAATGAAAAGGAAAGGTAGCTGCTCTAAATTCTGATGAGACATCCTGGGAAAAGCTCTCACATCTCTGATCTACAAAGGCCTTATAAAAAGGAAAATGAGAAAGAAAAATCATCTGATATGCAATATGTCAGGTGACACAAAAAATGTGATCTTCTTTTAGTTCTCATTGCAGCTTTATGAGTCAATATTGCCCTCATTTTACAGAGTGAGAAGCTAAGCTCGAGGTTAAGATTTAATCCAAGTCGTCCAGCTGCTGTCTACTTCAGCTTCATTGACTACACTAAAACCTTTGACTGTGTGCATCACAACAAACTGTGGGAAATTCTTCAAGAGATAAGAATACCAGACCACCTTACCTGCTTCCTGAGAAATCTGTATGCAGGTCAAGAAGCAACAGTTAGAACTGGACATAGAACGATGGACTGGTTCAAAATTGGGTAAGGAGTACATCAAGGCTGTATATTATCACCTTGCTTAGTTAACTTACAAGCAGAGTCTATCTTGCAAAATGCCAGACTGGATGAAGCACAAGCTGGAATCAAGATTGCAGGGAGAAATATGAATAACCTCAGATATGCAGATGACACCACCCTTATGGCAGAAAGTGAAGAGGAACTAAAGAGCCTCTTGATGAAAGTGGAAGCAGAGAGTGAAAAAGCTTGTTTAAAACTCAACATTAAAAAAACTAAGATCATGGCATTTGGTCCCATCACCTCATGGCAAATAGATGGGGAAACAATGCAAACAGTGACAGACTTTATTTTCTTGGGCTTCAGAATCACTGCAGATGGTGACTGCAGCCATGAAATTAAAAGACGCTTTCTCCTTGGAAGAAAAGCTATGACAAACCTAGATAGCATATTAAAAAACAGAGCCATTACCGACAAAGGTCCATACAGCGAAAGGTATGGTTTTTCCAGTAGTCATGTATGGATGTGAGAGTTGGACCTTAAAGAAGGCTGACTTTTGAAGAATTCAAGCTTTTGAACTGTGGTGTTGGAGAAAACTCTTGAGAGTCCCTTGGACTGCAAGGAGATCAAGCCAATCAATCCTAAAGGAAATCAGTCCTGAATATTCATTGAAAGGACTGATGCCAAAGCTGAAGTTCTATTACTTTGGCCACCTTATGTGAAGAACTGACCCATTGGAAAAGACCCTGATGCTGGGGAAGATTGAAGGCAGGAGGAGAAGGGAACAACAGGGGATGAGTTGGTTGGATGACATCCCCGACTTGATGAACATGAATTTGAGCAAACTCTGGGAGTTGGTAATGGACAGGGAAGCCTGGGTGCTACAGTCCATGGGATTGCAAAGAGTCAGACATGACTGAGCAACTGAACTGATCCAGCTGGTAAGCAGGAAATTCAAATCCATGTTCCTTCTACTGTATCACTGTCCCATCATACTTACTCACTCTCATCCTCCACCATCTACTGTCCTTGCTTGGATGTTTCTACTGCTGCCTTTTTACATGAAAACTCTTTTGTGGGAGCCAAATTTTCTACTTACTACAGAAGAACATAGCAGGGACCAATCACATTATAAAGGTTTTATGAGGAAAGCAGAAATGATAGTGCAAAGTCATCCATATTATACAGACAGAAAAGGCTGTCATTCTGGAAATCCAGAAATAGAATTTTGTTTACCTCACAGGACTTTGGCATGCTTGGTGAACAGATTCAACCAAAATGTAATTTATCAAGGATTTGAGAGGTCAGCTATTATGGTTTCCCATACACACACGTATATTGCTCTATTAGTCATACATTGTCCAATTGTTGTTATTGTACAGTTGCTAAGTGGTGTCCCACTTTTGTGACCCCATGGACTGCAGCACATCAGGCTCCCCCATTCTCCACTATCTCCCTGAGTTTGCTCAAATTAATGTCCACTGAGTCAGTGATGCTATCTAACCGTCTCATCATGTGCCTCTCCCTTCTCCTCCTGCCCTCAATCTTTCCCAGCATCAGGGTCTTTTCCAGTGAGTCAGCTTTTCATGATAGGTGGCCAAAGTATTGGAATTTCAGCTTTAGCATCAGTTCTTCCAAGGAATATTCAAGGTTGATTTCCTTTAGGATTGACTGGTTTGATCTCCTTGCTGTCCAAGGGACTCTCAAGAGTCTTCTCCAGCACCACAATTCCAAAGCATCAATTTTCAAAATTCAGCCTTCTTTATGGTCCAACTCTCACATCCATACATGACTATTATAAAAAACATAGCTTTTACTTGGATCTTCATTGGCAAAGTGATGTCTGTGCTTTTTTAATACATTGTCTAGGTTTAGACATAACTTTCCTTCCAAGGAGCAAGCCTCTTTGAATTTCATGGCTGCAGTCACTGCCCACAGTGATTTTGGAGCCCAAGAAATAAAGTCTGTCACTGTTTCTATTGTTTCCTCATCTATGTGCCATAAAGTGATGGGACTGAATGCCATGATCTTACTTTTCTGAATGTTGAGTTTTAAGTCAACTTTTTCACTCTCCTCTTTCACCCTCATCAAGAGGCTCTTTAGTTCTTCTTTGCTTTCTGCCACTAGAGTGGAATTATGTGCATATCTGAGGTTGTTGATATTTCCCATGGCAATCTTGATTCCAGCTTGTGAGCCATCCAGCCTGCATTTCACATGGTGTACTCTGTATATAAGTTAAATAAGCACGGTGATAATATACGGCCTTGTCGTAATTCCTTCCCAAGTTTCAACTAGTCTGTTGTTCCATATAAGGTTCTAACTGTTGCTTCTTGGCTTGCACACAGGTTTCTCAGGAAACAGGTAAGGTGGCCTAGTACTCCCATCTCTTTTAAGAATTTTCTGCAGTTTGTTGTGATCCACATAGTCAAAGGCTTTCTTGTAGTCAATAAAGCAGAAATAGATGCTTTTCTGGAATTCCCTTGCTTTCTCTATGATCCAACAAAACTTGCCAATTTGATCTCTGGTTCCTCTGCCTTTTCTAAGCCCAGCTTGCACATCTAGAAGTTCTTGGTTCATGTACTGCTAACACTGAGCTTGACATAGTTTGAGTATAACTTTACTCATGTGAAATGGGCGCAAATGTTTAGTAGTTTGAACATTCTTTTGCATTGCCCTTTTATGGGATTGGAATGAAATTCAACTTTTACCAGTGCTGTGGCCACTGCTGAATTTTCCAAATTTGCTGGTATATTAAGTGCAGTACTTTAACAGCATCATCTTTTAGGATTTTCTATCACCTCCACTAGGTTTGTTTGTAGTAATGTTTCCTAAGGCCCACTTGACTTCACACTGCAGAATGTCTGGCTCTTGGTGAGTGATCATACCATTGTGGTTATCCCAGTCATTAAGGCCTCTTTGGTATAGTTCTTCTGTGTATTCTTGCCACCTCTTCTTAATTTCTTTTGCCTCTGTTAGGTCCTTACTGTTTCTGTCCTTTATGGGGCCCATCCTTGCATGAAATGTTCCCTTGATATCTCCAATTTTCTTGAAGAGATCTCTAGTCTTTCCCATTCTATTGTTTTCCTTTACTTCTTTTGTTCATTCACCAAGTCGTGTTTGACTCTTTGCAACCCTATGGACTAGGCATGCCAGGCTTCCCTGTCCTTCACCATCTCCTGGAGTTTGTTCAAATTCACATCCATTGTGTTGGTGATGCCATCCATCCATCTCATCTTTGTCACCCCCTTCTCCTCCTGCCTTCAAGCTTTACTTTATATTTTCATTGAAGAATATCTTCTTATTTCTTGCTCTTTTCTGGAACTTTACATTCAGTTGAGTATATCTTTCCCTTTCTCCCTTGCCTTTCACTTCTCTTCTTTCCTCAGCTATTTGTAAAGCCTCCTCAGACAACCACTTTGCCTTCTTGCATTTCTTTTGCTTTGGGATGGTTTTGGTCACTGCCTCCTGTACAATGTTATGAATCTCTGTCTTCTGGCACTCTGTTCTTCAGGTACTCCCAGATATAATCCTTTGAATCTATTCATCACTTCCCCTGTATAATCAGAAGGGATTTGATTTAGGTCCTACTCGAATGGTCTTTTGGTTTTCCCTACTTTTTTTTTTTTTTTTCAATTTGAGCCTGTATTTTGCAATAAGGAGCTGATGATCCGAGCCACAGTCAGCTTCAGGTCTTATTTTTGCTGGCTCTATAGAGCTTCTCCATCTTTAACTGCAAAGAATATAATCAATCTGATTTTGGTATTGAACATTTGGTGAAGTCATTGTCAAGTGGAGGACCTAATTCAGACTGGATATACTGTGATCCTATGCTGACAACAGAATACAAAAGAATTTCTAGGACAATGTGATATTCAAAGAACAGAATCTTTCTTTCTAGTCAGGTGAAGGCAGTGAAAAGAGGGCAGAGGATTTCTTGGACACTTTCCCTTCCTTGTTAGATTGTAGAACTAGGACAAAGGCCCCTTATAGACATATTCTGGGGCCTTCCTTATTTCCTAAGATGCTCATTTTGCATCTTTCCTGCTGAGAGTGAACCTATTATTCTATTCCAGAGGCTATGCAAAGGTCCAAGACAAGAATTTCAAGTAAACCCAGAAGGCCACCTGGGTTTCCAGGAGTTTTCTGTTATAAACAATGAGGGCTTTTGCAAAATGAGTCCTGAAAGTGCATTAAAATTTTCCACAACAGTTTGTATAATTCCCACTAGAAGGTGCTAATCAGCAACTTTCTGGCAAACCTATAGTTAGAACTTTTTACAAAAGTACTGCAAAAAGGTTATATTTAAGTTTAAAATCTTTTGGAAAGCTAGAGCTTTGTAAAATACATTTCCTCTCATTTCCTGGTTCATAGTCCACTCTTTCAGAAATCAGAATTCAAAGGACAGTAGGGAATGAGGGAATGTAGCCCTTAGTTTATAAAGTTGCTTTCTTTAGTTTATAAAAATCTTGTTAACCTTAACATTTCCCATGGCTCAAAGAGAAAAAAACATAAAAGCAATTAGAGAATGATTCTTCTCCATCTATTCCCATTTTGTTTTCATTCCCACATAGGAGATGACTGTTCCCCTCCCCCTCCCTGAACAGAATTTTTTTTTTTAACTTATTTTATTGAAGTATAGTTGATTTACAATGTTGTGTTAATTTCTGCTGTATAGCAAGTGTTTTAACTATACAGTTATAGTTATATAACTTATATAATGGCCCACTTGACTTCGCATGGTTTTTCCAGTAGTCAAGTATGGCTATGAGAGTTGGACTATAAAGAAAGCTGAATGCCAAAGAATTGATCCTTTTGAACTGTGGTGTTGGAGAGTCCTTTGGACAGCAAGGAGATCCAACCAGTCCATCCTAAAGGAAATCAGTCCTGAATATTCATTGGAAAGACTGATGCTGAAGCTGAAACTTCAATACTTTGCCCACCTGATGTAAAGAACTTACTGATTTGAAAAGACTCTGATGCTGGGAAAGATTGAAGGCAGGAGGATAAGGGGATGACAGAGGATGTGATGGTTGGATGGCATCACTGACTCGAAGGACATGAGTTTGAGTAAGCTCCAGGAGTTGGTGATGGACAGGGAAGCCTGGCATGCTGCAGTCCATGAGGTTGCAAAGAGTCGGACATGACTGAGTGACTGAACTGAACTGATCTTTTATAATATACATATATTTCTTAAATAATTATTCTCTAATTAAATATATATATTCTTTTTCATTATGGCTTATCACAGATATTGAATATAGTTCCCTGTGCTATACAGTAGAATTTTGTTTATTATCCATCTTAGTTTGCATCTGTTAATCTTAAACTCCTAATCCCTCTCCCATCCCTACTCCTTGGCAGCCAAAAGTCTGTTCTCTGTGTCTGTGAATCTGTTTCTGTTTCGTAGATAAGTTTATTTGTGTCCTATTTTAGATTTCACATATTATATGTTATTTGTCTTCCTATTCCTGATTCCATTTACTATGATAATCTCAAAGTCCATCCCAGAGGTTTGTTTTATTTTGGCTTAATCCCCAACCAGGGATTAAACCTACAGCCACAAAAGTGAAAGCACTGAGTGCTAATCACTTGGCCACAAGGGAACTCCCTCTGGAGGTTTTTATTTGGAGATCATTTGTTTACAACGCAAAGTCCCCTTCTTGAAATGGGTGTTTTTAATAATGGTAGTAAGATATTTAAAAATGCCTGCTCAACACTTCTTGTGACACAGCGGCTGAAACAGTTCTTCTGGCACCAGTATTTTAGTGATTTCTTATCTTGGAGAAGGAAATGGCAACCCACTCCAGTACTCTTGCCTGGAGAATCCCATGGAGGGAGGGGCCTGGTAGGCTACAGTCCATGGGGTCACAAAGAGTTGGACACAACTGAGCGACTTCACTTTCACTTCACTTTATCTTGGATTATACAGGGGGATCTCAGGAGCATTTATGGTGTTTTGTTATTTTTTAATGGGCAAAGATTGATAGTTCCACTTCTAGAGGTAAACCTGAACTTTCTCCCCATCCAGGGCTGTGGGAATCCATTATTATTCTAACCAAATGATGCTTTTCCCTCAAAATCAAGTCTTCAATAATTTTCAGTATTCACAGTTTTATCTTTGGCAGGTGCTGCCCCACAATCAAGTAATCCTTTATAAAGGATAGCTGAGGGGAACATTTGAAGTAGAAAATGCTAAAAATGTAGTTCAGGGTGTAGCAGAATCAAAGTAAAACTTTGATGCTGAGTAATTCACTAAAAATCTTTTAGAAACTGTGGGTCACCTTTATCACTGCAAATGGGACCCATTTCTTTCTACGGTCAGGCCCTATCTGGTCTAAGAAGAGATGGGGTCCATAGGTTAGGTCTCAAATGTTTCCCAAGATTTTAGGATCCAGTTGATCAATCTGACCTTAACACAAAGTATGTTCTCAGCTCTTTGCTAAGTCTCAGAGGGGCAGAAATATTAAATTTTAGTGTTAAGTACATAAGAGACAATAAGGCTCTGTTAATAATATGCTATTGTATGCTCAACATCACTAATTTTTAGAGAAATGCAGCCTCAATCTGGTCAGAATGGCCGTCATTAAAAAGTCTAAAGATAATAAATACTAGAGAGAGTGTGTGGAGAGAAAGGAACCCTCACTATTGGTCAGAATGTAAATTGGCAGCCACTCTGGCAAACAGTGTGAAAAGTGTAAGTCACTGATTTGTGTCTGACTCTTTGTGACCCCATGGACTATACAGTCCATGGAATTCCCCAGACCAGAATACTGGAGTGGGTAGCCTTTCCCTTCTCTAGGGTATCTTCCCAACTCAGGGATCGAACCACGGTCTCCCTCATTGTAGGCAGATTCTTTACCACCTGAGCCACCAGGGAAGCCCAAGAATACTGGAGTAGGTAACCTATCTCTTCTCCAGCAGATCTTCCTGACCCAGAAATCGAACCAGGGTCTCCTGCATTACAGGTGGATTCTTTACCAACTGAGCTACCAGGAAAGTCCAGACAGTGTGGGGGCTCCTCAAAAAATGATATGGAGTTGCTGTACGATCCAACAATCCCACTCCTGGGCATAACTAAACAAAACTAGAATTCAAAAGGATACATGCACCACAGTGTTGATTGCAGCACTGATTACAATAGCCAGGACATGGAAGTAACCTAACTGTCCTTTTGACAGATGAATGGATGAGGATGGTGTGGTACCTATGTACAATGGAATATTACCCAGTCATAAGAAAATAATGAAATAATTCCATCTGCAGCAACATGGATGGACCTAGAGATTATCATAATAAGTGAAGTAAATCAGGCAGAGAAAGACAAATATCACATGGTATGGCTTACATGTGGAATCTAAAAGAGAAAAAAAAAAGAAAGAGATATAAATGAGTATATACAAAACAGAAATAGACCCACAGATGTAGAAAACAAACTTATGTTTACCAAAGGGTAAGGAAAGAATTTGAAATTTGCGATTAACATATACACACTACCGGATAAAGGAAAGATGGCAGGGGAGTAAGACAGGGAGATTACCTTTCTCCCCAAAAGTTCATCTGAATATGGAACAACTTCTACGGAACACCTTCTAAATGCTAGCAAAAGACCCCAAACTTTCAAAAAGGCAAGCCAATCTTCTTAGAATGAGGTCAAGCAAAAGATAAAGACAAAAATAAAAGAGACAAAGGATTTCAGGATGAGGACTTGTGCCCTGGGGAGGGAGTCATGAAGGAAGAAAGTTTTCTACATGCTAGGAAAAACCCCATAAGAAGGGCAAGGCGAAAGTTTTAGAATCTCAGAGGGAGGTGCAACAGCAGGGGCTCAGAAGGCAAAGCAGAGAAAATTCAACACAGAAATCACTGCCAAACAGCACTTCCCAGCCAAGAAGCAACTTGCAAACCTCTGCCAACAGCAGAGGATGAGGGCAGGGTGCTGGGGCTCAGGCCTGGGTGTCAGATCCCAGGGAGATGACCAGGGTTGGCAGCCATGAAGATACTCTGAGAGGGCTACTTTAACAAAGTGGATACAAGACTGGACCAGACTAGACTTTGCTCAGAGAAAAGACTGGGTGTCCCAGAGTGGCAAGAAGTCACTGTCACCAGCACACTAACTTTATACTAATAGACAGTGGCTGAGTGCCCACCTGAAGCTGCCAAAACTGGCAAAACCATTTGGAGCACCAGCCATGGAATTAGACATGACTGCCACTGCCAACGCTGGGGAAATTGCTTGAGGCAGCAGGCAAAATGCCACTGATGCAATCCTGACCCCACAGTTGGCAGCTACCACCAGACTGTGAGCAGGCAGAGGCTACTATCCACACCTTGCTGGTAGCTTAAGCATCTTGGCTCTTCCTAGTGTTAGGTAGGTAGAATAGGGAAAAGGAATCCAAAATGGCGGTGGCTAAAAGACAAGGAAGGTCCGAGGACCAGAGTGAAGACTTCAGGCAGAACAAACAGAACAAACAGCACTCCTGGCTAAGCCCAATTTGCATAGGGCAGGCCCAGGTGGAGGAAAAAAACATATAAAAGGAGGAGCCAAAGCAGTTTCTCTTGGACTTTCTCTCCCGCGTGCATGCGCACGCTCTTTCTCTCTCTCTTTCTCCCTCCCCACACACTCCTCCACTCTCTTCTCTTCGAGTCTTGGATTCTCCTGCTATCTTCTAAATAAAATGGAGCTGTAACACTGATTTGCCTAAGATCTGTAACACGGTTTGTCCAAGACCCGAGAGCTGTGATGCGCCGAGGGCTTTAATGTCCGTTGCTCCAAATCTTTGTTGTGACGAGACAAAGAACCGAGGAACATACACTCGCGTGACACTAGGGACCCACGATCTGGGACCAATTCCTCTGGGACAGCCCATGACTCACCTCAGACTGTAACAACATCTGGCAGGTCTCTATCACTACAGGCACCCCCTGATACATCCCAGTTGAGGGTGCCTTATCCTCCCCTCATCCCAGCCCAGGTGAGCAAGTGAGCCCTAATAGGGCCTCAATCTTCGCTCCCTCATTCCTGGGCAGGGAACAGACTGTGGACTCTAGGGGCAACTGTGAACTTTAGGAACAAATACAACCTGGAGTAAGCCCAGATCTGAGACTGAGCTGACCCCATACACTGACCAAGCAACAGGTCCAGAGACCTTCCTAGAAATATTGGAGGACTTTGGTGTGCATCTCTCTGGGTGTTCTGGGCTGTTGAGTGTTGTCTTCACCAACAGTCTTGGAATTTTGTCTTCTGTGCTCTGTGGCTTGTGAGATCTTAGTGCTACAGTTAGGGTTTGGTGTTGAACCCCTGAGGTGGGAGACAGGAGTCCAGGATTTTGAACTATCATAGAACTCCCAATCCCAAGAAACATTAATTGAAAAGAGCCCTCCCAAAGGCCTCCATCTCAATATTAAGACCAAACCTCACCCAAAAGCCAGCAAGCTCCTTTGCCTTGAGCCCTCCTTTGCCTCCAGCCCTTTGTGCTGGAAGCCCTATGCCAACCCTTCAACAAAACAGGAGCACAACCCTGCACATTAGCAGATTGCCCAAAGCCATACCAAATCCATAGACAACCCCAAACACACACTGGACATTGCACTGCCCTTAAGAAAAGATACAGCTCCACCCACCAGAACACAGGCACAAATTCCCCAAACTATGAAACCTTCACAAGATCCAACCCCACCCATGGTGAACAAACTCCAAGATTAAGAGAAACTACAACCTCCACAAACATAGTAAATTAAGCAAAATGAAAAGACAGAAACATACAGCAGATGAAGGAACATGATAAAAACCCACAAGACCAAACAAATGAAGAGGAAATGGACAGTCTACCTGAAAAATAATCCAAAGTTATGATAGTAAAGATGATCCAAAATCTTAAAATTAAAATGGAGGCATGGATAAATAGACTGGAGGCATGGGTTGAGAAAATGCAAGAAATGTTTAACAAAGACCTAGAAGATTTAAGAAAAAACAATCAATACAATAACTGAGATTAGAAATACACAAGAGGGAACAAACATTAGAATAACTGAGGCAGAAGAAGAGAGAAATGAGCTGGAAGATAAAATGATAGAGAATTAAAGCAGAATACAATAAAGAGAAAAGGATACAAAGTAATGAAGAGACTCTCAGAGGTATCTGGGACAACATTGAGAATAACAACTTTAAAATTATAGGGATCCCAGTAAAAGAACACAAAAGGAAAGGGCATGAGAAAATATTTGAGAGGATTATAGTTGAAAACTTCCCTAAAATGAAAAGGAAATAGTCACCCAATCCAGGAAGCCCAGTGCATCCTATACAGGATAAACCCAAGGAGAAACATGCCAAGACAGATATTAATCAAACTAACAAAAATTAAACAAAAAGAGTGAATATTAAAAACAGCAAGGGAAAAGCAACAAATAACATACAAGGGGATTACTACAAGGCTAACAGCTGATCTTCCAGCAGAAACTCTTCAGGCCAGAAGGGAATGGAGGGATATACTTAAAATGATGAAGGGGGAAAGCCTACAACCAAGAATACTCTGCACGGTAAGGATATCATTCAGATTCCAAGGAGAAATCAAAAGGTTTATAGATAAGCAAAAATTAAGAGAATTCAGCACCACAAAACCAGCTCTACAACAAATGCTAAAGGAACTTCTCCAAAGAACACAGAAAGAAAAGGTATACAAAACATGGATATAAGAGAAAATGAGGATTCAAGGCAACTTAAGTGTTTGGATGAAGTAACCAAGGAAAGGGTGACATACTATCTAACTGAAGAAGGTAGAATAAATTTGGAAACAGATATGATGAACAGTTTTGGGAAGATTAAGATGCCTGTTTGATATCCAAGTGCAGATGTCAGATAAACTATTGGATGTATATTTTTGATGTACTATCAAAATTGGAATGGTATCAGGATTGGAAATGAGAATTTTAGGGTAGTAGCATAACCATGGTAATGAAAGAGATTTCTTAAGGAAATAATCTTGATAGAAAAGAGAAAGCCACCGATTAGATATGAACATTACAGATATTCTCACCTGGGTATCTCACATTGCAGGAAGATCTGCCAGATCCCAGGATCTGGAAGATCCCCTGGAGAAGGAACTGGCAACCCACTCCAGTATTCTTACCTGGAGAATTCCATGGACAGAGGAGCCTGGAAGGCTAGAGTCCAAGGGGTTGCAAAGAGTTGAACATGACTGAAAGACTAACACGTGGACCCTTAAGAGGGCTATCGACTGCAGGTGATATTACAACTCTGATGATTCCTGACAGAGTTTGCCCAAAGTTTCCTTCGGTGTATGATTAGCTTGTTCCACATTTCCTGAGGACTGAAGTCTCCAAGATGAATGGAGGAGGTATTTAATTCCTAAAACCTGTGAAAGCTGTTGCTTGACCTTTGCTACAAACAAAAGTCCATTGTCACTCTGAAGGTGACAGGGCAATCTGAATTGAGGAAGAATTTTCTTTAGGAGTGTCTTAGTCACTTCAGTTGCCTTCTGTATTCTAGAAGGGAAGGCTTCTATCCATCCAGTAAAAGTATCTGCAAAGATTAATAAGTATTTGAAGCCCTAGAAGGAAGGCATCTGAGTGAAATCTATGTGCCAGTCCTCTCCAGGGTAACTCCCTCATAGCTGGACTGGGCTAAAAGAAAGGGAAGCTTGACATTACCTCCTGGATTACAGGTAGTACAAAGGGCACAGGCTCGAGTTACTCTTTTAATTGTCTCCAGGAGCCTTTTCCTTATAAAAGTTCATAAAACTATTATAGATACTACATCTCTCCCCAGGTTAAGAGAATCATGTAGCCCTTTAATAATTTTCAATTAGTTAGAAAGAGGTATGAGCAATTTCTGATCTATGTGTCACAATAAAGGACAGAGGGGGCAAACATACACAGAAGAACTATACAAAAAAGATCTTCTCGACCCAGATAACCACAATGGTGTGATCACTCACCCAGAGACAGATATTGTGGAGTGTGAAGTCAAGTGGGCCTTAGGAAGCATCACTATAAACAAAGCTAATGGAGGTGATGGAATTCCATTTGAGCTGTTTCACATCTTAAAAGATGATGCTGTGAAAGTGCTGCATTCAATTTTCCAGTAAATTTGGAAAACTCAGCAGTGGCCACAAGACTGGAAAAAGTCAGTTTTCATTCCAATCCCAAAGAAAGGCAATGCCAAAGAATGTCCAAGGTACTGAACAACAACTGCACTCATCTACACGCTAGCAAAGTAATGCTCAAAATTCTCCAAGCCAGGCTTCAATAGTTTGTGAACTGAGAACTTTCAGATGTTCAAGCTGGAATTAGAAAAGGTAGAGAAACCAGAGATCAAATTGCCAACATCCACTGAATGATAGAAAAAGCAAGAGAAAATCAGAAGAAATTCTGAAATTTCTGCTTCATTGACAATGCTAAACCCTTTGTCCGTGTGGATCACAACAAACTGTGGAAAATTCTTTAAGAGATGGGAACACCAGACTAACTTATCTGTCTCCCATGAAACCTGTATGCAGGTCAATAAGCAACAGTTAGAACTGGACATGGAACAACGGACTGGTTCAAAATTGAGAAAGGAGTACATCAAGGCTATATATTGTCACCCTACTTATTTAACTTACATGCAGAGTACATCATGTGAAATGCCAGGCTGGATGAAGCACAAGCTATAATCAATATTTCTGGGAGAAATGTCAATAACCTGAGATACGCAGATGACACCACACTTATGGCAGAAAGTGAAGAGGAACTAAAGAGCCTCTTGATGAAAGAGAAAGAGGAGAGTGAAAAAGTTGGCTTAAAGCCCAACATTCAGAAAACTAAGCTCATGGCATCTGATCCCATCACTTCATGGCAAATAGATGGGGGAACAGTGACAGACTTTATTTTCTTGGGCTCAAAAATCACTGCAGATGGTGATTGCAGCCATGAAATTAGAAGATGCTTACTCCTTGGAAGGAAAGTTATGACCAACCTAGACAGCATATTAAAAAGCAGAGACATTACTTTGCCGACAAATGTCCGTCTAGTCAAAGCCATGGTTTTTCCAGTAGTCATGTATGGATGTGAGAGCTGGACCAGAAAGAAGACTGCATTTCAAAGAATTGAAGCTTTTGAACTGTGGTGTTGGAGAAGACTGTTGAGAGTCTCTTAGACTTCAGGGAGATCAAACCAGTCAATTCTAAAGGAAATCAGTCCTGAATATTCATTGGAAGGACTGATACTGAAGCTCCATAACTTT
Organism: Bos taurus; assembly: GCF_002263795.3. Classification (NCBI taxonomy): domain Eukaryota; kingdom Metazoa; phylum Chordata; class Mammalia; order Artiodactyla; family Bovidae; genus Bos; species Bos taurus. The sequence goes on from NC_037328.1 coordinate 137,489,528, forward strand.
GGCCACCTGATGGGAAGAGCTGACTCATTAGAAAAGACCCTGATGCTGGGAAAGATTTAAGGTGGTAGGAGAAGGGGATGACAGAGGATGAAACGGTTTGATGGCATCACTGACACAATGGAAGTGACTTTGAACAAGCTCCAGGAGATGGTGAAGGACAGGGAAGCCTGCCGTGTTGCAGTCCATGGGGTCGCAAAGAGTTAGACATAACTGAGTGACTGAACAACATGTGCCACCAACCATCTGTTCCCTTAGTTCCCCCTCTGTCTCGTGCCCAGTTTTCTTCATAAATTGAGTACCTGGATATAATATTAGGAGGATTAAAGGATTAGCCCATTTTGTTATAGGCATGGGGGCTGCTTTCTTGCTTCCCAATCTTCCCTGTCTTTTCCTCGGGAAATTTGAGGATTTCCCTTTTGGTGCCTGTAGCAGTGGATGACTGCTACCTGTTCTGGTTTCTGGACCACTTCTGTGAGATGTAAAATCTCAGCCGCCTACTTTTTAGGGAAGTTTCTTGCATTTAGCAGTCCTTTCTGTTTCAAGATATCTGCATGGGCATGTAAGACAAGGGAGGCATATTGTGAGTCTGTGTATATATTTGCAATCTTTCCTTCCCCAGATTATGGCTTGGGTTAGAGCTATCAGTTCAGCCTTTTGGGCCGAGGTGTTAGGTGGCAAAGATTTTGCTTCTGTAATGCTGTGACCATTCAAAATAGCATATCCTGCCCTCCTGGCTCCATCTCTAATGAAACTACTGCCATCAGTAAACCATTCTTCCTCAGAGTTTTCTATGACCTGGTCTGTTAGGTCAGACCTGTAGGCAAGAATGTGTTAGCTCTGGGCTTTCGGTAGGCATTAAGGTAGTGGGGTTAAGACTGTGGCAGGTTCTGAGGGTTAACTCTGGGGAGTAAAGGAGGAAAGCCTAGTACTTGATAAAGTGGCCTCCAGTTAACCTTTTATCTCTAGAATCCCTTGTACCTGATAAGGGGTCTGGACTTCAAGTAAGCTTGTTAGCTTTTTCCACCAATAAAGGCCAGCAGCTACTGCCTGGAAGCAGCCAGGCCAGCCTCGTGCCATGGAGTCTAGTTGCTTGGGAAAGTCTCCTGTAGGCTCAGGAACTTCCCCTAACTTCTGTATAAGAACCCTCAAGGCTGTCCCCTGCTTTTACAGTCATGTACAAGGAGAATATGCTGTTCTTAGTCACTCAGTCATGTCTGACTCTTTGTGACCCCATGGATTGTAGCCCACCAGGCTCCTCTGTCTTTGGGGATTCTCCAGGCAAGAACACTGGAGTGGGTTGCCATGCCCTCCTCCACAAAAAGTATCCTATAGGCTCAGGAACAAGAAGAATGGCTTTTATAAATTGGGAGACCTGGGGCAGGGGCTCTGGTACGGGCCTGCTTGATATTGTTAAAAGCTTTTACTGTTCCCCATTCCAGAGCAACTGTTTGTTATCTGGGCCTTTCGTGGCTTCATATAGGGACTTAGCCATTAGCCTGAATCCTGGAATACAAATTCTAGATAATCCTGCCATGCCCAGAAAGTAATGGAGATTTTCTTTGACTTTGAAGTATTTACACCCAATATAGCTTGCATTCCATCTAGAGACAACTGTCTACTTCTGAGGTTTATAATATATCTCAGATACTAACTTGTTTCTTAGAGATTTGTGCCTTTTTCTGAGAGACTCTGTAACCCTGGGCCCCAAGGAAATTAAGAACTTCAATGGCATTTTGATCCGATGCCTCCATGGAGGGACTACATATTAAAACATCATCTATGTACTGTAGAATAGCATCTTCTCTTAGGTGTTATTTCCATTAGCTCCTTTCCTAGAGCCTGGGCAAAACAGGTGTGGGCTGTCCTAAAATTCCCTGAGGCAATACTGTCCAGGTATATTACTGCATTTGTCTTGAGGCAGGATTGCATGTGTGCATGCTAAGTTGCTTCAGTCGTGTCCAGCTCTTTGCAACAGTGCTGGACTGTAGCGTGCTAGGCTCTTCTGTCCCTGGGATTCTTCAAGCAGGAACACTGGAGTGGGTTGCCATGACCTCCTCCAGGGGATCTTCCCAACTCAGAGATCGAACCCACATCTTGTATATCTCCTGCATTGGCAAGTGGGGTTTTTTTGTTTGTTTGTTTGTTTGTTTTTTTTACCACTAGCACCATCTGGAAAGTCCCTGAGTCAGGATTAGTCCACTCAAAGACAAACAGATATTGTAACAAATGGGAGGGTAACAGGCAGGAAGGCTAGGGGTCCCCAAGCAGAGGAAATGGGCTGCAAGTGTGTCAGACATTTTTTCTCTCTCTTAATCGGCAGGAGGAAACAAACCACAAATGTCAGACTTTTTTTCCCTTCTCTATACAAAATTAAAAAGAGGTTTCTTTTCAAATTCTGTGTTGCCATAATGACACCTGGTTCCACCTGAACTTAACTTTTCTCAAAACTTGAGCTACCCAATGCATTTTTTATGGAAATATCTTATGCCATGTTAATGAACTGTGTATTTACTTTAGACTGTCTTTCTTCAAGTTGGTCCCACCTCAGACTCAGAATCAATAATGGCTCAACAAACCAGTATGTTTTACTCATGGAAATGTTCTCTTAAGCTATGTTAATAAAACTATGTACTTGCTTGGAAACCTGCCTTTCTTCAAGATTCATGTCAATTGTTTTATGGCCCAGCATAACTCATCTTGTGCCAATGCTATCTCAAAATGCATGTTGTGGGTGAAGGACCTGGTGCCACTCTCTGTGTTTTGAGACACTTCCTTTCTCTAATTAGCAGCTTGCTAATAAGTATATAACTTCTTGCTAAAAACTAGCAAGGGGGCACCCTTTCTGCCCCCTTCTGATGTCCATGTCAGAAGCTTTCTTTATCTCTTTTATATTTTAGTAAAACCTTATTACACAAAAGCGCTGAGTGATCAAGCCTCGTCACTGGCCCCAGATCAAATTCCTCTCCTCTGGAGGCCAAGAATCCTGGCGTTGTTCACAGCTCATAGTGGCAAACTTTCATGAGGAGTGAACTGGGTTGCAGAAGAAGCCATCCTTGAGACTGAGTACAGTAAACCATTTAGCATCCTCAGGGATTTGGGTTAATATGTTATAAGGATTGGCCACAAGGGGAGGTATAGAGACCACTATGTCATTTACTACCCTAAGGTCTTGTACCATCCTATATTCTTCATTTGGCTCAATAACTGGCAGAATAGGAACGTTGTACAGAGATTGGCAGGGTAGCAAGAGCCCATGCCTTATGAATTTATCCACAAGAGGTTGAAAACCCTTTTTTCTTCCAATTTTATAGGGTATTCTCTTGTTAGGTTAAGCGGTTTCTGGCTTAAGGCTAATTCTTACAGACGGTACATTTATGACCCTTCTAGGGATTCCTTCTTTGAGCCCCTTTTTTTGGGGGGGGGGTGGCCAAGAATACTGGAGTGGGTTGCCATTCCCTTATCCAGGAGATCTTCCCTACCCAGGGATTGAACCCAGGTAGGTGGCTGCGATGGACCACGCAGGAAGTGCAGCCGAGAGGAGCTACCCCACACCCAAGGTCAGGGGCAGCGACCAAGAGGGCCAGGCTGCGACGGTGCAGCCAAGAGCGGCCAAAAGGAGCTACCCCACATCCGAAGACAGGGGAGGTGGCCGAGAGGAGCAACCCCACATCCAAGGAGCGGCGGGTGCACGGGTGCAGGAGGGCTGAGAGGAGCTACTCCATGTTCAAGGTCAGAAGGGGCAACTAGATCAAGATAAGGAGCAGCAGCTGCGCTTTGCTGGAGCAGCAGTGAAGAGATACCCTACGTCCAAATTAAGAGAAACCCAAGTAAGAAGGTAGCTGTTGCGAGAGGGCATCAGAGTGCAGACACACTGAAACCATAATCACAGAAAACAGGCCAATCTGATCACATGAACCACAGCCTTGTCTAACTCAATGAAACTAAGCCATGCCGTGTGGGGCCACCCAAGATGGATGGGTCATGGTGGAGAGGTCTGACAGAATGTGGTCCACTGGAGAAGGGAATGGCAAACCACTTCAGTATTCTTGCCTTGAGAACCCCCATGAACAGTATGAAAAGGCAAAATGATAGGATACTGAAAGAGGAACTTCCCAGGTCGGTAGGTGCCCAATACGCTACTGGAGATAGCGTATGTGGAGTGGAGAAATAACTCCAGAAAGAATGAAGGATGGAGCCAAAGCAAAAACAATACCCAGCTGTGGATGTGACTTGCTGATAGAAGCAAGGTCCGATGCTGTAAAGAGCAATATTGCATAGGAACCTGGAATGTTAGGTCCATGAATCAAGGCAAATTGGAAGTAGTCAAACAGGAGATGGCAAGAGTGAACATCGACATTCTAGGAATCAGTGAACTAAAATGGACTGGAATGGGTGAATTTGGGTGAATTTAACTCAGATGACCATTATATTTACTACTGTGGGCAGGAATCCCTTAGAAGAAATGGAGTAACCATCATGGTCAACAAAAGAGTGCAAAATGCAGTACTTGGATGCAATCTCAAAAATGACAGAATTATCTCTGGTCGTTTCCAAGGCAAACCATTCAATATCACAGTAATCCAAATCTATGCCCCAACCAGTAACACTGGTAATGCTGAAGAAGCTGAAGTTGAACGGTTCTATGAAGACCTACAAGACCTTTTACACCTAACACCCCAAAAAGATGTCCTTTTCATTATAGGGGATTGGAACACAAAAGTAGGAAGTCAAGAAACACCTGGAGTAACAGGCAAATTTGGCCTTGGAGTACGGAATGAAGCAGGGCAAAGGCTAATAGAGTTTTGCCAAGAGAATGCACTGGTCATTGCAAACACCCTCTTCTAACAACACAAGAGAAGACTCTATACATGGACATCACCAGATGGTCAACACAGAAATCAGATTGATTATATTCTTTGCAGCAAAAGATGGAGAAGCTCTATACAGTCAGCAAAAACAAGACCAGGAGCTGACTGTGGCTCAGATCATGAACTCCTTATTGCCAAATTCAGACTTAAAGCGAAGAAAGTAGGGAAAACCACTAGACCATCCAGGTATGACGTAAATCAAATCCCTTATGATTATACAGTGGAAGTGAGAAATAGATTTAAGGGACTAGATCTGATAGACAGAGTGCCTGATGAACTATGGATGGAGGTTCTTGACATTGTTCAGGAGACAGGGATCAAGACCATCCCCATGGAAAAGAAAAGTAAAAAAGCAAAATGGCTGTCTGGGAAGGCCTTACAAATAGCTGTGAAAAGAAGAAAAGTGAAAAGCAAAGGAGAAAAGGAAAGATATAAGCATTTGAACGCAGAGTTCCACAGAATAGCAAGGAGAGATAAGAAAGCCTTCCTCAGCAATCAATGCAAAAAAATAGAGGAAAACAACAGAATGGGAAAGATTAGAGATCTCTTCAAGAAAATTAGAGATACCAAGGGAACATTTTATGCAAAGATGGGCTCGATAAAGGACAGAAATGGTATGGACCTAACAGAAGCAGAAGATATTAAGAAGAGGTGGCAGGAATACGCAGCAGAACTGTACAAAAAAGATCTTCACGACCCAGATAATCACGATGGTGTGATCACTCAACCTAGAGCCAGACATCCTGGAATGTGAAGTCAAGTGGGCCTTAGAAAGCATCACTATGAACAAAGCTAGTGGAGGTGATGGAATTCCAGTTGAGCTATTTCAAGTCCTAAAAGATGATGCTGTGAAAGTGCTGCACTCAATATGCCAGCAAACTGGGAAAACTCAGCAGTGGCCACAGGACTGGAAAAGGTCAGTTTTCATTCCAATCCCAAAGAAAGGCAATGCCAAAGAATGCTCAAACTGCTGAACAATTGCACTCATCTCACACACTAGTAAAGTAATGCTCTAAATTGTCCAAGCCAGGCTTCAGCAATACATGAACCTCAAAGTTCCGGATGTTCAAGCTGGTTTTAGAAAAGGCAGAGGAACCAGAGATCAAATTATCAACATCTGCTGGATCATGGAAAAAGCAAGAGAGTTCCAGAAAAACATCTATTTCTGCTTTATCGACTATGCCAAAGCCTTTGACTGTGTGGATCACAAGAAACTGTGGAAAATTCTGAGGGAGATGGGAAAACCAGATCACCTGATCTGCCTCTTGAGAAACCTACATGCAGGTCAGGAAGCAACAGTTAGAACTGGACATGGAACAACAGACTGGTTCCAAATAGGAAATGGAGTACGTCAAGGCTGTATATTGTCACCCTGCTTATTTAACTTCTATGCAGAGTACATCATGAGAAACGCTGGGCTGGAGGAAGCACAAGCTGGAATCAAGATTGCGGGAGAAATATGAATAACCTCAGCTATGCAGATGACTCCACCCTTATGGCAGAAAGTGAAGAGGAACTAAAAAGCCTCTTGATGAAAGTGAAAGAGGAGAGTGTAAAAGTTGGCTTAAAGCTCAATATTTATAAAACTAATATCACGGCATCTGATCCCATCACTTCATGGCAAATATATGGGGAAACAGTGGAAACAGTGTCAGGTTTTATTTTTTGGGGCTCCAAAATCACTGCAGATGGTGACTGCAGCCATGAAATTAAAAGACGCTTACTCCTTGGGAGGAAAGTTATGGTCAACCTAGATGGCATATTAAAAAGCAGAGACATTACTTTGCCAACAAAGGTCCATCTAGTCAAGGCTATGGTTTTTTCAGTAGTCATGTATGGATGTGAGAGTTGGACTGTGAAGAAAGCTGAGTGCTGAAGAATTGATGCTTTTGAACTATGGTGTTGATAAAGACTCTTGAGAGTCCCATGGACTGCAAAGAGATCCAACCAGTCCATCCTAAAGGAGATCAGTCCTGTGTGTTCATTGGAAGGACTGATGCTAAAGCTGAAACTCCAATACTTTGGCCACCTGATGCGAAGAGCTAACTCATTGGAAAAGGCCCTGATTCTGGGAGGGATTGCAGGCAGGAGGAGAAGGGGATGACAGAAGATGAGATGGCTAGATGGCATCACTGACTCGATGGACATGAGTTTGAGTGAACCCCGGGAGATGGTGATGGACAGGGAGGCCTTGCATGCTGCAGTTCTTGGGGTCACAGAGTCGGACACCACTGAACGACTGAACTGAACTGAACTGAGGGATTCCTTGTTCCCTATTAAAGGGTCATCTGCTTGTAGAATATAGCCATGAATCTTCTGTATAGTCTTCATCAGAGTTAAAATAAGGGGTTCCTCAGGGCCTCCCTAACCAGAATATGACCCTGAGGAAACCCAGAAGGACCCTCTCAAAGAGAGGAGTAGACACTGAGGCACAATTAGAAAGGCATACCGACATTGGCAAGTGAGAGGCCCAGTGAAATAATGGGTTGGAGGTTTTCCATTGACACCAGTCACAGTACTGCTTTTGGAGGAGAGGTCCAGCATGAGAAATTAAGACAGAGTTTAAGTGGCTTCTGTATCAGTTATTAAACTGATTTTCTTGCCTGCCATGCCAAGGACTACGCAGGGTTCCTTGATAGAGATAGATATCTTGGTGGGGGAGTTGCTAGAATCCCTGGGCCACCTCAGTCATCCAGCATGGTCATTTCAGTAGTGCCTATGACCTGTTTGTTTGCAGGCTGGTCATGGCTCAGGGGGAACTTTCTGACAATCTCAGGCCCAGTGGCCGGTTGACTTGCATTTGCAGCATTCGCCTTTGTTGATCTTACCTCTGGATGGATATTTGGACTTTCCTGCCCACCTTGGGTTGTCCCGAGGTCTTAAGGCATGACTGACAGCAACGGCTATCAGTTGTGCATGAGTTAGGTTCTCTCTTCCTTCTGAGCTTGGTCTTGATTATTAAATATCCCAAAGGCCACATCTAAGAGCCTGGGCATAGGTGTTCCTGAGCCAAATTGTAACTTTGGGTGCTTCTGCCTAATATCAGAGGTGGACTGGCTAAGTGAAATACTGTCATGAACAAGAAGAGCTCAGTTTCGAGCAGGGTGGGCTAGGTTTCCCCCTTGAGAGACAGGAGAGCTTGGGAGTAAATCATCCAAAATGTCAAGAGAGTTGTCTGGTTCTCCAGGTTTTAAATTATGAGAGCCATATAGGGAAGGATTTTGGTAAAGGTCTATGAAAGCCTGGACATAGGGAATCTCACGTCACTTTCCAATCCTGTGATAAGGATCCAGTTGCAGAATGGTGTTATAATTCAGAAATGCATTTCTCCATTCCCCAACTTATAAAAAGGTTAGGAACTGCTACAGTAGAACTGAAGATTTGATAGGGCCCACATGGGGTGTCATTTTATGTGTTTTTATAGGGCTTCTGTTAACCTGGCTAGAAATTGTGCCAGGTTTTCGACTAGTCTTTGAGTTACTTCCCGGAGCTTATCAAAGATGGCTTTATGTCCTGCCTTTTGAAGGCCCACAATGAGGCAAGCAACCATGTGATTACCGGCTGCTTGCCCAGGTCTCCCTGCCTGATAATCCCAGTTGGGATCATCTCCGGGGACAGCCACTGCCCCTATGGGCTTAGTGTCGTCTGTCCTGTGTATCTCATCAGCATGCTCCTGAGAGGCTTGCCATACTCATTCCTTCTCTTCTAGAAGAAGAGTGGAGGAAAGTATAATGTAAAGATCATGCCAGTTTAAATTATAAGACTGGGTAAGATATTTGAATTCTTTTAGATAATTATCAGAATCTGAGGAGAAGGAGCCAAGACGATTTTCAATCTGAGATAGATCGGTGGGGGAGAATAGGATATGAACCCGAACAATGCCTTCTGCTCCAGCTACTTCCCCTAAAGGGAGGAGTAGAGCCGGGAAAGGAGCAAGGTCCTGCAATGAAGTGTTCAGTTTTAAAGTTGTTTGGACTGGTAAGGGGAGGGAATCTAGGGAGGTCGGGGTAAAGTCTTGGGACCCTCGGGGTGGGGTAGAGGGTAGGGCTGAGGTCTCAGAGCTTGCCTCAGGCACAGGCAGGGCAGGGGTGTTGGGAGCTGAGAAGGGGTGGTGGCCTGCACTTGAGAAGGAGGGAGGGAGGAGGGGGCATAAGGTGGAGGTTGTGCACAAAGCCAAAGGTCCGAGGGCCGTGGGGATCCTCCTGCCTAGTGGTAGGACTTGGAAACATGACAAGAGAGAGAAAGGATCTGAGGGAATGGGATTTCACTCACCCTTGTAACCCATGGATGAAATGTGGGCCAGTGTGTGGATGTCAGTCCAGCAAGGCAAGTGGAGAATCCTGTCCTGGAGCTCATCTCAGTTTCTCAGCAAGGTGCAAGGGAGGTGACCACTGGAGGTGGGTTAGTGAGAGGAGCCCAACCAGTTGTGATGAATCTTCCCTTCCGGGTTTCGGCACCAGAATGTAAGGGGAGTGCAGAGAAAAATAGAGCAAGCTGGGCAGTCAGGCAAGAAAAGTAAAATTTATTAGAGGGAAATGAGAGGGTGACAGGCCCTTAAAGAGAACCAGCGTCCTCCCGTTCTGACGGAGTCCTTCTTACACCCCATCAACAAAAAATTCTCTGAAGGGGATGGTCACGTAGCTGGAGGTCTGGAATCTGGTGGGCTTTCAGCTTTGGTGCCAGTGAGAAAACAGCATGCCATTTGGGCAATTTGGTCAGTCTTACGGATCACTGTGATTTTATTCTTTGTTTCAAAGTCTACATAATGAGCCATCTTATCAATGAGACCCCATGTGGGCCCTATCAAGAGTCTCCTTTTTTAACTCCTCAGTTTAAAAAAAATTCCAGTTCTTAAGGATATACTCCAGAAGTGTTTCTTCTGACTAGGAGAGGGATCCTCCCATGTTGAGTAAACTGCAACTGAGAATAAGACAGCCCTCCTAGAGTGGAATGCGGTGTCCTGGAAACACTTACCGGGAGACTTTAACCTGAAGGTGTTCAGAGTGTCCCCCAAATTCCCTTTGAACCTGATGGGGTTTTAAGCATCCTCTACTCTCCCATTGATTTCTGACCAGACATCTCTGGCCCTCGTGATAGCCTGTGCAGGGCACCCAACCCAGCAAGGCTGGAGGAGGACTTTCCAGAATAGACCGGTTGCCAGGATTTTCCTGAGGAAAGATTCCTTATCCATAGCGTTTCATCCACAAAATTTTAAATTCAGGCTTCTGGGTAGCAGCCAGCTTGATAGGCTGTCCGTAGCATTGTGGAGGCTACCAAGGCCTAGAGTGAAGGGGTTCCAATAGATATAAAGAGGAATCCTTGGAGAAATTGGGGTTGGGCACCAAGAAAGATGGTATGGTGCTCAAAGTCTGAGGGCTGGGAGGTGGAGAAATTATCATAGAGATTTCTGGGCCTAAAGTGAGGTGAGAGAGTAGATGTCAGAAGAACCCCAAATCCTTTGCCCTATCTTCCTGTCAGCTAAGATAGAATTGGGCACTGAGTTTGACAGTGTCAGGGATGCAGTTTAGGAATGATGACTAAGAAATCATTCTGTAACCAAGAGGGGTTAATTTTAAATTTACACTAAACCTGCTTCAGATATTTTAACTCTTTTTGTTATTATAAACAAACATAATGGCTTGCCTCAGGGAGATAACCTGAGCCACCCACCTGTGAAGGACTAACACATTCCCCTGTAAGGAAGTGAGACTAACACATTCCTCTGCCTGAGGCTTGCCATTCTAGGGGACGTTTTCAAGGATTGAGTAGTCTTTTTACTTTGTTTTCTCACCTTCCCCCATCTCTGATCCATAAAAGAACCTGACAGCCAGGCCCCGACAAGATGGTTATTTTGAGGTGCTAGACTGCCATCTTCTTGGTCAGCAGACTGCCAAATAAAGCCTCAACCCCTCATCTCTCAGATTCATTGGCCTATCATGTGGCAAGCAGAGCGAGCTTGGACTTGGTAACAATTCCCTAGAAGGGCACAGAGATAAGAAGTGAGAAAGAAACCTTTGAGTTGCATGAGCGAGTGAGAGCAAGAAAAAGACCCCTTGGGCTCCTGCATGGTCAGGAGGATAACATCAGCTGCCACTCAAGCATTATTTGAATCTGCAAGGCCTGGGGAATTCCCCTGCCACCCCCAATGTTGGGGGAAGCTATAATGCTATGAGCAGACAGAGATTATGCCTTGCGGGCCTTGAAAAGAAAGTGAAAGGGAGAGTGAGAGAAGGCTGGAGCCAAAGTTAGGGCCTCAAGCCACAGCTGGATGAGGCCCACAGTTTACCTTGACTTTTAGAATTCCCAGTTTCAGTACCAGATATGATCAACAGGTGACCTCGGCCTACAATGGCTTGGAGCAGGGCCTGCATTCCCAGTCAGAGATTGGGCTGGGTAGTGGTGGTGAAAGCACCAGATCCTAGCCACTAAACTTGTGGTCAGTGACCCTGGCCATTGGCTTTGCAGAAAAGAATTTCCACAAAGACAGAAAGTAGTGAAGCAAGTGAAGTATTTATTAAGAGGGGAAAAGGTACAGTACATGTGGATAGATACACAAGGGAACTCAGGGAGAGAGACAGTCAGGGAGTTGCACCCTTGTGGCAGTTGGAATTACTTTTATGGGATATTTATTCAGAGTTTCCTTTGGCCAATCATCTTCATTTACCAAGTTCAGAGTCCATTGATAGGGCCTCTATGGGGGCTCATGGTAGAAATGGCTCAATATGTTGACCATGCAAGCAAAGAATAAAATCACAGTCATCCATGAGACTGACCAAATTTCCCAAATGACATTGGTTTTCTCACTGGCACCTGCCTTCTCAAGGCTGAGACCACCAGATACCAGACCTCCAGCTACATGACCACAGGACTCAACTACAGTCTAAAAATTAACCATCCCTTCAGATAATTTTTCATTGGTGGAGTATAAGAGAGACCCTGTCAGAAAGGGAGGACACTAGTTCTCCTTAAGGGCCAGTCACCCTCTCATTTCCCTCTAATAAATTTCCTTTTTTGCCTGACTGCCCAACTCACTCTCTTTTTCTCTGCACTCGCCTTACATCCATATTTGGCATATCTCAAGACCCCCCATGTGTGCGCACACATATCAGCCAAGGTGGATTTCACTGAAAAGGTGTCTGGGTAGAACATCCCTTAACATAACTCCCCTTCAGCCTTCAAGGAGTCTTTCTGTGCAGGTGTGGTCAGGAGGTCTCCTGACTTTGAGAAGGAGAAATACATGGTATGGGCAGGGCCCAGCCTCCTTTCTTAATTGTCTTTCTATTCTCTTCATGAAGTTTTGGTCAATAGGGAATGAATCTCCAATTGCTTTACCAGCTGGGGAGAGCAGAAGGCATCTGCTGCCTGTCTCAGGCTGTCCTTAGCATGCTCTACCCTGATGACTTCATGCAATGATGGTGAGACATGAGAACTAGGACCAAGCTTGGGTTAGATGTCTTGGAAAATGAAAGGAAACACTAGAGCTGGGAGAAAGGAAGTTTCACCGGAAACACTGGGACACTGCTTTGTGAATTCCACTTAATCTCCTCTGTTTTCTAACTTTTCTACAAGTATGATGTACCACAGTTAACCTTGAACAACACAGGGTTTGGGGTGCAAATCCCCAAACAGTTGAAAGTCTGCATATAACTTTATAGTCAGCCCTCAGTAATTGAGGTTTCACACCCACAAATTCAATCATCAGAGGATTGAAGTACTGAATTTATTGAAAGGAATCCTTGTATAAGTGAATCCATGCAGTTCAAACCTATGTTGATCAAGGTTCAACTGTGGTTGTATCATTTGTGATATTGTGATTTATAATAAATATGCATTTGGGTTCTGTCCCAAGCACAGAGCTCCTAAAACCCTTGTAATTTCCTGTAAGGAGGGCAATAAAGGTACCTTTTGTTATGTTAATGAAGTTATATTTGGAACGCCTGTAAAGCAGGCGACTGTTGCCTTGGGAACCAACTCTTTATTAGAGGGTTGGAACTTTTAGTCCCTGTCCCTTCCCAACCTTTGGAAAGAGAGAAAGGCTGGAGATTGAGTTCAATCGCCAACAACCAATGATTTGAACATTCATGCCTATGGAATGAAGCATCTGTAAAAACCCAAAAGGAAGGGGTTTGGACAGCTTCCAGTTCAGTGAACCTAAACTCATCCATGTGCTGCTATGCTGGGCCTTAAATTCCTTGGACACAGAGGCCCCTTTGTTCAGGATCTTACAATGTGTATCTGGCTGTTTCGTGTCCTTTAATATCCTGTGTAATAAACTGGTAATCTAATGAGTAAACTAATTTCTTGAGTCCTGTGAACCACTCTAGCAATTAGTCAAACACAAAGAGTGGGTCATGGGGACCTCTGATTTGTAACCAGTTGGTCAGAAACACAGATAACCACCTGGATTTGAGATTGGCATCTGAAGGGGGGGGGGCAGTCTTGTGGGACTGAGCCCTTATCTGTGACACCTGATGCTATCTCTGGGTATTTGGTGCCAGAATTGAGTTGAATTATAGGACACCACACTGGTGTTAGAATTGGTTTGTGTGAGGAAAAATAAAAATCCACATATCCTCAGTGTGTATGCCCAGCAGTGGGATTGCTGGATCATAAGGCAGTTCTATTTCCAGTTTTTTAAGGAATCTCCACACTGTTCTCCATAGTGGCTGTACTAGTTTGCATTCCCACCACCAGAGGAAACCAGAAGGGAAAGGGACACGTGTACCCCAATGTTCATCACAGCACTGTTTATAATAGCCAGGACATGGAAGCAACCTAGATGCCCATCAGCAGATGAATGGATAAGAAAGCTGTGGTACATATACACAATGGAGTATTACTCAGTCATTAAAAAGAATACATTTGAATCAGTTCTAATGAGGTGGATGAAACTGGAGCCTATTATACAGAGTGAAGTAAGCCAGAAGGAAAAACACCAATACAGTATACTATTGCATATATATGGAATTTAGAAAGATGGTAACAATAACCCTGTGTACGAGACAGCAAAAGAGACAGTGATGTATAGAACAGTCTTATGGACTCTGTGGGAGAGGTAGAGGGTGGGAAGATTTGGAAGAATGGCATTGAAACATGTAAAATATCATGTATGAAATAAGATGCCAGTCCAGGTTTGATGCACGATACTGGATACTTGGGGCTAGTGCACTGGGACGACCCAGAGGGATGGTATGGGGAGGGAGGAGGGAGGAGGGTTCAGGATGGGGAACACATGTATACCTGTGGTGGATTCATTTTGATATTTGGCAAAACTAATACAATTATGTAAAGTTTAAAAATTAAATAAAATTTAAAAAAATCCACATATCAGGACTGGTGTTAGAATCATATTATTAAAAATTACCTTACCTTCCCCAACCCCATGTAGGCATTAAATGTATTGAATTTAAGCAAACTGTTTATCATGCATTTATTTCAAATCAGTGAGGTCAAAAGGGTGAAACTGTGTTTCCAGCTTGGCTTATGCTCGAGACTTGGGCACCTACAGAACTTCTCTATCTAAACAACATAAGTGTCACCAAGTCCAAGCTCACTCTGCTTGCTGCACGACAGGCCAATGAATCTGAGAGAGTGAGGTGTTGAGGCAAGGAAGAGACTTTAATCCGGGAGCTGGCAGACTGAGAAGACGGCAGGCTAGCACCTCAAAATAACCACCTTATTTGGGTCTGGGTGCCAGGTTCTTTTATATACCAAAGAGAAAGAAGCAATGAGGAACTAAAATCAAAGACAGAATAGAGTGTGAGAGGCAGTGGGGAAGTAAAGTGAAAGGGTCTTCAGTTTTGTAAAACATCTCCAAGGGAATGACCAATCTTCTGATGGTGTGTGTTAATCTCTTCACAGGTGGGCAGGGACAAACTACCTTTCCATGAGCTGAACAAAGGCACTTCAGTCAAGCAGAGGGGTCGGGTACTTCAGGCAAGTCATTGGAGAAAGAAAGTGTCAGTTGCTCAGTTGTGTCTGACTCTTTGCAAACACACGGACTATAGCCCATCAGACTCCTCTGTCCATGGGATTTCCCAGAAAAGAATACTGAAGTGGGTTGCCATTCACTTCTCCAGGTGATCTTCCCAACCCAGGGATCGAACCTATGTTCCCTGCATTGCAGGCAGATTCTTTACCATCTGAGCTACCACAGCAGCCATTAAGTTTGCTTATAATAACAAAAACAATGAAAAGCAAGACAAAGAAACAGTTTCCAACATGGAGTCAGAATTGGCTTCCTCCCTGCAACATCAGCACTTACTCAAAGCCAGTGCATCTGAGTTAACTCAAACTTAATTTTTTTCAGTTGATTGAAGTGGAGTTGATTTACAATGTTGTGTAAATTTCTGCTGTATAGCAATGTGGCTCAGTTATACATATATATATATATATATTCTTTTTCATATTTTTTCCATAATGGTTTACCAAAGGATACTGAATATAGATCCCTGTACTATATAGTATTATCTTGTTATCTATCCATCCTGTATAACAGTTTACATTTGCTAGTCCCAATCTCCCAATCCTTCCCTCCCTCACCAGCTGTCCCCAGTGGCAACCAAAGGTTTAACTCAAACTTTAAAATGTTTATGATTCATCTTGAGATCTTGTTACAATGAAGTTCTGGTTCAGTTTATATGGAGTGGGGTCTCAGATTTCTCATTTTTAACAGTTCCCAGGATCCTGATGTTGCTGCTTCAGGGATTGCATTTGAAGAGCCAGGATCTAGGTTTCTTCAAGGTTGAAAATGCTATGATTTTATGGTAGGGGATAGAGAAGGTGTGTCTTTGGCACCATTCATTCATTCAAAACATATTTATTTGCTGCTCATCATGCATCAAGACTTATGCCAGACATTGGCATTGCAGAGGTGAATGTGGCCCAATTCCATTTATCAAATCACATTCTAGTCAAGGAGACAGATGTGCAAACAAACGTTTTTCAGAATCAGTCCGACCCAGATTCCTGAACAGCTATTTCCTTCATTTCTTTAAAATCCCTATCCAGTCTCTGGCTAAGTCTCTTTTATTCATCCATTCTGAGGCCATCTTGAAAGATATAATGTAGGGCAGATTCTGATAGTCATGTTTCTAATGAAAGGATGAACTCACAGAGTTCTTTGTGAGTCTCAGCTCTTTTACAGCTACAAGATCTTGGGCAAAATTCTCAAGGCCTCAATTCTCCTATTGCAAAATGAGAAGTGCTATACCTCATTTCTTTATCATGTGGAATTTTCATGTAGCTTAGAATGAGATAATGGATGTGAATTGTATTTGAAACTGTAAAATGAAATCTAAATGGAAAGAAATTTTCAGCTTATCACATGCACATGAAAAATAATGTTATCTAGCCATAATGATAAAAATATAGATACAAATATTTCAAAAGTGGAACTGCAGTAAGGTTAAGGCCTTAGAACTAGGCTAATGAAATTAGGTGTCATATGTAGGCCATGGCAGTTAAGAACCCATGTACTTTCCTGGTCCCTCCCTTCCCCAGTGCAGACACCCCAAAGGCCACACATACAAGATTATCTAACTACACGATAGAAGTAGCCCTGATTTTCAAGTCACCATTTGGAGGAAAACCTCATAGAAGGACCACCTTGATCTTGGGAGTTATTTATTATTATAGAATAGCCTATTTTATCTTAATAGCACAGCTAACTCCTTCAGACTTTCAATGCATTTAGATATACAATTACAAATATATACTGTTTACATTGTGAATTTTTGCCATAAATGTTCTATTACTGTATATACTGTAGTACAACTTATTATTGTCACTCAGTAATATACTGGAGACATGTTTTAAGTTGTTTAATATAGCTCTACCTTATTCTTTCGATATAAAATATTCATATTAGATGTGTAGCCTTTCCTACACTGATGGATATTCCATTTTTCACTCTTTTATTTCAATACTGAAATAACCATATTTGTTCCTTGGTGTACATGTGGATGATTCTTTAGAATAGATCCTGAGTTATAGTGCCTGTGTTAATAAATATTAATAGAAAGAAAGAAAGTGAAGACGCTCAGTCGTGTCCAGCTTTTTGCGACCCCATGGACTATAGCCTACCAGGCTCCTCTGTCCATGGGGTTTTCCAGGCAAGAGTACTGGAGTGGGTTGGGTTGCCATTTCCTTCTCCAGAGTATCTTTCCTACCCAGGGATCAAACCCAGGTCTCCCGCATTGTAAGCAAGATGCTTTAAATACTGCCAAATTGCTCTTCAAATTAACTGCTTTTGTATAAAGTATTTGTATACTTTTTTTTTTTGCTTTTGCATTTCGTATATACTGAATTTTAGACCCATCAGCAGTATGTGAGAGTGTTCAAATTCCCCACACCTTCCTCTTACTTCTTAAGTAAGAATATCTAAAAATCATTGTTTATCTGTTACTGCATAACAAACCACCCTCAAACTTAGTAGAAACAATAGTCATTTTTATTATTTCTCATGACTCTAGCTTTACTGGGTTCCATTGGGCAGTTCTCCTGCTGATTATGTCGTAGGCAGAGGCTGCAGTTTTCTGAGGGCTCAGCTGCCCTGGAATGTCTGAGAAGATTCATTCTTGTGGTCGCCATTGTGTATTCTCCATGTAGCTTAGACATCTGATATTAATAGAAAAGCAGCTGGATTTCTGGAAAGGAAGCAGAAGCTGCCAGTTCTCTTAAGGTCTGGGTTCTGAAGTTCCAAGCATCATTTCCCTCACATTGGTCAAAGCACCCATGGGCCAGCCTAGGTTCAAGAGCAAAAGAACTCAGAAATCATTGGTAGCTCTCTTTAATGACTATTTACACAGGAATTGTACTATCAAAACTATATTTGTATCTTTGAGTTTGAACCAAGGTGAAGAAAGCCTATCTTCAAAACTTCCAATAAGCTAGTGGAGTTTAAAGGGTTGGTTTCTTGATTAAGAAGTAAATATGCTTTGTGCTATCAAGTTAGAGAAGTATGAATTTTGCTAGGAATTCTCTCAGCTTGAAGGTCAGTCAGTCATTTGACCAGTGACTGTAATTCAAGGTGTGAACAAGCTGTAGTTTTTTTACCCTTTCACACTAAGTGTACCAGTAGAAAATAAAATGAAGGTACAGGTTCAGGTTCATTTCCAGGTATGTATAATGTGCTTGGGAGCTTTAAGGTTAGATATGATGGGAAGCATTCAAAATAAGTGATTCAAACATGTGCAAGATCTGCATCATTCAGAGTGACAGCTCATTAATTAATCTCCTACTCTAGAGATGGGGTAGGAGGTGAGATAGATGAAGGGGTTGTGTTGGGAGGGGTGAGAAGCACCACTCAGAGCCTCCTTTAACAGAGAACTCACTCACTGCCCAGCAGGAAGGATAATGTTTGACTAACAGCTTCCAGCTGTAAGCACTTTCACAGACTGCCTACACTTTCAAGCCAAGGGCATACCATTTTGGGAACAGTCCCCAGTCAATGACTGACTGAAGACTTGGTAGTGGGAGTCTTGCTATCCTGAGAGCAGTCCCTAGCTAATAACTAAGCAAGACATGTGGTATAAGAACTAGCCATTGTCAACCAGTGTAGGACTCCTCCAGCGGACAATTTCTACCACACCCCAAACTCCTCATTGGGCTAGCAGACATTTTGCCAATTCAGGATCACAGTGTTAGCTCTCTCAGGGCCTGCTGGGATTGTGTGTCCAATTATGGATCAACTAGTGATGCCAAAGAGACAAGATAGAAAGCTGGCAACTCCAATTTATTTACTTATTTAATATGGTGAATTTTATTTTTAATTAATTAGTTTGGTTGTGTTGGATCTTAGTTGTGGCATGTAGGATCTCTCTGCAGCATGTGGGGTCTTAGTTCCTTAACCAGAGACTGAACCCATGTCCCTTGCATTACCTGCCAGAATCCTCTGTCCATGGAATTCTCCAGACAAGAATACTGGAATGGGGTGCCAATTCCTTCTCTAGAGTATCTTCACAATCCAGGAATTAAACCCAGGTCTTCTGCACTGTAGAGAGATTCTTTACTGTCTGGACCACTAGGGAAGGCCCTGGAAAGAACATAAAGAACATCAAAATCTCATTCTTCCAACGAGCAAAGATGCAGACACTCCTACCTCATCCACTGCTTCAAGAAACTCCACAGCTAAGATTTCTTCAGTTTTATTTATCTATCATTTTTTGTATCAGGGATATCAAAATAGGGGTATCAGTTTGTAGCAAAACAAACACTAAAATTCAGTCACTTGAAGCAACAGCATGTTTTTTTGCTCACAAATCTATGGGCTGGCTGGTGTTTCAGCAGGGCTTAGGGATGCATCTGTCCTCAGCTATCAGGCGGGTGCTCACGTGTCTGGCTATTAGCTGATTTGGGGCTGATCTAGGATGTCCTTATCTGGGAGAGCTGAGCTCTGCTCCTCTGGATGGGCTCTTGTCCTCTAGCAGGCTGCTGCTGCTACTGCTCTAAGTCACTTCAGTCGTGTCTGACTCTGTGTGACCCCATGGACGGCAGCCCACCAGGCTCCCCCGTCCCTGGGATTCTCCAGGCAAGAACACTGGAGTGGGTTGCCATTTCCTTCTCCAATGCAGGAAAGTGAAAAGTCAAAGTGAAATCGCTCAGTCATGTCCGACTCTTAGCGACCCCATGGACTGCAGCCTACCAGGCTCCTCCGTCCATGGGATTTTCCAGGCAAGAGTACTGGAGTGGGGTGCCATTGCCTTTTCCACTTTAGCAGGCTAGCCCAGCTCATTCATATGATGGTGACAGCATTCTAAGAAAATGAAAAGAAGTGTGGAAAGCTTCTTGACCTGGACTTGGAACTTGAAAAACATTAAAACAGACCAGATCCAAGGGGTGAGAAAATAAACTCCTTTTTTTTTTTTTTCAGTTGAAGGATAATTGCTTTACAGAATTTTGTTGTTTTCTGTCAAACCTCAACATGAATTAGCCATAAGTATACATATATTCCCTCCCTCCCACCCCCCACCCCACCCCACCCCACCCCTCTAGATTGATACAGAGCCCCTGTTTGAGTTTGCTGAGCCATACAGAAAATTCCCATTGGCTATCTATTTTACATATGGTAATGAAAGTTTCCATGTTACTCTTTCCATACATCTCATCCTCTCCTCCTCTCTCCCCATGTCCATAAGTCTATTTTATATGTCTGTTTCTCCATTGCTGCCCTGAAAATAAATTCTTCAGTACCATTTTTCTAGATCCTATATATAGGCATTAGAATACAATATTTATCTTTCTTTCTGACTCATTTCACTCTGTATAATAGGTTCTAGGTTCATCCACCTCATCAGAACTGACTCAAATTCATTCCTTTTTATGGCTGAGTAATAATCCATTGTGTATATGTACCACAACTTCTTTATCCATTCATCTGTCAATGGACATCTAGGTTGATTCCATGTTCTATCTATTGTAAATAGTGCTGCAATGAACATTGGGATACATGTGTCTCTTTCAATTTTGGTTTCCTCAAGGTATATCCCTAGGAGTGGTATTGCTGGGTCATATGGTGGTTTTATTCCTAGTTTTTAAAGGAATCTCCATACCATCTTCCATAGTGGCTGTATCAATTTACACTCCTACCAACAGTGCAAGAGTATTCCCTTTTCTCCACACCCTCTCCACCTTGCTTATAGTTTCCTTTGCTGTGCAAAAGCTTTTAAGTTTAATCAGGTCCCACTTGTTGACTTTTGTTTTTGTTACTCTAGGAGGTGGATCATAGAGGATCTTGCTTTGATTTATGTCATCGAGTGTTCTATGTTTTCCTCTAATAGTTTTATAGTTTCTGGTCTTATATTTATGTCTTTTATCCATTTTGAGTTTGTCTTTGTGTATGGTGTTAGGAAGTGTTCTAATTTCATTCTTTTACATGTAACAGTCCAGTTTTCTCAGCACCATTTATTGAAGAGACTGTCTTTTCCACATTGTGTATTCTTGCCTCCTTTGTCAAAAATAAGGTACCCATAGGTTCACGGGCTTATTTCTGGGCTTTCTATCTTGTTCCATTGGTCTATATTTCTGTTTGTTTTTTTTTTTCCCCCACTACCATACTGTCTTGATGACTGTAGCTTTGTAGTATAATCAAAGTCAGGAAGGTTGATTTCCCCAGCTCCATTCTTCTTTCTCAAGATTGCTTTGGCTATTCAGGGTCTTTTGTATTTCCATATGAATTGTGAAATTTTTTGCTCTAGTTCTGTAAAAAATGCCATTGGTAATTTGATAGGGGTTGCATTGAATCTGTAGATTGCATTTGGTTGTATAATCATTTTCACAATATTGATTCTTCCTACCCAGGAACATGGAATATCTCTCCATCTGTTTATGTCACCTTTGATTTCTTTCATTAGTGTCTTATAATTTTCTGTGTACAGTTCTTTTTCCTCCTTAGGTAAGTTTATTCCTAGGTATTTACTTCTTTGTGTTGCAATGGTGAATGGGATTGATTCCTTAATTTCTCTTTCTGATTTTTCATTGTTAGTACATAGAATGCAGGTGATTTCTGTGTATTGATTTTGTATCCTGCAACTTTGCTAAATTCACTGATTAGCTCTAGTAATTTTCTGATAAAGTGGACAACAGTGGATGAGATTGTTGGATGGCATCAGTGACTCTATGGACATGAGTGTGAGTAATTTCTAGGAGTTTATGATGGACAGGGAAGCCTGATGTACTGCAGTCCATGGGGTCACAAAGAGTCGGACACCACTGAGTGACTGAAATGAACTGAACTGAACTGACCTTTAGGGTTTTCTATGTACAGTATCATGTCATCTGCAAACAGTGAGAGCTTTACTTCTTCTTTTCCCATATATATTCCTTTTATTTCTTTTTCTTCTCTGATTGCTGTAGATAAGACTTCCAGAATGATATTGAATAATAGTGGTGAAAGTGGACACCCTTGTCTTATTCCTGATCTCAGGGGGGGAATGCTTTCACTTTTTCATCATTGAGAATAATGTTTGCTGCAGGCTTATCATATATGGCCTTTACTATGTTGAGGTAGGTTCCTTCTGTGCCCATTTCCTGAAAAGTTTTAATCACAAATGGGTGCTCAATTTTGTCAAAGGCTTTTTCTGCATCTATTGAGATTATCATATGGTTTTTATCTTTCAATTTGTTAATATAGTGTATCACATTGATTGATTTGCATATATTGAAGAATCCTTTCATTCCTGGAATAAACTTAACTTGATCATGGTGTATGAGCTTTTTGATATGCTGCTGAATTCTGTTGCTAAAATTTTGCTGAGGATTTTTGTATCAGTGATGTTGGCCTGTAGCTTTCTTTCCTTGTGTTGTCTTTGTCTGATTTTGGTATCAGGGTGATGGTGGCCTTGTAGGATGAGTTTAAAAGTGTTCTGAACTTTTTAAAAAGAGTTTTAGGATAGGCATTAGCTCTTTTCTAAATGTTTGACAGAATTCTCCTGTGAAGCCATCTGGTCCTGGCCTTTTGTTTTTCAGGAGATTTTTTTTTTTTAATCACAGTTTCATTTTCAGTGCTTGTAATTGGGTTGTTCATGATTTCTATTTCTTCCTGGTTCAGTCTTGGAAGATTGAACTTTTCTAAGAATCTGTCCATTTCTTCCAGTTTATCCGTTTTATTGCCATATAGTTGTTCATAATAGTCTCTGTAATACTTTATATTCTTCATCATCTATTGTAACCTCTCCTTTTTCTGATTTTGTTGATTTGATTCTTCTCTCTTTTTTCTTGATGAGTCTGGCTAAAGGCTTGTCAATTTTGTTTATTTTCTCATAGAACCAGCTTTTAGTTTTATTAATCTTTACTATTGTTTTTTTCATTTCGTTTTCATTTATTTCTGCTTGGATATTTATGATTTCTTTCCTTCTACTAATTTTGGGGTGTTTTCGTTCTTCTTTTTCCATTTGTTTTAGGTGTAAAGTTAGATTGTCTATTCGGTGTTTTTCTTGTTTCTTGAGGTAGGATTGTATTGCTATAAACTCCCCTCTTAGAACTGCTTTTGCTGCATCCCATAGGTTTTGAGTTGTCATGTTTTCATTGTCATTTGTTTCTAGAAATTTTTTGATTTCCCTTTTGATTTCTTCAGTAACCTGTTGGTTATTAATAAATGTGTTGTTTAGTCACCATGTGTTTTTTTGCTAGCAGTTTTTTTTCTTGTAATTGATATCTAGTCTCATAGTGTTGTAGTCAGAGAAGATGCTTGATAGAGTTTCAATTTTCTTAAATTTACTGAGGCTTGATTTGTTGCCCAAGATGTGGTTTATCCTGGAGAATGTTCCATGTGCACTTGAGAAGGTGTATGCTGCATTTGGATGAAGTGTCCTGAAGATATCAATGAGATCCATGTCATCTAATGTATCATTTAAGACTTGTGTTTCCTTACTAATTTTTTGTTTTGACTATCTGTCTATTGGTGTGAATGGGGTGTTAAATTCTCCTACTATTATTGTGTTATTGTCAATTTCTCCTTTTATGTCTATTAGTGTTTGTCTTATGTAATGAGGTGCTCCTATATTGGGTGCATAGATATTTACAATTGTTATATCTTCCTCTTGGATTGATCCCTTGATCATTATATAGTGTCCTTCCTTATCTCTTGTAATCTTTATTTTAAGGTCTATTTTGTCTGATATGAAGATTGCTACTCTAGCTTTATTTTGCTTCCCATTTCCATCTCTCACTTTCAGTCTATATGTGTGTTTACATCTGAAGTGGGTTTCTTGTAGACAGCATATATGTGGGTCTTGTTTTTGTATCCGTTCAGCCAGTCTGTGTCTTTTGGTTGGAGCATTTAATCCATTTACATTTAAAGTAATTATTGATATATATGTTCCTATTGCCATTTTCTTAATTGTTTCAGGTTGATTTTGTAGATCTTTTTTTCTTCTCTTGTGTTTCTTGACTTTATAAGTACATTTAACATTTTTGTAAAGCTGATTTGGTGGTAATGAATTCTCTTAACTTTTGTTTGTCTGAAAAGCTTTTTATTTCTCCATCAATTTTGAATTGGTGGGTACTGTAATCTTGGTTGTAGATTTTTCTCTTTTAATACTTTAAATATATCTTGCATCTCCTTCTGGACTGCAGAGTTTCTGCCAAAAAAGCAGCTGTTAAGCAATGGAGTTTCCCTTGTATGTTACGTATTGCTTCTTCCTTGCTGCTTTTAATAGTCTTTCTTTGTGTTTAGTCTTTGTTAGTTTGATTAGTATATGTCTTGGCGTGTTTCTCCTTGGGTTTATCCTGTATTGGACTCTTTGTGCCTCTTGGACTTGATTGACTATTTCGTTTTCCATGTTGGGGAAATTTTCAACTATAATCTCTTAAAAAATTTTCTCATACCCTTTCTTTTCCTCTTCTTCTTCTGGGACCCCAATAATTCTAATGTTGTTGCATTTGATATTGTCCCAGAAGTCTCTGAGACTATCATCAGTACTTTTCATTCTTTTTACTTTATTCTGCTTTTCAGAAGTTATTTTCACCATTTAATCTTCCAGCTCACTGATCCATTCTTCTGCTTCAGATATTCTGCTATTGATTCCTTGTAGAGTATTTTTCAGTTCAGTAATTGTGTTGTTTTTCTTTGTATGTTTATTTTTTTTTAAGTTTAATTTTTTTTATTCAATTTTAATTAAAAAAAAATTATACATGTGTTCCCCATCCTGAACCCTTAATTCGACTAGGTCTTTGTTAAATGATTCTTACATTTCTCCATTTTGTTTTCAAGGTTTTTGATCATCTTTACTATCATTATTCTGAATTTTTTTTTCAGGTAGTTTGCCTATTTCATCTTCATTTATTTGGACTTCTGTGTTTCTACTTTGTTCCTTCATTTATGTAGTATTTCTCTGCCTTTTCATTATTTTTTTTTTTAACTTATTGTGTTTGAGGTCTCCTTTTCCCAGGGTTCAGGGTTGAATTATTTCTTTCTTTTGGTTTTTTCCCTCCTAAGGTTGGTCCAGTGGTTTGTGTAAGCTTAGTATAGGGTGAGATTTGTGCTGAGTTTTTGTTTGTCTGTTTTTCCTCTCATGGGCAAGACTGAGTGAAGTGGTAATCCTGTCTGCTGATGATTGGGTTTGTATTTTTGTTGTTGTTGTTGTTTTTTGTTTAGAAGGCATCCTGCGCAAGGTGCTGCTGGTGGTTGGGTGATGCTGGGTCTTGTGTTCAAATGGTTTCCTTTGTTTGAATTATCACTATTTGATACTCCCTAGGGTTAGTTCTCTAGTTGTCTAGGTTATGGAGTCAGTGCTCCCACTCCGAGGTTCACAGCTTCATCTTTTTCCAAAGACTATGAAGAGGAATTTCACCTGAAATGAAAGGGCCTTTACTTGAGTTCCAAAAGCCAGTGCACAAGAACACAATGGAGATTTTTGATTGAGTGGAAACTCAGTATTCCCTGACACATGGACAGGCCTCCTTGGATTGCCTAAACTCCACTTCTTGATGAAAAGAGCTGCAAAGCCATGATGCAAAAGATGCAGGCAGATACAGAGAAATGTGAAGAATTATGGACAATTCTGAAAAAAGAAAGTGTACGACAGGAATTAAAATACACCTTACATTTTCCCCCAAATATGGTCTTTTATTATAAAATAATAATTACACTTTACCTGCATCCTCCCTTTATTTATAACTGTTTCAGCTTCTACTACCTTCTTTCCCTTGATACATCATTTACCGGTACATCACAGGTGAGAAAGTCTCAGAAGTTGAAGAGAATTCAGAGGAGATAAATTCTTTACTTAATAAACAAAAAAAGACACAGAAGCTGGATTTACTGTGTGTGGGAGGAGCTGTTAGATAAATCAATGAAAGGGAAAAAGACATGAAATTACCTCTGCAAAATGAGAAGGTATGGCTGGATCATTCTTTACATGCTGTCAGAATGGTCTATGTTGATTCACTCTACTATTTCCTTTTTTTCCACAGAAATTTCCCCCAAATAAGAGAAAAGGGTAGTCAGAGGAGTGGGGTCTAAAAGCCACTCATGTTATAAAACAAAATAGATGTGAGAAATAGCAACCTAGAGTTAGAGAGAGCAAAAGAGAAAAACAGCATTTATTGAGTTCCTTAGATCTGCTAGACTTAGAACTCTGCATCTGCTGGTGTATTTTACCTTTCCCACAATCTATGTAACCAGGTAGTAGCAACCCTATTGTACAGGTGAAGAAATGGAGACTCAGGAATATTAAGAAATATGTTCCAAATCTCAGCTAGTTAGTGGTAACTCTGCTGCTATTTATTTATTGGAGGGTGAGGAATTGCATGGAACTCTACAACAGAGTTTTGCAGGTGCTGATGGGGGAGAAGTTGCCAAGTTCTGTGGTAATGATTGTGAGCTTCTTGAAGACTTGACCTGTATCACCTTCACCTTCATATCCCAGCGCTCAGCACAGTTCCTGGAGGCATTCAGATGAAGTGAAAGTCATTCAGTCATGTCTGTGTCTTTGCGACCCCATGGACTATACAGGCCATGGAATTCTCCAGGACAGAATACTGGAGTGGGTAGCCTTTCCCGTGTAAGGGGATCTTCCCAACCCAGAGACTAAACCCAGGTCTCCCACATTGCAGGCGGATTCTTTACCAGCTGAGCCACAAGGGAAGCCCTCCTGGAGGCATAACCGTGTATTATTCTGCAGATAATAATGAGGGCTCCATTGATGTGTAATGGTTAGAGCACAATTGAAGTGCTGAGGAATAGACATGAATTTGAGGCATAGTGGAGATCATAGGAAGATAGAGGTGAAATCCAGAGCCAGGAGTCCACAGCTGCAAGATGGAGACCAAGCATAGGTGAGGAGGTAAGCTATTAGAGCCTAGCTTTCTCCACCCAACAGAATCAGATATCAGAACCACCTGGATTTGCTAGAGCCAGTACCAAAGCTTCTCTCATGGCACAAGTAAAGGAAACACTTGGATCTTTAGCTTTGAAACAGTTGGGGGAAATAGTAATAATGGAAAAGAGAAGATTCTAAGACTGGAATGAAGTATAGAGAATTGAGAAAAACTTCAGGCTGCTTCTGTGGGTCATGAGGGAATCCTGCCTTATCATATAGTGACAGGCACTGTGCACTAACCAGTTACTGCAGCAGGGATGGAACAAGTGTCCACAGACTTCAGACATGGGTTTAATCTATATGTCTTATTTTTAAATTGAGCAACCAGTAGGTACACAATTGAAGACTTTCTTCTAAAAATAATGGAAAGCATAAAAATACCCTGGAAAAACTGTAAGATCCAAAGTTTTTCTAGTGGATGATTTACCAGTGTGATTCCAGTTACTGTGATAACAAACAAGCCCAAGACTCAATGGCATAAAGTAACTGTCTTCTCATATTCACAGATTTTGTGCGTCAGGAATCCAGACAGAGCACAGCATTCTCTGATGCTCCTTCAGGTCTGGGTCCTCAGATTCAAACACGAAGGTCTATCGATAGCTTGGGGGGCTGGAATTACCTGGTAGTGGAGGGGTCTTCACTCACATGATTGACAGTCAGTTCTGAATGTTGGCTGGGACCTCAACTGGGCTCTCAGCTTAACAATTACAGATGGCCCATCTGTATGTGGTTTATCTTGAGCTTCTTTAAACATGGCACCTAGATTCCAAGAGAAGTGTCCCAAGAGAGTATGGTAGATGCGAATGGCATTTTCATGGTGTAGCCTCAGAAGATGCATCATTCATCCTGCCCTATTTTTGAAGAAATCAGTAAGATCTTCCAAAGTTTAAGAGAGGGGACACAGACTTCATCACTCCCTGGAGAAGTTTTGAGGCACATTGTAGGAAGGGCATGAAGCATAAGGGAGAGTGTTGTGGTCATTTTTGGAAAACACAGTCTTTCATAAATGCATATTCCCTTTTGATGATTTAATGGCAGTACTTGTCATAACTGGTACCATTGCTGGTACTAGACTCTTAATACATCAATACCACCCTGTACATGAGGAAAGCTTCTGGCAGAACTCATCCTAAAAGAACATCCTGGGTTGGAAATCAAGTGGCCAGAATTCCAGATCCAACTCTGCCACAACTAGTTGGACCTCAGCCCCTCATCTGTAAAGTTCAAGAGATCTAAGGAATTAAGAACTCTGTTCTTATTAGGGAAAGAAACTTGTTCCCTGGGCATTAAGTTGGATTCTCAGACCTCCCCTTACTCTAGCCCTAGAGATATGGCCCACCTCCCTGCCCCTCACCTGTTTGGCTGTCTGTACCCTGGAACCACGACTGTAAGCTGGCTCCTCTGGTGTTACCCTCTTGGAAATCTGGAATTCTCGGTTGGAATTCCTAAGACAAGATAGGTGGTGCTGGACACTGAGATAAGAAGTCATGTGGAACCATTAGACATTTCCCACCATAGGCCACTGAAACACAGAATATTGCTTTGCAGAAAGACAGGAGTAAGGCCTTTGCGGAGGCAGAGTAAGAGGAGGGAGTTGGAGAGGGCAAGCTGGGTGAGTAACACTGTGGTTTTATGGTCCCTGGTTTCAGTCTCTCATTAGATCTAATTGCTTTATCTACTTTAGTTGAAAGAAATCCCTGTAGTTTCTAGGAAATTACCCATTTTCTTGAGAAGTACATTAAATCATTCTATTCTTTTGAACAAACCCTGCCTGAACAAGATGCATATTCAAACTTCAGTGTAATGAATTTGATAGTATAACCCAGATGAGACCTGTCCATTTCAGACACTCCTCCTGCCCAGCTCTCAACATTCATAGCTTGGTGCCCATATTGTAAAATCTTGAGTGAGTATCACCCTGCAGTTTACTATTGAGTGAGGATATAGAACAGAGAAGAACATTTGTAGGTATCAGTCCTGGAACAGACCTTGGAGACAGTAGAGACCAAGTCTCTTATACTGGAGGGAACCAAGTGCACAGAGGTGAAGGGACTTGCCCAGGGTTGTGGATTATTATCAGTGGAGCTCGCATGAAAAGCATATCTGATTGTTATTTCAGCACATGTCTGACTTTAAATCAGCCAGAACTACCTAGAAGAGAGATAGCAAATGATTGAACAATCAAACAATTCTGCATCATTTTTCTCTGCTCCTCTATTCTCCCGGGAGTCAGGCTATATAGGAAAATCTTTACTGCTCACAATGACAGATTTTGGTTATTGCCGTGATGCAGGGCAGTGAGGGTAGAGGGGAATAAATGAGGCTTATAAAGGGGTCAAATTAAATTTGTGCAAGTCCGGCATGTCTTTTGAAAACTCTAGTGACACAATTGAGGCTATAATAAGTCTAAACATTAAAAACTTGTTTACCTCCCGGTGGGGGAGGGAAATAGATACGTCATCATCTCAAGCCACTTCTTGTTCCATGACTCTCATTATGTTGTATCAAAAAGACAAAGGTACTTCTTTAAAAATTTTTTTCTGGGATTGCTGGATCATAAGGCAGTTCTATTTCCAGTTTTTTTAAGGAATCTCCACACTGTTCTCCATAGTGGCTGTACTAGTTTGCATTCCCACCAACAGTGTAAGAGAGTTCCCTTTTCTCCACACCCTCTCCAGCATTTATTGCTTGTAGACTTTTGGATTGCTGGTGCACTGGGACGACCCAGAGGGAGGGTAGGGGAGGGAGGAGGGAGGTGGGTTCAGGATGGGGAACGCGGGTATACCTGTGGCGGATTCATTTGATATTTGGCAAAACTAATACAATATTGTAAAGTTTAAAAATAAAATAAAATTAAAAAAATTTTTTTTCTGGATTATTTTCAGTTCAGCTCAGTTCAGTCGCTCAGGCATGTCCGACTCTTTGCGACCCCATGAATCGCAGCACGCCAGGCTTCCCAGTCCATCACCAACTCCCGGAGTACACTCAGACTCACGTCCATTGAGTCAGTGATGCCATCCAGCCATATCATCCTCTGTCGTCCCCTTCTCTTCCTGCCCCCAATCCCTCCCAGCATCAGAGTCTTTTCCAATGAGTCAACTCTTCGCATGAGGTGGCCAAAGTACTGGACTTTCAGCTTTAGCATCATTCTTTCCTAAGAAATTCCACAGCTGGTCTCCTTCAGAATGGACTGGTTGGATCTCCTTGCAGTCCAAGGGACTCTCAAGAGTCTTCTCCAACACCACAGTTCAAAAGCATCAATTCTTCGGCGCTCAGCTTTCTTCACAGTCCAACTCTCACATCCATACATGACCACAGGAAAAACAATAACCTTGACTAGATGGACCTTTGTTGGCAAAGTGATGTCTCTGCTTTTGAATATGCTATCTAGGTTGGTCATAACTTTTCTTCCAAGGAGTAAGCATCTTTTAATTTCATGGCTTCAATCACCATCTTCAGTGATTTTGGAGCCCAGAAAAATAAAGTCTGACACTGTTTCCACTGTTTCCCCATCTATTTCCCATGAAGTGATGGGACCAGATGTCATGATCTCAGTTTTCTAAACATTGAACTTTAAGCCAACTTTTTCACTCTCCTTTTTCAATTTCATCAAGAGGCTTTTTAGTTCCTCTTCACTTTCTGCCATAAGGGTAGTGTCATCTGCATATCTGAGGTTATAGATATTTCTCCCAGCAATCTTGATTCTAGCTTGTGCTTCATCCAGTCCAGCATTTCTCATGATGTACTCTGCACAGAAGTTAAATAAGCATGGTGACAATATACAGCCTTGAGGTACTCCTTTCCCTATTTGGAACTAGTCTGTTGTTTGTTCCATGTCCAGTTATAACTGTTGCTTCCTGACCTGCATATAGATTTCTCAGGAGGCAGGTCAGATGGTCTGGTATTTCCATCGCTTGAAGAATTTCCCACAGTTTTTGGTGATCCACACAGTCAAAGGCTTTGCCATAGTCAATAAAGCAGAAGTAGGTGTTTTTCTGGAACTCTCTTGCTTTTTCGATAATCCAATGGACGTTGGAAATTCGATCTCTGGTTCCTCTGCCTTTTCTAAAACCAGCTTGAACATCTGAAGTTCATGGTTCATGTATTGTTGAAGTGTGGCTTGGAAAATTTGGGGCATTACTTTACTAGTGTATGAGATAAGTGCAGGTGTGGTAGTTTGAGCATTCTTTGGCATTGCCTTTCTTAGGGATTGGAACGAAAACTGATTTTTTCCAGTCCTGTGGCCACTGCTGAGTTTTCCAAATTGGCTGGCATATTGAGTGCAGCACTTTCACAGCATCATCTTTCAGGATTTGAAATAGCTCAACTGGAATTCAATCCCTTCCACGAGCTTTGTTTGTAGTGATGCTTCCTAAGGCCCTCTTGACTTTGCACTCCAGGATGTCTGGTTCTAGGTGAGTGATCATACCATTGTGATTATCTGGGTCATGAAGATCTTTTTTGTATAGTTCTTCTGTGTATTCTTGCCACCTCTTCTTAATATTTTCTGTTAAGTCCATACCATTTCTGTCCTTTATTGGGCTGATCTTTGCATGAAATGTTCCCTTGGTATCTCTAATTTTCTTGAAGAGATCTCCAGTCTTTCCCATTCTATTGTTTTCCTCTATTTCTTTTGCAGTGATCGCTGAGGAAGGCTTTCTTATTTCTCCTTGCTATTCTCTGGAACTCTGCATTCAAATGAGTATATCGTTCCTTTTCTTTTTGTTTGTCTTTTCATAGATATTTGTAAGGCCTCCTCAGACAACCATTTTTCTTTTTTGCATTTTTTTTGGTTGGAGATGGCCTTGATCCCTGGCTCTTGTACAGTATCACAAACCTCCATCCATAGTTCATCAGGCACTCTGTCTATCAGATCTAATCCTTTGAATCTATTTCTCACTTCCCCCTGTATAATCATTAGGGATTTGATTTAGGGAGTGGCATCTGCACGCTGGAGTGACTCTGAGGAGATACTCCACATCCAAGGTCAGAGAAACCCAGCAAGACGGTAAGAGGGGCAAATTTGCATTTAGAATCAAACTCCATTCCCACCATGGACGCTCAAGAGGGCTCAAACAAACCTTGTTTGCACCAGGACCCAGAGACCCCACAGAGACTGAGACAGAACTGTGTTTGAGTGTCTCCTATGGAGGTAGGGGTCAGCAGTGGACTGCCACAGGCGCATGGGCTCTGGTTGCAGCAGACTTGGGTATGGCATAAGCCCTCTTGGGGGAGATCACCATAAACCCATCATAGAGCTGCCAGAACTTCCACAGGACTAGGATATAGACACCTGGAGGGCACAAACATAACCTTGTATGCATCAGGACCCAGGAGAAAGGAGCAGTGACCCCACAGAAGATTGACCCAGACCTGCCCGGGAGTGTTCAGGAGTCTCCAGCAGAGGTGTAGGTTGGTGGTGGCCTGCTGCAGGGTTGCAGGGCAGTGAGTGTAGCAGTACTTGCATGGGATCTTTTGAAAGAGTCACAGTTGTCTTCATTATCTCCACCATAGTTTCAGTTCAGTTCAGTCACTCAGTCGTGTCTGACTCTTTGTGACCCCATGAATTGCAGCACGCCAGGCCTCCCTGTCCATCACCAACTCCCGGAGTTCACTCAGACTCACGTCCATTGAGTCAGTGATGCCATCCAGCCATCTCATCCTCTGTCATCCCCTTCTCCTCCTGCCCCCAATCCCTCCCAGCATCAGAGTCTTTTCCAATGAGTCAACTCTTCGCATGAGGTCGCCTAAGTACTGGAGTTTCAGCTTTAGCGTTATTCTTTCCTAAGAAAACCTAGGGCTGATCTCCTTCAGAAAGGACTGGTTGGATTCCTTGCAGTCCAAGGGACTCTCAAGAGTCTGCTCCAACACCACAGGTCAAAGGAATCAATTCTTTGGTGCTCAGCTTTCTTCACAGTCCAACTCTCACATCCATACATGACCACTGGAAAAACCATAGCTTTGACTAGATGGACCATTGTTGGCAAAGTAGTGTCTCTGCTTTTGAATATGCTATCTAGGTTGGTCGTAACTTTTCTTCCAAGGAGTAAGCGTCTTTTAATTCCATGGCTGCAGTCACCATCTGCAGTGATTTTGGAGCCCCCCAAAGTAAAATCTGACACTGTTTCCACTGTTTCCCCATCTATTTCCCTTGAAGTGATGGAACCAGATGCCATGATCTTAGTTTTCTGAATGTTGAGCTTTAAGCCAACTTTTTCACTCTCCTCTCTGACTTTTATCAAGAGGCTTTTTAGTTCTTCTTCACTTTCTGCCATAAGGCTGGTGTCATTTGCATATCTGAGATTATTGATATTGGCAATCTTGATTCCAGCTTGTGCTTCTTTCAGCCCAGAGTTTCTCATAGTTTGGCCCCAGGTAAATAGCAGGGAGGGAACATAGCTCCACCCATCAACAGAAAATTGGATTAAAGATTTACTGTGCATGGCCCTGCCCACAGAACAAGACCCATTTACCCCTTCAGTCAGTCTCTCCCATCAGGAAGCTTGGAGTTGGTGGTGGCTTATTAATTCTGTGTTTCTTACCAGCACCTCTTGTCATAAAATAACTGACACAGATGGTTACTATGGTGGTTAGCCAGGGTGGGCAAATTCAATCAGTGTGCTTCCCCTAACAGTTTTAGAAGAGCAATTATTTTTAATTTTAGTAAAGGCTAATTTAAAGAGATGGCAAGAGTGAATGTCGACATTCTAGGAATCAGCAAACTGAAATGGACTGGAATGGGTGAATTTAACTCAGATGACCATTATATCTACTACTGTGGGCAGGAATCCCTCAGAAGAAATGGAGTGGCCATCGTGGTCAACAAAAGAGTCTGAAATGCAGTACTTGGATGCAATCTGAAAAACGACAGAATGATCTCTGTTCGTTTCCAAGGCAAACCATTCAATATCACAGTAATCCAAGTCTATGCCCCAACCAGTAACGCTGAAGAAGCTGAAGTTGAACGGTTCTATGGAGACCTACAAGATCTTTTAGAACTAACATCCAAAAAAAGATGTCCTTTTCATTATAGGGGACTGGAATGCAAAAGTAGGAAGTCAAGAAACACCTGGAGTAACAGGCAAATTTGGCCTTGGAATATGGAATGAAGCAGGGCAAAGACTAATAGAGTTTTGCCAAGAAAATGCACTGGTCATAACAAACACCCTCTTCCAACAACACAAGAGAAGATTCTACACATGGACATCATCAGATGGTCAACACCGAAATCAGATTGATTATATTCTTTGCAGCCAAAGATGGAGAAGCTCTGTACAGTTAACAAAAACAAGACTGGGAGCTGACTATGGCTCAGACCATGAACTCCTTATTGCCAAATTCAGACTTCAGTGGAAGAAGTAGGGAAAACCACTAGACCATCCAGGTATGATGTAAATCAAATCCCTTATGATTATACAGTGGAAGTGAGAAATAGATTTAAGGGACTAGGTCTGATAGATAGAGTGCCTGATGAACTATGGAATGAGGTTCATGACATTGTACAGGAGACAGGGATCAAGACCATTCCCATAGAAAAGAAATGCAAAAAAGCAAAATGGCTGTCTGGGGAGGCCTTACAAATAGCTGTGAAAAGAAGAGAAGTGAAAAGCAAAGGAGAAAAGGAAAGATATAAACATCTGAATGCAGAGTTCCAAAGAATAGCAAGAAGAGATAAAAAGCCTTCTTCAGCGATCAATGCAAAGAAATAGAGGAAAACAACAGAATGGGAAAGACTAAGGATCTCTTCAAGAAAATCAGAGATACTAAAGGAACATTTCATGCAAAGATGAGCTCGATAAAGGACAGAAATAGTATGGACCTAACAGAAGCAGAAGACATTAAGAAGAGATGACAAGAATACACAGAAGAACTGTACAAAAAAGATCTTCACGACCCAGATAATCACGATGGTGTGATCACTCACCTAGAGCCAGACATCCTGGAATGTGAAGTCAAGTGGGCCTTAGAAAGCATCACTACAAACAAAGCTAGTGGAGGAGATGTAATTCCAGTGGAGCTATTTCAAATCCTGAAAGATGATGCTGTGAAAGTGGTGCACTCAATATGCCAGCAAATTTGGAAAACTCAGCAGTGGCCACAGGACTGGAAAAGGTCAGTTTTCATTCCAGTCCCAAAGAAAGACAATGCCAAAGAATGCTCAAACTACTGCACAATTGCACTCATCTCACATGCTAGTAAAGTAATGCTCAAAATTCTCCAAGCCAGGCTTCAGCAATATGTGAACCGTGAACTTCCTGATGTTCAAGCTGGTTTTAGAAAAGGCAGAGGAACCAGAGATCAAATTGCCAACATCCGCTGGATCATGGAAAAAGCAAGAGAGTTCC
The DNA here is from genome assembly GCF_002263795.3 of Bos taurus. Lineage (NCBI taxonomy): Eukaryota > Metazoa > Chordata > Mammalia > Artiodactyla > Bovidae > Bos > Bos taurus. The sequence continues at coordinate 137,524,562 of NC_037328.1, forward strand.
AGAAAAATATCTGCTTCTGCTTTATTGACTATGCCAAAGCCTTTGACTGTGTGGATCACAATAAACTGTGGAAAATTCTGAAAGAGATGGGAATACCAGACCACCTGATCTGCCTCTTGAGAAATTTGTATGCAGGTCAGGAAGCAACAGTTAGAACGGGACGTGGGACAACAGACTGGTTCCAAATAGAAAAAGCAGTATGTCAAGGCTGTATATTATCACCCTGTTTATTTAACTTCTATGCAGAGTACATCATGAGAAAGGCTGGACTGGAAGAAACACAAGCTGGAATCAAGATTGCTGGGAGAAATATCAATAACCTCAGATATGCAGATGACACTACCCTTATGGCAGAAGGTGAAGAGGAACTCAAAAGCTTCTTGATGAAAGTGAAAGTGGAGAGTGAAAAAGTTGGCTTAAAGCTCAACATTCAGAAAACGAAGATCATGGCATCCAGTCCCCCACTTCATGGGAAATAGATGGGGAAACAATGGAAACAGTGTCAGACTTTATTTTTCTGGGCTCCAAAATCACTGCAGATGGTGACTGCAGCCATGAAATTAAAAGACACTTATTCCTTGGAAGGAAAGTTATGACCAACCTAGATAGCATATTCAAAAGCAGAGACATTACTTTGCCAACAAAGGTTCGTCTAGTCAAGGCTATGGTTTTTCCAGTGGTCATGTATGGATGTGAGAGTTGGACTGTGAAGAAGGCTGAGCGCCGAAGAATTGATGTTTTTGAACTGTGGTGTTGGAGAAGACTCTTGAGAGTCCCTTGGACTGCAAGGAGATCCAACCAGTCCATTCTGAAGGAGATCAACCCTGGGATTTCTTTGGAAGCAATGATGCTAAAGCTGAAACCCAGTACTTTGGCCACCTCATGCGAAAGAGTCTGATGTAAAAGACTCTGATGTTGGGAGGGATTGGGGGCAGGAGGAGAAGGGGACGACAGAGGATGAGATGGCTGGATGGCATCACTGACTCGATGGACATGAGTCTCAGTGAACTCCGGGATTTGGTGATGGACAGGGAGGCCTGGGGTGCTGTGATTCATGGGGTAGCAAATAGTCAGACAGGACTGAGCAACTGATCTGATCTGAATGTATCAATTATTTCTTTTATGGATCACACTTTTGATATATTATTTAAGACCTCTTTGCCTAATTCACGATAACAAAGTTTTTTTCCTACTTCTTCTTTTAGAATTTTTAGTTATAAGTTTTGTATTTATGAGCAGTGGTTGAGAGGGTGCAGGAGGGTCGAGAGGAGCCACTCCACATTCAAGGTCAGGAGGGGCAGCGGTGAGGAGATAGCCCTCGTCCAAGGTAAGGAGCAGCAGCTGCACTTTGCTTGAGCAGCTGTGAAGAGATAGCCCACGCCCAAGGTAAGAGAAACCCAAGTAAAACGGTAATTGTTGTGAGAGGGCATCAGAAGGCAAACACACTGAAACCATAATCACAGAAAACTAGCCAATCTAATCACATGGGCCACAGCCTGGTCTAACTCAGTGAAACTAAGCCATGCCCTGTGGGGCCGGCCAAGGTGGGCAGGTCATGGTGGACAGGTCTGACAGAATGTGGTCCACTGGAGAAGGGAACAGAAAACCACTTCAGTATTCTTGCCTTGAGAACCCCATGAGTAGTATGAAAAGGCAAAATGATAGGATATTGAAAGAGGAACTCCCCAGGTCGGGAGGTAACCAATATGCTACTGGAGATCAGTGGAGAAATAACTCCAGAAAGAATGAAGGGATGGAGCCATAGCAAAAACAATATCCAGTTGTGGATGTGACTGGTGATAGAAGCAAGGTCCGATGCTATAAAAATAAATATTGCATAGGAACCTGAAATGTTAGGTCCATGAATCAAGGCAAATTGGAAGTGGTCAAACAGGAGATGGCAAGAATGAACGTCAACATTCTAGGAATCAGCAAACTAAAATGGACTGGAATGGGTGACTTTAACTCAGATGACCATTATATCTACTACTGTGGGCAGGAATCCCTTAGAAGAAATGGAGTAGCCATCATTGTCAACAAAAAAGTCCAAAATGCAGTACTTGGATACAATCTCAAAAACGACAGAATGATCTCTGTTTGTTTCCAAGGCAAATCATTCAATATCACAGTAATTCAAGTCTATGCCTCATCAGTAATGCTGAAGAAGCTGAAGTTGAACGGTTCAATGAAGACCTACAAGACCTTTTAGAACTAACACCCAAAAAAGATGTCTTTTTCATTATAGGGGACTGGAATGCAAAAGTAAGAAGTCAAGAAACACCTGGAATAATAGGCAGATTTGGCCTTGGAGTATGGAACGAAGCAGGGCAAAGGCTAATAGAGTTTTGCCAAAGAATGCACTGGTAATAGCAAACACCCTCTTCCAACAACACAAGAGAAGATTCTACACATGGACATCACCAGATGGTCAACACCGAAATTAGATTGATTATATTCTTTGCAGCCAAAGATGGAGAAGCTCTATACAGTCAGCAAAAACAAGACTGGGAGCTGACTGTGGCTCAGATCATGAACTCCTTATTGCCAAATTCAGACTTAAATTGAAGAAAGTAGGGAAAACCACTAGATCATTCAGGTATGTCTTAAATCAAATCCCTTATGATTATACAGTGGAAGTGAGGAATAGACTTAAGGGACTAGATCTGATAGATAGAGTGCCTGATGAACTATGGAATGAGATTCATGACATTGTACAGGAGACAGGGATCAAGACCATCCCCATAGGAAAGAAATGCAAAAAAGCAAAATGGCTGTCTGGGGCGGCCTTACAAATAGCTGTGAAAAGAAGAGAAGTGAAAAGCAAAGGGGAAAAGGAAAGATATAAACATCTGAATGCAGAGTTCCAAAGAATAGCAAGAAGAGATAAGAAAGCCTTCCTCAGTGATCAAGGCAAAGAAATAGAGGAAAACAACAGAATGGGAAAGATTAGAGGTCTCTTCAAGAAAATTAGAGATACCAAGGGAATATTTCATGCCAAGATGGGCTCGATAAAGGACAGAAATGGTATGGACCTAACTGAAGCAGAAGATATTAAGAAGAGGTGGCAAGAATACACAGAAGAACTGTACAAAAAAGATCTTCACGACCCAGATAATCACGATGGTGTGATCACTCACCTAGAGCCAGACATCCTGGAATGTGAAGTCAAGTGGGCCTTAGAAAGCATCACTACAAACAAAGCTAGTGGAGGAGATGTAATTCCAGTGGAGCTATTTCAAATCCTGAAAAATGATCCTGTGAAAGTGGTGCACTCAATATGCCAGCAAATTTGGAAAACTCAGCAGTGGCCACAGGACTGGAAAAGGTCAGTTTTCATTCCAATCCCAAAGAAAGGCAATGCCAAAGAATGCTCAAACTACCGCACAATTGCACTCATCTCACATGCTAGTAAAGTAATGCTCAAAATTCTCCAAGCCAGGCTTCAGCAATATGTGAACCGTGAACTTCCTGATGTTCAAGCTGGTTTTAGAAAAGGCAGAGGAACCAGAGATCAAATTGCCAGCATCTGCTGGATTATGGAAAAAGCAAGAGAGCTCCAGAAAACATCTATTTCTGCTTAGTGACTATACCAAAGCCTTTGACTGTGTGGATCACAATAAACTGTGGAAAAATCGTCAAGAGATGGGAATACCAGGCTACCAGACTGGCCTCCTGAGAAACCTATATGCAGGTGAGGAAGCAATAGTTAGAAATGGACATGGATCAATATACTGGATCCAAATAGTAAAAGGAGTAGGTCAAGGCTGTAGATTGTCACCTTGCTTTTTTACCTCATATGCAGAGTACATCATCAGAAACTCTGGGCTGGAAGAAGCACAAGCTGGAATCAAGATTTCTGGGAGAAATATCAGTAACTTCAGATATGCAGATGACACCACCCTTATGGCACAAAGTGAAGAGGAACTAAAAAGCCTCTTGATGAAAGTGAAGGAGGAGAGTGAAAAAGTTGGCTTAAAGCTCAACATTCAGAAAACTAAGATCATGGCATATTGTTCCCTCACTTCAAGGGAAATAGATGGGGAAAGAGTGGAAACACTGTCAGAATTTATTTTTCTGGGCTCCAAAATCACTGCAGATGGTGACTGCAGCCATGAAATTAAAAGATGCTTACTCCTTGGAAGAAAAGTTATGACCAACCTAGATAGCACATTCAAAAGCAGAGACATCACTTTGCCAACTAAGGTCCATCTAGTCAAAGTTATGGTTTTCCCAGTGTTCATGTATGGATGTGAGAATTGGACTATAAAGAAAGCTGGGTGGTGAAGAATTGATGCTTCTGAACTGTGGTGTTGGAGAAGACTCTTGAGAATCCCTTGAACTGCAAGGAGATTCAACCAATCCATCCTAAAGGAGATCAGTGCTGGGTGTTCATTGGAAGGACTGACGTTGAAGCTGAAACTCCAGTTCTTTGGTCATCTGATGTGAAGTGCTGACTCATTTGAAAAGACTCTGATGCTGGGAAAGATTGAGGGCAGGAGGAGAAGGGGATGACAGAGGATGAGATGGTTGGATGGTATCACAGATTTGATGGACATGGGTTTTGGTAGACTCCAGGAGTTGGTGATGGACAGGAAGGCCTGGCTTGCTGCTGTTGATGGGGTTGCAAAGAGTTGGACACGATTGAAGAACTGAAATGAACTGAGGTTAGTCATATCCTTCCTTCCAAGGAGTAAGAGTCTTTTAATTTCATGACTGCAGTCACCATCCGCAGTGACTTTGGAGCCCAGAAAAATAAAGTCAGCCATTGTTTCCACTGTTTCCCCATCTGTTTGCCATGAAGTGATGGGTCCAGATGCCATGATCTTATTTTCTGAATGTTGAGCTTTAAGCCAACTTTTTCACTCTCCTCTTTCACTTTCAAGAGGCTCTTTAGTTCTTCTTCACTTTCTGTCATAAGGGTGGTGTCATCTGTATATCTGAGTTTATTGATATTTCTCCCGGTAATCTTGATTCCAGCTTGTGCTTCCTCCAGCCCAGCGCTTCTCATGATGTACTCTTCATGTAAGTTAAGTAAGCAGGGTGACAATATACAGCCTTGACGTACTCCTTTTCCTATTTGGAACCAGTCTGTTGTTTCATGTTCAGTTCTAACTGTTGCTTCCTAGCCTGCATATAGGTTTCTCAAGAGGCAGGTCAGGTGGTCTGGTATTCCCATCTCTTGAAGAATTTTCCACACTTTATTGTGATCTGCACAGTCAATGGGTTTGGCATAGTCAATAAAGCAGAACTAGTTTTTTTTCTGGAACTCTCTTGTTTTTTTGATGATCCAAAGATGTTGGCAATTTGACCTCTGGTTCCTCTGCCTTTTCTAAAACCAGCTTGAACATCTGGATGTTCCTGGTTCACGTATTGATGAAGCCTCGCTTGGAGAATGTTGAGCATCACTTTACTAGTGTGTGAGATGAGTGCAATTGTGCAGTAGTTTGAGCATTCTTTGCCATTGCCTTTCTTTGGGATTGGAATGAAAACTGACCTTTTCCAGTCCTGTGGCTACTGCTGGGTTTTCCAAATTTACTGGCATATTGAGCACTTTCACAGCATCATCTTTCAGGATTTGAAATAGCTCAACTGGAATTCCATCACCTCCACTAGCTTTGTTCATAGTGATGCTTTCTAAAGCCCACTTGACTTCACTTTTCAGGATGTCTAACTCTAGGTGAGTGATCACCCCATCGTGATTATCTGGGTCGTGAAGATCTTTTTTGTACAGTTCTTCTGTGTATTCTTGCCATCCCTTCTTAATATCTTCTGCTTCAGTTAGGTCCATATTATTTCTGTCCTTTATCAAGCCCATCTTGGCATGAAATGTTCCCTTGGTATCTCTAATTTTCTTGAAGAGATCTCTAGTCTTTCCCATTCTGTTGGATTCCTCTATTTCTTTACATTGATTGTTGAGGAAGGCTTTCTTATCTCTCCTTGCTATTCTTTGGAACTCTGCATTCAAATGCATATATCTTTTGTTTTCTCCTTTGCTTTTCACTTCTCTTCTTTTCACAGCTATTGGTAAGCCTCTTCAGACAGCCATTTTGCTTTTTTTGCATTTCTTTTTCTTGGTGATGGTCTTGATTCCTGTCTCCTATACAACGTCAGGAACCTCCGTCCATAGTTCATCACACACTCTATCTATCACATCTAGTCCCTTAAATGTATTTCTCACTTCCACTGTATAGTGATAAGGGATTTGATTTAGGTCATACCTGAATGGTCTAGTGGTTTTCTCCACTTTGTTCAATATCAGTCTGAATTTGACAATAAGAAGTTCATGATCTGAACCACAGTCAGCTCCCAGTATTTTTTTGCTGACTGTATAGAGCTTCTCCATCTTTGGCTGCAAAGAATATAATCAATCTGATTTCGGTGTTGACCATCTGATGATGTCCATTTGTAGAGTCTTCTCTTGTGTTGTTGGAAGAGGGTGTTTGCTATGACCAGTGCCTTCTCTTGGCAGAACTCTGTTAGCCTTTGCCCTGCTTCTTTCTGTACTCCATGGCCAAATTTGCCTGTTACTCCAGGTGTTTCTTGACTTCCTGCTTTTGCATTCCAGTCCCCTAAAATGAAAAGGACATCTTTTTTGGGTGTTAGTTCTAGAAGGTCTTGTAGGTCTCCATTGAACCGTTCAACTTCAGCTTCTTCAGCGTTATTAGTCAGGGCATAGACTTGTACTACCGTGATATTGAATGGTTTTCCTTGGAAATGAACAGAGATCATTCTGTCTTTTTTGAGATTGCATCAAAGTACTGCATTTCTGACTCTTGTTGACTATGATGGCTACTCCAGCTTTAGCAGTTGTGGTGTATGGGCTTAGTTTATCTTAAGATGGGCATGTGGGATCTTAATTCCTGGCAGGTAATTGAACCCAACTTGCCTATATTGTTAGGTGGATTCTTAAGCACTGGACAGCCAGGGAAATAAGTCTTTTGACACCAAAGGGGGATTTGGCTGCCACATGACAGCATCTATTGTGCTTAATCTCCTTTTCCTATTGCCTTCACCGCCGCCCCCCGCTCCACCCCCATGCTTCTCACCCCACTCTCAAAGATAGTCTTCGAGAGTCAAGATCTCCTTTATTTCTTCTGTATTTTCTATACAGAACCCATTGTCTGGCACATAGCAGGGTTTCAGCAAACCCTTATTAAATGAATCAACAAAAATCTTGAGCCAAAAATAATTTTCTGTAACAAAAAGTACATAGATAGGAGAGAATGACTGAATGTTTATACTGCTTTTTCCAGTTTCCACAGGTCTTTCACATTTATCACACCTAAACTTCACCACAACTTGGTGAAGTAGGAAATGATTGTTCTCATTTTCTAGATGAATACAAAGCTCAGAGAAACAGAATGATTTGCCCAGGATCGTGTAGTTAATTAGTGGATTTTGCAAGATATTTTTTGCTTCAGCTTGAAGGGATTGTATTATGTGAACTAAATGTGTCCCAATCTTCTTAACTCCTGAGACCCAGCTCTCATAGTCGTGCTCCAAGAACTAAGTGAACAATCAATGCCTTTCCTTCCTTTAGCTACTCAAAAGGTGCTACAGATGTGTGTTTCCAGTAGCAGCAGGAGTTAAGGGAGACCCACCTTTCTGGACTCTATTGCAACTACTGATGTCAACAGTGGTTTAGGAGGCCTCCTTGGGGATAGAACTAGTCCCTTGTCCTCTTTATGTCACCACACTCTAACTACCAAGGCTAGTAATAAGACAAGATCAGGCTTGAGGCTATTATGAGGAGAGAGATTTGTGAGAGCTCTTCTGAGTTTCTCTTTTTACTTCCATGGTGCTGACCTTTAAAAATCCTGCAGACCATCAGATGGACCTAAAAATAGCCTTTTTTGGCATTGAATAATCTGATTTCCCTTGACAAAGAGGTCATATTCTCCTCTCTTTGATAGCTTCTTTTTGATTAACTAGCCAAATCTGTTGAGGAAAAAGCATTCACTTCTTTGGAGGAATAAAAATGGAGATATTTAGGTAAAGGACATCTTTTTTTTTTTTTTTTAATGTTCATAAAAGGTGACTTCCATTTGATCATATAGAACACATAAAGTACAGATCTGTGGGTTAGAATCATAGCAACAGAACTAAACTCTATTTTTTGAGAGCAAATAAGATGTACCGAATATGTCTTTGGTGCTTGCTAAAGAAATTAAAACCTAAAGAGCCCATTAATCAGTACTCTTAAAGCCATCTGTGATGTAATGGGAAACAATAGATTCAGATACAAGTAGATGTTGGTCCATTTACTAGCTCTGCGGTTCTAACCCTTAGTTCCTCAGCTGTAAAGAAGAATAAAAACATATGCCTTATTGAACTATTTCTCAGATAAAATGTAAGTGAAAATTCTCTTCAAAGAGTAAAGAGATTTTTACTATAAAGTACTTTATTTTTTAATATTTATTTAATTTTTGGTTGTGCCATGTGACATGTTTGATTTTGGTTCTCTGATCAGGGATTGAACCCATGACCTCAACAGTGGAAATTTGGAGTCTTAACCATCAGAAAAGTCCCACCAAAGTACTCTATTATTTATAGTATAAGTAATGATGAAAACAGATTTCTAAAGGCTGTATCAATTAGAATTACTGGGTATTAGGTCTCATGGTTAATTGTACACCATATTTAATCTAATCATGAATTACATAACAAGCCTCTTGGAATAATATATCAATCACTTGGATTCCAGAAAGTCTTTTGATATTATCTGAATCTAAAGAGTCTGAGTAACAAAGTGTGGTTTTCAAAGGATCACTACCCAATAATGGAGCCAAAATTAACTCATTCACTTAAAATATACAATACCATGCTTTTTTTTACAAATGTAGACATCCATTTAACCATCACCATAATGAAGATATAGAATATTTCCATTATCTCCTGAAATTCCCTTGTGCCCCTTGATGGTCAGTCTTCTCTTAGATCCCAGGAACCACTGGTATTTTTTGTCAGTAAGAGCAGATTTATATAGAATTTTATATAAACAGAATCACATAATATGTACTATGTCTTTCTTTTATTATAGAGTCTGTGAGTTTCATCCACATTTTGTGTATCAATAGTTTCTCTTTGTTGCAGAGTAATAGTCTTTTGTCAGGATATATCACAATTTGTTTACTCATTCATTTGTTGTTGGTGAAGGTTGTTACCTTTAAAGAAAATTTATTTTAGTAGAAGGATAATTACTTTACAATATTGTGAAGGTTTTTGCCATACATCAACATGAATTGGTCATAGGTATACATGTGTCCCCCCTCATCCTGAACAACCCTCCCATCTCCCTCCCCACCTATCCCTCTAGGTTGTCCCAGAGCTCTGGCTTTGGGTGCTCTGGTTCATGCTTCAAACTCACACTGGTCGTCTGTTTTATATATGGTAATGTATATGTTTCAATGGTGTTCTCTCAAATCATCCCACCCTCTCCTTCTTCCACTGAGTCCAAAAGTCTGTTCTTTATATCTTTGTCTCCTTTGCTGCCTGTATGTAGGACTGTCGGAACCATCATTCTAGATTCCACATGTATGTGTTAATATACAGCATTTATCTTTCTCTTTCTGACTTCAGTCTGTGTAGTAGGCTTTAGGTTCCTCCACCTCATTAGAACTGACTCAAATGCATTCCTTTTTATAGCTAATATTCCATTGTGTGTATGTACCACAATTTCCTTATCAATTCATCTATCAATGGGCATTTAGGTTACTTCCATGTCCTAGCTATTGTAAATTATGCTGCAGTGAACATTGGGGTACATGTGTCTCTTTTGGTTCTGGTTTCCTCAGTGGGATTGCTGGGTCATATGGGAGTTCTATTCTCAGTTATTTAAGGAATCTCCACACTGTTCTCCATAGTGGTTGCACCAGTTTGCATTCCCACCAACAGTGTAAGAGGGTTCCCTTTTCTTCACACCCTCTCTGGCATTTATTGTCTGTAGACTTTTCGATGATGGGCATTCTGACCAGTGTGAGATGATACCTAATTGTGATTTTGATTTGCTTTTCTTTAATAATGAGTGATATTGAGCATCTTTTCATGTATTTATTAGCCGTTTTTATGTCTTCTTTGGAGAAATGTCTATTTAGTTATTTTGCCCAGTTTTTGACCGGTTTGTTCATTTTTCTGGTATTGAGCTACAAGAGCTGCTTGTATATTTTAGAGATTAATTCTTTCTTAGTTACTTCATTTGCTATTATTTTCTCCCTTTCTGAGGGCTGTATTTTCATCTTGTTTATAGTTTCTTTCATAGTGCCAAAGCTTTTAAGTTTAACTAGGCCCCATTTGTTGATTTTTGTTTTTATTCCATTACTCTGGGAGGTGGGTCATAGAGGATCTTGCTGTGATTAATCTTATAGAGTGTTCTGCCTATGTTTTCCTCTAAGAGTTTGATAGTTTCTGGCCTTACATTTAGATCCTTAATCCATTTTGAGTTTATTTTTGTGTATTGTGTTAGAAAATGTTCTAATTTCATTCTTTTACAAGTAGTTGACCAGTTTTCCCAATGCCACTTGTTGGAATGACTATCTTTTCTCCATTGTATATTTTTGCCTCCTTTGTCAAGGATAAAGTGTCCATAGGTGCGTGGATTTATCTCTGGACTTTGTTTTGTTCCATTGATCTACATTTCTGTTTTTGTGCCAGTACCATAACGTCTTGATGACTGTAGCTTTGTAGTATAGTCTGAAGTCAGGGAGGTTGATTATTCCAGTTCTATTCTTCTTTCTCAAGATTGCTTTGGCTCTTTGGGGTCTTTTGTGTTTCCATACAAATTGTGAAATAATTTGTTCTAGTTCTGTGAAAAATCCCATTGGTAGTTTGATAGAGATTGCATTGAATCCATAGACTGTTTTGGGTAGTATATTCATTTTCACTATATTGATTCTTCTACCCAAGATCGTGGTATATTTCTCCATCTATTGTGTCATCTTTTGTTTCTTTCATCAGCGTTTTATACCTTTCTGAATACAAGTCTTTTGTCTCTTTAGGTAAATTTATCCCAAGTATCTTATCCTTTTCATTGTGATGGTGAATGGGATTGTTTCCTTAATTTCTCTTTCTGATATTTCATCGTTAGCATATAGGATTTCAAGGGATTTCTGTGTATTAACTTTATATCCTGTGACTTTACTATATTTATTGATTAGCTCTAGTAATTTTCTGATGGCATCTTTAGGGTTTTCTATGTAGACCATCATGTTATCTGCAAACAGTGAGTTTTGCTTCTTTTTTCCAACCTGGATCCTTTTTATTTCTTTTTCTTCTCTGATTGCTATGGCTAGGACTTCCAGAACTATTTTGAATAGTAGTGGTAAGAATGGGCACCCTTGTCTGGTTCCTGATTTTAGAGGAAATGCTTTCATTTTTTTGCTAATGAGGATAATGTTTGCTGTGGGTTTGTCATATTTGGCTTGTATTATGCTGAAGTAGGTTCCTTCTATGTCTACATTCTTGAGAGTTTTTTTTTTTTTTAAATCATAAATGGGTGTTGAATTTTGTCAATGGTTTCTCTGCCTCTGTTGAAATAATCATATGGTTTTTATCTTTCAATCACATTGATTGTTTTGTGAATATTAAAGGAGAGGTGCTGCTAAACATCCTCCAAGGCACAGGATTATTCCCCAAAGAATGTAACAATTATAAATGTCAATGGTGTCAATACTGGGAAACCCCGATCTACCAATTATCACTACTTATAAATATAGTTTATTTGCATTTTTATTTAATATCTATCTCCTTCACTATACTGAAAAGGATGCTAGCTGATTTATCAATGAACTCTCAGATTATAAAATATGGCATGCCATGTAGAAAGTGCTCACAAAATTTTGTTCAGTGAATAAAATAATTCCAAATGTAATTCACTCACATTTACTCATTTAAAATATTTTTTAGATATCTACTAAGTGTCAAGCACTGGAAAACCAAGATGAATAAACATTAGACCTAGCCTCTATACATCTTTCTTGCTGTATTCATTGTATTTACTATGCACAGCTAGTAAACTGTGAACTGTCTCTTCCATAATTCTCTCATTTATGCTTCACAAGGACCCTCTGAAATGGGTATACTATTATACCCATCATTTTCCCATAGTTAACACCCAGATAGTTTAGTCGATTTGCCAAATATCACACAGGAAGCACATAGAAAAACCAGAATGCTGCTTTAGTTGCATTGAATTATCAGTAACTCTTTCCAAACTACATCACAGTATTCATTGCTTTTGAATTTACTTCCAACCAAGACTTTGCATTTTTGTTTTATAAGTTTCTTTATTAGCACTAAAATGCAAAAGCCCTGAGAGATAAGAGGTATAGGGTTTATTGAAACTATTTTGTTTTTATTGTTTAAGATTTTTTTTTTTTTTTTGATGTGGACCATTTTTTAAAGCCCTTTTTGAATTTCTTACAATATTGCTTAGGTTTTAGTATTTTTGGCCACAAGGCATATTGGATCTTAACTCCATGACCAGGGATCAAACCCACAACCTCTGCACTGGAAGATGAAGTCTTAACAATTGGACTGCCAAGGAAGCCCTGTAACTGTTTTAAACATGAAGGAAAAGGTGTGCAGTAAAGCCAATTGATCTGTTGCAGGACATATGTCCAGTAAGTGGCAGAACCAAAGAGGAAGCGCAATGTTGATGTTTACCAGCCAAAAACCAGAAGGAAAAAACCTGTGATGGAACAAGTTGGCTTTACTGATACTTGTTTCAACAAGGGAGGGCATACACAATGGGGAAAAAGGGACCTTTCTGTATGAGAAGCTTGCTATGGGATTGAGCTTGGATTAGGAGCATTGGAGTAGGCTTCAAGGAAGCATGGCTTTATTCTGGATTGAGGGCTGTTAGGAGGAAATTTTAGATAGCTGCAGTTGAGTATCCCAAAAACTTAAATTCAGGAGGTGGGAGAAGTGGTGTAGGGATAGAAAGACAGCAGACACTCATTTTAGCCACTATAGTAGGATATCTTTGTGGTTTGCATAGTTCTAGAGAGGTTTTGTTTTGTCTTTGACAAAAATCATTTTGTTGGATGTTAATGTCCTGTGAAATAGTTAACTAGAAAATACCAGGCTTTTCCTGTGAGTGCTGACCAGTTAGCTTGTGGCAGCTGTCAGTAGCTGCTCTTTTTCTTTCTGAAAGTCTTGGTACTTCTAATTCAGTGATTTCACTATGCCACACTACCTGCTTATAAGCAATTTTCTCAATATTGTGTCTAGGTTTACAGGTGTCTGAGAAAGGGCAATGTGAATGGGGCTGGGAGTGGTGTGTTATGATCCCACCACCTCACCGCAGGCCAACAGTATGCCTTTTCCTTTTCTCCCTTTGCTCAACACTCAGCGATGTAAGTCTTGCCTCCTCTCAGTCCAAACTTGATCCCCGGGACTTCCCTGGTGGTCCAGTGGTTAACATTTCGCCTTCCAATGCAAGGGGTGCAGGTTGGATCTCTGATCAGGGAGCTAAGATTCCATATGACTTGGGGCCAAAAAACCAAATGTAAGACAGAAGCAATATTGTCACAAATTAAATAAAGACTTTAAACATGGTCCACATCAAAAAACCTTAAAGAAACAAACAAACAAACAAAAACAACCTTGCTTCTCTAGAAGATATGAAACTGAAAACTCCTTGGATTGTAAGTAATTGATGACATTCCCAGAGACCCTAGGTGAAAACAAGATACCAAAGTCCTATCTTCTTAGAGGATTGTGAAATTTTCACCAGTTTATTTTAAGAAGTCTTATTTTCATCAGAAAAGTACCATATGCTCACTAAATGAGGAATAAAAAGAACTGGAAATTCAAAGAGTCACTGAGAATCTCACCACCTGAAGAAAAACACTGTCAATATTTTTGAGCCTTTTGTATCAGAATTTTCTCTATGCATAATATTGTGTGACATATTTGTGATGTGTATTGTTTTGATCCGAATCACTCTAATTTTTGTCTTTTTCTTTTTATTAACTTAGAAAATAAGTTGTAATCAAGATTTTCAATGTTGACTTGATACTCCATCATATGGCCATGCCAAATTTGTCTCACACTTTAATTTGGGGGCATTTGTATCAGTTTCATTTTTTAAAATGCATGGTTGATCTTCAGTATCCATGGAGGATTGACTCTAGGACAAGCCCCCCAAAATCTGCAGATGTTTAAGTCCCTTATATAAAACAATATAGCATTTGCACATACATCCTAACATTACTTTAAATCATCTCTAGATAACTTATACTACCTAATACAATGTGAATGCTGTGTAAATTGTTGCATGCCTGCCAGAATTCAAATTTCACTTTTTGGAACTTTCTGGATTTTTTCCACAAATTTTTGATCAGCTGTTGGTTGAATCCTGAATTCAGATACAGAGGGTTGACTGCGATAAGCAATTCTGTGATAAACACCTCCTGCAAAAATCTTGCTGCATGTCTCTGTTTTGTTAGAATAAATGTTTTTACTGGGGTTGGTAAATTGGAGGATATAAACATTTGGAATACTATTAACATGTATTTTTGAATTTGGACACTTGTATTTTGAGAATGAAAGCCTTGACTACAGGAACGACAATTTTTAGTAGAATTCCAGGTGTTGGGCAGCTGGTGGGTGGGGGGAAAAGTAATGTGAGACATGAGTTTTCCTGAAAAGCACATCATTCGTTCTCTTCCACGTGAGGTTGGTTCAGGTGTTCAGAAGGTCTCTGGAGGAAGTCTAGCAGACCAAGAGGGCAAAGGGGCTGCAGAATTAGAAGGTCAAAGAGAAGAAATCCAAGATTTATCCTGAAAGTAGTGATCTTGCTTTAATTTAGTCCCTCCATTCCCACCCAGGTAGCTCAGCTGGTAAAGAATTGGCCTGCAATCCAGGAGACCCTGGTTTGATTTCTGAGTTGGGAAGATCCCCTGGAGAAGGGACAGGCCATCCATCCCAGTATTCTTGGGTTTCCCTAGTGGCTAAGCTGGTAAAGAATCCTCCTGCAATGAAGGAGACCTGGGTTTGATCCGTGGGTTGGGAAGATCCTCTAGAGAAGGGAATGCTACCCACTCCAGTGTTCTGGCCTGGAGAATTCCATGGACTGTATAGTCTATGCGGTTGCAATGAGTCAGACACAACTGAGTGACTTTCACACATTCACCTCCACCCTGAAGAAGCATTGCTTTGAGCTGCTCACAGAGTTGAGGGCTGCAGCAAGGATCCCAGGCCCTCACCCAAGGCTGTTGAGATGGGAAGAGTGATTGGTATTCATTAGCATTTGCAAAAATGAATCATGGGAGAAGGGAAATACACATTGGCAGTCAGGTCTTAAGCTGCAATTGGTGTTAAGGCCAAAGCTTCCGATTTTCAGCTGCTTCTCATTCAAGATATCTTAATTCCCCCTTATCCTCTGGTGAGGCATTAACTACACAGCCAAGGGAAGCCTGTGAACTCTGGGTGCCAGCAGAAGAGAGCATTAGCTAATTCTTTTCTGGTTGGCAATTCTCATTCTCTCTCTCTCTCTCTTTCTCTCATGACCTTACTATTAAGAATCCTGGAAGCTCTTTGAAAGTCTGACTGCTTGGTATAATCTATAGTATCTTAAATGAAAGGTAGAAACCAAGATGATATCGCTTTCAGAAGGACACCTGCAAGGTGGGAAGCTAGCAGGACTTAGCACTTCCCTGGAGCTGTAAGCCAAAGTGCAGGCAGGTTATGTTATCAAACCCAGGTTTGATTACTCATCACTCAAAGCCTTTCAAGAGGACAGGTTGGCTGAAAGTTTGCTTTATTTTGGATTCCAGCAACCACAGTGTTGGGGGCAGGGGACAGACACTTGTCCAAAGGCTGACTCCTTTCTGTCTGGACAATCAGTGGAAAAGAGCTCTTATAGGCTGAGGGAGGGGGCTACATGTAAAAGCAGAATAGTCAGCTCTGACAGTCATCTTGAAATTGGTCACTTGTAGTCTGATAAGTGTCATCTTGATTGTTCTAAGTATAGTTAATCTTCAGTTCCATGGTCAGTTGTTTCCATTTCTTTAAGGCCAATTCTCAGAATTGTGGCAGCTTATGTCATGACTTCCCTCGTGGCTCAGACAGTAAATAATCCATCTGCAATGTGAGAGACCTGGGTTCGATTCCTGGGTTTGGAAGATCCCCCGGAGGTCATGGCAACCCACTCCAGTATTCTTGCCTGGAGAATCTGCATGGACAGAGAAGCCTGGCAGGTTACAGTCCATGGGTTGCAAAAAGTAGGACACAACTGAGCGACTAAGCACAGCATGTCATGGCTGGACTTCCATGGTGGCACACTGGTAAAGAATTTGCCTGCCAATGCAGGAGATGCAAATGATGCAGGTCTGATCCCTGTGTTGGGAAGATACCTTGGAGGAGGAAATGGCCATCCACTCCAATATTCTTGCCTGGAAAATTCCATGGGCAGAGGAGACTGGAGGGTTACAGTCCATGGAGTTGCAAAGAGTCAGACATGACTGGGGGACTGACCACACATATTTGAATATCATGCCTACAGTCTGGTCATCATGCAGTTTACTTCTTCCACCTGGTGGGGGTTTCAATGTCTATAAGACAGCTCACAGAATATGGCTCAGAATGTTATCTATAGCCCTTGAGAAGGAACTGGAAGTCCTTGATTATGCTTAAAGACTAAACTATTATTCTTTGGTGTCCTCTGACTGTTTTCCCTAGCTTCTGCATTTTCTCACTTCTCTGATTAAACTTATTCTTTGTCTAAAATTTCTCCATAGACAAAAGGCAGGCAGAGGACATGAGGGTCAAGGACCATAGAGTCTTGCTCCATTTCAGTTATAGACAAGGGAGGTGGAAGCATGCATTCCCAAGAAAGCAGGGGAAAAATCACTGCTGTGGAATACTGTCACCTGGTAGAAGTGTTAGAGTTGCAATGTGCAAATTAGTTACCAAATGTTATACTTCAAGAAAGAGAACGAAGGAAGAAAATGAATATTTATCAAGCTTCTATTAATTAATAGGACCCTGATTGGCACTGATCTTGTATTTTCTCATTCATGTCCCAACTTGTTCTATGAAACAGGTGTGTAAATAATATTAAAATTCATCTTTAATGTAAAAAAATAGAGTTTCAGAGACATTTGCTGAATGCTGAGTTCACAGAGCTGATGTGGGTGGGAACAAGGATGCAGAAGTAAGGCTGATGCCATTATAACACATATAGTGTATATAGAAATGCATAAAAATGCATTGAAAGAAATAATTTGTAAGTCTTAAAAGTAAAACATTCAGGTGTGCTTTATTTAGTTATAATTTACACACCTTGAAAATCACCCATGGTGGGGGATCACCATTTATAAATCACCATTTATGGTTTAAAATAACCATTCAGAATGGTTTTAGTAAATTTATGAAATTGTGTAACTACCATCACAAGCCTGTTTTTACGATTTCTATCCAGGTGTACTTCTTTTATGCAATAAGGTTATGACTGAAGATATGGGTAGAGAAAAATACTATAATTTCTATTGATTGCCTATATTATCTTTTCTAGATTCTAGAAAATAGGATGTTCACCCAGGGTATAGAGAACCATGACAGCTTCTTAGAGCATACCAAAGCTGGGTGAGATTTCCAGAAAGATAACTCTAAAAATCAATGATGCCCTGTATGACATCATTACAAAATAAACTCTGTAGTGCAAACTAATACTCTCCTAGTATTAGTTAAATAGACATGCAACATTAGCACTTTAAATTACTGGCCTGTTGTTACAAAGTTCTATTTATATTTCACATTAATCTTAAACATTCTAGGATATTAAAGTATGTGGATGTAAAAAGCCTAAATGATCATGACTCAGTCTGTACTGTTTTTTCCTTTCCCCTATGATCTGCTTTGCTGGGTTTTGCTTGGTCATTACTTCCTCTGTGCATCTAGTTCTGACCTTATTTCTCTTCTTCCTAAGTATGGTTTGTATTTCCCTATAAAATCCTGTGATTATTGCTACCATATTATCATATTGCATGCTTTTATCCCTCTACATTTATTCCTTCCCCATTAGACACTAAGATACTTTAAGGCATAGGAACGATTTTTTTTTCCACTTTCAGGAGTAAAAAATTCACTTAGATTTCATTTGATTCTAGCTCACCTAGAGAATTGAAAAGCTACAAGGATCACATATTCCTTTAAATTTTTCTAGAAGGGGTGTCAACGTTAAAAAATAGTCACAACCTAAAAGTTGAGAGTTGTGCTTTACCCAACAGGAATTTTTAAGACTTCAACCTCAGGAGACAGCATCTCAAGTAACTGCCTTGAGGATGTTGGGGGCGGAGTCAGGTTATACCGAAATTGGCAACAAAGGGTAGGTAGTCTGAACATCAAAAGTATTGGGGGGAATTAAAGAAAATCAGATATCCCAAGTTAAAGAATTTAGCACTTTTCTATATACAGGAATATGCAAGAGTCTGGGCTCACTGAAATTATTCCTTTTATATTCATTGCAGCTACTCTGGAGTCAGTATTCTCTGTTTTTCACATCCTGAGTTCCTCAGGGCTCACCATAGGGAGTGGTTACAGCCTGATGGCTGCCAGATTGCAGGTATTCTTCTTCTTTCTAAGTGCACTTAGGACTCAGGAATTCACGTTTGAAGGGCTGGAATTTCTGATAACTGTGATATCCTTATTTACTGATATGGCAGGAAATATCTTTTTCTCAAGGGCTAGAAAAGACTGAAAAGTATTAGGGCGAAATTCTCTGGTGGTCCAGTGGTTAAGACTTGACACAGAAATGGAGTACTTCCCGCCATATCAGTAAACAAAGGATGTCACAGTCATCAACAATTGCAGCCGCACCCTGTGGGAACTCAGGAAGGAAAGATACCTGCCAGTTAGCAGCCATCAGACTGCAGTCTCTCCCCACAGTGAGCCCTGAGGAAACTCACTGTAGGGAGTGGCTCTTGCCAATCTTTTCATACATAGAAAAGTGCTAAATTCCTTATCTTGAGATATCTGTTTTTCTTTAAAAACAATAACCTTTTGATGTTCAGACTACTCACCATTTGTTGCAAAACTTCTGTATAAACTGGTTCCTCCTCTCACTTTCTCAGAACAGTTTTCTCAGGGTTACTTGAAATGCTGTCTTCTGGGTGTGAAGTCCTAAAAATTCCCACTGAATAAAACATAACTTTCAATTTTTAGGTTTTGAATATTTTTAAAATCCATAGTGCTTTCACTGCCAAGGGTGTGGGTTCAGTCCCTGGTTGGGAAATAAGATCTGGCAAGCCCTGCAGTGAAACAAACAAACAAACAAAACAGCGTCAGGACCATTGTCATCTAAAGGATGAAAGCCTATTGGAAAAGAATATGAAGTATTCCTAAATTTTCAATGTCATTAAGTGGGACTATATAACAGTTTGGGAATAGGAGTTGTTTAAGAAGATTCCCAGGCCTTCGCATGCAGTTCAGTGGAAAGAATCCACCTGCCAGTGCAGGAGAAGAAAGAGATTGGAGTTTGATCCCTGGGTCAGGAACATCCCCTGGAGGAGGAAATGGCAACCCATTCCAGTGTTCTGGCCTGGAAAATTCCATGCACAGGGAAGCCTGGTGGACCATGGGATCATAAAGAGTTGGACATGACTGAGAGACTGAGGTACAAGAAAATTTCTGGTTATAAAAAAAAAATGTATTTCATAAATTCACATACGGAAAGTAGAATCCCCAAAATTTCCAAATGATTTAGAAATTATTTATCTCACCATCTCCTTAATACTAGAAATCTTGAAACTTTCCTAGAATTAACATTTGACAGAAACTTTAAGCACAGTTCTTGAATTTTCATTTGATTCAATTTTGTGCAACTACAGTCCTCACTTTTAAAAAACATTTAATAGTGTATAATATATTGCCTGAAAAATGACTTTTCAAGTGATATTTGCAAATGTTCTACCACAGAAACATGATTTTCTTTTGGCTATCATATGACTGCATGCTAAATGAATGTCTGGGACTTTATCTTAAACATGAGGTTGAAAGTGAAAGTGAAAGTGAAGTCGCTTAGTCCTGTCCGACTCTTTGGGCCCCCTTGGACTGTAGCCTACCAGGCTCCTCCCTCCATGGATTTCTCCAGGCAAGAATACTGGAGTGGGTTGCCATTTCCTTCTCCAGGGGATCTTCCCAACCCAGGGATCGAGCCCGGGTCACCAGCATTGCAGGCAGACGCTTTAACCTCTGATCCACGAGGGAAGACCTAAACATGAGATTGGATACCAGTAACAGTCGGACATGACCGAGTGACTGAACTGAACTGAACTGAACACTGCAACAAGAACTTCACAAATTGAATAAAACATGAGATTGGATACCAGTAATTATTCAATTTGTGAAGTTCTTGTTGCAGTGTTCAGTTTAGTTCAGTTCAGTCACTCAGTCATCTCCGACTTTTCACTACCACATGGACTACAGCACACCAGGCCTCCCTGTTATCACCAACTCCAGGAGTCTGCTCTAACTCATCTCCATTGAGTCGGTGATGCCATCCAACCATCTCATCCTCTGTTGTCACTTTCTCCTCCTGCCTTTTCCCAGCATCAGGGTCTTTTCCAATGAGTCAGCTCTTCGCATGAGGTGGCCAAAGTATTGGAGTTTCAGCTTCAAAATCTTCTTTAGGATGGACAGGTTGGATCTCCTTGCAATCCAAGGGACTCTCAAGAGTCTTCTCCAACACCACAGTTCAAAAGCATCAATTCTTCCTCACTCAGATTTATTTATGGTCCAATTCTTACATCCGTACATGACTACTGGAAAAACCATAGCCTTCACTAGACAGACCTTTGTTGGCAAAGTAATGTCTCTGCTTTTTAATATGCTGTCTAGGTTGGTTGTATTTTTTACTACCTTGTACGCTCTATACTCTATATGACTGACTCTTCTGCAGATTCATATTTAAACAATTGTTTGCACACCTCAGGGGCTTCCCTGGTGGCTCAGAGGTTAAAGCATCTGCCTGCAATGCAGGAGACCTGGGTTCGATCCCTGGGTCGGGAAGATCCCCTGGAGAAGGAAATGGCAACCCACTCCAGTATTCTTGCCTGGAGAATCCCATGGATGGAGGAGCCTGGTGAGCTACAGTCCATGGGGTTGCAAAGAGTCGGACACGACTGAGTGACCACACTTTCACACACACACACTTGCACACCTCAACAAAATCACTCCCAGTTTTCTTATGCCTTTTGTTTTGCTCTAGAAAATATTTCTTACTCGTTGAAGCTATTTTTTCTTATTGCTTATTGGCAGCAAGTGTAACTGCTTCTGATTTCTTTATTTGCTTTCTTATTTGCTTGTTTATTAAGAACTAGGGAGTCTTCAGTCTGGATGGTAATTTAGGAGGTTAACTGTCTCCAATTATCTTTCTTAGAACAACCAATTATCTTTTCCTGATTTGGCTATTTCCTGGAATTTTTTCACCTAATTGAGGGATAACTGGGAAGCCACAGCAGAGTCATTGCTAAAAAGGTTTCAACTTTGGTAGGAAAGGTAGAAGGGTGGATTAGCATTGTGTTTTCCTCCCAAGTTACTATCTACCTTTCTCCTCTCTATCTGTGGCAGTCATTTATTTTTATACTAAGCTGGTTCAGATGTAATCACAACCATTATTTGTATTGATCTTTCCTCCTGAAAGCTAAAGATGGAACTGGGTTCTTACTGAACACCTCATGTGGCTTAGAGCTCTTCAGAATCACAGAGGAAGAATTGGAACTGAATGATAGAAACTGTCAACCTTCCCTGGAATCCGGGAGGGTTCATCCAATGATAATGGCAGAATCTTGACAGAAAGAGCCTGAAGATCATTATCAAGCTCAGTGTTTTGCCATTACCCTGTTTGCTATGCAGTATATACTTTATTTGTTTGGACCTCAGATGCATGGAGTTAAGATCAGCATTCTTTTCAGTTCATGGTGCACTATCACTAGAGTTCCCACTTTTTTTTTTTTAACTTAAAGTTTTTTTTGTCTCTGAGTATAAGGCTGAGTGGTAAAGAATTCACCTGCTAATGAAGGAGACTCAGTTTCAATCCCTAGGTTGGAAAGATAGCATAGAGGAGGAAATGCAGCCCATTCCAGTATTCTTGCCTGTAAAATCCCATTGACAGAGAAGACTAGTGGGCTACAGTCCATGGGGTCACAAAAGAGTTGGACATGACTTAGTGAATAAACAACAATAGCAACAATAGTTGATTTACAATGTTGTTAATTCCTGTTATACAGCAAAGTGATTTGATTTTAAAACATACATACAGTCTGTTTTAAATATTCATTTCCATTATGGTTTATCATAGTATATTTTTTTAGTTGGAGGATAATTGCTTTACAATATTGTGTTAGTTTCTGCTGTACAACAATGTGAGTCAGCTATACATATGTATGTATATATATATACCCCCTCCCTCTTGAACGTCCCTCCTATCCCCCCATCCCACCCATCTAGGTCATCACAGAGTACCATGCTGAGCTCCCTATGTTATGCAGCAGCTTCCCACTGGCTATCTTTCCTGCTCTTGTTATATTTTTATTTTCTCTTTTATGCCTTAGCTTCTCTCCCACTCTTTATCTATAGTGTGTTTCTCACTAGGCAGCCTGTTTAATGAGTCAGATGCATATCCTTAAGTTTGTGTGGATTCTTAGTGTCTAAAATGGTAATCACAACCTGAAAGTCAGGAATTCTGAGGACTTAAAGCCCAGGAGACAACATCTCAGGTGACCTTGTTTTCAAGGAGGTGGGTGGAGAGGAACCAGGCTATATGGAAGGGGCCTGGTAATCTGAATTTTTAAAGATTATTATTAATTAAAGAAACCAGATATCTTTTGTTAAGGGATTTAGCACTCTTCTATTTATGGAAAATGCAAACATCTGGGCTCATTGAATTCATTCCTTTCATGGGATTGCAAACATTGGACAGGACTTACTGACTAAACCACCACCACCAAATGCATTTAGCTATTTGGGGCCAAATTCTGCTTCTTGCTTGTTCACACCCTTAATTTCTCATTCACGTTTTATCGTATGGCGGATGGCTGCTTCTTGCACTTTCTCACATCACTCCCCCTACCCCTAACTTCTCAGCACTAAACTGGGAAGTGGCTGATGGCTGCCTGATAGCGCAATATTGTTTTCCTGGGCTCAGAAATTTACATTAGAAAGTCTGGAATCCCTGATGGCTGTGACATTCTTGTTTACAGGTATAGCAGTAAATATTTCATATCATATTAGAAAACATGATGTATGTGTTCTTTGGGGTGGTTTTAAATTGTAACGTTTATTATTTTTTAAAAAATTTGTATTTATTTATTTTTGACTGCACAGGGTCTTAGTCATGGCACATGGGAGCGTCAATCTCTGTTGTGGCATGCTGGATATTTAGTTGCAGCATGTGAGATCTTTTTAGATGTGGCATGCAGACTCTTAGTTTCAGCATGTAGGGATCCAGTTCCCTGACCAGGGATCAAATCCAAACCCCCTGCACTAGGAGAGCAGATTCTTAGCCACTGGACCACCTGTAGCCTTCATTTTGATTTTTACTTTGATCACTTGACACTAACTTTCTGAGATTTAGCTATTTTTTAAAATTAATTTATTTATTTTAATTGGAGGTTAATTACTTTATAATATTGTAGTGGTAGATATATTGTTTTATCATGTTGAACATCTAGTTCATTGCTTCTAATTCCAATGGAGTACTCTCCAGTCTACATTTGATTTCTTCATTCCCCTAATGAATAAACCAGGCTGCCTCCAATTTCCTACTTCCACAAAAAGGATTCAAATGAACATCCTTGACTCCTTTTGGACAGAGACAAGGATTTCTTTAGGGAATATGCCTTGGATTGGTGATGCTGTGATTTCAAGGATGCACACACTAATCTTTACTATCTACACCAGATTTATTTCCAAAGTGGCTATACCGAGTCATAATTCCAGTAGCAATGTATCAAGTTTCCCATTTCTGCATGTTCTTGCCAGTGCTTGGTATCACATAATTTTTTTTTTTTTTTACTTTTACTAATATGATGAACAAAAAGTAGCATCTTATTTTGATTTGCATTTCTCTGATTATTAGTAATATTAGCTTGGGGGTTTCTCTCTCTGTGAACCACCTATTCATATTTTTCTGCTCATTTGTTTTTATTAGTATTTTCATCTTTTATTGCAAACTGTATTTTGTTGGGTATAAATGAGTAATAATGAATCATTTTCCTATTTTACTGTACCTAAAGCTCTGCCTATCTTCATCTACTGACCATGGCTTCCTATCAGTCTTTCTAATCAATGAATTGATATAATTCCAGCTAAAATAAGACATTTATCCATTGATTCATAAGGTTATATGTTAATATAAACAGAGAATTTCCACTAGCCTTTTCAAATGCTTGTGGATAGAACATTGATGACACACCTCTAAGAACTCCTAGAAACCCATCTGGTAATCATGGACCTAACTCCCTAAAAGAATTAAAATTGTCCTAAAACCTAGAGTACTTTTTTCTGAATTTAGCATCTTTAAGGCTGACCACTTGGCTAATCAATGAAATGTTATTGCTCCATAAAGGAAGGTCATTATAAAGCCACAGTGGGTGCTGATAAAGTAAGTGATGCTGTTAAAATTAGATATGTAAGTCCTGGTTTGGGTTTCCTTCAAGAAGCATTTGTTTAATAATATTTATTAAGAAGAATCAGATGTGACGTCTTCCCTCGTGTACAATCTAGTTATCATTCAAATTTCCACCTTTGGAGATAACATCTTTTATCCAATGATGCTATATTGTTCAAAATATTGTATTCTTCAGTTCAGTTCAGTCGCTCAGCTGTATCCAACTCTTTGCAACCCCCATGGACTGCAGCACACCAAGCTTCTCTGTCCGTTACCAACTCTGGGAGCTTGCTCAAACTCATGTCCATTGAGTCAGTGATGCCATCCAACCATCACATCTTCTGTCATCCCGTTCTTCTCCTGCCTTCAATCTTTCCCAGCATCAGGGTCCTTTCCAATGAGTCAGTTCTTCACATCAGGTAGCCAAAATATTGGAGATTCAGCTTTCAGCATTAATCTTTCCAATGGACTGATTTCCTTTAGGATTAACTGGTTTGATCTCCTTGTAGTCCAAGAGATTCTCAAGAGTCTTCTCCAACTCCACAGTTCAAAAGTATCAATTCTTTGATGCTCAGCTTTCTTTAGGGTCCAACTCTCACTTGGTCCAACAGCTTTCTTTATGGTCCAACTCTCACTATTTCCCAGTAGTGGTATTATTCAGTTCAGTTCAGTTCAGTCACTCAGTCGTTTCCGAATCTTTGTGACCCCATGAATCTCAGCACACCAGGCCTCTGTGTCCATCACCAACTCCCGGAGTCTACTCAAACTCACGTCCATTGAGTCAATGATGCCATCCAGCCATCTCATCCTCTGTCATCCTCTTCTCCTCCTGCCCCCAATCCCTCCCAGTAACAGGGTCTTTTCCAATGAGTCAACTTTTGGCACGAGGTGGCCAAAGTATTGGAGTTTCAGCTTTAGCATCAGTGGTATTCTTACTATTTATAATTATTGAAAAATCCAAGTGATTACCTGCAGCCACCACTGTTTGTAACTGGAAATTCTGAACTACTCTTCAAGATAGCTGAGTTAACATGCAGCTTTATCATTCTTAGTTGTGAGATGCTGTGCATGGTGTATATGTAACTTGTATGGATTTCACTTTTCTCAGGCAACAGAGATCCCTCACTTACAGGGCTGGTGAGGAAGATAAACAAGATAACTTATAGAGAAAGTCCTAGCACAGTGATGGGTACAAAATTAATGTTTACAAATATTTCTTATATTGGAATCCAAATTTGTGTCAAAATCATAGTGAGCTTCCTAGAGTAGCCTTTATCTAAGTTATGAAATGTACTGAGGCAGAATGTAGGTGAATATCTCAAAGTTTTGTTTTGATGTTCACTTGTATGTTGGTGAAACACCACATTTGCCATCATTTTTTTTGAAGCAGGTCTGTCTGGTTTACTTCCTGACAGTGCCACCTGCTATGGAGTAGCAATAATTCTAAGCTTGGGTTGTTAAATGGAGTGATCTGAGAGTATCCAGAAACCTATCAGGGAGAGGGCTCTCTGCTTCTACCTGAAGTGGGGTCACCTAATACAATATTCTCTAACAATGGCTGATGGAAACTAAAAGCCCAAGCTTGGATTTTAGGGGCAGATTTCTGATGAGGCAACTGTAGACTTTTGGAAAATATTTGCCATTGGTAGTTGTCTTATTGAAGTTCTCCTGTTGTCACATTTATCATTTGGATTCTAAGAACACAGTGGAATAGATGCATCTTCCAACTTGTATTCTCATTTTATCCAGCCACATGACCTTGAATGAGTCTAATCTATTTGAGCCCCATTTTTTTTCATTTACAAAAGTTAAAAAGAGATCTCACAGGGCCACTATAAGGATTAAATAAGATAACGCTCGAAAATCCTAAGCACTTTGGCAGGCCTACTGTAGGTCTTTGGAAATTTTACTTGCTTTCTGATTCATTTAGCCACAGAAAAAGTAGGCTGCTCTGTAAGTGGAAAGCCAGTGTGCCCTGGCACCTCGTGTCTTATTCCAAATTGGGCCTCTTTCGCAGATGCCTGCCAGGTGCTCTAAACTCCATTCTTGTTTTGACAGAGGCTGGATTCTGGATTTACAAAGACCATTCTGAGACCTGCTGAGTATAGAAATGAAGCCTCTCCAAGAGCTGCTGAATGTCAGGAAGTAGCACTTCTGCCAAAGACTATCAGTCTTTTGCCATCACTGCTCTGAGCTCTTGGAGCACCTTTTAAAATTTTAAAACCAATGAACTTCAAGGGCTTGCCAAGACAGGACTCAAGCTTTCTCATTGTAGCTTGAGAGGCATGGTTAGACATAAGGATAAGGTGAGAGGCTCAGGGACGTACTCATGACCTGAGTTGGGGTTCTAATACCATGGGATCAGAGCACATAGTTTTGAGGGAGGAGAGGAAGGTGCTAACTCTCATTAGGTGTGATGGGGAACAGTGGCCTCCTTTACTGATAAAGAGGGCTCTTTCTGCTCAATGTGTCAGGGATCCATTTTCCAAGCTCTAGGATCCACAACAAGGGTGTGACTCCATGGTGAAGAGGAGGAGAGTGAGGCCCATTTCAAGGAATATGGCCCATAAGGCTTCACCAAGTAGTAGAGGTCTTTACTCAGGACTGCAGAAGGCAGGCATTTGTAAACAGACCACAAAACTAGAAGCAAAGAAAGTCAGGAACTCTATACTATTTATAAGTTGTTCTTGCATCTCTTACCTGGCATCCAATGCTTTTCTCTAGCTTTGACCTGGGCTTGCCCTTGGCTCCTCTCATGCACAAGTGTCAGAAGCTAGACATCATCATCATCATTATTATCATTGCAACAACAGTAGCAATAGTGATGATATTTTAAGACCTGGTACAGGTTACATTGTGTATGAGTAGGTCTTACAGCTTGAAGGGATCAGGCAGAATTTTATAACTGGCTTCAATGACATATTTCTGGCTTTTGGCTAGTGTAGTGGTTAGCTATTGCTGTATAACAAACAGCTACAAAAAAATCTCAGTTGTTAATGATAAGTGTTAACTTAGCTTACATGTCTTCTGGTTGGTCAAGGTGTCCTTGCTTTAAGTTGAGGTTCCAGCTGCTGCATGTGCTTTGTTCTAAGGTTCAGGATCAGGAACAGCTACTTCTTAAGGCAGTGGTAGAGGCACAAAACAGAAAATAAGAATACATGTGGCCTCTGAAGGTTGAGCCTTGAAACTGGTGCTCCTGCCTGTGTATAATTGGCTAAAGAAAATAACAAAATCAAGTCCAAAGGCAAAGGTTAGGGAACTGTATGCCATCAATGGAGGCAGGAGGAAATTTGTTTTTTTGAAAGCTCATAGCATAGTCCTTGGATATATGGAAGAATGAAAAATTGGGGCCAGCAATCTCTACCAGGAATTAACAGGAAGACTTTCTATTTTATTAAGTGTAATTCCTATTTATTTACTTAGCAGATTACTTTGTGATTTGTGGTACATTGTGCATTGAGGGCTAATGTTTCCTTCAAGCACATACATGCCAGCCAGAGTAGGATATGAGATATATGTGCTATTTCTCCATTCCAACTAACATTCATGAAGATAAACCAGTAACTGAAAATAAGTGAAGTTCCTAGAGTTTTCTTTTAAAAATGTTTTGTTGCTCATGATTAATATATGTTTCAAAATTCCA
Organism: Bos taurus; assembly: GCF_002263795.3. Taxonomy (NCBI): domain Eukaryota; kingdom Metazoa; phylum Chordata; class Mammalia; order Artiodactyla; family Bovidae; genus Bos; species Bos taurus. The sequence goes on from NC_037328.1 coordinate 137,552,815, forward strand.
AAAAGTGTACACATCATGAGGGCAGTTGTTGTTGTTCAGTTGCTAAGTCATGCAACCCCATGGACTGCAGCATGCAAGTTTTCCCTGTCCTTCACTGTCTCCTGGAGTTTACTCAGATTCGTGTTCATTGAGTCTATAATGTCATCCAACCATCTCATCTTCTGTTGTCCCCTTCTCTTTTTGCCCTAAATCTTTCCTAGCATCAGGGTTTTTCAAATGAGTCAGTTCTTCACATCAGGTGGCCAAAGTATTGGAGCTTCCGCTTCAGCATCAGTGCTTCCAATGAATATTCCAGGTTGATTTCTTTTATGATTGACTGGTTTGATCTTGCAGTCCAAGGGACTCTCAAAAGTCTTCTCCAAGACCACAGTTCAAAAGTATCAATTTCTTGGCACTCAGACTTATTTATGGTCCAACTCTCACATTTATATATGACTTAATAGCTTAAAGAGTTCTTATTAATACAGATTGAGCACAGCAGTGTAACCAGCATGTAGACAAATTAAAAAAATCTAATCAGTATCCTGGAAGTCTGCTTTATACCATCTTCCAGTTGATATATCCAAAGAGTAGTCACTATCTAGACTTCTAGCATTATTGGTGAAATTTAGGACTTTATATTCTGAAGGAGATCAGCTCTGGGATTTCTTTGGAAGCAATGATGCTAAAGCTGAAACTCCAGTACTTTGGCCACCTCATGTGAAGAGTTGACTCATTGGAAAAGACTCTGATGCTGGGAGGGATTGGGGGCAGGAGGAGAAGAGGACGACAGAGGATGAGATGGCTGGATGGCATCACCGACTCAATGGACATGAGTCTGAGTGAACTCCGGGAGCTAGTGATGGACAGGGAGGCCTGGCATGCTGCGATTCATGGGGTCGCAAGGAGTCAGACACGACTGAGTGACTGAACTGAACTGAACTGATGAATGGATCATATCATAGCCAGATTCCATCTTTTGAGCCTCCAGCTTCTCCTTTACGTGGCTTTTCATAAGTTCTCCCTTTTCAAGTTTCAAGAGTCCTTAGCTTTCACATCCTTCTTGTTAAAGGATTCTATAGTTCATTGGCACTTAGCTTGGTATACAGTATCAGCAGTGTGGTAGTATTTAAAATTATTTTATTTCTAAATACCTATAGAAGATGTGTCCCCCTGATACAGACATGGTTGGTAATGGTATGAAGACAGGGTCAATTGTTCAGAATATTTATTGATGTTATCTAGTTATTCTAATATTTTTGAGAGAGTTGTGTTAAAGTTTTTGGCTAGAGTGGTTTTTTTGTCTCTTTCTTTAGTTTCATCAATTTTTGTTTAACCCATTTTGAATTTTTATTAGGTGTGTAACATTTATAATTGTTGTATCTTCCTGACTTTGACACCTTTATTATCTTAAAAAATCCCTTTTAGTCTATTAACCTATTTTGAAGATCTGAGATGATCCTAAGGATTCAGAGCCAAGTGTCACACTAGTGTGTCCCTTCCTGAGACCACCCTTACCAGAGAGGGGAACCTTTGTATGTAGGTCAGGTCATGGTCATGGAAGAAAATGGATGACACGATTGAGAGTTTTAGGTGAAGAGAGATTATTGACTGTGTCTTGAGATAAAGCAGACCCTGAAGGATGGGGAAACACCCAGAGACTGGCAACATAGAAGGGCTGTGAACTGCCCAGGCCTAGAAAGGGGAGGGAGGAGACATGGTGACCACAGTCTGTGGAGAGTTGTTGCCCAGCAGGAGCAGATGAGGAAGTAAACATGGCTGGCACTGTGAGGAGGACAAAGGAGTGAGGGAAGGGAATTGGGAATAAATATCCTGTTCTCTCCTTCTCATCTCATGTCAGCCCTTTGCAATGTCCAACCAGCAGCCTGAGGTCAAGGGAGCCTGCGTGATTCAGGCAGCGTTCAGTCTGTGGGACACAAAGGAAGGCAGAGAAGGGTGCAAGCTGGTAAGTTGAGGGGAGATAGAGGATAACCAGTGAATGCCTCAACCTGAGGTCCATCAGGGTTCCTACAGTATCCTGGGAGAGATAATGGAGAGCAATGCACTTAGGAGCACAGATTCTAGAGCCAGACTTCCAACATTCAAACCATGCCTCTATCACTCATCTTGTACTAAAACATACTTGTTCTATCACATCCTTATTCTGTAATACAATGTATAGGATATACATCCTATGCTATAACATACTTGTCCTATACTATAATGTCCTTGTCCTGTCCTATAATGTACTATATCCTATACTGTGATGTCCTTATCCTATACTATCACATACTGTATCCTATTCTATAATGTCTTTATACTGTAATGTATACTATGACATCCTTGTCCTATACTATAATGTACTATATTCTATACTATAATGTCCTTATCCTATACTATAACATCCTTACCCTATGTTGTAATGTTCTTATCATATACTATCATGTACTATATCCTAATGTCCTTAACTTCTCTTCCCCTCACTTCCACCTCTCCCCTTAAAGGTAACTGTAATAATAGCATGGTGTTTTTACATTTATTGTAAAAACATACAATATATAAAAAACAACTGCCTCACAGGGTTGTTTTGTGGAAATTAAATGAGCAAATGTATGTAAAACACTTAGAAGAGTTCTGGACACATAACACTACAGAGATGATGCTTCCATATTTACAGTCCAATGGCTGGGAAATCTTGCTTGTTTAGAGTCCTTGCCTTGTCCTTGCCTCTGGGTCATAGTATTTTGGTGTGTCAGTAACTTTGAAGCAAGGATAGAGGGGAGCATGGGTTGATAGGATTAAGTGAAGAAGATGCTGGGTGCAGAACAGGGCTCAGTAAATATTCATAGATTAATAAATTGAGTAACCCTGCAAGTCATGTCCACAGTTTGCCTTTTCTACTTATGTCAAAATTATGATATATCAGTCAACACCAGTCACTGTGCATCACCTCTCCAGAATTTCCTTATCATTCTTACTTGCCTTCACTACCTTCCCAGTAAATGGCTCAAATGAAGATGGGCTACATAGCTTCAATATTCCTTAGAAAGTTCCTCTTGTTAATTAGGAATATGTTCATCTGAAAATAAAATATCAGCTGAGAGAAGTTGAAACAAGGGATTTTTCTCAATAAAAAGCAACAAGGAAGTGTTGCAGCTACCAGTCCCAGAGGTGGCCCTGGGGACTCAGGCTCTGTCCCCATCCTGGCTGGGTCAGGCTTCCCTCCCCTTGCTGGTCACCTACTGGTTAAAGATGGTGAAGCGGCTATGTATCTAAGCCTCACAATTACAGGAAGTAAAGTGAATGGTGGTGGGGTATCTTTTTAGCAAGGCTTAGCCCTTTTATCCATGGATGTTAGCCTATATTCAATCAGTTCATTTCAGGTCAGTTGCTCAGTCATGTCTGACTCTTTGTGACCCCATGAATCGCAGCACGCCAGGCCTCCCTGTCCATCACCAACTCCCGGAGTTCACTCAGACTCACGTCCATCGAGTCAGTGATGCCATCCAGCCATCTCATCCTCTGTTGTTCCCTTCTCCCCCTGCCCCCAATCCCTCCCAGCATCAGAGTCTTTTCCAATGAGTCAACTCTTCACATGAGGTGGCCAAAGTACTGGAGTTTCAGCTTTAGCATCATTGCTTCCAAAGAAATCCCAGGGCTGATCTCCTTCAGAATGGACTGGTTGGATCTCCTTGCAGTCCAATGGACTCTCAAGAGTCTTCTCCAACACCACAGTTCAAAAGCATCAATTCTTTGGTGCTCAGCTTTCTTCACAGTCCAACTCTCACATCCATACATGACCACTGGAAAAACAATAGCCTTGACTAGACAGACCAATTAGGCATGTGCAATAGGACTACCACTATCTACAAGGGAGCAAATTGTAGATGGCTACATTACTGCCCTGAACAAATCAGGTTAGCAAGGAAGAAGCAAGTGTGAGCTAAGGGGGAAGATGGTAGGAGTGGGTGATGTGAGGTGGGTATAGCCATTGAATAGATAATTAGTGATGTCTGTGAAGAAAGCTGAGTGCCAAATAATTGAACTGTGGTGTTGGAGAAAACTCTTGAGAGTCCCTTGGACTGCAAGGAGATCCAACCAGTCCATTCTGAAGGAGATCAGCCCTGGGATTTCTTTGGAAGGAAGGATGCTAAAGCTGAAATTCCAGTACTTTGGCCACCTCATGCGAAGAGTTGACTCATTGGAAAAGACTCTGATGCTGGGAGGGATTGGGGGCAAGGGGAGAAGGGGGTGACAGAGGATGAGATGGCTGGATGGCATCACTGACTCGATGGACATGAGTCTGAGTGAACTCTTGGAGTTGGTGATGGACAGGGAGGCCTGGCATGCTGCGATTCATGGGGTCGCAAAGAGGCGGACACGACTGAGCAACTGAACTGACTGATGCTAAGAATTCACCAATCACATGGTTTTAGCAATGGGTTCTCTGTTCCGCTCACACAAACCCAGAAGACTGCCCTGTTTTATGCTCATACAGACATGAGTAAGGCTGAGTTTGTAACCCAGTAGACAGCTTCAGCAGAAGGTCCTGGAGGAAAGCTAGACTTTCTGTTTCACTTTTATCCATCTTAAAGAATAACTTAAGCGTGAGATAGTCACTCATTTTGCAGTAAATTTCAGAGATAGTAATTGGGGTGCATGCTACATGTGGAAAGTGAAAAAATCAACCCCTCTGTTGTTTCAGTGGAAATCAATAAAGAGAATCACTAGTCTAAAAGTTGGAGGGCTTTGATATTTTTAGTAGAAAGCCCCATCAGATAAAGGGACTTCTACTGTATTATTTGCTTGGACTTAGCTTCTGTCTCAAGCATATCAATCTTGAGTTTTTCTCCCTTGCAACAAACCAGCTCACAAACAGACCAATCCTCTCACTGAACCAAGAAGCCAGTGTCACATTAGAGAGATGACGACACCATAATATCATCACCTTGCATTTAAAGTCCCTTGTATTTCATAGCCTTTTCTACGTGAATCACTTTTTTTTTTTTTTTAAACAATTACATGGTGAGAGTTCAGGTACAGCCCAAGGAAAAAAATCTCAATTCATTCTCTTTGTAGATAGGCAGACTGAGGCTGTAAGAGAGGAACTTTGTTAAATTCACTGAACTGGCACTTGCCCAACTTCTGACCCTCACCCCACTGAACCAGGAACTTATTTTTGGAACCATTTATGGCACTTATTTATGGAACTTAATTTAAAAAGCCACAAATGCTAGCTGACATTTTGGATGATTTGATGCTCACCTCCTGTGTTATTTTTCTTTTCTCCCTAAATCTCTATTTTTGACTCTGTACATCTTTCTAACTTGAATATATTTGGGATTATTTTCAATTCTCTTCTTGATCTTGAACCTGGGTTCCTACACAGTTTGATATGCCCTTACTCCTTGTGAGCCCAGGCCTCCTTGGGCTCTTACTAGGGGGCAAACCATGCAGGGACCTTTGTACCAACTTGCCTCCTCACCTTTATACCATCTTACAAATCACAGGGCAGTTGTTTGGAATAAAACCATAACCAGAATAATACCACCCTTCAATCTTTAATGATCAATAACAAACACAAGCTTTTCAGATTGGCATTGCATTTTACATTCAGCTTATCTGGAAGTCTGATTCATTCTCTTGCTTTTGCTTGGCAGTGGCCCAAACAGTTTTCTCCCTTTTCATATTCACCCAATAATTCTCAGGATTTGCATGGATTCTGTTCCCTGTTCTCCATCTCTTTCTTATGTGGAAAACCTGTGTAGCGATTTGAATTCTGCTCACCCATCCTCCTCTGCTAGGAGCCTACCCAACCATGGTTTTAGCAAATTCTTTCTTGCCACCTTGTACCTATTTCCTGTCCTCTATTTTCTTGTCACTGGCAACAATGTTCCTGGTGCTTGGTATCTAATTTTCAATTTCTCCAACATGCATCTTTCAACAGAGAGGTCTTACAGTGTGGTGGGAGACCTAGGAAGGAAAATATTCCCAAATGACAACAGGCATTTGTTGTCTTCATTCTTGATTATATTTCTGCCTGCCAGCTGTACACAATTTCCCTGCTGACTGCAGCTTCCTTAGCCAGGGGCCCTATGCCGTATTTTTGGAGGAGGTTACTCTCAGCATCTCTCTCTCAGTTTTTTTCCACCTGATAAAAATGGATTAACTGGTTGCCAGGGACTCCTCTGGTGGTCCAGTGGTTAAGGAGCTGCCTGCTAATGTAGGGAATGCAGGTTCAATCCCTGGTCCAGGAAGATTCCACATGCGAAAGAGCAACTGAACTGTGTACCACAACTGCCAAGCCTGTGCTCTAGAGCCCATGAGCCACAACTACTGAGCCCATAGACTGCAACTACTGAAGTCCATGTGCCCTAGAATCCATGCTCTGGATTAAGAGAAGCCACCACAATGAGAAGCCAACACACCACAACTAGAGAAAGACCACATACAACAGTGAAGACTTAATACAGCCAAAAAAATAAAAAAAGAACTGGTGGCTGGCTTCCTTGGTCCAGAGCCAGGAAATAGAAAGGCTGAGTTAAAAATTAAAAGATAGGGAACATGTGTATGCCCGTGGCAGATTCATGTTGAAGTGTGGCAGAACCAACACAATATTGTAAAGTAATTAGCCTCCAATTAAAATAAATAAATTTAAATTAATAAAAAAATTAAAATTCACTCAGTTGTGTCTGACTCTTTGCAACCCCATGGACTGTAGCCTGCCAGGCTCTTCTCTCCATGGGGATTCTCCAAGCAAGAATATTGGAGTGGGTTGCCATGCCTTCCTCCAGGGGATCTTCCCAACTCAGGGATCAAACCCAGGTTTCTTGCCTTGCAGGCAGCTTCTTTACCATCTGAGTCACCAGAGAAGCCCAAGAATACTGGAGTGGGTAGCCTATCCCTTCTCCATGGGATCTTCCTGACCTAGGAATTGAACTGGAGTCTCCTGAATTGCAGGCAGATTCTTTACCAGCTGAGCTACCAGGGAAGCCCAGGAAGTAGAAAGGCTGAATTAAAAATTAAAATTCTCTTCAGAACTTGGAAATTAAAATCATCTCATTTGTTTCTTGATGAGTCTGGCTAATGGTTTGTCAATTTTATTTATCCTTTCAAAGAAACAGCTTTTGGCTTTGTTGATTTTTGCTATGATCTCTTTTGTTTCTTTTGCATTTATTTCTGCCCTAATTTTTAAGATTTCTTTCTTTCTACTAACCCTGGGGTTCTTCATTTCTTTCTTTTCTAGTTGCTTTAGGTGTAGAGTTAGGTTATTTATTTGACTTTTTCTTGTTTCTTGAGGTATGCCTGTATTGCTATGAACTTTCCCCTTAGCACTGCTTTTACAGTGTCCCACAGATTTTGGGTTGTTGTGTTTTCATTTTCATTTGTTTCTATGCAAATTTTGATTTCTTTTTTAATTTCTTCTGTGATTTGTTGGTTATTCAGCAGTGTGTTGTTCAGCCTCCATATGTTGGAATTTTTAATAGTTTTTCTCCTGAAATTGATATCTAATCTTACTGCATTCTGGTCAGAAAAGATGCTTGGAATGATTTCTATTTTTTTGAATTTACCAAGGCTAGATTTATGGCCCAGGATGTGATCTATCCTGGAGAAGGTTTCATGTGCGCTTGAGAAAAAGGTGAAACCATTAGCCAGACTCATCAAGAAACAAAGGGAGAAAAATCAAATCAATAAAATTAGAAGTGAAAATGGAGAGACCACAACAGACAACACAGAAATACAAAGGATCATAAGAGACTACTATCAGAAATTATATGCCAATAAAATGGACAACATGGAAGAAATGGACAAATTCTTAGAAAAGTACAACTTTCCAAAACTGGGCCAGGAAGAAATAGAAAATCTTAACAGACCCATCACAAGCACGGAAATTGAAACTGTAATCAGAAATCTTCCAGCAAACAAAAGCCCAGGTCCAGACGGCTTCACAGCTGAATTCTACCAAAAGTTTAGAGAAGAGCTAATACCTATCCTGCTCAAACTCTTCCAGAAAATTGCAGAGGAAGGTAAACTTCCAAACTCATTCTATGAGGTCACCATCACCCTAATACCAAAACCTGACAAAGATGCCACAAAAAAAGAAAACTACAGGCCAATATCACTGATGAACATAGATGCAAAAATCCTTAACAAAATTCTAGCAATCAGAATCCAACAATACATTAAAAAGATCATACACCATGACCAAGTGGGCTTTATCCCAGGCATGCAAGGATTCTTTAATATCCACAAATCAATCAATGTAATACATCACATTAACAAATTGAAAAATAAAAACCATATGATTATCTCAATAGATGCAGAGAAAGCCTTTGACAAAATTCAACATCCATTTATGATAAAAACTCTCCAGAAAGCAGGAATAGAAGGAACATACCTCAACATAATAAAAGCTATATATGACAAACCCACAGCAAACATTATCCTCAATGGTGAAAAATTGAAAGCATTTCCCCTAAAGTCAGGAACAAGACAAGGGTGCCCACTTTCACCATTACTATTCAACATAGTTTTGGAAGTTTTGGCCACAGCAATCAGAGCAGAAAAAGAAATAAAAGGAATCCAAATTGGAAAAGAAGAAGTAAAACTCTCACTGTTTGCGGATGACGTAATCCTCTACATAGAAAACCCTAAAGACTCCACCAGCAAATTACTAGAACTAGTCAATGAATGGAGAAAGCAATGGCACCCCACTCCAGTACTCTTGCCTGGAAAATCCCATGGATGGAGGAGCCTAGTAGGCTGCAGTCCATGGGGTCACTAAGAGTCAGACACGACTGAGCAACTTCACTTTCACTTTTGACTTTCATGCATTGCAGAAGGAAATGGCAACCCACTCCAGTGTTCTTGCCTGGAGAATCCCAGGGATGGGGGAGCCTGGTGGGCTGCCGTCTATGGGGTCACACAGAGTTGGACACGACTGAAGTGACTTAGCAGTAGCAGCAATCAATGAATATAGTAAAGTTTCAGGATATAAAATCAACACACAGAAATCCCTTGCATTCCTATACACTAATAATGAGAAAATAGAAAGAGAAATTAAGGAAACAATTCCATTCACCATTGCAACGAAAAGAATAAAATACTCAGGAATATATCTACCTAAAGAAACTAAAGACCTATATATAGAAAACTATAAAACACTGATGAAAGAAATCAAAGAGGACACTAATAGATGGAGAAATATACCATGTTCATGGATTGGAAGAATCAATATAGTGAAAATGAGTATACTACCCAAAGCAATTTATAGATTCAATGCAATCCCTATCAAGCTACCAATGGTATTCTTCACAGAGCTAGAACAAATAATTTCACAATTTGTATGGAAATACAAAAAACCTCGAATAGCCAAAGCAATCGAGGAAGAATAATGGAACTGGAGGAATCAACCTGCCTGACTTCAGGCTCTACTACAAAGCCACAGTCATCAAGACAGTATGGTACTGGCACAAAGACAGAAATATAGATCAATGGAACAAAATAGAAAGCCCAGAGATAAATCCACACACCTATGGACACCTTATCTTTGACAAAGGAGGCAAGAATATACAATAGATTAAAGACAATCTCTTTAACAAGTGGTGCTGGGAAAACTGGTCAACCACTAGTAAAAGAATGAAACTAGAACACTTTCTAACACCATACACAAAAATAAACTCAAAATGGATTAAAGATCTAAATGCAAGACCAGAAACTATAAAACTCCTAGAGGAGAACATAGGCAAAACACTCTCCGACATACATCACAGCAGGATCCTCTATGACTCACCTCCCAGAATATTGGAAATAAAAGCAAAAATAAACAAATTGGACTTAATTAAACTTAAAAGCTTCTGCACAACAAAGGAAACTATTAGCAAGGTGAAAAGACAGCTTTCAGAATGGGAGAAAATAATAGCAAATGAAGCAACGGACAAACAACTAATCTCAAAAATATACAAGCAACTCCTACAGCTCAACTCCAGAAAAATAAATGACCCAATCAAAAAAATGGGACAAAGAACTAAACATATATTTCTCCAAAAAAGACATACAGATGGCTAACAACCACATGAAAAGATGCTCAACATCACTCATTATCAGAGAAATGCAAATCAAAACCACCATGAGGTACCATTTCATGCCAGGCAGAATGGCTGCGATCCAAAAGTCTACAAGCTGGAGAGGGTGTGGAGAAAAGGGAACCCTCTTACACTGTTGGTGGGAATGCAAACTAGTACAGCCACTATGGAAAACAGTGTGGATATTCCTTAAAAAACTGGAAATAGAACTGCCATACGACCCAGCAGTCCCACTGCTGGGCATACACACTGAGGAAACCAGAAGGGAAAGAGACACGTGTAGCCCAATGTTCATCACAGCACTGTTTATAATAGCCAGGACATGGAAGCAACCTAGATGTCCATCAGCAGATGAATGGATAAGAAAGCTGTGGTACATATACACAATGGAGTATTACTCAGCCATTAAAAAGAATACATTTGAATCAGTTCTAATGAGGTGGATGAAACTGGAGCCTATTATACAGAGTGAAGTAAGCCAGAAAGAAAAACACCAATACAGTATACTAATGCATATATATGGAATTTAGAAAGATGGTATCAATAACCCTGTATACGAGACAGCAAAAGAGACACTGATGTATAGAACAGCCTTTTGGACTCTCTGGGAGAGGGAGAGGGTGGGATGATTTGGGAGAATGGCATTGAAAACATGTATAATACCATATATGAAATGAGTCACCAGTCCAGGTTCGATGCACAATACTGGATGCTTGGGGCTGGTGCACTGGGAAGACCCAGAGGGATGGTATGGGGAGGGGGGAGGGAGGAGGGAGGAGGGTTCAGGATGGGGAACACGTGTATACCTTTGGCGGATTCATGTTGATATATGCAAAACCAATACAATATTGTAAAGTTAAAAAATAAAATAAAATATAAAAAAAAATCTCAAACTTATAGTGTTTCAAAAGATGAAAAGGCAGCAGTTCTATATCTGATGGTTTATGTGAAGTGCAGCAAAGGAATAGGGGGTCAAAAGAATAAGCACGACTAGATATTGGGGAACCTGTTCTATTGCAGCCTTTGTGCTAACTAACTAGTTTTGTGACTTGGAGCAAATCAGTAAACCTTTCTGAGTCTTACAACTGGACTAGTCTGTTTCCAGCTTTAAAATGCTGAAAAAGGAAGGACTCAATGTTTTCATTTCCCTTCAGTGTTAGTCGCTCAGTCATGTCCAACTGTTTGCAACCCCACGGACTTTGGCCCACCAGACTCCTCTGTCCATGGAATTCTTCAGGCAAGAACACTGAAGTAGGTTGCCATTTCCTACTCCATGGGATCTTCCCAACCCAGGGATTGAACCCAAGTCTCCTGCATTGCAGGCAGTTTCTTTACCATCTAAGCCACCAGGGAAATCTCCCTTTAGAGCATCAGCTATTCCTGCTTGTTATCCTCTAAGTTTCATGCTCAAAATGTATTTAGAAGTAGGAGCCAGGGTCTGTGCTTTTTTAATGAAGGGTCTGCTACCATCAGCACCTTTTTCATTTTACACAATAGGCCTATGTCCTCTCTTATTGTGAATCAGTCTGGGACAAGGCAGGAGCTCTCAAATTTGAGTGTGCATCAGAGTTGCTCAGAAACCTAATAAAATATAAATTATGTGTCCCCCTCCCAGAGGTATTTTTTAGAAGGTCTGGGGGCAAGACCTCCAAATTTTCATTTGTGACATATTTCCAGATAATGCTGATACTGATGGAGTGGGGGTCACACTTTCAGAACTTGACACTGAAGTGAGCAGAGGTTTTCCAAACAGATAGGAGTTCAAACCTTGACTCTGTCATTTACTGTTTGTGTAAATTTGGGCAAATTATTTCATTCATCTAAACCTTGGTTTCCTCACAACAGGAGAAAAAATATTTTCTAGGTTGCTGTAATACTATACAGTTGCCATATACTAGGGTCTGGTATTTTCACAAAATTCATTTCCTATTCCCTTGTTCTTTTTCTCCTCCATTTTAAATCTTCCAGGAAAATAATCAAATCACGGATCATTTTTGTAGATAGTGACCATAATTTCACAAGCAGAATGAAAGGAAACAAGCCTCTATTCTAAGAGTCTTCCTAAAGGACATAATTTTAGTGTGTTTGATAAAAACCTTCTTGCACACTCAAGAATATCTTTAATAGGAATCTTCGCATCTGAAACTCTTAAATATTCTTCAGTTATAGCGTTCAGTTCCGTTGCTCGGTCATGTCTGACTCTTTGCGACCCCATGAACCACAGCACGTCAGGCCTTCCTGTCCATCACCAACTCCCGGAGTTTACCCAAACTCATGTCCATTGAGTCAGTGATGCCATCCAACCATTTCAGCCTCTGTCATCCCCTTCTCCTTCTGCCCTCAATCTTTCCCAGCATCAGGGTCTTTTCAAATGAGTCAGCTCTTCCCATCAGGTGGCCAAAGTATTGGAGTTTCAGATTCAACATCAGTCTTTCCAAAGAATATCCAGGACTTATCTCCTTTAAGATGGACTGGTTGGATCTACTTGCATCCAAGGGACTCTCAAGAGTCTTCCCCAACACCACAGTTCAAAAGCATCAATTCTTTGGTGCTCAGCTTTCTTTATAGTCCAACTCTCACATCCATACATCCATACATGACTCATGATGTACTCTGCATATAAGTTAAATAAGCAGGGTGACAATATACAGCTTTGATGTACTCCTTCCTCTATTTGGAACCAGTGTGTTGTTCCATGTCCAGCAGTACTTGTATGCAAGCTCAAAAATGACAGAACAAAATGATCTTGATTGGTTTAAAAGGCAAATCATTCAACAACACAGCAATCCAAGTCTATGCCCAAACACTAATGCTGAAGAAGCTGAAGTTGACCAATTCTATGAAGAACTTCTGGAACTAACATCAGTAAAAGATATCCTTTTCATCATAGGGAATTGGAAAGCAGAAGAAGTCAAGAGATATCTGGAATAATCAGCTAGTTTGGCCTTGGAGTTTAAAATGAAGCAGGGCAAAAGATAAAAGAATTTTGCTAAGAGAATACACTAGTCATATTAAACACCCTTTTGCAACCACACAAGAGAAGACCTACACATGGACATTATCCAATGGTCAATACACATGGACATTATCCAATGGTCAATACTGAAATCAGATTGATTATATTCTTTGCAGCCGAAGATGGAGAGGCTCTATACAGTTAACAGCAACAACAAAAAACCTGGATCCCACTTTGGCTCAGATCATCAGTTGCTTCCTGCAAAATTCAGGCTTAAATGGAAGAATTTAGGGAAAACCATGAGCCCATTGAATTCAGTTCCTTTCAGTCACTCAGTCGTTTCTGACTCTTTGCGACCCCATGGACTGCAGCACGCCAGGCTTCCCTATACATCATCAACTCCCAGAGTTTGCTCAAACTTATGTTCATTGAATCAGTAATGCCATCCAGCTGTCTGTCCTCTGTTATCCCCTTCTTCTCCCACCTTCAAGCTTTCCCAGGAGCAGGGTCTTTTCCAACAAGTTAGTTCATCGCATCAGGCTAAAGTATTGGAATTTCAGCTTCAGCACCAGACTTTCCAATGAATATTCAGGCTAAAGTATTGGAGTTCCAGCTTCAGCACCAGACCTTCTAGTGAATATTCAGGACTGGTTTCCTTTAGGATTGAGTTATTGGATTTCTTTGCAGTCCAAAACATTCTCAAGAATCTTCTCCAACTCCACAGTGCAAAAGCATCAATTCTTCAGAGCTCAGCCTGCCTATGGTCTAACTCTCACATCCATACATAACTACTGGAAAAACCATAGCTTTGACTAGATGGACTTTTGTAGGCAAAGTAATGTCTCTGCTTTTTAATATGCTGTCTAGGTTTGTCATAGCTTTTCTTCCAAGGAGCAGATGTCTTTTAATTTCATGGCTCCAGTCACCATGTGCAGTGATGTTGGAGCCCAAGAAAATAAAGTTTGTCACTGTTTCCATGGTTTCTCCACCTATTTGTCATGAAGTGATGGGACCAGATGCCATGATCTTAGTTTTCTGAATGTTGAATTTTAAGTCAACTTGTTCACTCTCCTCTTTCACTTTCGTCAAGTGGCTCTTTAGTTCTTCTTCGCTTTCTGCCATAAGGGTGGTGTCATCTGCATATCTAAGGTTGTTGATATTTCTTCCAGCATCTTGGTTCCAGCTTGTGTTTCATCCAGCCTGGCATTTTGCATGATGTACTCTTAATATAAGTTAAGTAAGCAGGGTGACTATGTACATTGTTGACATGCTCCTATCCAAATTTGGAACCAGTCTGTTGTTCCATGTCCAGTTCTAACTGTTACTTCTTCATATGCATACAGATTTCTCAGGAGGCAGATAAAGTGGCCTGGTTCCCATACCTTTAAGAATTTACACAGTATATATAGTCAAAGACTTTGGCATAGTAAATATATCAGAAGTAGTTGTTTTTCTGGGAACTCTTGCTTTTTCTATGATCCAATAGATGTTGGCAATTTTATCTCTGATTCTTCTGCCTTTTCTAAATCCAGCTTGAACATTTGGAAGTTCTCAGTTCACATACTGTTGAAGCCTGGTTGGAGAATTTTGAGCATTACTTTGCTAGTGTGTGAGATGAGTGCAATTGTGCAGTAGTTTGAGCATTCTTTGGCATTGCCTTTCTTTAGGATTGGAATGAATACTGACCTGTTTCAGTCCTGTGGCCATTGCTGAGTTTTCCAAATTTGCTGACATGTTGAGTGCAGCACTTTCACAGCCTCATTGTTAGGATTTGAAATAGCTCAACTGGAATTCCATCACCTTCACTAGCTTTGTTTGTAGTGATGCTTCTTAAGACCCACTTGAATTTGCATTCCAGGATGTCTGGTTATAGGTGAGTGATCACACCATCGTGGTTATCTGGGTCATGAATATCTTTTTTGTTTAGTTCTTCTGTGTATTCTTGCCACCTCTTCTTAATATCTTTTGCTTCTGTTAGGTCCATACCTTTTATGTCCTTTATTGTGCCCATCTTTGCATGAAATATTCTCTTGGTATCTCTAATTTTCTTGAAGAGATCTCTAATCTTTCCCATTCTATTGTTTCCTTCTATTTCTTTGCATTTATCCCTGAGGAAGGCTTTGTTATCTCTCCTTGTTATTCTCTGTAACTCTGCCTTCATTTTTCCTTTTCTCCTTTGCTTTCAGCTTCTCTTCTTTTCTCAGCTATTTGTAAGGCCTCCTCAGACTACCGTTTTGCCTTTTTGCATTACTTTTTCTTGGGGATGGTCTTGCTCATCACCTCCAGTACAATGTCATTAACCTCCCTCCATAGTTCCTAAGGCACTCTGTCTATCAGATCTGATCCTTTGAATCTATTTGTCAGTTCCACTGATTAATTGTAAGGGGATTTAATTTAGATCATACCTGAATGGTCCAGTGGTTTTCCCTGCTTTTTTTTTTTTTTTAATTTTAAGTCTGATTTTTGCAATAAGGAGTTCATGATCTGAGCCACAGTTAGCTGCTGGTCTTGTTTTTTTCTGACTGTATAGAGCTCTCCATCTTCAGCTACAAAGAATATAATCAATCTAATTTTGGTATTGATCATCTGGTGATGTCCATGTGTAGAGTCATCGCATGTGTTTTGGAAGAGGGTGCTTTCTATGACCAGTATGTTCTCTTGGCAAACTCAGTTAGTCTTTGCCATGCTCCATTTTGTACTCCAAGACCAAACTTGCCTGTTACTGCAGGTATCTCTTGATTCCCTACTTTTTCATTCCAGTACCCTATGATGAAGAGGATATATATATATGTGTGTATGTGTGTGTGTGTGTGTGTGTGTGTGTGTGTGTTAATTCTAGAAGGTCTTTTAAGTTATCATAGAACTGTTCAACTTCAGCTTCTTCGGCATTAATAGTTGGGACATAGAACTGGATTACTTTGATAATGAATGGTTTGCTTTGGAAATGAACAGAGATCATTCTGACATTTTTGAGATTGTACCCACGTACTGCATTTTGGACTCTTTTGTTGACTATGAAGGCTACTCCATTTCTTCTAACAGATTCTTGCCCACAGTATTAGATATAATGGTCATCTGAATTAAATTCACCCATTCTGGTTCATTTTAGTTCACTGATTCCTAAAATGCTAATGTTTGCTCTTGCCATGTCCTGTTTGACCATTTCCAATTTTCCTTGATTCATGGACCTAACATTCCAGGTTCCTATGCAATATATTATTCTTTACAGCATTAGACTTCATTTCCATCACTAGTCACATTCACAACTGGTGGAGAGTTCTGACAAAACGTAGTCCACTGGAGAAGGGAATGGCAAACCTGTTCAGTAATATTGCCTTGAGAACCCCATGAACAGTATGAAAAAGCAACGAGATATGACACTAAAAGATGAACTCCCCAGGTCAGTAGGCCATTTAAGTATGACCTAAATCAAATGTCTTAAGATTATACAATGCAAGTGATGAATAGATTCAAGGGATTAGATCTGGTAGAGAGAGAGGGCCTGAAGAACTATAGACAGGGGCTTATAACATTGTACAGGAGGCAGTGACCAAAACTATCACAAAGAAAAAGAAACACAAGAAAACAAATTGGTTGTCTGAGGAGGTTTTACAAATACCTGAGGACAAAAGGGAAGTGAAAGGAAAAGGAAAAAGGGAAAGATATGCCCAATTGAATTCAGAGTTCCAGAGAACAACAAGGAGAGATAAGGTCTTTTTCAACTATCAATGCAAAGTAATAGAGGAAAACTCTATGATGGGAGAGACTAGAGATTGCTTCAAGAAAATTGGAGCTATCCAGGGAACATTTCATGCAAGGATGGGCACAATAAAGAACAGAAATGGTATGGACCTAACAGAGGCAAAAGAGATTAAAAAGAGGTGGCAAGAATATCCAAAAAAGGTCTTAATGACCCAGATAATCTTAATGGAGTGGTCACTCACCTAGAACCAGACATCCTGGAGTGCAAAGTCAAGTGGGCCTTAGGAAGCATTACTATGAACAAAGCTAGAGGAGGTGATGGAATTCCAGTGGAGCTATTTCAAATCTTAAAAGATGATGCTATAAAAGTACCACACTCAATATGCCAGCAAATTTGGAAAACTCATCAGTGGCCATAGAACTGGAACAGGTCAGTTTTCATTCCAATCCCAAAGAAGGGCAGTGCCAAAGAACATACAGACTACTGGAAAATTGTGCTCATTTCCCATGCTAGTAAGGTTATGCTCAAAATCCTTCAAGCTAGGCTTCTGCTGTTCATGTACTCAGAACTTTCAAATGTTCAAACTGAATTTAGAAAAGGCAGAAGAACAAGAGATAGAATTGCCAACATTTGTTGGATCATAGATAAAAGAAAGGAATTCAAGAATGCTACCTCTGCTTCATTGACTATGAGAAAGTCTTTGTGTGGATCATAACAAAATGTGGGAAATTCTTAAAGAGATGGGAATATCAGACCCCCTTTCCTGTCCCCTGAGAAACCTATGCAGATCAAGAAGCAACAGTTAGAACCTTACATGGAACAACTGACTGGTTCAAAATTGGGAAAGGAGTATGATAAGGCTGTATATTGTCACTCTGCTTATTTAACTTAAATGCAGAATACATCATGTGAAATGCCAGGCTGGATGAAGCACAAGCTGAAATCAAGATTTCTGGGAGATATATCAATAACCTCAGATATGCAGATGATACCATTCTAATGGCAGAAAGCAAGAGGAACTAAACCTTTTGATGAGGGAAAAAAAGAGAGTGAAAAAGTTGGCTTAAAACTCAACATTCAGAAACCTAAGATCATGGCGTCTGGTCCCATCACTTCATATAAGTGGAAAAAGTGGAAGTAGTGACAGACTTTATTTTCTTGGAATCCAAGATCACTGCAGATAGTGACTGCAGCCGTGAAATAAAAGACACTTGCTTCTTGGAAGAAAAGCTATGACAAACCTAGACAGCATATTATAAAGCAAAGACTTCATTTAGATGACAAAGGCTCATGTAGTCAAAGCTATGGTTTTTCCAGTAGTCATGTAAGGATGTGAGAGTTGGACCATAAAGAAGGCTGAACACCAAGGAATTGTTGCATTCAAACTGTGGTCTGGAGAAGACTCCTGAGAGTCCCTTGGACTGCAAAGAGATCAAACTAGTCAATCCTAAAGGAAATCAACCCTGACTATTCATTGGAAGGACTGTTGCTACCTGAAGCTTCAATACTTTGGCCACCTGATGCAAAGAACTGACTCACTGGAAAAGACCCTGATACTGGGAAAGATTGAAGACAAAAAGTGAAGAGGGTGCCAGAGGATGGGATAGTTACATAACATCCCAAACTCAATGGACTTGAGTTTGAGCTCACTCCAGGAGATTGTGGAGGACAGGGAAGCTTGGCCTGCTGTAGTCCATAGGGCCACAAAGAGTCGGACATGGCTGAGACTGAACAGCAAGAAATTTCTGTTCTTTTATTTCACTCTTACAATGAATCATAGTAGGAATCAGCAGGGTTTTCTGAAGTAGGGAAATACAGAAATCCTTAATAAAGAGAATTGAAAAGTGTTCAGATATTACTGGAGGCTTCCCAGGTGGCACTAGTGTTAAAAGAACCCACTTGCCAATGCAGGAGATGTAAGAGACATGGGTTCCATCCCTAGGTCAGAAAGATCCCCTGGAGGAGGGCATGGAAACCTACTCCAATATTCTTGCCTGGAGAATCCCATGGACAGATGAGCCTGGCAGGCTACAGTCCATAGGATCCCACAGAGTTGGACACTACTGAAGTGACTTAGCATGCACACACAGATATTATTACTAGGAGGAAGTTTTCAAATATTTCTTTAATCCAGAGTCACCAAATTAATTATCTGACTTGTTCAGATATGCATCCTTGTTATCATTTGATTCATTAGACAACTTTAACTTACATTTATTTAACTCATATTCACTTTTATTATTTTAAAATCTTGAACCTAGAAAGAGAGAATTGACTCTAACATGGAGATACGTTTTCTCTCATTCGCTTAAAATGCATGTCTTTCTTTCTTTCTTTCTTTCTTTTTCTGTTTTCTTTTCTTCCAGCTTATTTTATTTTACCTTTTAAGATTTTTTTATGTGGACCATTTTTAAAGTCTTTATAGAATTTGTTACAGTATCACTTCTGTGTGTTTTTTTTTTTTTTTTTGCCTCAAGGCATGTGTGAGCTTAGCTCCTTGACCAGGGATTGAACCCACACCCCCTGCACTGGAAGGCAAAGTCTTAACCACTGGACTGGCAGGTAAGTCTCTCTTTCAACTCATTTTAGAGATATGAAAAAGAACTTAATATTATATTTAATAAAAGTGAAAGTCGCTCAGTAGTGTCTGACTCTTTGCTACCCCATGGACTATACAGTCCATGGAATTCTTTAGGCCAGAATACTGGAGCAGGTAGCCATTCCCTTCTCCAGGGGATCATTCCACTCTAGGGATCAAACCCAGGTCTCCCATATTGCAGATGGATTCTTTACCAGCTGAGCCAGAAGGGAAGCCCAAGAATACTGGAGTGGGTAGTGACAGGTTGCTGCTGGAAGCCACGTGTTATGCTGGGATTCGTGACCTCCAAAGGAGAGGATTTCCATCTGGGGTCAGAAATGAGGTTTGACTACTTGGAGCTTTTTGTGTAGCAAAGTTTTATTAAAAGTAGAATAGAGATAGTGAAAGCTTCTAACATAGACATCAGAAGGGGACAGAAAGAGTGCTCCCTTGATAGTTTTCAGCAAGGTGTTTTATGTCTATTTAGGCTTCCCTGGTGGCTCACAAGGTAAAGCATCTGCCTGCAATGTGGGAGACCTGGGTTAGATCTCTGGGCCAGGAAGATCCCCAGGAGAAGGAAATGGCAACCCACTCTAGTACTCTTGCTGGAAAATTCCATGGACAGAGGAGTCTGGTGGGCTACAGTTCATGGGGTCACAAAGAGTCAGACACGACTGAATGACTTCACTTTATGTCTGTTAGAAAGCTATTAATCAAACAAAAAAGACCTCAAGGCTGAGGGAGTTTCACCAGGCCCCTCTACCATAATATGCATTTTTGAGATAGGATGGCATAAAACAACTGACAGGAATACTGGTTTGTTGAGCCATTATCAGCCCTAGGTTTGAGAAAAGAAAAAAAGTTAGTCTTAGGTGGAACCATTTTGAAGAAAGGTAAATTCCAAAGCAAATACATAGTTTTGTTAACATAGTTTAAGAAAAACATTTCCATAAGAAAAACGTATTGGTTAGCTCAAGGCAGAACCAGGTGTTGTTAAAACAAAAGTAAAAGAAGCCTTTTTAAAATTTTGTGTAGAGAAGGAAAAAAACATCCGCCACTTTCAGTTTATTTCCTCCTGCCTCTTGGGGGCCTCTGGCCTTCCTACCTGTTACGCTCTCAGTAGTCTATCCCTTCTCCAGGGGATCTTCTAGACCCATGAATTGAACCAGAGTCTCCTGCATTACAGGCAGATTCTTTACCAGCTGAGCTAAAAATGGCAATACAAGTGTGGTGATGAATGGAAACTGTTGCTCAGTCTTAGGATAAAGAAGATGAAAAGGCAGGGGACAGATGGTGAGTAACTGAAACCTCAGGCCCTGCCTTTAGACACAGCTGCTACACACCTAGAGCAGATCTCTGCCATGTGAAAAGGAATGAACCCATGACCTCCTTACTACCCAATTAATAATAAAATTTAGTTGAGGAATTCGATAAGGGGAGCCGGGTTGGGGTCAGGAGTAACACCACAATCAGCAAATGACATATCTTCCATCTCCTTGTCCCTACTGTGTTTGGTATGCTGGGCACTGGGACCCTGGAACTGCATGTATGTATAAATGGTATACATGGCCCTACCTCATGGAAGATTTCTCTTGAGCATTTTACATGGGATGGTGGGTGGGGGAGAAGCTTCACCTTTGATTTCTTTGGTATAAATGAGGAGGAGCAGAGAATAAATATCTTCATTTAGCCTAGGAGTGGAAGAAGGGGATGGTGCACCAAGGTGGAGGGAAGGGTGGAGGATGCTACTTCACAGAATTAGAATTCACTAGTGGTAACAACCTATGTGAAGACCTCTCCCTTAATACCTGAGATAGCAGAGTGCAACCTTCAGACCCAGTTCAGTTCAGTTCACTTGCTCAATTGTGTCTGAATCTGCAACCCCATGGACTACAGCACACCAGGCTTCCCTGCCCAACCCCCCCCCCCCACACCCAACACCCAGAACTTGCCCAAATGCATGTCCATCAACTCAGTGATGCCATCCAACCATCTTATCCTCTGTCATCCCCTTCTCCTCTGCCTTCAATCTTACCCAGCATCGGGGTCTTTTCCAATGCATCAATTCTTCACATCAGGTGGCCAAAGTATTGGAGTTTCAGCTTCAGCATTGGTCCTTCCAATGAATATTCAGCCCTGGTTTCCATTAGGATTAACTGGTTTGATCTCCTTTCAGTCCAAGGGACTCTCAAGAGTCTTCTCCAACACCACAGTTCAAAAGCATCAAATCTTCAGCACTCAGCTTTCTTTATAGTCCAACTCTCACATTCATACATGACTACTGGAAAAACCATAGCTGTGAGTAGATGGACTTTTTTTGGCAAAGTAATGTCTCTGTTTTTTAGTATGCTGTCTAGGTTTGTCATAGCTTTTCTTCCAAGGAGCAAGTGACTTTTAATTTCACGGCTGCAGTCACCATCTGCAGTGATTTTGGAGCCCAAGAAAATAAAGTCTGTCACTGCTTCCATTGTTTCCCCACCTATTTGCCATGAAGTGATGGGACCGGATGCCATGATCTTCATTTTCTGAACGTTGAGTTTTAAGCCAGCTTTTTCACTCTCCTCCTTCACTTTCATCAAGAAAGTGAAATCTTTGCTTTCTGCCATAAGGGTGGTGTCATCTGCATATCTGAGGGTATTGATATTTCTCCTGGAAATCTTGATTCTGGCTTGTGCTTCATCCAGCCTGGCATTTTGCATGATGTACTCTGCATATAATTTAAGTAAGTAGGGTGACAATATACAGCCTTGATGCACTCCTATCCCAATTTGGAAATAGGCCATTGTTCCGTGTCCGGTTCTAACTGTTGCTTCTTGATATGCATACAGATTTCTCAGGAGGCAGGTAAGGTGGTCTGATATTCCCATCTCTTGAAGAATTTTCCACAGTTTATTGTGATCCGTATAGTCAAAGGCTTTGGCATAGTCAATAAATCGGAAGTAGATGTTTTTCTGGGAACTCTTTTGCATTTTTTTATGATCCAACAGATGTTGGCAATTTGATTTCTGGTTCCTCTGCCATTTGTAAATCAGCTCGAACATCTGGAAGTTTTTGGTTTATGCAATATTGAAACATTGCTTGGAGAATTTTGAACATTAATTTTCTAGCATGTAGATGAATGGAATTGTGTGGTAGCTTGAACGTTTTTTGGCATTGCCTTTCTTTGGGATTGGAATGAAAACTGACCTGTTCTGGTTCTGTGGCCACTGCTGAGTTTTCCAAATTTGCTGGCATATTGAGTGCACCACTTTCACAGCATCATCTTTTAGGATTTGAAATAGCTCAACTGGAATTCCATCCCCTCCACTAGCTTTGTTTGTAGTGATGCTTCCTACATCAGGTCAAGGCCCACTTACTTTGCATTCGGTGATCACACCATCATGGTTATATGAGTCATGAAGACCTTTTTTGTATAGTTCTTCTGTGTATTCTTGTCACCTCTTCTTAGTATCTTATGCTTCTGTTAGGCCCATACTATTTCTGTCCTTTATTGTGCCGATCTTTGCAAGAAATGGTCCCTTGGTATCTCTAATTTTCTTGAAGAGATCTCTCTCTTTCCCATTCTATTATTTTCCTCTATTTCTTTGCATTGATCTGCGAGGAAGGCTTTCTTAACTCTCCTTGCTGTTCTTTGGAACTCTGCATTCAAATGGGTATATCTTTCCTTTTCTCCTTTGCTTTTCGCTTCTCTTCTTTTCTCAGCTATTTGTAAGGTCTCCTGAAACAACCATTTTGCCTTTTTGCATTACTTTTTCTTAGGGATGGTCTTGCTCATCACCTCTGGTACAATGTCATGAACCTCCATAGTTCTTCACGTACTCTGTCTATCATATCTGATCCCTTGAATCTATTTGTCACTACTGTTGGTTAATTGTAAGGGATTTGATTTAGGTCATACCTGCATGATCTAGTGGTTTTCCCTGTTTTCTTTAGTTTAAGTCTGAACTTTACAATAAGGAGTTCATGATCTGAGCCACAGCCAGTTCCCAGTATTCTTTTTGCTGACTGTGTAGAGTTTCTCTATCTTTGGATACAAAGAACATAATCAATCTGATTTTGGTCTTGACCATCTGATGATGTCCATGTGTAGAGTCTTCTCTTGCGTTGTTGGAAGAGGGTGTTTGCTATGATTAGTGCATTTTCTTGGCAAAACTCTGTTAGCCTTTGCCCTGCTTCATTTTTGACTCCAAGGCCAAACTTGCCTGTTACTCCAGGCATCTCTTGACTTCCTACTTTTGCATTCTAGTTCTCTATGATGAAAATGATATCTTTTTTTAGTGTTAGTTCTAGAAGGTCTCTTAAGTCATCATAGAACTGTTCAACCTCAGCTTCTTCAGCATTAGTCATTGGGGCATAGACTTGGAATACTGTGATATTGAATGGTTTGCCTTGGAAGTGAACAGAGATCATTTTGTCATTTTTGAGATTGTACCCAAGTACGCATTTCAGAAGAAAAGTTATGACAAACCTAGACACCATATTAAAAAGAGGAGACATTACTTTGCTAACAAAGGTCTGTCTAGTCAAAGCTATGATTTTTCCAGTAGTCATGTATGGATGTGAGAGTTTGACCATAAAGAAAACGGAGCACTGGAGAATTGATGCTTTTGAACTGTGGTGTTGGAGAAGACTCTTGAGAGTCCCTTGGACTACTGCAAGGAGATCCAACGAGTCCATCCTAAAGGAAATCAGTCCTGAATATTCATTGGAAGGACTGATGTTGAGTCTGAAATGCCAATACTTTGGCCACCTGATGTGAAGAACTAACTCATTTGAAAAGAAACGATGCTGGGAGATATTGAAGGCAGGAGGAGAAGGGGACGACAGTGGTGATATGGTTGGATGGCATCACCAACTTGACAGACATGAAATTGAGAATCTCTGGGATTTGGTGATGGACAGGGATGCCTGGCGTGCTGGAATCCATAGGTTCACAAAGATTCGGTCACAAATGAGTGATGAACTGACTGACTGCATTTTGGACTCCTTTGTTGATTATGAGGGCTATTCCATTTCTTCTAAGGTATTCTTGCCCACAGTAGTAGATATAATGGTCATCTGAGTTAAGTTCACCTGTTCCTGTCCATTGTAGTCCACTGATTCCTAAAATGTCAATGTTCACTTTTGCCATCTCCTATTTGCCACTTCCAACTTACCTTGATTCATGGACCTAACCTCCCAAGTTCCTATGCAATATTGTTCTTACAGCATTGGACTTTACTTCCACCACCAGTCACATCCTCACTGGGCATTGTTTTCACATTGGCTCTGTCTCCTCATTCTTTCTGGAGTTATTTCTCCACTCATCTCCAGTAGCATATTGGGCACCTGCCACCATGGGGAGTTCATCTTCCAGTGTCATATCTTTTTGCCTTATCATACTGTTCATGGGGTTCTTGAGGAAAGAACACTGACGTCGTTTGACATTCCCTTCTCCAGTGGACCATGTTTTGTCAGAACTCTCCACCATGACCTGTCTGTCTTGGGTTGCCTTATGCAGCATGGCTCATAGTTTCGTTTAGTTAGACCAGGCTGTGATCCACATGATCAGTTTGGTTAGTTTTTTGTGATTGTGTTTTTCATTCTGTCTTCCCTCTGATGAATAAGGATAAGAGGCTTGTGGAAGCTTCCTGATGGGAGAGACTGACGGTGGGGGAATCTGGGTCTTGTTCTGATGGGCAGGGCCATGCTCAGTAAATCTTTAATCCAGTTTTCTGTTGATGGGCAAGGCTGTGTTTCCTCCCTGTTGTTTGGCCTGAGGCCAAACTACGGTAGGTGTAATGGTGGTAATAATGACCTCCTTCAAAATGACTTATGCCCACACTCTTTCATTCAGTGCCTCTGACCCCCCAGCAGGCAACTGTTGGCCCACGCCTCCACTGGAGACTCCTGGACACACCCAGGCAAGTCTGGCTCAGTCTCTTGTGGGGACACTGCTCTTTTCTCAGACTCAATGCTCCCCCACTAATGTGCTAAGAGCCTTTACCAGTAGCTCCTGCCAGCTCACCTGGTGCCACCTTCACCTCACACACATGAGCCAGCAGTGCCCACATGCTTTTGCTCTGCACTTTATGCTCAGCTTGCAGTGCTGTCGTGAAAAGCAGTCCCCGGAATCATTGCTAATCAACTGATTTTGTAAACTTAAAAATAAATTTAGATATCCTAAGCAATAATATCCATGAAATTGTTGCTGAGTCTAATCTCATTCTGCTCACCACATGACAGCCTAATGAATCTGAGAGACGAGGTGTTGAGGCAAAGAATATGACTTTATTTGGAAAGCCAGCTGACCGAGGAGATGGCAGACTAATGTCTCAGAGTAACCATCTTGTTGAGATTTGGAAGCCAGGTTAGCCAGGGAGCCCAGTTAGTGTTCTTTGTTCAGACAAACAGATGATGAGATATTCTGGGTATTCTGGGTATAGTTTTCAGGTAAAGCCATGTTGTTGGATTGAAGTGTAGTGAGGGAAAGAAAGAGTCATGATTAACTCTGGAGTTTATAACTGAATGATGAGAAAAATGCACTTGCCATCAATTGAAATGAAGCAAGTTTGAGAGGTAAAATCAAGAGTATTGGACACATTGAATTTCAGATGCCTATTGAAATCCAAGTGGCTAGACATTAAAATCTAGGAGAAAGCTCTCAATTCAAGATGCACATTTAGAAGTAGCTATTGTATATGTGTTATTAAACCCATGAAACTAGATTAAACTGTCTGATAGAGTGCATAGATAGAGAAGAAGAGATGACCAAGGACTCAGCCCCAAGGAACCTCAACATTAAGAGGTCAGATATAAGAGAAATCAGGAGACTAAGAAGGTGCTGCTGGGGAGATAGAAGTAGGAGCATGTGGTGTCCTTAGACCCAAATAAACAAAATGTAATCAAGAAGGAGGGAGCAAGGAACCATTAAATGCTGTTGATGGATTAAGAAAGATGAGGACTGGACACTGACCATAGGACTCGACCACAGAGGACACCTTCATATGAGCAGTCTTGGTGGAGCAGCCACAGAAAAAGTGAAGTTGGAGGAGTGCATTTAGGTGAAAAAAGAATTTTAGATAGTTTCTATGACCAACACTTTCAAAGGGTTTTGCTGTAAGGAAAGTTAGCTGGAGGGAAAGTGGGAACTAGTGGACAAGATGGTTTTTCATTGAAGTATATAGCTAATTTATAATGTTTTGTTAATTTCTGCTATATAGCAAAGTGATTCAGTTATATTTATATCAAATATATATATATATATATTATATTATTTTCCATCATGGTTTAATCACAAGATATTGAATATAGTTCCCTGTGCTGTACAGTAGGACCTTGTTTTTTATTCATTCTATATGTAATAATTTACATCTGCTAATCCCAAACTTCCAATCCATCCCTCTCCCCATCCCCCAACCTTGGCAACCACAAGTTTGTTCTCTATGTGTGAGTCTGTTTCTGTTTTATAGATAAGTTCATTTGTGTCCTATTTTAGATTCCACATATAAATGTCATCATATGGTATTTGTCTTTCTCTTTTGGACTTACTTCACTTATGATAATCTCTAGGCCCATCCAGAGAGCATTTTGTAAGATGGAAGATATAAAGTGTTTGTAAACTGATGTAGGTAATTTCAAAGAGGGTGAAAATTTGCTGATGTAGAGAGAGAATGGGGCTTCCCAGGTGGCACTAATGATAAAGAACGTGCCTGCCAATGCAGGAGACATGTAAGATGTGGGTTTGATCTCTGGGTCAGGAAGATCCCCTGAAGAAGGGCATGGCAACCCACTCCAGTATTCTTGCCTGGAGAATTCCATGGACAGAGAAACCTTGCAGGCTACAGTCCATAGGGTCGCAGAGTCAGGCACGACTGAAGCGACTTAGCACACAAGCATGCAGGAGAAAGCAACTAATTGCTAGGAAAATATCCTTCAATACCAGAGGGATGTCACCAAGTACAGAGAGGAGGGGTTTTAGACAGGAGTGTGGTTAATTCACATGTGAGCAGATGAACAGATAGGAAATGTGGCCTTGGAGATGGTAGATGGGTTGAACCGGTGGTGGGGTTTGCCTAATTTCTATTCTTCCAAACTTCTCCAGGAAGAAGCAAGTGAGAATTGGCTAAAAATAAGAATGTGGGAGGTTTCTTGGGAGTTTGAGGAGAGAAGGTGTGAGAAAGCACTTTGAAAGAGTAGGAAGTGAATGGACTGAAAAAGTAAAGTAAGATCTCTCTCTCCTCCTCCCCACTTCTCTTCCTACTTTCCTCCCTCAATCCCTCCCTTCTTTCCTTCCCTTAATCCAACTTCCTCTTGTGTGTCTATAACACACCAAGCACTGGATATATGTAAATGGAGGCACAAACATTTTTCTCAGTGAATTCTAGAGGAAGATGCAGCCTGTTCCAAGTTGGTATCATAGATGAAATAATCAGGTGTCAGACCCATCCCAAAGTCTTCAAAGCTGTTCCTAGCAAGCAACAAAGGATAGTTAGAAATGGGAGTAAAAATAACAGCTGAGTTTTACAAGAGAGTAGAAATCCAAACTCCAGCAGTGATACTGAGTTTGCCTCCCTCCCACACATAGGTTTCAAATTTCATTTTCAAGGGAGGCTGTTCTCATTAGTCTAGTTGACTAGAAATTTAATTTGGATTATTTCTCAGAGCTAGATGAAAAATATTTTTTATAATATAGCATTTTCAGAATTTATCCAAGCCAAGGAAATCCATCATATGAATCAGCTAAAGATTGTTGGTCAATATATCTTCCTCAAATACCATCAGGATTCTCAACACCTGCTGAGTGCTTGGAGCCTGTAATAGGGATTGGTTCTTGTTGTTCGGTCGCTCAGTCATATCGTACTCTTTGCAACCCCATGGACTCCAGCACGCCAAGCTTCCCTGTCCTTTACCATATCCCAGAGCTTTCTCAAACTCATGTCCACTGAATTGGTGATGCCATCCAACCATCTTGTCCTCTGTCATCCCTTTCTTCTCCTGCCTTTAACCTTTCCCAGCATCAGGGTCCAATAGTGATTGGACATTGTCTTTATTCATAGGGACCCAAGACAGAACAATATAGCATTTGTAGATTGAATCTCAAGTGGGAAGTTAAAACCTTCATGGGAAAACAGAATGGCTAGGCATTTTATTCTAAATAGCTTTTCTCCTTTCTTAAAATTCTAAGGATTAAACAACAATATGAGGTAGGTTGCTTTTAATCTTTCCAGGCACACCATTTTGGCTCACATTTTCATTATGTTGGCCTCTCTGTTGCCTCTTGCATTAAGGTGTTAACGTACGTCCAATAATTGAGTGCCCTGAAGGTGGTCAAGATAGTTGAGTGAATCTGGATCCATGGTTCTAACTAGAAATGCATTTTAGAGGTTTGATTAGAAAGTGATTGCATTAATTTTTTTCCACATTTCAATTACAATGTATTTTTCAGTTAAAGTATAGTTGATTTACAATGCTGTGTTAGTTTTAGGTGTACAGAAAAGTGATATATATATATATATATTTTTTTTTTCAGATTCTTTTCCCCTGTGTATTATTACAAGACATTGAGTTTAGTTCCCTGTGTTATACAATAGGTCGTTGTTGGTTATCTATCTTATATATAGTGGTGTGCATATATTAATCCCAAACTCCTAATTTATTTCTCCCTCCCTTTCCCCTGTGGCAACCACAAGTTTGTTTTCTATGTCTGAAGATCTATTCCTGTTTTGTATATAAGTTCACTTGTATCAGTTCAGTTCATCTACATGTAAGTTATATATATATATAACTATATATATGTACGTTATAGTACATATAACGTACATATATAAAGTACATATATATAATGTATACACACACACACACATATATATAGTTATATATATATAGTTATATATGTGTGTGTGTGTGTGTCTTTCTTTGTATGGCTCACTACACTTAGTATTGTCATCTCTTTTCAATTCAGTTCAGTTCAGTTGCTCAGTTGTGTCCAACTCTGCAACCCCATGGACTGCAGCATGCCAGGCCTCCCTGTCCATAAGCAACTCCTGGAGTTTAGTCAAACTCATGTTCACTGAGTCGGTGATGCCATCCAACCATCTCATCCTCTGTCGTCTCCTTCTCCTCCCACCTTCAATCTTTCCCAGCATCAGGGTATCATCTCTTTAGATCCATCCATTTTGCTGCAAGTGGCATTATTTCATTATTTTTTTAAGACTGAGTAATATTCAGTTGTATATATTTACCATATCTTCTTTATCCATTCATCTGTTAGGGAATATTTAGGTTGCTTTCATGTCTTGTCTATTGTGAATAATGCTCCTATGAACATTAGGGTTCATGTATCTTCTTTAATTAGAGTTTTCTCTGCATGTATGCCCAGGAGTGGTATTGCAGCATCATCTGGTAGCTCTATTTTTAGTTTTTATATGAACCTCCATACTTGTTTCAATGTTGTCTAGGAAGTGCTTGTGTTTCCAGGGGATTTAATTTTTTATTGTAATGAACTAAGATCATATCTACAACACAGATGGTACCATGGCATCATTGTCCCATTTGCCAGTAAATCATGGAGTGACTTGTGATTGTGTTCACTGTTGAATCTGTACTGAGTTCAACTCTGTGTTCCCCCACATATTTACCACCTTCTGACATGATGTCTTGATTAATTGATATGGGTCCTCTCTAGCTTTGCTATTGGTCACTTGTGGAACTCCCTGGGACAGCCCCCTTGGAGGGACATGTCTCCTTCATTGTGGGTTCATCCAAAGGCTGGATCTGGAACAGATAACATTCCTTCCTGCCCACCCCCAATTACACTGTCCTCAACATATACCTCTCCAAGTAGTATGGGGATGCTGATCTTTATTGAAGAGTTCAGAGAGATAGTTTTTAAAACTGTATTTTATTGAAGTTGAGTTGATTTACAATGTTGTGTTAATTTCTGCTGTACAGCAAAGTGATTCAGTTTTATATATGTATTTTTCATATTTTTTTCCATTATGTCTTATCATAGGATATTGAATGTAGTTCCCTGTGCTATACAATAGGGCCCATTCTATATACAATAGTTTGCATATACTAATCCCAAACTCCCAATCATTCCTTCCCCTACTCCCCACCCCATTGGCAAACACAAATCTCTATGTCTGTGAGTCTGTTTATGTTTTGTAGATATGTTCATTTGTGTCATATTTTAAATTCCACATATAAGTGATATCATATGGTATTTGTCTGGTTTGTTTCATTTAGTATGATCATCTCTAGGTCCACCCATGTTGCTGCAAATGGCATCATTGCATTCTTTTTTTATGCTGAGTTATATTCCACTGTACCACATCTTCTTCATTCATCTGTTGATGGGTATTTACCTTGTTTCTGTTTTGGTTATTGTTAATAGTCCTGCTACAAACACTAAACACTGGGGGTACATAGATATTTTTAAATTAGAGTTTTCTTAGATATATGCCTGGGAGTGGGATTGCAAGATCATATGGTAGCTCTATTTTTATTAAGGAACTTTCATATTATTTTCCATAGTGGCTGCACCAGTTTACATTCCTACCAACAGTGTAGGAAGCTTCTCTTTTCGGAGAGGAAATGTTAAACTGTAGATTAAATTCAACTTTTGGCAATTTTCAAGGGAGAAACAGGAGAATCAGACCTTTCTAGAGGTTGTCTCACAAAGACCCCTCTGGTTACTAGTCCTGCACTGCCAGGTGCTTGCCTCGCCCTGGCACAATTGATCCCCCCCTTTTTTTTCAACCTCAGGTCTGTGACTTTCTGTCCAACTTGTTGGAAACCTCATTTCTTATATGGTTAGATTTCAGATTCTTGACCTATTCAGTGAACCACTAGGTCTATCATGGAACCATCTTTCTTCAGGACCTTCCTCAAATAGTCCTAGAGTCCCACATTTTGAGGTCTTGACAAGCTCCATCCCCTTCTCTGTAGAGCAACCCCTTTCTTTCAGGGCCTTCAGGGGAATTCTCTCTCTTCTTTCTTCATTCCCCACTGAGACATAGAACATAACTTAAAGGAGTTTGGGCTTTCACCGTGACAGAACTATGTTTCATCATATGCATCACTAGGAACTTCAGCTTTTTGCTCAGTAATCACTCTCTGTGAATTACAGGGAATTAAAAAGAGCTTGTCTACTTTTTTGAAATGGAAATGGGAGAGGAGCTAAAAATTCAGATACAAAAATAAAATAATATTCCGTGAAACAAACAAAATACAAATGGTATAGTTAATAACATTGGTGGAATTAAAAGTAAATACTTTAGCCACGAGCCTCCACACCAAACCAGTTTTTTTTATTTTTAAGATCATCAAGACTAGGACTGGGTCAGTTAAAGCAGAAATCTGATTTTTCATGTGGTTCATCAAATGTGTTACATTAAAGGATTTATCAGGTATGAAAATATAGCATTTACTTTGAATTATAGTACAGATATCTCCCTGAGATGCTGTAAGGTGTCAAGGGCCTTGCAGTTGTGTACCACTGCCTTTCTCATCATAGAGATCTCAGAATTCAATAAACTAATAGCCCAGTTACTATCATTTAAAGCTTATGAAAGTTGTTAAGGCTTCGATATGGCCAATTACATCCTCTAACCCCAACAAAGGCATACACACACCAAAAAAAAAAAAAAACTGTTAAATGGTCATGTCAGTAGAATACATATCTTTGACCCATTGGGATCATACCAATGGTAGACTGGTTGGGGGTACCTCTAATTTGTTAACATGTATGACCTTAAATTCATAGGAATCCCAGGCTATACCTTCGTATCCATCCCTGTAGATGTGAAAGCCATAAATTAGTACCACAAATCCACTGAGTCCCACACCAATCACTCTCTCTAAGGGTAATATTAGGCATATTTCATAAAGCACCCAGCCTTGTCTCATAATTACCAGCTTGATCATTTTTATGATGATTTAACCCTTTCCAACATAGAGGAGTTTTTAAACTTAAATGACCATAGCCTGGTGTTAATCATGTAGATCCACACCATAATTGTGGGAGTTTTTCTTTTAATAGATGAGAGGCTATTTTTTTTTTTTTTATTGAGACTTAGCTCCTCACTCTGATTGTTTGAATGACCCTAAGAGAAAACTTAACTCTATGGCCAGCATCAGAGCAGGTATTATTAATTGGCCAGGTGAGAGGATCCCATCTAGTAATATCATGAAGATAGAACAGAACTGAACACTCATCTAAAATAAATTCCCTAGAGGGTATCCAATCAGAGCCCTAGAGAACAGAAAGCCACCAAGGTAACCCAGAATACTAGACACAGGTAATTGGCCACAACCAAACAATTGGATTGAGTTTTAAACTAGC
The DNA here is from genome assembly GCF_002263795.3 of Bos taurus. Classification (NCBI taxonomy): domain Eukaryota; kingdom Metazoa; phylum Chordata; class Mammalia; order Artiodactyla; family Bovidae; genus Bos; species Bos taurus. The sequence goes on from NC_037328.1 coordinate 137,585,443, forward strand.
ATAGAATCATGTCCATGATAGAAAACATTTGATTGATAGGCATTGGTCCAAGGAGTCAACAACACTGTAAATGATCATATGAGTCAGACCAGCATCTTGGGCACTCTGTTTACTTCTGATGTCATCTTCTTCCCATCCTCGCGTAGTGTAATTTCCTCTGTTTGAGCATTGTTTTAAGGTGAGTTTGAGGTTAGTATATGCTGTCTAGGGTTGATCACAGCTTATATTTCAAAGAGCAAGTGTCTTTTAATTTTGTGGATACAGTCACCATCTGCAGTGATTTTGGAGCCAAGAAAATTAAGTCTCTCACTGTTTCCATTGTTTCCCCATCTATTTACCATGAAGTGATGGGACTGGCTGACTTTATTTTGGGGGGCTCGAAAATCACTGCAGATGGTGGTTGCAGCCATGAAATTAAAAGATGATTACTCCTTGGAAGGAAACTTATGACCAACATAGACAGCATATTAAAAAGTAGAGACATTACTTTGTCAACAAAGATCCGTCTAGTCAAGGCTATAGTTTTTCCAGTAGTCACGTATGGATGTGAGAGTTGGACTATAAAGAAAGCTGAGCACAGAAGAATTGATGCTTTTGAACTGTGGTATTGGAGAAGACTCTTGAGAGTCCCTTGGACTGCAAGGAGATCCAACCAGTCCATCCTAAAGAAGATCAGTCCTGGGTATTTATTGGAAAGACTGATGCTGAAGCTACAACTTCAATATTTTGGCCACCTGATGTGAAGATCTGACTCATCTGAAAAGACCCTGATGTTGGAAAAGATTGAAGGCAGGAGGAGAAGGGGATGACAGAGGATGAGATGATTGGATGGCATCACCGACTCAATGGACATGAGTTTGGGTAAACTCCGGGAGTTGGTGATGGACACGGAAGCCTGGTGTTTTGCGGTTCACGGGGTCTCAAAAAGTCGGACATGACTGACCGACTGAACTGAACTGAACTGAACTGATGGGACCAGATGCATGATCTTAGCTTTTTGAATGTTGATTTAAGCCAGGTTTTCCCCTCTCCTCTTTCACGTTCATCAAGAGACTCCTCAGTTCCTCGTCACTTTCTGCCATAAGGGTGGTGTCATCTGCATATCTGAGGTTATTGATATTTCTCCTGGCAATCTTGATTCCAGATGGTGCTTCATCCATCCTGGCATTTTGCATGATGCACTCTGCATATAAGTTAAATAAGCAGGGTGACAATATATAGCCTTGATGTACTCCTTTCCCTATTTGGAACCAGTCTGTTGTTCCATGTCCAGTTCAGTTGCTTCTTGATGCATATACAGATTTCTCAGGAGGCAGGTAGGGTGGTCTGGTATTTCCATTGCTTGAAGAATTTTCCACAGTTTGTTGTGGTCTATATAGTCAAAGGCTCTGGCATAATCAATAAAGCAGAAATAGATGTTTTACTGGAATTCTTTTGCTTTTTTTAATGATACAATGGATGTTAGCATTTGATCTCTGGTTCCTCTGCCTTTCCTAAACCCAGCTTGAACATCTGGAAGTTCTCAGTTCACGTACTGTTGAAGCCTGGTTGGAGAACTTTGAGCATTACTTTGCTAGCGTGTGAGATGAATGCAACTGTGTGGTAGTTTGAACATTCTTTGCGATTGCCTTTCTTTGGGATTGGAGTGAAAACTCACTTTTTCCAGTCCTGTGGCCACTGCTGAGTTTTCCAAATGTGCTGGCATATTGAGTGCACCACTTTCACAACATCATCTTTTAGGATTTGGAATAGCTCAACTGGGATTCCATCCACTAGCTTTGTTCATAGTGATTATATTTGTTCATAAGGCCCACTTGACTTCACATTCCAGGGTGTCTGGTTCTAGGTGAGTGATCACACCGTGGTGATTATCTGGGCCATGAAGATTTTTTTGTATAGTTCTTCTGTGTATTCTTGCCACCTATTCTTAATATCTTCTGCTTCTGTTAGGTCCATATCATCTCTGGCCTTTATTGTGCTAATCTTTGCATGAAAAGTTCCTTTGGTATTTCTAATTTTCTTTAAGAGATCTTTAGTCTTTCCCATTCTATTGTTTTCCTCTATTTCTTTGCATTGATCACTGAGGAAGGTTTTCTTATCTTTTCTTGCTATTCTTTGGAACTCTGCATTCAAGTGGGTATATCTTTCCCTTTATTCTTTGACTTTAAATTCTCTTCTTTTCACAGCTGTTTGTAAGGCCTCCTGATACAACCATTTTGCCTTTTTTGCACTTCTTTTCTTGGGGATGGTCTTGATCACTGCTTCCTGTACAATTTCATGAACCCCCACCCATAGTTCTTCAGGTGCTCTGTGTATCAGATCTAATCCCTTGAATCTATTTGTTACTTCTGCTGGTTAATTGTAAGGGATTTTATTAGGTCATACCTGAATGGTCTAATGGTTTTCCTTACTTTCTTCAATTTAAATCTGAATTTGGCAATAAGAAGTTCATGATCTGAGCGACAGACAGCTCCTGGTATTGTTTTTGCTGACTGTATAGAGCTCCATCTTCGGCTGCAAAGAATATAATCAACCTGATTTCGTTATTGACCATCTTGTGATGTCCATATGTACAGTCTTCTCTTGTGTTTTGGGAAGAGGGTGTTTGCTATGATCAGTGCATTCTCTTGGCAAATTCTGTTAGCCTTTGATCTGCTTCATTGTGCACTCCATGGCCAAACTTGCCTATTACTCCAGGTATCTCTTGACTTCCTACTTTTGCATTCCAATCACCTATGATGAAATGGACATCGTTTAGGTGTTAGTTCTAAAAGATCTTGTAGATCTTCACAGAACCATTCAACTTCAGCTTCTTCAGCATTACTGGTTGGTGCATAGCTTTGGATTACTGTGATATTGAATAGTTTGCCTTGGAAATGAACAGAGATCATTCTGTCATTTTTGAGATTGCACCCAAGTACTGCATTTCAGATTCTTTTGTTGAATATGAAGGCTATTCCATTTCTTCTAAGGGATTCTTGCTCACAGTATAGACATAATGGTCGTCAGAATTAAATTTGCCCGATCCAGACCATTTTAATTCACTGATTCCTAAAATACTGATGTTCATTTTTGCCATCTCCTGGTTGACCATTTCTTATTTACCTTAATTCATGGACCTAACATTCCAGATTCCTATGCAATATTGTTCTTTACAGCATCGGACTTTACTTCCATCACCAGCCACATTCACAGCTGGGTGTTGCTTTCACTTTGACTCCTTCTCTTCATTCTTTTGAAGTTTTTTCTCCACTCTTCTCCAGTAGCATGTTGGGCACCTACTGACTGGGGAGTTCATCTTTCAGTGTCCTTTCTTTTTGCCTTGTCATACTGTTCATGGGTTCTCAAGGCAAGAATGCTGAAGTGGTCTGCCATTCCCTTCTCCAGTGGACCATGTTTTGTCAGAACTCTCCACTATGACCCATCCATATTGGGTGGCTTTACATGGCATGGCTCATAGTTACATTGAGTTAGACTAGGCTGTGGTCCATTTTGACTGTGTGGGTCACAATAAACTGTGGAAAATTCTGAAAGAGATGGGAATACCAGAGCACCTGACCTGCCTCTTGAGAAACCTATATGTAGGTCAGGAAGCAACAGTTAGAACTGGACATGGAACAACAGACTGGTTCCAAATAGGAAAAGGAGTATGTCAAGGCTGTATATTGTCACCCTGCTTATTTAACTTATATGAAGAGTACATCATGAGAAACACTGGGCTGGAAGAAGCACAAGATGGAATCAAGATTGCCGGGAGAAATACCAATAACCTCAGATATGCAGATGATACCACCCTTATGGCAGAAGGTGAAGAGGAACTAAAAAGCCTCTTGATGAAAGTGAAAGAGGAGAGTGAAAAAGTTGGCTTAAAGCTGAACATCCAGAAAACTAAGATCATGGCATCTGGTCCCATCACTTCATGGGAAATAGATGGGGAAACAGTGGAAAGAGTGTCAGACTTTATTTTTTGGGGGGCTCCAAAACCACTGCAGATGGTGACTGCAGCCATGAAATTAAAAGACGCTTACTCCTTGGAAGAAAAGTTATGATCAACCTAGATAGCATATTCAAAAGCAGAGACATTGCTTTGCCAACAAAGGTCCGTCTAATCAAGGCTATGGTTTTTCCAGTGGTCATGTATGGATGTGAGAGTTGGACTGTGAAGAAGGCTGAGTGCCAAAGAATTGATGCTTTTGAACTGTGGTGTTGGAGAAGACTCTTGAGAGTCCCTTGGACTGCAAGGAGATCCAAGCAGTCCATTCTGAAGGAGATTAGCCTTGGGATTTCTTTGGAAGGAATGATGCTAAAGCTGAAACTCCAGTACTTTGGCCACCTCATGCAAAGAGTTGACTCATTGGAAAAGACTCTGATGCTGGGAAGGATTGGAGGCAGGAGGAGAAGGGGACGACAGAGGATGAGATGGCTGGATGGCATCACTGACTCGATGGACTTGAGTCTGGGTGAACTCTTGGAGTTGGTGATGGACAGGGAGGCCTGGCATGCTGTGATTCATGAGGTCGAAAAGAATTGGACACGACTGAGTGACTGAACTGAACTGTGGTCCATTTTATCAGTTTGATTAGTTTTCTAATCAAGGAGGGAACAGAGCCCCACCCATCATCAAAAATTGGATTAAAGATTTACTGAGAATGGCCCTTCCCATCAGAACAAGACCCAATTTTCCCCACAGTCAGTCTCTACCATCAGGTAGCTTCCAGAAGCCTCTTATCCTTATCCTTCAGAGGGGAAACAGAATGAAAATGCTCGTGTAGGTCATGAAGAACCTCCACCAGAGTTGAGTCTCAACATTAGAGACCATAGCTTATCTGTTTTTGAATGTTTTGCATGGAGAACTGTGTTGGATTCATAGTAGCTGCTCAATAAATGTTTATTGTAAAGAAGAACGGAGTCATTTAGCTTCCACCTGACCCAACCCTCAAGGACAGTTCCAAGTTCATGAAGAGAAGGGACTAAGAAAACTAAGAAGCCTGTGACTTTACAATAAACTTTATAAAGCTGCTGGTGACTGTGGCTACAGCCCCTCATCCCAGCTGGCAGAAATGGCATATATGACACTAGTGGCCTCAGCAAGGTCAGAGTCCATGAAGAAGAAGCCAAAGGAAGCAACAGCTGTTGTGCAAAGCCACTGTGCATTGGATTGGATATAACTCCATTGGTAACAGCAACAACAACAATAATAGTTATTATTGATATAATTATTAATATAACAGTCACAAAATTATACATTAGCTAAATTTACTAGAGAACCACGTGCTGGTGTATGTGCTAAGGAGTTTAGAAAAATAAATCTCTATGATCTCGAAAACCATCAAGCAAGATAGGCACTATTATCATTATATTTTAGATGTCAAAGCTGTGATCAAGAAAGATTAAGTAATTTCACCAATAACACATGTCTACCTCATGCGAAGAGTTGACTCATTGGAAAAGACTCTGATGCTGGGAGGGATTGGGGGCAGGAGGAGAAGGGGTTAACAGAGGATGAGACAGCTGGATGGCACCACTGACTCAATGGACATGAGTCTGAGTGAACTCTGGGAGTTGGTGATGGACAGGGAGGCCTGGCATGCTGCGATTCATGGGGTTGCAAAGAATTGGACACGACTGAGCGACTGGACTGAACTGAACTGATTAAGAGCAGAACTGGTATTTGAACCAAAGTAGATCTGATCCAAAAGTCTGTGCTCATTCCTCTGTATCTTGTGTCCTTCCTAGGAAACTTTCAATGGCTACTGGGGAATGTCAGATGCCTCCTTGAATAAACTAAGGATTTCCAGCTTTGGAGTGTCAGGGATTCTCAGGGTTGAGATAAGTGAAATAGTTACCAAGTTCTTGACTGATCTGACCTAGAAAACAAAGGTTATATTAAAATACAGAAGATGAGTGAATATCTCACTAAGAAGGAAAACTTTCTTTCTGAGTACTTCAATTTCCTGTACTTCAGTGCTCTGCATCTTGAAGACACATCCCTTTAAAATCTTTACTTGAATGGGATAGCATGCATTGGTTGCTATTTCATTTCATCCCTGGAGCATCTCAAACCATTTCATTACTTATTTGCAAATGGTCATTCAGGAAAGGTTGTATTCACTCTGGGTTTATGAACATGGACCTATTTCCTATTCATTTTTGTTCAAGCACTACTTACGGATTTAATTCCATCATAAGTAACTCATTTTAAGTCAGTTTTTAAAGTATTCATTTTCATCAAAGATTTACATGCAGATGATTTAACAAGTCAAACTGTGATATAAAGTTTGATACAAAAAACAGTAGCACTGCTCCTCTATCCAGATTTCTCTTTTAAGAGGGAGTTTCATGTCATTAGTGAATTCTTTTGATATTTACTGCCATATTTTAAAATAACATTTTCCCATTAGGCATTATCTATTGACTTCTGAACAAGAGGATTTAACTCTCTCTCAATCCCTGTAACCCTAATACTCACACTTCCCATTCTCCTGTCATACTATATTTATAAGTTAGAGCAATACTCAGAGTTTACACTATGCGAATGTAAAGAGTTTACAACTGAGCCATTGAGTTTATGACTCAGTTTACAACTGAGTTATTCTAGTGCTCTAGAATAACTATTTTGCACTGCTTTTTGTTTTCAGCGGTGAAATTGTCTCTTATTTGCTTGCTTTCTATGTACCGTTCCCTAAATTCAGTCCAAATTTCCATAGGCTATCCGATTCACCTCTCAATATATATTCATATATATCAGCATTAATACAATTTCATTTTCTTGAAGAAAATTATCCTCAAGCTGTCTTATTTGCTCCAGTATGGATGGATTGCTTTCTATCCTGGGTAGCAACTGCTTGGGGATTCTGGTGTTGTTTTTCCCTGTTTCCTGAACCCAAATCTTTTTCTTTCTGGTTTATTTTTCTTTCAAATAGCACATATCCCTCAGAAAATACCAAGAAATGTTGCATTAAAAAGTCAACTATAATTTTAGAGATACATATTTGGGTAGTAAATCTATAAAGTAAAACAAAAAAATTTAGGATAATGGTTACCTAGAGGGGAAAGCAGTGGTAGAGATTGGGGAGGTCCAATGAAAGTTTCTAAATATGGTAATGTTCTTCTTTTTTCCAAACCCAGATGGTGGATGTTTCCCACTAAGTTCTTGAACTATGCATTTTTATTTTGTGTGCCACTCTGTATGGATAATATATTTGACCATGTGTGTGTATTGTGTGTGCTCAGTCACTAGGTCGTGTCTGACTCTTTGCGACCCCATGGACTATAGCCCACTAGGATCCTCTGTCCATGGAATTTTTCAGGCAAGAATATTGGAGTGGGTTGCCATTTCCTCTTCCAGGGGATCTTTCAAACCCAGGGATCAAACCTGGGTCTATTGCATCTCCTGAATTGGTCAGCAGATTCTTTACCACTGTGACACCTGGGAAGCCACATATTTGACCATAAAGGGTATTTTAAAAAGGAGTTTAAACCATTGGTTAATCTGTAGTACACCTTCAGGAAATGTTTGCTATTAGTGTACTGTTAAAGCAGCAGTTTTCAACTCGTGGAAATTTCACCACTCTGGGGACATTTAGCAATGTCTAGAGATATTTTGGAGAAGGAAATAGCAACCCACTCCAGTGTTCTTGCCTGGAGAATCCCAGGGACGGAGGAGCCTGTTGGGTGCTGTCTATGGGGTCGCACAGAGTCGGACACGACTGACGCGACTTAGCAGCAGCAGCAGCAGAGATATTTTTGGTTGTTTCAGCTGAGAAGAAGAATGGTGTTACTGAATCTATTGGGTTGAGGCCAGAGATCCTGTTAACATGGTACAGTGTACAGGACAGTTCCCAATAGCAAAGAATTATTTGAACCAAAATGTCCATAAATTATGTTGAGGTTGAGAAACTCTGTTGTAAAGCCTCTCATATCATATGTAACGCCCAGAAGACCTTAATTAATGGTGATCAGCCCCCATCACAAATTATATTCTTTTCTTATATCTGTCTATAGCCTTCTTATGAATTATATCACTGTTTCAATATGATAACAATTCAGGGCTTCTGATTCCTTCAAGATCAAATACTGGATAAACTCTAAATAGATGAGAATAATGAAATGGACATGATTTCCTCTTAAATCACTTAGGTAGGATAATGTTTTATTTGCTAAGAATAAACTCTGCTCTCTAGGGAGTTATCAGATTTACTAGGCACATGCTGCATCTGTCTTTTCTTCTGAATAAACAAGGGTCATCCTCTGTTTTGTTGAAGGCTTTTTCCTGTAAATTCAGTATGCATCATTGCAGGCCTGGCTCCTCAGCCAGTAGTGGCAGAGGGTTCATAGATGTCACTTGCATAATCTTTACTTAAGCACCAGAGATTTAGACCAATGGGTACAAGTCAAGGGACATTGGCACACCTAATGTTTCTTCTCTGGACACAACTAAAGATCTGCAAGGTTACAGTAGCTGACTTTTCCAAGCCATAATGGTCAGATTATTAGATCAAGATAATCACAAATTATAATAATTTTTAAAAACTCACTTAAAAAAGATTACAGATAATCCAAAATTAGTGTGGTAGTGGTATAGGAAAAACCTCAAAAATGGAAGCAAGAGAGGCTTCCGGTTCAAGATGGCAGAGTAGAAGGATGTGCACAAATCTCCTCCTGAGAGAGCACCAAAATTGCAACTAGCTGTTGAACAATCATAGACAGGAGAACAGCAGAACCCACCAAAAATATACTCCAGTCCAAAGACAAATAAAACACTGCAATGATATGGTAGGAGGGGTGCAATCACGATATAATCAAATCCCATACTCCCCAGGTGGATGACCTACAAGCTGGAGAACAATAATACCAAAGAAGTTCCCCCACTGTTGTGAAGGTTCTGAACCCCATGTCAGGCTCCCCAGCCTGGGATCTGAAAAAGAGACTGGGAATACCCAGGGAATCTGACCTTGAAGGCCAGTGGGATTTAATTATAGGATTTCCACAGTACTGGGGAAAATAGAGACTCCAGTCTTGGAGGGCACAAACAAAACGTTGCATGCACCAAGAGCCAGAGGAAAGGAGCAGTGACCCCCCAGGAGACTGAACCAAAACTAGCTGCTAGTGATGGGAGGGGGTCTCCTGTGGAAGCATGGGTTGGCAGGAGTTTACCATATGGATGGGGGCACTGGCAGTAGCACTCCTGGAAAGTCCTCCTTGGCATAAGCCCTCTTGGAATTCACCATAAATCCTACCATAGAGTCCATAGACCCCAGGGCTGGGTTGCCTTAGGCCAAACAACTAACAGGGAGGGAGTGCAACCCCATCCACCCATTTTAATCCAGATAATTGGATTAAAGCTTTACTGAGCAAGGCTCTGCCCATCAGAGTAAGACCCAGCTTTTCCCATGCTAGTCCCTCCCATCAGGAAGCTTACACAAGCCTTTTAGCTTCCTCCATCAGAGGGCAGATAGAAGAAGCAAGAACCACAATCTCACAACTATAACAAAAATCACATTACAGAAAGTTAATCAGGATGAAAAAGCAGAAAGTTATGTCCCAGATAAAGAGACAAGATAAAACCCCAGAAAAACAACTAAATGAAATGGATATAGGCAATCTTCCAGAAAAAGAATAAAAAATAATGATAGAGAAGATGATCCAGGATCTTGGGGAAAGAATGGAGGCAAATATTGAGAAGATGCAAAAAGTGTTTACCAAAAACCTAGAAGAACTAAAGAACAAACAAATAGAGATATATAAAACACTAGAAGGAATCAGTAGCAGAATAATTGAGGCAGAAGAACGAATAAATGACCTGGAGGACACAATGGTGAAAATCACTGCCACAGAACAGAATATAGAAAAAAGAATAAAAGAAATGAAGACAACCTAAGAGACCCCTGGGACAACATTAAAACAAACATTCACATTATAGGGGTCCCAGAAGGAGAAGAAAGAGAAAGTTCCTGAGAAAGCATTTGAAGAGATGATAGTTGAAAACTTCTGTAACATGGGAGAGAAAATAGTCAACCAAGTCCAGGAAGCACAGAGAGTCTCAGGCAGGATAACCCAAGGAGGAACACACTGAGACACATAGTAATCAAACTGACAAAAATTAAAGAGAAAGATAAAATATTAAAAGCAGCAAGGGAAAAACAACAAATAACACAGAAGGGAACTCCCATCTGGTTATCAGCTGATTTCTCAACGGAAATTCTACAAACCAGAAGGGAAAGCCACAATATATTTAAAATGATGAAAGTGAAGAACCTACAATCAAGAATACTCTACCCAGTAAGTCTCTCCTTTGGATTTGATGGGGAAATCGAAAGCTTTCCAAACAAGCAAAGTTAAGAGAATTCAGCACCACCAAACCAGCTTTACAGCAAATGCTAAAGGAATTTCTCTAGGCAGGAAACACAAGAGAAGGAAAAGAATTACAGAAAATAAACCCAAAATAATTAAGAATTTGGTAATAGGATCGTATAAAGAAGAACTTGTAACACTCTGGCTTCCTTGGTGGCTCAGAGGGTAAAGCGTCTGCCTACAATGCAGGAGACCCAGGTTCGATCCCTGGGTTGGGAAGATCCCCTGGAGAAGGAAATGGCACCCCACTCCAGTACTCTTGCCTGGAAAATCCCATAGACTGAGAAGCCTGGGTAGGCTACAGTCCATGGGGTCGCAAAGAGTCGGACACGACTGAGTGGCTTCACTTCACTTCACTTCATATAAATCAATAATTACCTTAAATGTAAATGGATTAAATGCACCAACCAAAAGACATAAACTGGCTGGGCAGATTAAAACATGTGCATGTATGCATTTCCACTTATCACATCACTCTGCTTGAACCCCTCAATTGTATGTAATTATTTTATATTGTTAGGTTAATCATGTTCCCATTATGCTTTTCAATCTTAATTATCTTTTCTTTTTTTGTCTGGCTATTGATTGTGAAAACTGATAAACATCTTTTACTATTGTGATTACGTGAGAAGACAATGGCAACCTACTCCAGTACTCTTGCCTGGAAAATCCCATGGGTGGGGGAGCCTGGTAGGCTGCAGTCCATGGTGTTGCTAAGAGTCGGACACGACTGAGAGACTTCATTTTCACTTTTCACTTTCATGCATTGGAGAAGGAAATGGCAACCCACTCCAATGTTCTTGCCTGGAGAATCCCAGGGATGGGGGAGCCTGGTGGGCTGCTGTCTATGGGGTCGCACAGAGTTGGACACGACTGAAGTGACTTAGCAGCTGCAGCAGCAGCAACTATTACTCACTTAATACCATTGTATCATGATTGGTCAACAGAAAATTAATGGAATTCTATATCATCAAACTACCACTTCATAGAAACACCTGTAAATCACTTTTTAAAATCCAGATGCATATCAGAATTATCTTGGAGTTTTTTGAAAAATACAAATGCCCAGGTATTTCTCTTTTTCTTTTCTTTTTTTTGTTGAAAAGCTGGCTTGGTGGTGCTGAATTCTATTAGCTTTTGCTTGTCTGTAAAGCTTTTGATTTCTCAAAAAAATCTGAATGAGAGCCTTGCTGGGTAAAGTATTCTTGGTTGTAGGTTCTTTCCCTTTATCGCTTTCAACATATCATGCCACTCTGTTCTGGCCTGCAGAGTTTCCACTGAGAAATCAGTTGATAACCTTATGGAAGTCTCCTTGAATGTTCTTTGTCATTTTCCCCTTGTTGCTTTTAGTTTTTGTCAGTTTGATTACTACATGTCTCAGTGTGCTCTTCCTTGGGTTTATCCTACCTGGGACTCTCCATGCTTCCTGGACTTGGGTGACCATTTCCTTTTCTACGATAGAGAAACTTTCAGCTATTATCTCTTCAAATAACTGCTCAGGTTATTGCCCAGGTATTTGTCTTTTTCTCCAAAGCTCCAGATACGTTCCTAATGAACAGCCATGTTTAAAAAAACTGGACTATATGATGATCTTTTATTTAGTTTGTCTCACTTTTTCTGTTTCACATTCAGTGCTTCTATTTCAATTAGTTTATGTTTTCCAATTTCTCCATCTATTCTTTTTTTTTTTTTTTTGCTGTTTTTCTCAAGCCTTTATCAAGTGTAGTAGAAAAGTTTTTGTATGCATATATATAGTATGTATAATATATACATATTTTAGAAAGCATGAATTTTTGCCTAACTAAAAAAATTATGACATTTTGATTCCACTTGTTTGACTTAATATAAATAGAAGGCTACATTTCTAATTTTTAAAAATAGATAAGCAACAAGCTACAAAGGTTTACCGTATAGCACAGGAAACTATAGTCAATATCTTGTAATGACCTATAATGGAAAATAATCTCAAAAACAATGTATGTGTATATGTATAACTGAATCACTTTGCTGTGCACCTGAAATGCTGTAAGTCAACTATACTTCAATAAAATATATATTAAGATAAAAAAGGGAAGAAAGAAGCTGAATCAATATTTATCTATATTTATTTGGTGGAACAATTGTGAGGCAGTGATTAACTTGGGTGTTCTGTATAGTTTTTTTATATGCCTTCATAATAAGTAAAATAGTACATTTGAACCTTGTTAAGTTAAATCCTTTTCTTATGTTATTTCATCCCTTCTCTAAACCACTCTGCCTGAAAAACATAATGCTTTATAAGCTTAGGGATTCCACAAGCTGAACTAGGTATGATTCAACAAGCCACACCCTCAGTTTGGACCAGATTCTGATATCACACCTGTGGTTTTGTGGTTTTCCTTGTGTGCTTAAGACAACAACTTCCGCATGGAGGCTGCCCCTAGATCTGCATCCTTCCTGTTAGAAGCTATCCCTGGATACAAAGTTTAGATAAACATCTACCAACAAGGGATTCTGAATATTTTGATTTGACTCTTTGGTGCCAGGATAGAGGAATGTTCTCTTTCTCTAATATTAGCATTTCACCACAGTTTGAGGCAATTTTTCATGGTACAATTAAAATAACAAAGATCTTGGCTTTGTTGGATCCCAGTTCTGCCATTTACTGACTGCATGGGAACATTCACTTAAACTCTCTATGTCTAAATTTCCTCATCAGTAAAAGGAACAGATATTTTGAACAGCTATGAGAATAGGGAAGGAGGTGTCATGGGCTTTTAGATGGACAATTTTAAGAAGTGATGTGGGAGAGCCAGGGAATTAAAAACATCTCTTAGTAACTAGGGACTAGGAATTATGTTCTGAAGAAAAGCTAAAGACTTAAGATTTAATTTGGGTGACTATAGAGAGAGGAAAAGAGAATATAAAGCATCTTCGTGAATGTCTATATGCCCATCATATATGCTAGGTACATTTACTCATTTTCACCTTGTTTAAATCCTTACAATAGTCCTACAAAGTGAATATTAGCTTGTTCCTTTTCCAGTTGAACCATAGGCTTGCCAGAGACCTGTATATAATATGGCCTTGACTTCAGTGATGAACTGGACCCATCAGGTCCTGTTTCTTGGAAATCAGGAAGCAGAGAGAGAGAAAGGGAGAGAAGGGGAGAAAATGAGAGGGGAAGCAGGAGGGAGAGAAGAGAAGGGAGAGAGGTGGAGAACAAGGAGGGGAAGAATACAGCTCAAGAACTGGAGGACATGTACCCGGTCTACATAGCTGCCAAGGTGCTATCAAATCCTGCAGTTTCAAGTCAAATGTATCCTCACCTAATCCCAAACCTCCTGTATGTATGCAAAGATAAAATCATTTGGGCTATTCTCTGAGATCCTAGTTAACATTGTAATGTCATAAACACATACACAATCCCCAGCAAGCCTCTCCTGAGTGTTGCTTGTGAGCAAGGCAGCGTGCACAACTGACAAAGGTAGCTATCATGGCCACAGAGATATCCTTGGGTCTCTCCTCAGGGTTTCTCTCTGCATATTTTCTCACTTCTTCATAGCTGGCTCCTAATTTCTGGCTTTGACTGACCAATGAGAATGAATGAATGAATGGGTTTTTCTTTTGAATGGGGGTCTTAATCTCATGGAGCTACACACTGTATCCAGCACCACAGTAGGGAGTTATTAGGACCTGATCAACTCCTCTTCTCATATTGTGTATGGTCTTCTCTGCCTCTTGCCCTTTCTACCAGGTCAGTTTTCCCAAATACTTTAAAAAGCCAAATAAAACAACTGTGTGTGCTTGTAGCCACCACCTGGAGCTTATTCCCACCTCTGCTCCTGACCATTTGATTGTTCCTGGTTTTCTCTAGCCTCTGATATTCATCCTCTGATTTCCCAGTTCATCTCCAACCATGAACTTGTCCTCACTTCTGGTCTTCAGATTGATAGTTCTGTTGTGTTGTTCAGTTGCTAAGTTGTGTCCAACTCTGGGACCCCATGAACAGCAGCATGGCAGACTCCCTTGTCCTTAACCATCTCCCAGAGTTTGCTCAAACTCATGTCCATTGAGTCAGTGATGCCTTCCAACCATCTCATCCTCTGTCATCCCCTTCTCCTCTTGACCTCAATCTTTCCCAGCATTAGGGTCTTTTCCAATGAGTTGGCCCTTCACATCATGTGGCCAAAGTATTGGATCTTCAGCATCTGTCTTTTCAATGAATATTCAGGGTTGATTTCCTTTAGGATTGACAGGTTTGATCTCCTTGCTGTCCAAGGGACTCTCAAGAGTCTTCTTCAGAACCAATTGAAAGCATCAATTTTTAGGTCCTTGGCCTTCTTTATGGTCCAGTTCTCATATCTAAGGTTCTGTAGCAGGATTATCTAGTGTTTAAACCTCGGTAGGCTTTCCCATTCAGAATTTGTTGTAATATAACTACTGTTCATCATCCTGGCTAAAGTACCCTGACTAGCAGTTGTACCATCCCTTGTAAGATGGAGTCCCTTGTAAGATGAAGAGGGGCATGCAGGCATTCTCACAAAGTAAATTTTTCAACATCTGCACTGGTGGGATTTAGTAACCTAGTAGAGTAGCCCGTATGTCTGAAAGGGCTGGGATGGAAGGCAGGGGACAGAATTGAAATGAAATCAGAAACTTGAGGTGAATAGCTAGTGAATTTTTATTGGTCACTGGAGACTTTAACAGGAATCTGTTAAATCTGTTAAAGAGAGAAATCTGGCAAGTTAGAAGTTTATCCTGGTGCCCTGAATAATTCAAGTGTATGACAAGAATCCAGCATTGTTGATAAGCTGATTGATGGCTTCTTTTGGCTATTTATTCTCTTGTTCATCACACATTTATTAAGTATCTGCCATGTTCCTGGAACCCAGTCTAGCAATACATCTTTTCTGCTTCCATGCAATGCTTCAACTACTGGATTTCCAAAAATAAGCATTGTAATCTTGGCCATGTGTTAGACTAAGGTGAGAACAGGAGATCTCCATTTTCACACTGTGCTGTGACTAAGAATTTACTGGGACAGTTATGTTTGCTCTCTTTTCCCAACAGCCAGCTGCATGGTGCAATCTGAGCTCTAGTGAAGGAAGCAAAAAGGGCTTTGCTATAGAGTCTGTTTGGAAGGATTGTGTTGCTTGAATGGGACAGTTAGAGCAGGGACTCTAATCTGGGCTTAGTTAGTGAGTGAGCCATTCTCTGCATGTAGAAAACACACAAAAGTCTAGAGAAGAATTTTATATTTTCTATGACCTTAACCTTCTGACACAATTTTGTGTACAAATAAGATTATATGTATAATAGCAAGATATATGCTATTTGTATCAAGTGTTTCCCATTAACATTATGTCTTGAAAACTTTCCCACTTCATTTAATATTTTTAGGATATATATTTTTAAAAATTTATTTCATTGAAGTATTGCATTGGGAGGCAGATTCTTTACCACTAGTGCTACCTGGGGCTTCCCAGGCGTTAAAAAATTTGTCTGTTAATGCAGGAGACACAAGCGAAGTGGATTCAATCCCTGGATTGGGAGAAACCCTGGAGTAGGATATGGCAACCTCTTCCAGTATTCTTGCCTGGAAAATTCCATGGACAGAGGAACCTGACAGCTACAGTCATGGGACTGCAGAGAGTCCAACATGGCTGAGCAACTGAGCACGAACTTATTGTTGATTTACAGCACTGTGTTAACGTCTACTCTACAGCAAAGTGATTCGGCTGTATATATTTATATATACACACTTTTTCATATTATTTTTCATTATGGTTTATTGGTATTGAATATAGTTCCCTGTCCTGTAAAGTAGCGCCTCATTGTTTATCCATTCTCTATATGATAGTTTGTATCTGCTAATCTCAGATTCTCAATCCATCCCTCCTCAGGACCCTCCCCCTTAGAAACCACAAGTCTGTTTCTGTTTTGTAGGTAGCTTGATTTGTGTCCTATTTTAGTTTTTGGTCTGTTTTCTTTTACTTATGTGAATTTCTGTCTTATACATTTTGGTTTTTAAAAATTATTTATTTTATTTTTGGCTCCACTTTATTTTGGCTAAAGGTCTTCACTGCTGTGAAAGGAGTCTCTGTAGTTGCAGTGAGCAAAAGTTACTCTCCAGTTGTGCTGCACAGGCTTCTCTCCTTGCAGAGCACAGGCTCTATGGCACACTGGCTTCAGCAGTTACAGCATGCCAGGCTTGGTAGTTGTAGCCCCTGGGCTTTAGTTGTCCTATGGCATGTGGAATCCTCTCATACCAAGGATCTCACCCATGTTTCCTGCACCAGTAGGCAGACTCTTCATCACTGGCCCACTGGGAAGTCCTGTGTCCTATTTTAGATCCTACGTACAAGTGATATCATATGGTATTGGTCTTTCTCTGCCTGACTTACTTCACTTGATATGATCATTTCTAAGTCCATTCATGTTGCTGCAAATGGCATTATTTCATTCTTTTTGTGTCTGAGTTATAGTCCATTGTATATATGTACCACATCTTTATCCATTCCTCTGTCAATGGGCACTTAGGTTGCTTTCATGTCTTGGCTAACATTGGGATGCACATATCTTTTCAAATTATGGTTTTCTCCAGATTTATAACCAGGAGTTGGTTTACAGGACCATATGATAATTTTAGTTTTAGTTTTTTAAGGAACTTCCATACCATTTTCTATAAATGCTGCTACTGTGTAGCTGTGATGGTAAAGAATTTGCTTGCAATGCAGGAGACCCAGGTTCAATCCCTGCATTGAAGGGTCTCCAGGAAGATCCCTTGGAGAAGGAAATGGCAATCCTCTCTTGCCTGGAGAATTTCATGGCAGAGGAGCCTGGTGGGCTACAGTCAGACACAACTAAATGACTAACACCCACATGCACACATAATTTTAATGGCTACATGCATTTCATTATTTGAATGTGTCTTAATTTATTTAACAATATTATTTATTTTTTTTTATCATAAATGGTGCTTTTATGAATGTTCTTTGCCTGCATCTCTAACTACTTTTTTAGGTAGATTCTTAGAAGTGCTGAGTTTAGGAATTTAACTTCTAATGCTTTTGAGGCATACTACAAAAAGTAAGTTTTTTCAGACCAAAAGTCCCCATATGCATCCCAACAGCAAAGTATAAAAGTGATTGAAAAACCACACTGTCTCCAATATTGTGTATCATTTAAAAAATTCTTCTATGATTGAATTAGTTGTTGAATTATTAATTGGAAGCCAAAAAGAGTAACTTGTTGCATTTGAGGGTTTATTACCCTTTTCTGACTCTTTCCCTGGGAAAGATGAAGCGACTGAGCAGGTATCCGCAGTGTCATCATAACTTTTGTGTTCTGTGATGTGTCTTCATCTTGCTGTCAAGAAATGTTGTAAATGATTCCTGTCCCTCTTCACCTCTCCCCACTCAGAACACTTGTCTCAGTGATATGATGATTTCTCTCTTCTCATTCTGGCTGATAAAGAAGTCAGAATGTTCTTGGAGTATGATATAATTTGAAGCTGCTGATTGGGACCTGGGAAAGAAAAGGTTATCAAGACCTTAGCATTTTGACCCTGCCTTAAAATTTTACTTCAATAACACAGTACTATTTTGGTTTTGTAATACCTAGGGATATTTTAATTTTTACCCACAATTGCCATAAAATCTTTCTTTCCCAAAAGTAATTTAATATATTTAACTTGAAAATTAACTTAAAAAAACCTTTTTAGGAAGAAAAGAAAGTATGATAAAACCAAACAAATAAAGTGGGGTTTCTCAGCTCCCTGAAGATTCGCAAACAGTTCCCTGTTTTGTTCCCTGTTCCCTGACTGTTGGTCAGGAATTTTCCTCTGTGTGGGATATTTTTACACAGCTAAGGATGTGGTGTCTTGTTTGTTTGCATGTTTGCTTTTTCTGAGAACAGTGAGGTAAAGTTGACTAGGATGAGACCAGAGCTAGGATTATCTGCTTAATGGGGTTAGATGGCAGTTTAGGGGACAGAGCTAACTGTGGAAGTTGGAAAAAAATGTAGCCTATGTGTATAAAATAGTACCTAAATAATATGGTAACAAATATTAGATAATATGGCAATTAGTGATACACAAAGTGGGTTTCAACAGGAAATAATGGGAACATCCCAAGTGGTGGGTGCAACACAGTATGAAAGTAGATGGCTGTTGTGATCCAGCCAATGTGGTCAGCATTTCCAGCAAGGCTTTCAGAAGTTTGTATGTGTCCAGACATTATGAATATAGGACTAAACCCTAGTTCCTATCTTCCTGGGAGAGTAACATGGCTGAAAGACCTGCAAAGACTTGGATCCTAGGCAGAAGGCCAGGTAACCAGACTACTGCATAAGATTTTCAACTTATTTAGGAAAGAGGAATTCAAGTTTAAGTACAGAACTGCTTCACAACCCAGATGCAAAGCTGGATGGTGGTGTTGGGCAAGAGCTTATGATAATATGCCTGCCTAGAATTGACTTGGTCCTAGTATAGGCTGGCAATGGATGGCTCTGGGGACCCTGTTTCCAGGGTGAAGCAATTGTGCTGGGATTAAGAGCCAAGCAGGCTTGACTCTAGACTAGGAAGATGGCATGGATAATGCATTTCACGCTAAATGTCCCTGTTTGGCCTCAGCACAATATCTTCTCTTTTGAATGTATAGATGGATTATGAAGGCAGTTTTACATCCGTCCCACTTATCTTCCCTTTTCTCATTTATCTGCTAGAAGTCAATCATCAGCACCCTGTTGAAGAGGAAAAAAGAGAGGCCTGAGAAGAAAGTGCCTTAAATACACCTCACAAATGTCACACTTGTCAGAAGGTAGATGAGGGCTGCAGGGATAGCACATCCATCTTCTCCCACTCGAGTGTTCTTAAAAAAGTGATTCATGGGGCCAGAGCAGTCATCCAGCATAGGACACTTAGCCCTTACCACAACTGTGCAAAGTTAGAAAAGTTTTGTGCAAGCAGAATTTGGGGGAAAATGCTCTGAATTTAAGAGGAACATAAATGCTGTTATTTTTCTCCTCACCTTGGTCAAATCTTCTGTCTATGCTTTAAAGCACCTGCAGTGTCATGCAGGGGATAGAGCATGAACTTGAGGGTCAAATAGACCTTAAATCACCTCTTTTTACTTGAAACTGATCCTTAGTTTCATCAATTATAAACCTTTCTCTTCTTTGCTGTCTTCTAGGATTGTTTTGCATGTCAGTTGGAATAATGCAGGTTGAAATGCTCTGCATAGTCAAAAGTGCTACATAAAAATGACAGCTACTAAGTGAAAAGAACAAATAAAATAATGAGTCATCTGTCCTTCAAGTTGACTTTCCACCTTCCACTTTAACCCTGGTCAGAACTTGGACATAAGTAGGGTAGTGCTCTCAGATCCCAAATCAACAGAGCTCATGTCAGCCTGGAGGACCACACAGGGCCATCTCACACACAGTCCTGTGCCAGGAAGGGAAGAACCAGCTGGAGACCTTCTATCTACTCTCTTTTTATTGGGGGTGATACTCCTGGAAAAGAAAGAAAGCAAGAGATACAATCAAATTTCCTAGTAAAGAAGCTAATGATAGTTTTCCTAGAAAATATGTTCAGTCCTTGTCTATATGATGCTTTTGGAGGGTTTCAAGGATTTTATCCTAAATTTAAATCTTAAGAAAAGATATAGGATCTTATTCTAAACCTATACCTAGGGATTAATAAATTAATAGGTCACAGATCCTTAGGAAATGGGAGGTAAGCTGAGTTCTTCACTGTTCTGTGTAAGTGATATGAACTGTGCACATTGCTCAGAGACTCGTAGGTTAGTCTGGGCCTAAAGTGAGATGGATCAGAAGTTAGTGTCTGAAGTCCCCAGGCCTCTCTTTGCTTTGTCTGAGTCTTGTAGTTACCTATATCTTTGAAATTATTAGAAAAGTTTGATAACTGGGTAAGATTTTGGTTACATGTTGGTATGTTTTGACAATCTGACTTTCATGTAATCTCAAATACCTTCCTTAAAAATGAGCTGAAGCCCTGTAACAGGAATTACCTGTTATTCTCTTCAGAGTGTTTGTATTAATGGGCATTAAGATACGCCATTCAGGTATGACCTAAATCAAAACACATACAATTATATAGTAGAAGTGACAAATAGATTCAAAGGATTAGATCTGATAGACAGAGTCCCTGAAGAACTATGGATGGAGGTTCCTAGCACTGGACATGAGGCAGTGATCAAAACAATTGCTGAGATAAAGAAATTTAAAAAGATTAAAATGGCTGTCTGAAGAGACCTTACAAATAGCTGAGAAACGAAGAGAAGTGAAAGGCAAAGGAGAAAAGAAAAATAAACCCAACTAAATGGAGAGTTACAAGGAATAGAAAGTAGAGAAAAGAAAGCCTTCTGAAGTGAACAATGCAAAGAAACAGAACACAACAGAATGGGAGAGACTAGATATCTCTTCAAGAAAATTAGAATACCAAGGGAACATTTCATGCAAAGGTGGGCACAATAAAGGGCTGAAACAGTATGGACCTAATAGAAGCAGAAGATATTAAGAAGAGGTGGCAAGAATACACAGAGGAATTATACAAAAAAGATCTTCATGGCCCAGATAACCATGATGGTTTTATCACTTACCTAGAGCCAGACACTGTGGAGTGCAAACTCAAGTGGGCCTTAGGAAACATCACTACGAACAAACCTAGTGGAGGGAATGGAATTCCAGTTGAGCTATTGCAAATTCTAAAAGATAATGCTGTGAATGTGCTGCACTCAACATGACAGCAAATTTGGAAAACTCAGCAGTGGCCAGAGGGCTGGAATAGGTCAGTTTTCATCAAGGTAATGCTCAAAATTCTCCAAGATACACTTCAGCAGTACATGAACCAAGAAGTTCCAGATGTATAAGTTGCATTTAGAAAAGGCAGAGGAACCAGAAATCAAATTGCAATCATCTGTTGGATCATTAAAAACGCAAGCAAATTCCAGAAAAACCTCTGCCTCAGCTTCAGTGACTATGCTAAAGCCTTTGACTATGCAGAACACAATAAATTGTGGAAAATTCTAAAAGAGATCGGAATACCAGACCACCTGACCTGCCTCCTGAGAAACCTGTAAGCAGATCAAGAAGCAACAGTTAGAACCAGACATGGAACAATGGACTGGTTCCAAATAGGAAAAGGAGTATGTCAAGGCTGTATATTGTCACCCTGTGTATTTAACTTATATGCAGAATACATCATGTGAAATGCTGGGCTGGATGGAGCACAAGCTGGAATCAAGATTTCCAGGAGAAATATCAATAACCTCAGATATGCACATGACACCACCCTTATGGCAGAAAGCAAAGAGGAACTAAAGAACCTCTTGACAAAAGTGAAAAAGGAGAGGGAAAAAGCTGGCTTAAAACTAAACAATAAAAAAACTGAGATGATGGCATCTGGTCCCATCACTTCATGGCAAATACATGGGGAAACAATGGAAACAATGACAGACTTTATTTTTTGGGCTCCAAAATCACCACAGATGGTGACTGCAGCCACAAAATTAAAAAACACTTGCTCCTTGGAAGAAAAGCTATGACCAACCTAGACAGCATATTAAAAAGGCAGAGATGCACTGGGACGACCCAGATGGATGGTACAAGGAGGGAGGAGGGAGGAGAGTTCAGAATGGGGAACACGTGTATACCTTTGGCGGATGCATGTTGATATATGGCAAAACCAATACAATATTGTAAAGTTAAAAAATAAAATTAAATTAAAAAAATAAATAAAAAGTAGAGATATTACCTTGCCAACAAAGGTTCATATAGTCAAAGCTATGGTTTTTCCAGTAGTCAAGTATGGATATGAGAATTGGACCATAAAGAAGTCTGAACATGGAAGAACTGATGTTTTTGAACTATGGTGCTGGAGAAGACTCTTGAGAATCCCGTGGATTGGCAAGGGGTCAATCATTTGGGGATTGACTCTTTCCCAGTCAATCCTAAAGGAAATAAACCCTGAATATTCTTTGGAAGGAATGATGATGAAGCTAAAGCTCCAATATTTTGGCCACCTAATACAAACAGCAGACTCACTGGAAAAGACCCTGATGCTGGGAAAGATTGAAGGCAGGAGGAAAAGGGAATGACAGAGGACAAGATGGTTGGATGTCATCACCAACTCAATGGACATGAGTTTGAGCAATCTCTGGGAGATGGTGAAGGACAGGGAAGCCTGGCATGCTGTAGTCCACAGGGTCACAAAGAGTCAGACATGATTGAACAACTGAACAACAAAGAGAGGTGCAGCATGTTCATGACTCAGTGACCCAGTAGAAAACTTTGTGTTGAACAAAATCAATACTGATCTGTTTGGTCATCAGTTCATTCAGTTCAGTTCCAATCATCTCATCCTCTGTTGTCCCCTTCTCCTCCCACCTTCGATCTTTCTCACCATCAGGATTTTTTCAAATGAGTCAGTTCTTCGCATGAGGTGGCCAAAGTATTGGAGATTCAGCTTCAGCATCAGTCCTTCCAATGAATATTCAGGACTGGTTTCCTTCAGGATGGACTGGATGGATCTCTTTGCTGTCCAAGGGACTCTCAAGAGTCTTCTCCAACACCATAATTCAAAAGCATCAATTCTTCAGCACCCAGCTTTCTTTATAGTCCAGCTTTAACATTCATACATGATTCATTTCAGTTCAGTTCAGTCGCTCAGTCGTGTCCGACTCTTTGTGACCCTATGAATCGCAGCATGCCAGGCCTCCCTGTCCATCACCAACTCCCAGAGTTCACTCAGACTCACGTCCATCGAGTCAGTGATGCCATCCAGCCATCTCATCCTCTGTCGTCCCCTTTTCCTCCTGCCCCCAATCCCTCCCAGCATCAGAGCCTTTTCCAATGAGTCAACTCTTTGCATGAGGTGGCCAAAGTACTGGAGTTTCAGCTTTAGCATCATTTCTTCCAAAGACACCCAGGGTTGATCTCCTTTAGAATGGACTGGTTGGATCTCCTTGCAGTCCAAGGGACTCTCAAGAATCTTCTCCAACACCACAGTTCAAAAACATCAATTCTTCGGCGCTCAGCCTTCTTCACAGTCCAACTCTCACATCCATACATGATCACAGGAAAAACCATAGCCTTGACTAGACGAACCTTTGTTAGCAAAGTAATGTCTCTGCTTTTCAATATGCTATCTAGGTTGGTCAGAACTTTCCTTCCAAGGAATAAGTGTCTTTTAATTTCATGGCTGCAATTACCATCTGCAGTGATTTTGGAGCCCCCCAAAATAAAGTCTGACACTGTTTCCATTGTTTCCCCATCTATTTCCCATGAAGTGATGGGACCAGATGCCATGATCTTCGTTTTCTGAATGTTGAGCTTTAAGCCAACTTTTTCACTCTCCACTTTCACTTTCATCAAGAGGCTTTTGAGTTCCTCTTCACTTTCTGCCATAAGGTGGTGTCATCTGCATATCTGAGGTTATTGATATTTCTCCTGGCAATCTTGATTCCAGCTTGTGCTTTTTCCAGCCCAGCATTTCTCATGATGTTCTCTGAATAGGAGTTAAATAAGCAGGGTGACAGTATACTGCCCATACTCCTTTTCCTATTTGGAACCAGTCTGAAGTTCCATGTCCAGTTCTAACTGTTGCTTCCTGACCTGCATATAGGTTTCTCAAGAGGCAGGTCAGGTTGTCTGGTATTCCCATTTTTTTCAGAATTTTCCACAGTTTATCGTGATTCACACAGTCAAAGGTTTTGGCATAGTCAATAAAGCAGATATATATGTTTTTATGGAACTCTCTTGCTTTTTTGATGATCCAGTGGGTGTGGGCAATTTGATCTCTGGTTCCTCTGCCTTTTCTAAAACAAGCTTGAACATCTGGAAGTTCACGGTTCACATATTATTGAAGGCTGCCTTGTAGAATTTTGAGCATTCCTTTCCAGCGTGTGAAATGAGTGCATTTGTGCGGTAGTTTGAGCATTCTTTGGCATTGCCTTTCTTTGGGATTGGAATGAAAACTGACCTTTCCAGTCCTGTGGCCACTGCTGAGTTTTCCAAATGTGCTGGCATATTGAGTGCAACACTTTCACAACATCATCTTTCAGGATTTGAAATAGCTCAACTGGAATTCCATCACCTCCATCATACATGACTACTGGTAAACCAGAGCTTTGACTAGACGGACCTATGTTGGCAAAGTAATGTCTCAGCTTTTTAATAAGCTGTCTAGGTTGGTTATAGTTTTTCTTCCAAGGAGCAAGCATCTTTTTATTTCATGGCCACAGTCACCATCTGCAGTGATTTTGGAGACCCCCCAAAATAAAGTCTGTCACTGTTTACATTGTTTCACCATCTATTTCCCATGAAGTGATGGGGATGGATGCAATCATCTTAGTTTTCTGAATGTTGAGTTTTAAGCCAACTTTTTCACTCTCCTCTTTCACTTTCATCAAGGGACTCTTTAGTTCTTCTTCACTTTCTGCCATAAGGGTGGTGTCATCTGCATATCTGAGGTTATTGATATTTCTCCCGGCAATCTTGATACCAGCTTGTGCTTCATCTAGCCCAGCATTTCTCATGATGTACTCTGCATAGAAGTTAAATAAACAGGGTGACAATATACAGCCTTGACATATTCCTTTCCTGATTTGGAACCAGTCTGTTGTTCCATGTCCAGCTCTAACATGTTGCTTCTTAACCTGCATACAGATTTCTCAGGAGGCAAGTCAGATGGTCTGGTATTCCCATCTCTAAGAATTTCCCACAATTTGTTTTGATCCACACAGTCAAAGACTTTGGCATAGTCAATAAAACAGAATTCAATGTTTTTCTGGGAACTCTCTTGTTTTTTTGATGATCCAACAGATGTTGGCAATTTGATCTCTGGTTCCTCTGCCTTTTCTAAATCCAGCTTGAACACCTGGAAGTTCATGGTTCACGTACTTTGCTAGCGTGTGAGATGAGTGCAACTGCATGGTAGTTTGAGCATTGTTTGGCATTGCCTTTCTTTGGGGTTGAAATGAAATTTGGTCATACTGATTTTTTTTCCCCCCTCAGTCTTTCTCTACCTTTGCCTCCTCCCTGACATCTCCCTCCCAGAACCATATTCATCAGGTCCTGATCTGCCTCAGTTTACTATTTTTTCATTGGGCCTCCCCTTCCCAGGTAGTGCTAGTGGTAAAGAACCCACCTACCAGTGTAGGAGACATAAGAGACACAGTTCAATCCCTGGGTTGGGAAGATCCTCTGGAGGAGGACATGGCAGTCCTCCTATGACAACCCACTCTAGTATTCTTGCCTGGAGAATCCCATGGAGAGAGGAACCTCACAGGCCACAGTTCATAGTGTCTCAGAGTCAGACATGACTGAAGCTATTTAGCACTCATTGGGCCTCGTTAGCATTAAAATTAGTAGAGTTCTGCAGCTGTCTTGAGAGAGACTTGAGATGTTTTCTAATCAGTCATCTTCAAATTTCCATCTGTGTCTTTGAAAAGATGTCTTTGAAAAGATGTCTTCCATCTGTGCATTGAATATGCCAGGGGTCCCCAGTCCCCAGGCCATAACCATCATTGCCTGTTAGGAACCAAGCCACAGAGCAGAAACTGAGCAATGGACAAGTGAGAGAAGCTTCATCTGTATCTACAACTCCTCCCCATTACTTGCATTGTGCTGTGTGTGGTGTCACTTCAGTTGTGTCCAACTCTTTGAGACACTATGGACTGTAGCCTGCAAGGTTCCTTTGTCCATGAGATTCTCCAGGCAAGCATACTGAGTGGGTTGCCATGCCCTCCTCCAGGGGACCTTCCCAACCTAGGGATCAAAACCACGGGTCCTATGTCTCCTGCACTGGCAAGCAGGTTCTTTACCTCTATGGCCACCTATTGTCTAAAACTGCAAATGACAGTGGCCCTAAAAGTATGTTTGAGACAACTTCAAATCTCCCTAAGTTCTGGGTTAAAGTCAAGGCAGAATATCCTGAGATTGCCACAAATGCACTGAAAAGTCTGCTTCCACTTCCAACATCCTATCTTTGTGAAGCAGGGTTTTCTGCAGTGACAACAAGAAAAATGATATTGAGTGTTACTGCTTTGAGTGCTACTGTCTCCCATCACCCTCAGATGGTAAGATCTAATTGCAGGAAAACAAGCTCAGTGCTCCCATTTATTCTGTGTTATGGTGAGCTGAATACTTATTTCATTCTCTCTCACAATGTAATTATAATAGAAATAAAGTCTACAATAAACGTAATGTGCTTGAATCATCTTGAAACCACCCCCCATCCCTGGCCCATGGAAAATTTCTTCCATGAAACCAGTCCCTAATGCTAAAAAGGTTGGGGATGGCTGGAATACATGACCCTTGTGTAGATTCTTCATTCTTTTCTTGGAATGGCCACTCAGTGGTCACAGGAACGCAGAGGTTCCTGTCTCCCCCAACTTTCATTACATGGGTTGAGAACTATACAGCTGAAGCTCACACAGAGACAGTTATGGACCCAATAATACACTCTGCACATCCACACTGTTTCCTAATCTTCACAGCTCACATGCAAGCATCAGAATAAAGTTTCACATATTGGTAAAGAATTGCTTTACAGCTTCTCACAGACAAATAGTTAATTTCCTGCTGTACAGGGAGACATGGCCTTCCTAAAATCTTTGACAAATGAACCTGTTCTTCTGTACTGTTCTGCCCCTATGGGTTTGTTCTATTAGAGGTGCCCTTGGTATTTAAAAATCAGTTTGAGAGGTGTTTGAAAGATGTTGCTACATGGGAAGAACAACATCTAATTCTAATTTTTTAAAGTGTGTATTGAAAGCTTTGGAGTCCTTTCTGGGATGACTCTGTGTCCTTTTCATAATTCTTCTTGTGCCTCTTGGAGGGAGGAGCTAGGTAGTTTTGTGAGATAGTAAACGGATAGAAGGACAGGAAACTTTAAGCCATCAGGTTGTGAAGTGAAAAGAACCTCTCTTCCATTTAGTCACTCTGTGGCCTTGGACCCATCCTTTTTCCTCTCTGAGTCACACTGGCCTTATCTATAAAACTGAAATACACATGTACATTGATGGATGGTTGGGAAGGTCAAATGTGATAGTGAATATGAAAGCATTTTGTAAACTACAAAGTGCTACAAAGAACTGTCCTGATTTGGTATTTTGAATAAAAGTTCTTGATTGTTTCTGGGGCTTTCTAAGTTATCTTTATTACCCCTGCTCCCACTCTGATCAGAAGTTCCATAAACATCTAACATGGAAGTGTAGTATGCTCTATCAGGCCCTTGGCAGACCATCTGCTAAATGAATCCTGAGATCTGTCCAAAAGAGGGCAGAAATTCAGTGAACCAAAGTACACATAGATGACTGAGTGTGTACATGCACACACTCACACAGATACACACACACATACACACCCTTCCCCTCAAATCTCATGGGTGTGTACTAAGTTGCTCAGTCATGTCAGATTCTTTGCAAACCAATGGACTATAGCCTGCCAGGATCCTCTGTCCATGGGATTCTCAAGCAAAAATACTGGAGAGGGTTGCCATGCCCTCCTCTAGGGCATTTTCCCAACCCATGGATGGAACTACCTCTCTTGAGCCTCCTACATTGGTAGGTGGGTTCTTTACCACTAGTGCCACCTAGAATGCACCCCTCCACCCCCTCTGCTCCCACACACAAAAAATCAGAGCTACCATTTCTTCAAGTTATGTAATGAAAATAAAATCAGATTGTTTCTCCCACAGCTATTTATAATGTCAGCTGGAAAGCAGCATTCATGCCTTTTAAGGTGGTGCCTCCATGCCAGATTGGTAATCCACCATGACTGTGAGGTCTGAAGTGGGGGAGAAACAGGATCCTCCCACAGAAAGGGTCACCTTGGGATCAGAAACCAGGGTTAGAACTCAGATTGCAAAGCTCAATTTTCATCCTGGCATTGACTTTCTGGGGACTTATTCCTTACCTCCATCCCCATCTCTGGGGCCTCCTGCTGTTATCTCATGTAGATGGTCTGGAAGAGAGTGAGGAGCTCCAGTGAGCTTCTGGGGTGGAGCCAGAGAGCAGGACAGGCTTGGCATGTCATCTAGGGATAGAGGACATTGGAATCGGGTTACTCATGAGTACAAAGTCATGTCCAGGATATTTTTCATTATCCTAGATCTTTGTGGTTCAAACCAGGTTTGTGCATCTCCGAGTAGCTATATAATCCTTTCACTTTTCACTGGGCAAATCTTCATTCTTTGTCAAAAATAGGACTTAGAAAAACTAGCTGTTGAATTATGGTTTCCCTTCAATGCCGTTCTAGATATTTGGTACAATGGACCTAAACAGATTTGAGTTCAAATCCCACTAACTAGTTCTAAGGCTATGGGCAAGATGGCTATGCTCTCTGCAGGCAGTTTCTTTACTTGTAAAATGTGGATAATAATATTGATAAAATCACATAACTATTGCCTGTTTTGGAGTAGATACTCTCTAAATATCGGTTCTTTTCCAGCCTCCCCTTCCTTCTTCAGGTCTCTTTGTTGAGTCTCTCCAGGAAAACTCCCTCCACCCATAACTGCTCTTTAGATTCAGATTATTTCACACTCATTTGGTTATTTGTCCAATTGTTTTCAAGCTAATGGAGATAAAAAAGAACCTAAGAGGACCTATCACATGGGTCCATTGTAAAGGATAAATAATGTATATTTATGTTATATATAGAACAGTACTGAGCTTGGCAAGTAGTAGGTGGATACAGGCTAGCAAAATGTATTATCTTTCTGATAAGGGAAGAAAAGACAGTCCTTGAGTCCCCTGTCAACCCCATCTTTAATTGTTCCCTTGGTGCCATCTCCATAAGCCAGTAATCCTATTTAAATCAGAAAGTCCTCAAAATATTGTACCTATTCTGAGTGACCTAATACTACAGAAAAATTTCAGGTCAACTAGAGCCTTGTCTCTGTTCTGTGTATCCTGCATACCTTCAATGTTTGGCTTATTGCAATTTGAATTGCTGAGAAGACAAGACACTTCTACCATTCCCAAAGAGTAGACAATTAAATGTTTCAGAAAATTCTGTGCTGGGCTTTTTGTGTTTTACAGGGCTCATATTGTGAGGGTGAGATGGCAGGGTCTGGAAATCCTCCAATTTACAAAGGAAGAAACACTTTAATTTTATCATTTTCTGGTTCTAGCTTCAGATCACAATGCAAAGTCAGATCCACCACCCTCAACACACCTTCAGCAATCTAGGGATGGCACCCGATTCCAAATGATAACTTCTGGATTCCAATTCCTCAGAAGCTCTGCTTTCTTTTGATACTGATATTATTGGGACTCATTTTTTCTAATTTCAAGAGAATAGAATATGTAATAACACTGATCAAGAAAGGTAAAAGATTTCTACCTGGAAATGAATATTTGTGGCATCAGAAACAAGCAGCTATTTTTAGGTATGCATAGAACTGGTCCATTGGAAAACAGAATAAAAAAATGCTTCCCTAAATCTCAGTGTGCAGAGAATGGAAGATGTCATATTAATCAGGAAACAAAAAGAAAAATTGCCATTTTAAACAGCAGAAAAATGAAAGCAGCCAGCTTTTCAGGCTGGGGAGAGTTTTATTTTACATCAAAAGAGGTGGAGAATTAAGATGGAGAATTAAGAATCAATCTTGATTGTTTCTTTGTAGGTGGAATCTGAAGGCTCTTCATCATAGGACTTCAACTTAAGGGAGAGGCAGTAAGATGGATGCGTAGCAAGATTGCTCTGAACAATAAACCTAATAAATCTGGAGTGGGGGATTTTGGATTTCTAAGGACCACCCAGGAAGGGATACGACATGCAAAGATGCAAGGAAACTAGAAGAGGTGTGTGTATGTGTGCATGCTCAGTTGTATCTAACTCCTTGCGATCCCATGAACTATCCCATGGGAAATCCCAGGCTCCTCTGTCCATGAAATTTTCCAGACAGGAGAGGGGAGATAGCCAAATGAGGGTTCAGGCAGTCCTAAGTTGGCAGGAAGCCTAAAGGAAGAAACACAGCCAGCAAGAGATTATGAAAGGAAAGGGTGTATTTTGGAGCAAAATGCATGATTTTGCTGATGTACAAGAAGACAGAGCAGTTGCAGGAGGAGGGATGCAGAAGCAGGGCACTGGCTGTAGGATAAGATGACCAAAGGACAGATTAAGCCCTTTGTGAATCCTCGGAAATATCGCAGAGGTGGGGGCAGTGAGAAGGGAAGAGTGTAAGTGTTGGATTTTCTAAAGAAAGTAGGAGAAGCACTTTAGTTTCTGCTGGAAAATTAAAGGACAAAGGAGTCCCTGAAAGCTTGAAGATGCAGGTCCCCCAGAGGCAGCTGATTTGTGTGTATGTAATGGTGGTGGGGAAATCCTTAGGTAACGCAGTCAACAAATGCTGATACCTTTTATAGACATCATTTGTACTTGAGAGAGCTATTTTGTATAAATCATAAGGCTAAAAACAGAGCCTAAAAGCCTTGTTATGTGGTTCTGGTTCTTGACAGTAAACTATTCCACACTGGCATATTGGAGGTAATCCAGCTGATAGACACAAATAGGTCAGATCAGAGGTAAACTCGTTTTGTAGACAAACTTAAGATCCTTTTATAAAAAAGGATCAATTAGATTATGCTTCAATTAAATTATGATAGTCAATTAAGATTGTGTTGTTTTATCCTACAACTGTGCTATAGCTTCTTTGGCAGGTGGTGCTACAGGGTTCAGTTCAGCTCAGTTCAGTTCAGTCACTCAGTCATGTCCAACTCTTTGCAACCCCATGAATCGCAGCATGCCAAGGCCTCCCTGTCCATCACCAACTCCCAGAGTTCACTCAAACTCACATCCATTGAGTTGGTGATGCCATCCAGCCATCTCATCTTCTGTCGTCCCCTTTTCCTCCTGCCCCCAATCCCTCCCAGCATCAGAGTCTTTTCCAATGAGTCAATTCTTCGCATGAGGTGGCCAAAGTACTGGAGTTTCAGCTTTAGCATCATTCCTTCCAAAGAACATCTGGGGCTGATCTCCTTTAGGATGGACTGGTTGGATCTCCTTGCAGTCCAAGGGACTCTCAAGAGTCTTCTCCAACACCACAGTTCAAAAGCATCAATTCTTCGGTGCTCAGCTTTCTTCACAGTCCAACTCTCACATCCATACATGACCACAGGAAAAACCATAGCCTTGACTAGATGGACCTTTGTTGGCAAAGTGATGTCTCTGCTTTTCAATATGCTATCTAGGTTGGTCATAACTTTCTTTCCAAAGAGTAAGTGTCTTTTAATTTCATGCCTGTAGTCACCATCTGCAGTGATTTTGGAGCCCAGAAAAATAAAGTCTGACACTGTTTCCACTGTTTCCCCATCTATTTTCCATGAAGTGATTGGGATGGATGCTATCGTCTTAGTTTTCTGAATGTTGAGCTTTAAGCCAACTTTTTCACTCTCCTCTTTCACTTTCGTCAAGAGGCTTTTTAGTTCCTCTTCACTTTCTGCCATAAGGGTGGTGTCATCTGCATATCTGAGGTTATTGACAGGTGCTTTTTGTGTACCTGGCCTAGGTGGGAGTGGAGAGTTAACACCAGCCTTCACTCATCTTGAGAAGCTGTGCCTCTGTTAGCTAGTGGGCTCCAGAGCCTCGAAGGTAAAAGGCATGATCTCATTGTCATCACTCTTTTTATTTTACTTCTTTTGTGTCTTTTTGTAATTCCTAGAACAATGGTTCTTTGTGCAGTGTACCTTCAGAATATTCTTATTGATGGGCCAAACTTTTAAACTCAACCATTTTGTCCTCTCTGAGGTGACATGCTTCAATTTCCTCAACTTTAAAAAAAAAAAAGAGAGAGACCATGGAATACTATACAAAGTATCTACTTGGCAAGTTCTTGTGCTTTTCTTAAGGAAAATAAAGCAGTCATTTCACAGGAGACTTGGAAAACGAAAGTTTTCAATAAGACCTCATCATATCTATGGTTTGCATGGCCTATCATATTCAGACTTTAGAATTTCATATATTGCAACTTGACCATACCATCTGGAGTACACATCTAAATGGAAAGGGGCCATGCTTATACTCTAAGGCTAGGATAACAAGATTGTATTTTGGTATAATTGTTGGTAAGTGCCCTGACTGAGCAGTGTGTTGTAAAGATGATAGGGCCATATTCAAGCTGACTCAGGACTGGATGGCCACAATGGCACATGGTGGTGCCTGCTGTAGATATGAAAGAGTGGGGTATATGCTGTGTGGTATTATGTGGTCCTGCTCTAGGTTCTTTTTATAGTATTGAACACAGTAGGTACTCAATAAAACTTTGCTTTGTTTCATAAATTAAGACAAAATATATTACTACCAAAGGAATGCTGGAATTCTCACATTACTCAGCTTCTGTCTGTATAGAACAATAAAGTGTACACCTATAACCACATGGTTTATTGTTCAAATGGGTACGTTTTTAAAACAATTTTTTAAAAATTCTTTTCTATCATGGCTTATCACAGATATTGCATATAGTTCCCTGTACTATACAGTAGGACCTTGCTATTTATCCATCCTATACATTATAGTTTGTATCTACTAATCCCAAAATCCCACTCCACCCCTTCTCACACCCTTGCCCCTTGGCAACCACAAGTCTGTTCTCTATGTCTGAGAATCTGTCAAACTGGTACACTCTTGATAGTGAAATAGTTAGTATTAATTATTTGTTGGGACAGAGGATATTTGGGCTTCCTCTGGGTGGCTCAAATGGTAAAGAATCTGCCTGCAACGTGGGAGACTGGGGTTCGATCCCCGGGTTGGGAAGACCCCCTTAAGGAGGGCATGGCAACCTACTCCAATATTCTTGCCTGGAGAATCCCATGGACAGAGGTGCTTGCCAGGCTACAGTCCATGGGGTCACAAAGAGTCAGACATGACTGAGTGACTAAGCACACTTATTGGGACTGCTGCTGATAAACAAGACATCGGATCACCCTACCTATCTCCTTGAAGTGACTCTGTAGGGTAAATTAATATATTTCTTCTAATCCAAGGGCTAGCAAACTATGACCCATAGGCCAAAAACAACCAACCATCTGGTTTTGTAAATAAAGTTTTATTGGAACTTTGCAATGCCTATGTATTTATGTTTTGTGTCTCTAGCTTCTTTTGCTACAACTGTGTGAGTAGTAATGACGTAGACTGTATGGCCTGCAAAACCAAAAATATTTACTATGTATCTGGCTCTTTATAATAAAAGTGCTGACCCCTCCTAGTCAATGGTGTGCTTGTTGTCAGAAGGATCTATGAGCTGGCTTCTTGGAGAAGAAAATGAATGTACTAGGACTTACTATGTGCTGAGCTTCATGTTACTCACTTCACATATGTGATCTCATTTAATCTCAGATGACATCGAGACATATGCATAATCACCAATGAACCTGAAATTTTCCTGGCTGCCAAGGACAGAAGAAATGAGACTTCCTAGCCAGCAGTGCTCAGAATCTTTTCCTGTAAACCCTCTGACCACCTATGAGGCATTCATAACATTCCATTCAGCAATATGTGAACCGTGAATTTCCTGATGTTCAAGCTGGTTTTAGAAAAGGCAGAGGAACCAGAGATCAAATTGCCAACATATGCTGGATCATGGAAAAAGCAAGAGAGTTCCAGAAAAACATCCATTTCTGCTTTATTGACTATGCCAAAGCCTTTGACTGTGTGGATCACAAGAAACTGTGGAAAATTCTGAAAGAGATGGGAATACCAGGCCACCTGACCTGCCTCTTGAGAAATCAGTATGCAGGTCAGGAAGCAACAGTTAGAACTGGACATGGAGCAACAGACTGGTTCCAAATAGGAAAAGGAGTACGTCAAGGCTGTATATTGTCACCCTGTTTATTTAACTTCTATGCAGAGTACATCATGAGAAACGCTGGACTGGAAGAAACACAAGCTGGAATCAAGATTGCCGGGAGAAATATCAATAACCTCAGATATGCAGATGACACCACCCTTATGGAAGAAAGTAAAGAGGAACTAAAAAGCCTCTTGATGAAGTGAAAGTGGAGAGTGAGAAAGTTGGCTTAAAGCTCAACATTCAGAAAACGAAGATCATGGCATCCGGTCCCATCACTTCACGGGAAATAGATGGGGAAACAGTGTCAGAATTTTTTTGGGGGGGGCTTGAAAATCACTGCAGATGGTAATTGCAGCCATGAAATTAAAAGACGCTTACTCCTTGGAAGGAAAGTTATATCCAACCTAGATAGCATATTCAAAAGCAGAGACATCACTTTGCCAACAAAGGTCCATCTAGTCAAGGCTATGGTTTTTCCTGTGGTCATGTATGGATGTGAGAGTTGGACTGTGAAGAAAGCTGAGTGCCCAAGAATTGGTGATTTTGAACTGTGGTGTTGGAGAAGACTCTTGAGGGTCCTTGGACTGCAAGGAGATCCAACCAGTCCATTCTAAAGGAGATCAGCCCTGGGATTTCTTTAGAAGGAATGATGCTAAAGCTGAAACTCCAGTACTTTGGCCACCTCATGTGAAGAGTTGACTCATTGGAAAAGACTCTGATGCTGGGAGGGATTGGGGGCAGGAAGAGAAGGGGACGACAGAGGATGATATGGCTGGATGGCATCACTGACTCGATGGAGGTGAGTTTGAGTGAACTCCGGGTGTTGGTGATGGACAGGGAGGCCTGGCATGCTGCGATTCATGGGGTCACAAAGAGTCAGACACGATTGAGCGACTGAACTGAACTGATAGCCAACCCAGCAGCAAATCCTATGGACTCCACTTTCAAATTTTGTATCTAGAATTTGACCACTTCTCATCTTCACACCCCTGATGCCACAACCCCTATCTGAAGTTTCATGCAGAATCCACTGTCACCTCTCACTTGGATTATGTCAGCTTTCTCCAAGCCTATTCTTGAGCCTACATCTGTTGTTACTGTATTATCTACAGTGATCATTTAACCCAAGTCACTCATATGCTTTGATCCAGTTTCAGATCAGATCAGTTGCTCAGTTGTGTCCGACTCTTTGTGACCCCATGAATCGCAGCACGCCAGGCCTCCCTGTCCATCACCAACTCCCAGAGTTCACTCAGATTCACGTCCATCGAGTCAGTGATGCCATCCAGCCATCTCATCCTCTGTTGTCCCCTTCTCTTCCTGCCCCCAATCCCTCCCAGCATCAGAGTCTTTTCCAATGAGTCAACTCTTCACATGAGGTGGCCAAAGTACTGGAGTTTCAGCTTTAGCATCATTCCTTCCAAAGAAATCCCAGGGCTGATCTCCTTTAGAATGGACTGGTTGGATCTCCTTGCAGTCCAAGGGACTCTCAAGAATCTTCTCCAACACCACAGTTCAAAAACATCAATTCTTCGGCGCTCAGCTTCTTCACAGTCCAACTCTCACATCCATACATGACCACAGGAAAAACCATAGCCTTGACTAGATGAACCTTTGTTGGCAAAGTAATGTCTCTGCTTTTGAATATGCTATCTAGGTTGGTCATAACTTTCCTTCCAAGGAATAAGTGTCTTTTAATTTCATGGCTGCAATTACCATCTGCAGTGATTTTCAAGCCCCCCCCAAAAAATTCTGACACTGTTTCCACTATTTCCTCGTCTATTTCCCATGAAGTGATGGGACCGGATGCCATGATCTTCATTTTCTGAATGTTGAGCTTTAAGCCAACTTTTTCACTCTCCACTTTCACTTCATCAAGAGGCTTTTGAGTTCCTCTTCACCTTCTGCCATAAGGGTGGTGTCATCTGCATATCTGAGGTTATTGGTATTTCTCCCAGCAATCTTGATTCCAGCTTGTGTTTCTTCCAGCCCAGCGTTTCTCATGATGTACTCTGCATAGAAGTTAAATAAACAGGGTGACAATTGTACTCCTTTTCCTATTTGGAACCAGTCTGTTGTCCCGTGTCCAGTTCTAACTGTTGCTTCCTGATCTGCATACAAATTTCTCAAGAGGTAGATCAGGTGGTCTGGTATTCCCATCTCTTTCAGAATTTTCCACAGTTTCTTGTGATCCACACAGTCAAAGGCTTTGGCATAGTCAACAAAGCAGAAACAGATGTTTTTCTGGAACTCTCTTGCTTTTTCTATGATCCAGCATATGTTGGCAATTTGATCTCTGGTTCCTCTGCCTTTACTAAAACCAGCTTGAACATCAGGAAGCTCACGGTTCACATATTGCCGAAGCGTGGCTTGGAGAATTTTGAGCATTACTTTACTAGCGTGTGAGATGAGTGCAATTGTGCAGTAGTTTGAGCATTCTTTGGCATTGTCTTTCTTTGGGACTGGAATGAAAACTGACCTTTTCCAGTCCTGTGGCCACTGCTCAGTTTTTTTTTTGGAATGAAAACTGACATTTTTCAGTCCTGTGGCCACTGATCCAGTTTACTCCCCTCTTATTCAGAGTAAGAACAAAAATCTTGATAAGGGCTCACCTTCACTGCCCAATATGGTGGACCCATGGAGTTCTTTAAACATATGAAACTTAAATAAAATTAATAATTGAGTTTTTCAGTCATACTAGCCCCATCTCAAATGCTCAGCAGCCACACATGGCTGATGGCTATATTGGACAACACAGGCATGGAACACTTTTATCATCACTGAAAGTTCTTCAGAATGGCACTGGGTCCAGTTCCCTTCTTGTCTCTCATTGCTCTCCCTGCTCCATCTCAGTAACATGCTCTCCTGGCTGTTTCTTTAATATCCATGCCTCAGGGCCTTCAAACACATTTTATAAATCTGTTGTGAATGCTCTACCCCTAAACTATGATATGTCTGGATCACGTACAAACTTCAGGTCCTTGTTCAAATAGCACCTTCTCTGACACTCTGTTTAATCTCCAACTCCTTCCCCTGCCCTCTCTTGCATGTCATTCACCACCATCTAATATGTGTGTGTGTGTGTATACATCCTCTCCATTTCCAGTCACTTTAATGTGACTTCTAATGAGACAGCTTTAAGAATTTTGGGTTTTGATTGTCTTTTCCTCATGACTTTTCCCAGCTCACAGCAATGAACTCAAAGTGTCTGATGAAAGAAAGAAAGAAAGAATGAATATCCAGCTTAGAAGCCTACCTAACTTTCTCCACATTGTACCACACTGTTTTGTTTTGTTTTTTTCACCCACTAGTCTTGCTTTGTTCTGTAATTGACTGTGGTCCTGTCTCCCGTCCCAGATGCTTGTCTTCAGGAGTACACAGTCCCTGTCTAATTCTTCTGCCTCCTCCTCCAGTGCTCAGAGTGCCTTCAACCCTGTGTTTGCTGACTCACTGGTGCCCATCAAACTGGGAACCCTTAAGTTATTCTCCAAACTCAAAGCAGTAAGAATATATTAGGGGTTGTCAATATTTCTTCTTCATTGCTGCTTCTAAGAGCTATTTTCCCATTGCCTTGATAAAACTGATCTGCACTAGTGGCATTAGGCAAATGGTGAAGTGTTTCTATTATTTTAATTAATCAAAGTTCCATATGTACACAAAAGAAAAGATCTAATGAAAGATCATTTTCATGGCAACATGTAATTGTAGTATGCCAGTGGAGGAATATTTGTCCATCAGAAGTTATGTCTTCCTGTCCTTTGACAGGAATTTGGGTCAGATGAAGCTGGATCTTGATTACTGTTACTGTGCAAAATGGTGACAAATTTTTTTACCTGGTTTTATGACACACATGTTCTAGAGAATGAAGTGTGACTGTGTGCTTAGTTGCTCAGTTATGTCCGATCCTTTGTGACCCCATGGACTGTAGCGTGCCAGGCTCCTCTGTCCATGGGGATTCTCCAGGCAAGAATACTGGAGTGAGTTGCCATGCCCTCCTTCAGGGGATCTTCCTGACCTAGGAATCGAACCAAGGTCTCCTACGTTGCAGGTGGATTCTTTACCATCTGAGCCACTTCAATTCAGTTTAGTTCAGTTGCTCAGTCATGTCTGACTCTTTGCGACCCCATGAATCGCAGCACTCCAGGCCTCCCTGTCCATCACCAACTCCCGGAGTTCACTGAGACTCACGTCCATCGAGTCAGTGATGCCATCCAGCCATCTCATCCTCTGTCGTCCCCTTCTCCTCCTGCCCCCAATCCCTCCCAGCATCAGAGTCTTTTCCAGTGAGTCAACTCTTTGCATGAGTTGGCCAAAGTACTGGAGTTTCAGCTTTAGCATCATTCTTTCCAAAGAACCCTAAGTGTTAGTAAGTGTTAGTCGCTCAGTCGTGCCTGACTCCTTGAGACCCCATGGACTGCAGCCTACCAGGCTCTTCTGTCCATGAGATTTTCCAGGCAAGGATACTGGAGTGGTTTGCCATTTCCTTCTCCAGGGGATCTTCTCAACCCAGGAATTGAACCCGTGTCTCTAGCACTGCAGGCAGATTCCTTACCGACTGAGCTACTAACACTAGGGAAGCCCAAAGTGTGACTGAGACTAGGATAAATAATGAGCTATTGAGCATACATGCACAAGTAAATTCAGACTCTGGAAAAGTGCTGGCTGTGATTCAAATCCTCAGTTGGACACTTTGGGGCCCTGTGAACTTTTGCATCTTCTAACCTTCGGAGAGACATAAAAATGGCAAAAAGGAGCAAAATAAATGCAGATAGTTTGGGGAAGCCAGACCACCACTGAAATACTTGACTACTGGTTCTGTGAGCAAATTAATTTCTCTGAGCTTCAGATTCTCAGTTAAGATGAGATGCCTTGTGGGGATCAGAGATGAGTGGTCTGGCACAGACCAGGCACTCAATAAAAATGTTAGTTTTATTTATTGATAGTTCCAACTCTGTGTGTGTGCTTAGTTGCTCAGTCATGTCTGACTCTTTGTGACTCCATGGACTGTAGCCTGCCAGGCTCTTCTGTTCATGGGGATTCTCCAGGCAAGAATACTGCAGTGGGCTGCCAAGCCCTCTCCAGGGGATCTTCCCATCCAGGAATTGAAATGGAGTCTCCTGCATTGCAGGCAGATTCTTTACCATCTGAGCTACTGGGGAAGTCCGGTTCCAACTCTACTAGTAACTAAGTGTGAGAGTCTGGACAGGCCATGTATTTATTTTTTAAAATGTATTTTATTGAAGTATAGTTGATTGACAATGCTGTGTTAGTTTCTGCTGTACAGCAAAGGGATTCAGTTATATATAAATATACATTTTTTACATTCCATCCCATTATGGTTTATCGTAGGATATTGAATATAATTCCTTGTGTTATATAGTAGGACCTTGTTTTTTTACCCATTCTGTATATAATAGCTTACATTTACTAACCCCAACTTTCCATTCCACCCCAACTTGCCATGCCCCCAACTCCTCTTGGCAACCACAGTCTTTTCTCTATTGGGTAGGTCACTTCAAATGTTCAGTTCAGTTCAGTTCAATTGCTCAGTTCTGTCCAACTCTTTGAAACTCCATGGATTGCAGCATGCCAGGCCTTCATGTCCATCACCAACTCCTGGAGTTTACCCAAACTCATGTCCATTGAGACGATGATGCCATCTAACCATCTCATCCCCCATCATCCACTTTTCCTCCTGCCTTCAATATTTCCCAGCATCAGGGTCTTTCAAAAGAGTCAATTCTTTGCATCGGGTGGCCAAAGTATTGGAGTTTCAGCTTCAACATTAGTCCTTCCAATGAACACTCAGGACTGATCTCCTTTACAATGGACTGGTTAGATCTCCTTGCAGTCCATGGGACTCTCAAGAGTCTTCTCCAACACCGCAGTTGAAAAGAATCAATCCTTCGGAACTCAGCTTTCTTTATAGTCCAACTCTCACATCCATACATGATTACTGGAAAAACCACAACCTTGACTAGATGGACCTTTGTTGGCAAAGTAATGTCTCTGATTTTTAATATGCTATCTAGGTTGGTCATACCTTTCCTTCCAAGGGGTAAGCATCTTTTAATTTCTTGGTTGCTGTCACCATCGGCAGTGATTTTGGAGCCCCCCAAAACTAAAGTCTCTCACTGTTTCCACTGTTTCCCCATCTCTTTGCCATGAAGTGATGGGATCAGATGCCATGATCTTCGTTTTCTGAATGTTGAGCTTTAAGCCAACTTTTTCACTCTCCTCTTTCACTTTCATCAAGAGGTTCTTAGTTCTTCACTTTCTTCCATAAGGGTGGTGTCATCTGAGATTATTGATATTTTCCCCAGCAACCTTGATTCCGGTTTTTGCTTCATCCAGTCCAGCATTTCTCATGATGTATTCTGCATAGAAGTTAAATAAGCAGGGTGACAATATACAGCCTTGATGTACTCCTTTTCCTATTTGGAACCAGTCTGTTGTTCCATGTCCAGTTCTAACTATTGCTTCCTGACTTACATACAGATTTCTCAAGAGGCAGGTCAGGTCATCTGGTCTCCCATCTCTTTCAGAATTTTCCACAGTTTATTGTGATCCACACAGTCAAAGGCTTTGGCATAGTCAATAAAGCAGAAATAGATGCTTTTCTGGAACTCTTTTGCTTTTTTGATGATCCAGCAGATGTTGGTAATTTGATCTCTGGTTCCTCTGCACTTTCTAAATCCAGCTTGAACATCTGGAAGTTCACAGTTCACATATTGCTGAAGCCTGGCTTGGCGAATTTTGAGCATTACTTTGCTAGCAGGTGAGATGAGTGCAGTTGTGCAATAGTTTAAGCATTCTTTGGCATTGCCTTTCTTTGGGATTGGAATGAAAACTGACTTTTCCAATCCTGTGGTCACTGCTGAGTTTTCCAAATTTGCTGGCATACTGAGTGCACCACTTTCACAGCATCATCTTTTAGGACTTGAAATAGCTCAACTGGGATTCCACCCCCTCCACTAGCTTTGTTTGTAGTGATGCTTCCTAAGGCCCACTTGACTTCACATTTGAGGATATCTGGCTCTAGGTGAGTGATCACACCACCGTGATTATCTGGGTCATGAAGATATTTTTTGCATGGTTCTGTGTATTCTTGCCACCTCTTCTTAATATCTTCTGCTTCTGTTAGGTCCATACCATTTCTGTCTTTTATTGAAGCCATCTTTGCATGGAATGTTCCCTTGGTATCTCTAATTTTCTTTAAGAGATCTTTAGTCTTTCCCATTCTATTGTTTCCCTCTATTTCTTTGCACTGATCACTGAGGATGGCTTTCTTATCTGTATGTGCTATTCTTTGGAACTCTGCAGTCAAATGGGTGTATCTTTCCTTTTCTCCTTTGCTTTTCACTTCTTTTCTTTTCACAGCTATTTGTAAGGCCTCCTCAGACAGCTGTTTTGCTTTTTTGTATTTCTTTTTCTTGGGTATGGTCTTGATTCCTGTTTCCTGTACAATATCATGAACCTCCATCCATAGTTCATCAGGCACTCTGTCTATCAGATCTAGTCCCTTAAATCTATTTCTCACTTCCACTGTATAATCGTAAGGGATTTGATTTAGGTCATACCTGAATGGTCTAGTGGTTTTCCCTACTTTCTTCAATTTAAGCCTGAATTTACCCCACATTCAAGGTAAGAGAAACCCCAATAAGACGGTAGGCACTGAGAGAGGGCATCAGAGGCCAGACAGACTGAAACCACAATCACAGAAAACTAACCAATCTAATCACATGGACCACAGCCTTGTCTACATCAATGAAACTAAGCCATGCCATGTAGGGCCACCTGTGATGGGCCAGTTATGGTGGAGAGTTCTGACAAAATGTGGTCCACTGGGGAAGGGAATGGCAAATCACTTCAGTATTCTTGCCTTGAGAACCCCATGAACAGTATGAAAAGGCAAAAAAATAAGACATTGAAAGACTCCTCAGATCAGTAGGTGCCCAATATGCTACTGGAGATCAGTGGAGAAATAACTCCAGAAAGAATGAAAAGATGGAGCCAAAGCAAAAACAACACCCAGTTGTGGATGTGACTGGTGATAGAAGCAAGGTCCAATGTTGTAAAGAGCAATATTGTATATGAACCTGGAATTCATGGACCTGTTAGGTCCATGAATCAAGGGAAATTGGAACTGGTCAAACAGGAGATGGCAAGAGTGAACACTGACATTTTAGGAATCAGCGAACTGAAATGGACCGGAATGGGTGACCTTAATTCAGATGACCATTATATCTACTACTGTGGCAAGAATCCCTTAGAAGAAATGGAGTTTCCCTCATATCAACAAAAGAGTCCCAAATGCAGTTCTTGAATGCCGTCTCAAAAGTGGCAGAATGATCTCTGTTCATTTCCAAGGCAAACCATTCAATATCTTGGTAATCCAAGTCTGTCTTGACCAGTAACACCGAAGAAGCTGAAATTGAACGGTTCTGTGAAGACCTACAAGACCTTTTAGAACTAACACCCCCAAATGATGTCCTTTTCATTACAGGAGACTAGAATGCAAAAGTAGGAAGTCAAGAAACACATGAAGTAACAGGCAAATTTGGCCTTGGAGTACAGAATGAAGCAGGGCAAAGGCTAAAAATTTTGCCAAGAGAATGCACTGGTCATAGCAAACACCCTTTTTTAACAACACAAAAGAAGACTCTACATATGAACATCACCAGATGGCCAACACCGAAATCAGATTGATTATATTCTTTGCAGCCAAAGATGGAGAAGCTCTATACAGTCAGCAAACACAAGACCGGGAGCTGACTGTGGCTCAGATCATGAACTTCTTATTGCCAAATTCAGACTTAAATTCAAGAAAGGAGGGAAAACCACTTCAAATGTAGATTTTGCTTTTTCATGCAGAGTTGGACAGTATAGATGCATTTTTTACATCTCTTCTATCCTTAACATTTGAGAATTCAACTGTATTTGCACTCATAACACTGTGTTTTTAACTTAGAGTCCTGTGGGTTTTGCTCATCTTCTGAGTGTTCACGTTATCATTCATGTGATAACTCTTCGCTTTTAATTCCCCAGGATGTGATTCTTGACACCCCAAGCATAGCCCTGAGCTATATGGAGTCAGCCTAAGAGTGAAGTCTCATTCTTGCTTCTCCCCCTCCATGTCACTCCTTAGGTAAGCTAACACCCTTTAGAACTTTGTAGGCTTTCCATCTTATGCGATTGGAGTTTATGCAGGAGTTCCTGGGCTGCCTACATTTTAGATGACTCATCAGATGCTCATTTGGATGGCCACTGAGCGTTGTTGTTAGTGTACCCATTTGGATGATGTCTTGCCAACCTAGATTTAAGACAGAAAGCCTAGTGCTCAGCTCAGGATATAGCCAGGCTGTACCTATATACCTAAGGTTATATAACTAGTTACAGATGGAAAACAGTTCTGGTATCCAGGTCTTCCAATTCCAAACCCAGTGTGTACCTTGATGCGTTGACTGGAAACATCTGGGTATACCATATAGAAACACTATACATCCTTTGATTCATCAAGGTTGGCAGACTTAATAGAAAATGAACTTAGAAGGGAAAAGCTATGAAATGGTGACATTCTCAAGATTTCAAAGACGAGGATTGGGGATTACAGGTTGCATTTACCCAGGCTTCCATTTGTAATTTGTCTGAGGGTAGCAGACCAGAACTTGACCCAGGTGTTAGAAAAGCAGATTAGTAGGAAAAGTCATGGTGAAACTTTTACAATCAAACAAGAATAGGAGGAAGGGTCAACAGGTGAGGCTGAACACACTGCACTGGGTGCTTTGCATTATACTCTCACTTCAGTGGTGGTTATATCATCTGTGTTTCATTCACTGATGGGAAGTTATCCTGAAGTTGAGATATAATTTGGCAACTCATAGAGTTTGAGCAAGCTCCGGGAGTTGGTGATGGACAGGGAAGCCTGGTGTGCTGAAGTTCATGGGGTCGGAAAGAGTCGGACACGACTGAGCAACTGATTTGAACTGAATTGGAAATAGTATATTTTTGCTTCTTTCTCATTTTCAGCTCTGAAACTATGCATAAAAATGTACTCATCAGCC
Organism: Bos taurus; assembly: GCF_002263795.3. NCBI lineage: Eukaryota > Metazoa > Chordata > Mammalia > Artiodactyla > Bovidae > Bos > Bos taurus. Next base: position 137,629,657 of record NC_037328.1, read on the forward strand.
AAGTGGGAGAAGGATTTTCTTTATTTAACAGCTAAATGTATCCAACATTATGTTAGGCATTTGCAAAACATACCTAGAGAGTGGGAATTAAAGTGGGTCAGGGGGAATTTGGGGTCTCAGAACAAGAAGTGAGAAAAACAATGAAGTGTCTTTTGTGACATTGGATCAGGATGAAATTGGAGGTTGTAAAATCTCAAAGGTTATAAGAAGTCTTAATATGAGTTTGTTCAACAAAAACCCTAAGAAATTGGGAGAACCAGTTCTGGAATCCCTAAAGAGAGAAATGATTCCATGCAGGAGACAGCAAACTTATAAGATTTGTAACAAAAGGTAGCAGAGTTGAAAATGCTGTTTCTCTGCAAGGGTATAGATATATCCATGGGTGAAAACTTCATTCCAAGTTATTAGTAGAAATGAGGGTTGTTTGAACTAAATTGTTGACCTCATATGGCTGATGTCATTGGATACCATAATGACCTTCAAAACACATTTCTTGGGTTTCCTCTGAGAAATAGAATTCTAAATCAAATAAATTGTGTTTCTGAACTTGAAGTTTATTGTTGTTAATGACCTCACTATTTTGTAAAAATGTTTCATAGATTCAACCTAAGAGATTCAAAGAATATAAAAAGTACAAGTAACTATCATCAACATCAAGTGAACATTATTCTAAAACATCTCTCTCTCTTCTCTTCCCTCTTTATCTCTCCATATATGTACAAAAAAGAAAAGTGGGTGGTTTAGATGGAAATGACGATTACATTAAGAGATCATACTATATATATGTCATTTTACATAAAATTATTAAATCCCCTTAAATGTAAACTAAAATAATGACTTCCCAAGAGCATCTAGTACCTAAAGGCTCCTACTAAGACAGTGGTCTCTGGACCAGCAGCATCAACAATTGCTGAGAACTTGCTTGAAAGGTAGGTTCTTAGGCATCAACTCAAACCTGCTGAAGTGGAAAATCATGTGGGCCCAGCAAGTTGTATTGTAACAAATCTTCCAGATAACTCTGTGCATAGTAAGATTTCAGACCTGGGCTTCCCGGGTGGTGCAGTGGTAAAGAACCTGCCTGTCAGTGTAGGAGATGCAAGAGACATGGGTTGGATTCCTGGGTTGGGAAGATCCCCTGGAGTAGGAAATGGCAATGCACTTTAGTGTTCTTGCCTGGAAAATTCCGTGGGCCAAGGAACCTGGTGGGTTACAATCCATGGGATTGCAAAGAGTCAGATACAACTGAGCGACTAAACACACACAGAAGATTTGAGACCCACTGTTCTACTAATAAGAAAATAGTTGGTAGAAATGTTGACAGATACAAGTCCTACATGGGTTTTAACTGTGTTCCATGTTTGTGCAACGCTGATTGCTTCTCTATTATGAAAAATGAAAAAAACTTGCACATTTACATTTTCCCCATTTTCCTTTCCCTTATGTCTTAATTTCCTTTAGCTATATGTTGTGTTTAAGTTGTCAAGATCAATAATATTTACTTCTATTTCGTACAGTTCCCATAATTGTTTAAACCTAAATTATGGAAAGAAATTAGTCCCTTTTACTTCAGTTTCTATATTTTTGTATTTTGTATTTCACTTTAACTCTCTGTTGGTTTGTTCTGACCATCTATGGTTTGTTTTTTGTTGTTTTTTTTCCCCCTCAAGCTTTCTCAGACATTATAATCCCTTAACTCCTTCATGGTGAAAGCAATTTTTTGTTTCTTCTATATTTGAAAGACATCTTGACTTTGCAAGATAGTCAGGTTAACATTTCTTGAACTCAGAAACTTGTAGCCATTGATAATTGGCTTCTGTCATTAAATATTGCTGTGGAGATTTTGATGCCATACTCTATTTTTTCTCCTAATGGCTTGCTTTTTTGTCTACTAAATACCTGAAGAATTTTCTTTTAGCCTTAGAGTTCAATAACTTAATGATGATTTCATTAATTCTCTCACAATCATTAATTTTTCCTGGAACATTTTATGTCCTTTCAATCTGTAGATTATTTTCCTAATTTCAAGAAAAATCTCTTCAATAACTTTTAAATGCATTTTTGTCCCACTTACCTGAATTTTCTATTTCTGGAACAATAATATGCCTTTTGGGGGCAATTGTTTTTTTTTCTCCCCTCTTTCTGTTTTCTGCATTTATTACCTTTTTTTCTTATTTATTTAGGTTCTTGGGCTTTGTTTTGTTTTATTTTTGGTGCTGTTTTATTTTTGGAGTTTTGTTTTTTTCACCCCTCTCTGCATTCCTTGTGATTTCTTCTTTACATGTTAGTAAATGTTTTTAGCTGTGTCTATTATATTCCTTGTTCCATAATGGGTTGTTTTGGTCCTTGTCTTTTTTGCCTGTCTTAACAATCTCAGTTTTCATCTCATCCTTTTGTTTTATTATCTTTATTATATTTATTGGTTTGTGGTCTTATTTTACAGATTTCATTTTCCATAGAAGCCCATAGAAAAATTATAGCATGAAACATTTCCAGAGAACTTCTTCCACCTTAGCTTTAGGAAGAGTTTTGGCATATTCTGTCCTTCTTCTTTCACTTTCACTCCTGCTCCCCTCACTTTCACTCCTGCTGTGCCTTCTCTTAAGGTCACACTTTTCTTTGCATCTTCAGTGCCTGATGTGGACAACCCTACCTAGAGTTTTTATTGGTTCTAACAGTGTGGACATATTTTCCTTGACCCTTTTCTTGCTGTATCTGTGACTTGTTTGTCTTTCTTTTCTGAGCTACTTTGAAGTGTAGCAGCTTGTGAAATCTCCCCATTTTCAAAAATAGCCGGGAGCGGTGGGTGGGATCTTGGAGAGAAAAGCTTGGGTCATGTGCCACTTTCAGAGGATTTGAGTCTTCTCTTCCATCCAAAGCTTTGTAATTGTCCTGTATCAAGCCTCATTGCACTTGGTTGGCTGACTTCTATTCAGTTGCAGGTGAGCAAGGACAAGGATAGTGTCTTTCTTTGGTCTTTTCTCCAAGTCAGTGTTGACCTTACTTAATCAGAGTGATTGTCATATTTCCATTCCCACTCACCATCTTTTCTCAATAGCTTTTTCTTTCCCATAGTTAAAACAAGAAAAAGGACAATGATTAAAACTACCCAGATCTAACCATTTCCAACAATAACAGAGACAGCAGAACAAGACAAAAAGTGTGCTCCTAGGGTACAGATAGGGTGCTCTGAGAGGCCTGGATGAAGACTCTCTTCTTTGCTCAAAACTGTGAAGAAGGATCAAATCTCAAACAGACCTTTTTAAATTTATTTTATATTAATATATATTATATTATTAGGTTCTTTATTAAACTTAGAGGTGCCCCAAACTGGCTGATTGGATCAACAGTGATTGTTTATTGATATGTTGTATAAATTTGAGGTTGGAGAACATCGGGGTGGGGGTAGGGGGGTAGTGAGGTGGTTAACACTAGTATCCTTGAAATAGCCCCATGTGACATTGTCCATATGCTAGGAAATGCTCTTACTGAAAGTTCCACCAGGAAAAGCTTTCTCCGCCTTTGGGGAATATTCACGTGAAACAGTAAAAATGGCTTGAAATCAAATGGTGTAGTGAAGAAATATGAACTTTGAAGCCAAATAGGCCTAAGTTAAGTCCAAGCTTTATCATACACACTTATGTGACATTTAATCACCATAACTTCAGATTCTTCACCTGTGAATGTGAATAGTGTCCCTTGTCATGTAGACTAATGGAGAGGATTCAATGGGATGGCACAGTCAAAGCACTGGGTCTACATCTGACATGACTCTGTTGCTGAGAAATGTGGTTCATTTTCCCCCTCCCCCACCAATGCCCTCCTCTATCCTTTCTGAGCTGCAGACCCAGCCATCAGGAGATGAGGAGGAATGACTAGTATCCTGACACACATCTTATGTGTCACCGATGCTTTTCTTGCCTTGTATTATCTCACCTAACATAAGGAGTATGAGGTGAAATCAAATCGTGGGCAGGTGGGAAAGTGTTTTGCTTTTTGGCACAAGTGGTTTATTTGGGAGGTGACCCCAGGAAGCAGAAGTAGGGGATAAGCAGTGACTTAGAGGGTCAGAAAGCTGATGAAGATGCATTTATGAAGGGGTCACCAATGTGGCTCACTGGGGCTCGGTTTCAATAAGGGACGCTAAAAGACTATGCAGAAGACACCAAGAGTCATCACACACAAAGACAAAGAAACTATGGTGTTTATTTACAAACTTCCATTCCTCTTTGGTAGAGGGTCACTCTTGAAGTACTGATTTACAGCCAATAGTCAGAATACCCCTAGGCACAAATGCAGAGAGCTCTGTGTATATGAACTGTCTGGAGGTAATCTCAGATGTGGGCAGAGGTATTGTGGATCCACATTAAATGGCTCCAAGCCAGTTTTTGTCTTATGAACATCTCTGGAATTACTCAGCAGTCCCATCTTCACTCTCATCAACATTATCTTTTCCCCCCATCACTGCCACCATCCTAAATAAGCAGTCTCTTGATCTTCAATCAGTTCTCCACCCACCTGGTAGAAGGAGCTTTCTAAGATAGAAATAAAATCATGCTCAGTTCAGTTATGTCGCTCAGTCGTGTCCAGCTGTTTGTGACCCCATGGACTGCAGCACACCAGGCTCCCCTGTCCATCACCAACTCCCAGAGTTTACTCAAACTCACATCCATTGAGTCGATGATGCCATCCAGCCATCTCATCCTCTGTCATCCCCTTTTCCTCCTGCATTCAATCTTTCCCAGCGTTAGGGTCTTTTCAAATAAGTCAGTTCTTCACATCAGGTAGCCAAAGTATTGGAGCTTCAGCATCAGTCCTTCCAATGAACACTCAGGACTGATTTCCTTTAGGATGGACTGGGTGGATCTCCTTGCTGCCCAAGGGACTCTCAAGCGTCTTCTCCAACACCACAATTCAAAAGCATCAATTCTTTGACGCTCAGCTTTCTTTATAGTCCAACTCTCACATCCATACATGACTAATGGAAAAACTATAGCTTTGACTAGATGGACCTTTGTTGGCAAAGAAATATCTCTGTTTTTTAATAAGCTGTCTAGGTTGGTCATAACTTTTCTTCCAAGGAGCAAGCGTTTTTTAATGTCATGGCTGCAGTCACCATCTGCAGTGATTTTGGAGCCCCCAGAAATAAAGTCTCTCACTGTTTCCACTGTTTCCTCATCTATTTGCCATGAAGTGATGGGATCAGATGCCATGATCTTAGTTATCTGAACGTTAAGTTTTAAGCCAACTTTTTCACTCTCCTCTTTCACTTTCATCAAGAGGCTCCTTAGTTCTTCTTTACTTTCTCCCATAAAGGTTGTGTTATCTGCATATCTGAGGTTATTGCTACTTTTCCCAGCAATCTTGATTCTAGATTGTGCTTCATCCAGCCCAGCATTTCTCATGATGTACTCTGCATCTACGTTAAATAAGCGGGTGACAATATACAACCTTGATGTACTCATTTCCCTATTTGGAATCAGTCTGTTGTTCCATGTTAAGTTCTAACTGTTGCTTTTTAACTTGCATACAGATTCCTCAAGAGGCAGGTCAGATGGTCTGGTATTCCCATCTCTTGAAGAATTTTCCACAGTTTGTTGTGATCCACACAGTCAAAAGCTTTGGCATAGTCAATAAGGCAGAAGCAGATGTTTTTCTGGAACTCTCTTGCTTTTTTGATGATCCAACAGATGTTGGCAATTCGATCTCTGGTTCCTCTGCCTTTTCTAAATCCAGCTTGAACATCTGGAAGTTCACAGTTCATGTACTGTTGAAGCCTGGATGGAGAATTTTGAGCATTACTTTGCTAACATGTGAGATAAGTGCAATAGTGCAGTAGTTTGAGCAATCTTTGGCATTGCCTTTCTTTGGGATTGGAATGAAAACACTTTTTCCAGTCCTGTGGCCACTGCTGAATTTTCCAAATTTGCTTGCATACTGAGTGCAGCACTTTCACAGCATCATCTTTTAGGACTTGAAATAGCTCAACTGGGATTCCATCGCCTCCACTAGCTTTGTTCGTAGTGATGCTTCCTAAGGCCCATTTGACTTCACATTCAAGGATATCTGGCTCTAGGTGAGTGATCACAGCATCGTGATTATCTGGGTCATGAAGATCTTTTCTGTGTAGTTCTTCTGTGTATTCTTGCCACCTCTTCTTAATATCTTCTGCTTCTGTCAGGTCCATACCATTTCTGTCCTTTATCGAGCTCATCTTTGCATGAAATGTTCCTTTGGTATCTCTGATTTTCTTGAAGAGATCTCTAGTCTTTCCCATTCTATTGTTTTCTTCTATTTCTTTGCATTGATCACTGAGGAAAGCTTTCTTATCTCTCCTTGCTATCCGTTGGAACTCTGCATTCAAATGGGTGTATCTTTTCTTTCCTCCTTTGCCTTTCGCTTTTCTTCTTTTCATAGCTGTTTGTAAGGCCTCCTCAGACAACCATTTTGCCTTTTTGCATTTCCTTTTCTTGGGGATGGTCTTGATCCCTGCTTCCTGTACAATGTCACAAACTTCCATCCACAGTTCTTCAGGCACTCTATCTATCAGATCTAATCCCTTGAATCTGTTTGTTATTTCCACTGTATAGTTGTAAGGGATTTGATTTAGGTCAAACCTGAATGGTCTAGTGGTTTTCCCTACTTTCTTCAATTTAAGTCTGAATTTGGCAACAAGGCGTTCATGATCTGAGCCACAGTCAGCTCCTGGTCTTGTTTTTGCTCATATAGAGCTTCTCCATCTTTGGCTGCAAAGAATATAATCAATCTGATTTCATTATTGACCATCTGGTGATGTCCATGTGTAGAGTCTTCTTTTATGTTGTTGGAAGAGGGTGTTTGCCATGACCAGTGCATTCTATTGGCAAAACTCTTTTAGCCTTTGCCCTGATTCATTCTGTACTCCAAGGCCAAATTTGTCTGTTACTCCAGGTGTTTCTTGACTTCTTACTTTTGCATTCCAGCCCCCTATAATGAAAAGGACATCTTTTGGGGGTGTTAGTTCTAAAAGGTCTTGTAGGTCTGTATGCTGCTGCTGCTAAGTCGCTTCAGTCGTGTCCGACTCTGTGCGACCCCATAGACGGCAGCCCACCAGGCTTCCCCGTCCCTGGGATTCTCCAGGCAAGAACACTGGAGTGGGTTGCCATTTCCTTCTCCAAGGCATGAAAGTGAAAAGTGAAAGTGAAGTCGTTCAGTCATGTCTGACTGTTTAGCGACCCCATGGACTACAGCCCACCAGGCTCCTCCGTCCATGGGATTCTCCAGGCAAGAGTACTGGAGTGGGGTGCCATTGCCTTCTCCAGTAGGTCTGCATAGAACCATTCAATTTCTGTTTCTTCAGCATTATTGGTTGGGGCATAGACTTGGATTACTGTAATATTGAATGGTTTGCATTGGAAACAAACAGAGATCATTCTGTCGCTTTTGAGATTGCATCCAAGTACTACATTTGGGACTCTTTTGTTGATTATGATGGCTACTCCATTTCTTTTAAGGGATTCTTGCCCACAGTGGTAGATATAATGGTCATCTGAGTTAAATTCACCCATTCCAGTGCATTTTAGTTTGGTGATTCCTAAAATGTCAATGTTCACTTTTCTCATCTCCTGTTTGACCACTTCCAATTTTCCTTGATTCAGGGACCTATCAGTCCAGGTTCCTGTGCAATATTGCTCTTTACAGCATCAGACTTTACTTCCATCACCAGTCACATCCACAACTGGGTGTTGTTTTTGCATTGGCTCCACCTCTTCATTCTTTCTGGAGTTATTTTTTCACTTATTTCCAGTAGCACATTGGGCACCTACCCTTCTGGGGAGTTCATCTTTCAATGTCTTGTTATTTTGCCTTTTCATACTGTTCATAGGGTTCTTGAGGTAAGAATACTGAAGTGGTTTGCCATTCCCTTCTCCAGTGGACCATGTTTTGTCAGAGCTCTACATCATGGCCCATCCATCTTGGGTGGCCCTAACATGCAATGGTTCGTAGTTTCATTGACTTAGACAAGGCTGTGGTCCATGTGAGTAGATTTATTAGTTTTCTGTGATTCTGGTTTTCATCTGTCTGCCCTCTGATGGAAAAGGATAAGTGGCTTATGGAAGCTTCCTGATGGGAGAGTCATGCTAGTCCCCCTTTAAAATTTTTCAATGATCCCTTAAAGTCTGCTCTTGAGTGGCCTTGTAAGATCTTCCATTATCTGACCCTTCCCCCTCTTGATTCTCATTGAACACTTCACCATCTCTTTTTCCAATCTGCAACCCCTCGCTTAAGTTGCCAACATGCCTCTTTCTTTCAACTCTCTCCCCAGCCACTTTTATCTCCAGGTACCCCTTTCTCTGCCTTTTCCTCCTCCCTCATTACCATTTTCCTGACCAACTTGTGCTAATCCTTCAAGTCTAAGTCTCAATCTTACCTCTTAAGAAAATCTTTCCATTTCTTTTTCTTTAGATCATGTTAACTCCTCCTAAACCTGATGCTTCCTTGTAGCCCTGAAGATTCTCTATCATAATCTCACCATGCTTTATTAGATCAATCTGACCATGACCATCACCCCGTACAAGTCTATTTTATTTTCCCCATCTCTCCAGTGACAGGAAAAGGACCTGGTGTATAGAAAGTGCTTATCAAACTATCGCACAATTGCACTCATCTCACACCCTAGTAAAGTAATGCTCAAAGTTCTCCAAGCCAGGCTTCAGCAATATGTGAACCGTGAACTTCCTGATGTTCAAGCTGGTTTTAGAAAAGGCAGAGGAACCAGAGATCAAATTGCCAACATCGGCTGGATCATAGAAAAAGCAAGAGAGTTCCAGAAAAACATGTATTTCTGCTTTGTTGACTATGCCAAAGCCTTTGACTGTGTGGATCACAAGAAACTGTGGAAAATTCTGAAAGAGATGGGAATACCAGACCACCTGATCTGCCTCTTGAGAAATTTGTATGCAGGTCAGGAAGCAACAGTTAGAACTGGACATGGAACAACAGACTGGTTCCAAATACGAAAAGGAGTTCGTCAAGGCTGTATATTGTCACCCTGCTTATTTAACTTCTATGCAGAGTACATCATGAGAAACGCTGGACTGGAAGAAACACAAGCTGGAATCAAGATTGCCAGGAGAAATACCAATAACCTCAGATATGCAGATGACACCACCCTTATGGCAGAAAGTGAAGAGGAACTCAAAAGCCTCTTGATGAAAGTGAAAGTGGAGAGTGAAAAAGTTGGCTTAAAACTCAACATTCAGAAAACGAAGATCATGGCATCTGGTCCCATCACTTCATGGGAAATAGATGGGGAAATAGTGGAAACAGTGTCAGACTTTATTTTTTTGAGCTTGAAAATCACTGCAGATGGTGACTGCAGCCATGAAATTAAAAGACACTTACTCCTTGGAAGGAAAGTTCTGACCAACCTAGATAGCGTATTCAAAACCAGAGACATTACTTTGCCAACAAAGGTTCGTCTAGTCAAGGCTATGGTTTTTTCCTGTGGTCATGTATGGATGTGAGAGTTGGACTGTGAAGAAGGCTGAGCGCTGAAGAATTGATGCTTTTGAACTGCAGTGTTGGAGAAGACTCTTGAGAGTCCCTTGGACTGCAAGGAGATCCAACCAGTCCATTCTGAAGGAGATCAGCTCTGGGATTTCTTTGGAAGGAATGATGCTAAAGCTGAAACTCCAGTATTTTGGCCACCTCATGCGAAGAGTTGACTCATTGGAAAAGACTCTGATGCTGGGAGGGATTGGGGGCAGGAAGAGAAGGGGACAACAGAGGATGAGATGGCTGGATGGCATCACTGACTCGATGGACGTGAGTCTGAGTGAACTCCGGGAGTTGGTGATGGACAGGGAGGCCTGGCGTGCTGCGATTCATGGGGTTGCAAAGAGTCGGACACGACTGAGCGACTGATCTGATCTGATCTGATCAATACTAAATGAATGAATGATGATTAACACTTGCCTTTGATTCTGTGCTTCTCTATTCTCTGAATTCAAGAAGAAATGAATCATGAATAAATTGCTGTGGTCTTGTGGCAACTCTAAGTAGAGGCTGTGAAAAAGTAGTGTCTGTGCCATCTTTGTTCTCATTTCTGAAAGATGGAAAAATACAAAATAAAGGTCATTTTGAAGACTATAAAAAGTAGAGATATTTTGAGGTGTTGAATCACTTTCTACAAATCTGATGGCCTGAATCACACCATTAAATGACCTGACCAACATCTTTCTTTATCCTGAGTGTGTGCTAGTTGCTCAGTCATATCCAACTCCTTGTGATTCTATGGACTGTAGCCAGGCTACTCTGTCCAAGGGATGGTCCAGGCAAGAATACTGGAGTAGCTTACCATTTCTGCCTCCAGGGGATCTTCCTGACCTAGGAATCATACCTATGTCTCCTGTGTCTCCTGCATTGGCAGATGGATTCTTTACCACTGAGCCACCTGAGAAGATCCTTTCTTTATCTTACTTGTGCTAATTTTCATTGTAAAACTTAATATTGGCCGGAAGGAGCTGAACAGTAAAAATCTCTGACGTGCGAAATCCAGAAAGGATGTTTTATTTCACTATAGAAAGAATGATGTTTCTGCTTGAGGCAGGGACTTGATTTTAGTTCGAGCCTCATCTGAAAGCTACTCTTTCTGTTCCCAAAGAGCAGAATGTCAAATACTTTTCCACTATTGCAGATAAAGTGAAATACAGAGACTTCCTATAAGAATAATACAGAAATGAGGAGGCAGAAGAAAATGGCGGAGGAGTAAGATGGGGAGATCATCAACCTCCCCACAAATACATCAAAACTTCATCAAGATACAGAGTAACTACTACAGAGAAACCTTTAGGAGACAGCAGAAGACCCCAGGTCTCCAGAGGGACAGTCTAAGCTCCCTGGAATGAGGTAGGAGAGAAGATGGAGACATAAAAATGGAAAAGAGGAAGAAATTCTGGATGGAAGTTTGTGCCCTGAGGGAAGCAGGGAGTCACGAAGCAGGAAGAGTTCTGGTGCACTGGGAAGCTCCTTCACAGGGGGCCCCAAAGGGAAGCTGTGAGATCTCAGAAAGCTGGGCAAGGCAGGGACTAAGAGGGCAGAAAACAGAGAAAATTGCACTTCTCAGCCCGTCAACAGCTCTCGGACTGTGGCTCCGACCAGACGGCAGGCTCTGGGAACCAAGAGAAGACCACAGAAGCCCCATGCAGAGGTCGGGCCTGGGGAGGAGTGGGGATGAGAGAGGAGTGGTATTCAAAGCTCTCAAGTGCACATGACCCTTGAGGAGCAGAGGGCAGGCCCAGGTAGCTTAAAGAAGAACACTCAAGATCCAAGAGACAGTGGGCAGGCCACTGAAGATGCAAGGAAAGATTAACACAAGCCCTGTGACAATGGAGGGCAGGCCCAGGGAACTGAGACAAGTACACACAAGCCCTGTGACATAGAAGGTGGGCCCAGCGAGTTGAAACAAGAGCACACAAGCCCTGCAATATAGTGGGTGAGCTCAGGGGCCTGAGGGAAGCCCACACAAGTCTCCACAACACAGAGAACGGGGCTGGGGGGGCTGCCACACAAGCTCCTGCCTAGCAAGTTTGGCTTGCAGTGCACAGCAAGAACAGTTAACAGAAGCACCAGCAAAGATTCCAGAGACTGTATGAGGCTGGTGGCAGTGAAGTTACGCTGAAAGGGCCACTTTGATGAGGCTGCAGATATAGATGTATCTAACATAGCCAAAGCCAAAAGGACTCCCCAGAGATGTACTGAACCCATAGACAGCCCCAAACCTACTACTGGCCACTGCACTGTTCTTCAGAGAGATGAGATCCAGCTCCATCAACTTACAGGCACAAGCTCCCCCAACAAGGAAAACATCACAGGACACTAATCCAACCCCATCCACAAGGGCAGACTCCACAATCAAAAAGAACTATGACCTTAAGATTTTTTTTTTCTTTCTTGTAAATCACACTGTTTACTCCCCTTACATATTTCGGTGTTCACTTTAGCCTTTTGCAGTGCTGTGGAGTTTTCCTCTTTGCTTTTCTTATTAAAAAACTCTTTTCAAGATTTTTTTTTCATGCCACCCCGTTTGTTGTGTGTGTTTCTGATTTTGTTTTTGATACATTTGACTGCCTTTCTTATAGCTCTTTACTGGCTATGGTTATTCCTGAATATACATAAATCTCTTTCACATATGTCTATCTTTGCTTTTCTAATTTTCCTTTTCTTTCTCTCTCTCTCTCTCTCTCTCTTTTTTTTTTACCCTCTTCCACCCCTTCCTTTTCTCTTTTCTCTCCCTCCTCCTCTTTTTTCTTCACTCTTTCTTTTTTCACCATGTAAGTTATGTTGTTGTGCTCTCTTTGCTATATTCCCCAGTTGGCAATCTGCTCAGGCTCAGATTTCCAGATTGAGTATTAGTTGGTGTCAGGAAGCATTTAACAGGAGGCTTCCTGTGTGCTGTTTTGGATCTGTCAGGAATTCTCTGTTCCTTATTAATTCCTGAATATTCAGGAATTAAGAGGAGAGGCAAGCCTCTCCTGGGGGGCTGAGGAATCCAGGCATTTCATTTGTTAGTTTTTCTATACAGTGATAAGCACCCTCTTCCTTTTTATGAACCATATGGTAAAAGTGATTATTTACAACCCTCTCTCTTTCATATGGATGACCCCATGTTTCCTTGTAAGTTTTGATTTTATCTCTGCTGAAAATAGCTATCTTGTAAGACAGTATAAATACCTACACAATGTTGAATAAAACACCTTTGCTCCATCAGAGCTTTGGTCCCTGTGTCTTGCTTTCTTTTTCTCTCTTTCTCTCTCTCTCAGGCTATTTCTTTGGAGCACAGAGGTCCTCTGTGTTCACTTTCCTGCCTGGGCTTCTAAGACCCTCTCGAGAAGGCGCTCTGCGCCTTCACCCCATCAAGAGGGCGCCTGAGGCCTTCGTGAACAGAGCAAGCCCCATGTAGGGGCTTTATTGGCTTTCTGCATAAACCAAGGAATATCAACCTCTTTCTCTCTCCTTTACTTTCTTATCAGTCAACTCCGGACCACCAGGTTCCGGTCCTCAACAAGGACCTCAACAAGTTGGCTCTGCTTTTAATTGGTCAATATCACTTTTGGTTTCCCTTGTTCACCAAGTCAATCTCCTGTACTCTTTTCTTTAGAATACTTTGGTTATAACTGTATGTGTGGAAGTGTGTGTATATGTCCCATTATTTCTGCAACTGCCTGCTTGATCTGCTTGATCTCCTCCCACTAGAATACAGGCACAAGTCACCCTTAACAAGAAGTTAATACAAACCACTCAACTAACCTTTCTGTCCAAGGGGGAAAAAAAAAAAAAGAAAGAAGGAATACAACCCTAAAGCTTGGGAAAAGGAGACCTCAAGCAGAACAAGTTAGAGAAAAGAAGATGAAAAAAAAACAGAAAAACAGCACAAATGAAAAAACAAGTGAGAAAATCACAACACCAAATAAACGAAGAGGAAATAAACAATCTACCTGAAAGAGAATTCAGAATAATGATAGTAAAGCTGCCCTGAAGACTTGAAAATAGAATGGAGAAGATGCAAGAAAAGATTAACACAGTTACTATAATCACCAAGGACATAGAAGAAACAAAGAATAAGCAAACAGAGATGAGTAACACAATTACTTAAATTAAAAATACTCTAGAAGAAACCAAGCCAGGCTTCAACAGTATGTGAACAGTGATTTTCCAGATGTTCAAGCTAGATTTAGAAAAGGAAGAGGAACCAGAGATCAAATTGCCAACATCTGTTGGATCATCAAAAAAGCAAGAGAGTTCCAGAAAAACATCTACTTCTGTCTTATTGACTACACCAAAGCCTTTAACTATGTGGACCACAACAAACTGGAAAATTCTGAAAGAGATGGGAGACCAGACCACCTGACCTGCCTCCTGAGAAATGTGTATGCAAGTCAGGAAGCAACAGAACTGGACATGGAACAACAGACTGATTCCAAATAGGGAAAGGAGTATGTCAAGGCTGTGTATTGTCACCCTGCTTATTTAACTTTTATGCAGAATACATCATGAGAAATGCTGGACTAGATGAAGCACAAACTGGAATCAAGATTGCCAGGGAAAATATCAATAACCTCAGATATGCAAATGACACGACCCTTATGGCAGAAAGTGAAGAACTAAAGAGCCTCTTGATGAAAGTGAAAGAGGAGAGCGAAAAAGTTGGCTTAAAACTTAACATTCAGAAAACTAAAATCATGGCATCTGATCCCATCACTTCATGGCAAATAGATGAGGAAACAGTGGAAACAGTGAGAGACTTTATTTTTAGAGGCTCCAAAATCACTGCAGATGGTGACTGCAGCCATGAAATTTAAAAAGATGCTTACTCCTTGGAAGAAAAGTTATGACCAACCTAGACAGCATATAAAAAGCAGAGACATTTCTTTGCCAACAAAGGTCTATCTAGTCAAGGCTATGGTTTTTCCAGTAGTCATGTATGGATGTGAGAGTTGGACTATAAAGAAAGCTGAGTGCTGAAGAATTGATGTTTTTGGACTGTGGTGTTGGAGAAGACTCTTGAGAGTCCCTTGGACTGCCAGGAGATCCAACCAGTCCATCCTAAAGGAATTCAGTCCTGAATATTCATTGGAAGGACTGATGTTGAAGTTGAAGCTCCAATACTTTAGCCACCTGATGCGAAGAACTGACTCATTTGAAAAAACTCTGATGCTGGGAAAGATTGAAGGCAGGTGGAGAAGGGGACACCAGAGGATGAGATGGCTGGATGGCATCACTGACTCAATGGACACGAGTTTGAATAAACTCCAGGAGTTGACGATGGACAGGGAAGCCTGGCATGCTGCAGTCCATGGGGTCACAAAGAGAAGGACACAAATGAGCAGCTGAACTGAACTGAACTGATAGGGAACCAATAACAGAAATCACTGAGGCAAGAATGGATAAATGAGCTGGAAGGGAGAATGGTGGAAATAACTCCTGAAGAGTAGAATAAGGGAAAAAGAATGAAAAGAATTGAGGATAGCCTCAGAGACCTTTGGGTCAATTTGGACAATATTAAATGCATGAAGATTCAAGTTATAGTGATTCCAGAAGAAGAAAAAAAGAAAGGCGCTGAGAAAATTTTTGAAGAAATTGTAGTTGAAAATTTCCCCAACATGGGAAAGGAAATAGTCAAGTCCAAGAAGCACAGAGTCCCTTACAGGATAAACCCAAGGAGAAACACATCGAGACACATGGTAATCAAGCTGACAGAGATTAAACAGAAACAAAAATATTACAAGCAGCAAAGGAAAGGCAATAAATCACATTTAAGGGAAAACCCATACGATTAACAGACGATCTTTCAGCAGAAACGCTGCAGAGCAGAATTCTGCAGGTCAGAAGGGAATGGCAGGATATGTTTAAAGTGCTGCTGCTAAGTCGCTTCAGTCATGTCCGACTCTGTGCGACCCCATAAACGGAAGCCCACCAGGCTCCCCCATCCCTGGGATTCTCCAGGCAAGAACACTGGAGTGGGTTGCCATTTCCTTCTCCAATTCGTGAAAGTGAAAAGTGAAAGCGAAGTCGCTCAGTCGTGTCCGACTCTTAGCAACCCCATGAACTTCAGCCTACCAGGCTCCTCCATCCATGGGATTTTCCAGGCAAGAGTACTGGAGTGGGGTGCCATTGCCTTCTCCCATACAGCATGATCAAGTCGTTTATTTCAGGGATGCAAGTGTTCTTCAGTATACACAAATCTATCAATATGATACACCATATTAACAAATTTAAAGGTAAAAACCATATGATCCTTTCAATAGATGCAGAAAAAGCCTTCGATGAAATTCAGCATCCATTTATGATAAAAATGCTTCAAAAAGAATGGGCATAGAAGGAACCTACCTCAACATAGTAAAGGCAATTTATGATAAGCCCACAGCAAACATTATTCTCAGTGGCGAAAAACTGAAATCATTCTCTCTAAGATCAGGAACAATAAAAGGGTGTCCTCTCTCACCACTATTATTCAACATAGTTTTGGAAGTCTTAGCTATGGCAATTAGAGAAGAAAAAGAAAGAAGAGGAATCCAGATCACAAAAGAAGAAGTAAAACTCTCACTATTTGCAGATGATATGGTACTATACATAGAAAACCCAAAAGAAACCATCAGAAAATTACTAGAGCTAATCAGTGAATTTAGCAAAGTTGCACAGTACAAGGTCAATACGCAGAAAACACTTACATTCCTAAAATATGCTAAATGAAAAATCAGAAAGAGCAATTAAGGAATCAATCCCATTCACCATTGCAAAAAAAGAATAGAACATCTAGGAATGAGACAAAAAAAAAAAAAAAAACCCCATCTAGGAATGAGACAAAAAACAAAAAACAAAAAAAACAAACCCTGTATATAGAAAATTATAAGACACTGATGAAAGAAATCAAAGATGACAAAACAGATGGAGAGACATTCCATGTTCCTGGTAGGAAGAATCAATATTGTGAAAATGACTATACTATCAAATGCAATATATAGATTCAATGCAAGTAAAAGTCACTCAGTCATGTCCAACTCTTTGTGACTCCATGGACTATGGAATACTCCAGGCAAGAATACTGGAGTGGGTAGCCATTTCCTTCTCCAGAGGATCTTCCCAACCCAGGGATTGACCCAGGTCTCCTGCATTGCAGGCAGATTATTTTCCAGCTAAGCCATAAGAGAAGCCCAAGAATACTTGAGTGGGTAGCCTATCCCTTCTCCAGCAGATCTTCCAGCCCAGGAACCAAACCAGGGTCTCTTGCATTGCAGGCAGATTCTTTACCAGCTGAGCTACCATGGAAGTCCCTAGATTCAATGTGATTCCTATCAAATTACCAATGGCATTTTTCACAGAACTAGAACCAAAAAATTCACAATTCATATGGAAACACAAGATACCCTGAATAGCCAAAGCAGTCTTGAGAAAGAAGAGTGGAACTGGAGGAATCAACTTTCCTGACTTCAGACTATGTTACAAAGCTATAGTCATCAAGACAGTATGGTACTGGGACAAAACCAGAAATATAGACCAATGGAAAAGGATAGAAAGCCCAGAGATAAACTCACACACCTATGGGTACCTTATTTTTGACAAAGGAGGCCAGAATATACAATTGGGCAAATATAGCCTCTTCAATCAGTGGTGCTGGGTAAACTGAACAGCTATGTGTAAAAGAATGAAATTAGAACACTTCCTAATGCCATACACAAAGATAAACTTTAAATGGATTAAAGACCTAAATGTAAGACCAGAAACTATAAAGCTCTTAGAGGAAAACATAGGCAGAACATTCGATGACATAAATCAAAGTAAGATCCTGTATGACCCACCTCCTAGAGTAATGGAAATAAAAACAGAAATAAACAAGTGTAACCTAATTAAACTTGAAAGCTTTTACACAGCAAAGGAAACTACAAACAAGGTGAAAAGACAACCCTCAGAAAGGGAGAAAAAAATAGCAAAGGAAACAACTGACAAAGGATTGATTTCCAAAATATACAAGCAGCCGTACAACTCAATACCAGAAAAACAACCCAATAAATATGTGGAAAAAAGACCTAAACAGACATTTGTCCAAAGAAGACATACAGATGGCTAACAAATAAATGAAAAGATGGTCAACATCACTAATTATCAGAGATCAGATCAGATCAGATCAGTTGCTGAGTCGTGTCCAACTCTTTGCTACCCCATGAATCGCAGCACGCCAGGCCTCCCTGTCCATCACCAACTCCCGGAGTTCACTCAGACTCACGTCTATCGAGTCAGTGATGCCATCCAGCCATCTCATCCTCTGTCATCCCCTTCTACCCCTGCCCCCAATCCCTCCCAGCATCAGAGTCTTTTCCAATGAGTCAACTCTTCGCATGAGGTGGCCAAAATACTGGAGTTTCAGCTTTAGCATCATTCCTTCCAAAGAAATCCCAGGGCTGATCTTCAGAATGGACTGGTTGGATCTCCTTGCAGTCCAAGGGACTCTCAAGAGTCTTCTCCAACACCACAGTTCAAAAGCATCAATTCTTCGGTGCTCAGCCTTCTTCACAGTCCAACTCTCACTTCCATACATGACCACAGGAAAAAACCATAGCCTTGACTAGATGGACCTTTGTTGGCAAAGTAATGTCTCTGCTTTTGAATATGCTATCTAGGTTGGTCATAACTTTTCTTCCAAGGAATAAGTGTCTTTTAATTTCATGGCTGAAATCACCATCTTCAGTGATTTTGGAGCCCCCAAAAATAAAGTCTGACACTGTTTCCACTGTTTCCCCATCTATTTCCCATGAAGTGGTGGGACTGGATGCCATGATCTTCGTTTTCTGAATGTTGAGCTTTAAGCCAACTTTTTCACTCTCCACTTTCACTTTCATCAAGAGGCTTTTGAGTTCCTCTTCACTTTCTGCCATAAGGGTGGTGTCATCTGCATATCTGAGGTTATTGATATTTCTCCCGGCAATTTGATTCCAGCTTGTGTTTCTTCCAGTCCAGCGTTTCTCATGATGTACTCTGCATAGAAGTTAAATAAGCAGGGTGACAATATACAGCCTTGACGAACTCCTTTTCGTATTTGGAACCAGTCTGTTGTTCCATGTCCAGTTCTAACTGTTGCTTCCTGACCTGCATGCAAATTTCTCAAGAGGCAGATCAGGTGGTCTGGTATTCCCATCTCTTTCAGAATTTTCCACAGTTTCTTGTGATCCACACAGTCAAAGGCTTTGGCATAGTCAATAAAGCAGAAATAGATGTTTTTCTGGAACTCTCTTGCTTTTTCCATGATCCAGTGGATGTTGGCAATTTGATCTCTGGTTCCTCTGCCTTTTCTAAAACCAGCTTGAACATCAGGAAGTTCACGGTTCACATATTGCTGAAGCCTGGCTTGGAGAATTTTGAGCATTACTTTACTAGCGTGTGAGATGAGCGCAATTGTGCAGTAATTTGAGCATTCTTTGGCATTGTCTTTCTTTGGGACTGGAATGAAAACTGACCTTTTCCAGTCCTGTGGCCACTGCTGAGTTTTCCAAATTTGCTGGCATTTTGAGTGCAGCACTTTCACAGCATCATCTTTCAGGATTTGGAATAGCTCAACTGGAATTCCATCACCTCCACTAGCTTTGTTCATAGTGATGCTTTCTAAGGCCCACTTGACTTCACATTCCAGGATGTCTGGCTCTAGGTCAGTGATCACAGCATCATGATTATCTGGATCGTGAAGATCTTTTTTGTACAGTTCTTCTGTGTATTCTTGCCATCTCTTCTTAATATCTTCTGCTTCTGTTAGGTCCATATCATTTCTGTCCTTTATCAGGCTCATCTTTGCATGAAATGTTCCTTTGGTATCTCTGATTTTCTTGAAGAGATCCCTAGTCTTTCCCATTGTATTGTTTTCCTCTATTTCTTTGCATTGATCGCTGAAGAAGGCTTTCTTATCTCTTCTTGCTATTCTTTGGAACTCTGCATTCAGATGTTTATATCTTTCCTTTTCTCCTTTGCTTTTCGCTTCTCTTCTTTTCACAGCTATTTTGCTTTTTGCATTTCTTTTCTATGGGGATGGTCTTGATCCCTGTCTCCTGTACAATGTCACGAACCTCATTCCATAGTTCATTAGGCACTCTATCTATCAGATCTAGTCCCTTAAATCTATTTCTCACTTCCACTGTATAATCATAAGGGATTTGATTTAGGTCATACCTGAATGGTCTAGTGGTTTTCCCTACTTTCTTCAATTTCAGTCTGAATTTGAAATGCAAATCAAAACTACAATGAGATATCACCTCACACCAGTCAGAATGGCCACCATCAAAAAATCTACAAACAATAAATGCTGAAGAGGGTATGGAGAAAAGGGAACCCTCTTGTATTACTGGTGTATGTAATGTAAGTTGATATAGCCACTATGGAAGATGGTATGGAGTTTCCTTAAAAAAAAAAAAAAAAAAACTAGGAATAAAACCACCATATGACCCAGCAAACCCACTCCTAGGCATATGCACCTAGGAAACCAAAATTGAAAAAGACACATGTACCCCAGTGTAGCACTATTTAAAATAGCTGCATCATGGAAGCAACCTAGATGTACATCAACAGATGAATAGATAAAGAAGCTGTGGTACATGTGTACATAAAAGAACACATTTGAGTCAATTCTAATGAAGTGGAAGAAAATAGAGCCTGTTATAAAGAGTGAGTGAAGTCACTTAGTTGTGTCCGACTCTCTGACCCCATGGACTATACAGTCCATGGAATTCTCCAGGCCAGAATACTGAGCCTTTCCCTTCTCCAGAGGATCCTTCCAACCCAGGGATCGAACCCAGGTTTCCTGCACTGCAGGTGGATTCTTTATCAGCTGAGCCACAAGGGAAGCCCAATAATGTACTAACCCCCATTAAATTTTAATAAAGTAGAATTAACCCCCTTAAACAATGTTCTAATGTCATAGTAAGTTGGGAATTGTTGAGGCAAGCCACAAACATCAGGAAGCAAACTAAAGACAGGTGGGCATGAAAGAATTCTGATGGTCATAAGCCAATCAAGTATGTTAAGTAAGTCTATGCAGATACTGAATATAAAAGTTAATATTTGGGAACTCTGGATTTTTCATGTTGTTTAGTCGCTAAGTCATGTCTGACTCTTGTGACTCCTTGGACTGTAGTCCGCCAGGCTCCTCTGTCCATGGGATTTCCCAGGCAAGCCTACTGTAGTGGGTTGCCATTTCCTACTCCAATACAGAGTGAAGTAAGTCAGAAAGAGAAAGATAAATATTGTACACTAATGCATATATATGGAATCTAGAAAAATGGTACTGATGAATTTATTTGCAGGGTAGCAATGGAGAAACAGACATAGAGAACAGATTTATGGACATGGTGGGGAGGGCAGGAGGAAGAGGGTGAGATGTATGGAAAGAGTACCATGGAAACTTACAATACCATATGTAAAATAGACAGCTGATGGGAATTTGCCATATGACTCAGGGAACTCAAACAGGGGCTCTGTAACAACCTAGAAGGGTGGGATGGGGAGGTATGGGAGGGAGATTTGGGGGGGAGGGGACATGGGTGTACCTATGGATGATTATTGTTGATGTCTGACAGAAAATAGCAAAATTCTGTCAAGCAATTATCCTTGAATTAAAAAATTAATTAATTAAAAAAATGATACAGAAATGAAAAATAAGACCCAAAAGACAGAAGTCATTCCCAAAGCCAGGAACAACCAGCAGCTGGAGCTGGTAGAGCACATTTGAAGAACTGCTTTTTAGAGTTGATGAAGCCTCTGCATTTATTTTTTTTAATTTTTTTAATTTAAATTTATTTATTTTAATTAGAGGTTAATTATTTACAATATTGTATTGGTTTTGCCACACATCAACATGAGCCTCTGCATATAAAATGTTAACTTTGGGTGATTATTCATCAAGAGGCTGTAGAGTTTCTGCCAATCGTGATAAAGGAGCCCTACTTTGAGCACCGTTCAATCACAGAATGATGTTGCGATGGAGCTCACCAGAATTTGTATAATGTGAGACATATTGAGAGCAGATTACACAAAGAATGTATGTCCTGTGAATCATCATGAATTCATTCATGGAAAACAATGTGGTGACCAATGCAGAGTCATTTTTAGTTACAGCCTTTACACATGACTCTTCTTCTTCTTCTTTTTTCTTTTTAGACTTGTTATGAGGATAGATTTTCTTTTTCAAATATGTTTTATTGAAGTATAGTTGATTTACAATGTGGCTTTATTTCTGCTATATAGAAAATTATTCAGTTGTAGGAATTCAGTTCAGTTTAGTTCAGTTGCCCAGTCATGTCCGACTCTGTGGCTCCATGAACCGCAGCACACCAGGCCTCCCTGTCCATCACCGACTCCTGGAGTTTACCCAAACTCGTGTCCATTGAGTTGGTGATGCCATCCAACCACCTCATCCTCTATTGTCCCCTTCTCCTCCTGCCCTCAATCTTTCACAGCATCAGGGTCTTTCCAAATTAGTCAGCTCTTATCAGGTCGCCAAAGGATTGGAGTTTCAGCTTTAGCATCAGTCTTTCCAATGAACACCCAGGACTGATCTCCCTTAGGATGGACTGGTTGGATCTCCTTGCAGTCCAAGGGACTCTCAAGAGTCTTCTCCAACACCGCAGTTCAAAAGCATCAATTCTTTGGCGCTCAGCCTTCTTTATAGTCCAACTCTCACATCCACACATGACCACAGGAAAAACCATAGCCTTGACTAGACGGACCTTTGTTGACAAAGTAATGTCTCTGCTTTTTAACATGTGGTCTAGGTTGGTCATAACTTTCCTTCCAAGGAGTAAGCGTCTTTTAATTTCATGACTGCAATCACCATCTGCAGTGATTTTGGATCTCCCAAAAATAAAGTCAGCCACTATTTCCACTGTTTGCCCATCTATTTGCCATGAAGTGATGGGATCAGATGCCATGATCTTAGTTTTCTGAATGTTGAACTTTATGCCAACTTTTTCACTCTCCTCTCTCACTTTCATCAAGAGCCTCTTTAGTTCTTCACTTTCTGCCATAAGGTGGTGTCATTTGCATATCTGAGGTTATTGATATTTCTCCTGGCAATCTCGATTCCAGCTTGTGTTTCATCCAGCCCAGCGTTTCTCATGATGTACTCTGCATAGAAGTTAAATAAGCAGGGTGACAATATACAGTCTTGACGTACTCCTTTTCTTATTTGGAACCAGTCTGTGGTTCCATGTCCAGTTCTAACTGTTGCTTCCTGACCTGCATGGAGGTTTCTCAAGAGGCAGGGCAGGTGGTCTGCTATTCCCATGTCTTGAAGAATTGTCCACAGTTTCTTGTGATCCACACAGTCAAAGGCTTTGGCATAGTCAAGAAAGCAGAAATAGATGTTTTTCTGGAACTCTCTTGCTTTTTCGATGACTCAGAGGATGTAGGCAATTTGATCTCTGGTTCCTCTGCCTTTTCTAAACCCAGCTTGTACAACTGGAAGTTCTCAGTTCATGTACTGTTGAAGCCTGGCTTGGAGAAGTTTGAGCATTACTTTACTAGAGTGTGAAGTGAGTGAAGTCACTCAGTCGTGTCCAACTCTTTGCAACCCCATGGACTCTACCCCACCAGGCTCCTCTGTCCATGGGATTCTCCAGGCAAGAATACTGGAGTGGGTTGCCATTTCCTTATCCATACTAGAGTGTGAGATGAGTGCAATTGTGTGGTAGTTTGAGCATTCTTTGGCATTGCCTTTCTTTGGGATTGGAATGAAAACTGACATTTTCCAGTCCTGTGGCCACTGCTGCGTTTTCCAAATTTGCTGACATATTGAGTGCCACATTTTCACAGCATCATCTTTCAGGATTTGAAATAGCTCCACTGGAATTCCATCCCCTCCACTAGCTTTGTTCGTAGTGATGCTTTCTAAGGCCCACTTGACTTCACATTCCAGGATGTCTGGCTCTAGGTCAGTGATCACACCATAATGATTATCTGGGTCGTGAAGATCTTTTTTGTACATTGTATATACATTCTTTTGTATGTGTATACATATTCTTTTGAATATTCTTTTCCATTATGGTTTATCACAGGATATTGAATATAGTTCTCTGTGCTCTAAAGTAGGACCTTGTTGCTTATCCATTCTCTATATAATAATTTGCATCTGCAAATCCCAAATTCTCAACCCATCTATCCCTTATTGTAACCACCCCCTGCCCTTGGTAACCAGAAGTCTGTACTCTATGTCTGTGAGCACATGAACTCTTTTCTCAGTGTTGGCCACCACTTCCCCACACAACCCACTTATTTTTGGAGTGGAAAGCTTAAGCCATCAGCATTTCGCATTATCCTGCTCCCAGCATTGACCCTTTGATGGTTATATGGTCTAAGTGATCCAGCAGAATAGACCTTGAAACTTTTGCTTAGTGTTTCTGGACAAAAGTGGTCCCTTACATCCTTTGAATCTGTAAATGTGTAACCTGAGCAGTTACATAATAGATTGGTTGGTAAAGAATATGCCTGCAATGCAGGAGTCCCTGGTTCAATTCCTGGGTTGGGAAGATCCCCTGGAGAAGGGAATGGCTATATGCTCCAGTATTCTTGGGCTTCCCTTCAGCTGGTAAAGAATCTGCCTGCAATGAGGGAGACCTGGGTTTGATCTCTGGGTTGGGAAGATCTCCTGGAGAAGGGAATGGCTACCCACTCCAGTATTCTAGCCTGGAGAATTCCATGGACTGTGTAGTCCATGGGGTAGCAAAGGATCGGATATGACTGAGTGACTTTCACTTTCACTTCATTTTCTGTCAGAGCAGTAAGACAGCCAGAGTTTCTGGCTAAGAATCATCTGATTATTATCTTGCCTATTCTGTCTTCCAACTACATGAGCCAATCAATTCCTGGCTTTTTATGCTAGCTTGTGTTCCTTTTTCTAATACTTATTGCCAAAAAATATTTCAACTTTGCTTTCTTGTATATTGAGTCTGAAAAACCATGAAAACTCTTTTGAAGCTATATCATACATAAGGAAGAATAACGACATAATTCATATATTCAATGAATATTTACTGAGAGTTTACTACATGCAAAACTCTGTGACAGCTCTAGGCATACAATGGCAAATAAAACAGACAGCATTTTAAGGGATATGAGTAGTTAAACCAGCAAATACAGTACTGAGTGGTAAATGCTGCTGCTGCTGCTGCTGCTGCTAAGTCGCTTCAGTCATGTCCGACTCTGTGTGACCCCATAGACGGCAGCCCACCAGGCTCCTCCGTCCATGGGATTTCCCAGGCAAGAATACTGGAGTGGGTTGTCATTGCCTTCTCTGGTGGTAAATGCTATCATAGGGTAATACAGGCTACTTGTGGGAACATAATGAGACTGTGTTATCTCATTTAAGACATTCAGGGCAAAATTCTCAGCAGAAGGGAAATTTCTTCTAAGACTTAAAAAAAAAAATGTGTGTGTGTGAGTCTCTGTGTGCGTGTGTGCTCACATTCTTCAAAGGAATTCCCACTCGAGACAATAGCATATGGGAAGAGGGAAGGCTCAGAAATAGGAGCTAAAGGACCTGAAATAAATCCAGTCTAGCTAAAGTGTGTATATCAGGAGCTGGATGAGATCACAGTATGAGACAAGTCAGAAAAGCAGGAAAAACTGGGTCATGTAGGAACTACTTTGCTGTGTTAAGGAGTTCAGACCCTCCTGAGAACAATAGAAAAGGGCTGAAGGGTTTTAAACAGAGGAACATCATGATCTAATTCATTGTCTTGTGGAGCCAAAGAAAGAAGTAATGAACTAGAGGAATGACAAAAATCAAGGCCGGACAATGAAGTTATCAAATTTTGTCACTGACCAGCAGCTGCTTGATATGCGGCTCAGGTATAGCTGCTTCCCCCTCTCAATCTCAGTCTTGCGGGGACCCTGGACCTGCACCACCAGGTAGGGCACTTGCACCTCGGGCACATAGGCCTGCAGCAGTAAGTAGGCTTGTGAGCAGCCTGGCAGTGGACCCAATGAGCTTATGCTCCAGGCTCTCTTTGAGGTCTACAGAAACATCAGAAGTTCTTACTTTTGTGTTGAACTTGTCAAGGTTGGCCTGCCACAGGAGGTTCAGACTCCTGAACAGTGTGGCAGGAGCCACACTTCCCCAAGTTTATCCAAGTTTATTCAAACTTCCAGGGCTGAAGGTGTTAGAGTAGAACCCACACTGCTTCATCAGGGTATATTTATTATCATTGCCTGTCAGGGGCAATTTCCTGGGCCGCTCCAAGTCTGAGGGCATGGGTGGGGCCATAGGCGGGGTAAAGGTGGAGTCTTGGGGCCAGGGCTTGGAGGAAACTTCTCCAATCAAGAATCTGGTTCCTGAAGAATGCTTCCCAGGTTATGCTCCATGTTTCTCAGAATACACTCTTGGCCCAAAAGAGTTAGGGGAATGGGGCTATTAGGCATTAATTAAACTACTTTTATTTATGTTGTGGCAGATGGAAAGTTAGAGGACATGCACAGGAGACAAAAGGAGAAAGGTTTGGAAAGAGACAAGGCACAAAGGAGGGATGAATGGCAGAGCCCCACAGGGAGAGAGAAAAGGAGTGCTGAGTAGTTATTGGCCTTGCTTTTAAGGGAGAAATAAGCCAGTTTGTCAGAAGCAAATCATTTCTCATTGTGAGGTGATTACATTTTTACATCAAGGTTAATGAATTTGTTTCAGACTATGTTCTTGAAGTTAAAAAATAGCTGTCTCTCGCCCTTCTCTCCATTGAATACATCATTCTTTACAAAGGTACATATATGCACCCATGCTGTTCACTAATGGGAGAAAGCTAGGGAAGGAACTCTAGTTTTATCACATTCAAGTAACTGTGACACTTGGTTGTGCTGGTTTTTATTCTTGTTTTCATTCCATGGGCAGGGGTTCAGTAGAGGCCTTGGATTTATTTAGTCCTTGGGTTGACTCCTGACTTTCCCCACTTATTAACTGTGTGGCCTTGGAGACCTTATTCAATCTTTCTATGCCTCAGTTTTCTTTTAACTTAAAAAGAAATTTAACTTAAATTAATTTAACTTAATTTAACTTAAAAAAAAAATCCTCTTATACTTTTGATATATAACGAACTACTTTCAAAACTCAGTGGCTTAAACTATGAAGCATTTATCAGCTCAATCTTTTGCCCAGGCTCAGTTGTTGATGGCATGACTGATTCCTGTGTCTACAGCCAATCAAGGACTGTCTGAGAGCCAGTTTGCTGATCTTGCCCAGGTCGTCTCACATGTCTGGGCTTCAATTGCAGTAGCTC
This sequence comes from Bos taurus, assembly GCF_002263795.3. NCBI lineage: Eukaryota > Metazoa > Chordata > Mammalia > Artiodactyla > Bovidae > Bos > Bos taurus. The sequence continues at coordinate 137,656,434 of NC_037328.1, forward strand.
ATCTCCACTGATCTGTTAATCACCCTCCAATAGGATGGACCAGACTTTTCCTGGTAACTGAGTGGAAATATGCCAGTCTTTTTAGAAGTCTAGGCTCAGAGCTGGCACCAAACTTCTGCAGCTTTCTCTTGAACACAAGGTCAACTTAGATTTAAAACATTTAAACCTCCCTACTCAATTGGAGGAGTTGTAAAGCCACCTGGCAAGGGATAGATCCATATATATCCACATATTTATTTGCATATATATATATATATATATATATATATATATATGAAGGGGAAGAATAGTGATAATTTTTTGGAATCTCTCACTCTGTTACCCTGCACTGTTGGGAACAATCAATGAGAACACATCTGAAGAGGCCTAGTACAGTGCCTGGTTTTCAGATGCTCTGCTGCTGCTGCTACTGCTGCTAAGTCACTTCAGTCGTGTCTGACTCTGTGCGACCCCATAGACGGCAGCCCACCAGGCTTCCCCGTCCCTGGGATTCTCCAGGCAAGAACACTGGAGTGGGTTGCCATTTCCTTCTCCAAGGCATGAAAGTGAAAAGTGAAAGTGAAGTCGCTCAGTTGTGTCCGACTCTAGCGATCCCATGGACTGCAGCCTACCAGGCTCCTCCGTCCATGGGATTTTCCAGGCAAAAGTACTGGAGTGGGGTGCCATTGCCTTCTCCGTTCAGATGCTCAGGACCTGCTAATATCTCTCTTTCCATAAATACCAACAGCAAGATCAGACACAACGGAGATCACCCTGCTGCATGCTGCTGCCAGAAGAGGTGATAGAAACAAAACAGATAAACTTTTTAGTATAGGCCTCAGCATTACTTATGCCTCTCCCAATAGGCAAGTGTTTTTAAAAAAGATTTTCAAAAGAACAAAATTACAGGCCTCACTTTTAGAAGAAAGAGGCAGTGTGGTCTTTCTCTGGCTCATCTTCCCTTTTCCTCCAAGAACACCCGCAGAATGATAGGATTTCACCTTCTCTTCTCTGGAGGAACAATGTGTTATTTTGGTCTGCCTTTGATCACCAGTGATTCACTTTAAAGGCAGTGCTGCTGGGAAAATGCAGAAAGCAGAGTTGCAATCAGGAAAATGACTATGTACAAATGACATCCTCTGACTTTCTGTCCTTGTTTCACAGGCGTTTTTTTTTTTTTTTTTTTCTGGTCACTTCTTAATTCCTTTGTCCTATGAGAACCAATCAGGCTAGGAGAGTTGGGCTGGTTCCTAATTCTTTGGCCATTCTCATCAATATTCTCTCTGAGTTCTGTGGAGAAACCTGGGAAATGTCTTCCTGTGGAATCTGCCAAGGAGACATTTGACTTGAAGATGCCAAGTAGATAAAGTAAGGTTTTTGCTGACAAAGTAGGCAAAAATGATGCCTTAAGTTAAATAACCATTATTTTCACAAAATTTATCCAGAGCATGAAAATTTTGCAAAGGCTTAACTTCAACTAGTCTAACTTTATCTTAAGGAGACAAGTGGAAAAGTTGTGTATTTTTTTAAAAAATAGACTTTTAATTGGGGATAATTTTAGATTTATGGAAAAGTTATAAAGAACAGTACAGAGAATTTCCATACAGTTATCACCCATTTTCCCCTAGTGCTAACAGATCATGTATATTACCATAGGACATTTGTCAAAACTAAGAAATCAACACTGGTGCATTACTATTAGGTAGACTCTAGGCTGTATTTCACCAGTTTTCCCATTACATTCTAGGCAAGTAGCTGTCTCTACAACATAGTGATAGTTGCATACTGACACTCCTTAAACCCAAAGGAATGGAGTCTTCATGTGCTTATCACTCTGGAGTGGTGTAGCAGAGCAGACATGATGTTGCTGAAAAGCAGAATCCCAGAACTGAAGATCAATTCAAATATCTTCCTTTTACAACGAGGAAACTGAGAGCCTGACCAAGAGGCCTAATTAAATGCAAACTCAAACTATTTTATATATAGGATGAATAAATAACAAGGTCCTACTATAGCACACAGGAAACTGCAGTCAATATCCTATGATAAACCATAATGGAAAAGTATATGAAAAAAACATAGATGAATCACTTTGCTGTACAGCAGAAACTAACACAACACTGTAAATCAACTAAACTTCAATAAAGTACATTTTAAAAAAGAGAGAAATGGGATAATCTGCTCTGAAACAATAGAAAGATAATTTAGTGTTTTTAAAGTGTCACCCATGGTAAAATATAAAATCCCAGAAAGAAAATGCTCTCTGCCAATGATTTTTAAAAAGCAATGAAGAGCTAAAGGGATTCTGATGCCACCTATTGGTAGACAAAAGAATAGGGCACTCCTTCATGCCTGGGAGATTGTGACTGGTGGATAGGTGCCTGAGGTCTTCATCTTGATACAAGGTTGGAATGTGCGTATCAGTTCTCTATTGACTCTCAGCATCTTAGAAGGACTTTCTTAGAGCATTCCTCTCTGCTTTCCAGTAACACAACCCATTTCAGGCATATATAGAAACACCAGAGGAAGACATATCAGTCAATTCTCAAAATCACCTAAATAGAAAAAAGAACACATTATATATATATAAATAACCCTAGGGGGAGGAATGCAAGATTCTTTTCTGATCCAAAGTCTCCAAAATAAGTCCTGTTATTTATAGCAGTCTCTTTGACTGGTTGAGGATGTAAAAAAGAAAAGATAAGAAAGAAAGAAAAAATGAAAATAGGAATTCAATTTCAAAACAAAATGCTCACCCTGACTCATTCAGGGAAGAATCCAAGGTTTTCAATACAGGGCACTGATTCTCTGTCTGTTTTTCCCCTTCATCATCTGTCACCCTTAAAAAAATGGGATCAATTGCATTGGTAAGAATCCCCATTTTTTTCATTTCCTGGCTTCATTCCAGTATTGCACTTGTCACACTGATGGGAGGGGTGCCTTTCATACCGGCATAGGACAGTAAGCAAATGCCTCCCCTTCTGTTATCAAACAGACCCAGTGAGAGGATCTGCACAGAACTGGAGGCTCCTTTTGCGGCTTGGGAATGCCAGTGGTGCTGTGACCTTGTGGCTTTCTTTAGATCGTTTTAACTATGTCTGTAGAGCCCAGCAGCTCAGAATCCATGAAGAGGAGAGTTGGAAGGCGGTGAGTGATACAGATCGGGGGTTTTGATGTAACAGTTGTTGAAGGGACTCCAGCGAACTTGTAGTGACTGTGACCTGAGTTCATGAGCTGGTTATAGATCTTCATTTGTAGAGATGGGCTGGACTGTTAGTTTCATGGGTAAGGTGGAAGAGAATTTTGCTTTCTGTGTCTGGCAGAGAGCCTCTTTGAATTTACCTTCAGTGTAATTTTTTTCCTTGAGAAAAATAAAATCCAAATTTCTGGCATAGAGTTGCACGTGTGTTCTGCACACTGGTTTGCAGGCAACAGTTTCTAATTAGGGAGCTGAAGCCTGCTGGCAGAGGAAACCATATTTGTCACAAGTAGTGGCGCTGTGTTCAGTTTGTGTGTTTGTGCCTTTAGCACAGGGACTAACAATGGTTATACTGGACTCTCTCTGTGGTTCTGTCTGTAATTTGCCCTGTGGTTCCTGGGTATGTCATTTTTAGTTGTGCTTTCAGAGCCTGCTTCCATCAACACTATGTTCTCTGGTTTGTGCATTCTGAACACCCAAACCCTGGGCTTTTTGTAAAGATAATAAAATCTATGTGGGCAATTGGTGATGGTCAATAGAGTAGCTTACAGATTGCCTGGAAATAGTACATGATCAACATACCTTAATGCCTTTTCTCTCATCTTAATTCCTTTTCCTATAAGATGCTTGTGCTTAATAAACTCCAAGGCATTTTGTAAATTTAACAAATGTTTATTGACTATCTGCTAAGTGACAGATATTGTAATGGCATCAGGGTTGTGATCACAAGACAACAAAACAGACTATCACTTGCTTTCATGGGACTTAGATTTCAGAGGACACAACCAACATGCAAGGAAATACATAATCACTTTCCTTTTTCATTCCCTCATTTTTGCAAATTCAATCCAGCTCAACTTCATCTCCAAGGCTACTTCTTTATTAAACTGGAAAGGAATATTTTCTTACTTAGTATTTCCACATTCAGTAAACATATGCTGACTTTGCCTGCACAGCATCTATTCCTCATTTTCTTGTAGTATGACAATGAATTTCCTTTAGGGAACCATCCTGTGTCTCATGCTCAGTTGCTGTGGATCAGGCGGAGCTCCACTTTGGCTCTAGAAGTGCAGCAGAGCGCAGTGAATGCTCCCCAGCTCTGTGGAAGGCCGTAGCATCAAGGGAATCCTGTGAAGCCACAATGATTGACTTGTGCTTAACCACCTGATCCAAGTTTCTCCAATCAAAGTGAATCAAAGGCAATTACTATACAGACAAGCTCCCTAAGTTGTGGCTGAAGGTCTCCAGACCTTAAAAATGGCATACTTGAGAGGTAACCTGGGGGAAGAGAAATATTATATTTTTCTTTCTGAAGTCTCTTCCTCTGCCTCTCAAAGATCTTTCTAATTGGCTCTACAGAACCATGAGTGAGGTACCTATTCCTCATCCAATTATTTCTTTTCTGGCCTTTGAAATTTAGAACACTGTGGTTGGTAAAAGTCTTTGGCTGATAACCTCTTTAAATGAAGAGAGGTCTTGTTAGACGTGCCTTCAGAAGATGCGGAGGAAGACGCAGCTATGTCCCTGTCTCCCTGTCCACATTGTGTGTAATATCCTCCATGTCATCCCAAATCGGACAGAAACAAATTTTTCTAAACCTTATGGATTCTGAAGTCCAATGTGTAGTTCTGACAATACCTTCTATGCTGAGAGAACGTAACTGTCTAGTTTATCTACAATTGTGGAAACAATCAAGAGCAGCTCACAGTATACACCTGAAGCACTCACTCACTTGCCTGAATTTGACCTTCGTTTGGAGCTGAAAAGTCAATAGTTACACTTTCTTTCTAAAGTGCTTCATAACATGTGGTCATGGTTGACCTCTTAACATAAGATGGCATGTTTATACTTATTTTTAAGCAGTGGTATTCCCCAAGCATTTCTTTATCTTATATTATTTGTAAAGTGGATGTATTCCCGAAGATATTATGAGATGAAAAAGAGCCTCAATGTCCATTCATTTATTCATGCATTTATTTACTAAAAAATAACTTCCAGGCTCCTACCATATGCCAAGCAGTCTTGTAGACATAGAGGATTCAGAGATGAGCGATCTCGTCACCGCTTTGGGTGGCAGTTGAGCATCCATCCAAGAAGTTTCCAGGAATGTGTGCAAAGAGTAGCATCACTGCTACCTCTTTCCAGATATTTCCGATTTCCTCTGAAATGAAGAGGAGGTCTCTAGGGTAACTTGACCCCAGGATTCCGAGGTGAGCGACTGGGCCTCTCGTGGAGCTAGGGCTGCAGCTGCCACCAGTGTGACCGCTATCCAGGACTCAACAGCTGTTCAGGATCCGCTCCCGGAGGGCGGGGCAGCGCCCTCGGCTCCCGGCCGCGCCCTCCTCCGAGGCCCCCAGGGGGCGCTCGCTCCCAGGCCTCAGAGCCGGCAGCGCGCGGGCGGTGGGGCCCGCGGGTTTCGTCAGAAGGTGGAAGCTCTCTGCCGAGCCGTAGTTCCCCGCCGCGGGGTCGCGCCCTGCTTCCTCCCTCCCGCTCCGCCCCCCTCCCCAGCGCCCCACCCCTCTCCCGAGGTGAGCGAGGGCCGAGCGGCTCCGCCCCCGCCCCCGGCATGGAGCCCGGGTCCCCGCGCAGCCCGAACTCCCAGCTCGGCGCCTCTTCGATCAGCGGTTGCTGAGCTGCCTAAGAGCCCGAGGGGAGGGCGGCACGACCCCCGGAGCCCGACCGCGTCCCCGCCCCCGGCCGCACCGCAGCTGCGTTCAGGTCGCCCGCCGAAGCCCAGTCCGCCTTCGGGGGCCCGCGCCAGGTAAGTTGGTCGGGACCCTGCACCGCGTACCGGGCTGCGGCCGGAGACCAACTTTTGAGGTGCGGGGCTTCACTCCGAGCCGGCGCTGCTGTCTAGGAAGAGCTGCGCGCAGCGTCTTGGTCCAGGGGAACTTCGGTCCCTCCCCTCGCCCCTCTCCTCCGCCCGGCAGGCTCGGCTGGTGGAGGTTGGGGAGGGGGTACATCTGCTAGTCCAGAGGGAATCGGGACCTGGCGGCGCAGAATCTATCCTCCTGACGGCGGGAAAGCGAGGAGGATGGGGTTGGGGGTTGTGCGGGGTCCCGGGGCTGGATCGCCGCGGTGAGACTCAGCTTCTCAGCCTCCTAACCTCCCCTCCTCCTCCCTACCCGCCTTACGAAAGGGTGCGATAATACTTAATTGTATTTTGGGTTCTCTGGCTTAAAACTCATCCTTGGTCCTCAGCTTCCTTGATTCAGCCACGTCCCTCTGCACTCCCTCCTCTATTAAATAAAGTACCACGGGGAGGGAACGGGGTTGGGACTGAGGGACCTCAGAAGCGCTGGCCGCAGCCCACTAAAGAGGTCGGGACCAAAGCGGTCACAGAAGCCCAAGGACCCTTAGGGTGAAATTGAAGGGTACAGTTAGGAGTTGGTACCTGCGGGGTCAAGTGTGTAATGATCACCGTCGTTTGGGGAGGAGGCTGACGTCTGAAAAGTGCTGTTAGGAAGATCCATTCCTCCCTCGCCTTGAAGGACGAGGGTGGGCTTTAAAGGTTTCAGTTCCCCCACGCTTCCTCCAGGTCCCACTGCTCCTCTAGCGGCCTTGGAAGCCTGACTTCCAGCCTCCGAACTTGCCAGGCTCCCGGAAGAATCCAGGTTGAAGAGATGGTCCCTAGGGGCTCGAGCTTAAAAAGTGTTGCTCCCGGGGTACCGGAGGTGGAGGGAGGAAGGGCGAATGGTAGAGCGGTGGTGTACTGAGGGATAAGTGTCCCGGGAGACTTTAAGAGAGAAATACCCTCCACCCACGCCCCCCTGCAACTGACCCATTGATACCAGAGGATTTTAATGCCTTTTGGAGCTGATGCTTCTGCTTCTTTCCTCCTGTATTCAAAACTATGCAGAACCAGCTCCTCATCCTCTTGCTGCTTTGCCAGGATTTTTAAAGCACTGCTGTGGCTCACTTGGTTTTTGGTTCCCTAACCAGGAGTTTTGAGCTGTCCAAGGTATTTTAAAGTGTTCTCCTGAAACTGATACTAAACCCTATTCTTTTGGAAAAGCTACCTTCACTTCAGAGGAGATGTGCTTTTCTCCCCATTCTTTCTCTTTATTGCCCTCTTAACAATCTCTGTTCTCAAAAAAAAAAAAAAAAAAAACACACCAAAAAAACCAATCTCTGTTCTCAAGGACCGGTTTTGTGTTTTACTTTTTTGCTTTATGTTAAAACAACCTTCCCCCCTGCGCTTTCCCACTCCCCCCACCCCTGGAAGAAAAAAAAAAAAAAAAAAAACTTTCCTACAACACAGGTGTTTCAAATCCATGCCATTGTTTTGTACTTCTTGTACACTGGTTGAAAAGACCCTGATGCTGGGAAAGATTGAAGGCGGGAGGAGAAGGAGATGACAGAGGATGAGATGGTTGGATGGCATCACCAACTCAATGGACATGAGTTTGAGTAGGCTCTGGGAGTTGGTATGGACAGGGAAGCCTGGTATGCTGCAGTCCGTGGGGTCACAAAGAGTCGGACATGACTGAGCGACTGAACTGACTGACTGGTTATGCTTCATAACGATCCCCTCAAAAGCCAGAGGCAAACAACTTTGCTTACTTCATTTGATGTTCTTCAAGCTTAGGAAGGTTCTGTTTTTATTACCCAGCAGATAAGACAGAGCTCTGGATGGCTGTGGTTGTGATTGGATAACTTCTGATGTTTTCATTTCCCTTACTAAACTTCTGCTTCTAGGTTAAATTCATTTTATTATCAGTCCATTTTTAAAGAAAGACTGACAAAGTTACTCTAATAGATAGGTCTGAGTTCAGAGCAGATGAAAGGTACCTACATGTAGAGAGGTGGATAAAAATAGGTTTGGCAAGTCCAGCCAGGACACTTGTGTTCATTGTGCATATTAATAAAGGCCAGGATCTCCTCATTTATCTCTGGAGGGAACTTCTGAGGATTTTATAGGACCAAACTCAAACCACATGAAAACTAGGTGATTTCCCTTAAGCATTACATAAAAGGAAGTATCCCTCCATAGTGGGAGTGGCTGTTGAATCCTGGGCTGGTTTTAACTGGTTCAATGAGAAGTTGTTTAGTCACTAAGTTGTGTCTGACTCTTTTGCAATCCCATGGACTTAGCCTACCAGGCTCCTCTGTCCATGGGATTTCCCAGGCAAGAATACTGGAGTGGGTTACCATTTCCTTCTTCAGGGGATCTTCCCAACGCAGGGATTGAAACCTCATCCCTTAAGTCGCCTGCATTGGTAGGTGGCTTCTTTATTACCAAGCCACCAGGAAAACCATCAATCAGAAGAGCTTTCCTATAATGGAACCAAAGGTCTGCTAATGTGTTACCCTGTGAAAAGGTTCACGGACGTCAAACCTATACCATTCCTGTGAGTGCTCATCCTGGCATAATTTATTGGGAGCAGTGAGCTTCCCAGCATAAGACAAGCAGTTTCCTACAGTTTCTGAATATCTCTTTAAAAATAGTTCTCTGAGATTTGTGTGTTTCTTTTTATTGGTTTATTTATTTTTAAATTGAAGGATAATTACTTTACAGAATTTTGTTGGTTTCTGCCAAACATCAACATGAATCAGCCATATGTCCCCACTCTCTTGAACCTCCCTCCCATCACCCTCCCCATCCCACCCCTCTAGGTTGTTACAGACTTCCTGTTTATCTTCAGGTCTCTGGTAGTAGCATGGCATTTTGCTTGAATCACTGATTTGTCTTAAGGAGACCCTGCTTCTGGAAGTTCTGATTTAAAAATGCCTTATCCGACAGGTTTCTTGATCTGCATGTGGGCATCTGATTTTAAAATATTGTACTTTAGTTAGTGGGAAGCAAAGTTGTTATCTGTTTCCAGAGTAGTTTTATGTAGTATTGCAGGAAATAGAGGCTGTATCCTTCTCATTATCCAATGATTGAGTCCACTATCATGACTGAAAACCTTTAGATTCTACTAGCTAGAAGGAATCACAGAGGGGGAAAAATAGGTCAATGGTGAAATCTTTATTCTCATCTATATTGGAATCTTTTGAAACTCAGCTGAAGATATTTATAGAGTTTGCACCATGCATCTTCTCTTTGCAAGTTTTCTGAAATATAATACACTGGACCTTTAACCACCTTTATTCACATAAAGAAAAGATTTTTCCATTTGGAGGTAAACACATTGGTGGTTAGTAGTTAATATTGTGTATAATCAGTGTCCCATACTTTCACAGGGGCCTCAATCCAGAACAAAAATATAAGAGAACTCTGGTGGTACCAGCCTCACTGGTTGAGAGAAAGTCTCTAAACCAGTTTGGAAAGTCACTTCACAAATCTTTGTATTTTTAAATCAGAGATGTGACCAGAGGATCTGTATTTCATGCATTTTGAAAAGGGGCTGAATTTATTCTCTGTATTTACTTTTTCCATTTTTGTCATGTTAATATTTAATAAAAAGCAACAACAACAACAAAACAAAACAAAAAACAAAAGCTTCTTTGGATCCCTGCAGTAACCCAAAGTCATATTTCCTTGGCAACAGTAGCCAGTATATTGGAGTCACAAAATATCTATCAATAAAGAAAAGTTTCAATGCACTTAAAATGTCACATAGTTCAAGACCATCCTGCTGCTGCTGCTAAGTCACTTCAGTCGTGTCCGACTCTGTGTGACCCCATAGATGGCAGCCACCAGGCTCCCCCGTCCCTGGGATTCTCCAGGCAAGAACACTGGAGTGGGTTGCCATTTCCTTCTCCAATGCAAAACCATCCTATAGTGCATTAAAACTGACCTGCCAGTATATGATAATAGAGTTGCCTTTAACTTTGCCTTTCTTCTGATTGAATGTAGATAGTAAAGACAGATTATAGAACTTTTAATTCTTTTTAGCATGTTCTAAAAATTCTAGAATGGTCTTTCTTTTGAGGAAGCATGTTATCAAAATTAAGGGGGCTGGAGTAACATACCCTTTCTTTGAGTTAGAAGTTCTTATGGAGGTTGGTAAAATCAAGCCCAATCAATGGGTCAGGCAAAATGTTATATTTTCTGTGTTATTTGAAATAGACAATATATAGTAGAACCTCAGTTAGCATTAAATTCAACCAATCTGCTAAAACTTGTGACTGCAGAGTAAAAACATAGTAATGCCTACATATACTTTTAGTCTTTTCTGTACTAGAAATCACATTTATGTGGGAGCTTTCTGCTACGAACTACTAAATATATATGACATATAGTATATGTTTTCCCTAAGTTAACAAATGCTGGGAAGTCTTTTCTTTGGAGTTGTAGTCTTGGGAAAGCGAAAGCATCTTGAGAACCACTAGCTTTTGAACTGAGTAAACAGAGAAGGACTGAAGGCAAGTCGTGAAGAGTGGAAGGTGATAAGGATGACTTATTTGGGAAGGTTTATCCTTGTTCTGTGATTTTGGTGCCCTTGTATGGGTGGAGGAGCCCCTCTAAGCTGGGCTGTGGTGGGCTTATCTCTGAACTGTGAACAACAATTATATCACTTTGACTCTTTGACTGTCAGAACCAGAAGAGAGCTTGGGGATCATCTATTGACTCCAGCTGTTTAATTTGACAGATGTGGGAACTGAGCCTCAGAGAGATGACATGCTCAAGATCAGGGAACTCACTAAGCAACCCTCTTGATTACTAAGCAAGTCTCTTGATTCTGAGAAGAGACTCACATTCCCTGGAGATAATTGCTGTGGTTGTGGCCATGGGTACTGATGATCTTGACCAAGTCCAAGTCGGGGATGATGGTGGGGGAAGGGCTCTCCTACCTTCATTGGCTGTCTTGAGTCTTAATATTTTGCTCTGTCTTGGAGCCAGTGCAATATTTACCCAATAGATGTGATTCAATTTGAACAAAGTCATTGTCTGCAGCCATCCCTGTTAATGTGCATGTTTTGTGAAGAATTGCTCATGCTCAGTCCTAACTGTCTATTTTAAATGTCACAATTGAGTCAATAAAGTAAATAGAGATTTTATGTGTATCCAGTTTAAGAAAATCCACAGGGGAATCCTTTATTCTGTCTTAAATGGAAGATCCATTCAAAAAGAACAAACTTTCTAAAATGTTGCTTTTCCATCTCTGGCTCAGAACATCATATTGCTGACTTTCTTCTGACTTAGAAAACTAGAGCTGCTGCTTCAAACATTAGGAGGAAAATGTAGTACTTAAGGTTAATTCTAGAAGCAACCTTCTCAGGTTTAAGGTGTATTGACTAAAAAAGCTTCCTTCTTCAAGAGATGCTAACCTCTGTAGGGCACTTCCTTGTAGAAGAGGACCAAAATCAGGAGGGCTAGTGCCCAAGGCGAGTGCATCCCCAGACCTGAAGAGGGAGGAAGGAGGAAGGGCTGAGAGATGGCATTAGAGCGGACCGCCGCTAGAGGGCGCCGGAGCACCAGCGGAGCCCTCCTGCAGCTCCCAGGCCGGACCTCCTGGCTGGGAGCTGGGGTTGGAGATGGGGGTGACAGAACCCCAAGGAAATGCCCAGAGGAGAGGGGTTGGTTACGAGCCACCTCTGACTCTCTGGCTCAAACCGCCTTGCTTCACAGAGGAGACAGAGATCTGCTTTCAGTATAGCCTGGTTGGGTCCTAGTGCCTGAATACCTGACACGCTGTCTACAGCCTCACAGCCCTTTGTTTCTCTGGAGGCAGGACTCCAGACCCAGAAATGCCTGACTCGAATCTCGGGCTTGCAGGTTTGCAAGCTGCAGGTCTGCTTGTGGTGGTGAATGTGGAGTGTGTAGAAGTGGTCTTTCAGTGCGCAGGCTGTGCTCATCCCTGAACTTTCTCTTGAAAGTTCTCCCTAAACTTCCTTCTTCCCTTTCCATTTGAGCCTTTTCCTCCTGTCCCCATACCCCTCTCTTCAGCAGAAGGGTCTCACGCATCCATCTGTCGAACAATCGCTGAACACAGCCTTTATGCTCTAGGCTGAGTTAGGTACTGGAATCAGTCAATATGGAGTTCCCCTGGTTTGGAGTTGTGGCTTGAGGGGCAGATGGTGATTATGAGAGAGAGATGAACAACCATGTGGGTTGAAAGAGACTGAGTCATTTGCTTTGTCTCAGAGACCCTGGGAAATGGTCTCTCAAGTTCTTTACACTCATGTTTTTTCACCTCCCTACATTTTAAGGAAACTGTTGTATAGAGGGTAGTTCTGAGGGAGGGAAAAGGGGATGAAATCTCTCTCAGCATGTGCTTTGGTTTATATGTATATTTAACTGTGCTAATAGAAGTTCTTAAGTCCAACCAACTTGTACTACCGCCCTCTATGTGTTGTTTTCATGAATATCATTAAGATAAATGCCTATATAATTGACTTAATTTCACTTAAGCAGAAAAATGATTTTTAAAGGAAAGAGAAATATAACAGCAAAATCCTTACTTCTAAAGGTTGGGTCTGAAACAACCTAAATCAGGGTTCTGTTTTTCAAGTATTACAGATGTGGTCAATACAAATAACAAAAATGAAAAATAACGAGGGCAGGAGAATGGTTGAAAGAAATACTTTATCATTAAAGTGAGAGAACACTGTTTATTAGTAAGCACTGGGGAAAACTGTTTATTAGTAGGCACTGGGGACAGAGGATGCCTGATTTGATGTCTTTGTTTTATTTGTGCAGTTATTTCAATGAGTCACTTGAAGACAATATGGGGAAACAAGGTTTGTGCCGGAGGTGGTGGGGTTTTTTAAATTTAACTTTTATTTTAATTATTTTTGGCTGTGCTTGGCCTTCCGTGCTGCACGAGGGCTTTCTCTAGCTGTGGCAGGTGAGGGCCACTCTAGCTGGGGTGTGCAGTCTTCTCCTGTGGTGGCTCCTCTTGCTGTGGAGCACCGGCTTTCGGTGCACAGGCTTCCGTGGTTGGAGGTCTCGGGCTCTACAGAGTGCAGGCTCAGTAGCTGTGGCGCATGGGCCTAACTGTTCTGCAGCACGTGGAATCGAATCCAGTGTATGGGCAGGTGTGTTCTTAACTATTGACCCGCCAGCGAAGTCTGAGATGGTGTCCATATGAAACCAGGGATGGCCAGCTGGGCCAGGTGAGTTAAGTTTACTTGGCCAGGTAGATAGCAGCGCTCCGGGAAAACCAGGGTTGTCATTCTTCTGCTGGTGCCCTGTAGGTTCTGTGACTTGATTGATTGTAAATTATGTTGGTGGGAAGGCCTGACCAGAGAAAAAGGGTGGAAACAGTTGATTTGGGGAGCAGCTAACAACATTCATCACATTTCATAGCGTGGCTGAGTTTTAAAGAGACAGGAAAACAAACACTTCATACGGAATCAGAGAATGTGAGGGCTGATTATAATCTCATAAAATTAGGAACACCTCTTCCCATTTTCCAGTTGAGGAAACAGAGGCCCAGCAAGATGAAATTCATTATTCAACCTGCACCCATTTCTCCTCCCAACTACGTGCTTCCCAGGAGGCAGAATTCCTCTTGTCTTGCTCACTGCTGAACCCCAAGCAGGGCCAGGCATCTGGCCGCTGCTCCAGAAAGTTTGATCAGTTGCATTAATAATGCTATTTCTTTTTCTCTCACTCTTATTCTGGATCACTAGGCTGTAACATAATTGATAAAGATAAATATTTATTGAGTTTTTTTAAGATAAGGGCTTAGGCTTAGAAGGTAAACAGACTTGGTTCAGATCCTGGTTCTGCCACTCAACAGCTGTTTGGTTTTGGGAAGATTACTAAATCTCTCAAGTTGTATTTCTTCATTTGTAAAAATGAGTATAAAACTGTGTAAGGCAGCAGAGGACCTGGACTGGTCTTTCTCGGTCTTCCATTCCTGCTCTGTTCTTCCTAGAGAAGATTAAAGGGGGATATAATGCTTTTTGAAAAGGAGTTTTAATTTCTTTCAGATAAAACACATTTGCAGAAAAGATTATTCCACTATAGAAATATAAATACCTGCTGCTGCTGCTAAGTTGGTTCAGTTGTGTCCAACTCTGTGCCACCCCGTAGATGGCAGCCCACCAGGCTCCCCCGTCCCTGAGATTCTCCAGGCAAGAACACTGGAGTAGGTTGCCATTTCCTTCTCCAATGCATGCACGTGAAAAGTGAAAGTGAAGTCGCTCAGTCATGTTCAACTCTTAGCGACCCCATGGACTGCAGCCCACCAGGCTCCTCCATCCATGGGATTCTCCAGGTAAGAGTACTGGAGTAGGGTGTCATTGCCTTCTCCATAAATACCTGAAATCACTACAAATACATATTCCATGGGTTAGATATTAGCTCTATTTTATAAATAATTGGACTAATGCCAAAGCACTGGAAATGGGGGAGGAAGAAGACTCAAACCTAGGGTGCCCCCATCCCATTTTCAGGACCAGAGAATTGTTTTTGTTTTTTTGTATCTCCATTTCCATAGGATATTGACTATAGTTCCCTCTTGTATACAGCAGGGCCTTGTTTTTTATCCATTCTATATAATAGTTTGCTTCTGCTAATCCCAAACCCCCAATCCATCTCCCTGACCCCCTCTCCTGTGGCAACCACAAGTCTGTTGTATATGTCTGTGAGTCTGTTTCTATTTGATAGATAAGTTCATTTGTATCATATTTTAGACTCCACATATAAGTGACATCATATAATATTTACCTTTCTTTGTCTGACTTATTTCACTTGGCCTGATAATCTCCAGATCCGTCCATGCTGCTGCAGATGGCATTCTTTCAGTCTTTTTTATGGCTGAGTAATATTTCATCATGTATGTATGTAGCACATCTTCTTTATCCGTTCATCTGTTGCTGGACACTTAGGTTACTTCTGCATCCTGGCTATTGTAAACAGTGCTGCAGTAAACATTAGGATGCCTGTATTTTTTTCAAATTATGGTGTTGTTTTTTCCCAGATGAATACCTAGGAGTGGAACTGCTGGATCATATGGCAACTCTATTTTTAGTTTTTTAAGGAAGCTCTGTACTGTTCTCCGTAGTGGCTGCACCAATTTACATTTCTGCAAACAGTGTGGGAGAGTTCAACCAGGGTGTTTTTTTAAGATCCATGTTTCGTGTGGTCTTTGTATCTCATCTGTCCTTCTGTGTCTGAGTCAAGAAGGCCCAAATCCTCCCTTTTCACATCCTCCTGAATGGCTGCTCTCTAGCCCGTTGTGTGGCACTGGTATGCACGAGTGTGCCTGCCACCCCAGGGTACCATGGGCTTCGTCGGGTAGTGGTCGTGGTGTGTGCTGCTTGCTGTGGCCAGAGTGCTTAGAACCTTCTGGTACGTAGGGTGTTCCTTCTATGTGTGCCTGTTTCCTTATCTTACATCCTTGCATCTGAGTCAGGTTCATTAGTAACTGCATTTAATTTAGTCAAAGTAAACTCTACACCCTCGATTACTTGTTAAAAATACTCATATTGCATTTTGATTGCTCGCTTTTTATTATATAATCTAATGTGTGACATTGTACAGATATATTACTGTATGATGTTATAATGTCATGTATTATACTTGGTGAACAATTTATGGGAATTTTTTCAAAAATCATTTTGACTTTGAATCATAGCCCTTACCTAAAATGTGGTCTATTATATTGTGTTCTGAGTGGGTAGGTAGAATCATTAGTGTTTCTGAGTTTGAATTCCAGCTCTGCTTAATCTCTTGAAGGTCAATTTCTACAGATGTAAAATGAGAATAATGTGAGAGCCTATGCCTTGGGGTTGCTGTGAGCCTTAGAAGATATGTGCATCCCAAGATCTGCTCATATTGTGGGCTCATGGAGATTCCTCAGATTGTCAGTTGTTGGCTGATGGCATCCCTCAAAGGTTAGTGTTTAGGAGCAATTACCCTAAAGGCAGTGGTTTGCTGTGTTGTGAGGGAGTTATGAAAACTAGAAGTGTGTGACGGGACAGTAGAAACTAGCAGTAAAATGTGTGCTCTCACAGCTTCTAACACAATCATTCACCGTCCTTCCGTCCCCCTCACCTCTGTTTCCACACACAAATTTTGTGCCTAGCCATAGAGATGACTCAAGGACTGTGCTAGGGTTTCTCCAAGGTAAAACCGCCTGCTGATTCCAGATTTACTTCAAATGCAAAGTATGTTTAGCACTGGCCCCCAGATACACAGCCAGAATACACAATGAATCACTTTGCCGAACAAGACCTCACATCAGACATTTATTGTATTTATACATCTCCTGTGTGTGTGTGTGTGGTGGGGGGCGGGGCATGCTCAGTCATGTCTGATTCTTTATGACCCCATGGACTTTAGCCCGCTAGGCTCATCTGTCCATATTTTCCAGGCAAGAATACTGGACATGGGTTGCCATTTTCTTCTCCAGGGATATATCTCCTATTTTCACTCAAAAGATTCTGGGCAGCCAGCAACAGATAGCATATTGGGTACACTGTACTGTCAAATCCACAATGCTACTAGCACAAGCCTTCTTTTTTTAGGGAGACCCCATTCATATTGTAAAACCATGGTTCTCATGCTGGAGAAGGAATCAGGAAATCTCCTGCAGGCCTCTTGTTACAGCACAGGTCTGTGGGCCCCACCATCAGGGTTTCTGATTTGGTGGGTATAGTGTTGCTGCTGCTGCTGCTGCTGCTGCTGCTAAGTCGCTTCAGTCGTGTCCGACTCTGTGTGACCCCATAGACAGCAGCCCACCAGGCTCCCCTGTCCCTGGGATTCTCCAGGCAAGAACACTGGAGTGGGTTGCCATTTCCTTCTCCAATGCATGAAAGTGAAAGTGAAGTCGCTCAGTTGTGCCCCACTCCTAGCGACCCCATGGACTGCAGTCTACCAGGCTCCTCCATCCATGGGATTTTCCAGGCAAGAGTCGTGGAGTAGGGTGCCATTGCCTGCTCCAGGGTATCATGTTAGAGTCAAATAATTTGTGTCTCTGACAATATCCCAGGTGATGCTGATGCTGCTGGTTTGGGAACCACACTTTGAGATCCAGTGCCTTAGATACGCACTTTATTTGGACAATCTGTGAGTTTTCTCTCCTGTGGGGTGTGACTGAGAATAGTGTTGATGATGAGAAAAGGGATCTGACATTTACTGAGCACCTGTGACATTTGCCATATTCCAGGTACCTCAACAGCACTTTACACATATTATCGTAGTTAAGCCTCACAACTGCCCCACCAATCAATTCATAATTATTTATTGAGACCCTGTCATGTATGTGCAGTGCTAGGTGCTAGGGATATGGAATCAACACCACAGACATAATCAGGGAAACATGCTTGAGCAGATAATTATGAGGGTGATTAGTCTGATCCATAGAAAATGGAAGATCAGACAGTTAAGTAACTGGACTAAGGTTACACAGCTAGTGGGAAACAAAGGAGACAAACTTAAAAATCATTTTACTCAAAAATGTACAATCCCTCCACTAAAGCAGAGGTTCTTAGATTTTTGGTTTCAGGTCACCTTTATACTCTCATAAATTATTAAAGACCTCAAAGATTTTTTGCTTACTTAGGTTATATCTATCAACATTTACAGTATTAGAATATAAAACAATGTGGTTCATACTTTGAGCACTGCTACACTAAACCAGGCTGCAAATAGTACCATTTTCTTATGCTCTAAACCCTGACTTGTTTTAATGACTTCTGTAAGCCATCAAAGATAAGAAACTTCTCCTAAACTATTTTTTTAAAGCACAAGTCTTTTCTTCTAGTGCTGATGGCTTCCTAAAGACAGGGCTGACCTGCTTTGGAATCACAAATGTGTGTTTGTGAGACTTCCCTGGTGCTCTAGGGGCTAAGACTGCACTCCTCATGCAGGAGGTCAAGGTTCTATCCCTGGTCAGGGAACTAGATCTCACATGCCCCCAACTAAAGATTCTGAGTGCCAAAACTATGACCTGGCACAGCCAAATAAATATTAAATTAAGTAAATAAATGTGTGTGTGTTTATGATAAGGAAAAGCAACAGTTAAATGACCAATTGCAGAACAAAACAAGATGTGGTGGCTTTATTGTTCACCGAAGTGTCCCTATCCCAGCCGGTGGTATTTAAAAAGTTACAGTTCACACAAGTTACTGACATGCATTGCCTTCAGTGTTCCTTGGGGCAAATGCCATGGCCAGAGAAGCACTGTGGGATCACTCTTGCTGTCTCGTTACAGTGAGAGAAATAGATGGAGGACTGGACTCAAGTCTAGCAGTTTGTATGTAATGTTGGCAGCTGAATCATGTTTAATTGTGGGTTAATGACTAAAATACTGCCTTTCTCATCATTTGTATTCATTGTCTAATGAGCATGAGATGGCCTAGTAGATACATTCCCCCTGTGTGTAACGGTCTGTGGTTGTTCAGATACGAATGCTCTGCCTGACTCTGAATGTTTTATGGGCTTCTTAAGTTTTACTGAGTAAAATCACCAAATCAGAGCTGCCATAACTCAATGCAATTCTTGGTGGATGATCAATGAGATCAGATCTCCTTTTATTTTTATAGAAACCAATGAACCGGTGTCAGGGGAGGGGAGCTTCTCCAGCAAGACCTGTGCAGTTATTTAAATGTAGCAGACCCTAGGATCGGAGAAGGCAATGGCACCCCACTCCAGTACTCTTGCCTGGAAAGTCTCATGGACAGAGGAGCCTGGTGGGCTCAGTCCATTGGGTCGCTAAGAGTCGGATACAACTCAGCGACTTCCCTTTCACTTTTCACTTTCCTGCATTGGAGAAGGAAATGGCAACCCACTCCAGTGTTCTTGCCTGGAGAATCCCAGGGACGGGCAAGCCTGGTGGGCTGCCGTCTATGGGGTCACACAGAGTCGGACACGACTCAAGTGACTTAGCAGCAGCAGACCCTAGGATGAGAAGCAGGAAAGAGAAACCTCCAGTCATCTGACTGTGTGGTCTTCTTGACACCAAACATATGGATCAGTGGTTCATGGGGAAACTTTTAAAATGTTTATCCAGGTATTTTGTGTGACACATGCACGTTCCACAGATAAATCGAAGTAAATGAAAAAAATGAGTGATGCTGGATGATCATTCATCATCTTCCTTAAAGGCTGAATTTTGACACCAAGCATCTCTGTTGGTCGACCTGAGGTAACATGGAGTCCTTCACATGGCATTTCTGCAGAGGGCATGTTTTGCCTGGTGACTGTAACATTTTAGAGGAAATATTTTCCTGGAAAGAGGCAATTGTAGGAATATCCAAGGCATGAGGCAAGTTGAATCTCCTTTTCACCATCACATCAAACGGGAGACTGTGTTACATCCCCTGAGGGGCCATCTCCTGTGAATCCTTTTAGCTGAGTTTCTTTTGCTGTTTGTAAATCGTGAGCTTCTTGCCCAGAATTCTGTTTCTGAGTCCAAGGGCTCATGTGAGCAGCTCTCAGTAATGAACCCTGTTGGTTTTGCAGGTTGTTAGGTCCATTTTCTAGAACCCCTATTTTCTTTTTTTTTTTAAATTTTATTTTATTTTTAAACTTTACATAATTGTATTAGTTCTGCCAAATATCAAAATGAATCCGCCACAGGTATACATGTGTTCCCCATCCTGAACCCTCCTCCCTCCTCCCTCCCCATACCATCCCTCTGGGTCTTCCCAGTGCTCTAGCCCCAAGCATCCAGTATCGTGCATCGATCCTGGACTGGCATCTTGTTTCATACATGATATTTTACATGTTTCAATGCCATTCTCCCAAATCTTCCCACCCTCTCCCTCTCCCACAGAGTCTATAAGACTGTTCTATATATCAGTGTCTCTTTTGCTGTCTCGTATACAGGGTTATTGTTACCATCTTTCTAAATTCCATATATATGCGTTAGTATACTGTATTGGTGTTTTTCCTTCTGGCTTACTTCACTCTGTATAATAGGCTCCAGTTTCATCCACCTCATTAGAACTGATTCAAATGGATAAGAAAGCTATGGTCCCTGCTTGGGGAACTAAGATCCTGAAAGCCATATGGCCAAAAAATAAGAAGATAAAAATAAAACAGGCACAACCATGAAAGGTAGCTGGGCCTCTGCTCTTTACCAGCCCTCCCTGTCCAGGGATGGGGCTCAGGGAAAACCAGACCTGCCCACTGACCCTCCATGTCTGCTCTGTGTCTACCTTGCCAACAGTCAGCCTCAGTTTCTGCCCGGCGAACACATGGAATCATGGAAATCCACCTGACATCATGGGAACATTGTCTTCCCTAAGTTGGGGAGAAGACACAGCATTTATTTAGGGAGATGCAGTGTGGTTACTTGGGTTTCCTAGGTGACACTAGTGGTAAAGAACCTGCCTACCAATGCAGGAGACTTAAGAGACTTGGGTTTGATCGCTGGGTCAAGAAGATCCCCTGGAGTAGGAAATGGCACCCCACTCCAGTATTCTTGTTGGGAGAATACCATGGACAGAGGAGCCCTGGTGGGCTACAGTCCATAGGGTTGTAAAGAGTCAGACATGACTGAAGTGACTGAGCACATAGCGTGCAATGTGGTTACTTAGGTGGAAACTTAAAATATTAGAGGAGGTGAACATTTATGCTTTGCACCCTAGTCTGCAAAGTGACAGCTACAGCCTCTTGAATCCTCATCAGTCATGTCCATTCAGCATGAGCCAGAGTTATTAGGCAATGTCAAAAAGCATGACCATCTGATGCTACTGTGTATCGAGTGTCTTATATAGAGAGAAACAAGGAGGGTTAAGAGTTGAGAGCATCCAAATTATGCTTAATGGCTGTTGCGAGTTGCTTTGTGGAGCATTGTTTGTGTTCTGCAGCTCATGGTGTGACCTTGGGTACGTGCCAGATGTCCCAAATCACAGTCCAAAGGGTGGTGAGTGGTAGATGGATGATGTGGTGGGGGATGGAGGGAGGGAGAGGTGATGGCATTAGTCTTCCACTCAGGGGGAAACGTGAGCTGTGCTATGGGGGAGAAAGGCTCATGCTCCATCATGTGATCTGGCAGCAGACTAATGATTCAAAGCTTATGCTGTTCCTTCCTTTAGGACCTGGAGTTCTTATGGTCTCCTTTCCCAAGGAGATAGCCAGAGTTTCCATCTGCTTAGCTCCACAGAGTTGACTGTGGGGTCATCATTTATTCATTCATTCGTTTGGGAGGGTGACAGGCTGCCTCTGCTGATATGTAAGCAGAGCCTCAGCCTTTGCATGTGCATCCAGGCTGCATCTTGGTTTTCCTTTCAGGAATTGCAGCCCTCAGAGCACTGGGTTTCAGCTGAATGGCCCTGCCTCCTCCCATCCCACACTTAATCACGGTGGCAGGTCTGAAGGCTAAGGTCAAGCAGGATGTGAGCAGCCCAGGGCTGAGAAAGGGGAGGCCTGCTCACTTGCTCTTGACTTTCATGTGTAGGAACCTTTGGGAAGAGAAGGGTAGAAAGGACAGGACCAGCATGGAGCACTATGCAGTTTGTGCTGTGTTCTGACTCTGATACCTTTAAGCTCCATGGCTAGGAGGCATATTGCAGCGACAGATTGCCTAGTCCTGCTGGAAAAGCAGAATTTGTTCATTCTAGATTTTTAATTTTTAAGAGCTTGTAGTTCTTAGAACTTCTGAAATTTTTTTAATCTTAGGACTGGAGGTAGAGGGATTGATCTGCTGAAGAGTGGCTAAAGTTGCAGTTCAGGAAATTGCATGATTAGGTCAAGTGAGAAAATTAAAGCACATTCTCTGGGGTCATTAGTTTTATATTGGTTGCTTCTGTTGTTCTGTTTTAAAAAGTAAGTATCTAATTGCAAACTTTCCTTCTTCCTTATATGTGTATCTTCATGTTTCCCGTGAATGTATATTTACCTTTATTTATCAAATTTATTTTTCAGATATATTGTATTACATACTGATGCAATACCATGCCCATTACTTTGAATCAGTTATTTAAGTCCTTCATCTGAAATAAGAGCTATCTGAGTATTTCTGCTACTTAATACTTAGGGCTTAGAAGATTTCATGTGCATTTGAGGCAAAGTCCTACAGTAGAAGAGATGGCATGCTTTCTAAAGCTTGGAAATGAAGGTGCTAATACTCAGCTTCACAAAATTGTACATAATTTAAAACTGTAACACACTTTCTTGCTTGCTTTATTTTTAAATGTTGATCCTGGCACTCAGAATCCCAGAGCTTCTCCTATTTTCTGATTTTACAACTCCTAAGGAACGTGCAAAAGGAAAGGTAATAAAGGACAATCGTTTCAAGATAAAAACATGATTCATAAAGGTGACAGCCATGCCATATGTGAGGAGTGACTAATAGCTGTCGTGTCTGCTAATGGCTTTTTAAAAATAAAATGATAAAGCAGATTTTCCTATTATTTTGTGTTTCAGTGCTTGCTCAAGTACATTGCCCTGATTCTTCTTCATACCCCAGCAGTGCTGTGTTAGAGCTTACTTAACTATTTCACATAGCTCCATGGTTATTCTTCTAGTATATTTTATGTTTCAAGACAATGATGTGGTATGTTAAAACCGTAACCGCCACTTTTTATTTCTGGAGAGTGCAGTTGAATGGATGGAAGGCAAAGCATTTTCAAGGTTTGCTCATTTGGAATTTCATCCAGAGCAGTGATGAACCAGTAGTCATGCGCTTAATGAAGCACAAGCACACATTTCGATGGCCTTCCCTTGCCATCCTCAGCAGATCTGCTGCAGGCCTCATGGGGACAGACAAACAGGCCCAAAGACAGCTGCGCTGAGTGAGGGATGGAAGGGGAGGAAAGCTCTTATTTTAAAATCCAGTTGTCTTGCATTTCTCTAATAATGAGTGAGGTTGAGCATCTTTTCATGTGTTTATTAGCCATCAGTATGTCTTCAGCCACTATAGAAGACAGTATGGAGACTCCTTAAAAAACTAGGATTAAATTCAATTGTCATCTTAGCAAAATTGGTTAGTTCTAGGAAATGCGTCTCTGTGAAATTCTGTTGTTTTTGGCAAATAACCGAACCCTTTCCCCTTCACTGATAAGCTCCTTGTATATGTCGGTAGTTTTCCTCTTGTTTGGGTCACAGGTCCCTTGGAGAATCTACTGAAAGCTATAGATTCTCTCACCTAAAAACTGAACACACTTACTTGTACACAAAAGTCTGCATCCAGTTTCAGGAGTTTATAGACCTCCCTGAGGCTGAGACCTTTTTCTTTTCCCACCAAGAACCCCTTCGTTATTTCTGCAGTGGATGTGTTCTTCATGGTAAATGTCTTTGAAAAACTACCTACATTAAACTTGTGACATGGTAGCGTTTCTTTTAGAGGAAAAGGGAGCAGTGGAACTGGGGACATTTAATTACCATAAATAGCTATGCATTGTGTTGTCTGGGGCACAGTCTGCATTGAGCATCTGGCTCCTCAGCTCCTGGGGATGCTTGGAGGAAGCAGGTGCAGGAGGGGTGAGGGCAGTGCCTTGGGGGTTGGCAGCCAGGGAGGCATGGCTGCGTGCCAGTCGTTGTCCTCAGGGCACTCCCTGCCCCTGCTCTGTGAAGTCCAGGGGCCCTGATTCCCTGACGGGCTGCCCAGGAAGCTAGAGAGTTGAATGCGTCATGTGATGCCCTGCCACAAATAAGAGGAGAAGGCCTCCTGCCGCATTTCTGGTGGAGGGCCAGCAGTGCCCAGGCTTTTGCCCAGATATCCTCCAGAGCTCCAAGCCCTGGGTCATGAGACACAGCATTTCTGGGACCTGCTTCCCTAGACCAGGGGTGCTGTGCTCACAGGAGATAGTGGTTGCTTACCAGTGAAGCAAATTGGCCTTGGAAGTGGTTCCCACACATCTTTATGCACGTGCATCAGGCAGCTTGGAACTAGGTGCTGGGTGCCTTATAAGGTCCCAAGAGATATTTTGGAAATAGAGAGGGAAGAAGAATGAACATGGAGGACCTGGAAGCTCAAGGGTAAGATGTGTCCTCCATCCCTCCTGCTTCTTCCTCTATCGTTCTGTCCATCTTTCTTTCCTTCCGTTCTTTCATTCTTCTCTCCTCCTTCCCTCTCTTTCTCCCTCTATTTTTCTTTCCCCTCCTCACTTTCTTCCCAGTACTCTTTCTTTCAATCCTTTCTTCCTTTCCGTCCCTGCTTTCAAAAGATGTGTTCAGGCGTCTGCCTGGTGCTGTTGGTTCTCAGCTGGAGTGGAATTTTGGTGCCCTTTCTGAGTCCAGCTCTTCCTACCAGGGAGCATTTTTGTACTGTGTTGCCTTCCCCTGCTCCTTCCTTCATCAATATATTGAACAGCTGCCTTTAGAGAAAAAAAGCTAAAATGATTATGGACTTCACTTTCAGGAAGGAAGATTAAAATCAAATTTAGGAATTGAGGTACAAATATGTGAAAAGCTAAATAATAGTGGAATGATAACATGATGTCTTCAAACAAGAAGGTGAGATGCCAGAAGACAGAATAAGCATTATTGTTAGATGAATGAAACGAGACATGTTTGAGTTAGGAGAATTGAGCAGTTTTTGTGGAATAGGTGGGTTTGGGAAAGGTTTAGAGAGAAGGAGTGTAAACTGGGGTTCCAAATAGGGTTTTCATATTTGGAAAGAAAGAGAATTTTAGTCCAGGAAAGGGGAATGACGTGGGTAAAATCTCAGTGGTGTTGGTCTTTTTCTTTGGTCTCCTACATTTTCAAGGGAAAGTTCCAGTCCAGGGAACCTGTCTTTCTCTCCTGGTCATGGCTATCTTGTCTCCAGTTCTGTATCTTTTACCACATTTTAAATTTAGCTGTTGACGTGCTCAGGGGAAGCACCTGGTGTGTCTCAGCCCCTGCTCTGATCAGCAGACTGGTCACTTTCTGCTACATGTAAGGAGCTACTTGGAGGGGATATTTAAACTGAAGAGAAAGCATTGAACCATCTTTCCCAGCGTAGTGGTTGAAATTCCAGCAGTAATTTTTTATCAGCCCTCTGGAACCAGAGCACTGCTTTCAGGACTCATGATTTAACATGCGGGAGGTCTCAGAGCACCTGAAGTCAAGGCTTTGGATTGTCATTCTTTATGTGACTTGTCCAGTGTGATTGAGTCCTGTCCAGGAAACACTCCCATTTTTCTTGCACATTTTATGTACATTTAGCCATTGTTCTTGTAAATTTTCATAGTAGATAGGTATTATAAGTTGAAGCCAATCTGTATTATTTTGTTCCAGCATCTTGAGTCCTTGAAGAAATAGTTGATTTTTAAGATGCCTGCTGAGCTTTGTACCTACCCTGG
The DNA here is from genome assembly GCF_002263795.3 of Bos taurus. Lineage (NCBI taxonomy): Eukaryota > Metazoa > Chordata > Mammalia > Artiodactyla > Bovidae > Bos > Bos taurus. Next base: position 137,681,689 of record NC_037328.1, read on the forward strand.
TGTCTGGGTCTTTCCTGGCAGTGACTTGAGTCAAATCTGACTAATATACTGTGGTGACACCTGGACTGTGGAAGTTGAAGATTCTAAGTTTAATCCCTCTGAGTCTCGAATTTCTCTTTGATTGTTCCATTGGATCCTTTCCAAAGCTTAGCCTCTTTGGCAACATTGCCAGGGAGATACAGGGTTGCTGGGATCCTCCTAGGCATGTGGGCTTTTGATATTTGCCCCTAAGTAAAAGAAATAATTCCTTCACCAAATACTTGCTAGTTGTCCAGAATTAAAATTTTCTCATTGGTCCATTACATTTGATTATTGAAAAGTTCACATTCAGGCATCGTATATGTCACATGTTGTGTGTGTGTGTGTTTGTGTGTGTGTGTGAAGAAAGAATTCTTTTTCAAGAACAGTGTGGTGATTCTCAGGATCTAGTTGATCTTCTCTTTCATAATCTGGTTTAAAAGGTTACTTTGGAGCAGAAGGGAAGGGAGATGATGACCCTGGTGGTAAATGTAAGCCTAACTGAAAGCTGTCCTAGAATGCTCTTGTCAGAGGACAATTTTGAAAGTTTTAATTCAGCTCCCCATGTTATGCAAAAAGGAAAACCTAGGTCCAGAAATGTGAAGTGATTTCTACCAATGTGATGCAACAGATTTTAAAGACAAACCGGGATCTGAGTACAGGTTCTCTGACTCTTAGAAATAATTACATGTACAGAATCTGTGCAGCCTGTTATCAAAATATGTAGGAAAAAGAAAGCAATGATAAATAGTTTTCAGCAGAATAAAGGAAACAGTTTTTTTGCCACATTTAATTAGGAGTGATTTAACAAAATGTTTCAGAAAAAATTTTAAATTGGAGGATAAATATTTCTCACGAATACAGAGATCTTTTGCTAGGATATTTAGGGTCTGTTTGAAAAATATTATCGGTTAAAAAAAGCAGTCAGACTTATTGCCCATGACATTCACATAACACCATATAATGACTTTGGAGAGGTGTAGGGTGCTAAGCTAATCAAAAGCTATTCAGTTGCTTGAAAACTATTAAATAACTGTTTTTGTGAAAGAAGCCAAGTACATAGTATATTAAAAGATACTAGAAGTGCAGTCTTCTCATATACCATGGGATGCAGTCAAAACTGTAATTAGACTATATTTCCTGCTCCCGAAGCCAGTGTTAGACAAAAGAAGAGATTAAAATAGTTTATGAATAATAAATATTTTAAGTAAAAAAGAAAGAAAAAGGAAAGAAAAATCACTTGGGTATTGAGGAAGGGAAAACCAAATGGTCTAATGAACAAAGCTACCATTTGTAGCCCAGCTTGATGGTGCCTCCTCCCACCTCTCCTTCTCAGCTGCCCCTCATTCTCACCCCAGTCTCTGAGAAATGCCTGGCCCCTGTACTCCCCTAGGATCTTGGGAAGGTGTGGAGAGGAGGCAGGGACTGCCCCGGCCATTTTCTCTACTCTGTTGCCTTAGGGAAAGCTCTCGTAGGGTCAGAGAGAGCGCTGTTCCCAGCTGTAGGCACATATCCAGGGCCTGGGAGGTGGTTGAAGAAAGGTCTTCTTTATGAGCTGCAGATAGGCCTTCTTTCAGCTCCTCTAGTAGCAGCTACCCTCTTAGAGCTGAGTTTGGGTGCAGAGCCCTTAAGATAGTCCTGGGTTCCCCACCCAGGAGAGTGTGCAGAGTGAGCTCATGGCAGTCATGAACAGTTTGGCTTAGCTTCAATCCAGATCTCTTCCTTGGCTCTCCTTCTCTCAGAGTCACTACTGTCATCTAACCCAAACATGTGCTGATCACCTGTGTTGTTGCATTGTTAGAAAGCTATGGTATAAATAGAGCAGAAGAGCTCTGGAGCTGGAATACCTGGGTCCATGTCTGGACTCCACACTTAGTAGCGCATGATTTTGGGCAAGTTATGCAATTTCTTTGGGCCTCAGTGCCATTATCTATGAACATGGAATAATAATGATGTGTGAGTGCCTAGTTGCTCAGTTGTATCTGGAGTGCCTAGTTGCTCAGTTGTATCTGACTCTTTGCAACCCTATGGACTTAGCCCGCCAAGCTCCTCTGTCCATGGGATTTGCCAGGCAAGAATACTGGAATAGGTTGCCATTTCCTACCCCAGAAGATCTTCCCTACCCAGGGATCGAACCTGGGTCTCCTGCATCAGCAGGCAGGTTCTTTACCACTGAGTCACCAGGGAAGCCCTGGAATAATAATGATGATAAGTCCCAAGACATGGGTTGTGAGGTTCTTAAATGAGAAGGGAAAAGCACTGTGATAGCACCTGACATGGAAGAGTGGCTCTGTAGATGTTAGTGATGATTATTACTCTAACCTGTATGGATGCTGGGAAAGGGTATGAATACCATCCCTGCCCTGAACAGATTATGCTGTAATCTGGGAAACTGAACATTTTTCGGTCATGAAGAAGGAAGTTGGTCTTGTAAAACTGGTCTAGTGGTGCTGAATTCTCTTAGTTTTCACTTGTCTGTAAAGCTTTTGATTTCTCTGTCAAATTTGAATGAGAGCCTTGATGGGTAGAGTGATCTTGGTTATAGGTTTTTCCCTTTCATCACTTTAAATATATCTTGCCACTCCCTTCTGACCTACAGTTTCTGCTAAAAAATCAGCAGATAATCTTATGGGGTTTCCCTTGTATGTTATTTGTTGCTTCTCCCTTGTTGCTTTTGATATTTTTTCTTTGTATTTAATTTTTGTTAGTTTGATTACTGTGTGTCTTGCTGTGTTCCTCCTTGCATCTATCCTGCCTGGGGCTCCCTGTGCTTCCGTGACTTGGGTGACAGTTTCCTTTTCCATGGTTGGGAAGTTTTTGACTATAATCTCTTCATATATTTTCTCAGACCCTTTCTCTTTTCCTTCTTCTTCTGAGACCTCTAAAATCCAAATGTTGATGTGTTGGAAGTTGCTCTTATGACCTTGTGTGTCTAGCAAAGGATCACTTTTATGTCTGAGGATGGATTGCTGGCCATGCCTGTGTGATCTAGCATGGATGGAGCAGAGGGTCCTTATTTTCCAAAAAGAGCTAAGCCCTCTAATCATGTTACTTTTTCCAGACCTTAGCCTTCTGAGAAATTCTGTCTGGGTTTCATTCACTCTTTAGGAAAAAAAATAAAAAGCACATGGTTACATAGGAATAACTACGTGTAACTGGCCAAAGAAGTAGAATACACATGAATTCTTAAATATGCTACTGTTTTCAAGGCCATCTTTTTGATTGTGCCCCTTTGGTATCCAGGGAAAATGCAGAGGGAAGACCAGTCTGTTTTGTGGAATCTTGTATGAATTTATCAATCTCATAATGCCTAGAAGATGCATCTCTTAGAGCGAAGCCTCCATACTCTAGTAAGTCCCTCCTCTTATTGTGTGATATCAGTCTTTTCAGGGAAGGATTTCACACCATTGCCACTTTGGATACTAACTTCTGTTTGGCTGGTAGTGTCAATTCTTGGTGGCTTTCATGGCTCCTGTCAGTGAACCGGGCTCAGGTTCTGCCCTCTTTATGCCCAGCACCGCCTCAAGCAGAAGTCAGCAAACTAACCAAGGAGCCCAATCTAGTCTACCACCAGTCTTTATAAATAAAGCTTTATTGAGATGCAGCCACAGCCATGAATTGACATATTACCTATGACTGCTTTTGTGCTACAAATGCAGCATTAAGTAGTACTTGTGAGATGCCATATGGTCCACAAAACCTAGTAAAAGTCCTGTGCAGCCTTCTGATCCTCGACCTAAAGATTAGATGTAGAGAGAGGGGGAGTCCTCCAAGGCCACCACATAGGGAGGCAGAGATCACAACTGCTCAACTGTAGGGAAATTCAGGACAAGAAAGTATAAGATGAGAGTAAGAAAGTTGCCTGTAGAACCAAGGAGATGAAGTAGAAGCTGAACTGTTTGGATACAGGCTTCTGCTGTGGTATGTAGCAACTTATCAGATTCCACTGGAAGTTGCCCCTGATCATATGTTTTTCTCATCACAGGGGTCACATGAAATCCTCCAGTGAAGGGAAAGGTATTGGGTCTGGGACACAATTCCCTCTCTCCCTACAGCTTTGCTGTGATGGCTCGTTACAGTCTCCAAACAAAACTGCCCTTGGAGATTTGACCTTACATTTCTGTGCTGATTCAGAACTGGGTAATGAGATTCCTGTATTTTCAGCTACCAGAACCCCTCACTCCTTTGAAGGTGCTGTGATACTTCACAAGTATCCCCAAGGAAGCCACACCACTCCAAGTGTCTGCCTTTCCCGTTTCTGTCATTGAAAGGGCCGCAAAGAAGACAGAGTATGAAATGCAGTCTTATTGACCCACCAATCTTGCTTTGTAAGGAGAGCAGTGGCTTAGGAGCCACTCATTTTCTGCATATTACTGGCTCCATCTCTACTAAGAGCTTGTCAGTCTGATCTCAGCTCTGTGACAACCCCTTCCCAGAGCTTCTTCACAGGACTGCCAGCCTGGGAATCTCTGCTACTTGCTGGCTGTTCACTGTGGCCCAGGACTGCCTCCATCCAGATGGGCACCATTTCCAACTTACACAAGGCACCCTGTGGACTGGCAGCAGTCCTGGGTCCTGTTCCTTCCCCTCTCTGGGCTTCGGTGTTGCCTGCTTGGGGAAACTGAGCTATATGACTTCCAAGGCATCTCTTAACTCTTTGATTCGTAGTCCTTTTGAGGAGTCTGTGTGGCTGGCGAAGTTCCCTTCATGCTCTGTGCTGCTTCCCTGCCTGGAGTGCCTTTGAAACCAGCAGGGAAAGCTGTGTGCCAGGAAATCCAAGGGCTTAAGAAGAGAGGGCTCTTGGGTTGCTCTGGAGACTGGATGTGACAGTGTCAAGGCAAATACTGGCTGTGAGTGTCAGACCAAAGGCAGATATGGCTGAGCCTAGACTGATCTTCTCAACGTCAGAGCAGGAGAAAAGCCGGAGCCCCTCTGGCTCCATGTGCAGGGAGAACAGCAACATGTGCGCAAGTATCTTCTCTCCCTGACCAGACCATGGCTGAGTCTGACAGTAGAGATCTGGACACCAGAGTGACCAGATGCCTGGGCTGAGCAAAGGGACAGTCATAGGGAGGAGAACAAGGCACCCTGTGGGTGTGAATACACAGAGGTGAGGCTCACTGAGGCCACAGACCCTCTAGGGAAGAGGCACCTCTGAGCTTCCTTGAGATCTTGTCAAACACACACTTCAGTTCCCTTAGGTTACTAAAGGTTTGGTATATTTTTCTTAAAAACCTTGTTTTCTTCTGTGTTGTCCCTACTTCGTTGGGTGTTGATAATGATGGGTGTGGACCTGGTGTGAAATGATTTCCTATTATCTCATGTAATTTAAACCTCACATGGCTAGCTGTGGCCAGTTCTTTCTACATTTGGCAGAAGAGACAACCATGGCTCACTGCAGTTAGATAATCTACACCAAGGCCACAGAGCTAGAAAGTTCTGCAGCTGAAATTCTAACCCAGACCTTCCACCCGGATGATATTGCTTTTAAATGCTGTGTCCTTATGCCTGTCCACATTGGCTTGAATGTGGCTAATGGAATTGCTAGTGCAATGAGGTTGCAGGAGCAGGGGGCGCTTTCTTACCTGTGCAGAGTTAACAGAACTCAGGGTTCCTTAACAGCACTGCTGACACTGGGGCAGAGAATTCTTTGGGTGGGGGGACTTCGCTGTGTGTTGTAGGAAGTTTAACAGCATCCCTACTCTCTACCCACTAGGTGCCAGTAGCATCTTCATCTCCACCCACTTGTGGCAACCCAGAATGTCTCTAGATTTCGTAAAATATTCCCTGGGAGACAAAATTGATCTTGCTCCAGTGAGATCACTGACATGTTAATTTAAAAAAAAAAAAGAAAAAAAATCTCTCATATGTAATTCTTTTATTGTCTACTGTTTTTCCCCCTTATACACCAAAATTCTACTCTTCAAGGGCTTGAGCCCTTCTTCCTACTTGGCTGACATCCTGAACTGTGTCACTGGGAACACTTTACCTTGCTGGCATCTTGTCCAGACACTCTCTCTTTGAGCCTAGAGCCTCCTGGGGGAAGTATTAAGAGACAACGAGCTATGAAAACAGTGTGTTCTTCCTTGTGCTAAGCACCTCTGCTCCAGCAGTAAAACGCTTCAGTGGTGCGAACATATGGCATCAACTCAGCCTCTGAAAACCATGCTGGGCATCTAACATGCATGGAGGAAAGGGGACAGGCTGTGTGAGCTCTGGAGGCTTTTGGAAGGGACTCCACTCTCCCCAGGAGCAGCTGGGTTGGGGTTCCTCAGAGATCTTGATTCCACGAAGGCCAAGGCTTTGCAGGCCTTGAAGCCATTGCATTTTGCTCCTTTAATTAAACTCCCTGCAGCCCTTGACATCTGCCACAGAGAAAGGCCTAGAGCAGAGCAGCCCCGTGGCGCAGTGCCAGCCCTCGCCTTGGCTCCAGGCAGGCGTCTGATAAGTGAGGGGTCAGGGCACACGAGTAGGGACCCACTACTGTGTGCCTTCTGCCCACACAGCTTTCTGAGGGTGGGGTGTCACTTGGAGACTTCTAGGCCAATAAACAGCCTGGGGTATTGGTCTCAGAGCAGGGTGTCTGAGCTGCTTAGCCACCCAGTTTAATAGTCCCAGCTGTAAAAGGTTAGTGAGGTCAGGGGTTTAATGTGCCAGAAAGTGATGCCTGTGAATTTTCATCAACGTGCTTCATCAGGGATGTCATCATGGGATCTGACAATGAGTTTTAAAATAGTCTTTTTTTCAGAACATAAATGTTTGGAGCTAAATAGAATTATCAGGAAAAATCTTTGAAAGCTTAGTCCACAGGGATTATATACATATCCTGAACCTAGGGTGTACATGTGCCCAAACCTTTATGCCCATGTGAACACATGCACTTGTCTCCATGTGAAGGATGAGGGGCTTAAATCCAGCTGAGCCTGTTTCACATTCCAAGTCAAGTCAGTTTCTTCATATATCCATGGATGAGTTACTTATGATCTCTGAGCCTGTTTCCTTATCCTTAAAGTAGGAATAATTGTACTGACATCATTGGCACTGTTCTGAAGGTTACCGATAATGTGTTTGAAGTTAACAAAGTGTAGAAGACACTCAATAAATGATGATGTTGTTTCTATCAAAATATCCTGTTGTGAATTGTTAGGGAAAAGATACCAAGTCTAAGGTAGAACTGAATTTCTTAGATTACTCTTCAATACTTAGGTTACTATATCTCATACTTCCTTCATTTCACTCTTGGGACTGAATGTGAGTATATTCAATTTCAAAATGCTCTTTCATTCAATAATAATAACATGATCTTTCAGGAATTTGAATTACTATCACTTAATACCTCCAAAGGCTCCTGTTTTGTGTTCATTGCTGTGAACCTTTATGAAGCATGTACTGTGTGCCAGACATAGATCCAAAGGCTGGGTATCCAGCAGTTAAAATAAAGCTCCTGCTTGCTGATGGTTTATGTGCTGAGTCTGCTTCAGCCATGCCTCCGGGAAAGATGTGCCATCCTATGGCAGAGATAACCACTGTGAACAGACTTCATGTCATGCTCTGTGTTGGATGCTTAGGGGAGAAACATGTAGTGATGAAAAGAAACACTGAAATATGGCAATGTGGTTGGTTTGTTGGGGAACTGACACATGAGCAAGTGATTGAGACAGAAAATGCAAAACCATGACAGGTGTCATGGAAATCTAAGAATTGATTTAGAATAAATTTATGGATGAATAATTCATTAAAGCTGATTAAGGGAAGTTGAGGGCATAGTTCCTGAAACATAGTATGCGAATGTTTGAATGGATGAATTGTTGAATGGAGGGGAGGTCTGCCATGTACAGTTGTGTAGGTTTCATATTGCACTCCACTGTAGGCCATTCAAACTGTGATGATGGTGTTCAGCCTCTGTGCTCATGTGCCAAGAATTTCACATGTGATCTCAGTCAATCTTCCTAACACTCCACCGTTTAAGTGGTGTTTTCTCCATTCTGCAGGCATGGACTTGGGCACTCAGTGAAGTTGCTACCTGCCCAGGTTCATAAAGGAAGTCAGTAGAAGAGGGGACCCACAATTGGAATCAGACCCCTTTTAACTCCAGAGTTCCTGCTTGGAGAATAGGAGAAAAGAGTAGCTTAAAAGGAAACTTAATGGTTTGGATCTTGTCTTTTAGAACAAAATGTTTGGGTCTCTGAGGTCAAAAGGAGAAGTAGAGACACTAAAATGATTGCTTTTCCAGGTTTCAGGCTTCACGTCACAAGCTTAGTGAGACCCTTGCTCTGTTTTCTCCACCGTGATCACATCACACTCTAAGTGCTCCATCCTTCTCTCCTTAAGGGAAGCATGGATCCCAGACCCCAGAAAAACCCATCTAGTAGAGGTGGTAAATACACCATTTGTATTATTCACAAAATTAATAATAAAAAAAGATAACAGCACTGGACCAGATGAGTATTATCATGTCCACTGTTATTGTAGTGGACACTCAGCCTCTTGGCCAGGAGATGACATGCAGCTCAGATGTGCTATTTCTTTTATGAGTAAGTTTATCCTCTCTCCATTCCTGAGTCAGCAATAAGCTGGATAATGCACTGCCATGTTGGTGTCCCATCAGGACTGTGAGCTAACAGGACCTTCCCAACACTGGCCCCTGAAGTCTCAGCACTTCATGCTCCTGTGTGATCCTGGAAATTGGCAGGAGCCGGGGGTCGACTGACTGCACCTGATTTCTAGTTGCTCTTAAAAGGCAGTTTATTTCTCATCAGATTCATAATGTATCTGTTCAGTCTAGAGAATTGTAGTTCTTAGGTGAAAGAAAACATTATGGCAGGTTAAGTAGAATTGTAGATAACGGTGAATACAATTTTAAAATTTCAGGAAATGGAGGGTTAGAAGTTGCATGGATTTTGAAGGGGAATGTAGTCTGCCTGCTTTGGAAACATCCTGCTTCGTATACTGTTCTTCTCTTCGAATTCCAGAACCTGTAGGATTCTTAGAGATAATGTACTTACAGTTGTAGACAGGCTGTACCTCTTTTGTTTGGTTATCTTAGAGAAAGAAGGGGAGGGGTGAGGAAGAGAATTATATTTCTGAGTTATGTGCTTATTTCCTTAATTTCTTCCAAGGGTCCTGACAATGAGATATTATTGTCTCAATTTTACTGTTGATGAAACTGAGGTCCTCAGAAGTCCCAGGGCCCAGGGTGTGTGTTCAAGATTTTCGTCTCTGGACTGCTCATGCCCTTTCTGTAGTAATGTTTATTTTTACACTCAGGGAGGGAGTTTTCTTAAATAGGAGGAGGAGCATTTCTGTTTTAACTAATATCTATTCTAGGTAAATAAAAACAACAATAATGGGTATTTAATGAGTAATTGCTATGTTAGACGCTATGCTAGGTGTTGTATTTTTCTGCTGAGGAAGGCACTGTTCTTCTGTATTTGACAAGTGATGGAGCTGATGCTCAGAGGCAAATGATTCCCTAGATTGGGACAGGTGTTAGAAGCGCTCTGTTTTTGTACTCGTTTACTCTTTGTACTTTGCTTCCTTCTCTGAAGCATAGTGGCTTACAGCTCATATGTATGCATAACAGGAATGGAATATTCTTTTTTTGTGTGTGTGTGACTGTATTAGTCAGGATAATACAGGTTGTGCTAACTTGACAAATACCCACAGTGAATTGGTATCTTGTAGCAGCTTTCTAGGGCCCCTATCCCCCATCATCAGTGGTGTAAGATGTGCCTTGACCTTTGGCTCTGCATTTCCACACAAAGCCCTTTCATAGTCACCCCAGTGGGACAGCTGGGTGCTGGGACTGTCCTGCCCTGGTCATTGAAGAGAAATACATCATACTGATCACATCCTATCAAGCTGAAATTAGTTGTATGCCCCTAGACAGCAAAGAAAGTGGAGAGGAGGAATTCTGCCCTCTGCACAGAAGAGGAAAGTTAGATGTAATTGATCTTGAAGATTCTAGTCCCCTGGTACTGATCCTTTGTTTTATTTCTTCTACTGAGTATAGAAAAAGTTAAAGGTAGCAGTTATAATACTATGATATCTCTTCAGAATACTTTCATGGATTTGCAGTTCCATTTGGCAAAGGGTACTAATTTCCATTCCATATGTTTAACCACAGTGACTCATGTCCAACTCTGGCTATTTTAAGTTTTTGTATGTTGGCTATACCAGTAACTGCAATTTTTTTAAAGGATAAGATACTTCTTCTAAACTGTCAAAAATGTTTTAGCTCAGGAAATTGTTCTATTTTCTTGATAATATCTCAAATTATCCCTTAACTGGAGTTCTCAACTTTTTTAAACATCAGTGTAAAAATATTTTCCAACAGATTGTTCAAATCCTTCACAAAATAATGCTAAGTGAACCTAACAAAATATAAAATTGTATATATTATGATTCCAAATTTCTCTGTCTCTCTGATAATTGTTGTCTGTGTCACTGTCTTCTACACACACACACACATGCACACACACACACACACACACATCCATATTGTAAATCAGTACATCAAAATATTGACAGCTGTAGTATCTGAGCCTAATGATTATTTTTATTATCTTTTCCAATCTTTTTGGAATTAAAAAAAAACTTTATACCAAAATATCTCTAAAAATTAACATACTTTTTCTCAGATATGTTATAATCAGAAAAATGCATTTTATATGTAGATATAAATATAGAATGATTATGTATTTCTTGTTATTTTGTCTCACAGAACAGAATTCAATGGTTGCTTATCATAGATTATTCCTTGTTTCCTTTTTCAAGTCATTTAGAACTTGGAGGCAGTGTTGAGAACAGGAAAGGAGAGAGATGCCATTCAGAGATGAAGGGAGTATCATTTGCATCATGAAATCCAGTTTAATTAGGGTCAGCTAGTCCCCACATCCCTCTCCTCTTTTCTTCTTCCTGGATAGTTACTGGTATCTTCTGATGAATGTCATCTTGCAGTTAACATGCTGGTGCCAGCGACTTTCAGCATCTCACCTGCTATGGCTCCTAGGTGTCAGCAGCCTTGTCTTTTCAATTAGGACATATATGGCTCTGTTTATTCAAGTAACTTTGTACTTTCCCAGATTCTAGTGAATTTGGATGGAGAAGAGGGACATTGGTTGAATTTTAGTTTAATCACTTGCCTATTGGGAAACATGGAAAAAAGATGGCATTAGGATGGTTTGTACGAGGCCAGGATAATGCATCTGCTGGGGCCTGATTCCTACTGCCTTGTCACCCTGCTACAGAGCACTGAAGGTGAGCAGCAGGCCTGCCACCCAGGAGCAGAAAGTGAGGATGGCTTCCCTTGAAAGAAGGAGAGAAAATCAGCCCATGGCTGTCAAGGTCATCCTAATCCTTGCTGTCTGAGTTGTGAGTGGAAGGGGATATGGCCTCCACATGCTTGCTCCCTGGGAACAAATGACTGAGGCAAGGTGCTTGCTGGGATCAGCAGAGGATGAGCTGATTGATGAGGGCTTTCTGAAGAGGCTGATCAGAGTGACAGCTCAGAGTCATCACAAATAGACTGAGAAGTTTTTCTCTGTGACAGATGTGTCCTCTCCTTCATCTTCCCTGACTTACACCTTAACTGCATGAGTCCCTCAGGCAGCACCTGTGTTGTCATCTGCATGACCTGTGTGGCTGTGTGGCCTTACAGTGTAGTGTGTGTACAGCTGCCAGCACTGGGCTGACCAGCAGGGTGTGCTGGCGGTGATGAATTCCATTCAAAACCTAAGAGCTCACTCATGGAACTCAAGGCTCTTGAGCCCCAAAGAGCAGACAGATCATCTGGGGATCTTGAAAAAATGCAGATTCTGTCTCAGTAGGCCTAAAGTGGGGCCTGAGAGTCTGCATTGCAGCAGTTTTTCAGGTGATACTGAGACTGCAGATTGCAGGACCTCACTTTTGAGTTGTCTTCACTGGGGCCATCAGCCTGTTAGGATACTGGCAAAGCTTGGCTTCTTGATACATTCTTCTATTTGAATTTTATCTGGGACTTTCCTGGTGGTCCAGTAGCTAAGAATCCGCTTTGAAATGCAGGGCATGTGGGTTTGATCCCTGATCAGGGAAATAAGATCCCACATGCCAAAGAGCAGCTAAGCCTGCATGCCCATGTTACACAGGGAGCCTGTGTTACACAGCGAAGACCCTGCATGCCACAACCAAGAGCCAACATAGTCAGATAAATAAATCACATAAATAAATACTTATATAAATAAATTTTTATCGATTGCAAAGGATGACTTTTTTAATGTAGCCTTTGATAGGGAATGGCAACTCAGTCCTGTATTCTTGCCCAGGAAATCCCATGGACAGAGGAATCTGGTGGGATACAGTCCTTGGAGTTGCAAAGAGTCAGACATGACTGAGCGACCAGTACACTCTGATATAAAAATAGATCTTAAAGGGATTGATTCATGATTTTCTTTTTGGTTGTTTGTTTAGTTGGAAATGGAAGTGCCTAGGTGGGCACTGTGGTCTCATTTTCTGCAAGAGGAGGAGCACATCACCTCATCTAAATGCTGCAACCCTAATTCCCTAAGTTGTAAGCTTCTGGAGAACAAGGGCCAATACTTGTGCAAACTGGTGCTTAATAAAAACTTTCTTATCATATTCTGTGTACACTTTTTGATGTGATCTATCTGGGCAAAAAATAAAAAGAATAAAAATGATGTAGGCATTTGAGTTAAATACGACGAGAAAAATTGAAGCAGTATCTCTGGAATGTCATGCCTTATCTTCCTGCTTAAATCACAGTTCAGCTCCTTACAAGACTCTCATGAGAGTGACAAGTTGGCTACACATTAATGAGAACTTTGGTCCCTGTCACTCACCTTTTCTTTCTGGCTCCCTCTGAGGCTTTCTGATGAGGCATAGGTTTAATTTAATATCCCCCCATCTCTACAGCACTTGGATTTTGGCCATCTCAGACTCTGTTCTAAATGCCATGGTATACTGGTAAGATGACAAATGGGGCAGATAAAGGAAGTTAAGCAAGTAGTTCTGGGAGGCTGTAGCCATAGGGTATGGGCGCCAGAACTGATGATGAGATTGGCAGCCTAATGGGTTTTATTAGCTAGTATCAGTTGTGTCTGCAGTGATCTCATCCCTTCAGAAAGGAGCTCAAGACTCGCTGGGAACAACATAACCTGGTTAAGAAAAATAAAAATGTTTGGAAAGAATCACACATGGGAAAACATTCCATTCAGCAGCAGCTGACTTAGGGAAGTTAGAAAAATGAACTCAGTTGCACATGGGTCGCCATAGTTGACATACAATGATTTCTTGCACTGAGCAAGAGTTAAATAACCTCCGTGACTTGGGGGACTCAGTGATGTGATCCAAGGATGTGGGTTTTAGCCTTGATGTAGCCCCCACGTCTCTAGATGTCCTCATTTGTGGAGCACACAGAAGGAAGAAGGGTTGAGCCTGTTTTCCATCTACTTTCAGTTCAGTTCAGTTCATTTGTTCAGTCATGTCCGACTCTGCGACCCCATGAATCGCAGCACGTCAGGCCTCCCTGTCCATCACCAACTCCTGGAGTTCACTCAAACTCACGTCCATCGAGTTGGTGATGCCATCCAGCCATCTTATCCTCTGTCATCCCCTTCTCCTTCTGCCCCAAATCCCTCCCAGCATCAGAGTCTTTTCCAATGAGTCAACTCTTCTCATGAGGTGGCCAAAGTATTGGAGTTTCAGCTTCAGCATCATTCCTTCCAGTGAACACACAGGACTGATCTCCTTTAGAATGGACTGGTTGGATCTCCTTGCAGTCCAAGGGACTCTCAAGAGTCTTCCCAACACGACAGTTCAAAAGCATCAATTCTTTGGCCCTCAGCTTTCTTCACAGTCCAACTGTCACATCCATACATGACTGGAAAAACCATAGCCTTGACTAGATGGACCTTTGTTGGCAAAGTAATGTCTCTGCTTTTGAATATGCTATCTAGGTTGGTCTTAACTTTCCTTCATCCAGGCATAAAGTCTTTTTGGAATTGTTATTTTGCATACAAGTTTTTCAGAATTGTTGCTTTGTATCCATATTCAAAGCATGGATGGAATTTTTTCTAAATGCTGAGAACTACAGGGTGTTCATTGGAAGGACTGATGCTAAAGCTGAAACTCCAGTACTTTGGCCACCTCATGCGAAGAGTTGATTCATTGGAAAAAACTCTGATGCTGGGAGGGATTGGGGGCAGGAGGAGAAGGGGACGACAGAGGATGAGATGGCTGGATGGCATCACCGACTCGATGGACGTGAGTTTGGGTAAACTCCAGGAGTTGGTGATGGACAGGGAGGCCTGGCGTGCTGCGATTCCTGAGGTTGCAAAGAGTCGGACACGACTGAGCGACTGAACTAACTAACTAACAGGGCAGTAGGTATTTCTTATGGTCTAGGCCAGCGGGCTTGGAGTTTCTGATTTTGTCGTATTTGTTGTCTGTGGTCTGTTGAATAAAACAACCACATTGCTGACAGTATCTACTCACCATACTTTGATAAAACTCCCCTCTGCTCCTTCATGAAAGTGTCTTATTCTGGTTCTTGTGAATCAAGACTAATCAACATCTTCATCTATTCAAGTTGAGTAATCTTTCGGTTGACTTAGTTAACTGTCTTGCTCTCAAGCCAGCAAAATAAATCATTTGGTATCAGAATTTCATTGAATTTGCTTTGCTTTCTTGATCCGGTTATAATATTTGGAACTTTAGACTTTTTCTCCATGCAACACTTGCATCTACAAAGCGAAGAACAGAGACTTTAATTGTACATTAGAGCATGGTACATGGTCATGATTAGAGCATGCTACATGGTCACAACGAATTCTACTGAGGGTTTGTTTTGAGTGGATTGAGTGTATCTTAACATTTCTGTGCTTTCGTTTTCTCACCTGTCAAATGTAGATTATTGTAGAATATAGCTCATATAGTTTATGACTGTGGGATTAAGTGAGATTATAATGTCTTCCCCACTTTTCCAACATTTGTTCTGTCTACCTAGAATGTTCTTCCTTCCCAAACTCTAATCATCAGCTAACTGTTTTATGTTTTTACTCAAGAATTCCCTTCTCGGACTTCCTTGATAGTCCAATAGTTAAGAATCTGCCTTTCATTGCAGGAGATGTGGGTTCAATCCCTGGTTGGGAAATTAGGATCCCACATGCCGTGTGGCAGCTAAGCCTGTGCTGTAACTACTGAACCCACGAGCCGCAACTAGAGAGAAGCCCAAGCGTGAAAACAAAAGATTCAGCATGCTGCAACTAAGACTGAAGGAGACAAATAAATAAATAAAATCTTAAAGAAAGAATTCCCTTCTCAATGAGTTTGCCTTATCTAAAATGTCACCTGCCCAATAATTCACATCCTCTTTCTCTAAGATAGCATTGTCTTAGATCTTATCACTGCTATTAAACTGGGCATTTTATTTATTTATCTTATTTATTGACTGTCACTCCCTCTCTCTAAACCACCCTGTTTTACTTGTAGCACTTGAGGATAAAGTAAATATGTATAGTGTGTGTGCTAAGTTGATACAGTTGTGTCTGACTCTGCGACCCAATGAACCAATGCCTTGGATCCAATGCCTTGGACTTTCCAGGTGATACTAGCGTCAAAGAACTTGCCTGCCAATGCAGGAGACATAAGATATGCATGTTTGATTCCTAGATTTGGAAGAGTCCCTGGAGGAGGGCATGGCACCCACTCCAGTATTCTTGCCTGGAGAATCCCCATGGACAGAGGAGCCTGGTGGGCTGCAGTCCATGGGGTCGCTAGGAGTCGGACATGACTGAGCAACTTCACTTTCACTTTTCACTTTCATGCATTGGAGAAGGAAATGGCCACCCACTCCAGTGTTCTTGCCTGGAGAATCCCAGGGACGGGGGAGCCTGGTGGGCTGCCATCTGTGGGGTCGCAGAGTTGGACACGACTGAAGTGACTTAGCAGCAGCAGCAGCAGCACAGCATGCATACTATGCTTCAAGCACAGTGTCTACTTAATAAACATCACATTGTGACTGCCTTATTTCTACTGATTGTCTGTGCTCTACAGCTGAATCCAATTTCATCATCTTTTTTTCTGGGTCCACTCAGATGCCCTCCTCTTGCCAGCTGCTTTCTTTAAATCCCATCTTTTATTTTTAAAAAAGAGTTTTTAAAGATTTTTTTTTTAATGTGAACCATCTTAAAAGTCTCTATTGAATTTGTTACAATATTATTTCTATTTTATGTTTTGGTTCTTTTTTTTTTTTTTGGCCACCAGGCACTGGGATCTTAGTTCCCTCTGAAGGGATCAAACCCACACCCACACTGGAAAGCAGGAAGTCCCTAAATCCCATTTTTTATGATAGCATTATCTTTTATCTTCCCTAATTGTGTCAACTATATCTACAGGTTTCTTGTGGGGAATAAATAGCTCATATCTGCCCTATTTGCTTCAGCATAGTTACTGAGGCATAGTGAGTATTCACTGAATATTGTTGCTGTATCAGTCTGCATTGAGGAAAAGATGTGTGACTACAGAATTTACTGTTTACTAACTAGAAACCATGACACCAGTTGAATGAAGGGAAAGAAGTATCATTCAACCAAAAATCACATTGCTGAAATGTTTACTTGTGTGAATGATTTGATTGATACTTGTCTTCATCACATTAGGGTACACCCCACTCCAGTACTCTAGCCTGGAGAATCCCAGGGACGGAGGAGCCTGGTAGGCTGAAGTCCATGGGGTCGCTGAGGGTCGGACATGACTGAGCAACTTCCCTTTCACTTTTCATTTTCATGCATTGGAGAAGGAAATGGCAACCCACTCCAGTGTTCTTGCCTGGAGAATCCCAGGGACGGGCGAGCCTGGTGGGTTGCTGTCTATGGGGTCGCACAGAGTCTGACAGGACTGAAGCGACTTAGCAGCAGCAGCAGCAGCAGCAGCTGCACTGGCCATCTTCTTGTCTTTCCCAAGCTTTTATTGTAAAAAAATTTAAATATCAGAAAAGTTGAAAGAATTTTACAGTAAATACCTAAGTACCCACCAATTAGATTCTACTGTTAAAAATTTTTGTTTATGTCATGTGTAAAATAGATAGTGGGAAGTTGCTATAAAACACAGGGAGTCTTTAGGGAACATTCTAATAGCAAATGTTACTATGCAGGGAAAAGAAGCCTATCATAAATAAACTACTTTGTCACTCAAAAACAAAACAAAACAAAACACAGGGAGCCCAGCCTGGCATTCTGTGATGACCTAGAGGGATGGGAATGGGAGAAGGGGAGGAGGTTTGGGAGGGAAGGGACATATATATAATTATGACTGATGGTCACGTTGTTGTACAGTAGAAACCAATGCAAAATTGCAAAGCAATTTTCCACCAATTAAAAACAATAAAAAAAGTAGTCTAATTGCATTATCACATTCTTCTGCCTATTAATCAAACATATATTTTGGTGCATTTCAAAGTAAAATGAAGGAACTTCCTGGCAGTCCAGTGGTCATGACTCCACTGTGCGTCCACTTCAGTAGGCACAGGTTTGATCCCTGGTAGGGGAACTAAGATCTGGCATACATGCCTAAATAGCATGGCTAAATAGATAAGTAGATAAGTAAATAAATGAGTAAATAAATAAAATTATTGATAGGAAATTCCCTGGTGGTCCAGTTGTTAGAACTCGTGGTTTCACTGCTGAGGGCTCAGGGAACTAAGATCCCACAAGCAGCTAGGGGGAAGAGGGTGGAGGCAGTGGGGAAGTAAACTGACAACATCAGGACATTTCTGCCTAATTGCTCAGCATATATTGAAATGGAGTTGACCATATAAATGGAAATTCATCATGTACTATCTGGTTGCATGAGGCTTGCTCACTAAACACAGTGTTCCTGAGATTTATCCACGTTCTTATAAGCTCATTCCTTTTCACTGCTGAGTTCCATACTTTGTCTTGCCCTAGCTGCTGGATGTTGTGACCTATTTGGATGCTATCCATGTATGTTTATGTGCAAAGCTATCTTTTACACCTTGGATTTCAAACACCTCAGATGAGATTTCTGGGTCATAGAGCACATTCTTCCTTGTTTGTCCTCAGACATACCAAGCTTTTCCCTACCTTACACCTTGGGCATTCACTGTTTCCTGTGTTTGAAATGCTGTTCTGTGTAGGAAATACTTTTACTCCTTATTCTCATGTAACTGCCTCTGTTGTATCACTTAGATCATAGGCTTCCGTGACAGACATTCTAAAGTAATCATGTAGTCTCTCTTTAGCACATGATGCTTTTATAATTATCTGCATAGTGTTTCTCATCCTCTTTTAATTTTGCTTTCCCCTAATGTAAGATATGAGATGTTAAAGATGGGATGGTTAGATAGCAACACCAATTCAGTGGACATAAATCTGAGCAAACTCTGATGGAGATGGTGAAGGATAGAGGAGCCTGGAGTGCTGTAGTCTATTGGGTCGCAAACAGCATGACTAAACATGCACACGCTACGTACTATGCCAGTTTGACCACAGAGTAGTCTAAACTATTAAAGCCTAAACTGTCGTTGAACACTTTAGGTTATAGAATGAGAAAAGTAAAGCTGACAGGCCCTTTCCCTAGCTTACAGTGTTCTTGGTTCAGTTACCCACTTGCATCTGACTCTTTGGGACCCAGTGGACTTTGTGACCCAGGGACCCCATGGTACCATGTACCCCCCAGGTTCCTCTGTCCCTGGAATTCTCCAGGCCAGAATACTGGAGTGAGTTGCCATTTCCTTCTCCAGGGGATCTTCCCAACTCAGGGATGGAAACTCCATCTCTTGTATCTCCTACATTTGCAGGTATATTCTTTACCACTGCACCACCTACGAAGCTGTAATAGGCACTCAAAAAACATTTCATGAAGAAGTGAATACAGGGATGAAAACACAGTTTTGAGTTGCTGGATCCCATCCACCTTGTTCATTGTTTAATCCTCAGTACCCAGCATGTAGCAAGTGTACCCCATCTATTTGAGGGTAGTTCTATCCTTGGAGGATCATAAACTCCTAAAATGCCACTCTGGAAAAAATATCTTCTTTCATGCCTTGTCATATGAAGGGAGTTAACTCAATTCCTTAAACATGTTCAAAACCTGGGTAAAAATATGTCACAGCTGCAGATTCGAGGTACCTGTCGTCTGCCTCGATATCCGGCGGGATGTTGCTGATGGCAAAGTGGAAAACACATTTATAAGCTGCCTTTAACATATTGGCTCATTAACCTGGTTTTTAATGGTGTTAAAATAGGTTTCTCCAAATTTAGTTACTAATAGTTACTCTGATTCAGGGAGTAGGGGTGAAGGAGGAAGGACTTAGGTGCCTAAAGGGCAGTTAGTACAAACGGTGGGGTTGGCAACTGGACTTGGGTTTCTTGTCTTGCTCAGGCATTGTCATCCAGGTTGCCCACAGCCATAGCAATAGGAGATCTTTGAAGTTCGAAGGAAGGAAAAGCCAGCATTTTATGCTCATAGAGTCCTGGGGTGGTGGAGAGGGACAAGAAAGAAAGACTTCCTGGTGACATCTACCTCTAGGTTCTTCCTTTTTCAATTTGGCTGACCTTGTACTATCTGGGAGCAAAGAGCTGGACATGTCTGTCCTGTGAATTGAGAAAGAGTCCTTATATCTTCCAATACTCCACCAAAGAAGTGGAGAACCAGTGGGGACACAGGAGGAAAATCTTCCCAGAATCAGCTTCCTTCTACCTTGGCCACTGTTGTGCATGTGTCCTGAGCATTACTATAGGCAGAGGTATGATTGGAGTTGTGAATAGCCCCCAAAACAGTGCTACCCCCTTATCCCTGGCCCTACCACAGTGCCCAGCAAATAATCTGCTTATGTGGAGATCAGACTCAAGCAACCACCTTCCACTGTGTCTTTCACTATTTACCCTTCTCTCAAGAAGAACTTGGAGAAGGCAATGGCACCCATCTCCAGTACTCTTGCCTGGAAAATCCCATGGATGGAGGAGCCTGGTAGGCTGCAGTCTATGGGGTCGCTAAGAGTCAGACACGACTGAGCAACTTCACTTTCACTTTTCACTTTCATGCATTGGAGAAGGAAATGGCAACCCACTCCAGTGTTCTTGCCTGGAGAATCCCAGGGGCGGGGGAGCCTGGTGGGCTGCCATCTATGGGGTCGCACAGAATCGGACACGACTGAAGCGACTTAGCAGCAGCAGTAGCAGGAAGAACTGGATCCAGATATTAAGGCCTTGCTTAGTGTCCAAGTTGAACCAAACCATATCTGTTAAATTCCTCCATTTGAGGGAAAGGAAAATGATAGCATCAAGACAGTCTAGGGAAGCTTGATGAGGGATGAGGGGAATCTTCTGTGGACTTCTCTTTCTGCACTAGGCATAACCATGAAATAGCCAAGCACTCATAAAGTTCTTTTTGTTTGTTTGTTTTTTAAATATCAGGCTATGGTAATTCTAAGGAGGTGCCAGATACTCTTAATGTAACATTTTGCAAAGCAGAGTTTTTCTGTAATATGAGTAACCATCTTACATTATATCCTTTAGAACCTTGGACTTTGATCTTTTTAGCTGTACTTGAATAATAAGTTTGAGTTCAGGGGACAATTTGTGGTAAGGGATTCTGGGAAGATGCAGCCTGAAGGTGTATCCTTCATGGCAGTCCCTCTTGATTCCAAATTATCTGCTTCTCATGGGCCAAGTAGCAGATGGGATTGACACTGGAGGTATTATTGAGGCCATTTTTCCTGGAATTTCTGGATAAGGGAGCAAGCTTAGGACTTTATTACCTTTGGGCCAGATGTTGTTGTTTAGTTGCTAAGTTATGTCTGACTCTTTACAGTGCCATGGACTTTAGCACACCAGGCTCCTCTGTCCTCCACCATGTCCTGGAGTTTGCTCAGATTCATGTCCATTGAGTTGGTGATGCCATCTAACCATCTCATCTTTTGCCATCCCCTTATCCTTTTGTCTTCAGTCTTCCCAGTATCAGAGTCTTTTCCAGTGAGTCTGCTTTTCACATCAGGTGGCCAAAGTATTGGAACTTCAGTTTCAGTATCTGTCGTTCCAGTGAGTATTCAGGGTTGATTTCCTTTAAGATTGACTGGTTTGATAGTCTTCTCCAGCATCACAATTCACAAGCATCAATTCTTTGGCACTCAGCCTTCTTTATGGTTCAACTCTCACATCTGTAGATGACTACTGGGAAAACTGTGACTTTGATTGTCCAGACCTTTGTCAGCAAAGTGATGTGTCTGCTTCTTAATACGCTGTCTAGGTTTGTCATAGCTTTCCTAAAAAGAACATGACTGCAGTCACCATCTGCAGTGATTTGGGAGCCCAATAAAAAAGGTTCTAGGAAATACAGAGACTGAGAGGCCAGGGGCAAAGAGTGGTTAGAGATGGGCACAGGAGAGATGAAAGGACCTCCATAAGGAGGGAGTCCAAGTATAGTCTTTGATGGCAGGCCTGATGGATCTTCCTGGACCCTGAGTAGCTGCCTGGGAGTTAATTGGATGGGATGAAATCCTCAAGTCTAGGAGACAACCAACTCTTGTAGTTCCAGGTGGTCTGGATGTGGAGGCTTCCTCAGGAAGAAGGAATAGAAAATGGAGGGTTACTGACCAGTGCTTCACCAGCCCCCGGGGACTGCTGTAAGTTGCCTGCTATCTTGGGTAACACTGACTTGATTGCTGGAAGGTGGGAGAAGTGTGGGAAGATTCTAAGTCATGATTAGTCAGAGGAAACAGTAGTGCAGCTGGAGGGAGGAGGGCAACAAATGTTGCCTAATGAAATTGAACCACTGGAGATACAAGCTGACCAATGACAATGAGACTAGTAAGAATATTTAGGAAAATTTTTACCAGGTAAAAAAGTCATTGGGATTTAAAAGTTATTCTTAAATTAAAAATGCAGTAGTTCAACTGAAAGAGAATAAGTGCTATTAACAAAAAAAAAGTGGCTTGGAAGGTGAATTAGAAAAAATATTTCAAAGCAGAGACCAAGGAGATAAAAATATGAAAGTAAGGAGGGATGCCAAAAGACCCAGAGGACAGTCTGAGATCCTCACTAGGCATTTCAGAAGGTCTGCAAAAGAACAAATGGTAGAGAGACAGTTATTTTTTAAAATGATGAAAAAAAATTCCTTACTTTGAAGAAAAACTTGAGTCTATAAACTGAAGGTCCTCACTGAGTTCTGGACAGGATTTATTATAAAGATATACATCTGGATTTTAAAAATATGGATGTAACTATCAAAAGCTTCCAAACATCAAGAAATTACTGACAAGCTCAGACCAGCGTCAGACTTGTCTTCTCCAACTCTAGAATCTAGAGCATGGTAGAAATAACATCTATGGAAAATCTGTTTTTTTTTTTTGTTTTTTGTTCTTTTATATCTGATGTTGAAAACTCTGAGAAGAGATGATTACTGGCTTGAGACCACATGATATAGAAACGTTAACTGTTTTATGGAGTCAGAACTTGGAAGACTAGTGGGCACTCCTACTGATACTGTCACTACAGAAAAAGTCTTTTGATTGCATTTTCTGGCAAGACTTACCATTCCTTCCTGGGAAATTTCTTTCCAGTATCACTGAAGACAGTTCTTAAAAATAGAATTATTTGAGAATTCCAGACTGAAAATGGGTCTTCTGTATTATCTGGTACTACTACTACCTTACAGAGACTAGGAAACTAAAAATATCAAATAAGTTAACCAGGGTTTCATAAGGAATGAGTATACAAACAGGATAAGAACATGGATCTGGTTTCCAGTCTAATCAGACTTCCAATTTAGTTGAGGAGAGGAAGTCCTTTACTTCTGTGATCTATTTTACATCCTTTGATGTATTTCTTTCTCAATAAAAGTCTAGCTGTTCTTTCAGTTTCAATAATAGCATATAATCATATGATTACTAACTTGATATTTCTAGGCACGACCTTTTCCTCTGCTTTCAATATCTCAGATTTCCTAAAAGAAGTCTCTCTCTGCGGAACTTACTCATTTTTTCAGATTCAGCAAGCATCAAGTCAGATTCACAATGTCATTTCCAAAATCAGTGTTTTCTTCGTGTTCGTGCTTATGTCATTTATATCACTTACTCTAGGAATTCAGATCACTTTTCATGAAACATTTTCATTGTCATTCTCTTCCTCAGAAATCTCTGCCTTTCTTTGCTGCTTGCAAGATCATGTATAACACCTTGGCTTAGCAGTCAAGTTCCTATCAAATCTCATCATTTTATTGTCACTAATCTATGACCATATCTGTGACCATACTGGACATTCCAACCTAAAGTGAATTTCCCTACCTGAGAAATTTTTTTGCATATTGCATGTAATAAAAGAAGACCTAGCTAGTATTGTACAGCAACTATCAGTTCAGCTCAGTTACGTCTGACTCTTTGCAACCCCATGGACTGCAGCGTGCCAGGCTTCCCTCATCAGCTCCTGGAGCTTGCTCAAACTCATGTCCATTGAGTTGGTGATGCCATCCATCTCATCCTCTGTCATCCCCTTCTCCTCCTGCCTTCAATCTTTCCCAGCCTCAGGGTCTTTTCTCATGAATCAGTTCTTCACATCAGGTGGCCAAAGTATTGGAGCTTCAGCTTCAGCATCAGTCCTTCCAGTGAATATTCAGGACTGATTTCCTTTAGGATTGACTGGTTGGATCTCCTTGCAGTCCAAGGGACTCTCAAGAGTCTTCTCCAACACCACAGTTCAAAAGCATCAATTTCCTTATGGTCCAACTCTCACATCCTTACATGACTACTGGAAAAACCATAGCGTTGACAAGATGGATCTTTGTCGGCAAAGTAATGTCTCTGCTTTTTTTTAATTGACGTATAGTTGCTGTCAATTAAAAAAAAAAAAAAAAAGCTCTGGCTCTGTGCTTAAAATCAAAGATTTAGTTCCACTAATCCTGGCTATGGGTCCTTGAAACTTCAGTTATTTTTATCTATAAAATATGCACATTTTCTGTTCTAGGCCAAATCTTTCATTTTTATAAGACAGAGAATTTTAAGGACTTGATCAAGGTCATGTTGCTTCCAAATAGAGGAAAGCTAAATGAATGTGAGATGCTACATTCTCAGGAGGACTGTTTCTCAGGAGTCCCCTGCCTGCTGCTGCTTGTAGCCTTAAGCATATTCAGCTGTGCACTGGGGATAGAGTGGGCGAGGGGAACAATTTGGGCAGAGTCTGATCTATAAAGTTTGTTTCAGTCTTTAGTATAACAGCAGCTGTTGGAAATGTCTGAAACTTTTATTTCTGAGTGACCTGCCCTTTCCACTTATGGTTAAAAACAGACTTTTAATATGTTGGGAAATATTTTTTCAGGGAGGCAAATTGGAAAATTGGAAAGCATGCTAGAATCCAGAGACCTTGATGTGAAAATGGGTTCCACTGAAACCACAGTGGAGGGAGGGACCCTTAACCATACTGAGTTGAAAGCATTTCTGGTCATAATGCCAGTGACTACACCGATTATGTGCCCCCCTCATCCCATAGGTCTCCCTGTATTATTATTTATGTGTACGAGTTTTTGGTATTACCCAGTCATTCTCATCACCAACATGTAGGTCTCCATCCTTCCTGAGGCAGGTGTTTTGCACGTTTAGAATTTCTTGAAATTCTCAAATTTCAAGAATGCTAGTGCAAACCTTCCAGGTTTCCTGAAATTCAGGCTATTCCATTTCTGGACAGAAGCACTTTTCAAAGAGGTGTGGCCATTGCTTCATTATCCCACCTCCTGACAGAAACCAGATTGTGCTTTGTATAGCTGTGACATTGCACTCCCAGGAGGTTGGGGATGCCACAGTCAGTATCAGCTGATGAGGTCTGCTCTCATACATAACCCACCTGACAGATCTGATCAGTTCATGCCTGGGCTCTGCAGACAGGTGCAAGCTGAGCTGAAATGTAATGATTGAAGTGCAAGGGGTGTTAAACAGTCTCCCTGACCGTATGAGGTTTGCTTGTATACTTGTTGTCTTGGGGCTTACTCCCCTCCTCTCCTTATTACCCTCCCCATTTCACTCTGATGTCATTGGGCTTCTCCTTCTAGGTCATCTCTTTCTGCCTTCGCCAGGTGCGCTGATTCCTTTCCCTCCTACTTGTTGACTTTCTCATCTCAAGTCCTCCTGCCTTCCAGCCTGAGTTCATTTTATTTTTAATGGAATTTCTCCTCTGGTTCTCTTCTCTCTCCTCCTACTCTCTGTGTTCTTCCACAGTCCCTAAGCTATAAATAACCCAAGGCATCCAACCTTTTGCTCTCATGGAGAAATGAATAATTAAAACTCCAAAGGAAGACACGTGGATTAAATCAGGCACTTAATTCCTACAAAACACAGAAAGCATTTTGTGGTGTCCTGTGCAAATAGATGAGTCATAGTCAATTACTTCCAGAGTGAGAGAAAGCTGAGGTTTGATTTGGTCAACAGCATAATTAAAAAAAATGGAGCATGCTCATGAATGTCAGATGCTGGATGGGAACAATGCTCCTCCCACATTCAACAGCATGAGCCCTGGAGTCCCAACTGTAACACATGTGAAAGTGATAGACTTTACTGACCAGTGATTCATAGAATGTTTCTCTGCAATATTTCATTTACATTATCAAATATCACAGATTTGAGTTCTTTCTTATTAAATGTACTTCAGCAACAATTCATTCATTAGCAATACTCTGTTTGGTGAAGTGGAGAATTGAGATTCTCTTAGAGACATTGTTGAGATGATGGCTTATGGGACTATTTAATAGTCAGTGCTCAGAAAGCTCAGGGATGTCTCAGGAATGGGTCCACAAAGGAGGCTGGCAGTTGCCAGGCTGAATGGTTCTCACTGGCTCCCCTCATGGTATAAGTTCTTCTTTAGCTTTCCAGAGACTGCCTGTATTCCTTCCAGAATGGTCTCATTTTATGGTGTCTTCTTTTACCCTGAGACATCTTGCTGATGTTGTCAAAAAAGCGCAGGCATCAGGATCCATTATGCCAGGCTCCTGTTCTGCTGCTTTGTAAAGAGACTTTCTGAAGGAAAGTCAACAAGCATTTTCAACCTGGATGAAGTCTACAGAGCCTTTTATGGGCGGCCAGAACCTTGAAAGGGAGCTATCTATCATTCAGAGACCCATGAAGAGAAAAGGCCTGGGTACTGGATTCAGAAGTAAAATACACACACAACTTTAAAGAAAATATTGGTAATTTTACAGAAATATCTCAGACCTGGCTCAACCCAGGAAATAACCATATGTTGGAACTCTCAAAAGAACAGGGTGTGTGTGTGTGAATTCTGCTTTGAGAACAAATAAAATAAAAACTGCCTTAGAGGAAATTACTCAGTGAGGTAGGAGGGAAGGAAGAGTGACATCTTAAAAACTGAACAGCAAGGAGGGCAGTAGACATATTTTTATTAAATCATTTGGCAGCATGTGCTTTTGTTAAATCCCTTCTTCTCTTTGAACAGTGATTAGCTGCTTTTCTCTACAAATGAGTTTCATTATAGAAAACCATGTTTTCATTTGTTTATCTCCCCTTGCTCATATGCTACTCTTTCAGAGTTTAGGTCCTTTGGAGGAGTAGGTGTTAATCAAGCTAATTACTTCCTTTAGTTTATTCAGACCTTAGAGATGGCTTTAGGGCCCAGTGCACAGGGCTCTCCCAAAGAAACAAACACATCTTTGAAATAATTTCTTTCCTTTATATACACTTTGCTGCTAAATAAGGAGAAAGACTTTGGATGAGGATAAGTTGTTTGGGGAAGGCCTGAAGGTGAAAGTCATGAACACAGTGCTTCTTAAGCTTTAGTGTGTATATGGATTGAATTGCCAGGGCATCTTGTTAACAATGCAGGTTCTAGTTGGGCAGGGCTACTAGATGGTGCCACAGCTGCTGGTCCTGAACCACACTCTGAGAACAAGGAGCTGGCATTTCAAACTGTGATTCCATTACGATTGCAGCTCACAATTATCTTTACTTTTTCTTAGGTAAGTTTATTTTTTATAATACATAACCACAAAACTCACCTTCCTGATACTTTGATGAGTGTTGAATTGAATGTCTCTCTCTCTCTCTTTAGTTCCCAAGTCGTGTCTGACTCTTGCGACCCCATGGACTGTAGCCTGCGAGGCTCCTCTGTCCGTGGGATTCTCCAGGCAAGAATACTGGAGTGGGTTGCCATTTCCTTCTCCAGGGGATCTTCCTGACCCAGGAATAGAAACCGGGTCCCCTGCAGTGCAGGAAGATTCTTTACCAACTGAGCTATGAATTAATGTGTACAGCAATATTAAGCGGAGAAGGCAATGGCAACCCACTCCAGTACTCTTGCCTGGAAAATCCCATGGACAGAGGAGCCTGGTAGGCTGCAGTCCATGGGGTCGCACAGAGTCGAGACATGACTGACATGACTTAGCAGCAGCAGCAGCAACAATATTAAGTTGTTCTGATATATTTCCATTTATTTAGGTCTTCTTTGATTTTTCTTGTTAATGTTTTGTGCTATTCAGCATATAATCTGGGGAGGATCTTGCTAGATTTAGATCTTTATCTCAATTTAAAATTCATCTAGATTTAATTTTGTGGTTTTGGTGCCACTGTTAATCGTACTTTTTAAAAATTGTTACTTTTTTAAAGTAACATTTCGGGGGGAGGAGCCAAGATGGCGGAGGAGTAGGACGGGGAGAACACTTTCTCCCCCACAAATTCATCAAAAGAGCATTTAAACGTCGAGTAAATTCCACAAAACAACTTCTGAATGCCGGCAGAGGACATCAGGTACCCAGAAAAGCAACCCAACTCTTCGAAAGGAGGTAGGAAAAAATATTAAAAACAAACAAAAAAAAAGAGACAAAAGAGGGAGGGACGGAGTTCCGTCCCGGGAAGGGAATCTTAAAAAGAGAGAAGTTTCCAAACATCAGGAAACCTTCTCACTGCCGAATCTGTGCCGAGCTTTGGAAGCACAGAGGGCAACATAACAGGGAGAAAAAATAAATAAACAATTTAAAACTCGCAGATTGCGAGCCCTACGGTAACTCCCCCAGCGGAGAAGCAGCGCAGACGCCTGCATCCGCCATTAGCAAACCGGGGCTGGGCAGGGAGGCGCGGTGTGGGCTGCATCGCTGAGAGTAAGAATCTGGCCTGAATACCCTGAGCGCTATCTGAGCGAAATAATTTGGGCTAGCAAACCAGACTGTGGGATACCTACCACGCGAAAAGCCAGCCCTAACCTAAGACCGCCAGGCCCGCGCACGGAACAAAGGACTGAACAGAGATAGCCGGCTGCAGACCTTCCCCCTCCGGTGACAGGCAGCCAGAGCCGGAAGGGGGCAATCGCAGCCCCAGAGAGACATTATCTATAAAATTGTAAGCAGGCTTCTTTGCTAACTAAAACTTCTTGGGGGTCTGGACGGTCAACATCTGCCTGAGAAGGTGCGCCGGTTTTACATCCAGATAACCGAGTGGCGGGGAGGCGATAAGTCGCAGCATTGGCGCTCGCCTGGGAAGAGCAAATTGGCGCTCGGACCTGGGAAGAGCACAAAACGCAGGCCCAACTGAGTCTGCGCCTCTGAGGACTACCCGAGTGCCTGAACCTGAGCGGCTTGGACCTGGGAGGTGCATGCAGCCCAGGGCCAGCCTCGGATTGTTCCCGGCGGAACAACCTAGAGTCCGAGCAGTGTGGACAGGGAGGCTACACGTGCCGTGAGCAGGGGCAGACCCAGGGTGGCTGAAGCACTGCGAGCCCACGCCAGTGTTATTTGTTTGCAGCATCCCTCCCTCCCTCCCCACAGCGCGACTGAACAAGTAAGCCTAAAAAAAAAAAAAAAAAAAAGTGTCCTCCACCGTGCCCTTTGAGTCAGGGCGGAAACCAGATACTGAAGAGACTAGCAAACAGAAGAAGATATAACAGAGGGAAACGCCTTGGAAGCTATAGGCAATAGATCAAAACCCTGTGGTTACTACGGACTACATAGGAAGGGGCCTATAGATCTTGAGAAATATAAATCTGACCAAGGAACTAGCCAAAAATGAACTGAACCCACTCACCCACAAAAAAAAAAAAAAAAAAAAAAAGTCCTAGATATATTTTTATTATTTTTACAATCATTCTTTCTTTTTTTTTTAATTAAAAAAAAAAATTTTAAGTCCTCTATTGTTCCTTTAATTTTCACTTTTATAACCTATTACTTTGCCAAAAAAAAAAAAAAAGACCCTATTTTTTTCTTCTTCAGCAAACTTCATATATATATATTTTATAATTTTTTGACCTTGTTTTTTTTGTTTGTTTGTTTTTGTTTTTTTCTTCTTTTCTTTAACATTGTATTTTTGAAATTCCAAACTCTACTCTAGATTTTTAATTTTTGCTTTTTGGTATATGTTATCAATTTTGTACCTATAGTTTTTTTTTTTTTTTATATAATTTCTGTGACTTTTTTTTTTCTTCTTCTTCTCTGTTTCTTTCTCTTCTTCTTTTATATAACATTGTATATCTGAAATTCCAAACTTTACTCTAGATTTTTAATTTATGCTTTTTGGTATTTGATATCAATTTTGTACCTGTATTTTCTTTATAATTTTTGTGACATTGTTCGTATTTGTTTGTTTGTTTTCTCTCTTTATTTTTCTTCTTTTTTTTTTTTTAACATTGTATTTTTGAAATTCCAAACTCTACTCTAGATTTTTAATTTTTGCTTTCTGGTATTAGTTATCAACTTTGTACCTGTACTTTCTTTATAATTTTCGCGACCTTGTTTGTTTTTGTTTGTTCGTTTTTTCTCTCTTTCTTTTCCTTCTTCTTTTCTTTAACATCGTATTTTTGAAATTCCAAACTCTACTCTAGATTTTTAATTTTCGCTTTCTGGTATTAGTTATCAATTTTGTACCTGTACTTTCTTTATAATTTTCACGACCTTGTTTGTTTTTGTTTGTTCGTTTTTTCTCTCTTTCTTTTCCTTCTTCTTTTCTTTAACATCGTATTTTTGAAATTCCAAACTCTACTCTAGATTTTTAATTTTTGCTTTTATGTATTTGTTACCAATTTTGTACCTTTAAGGACCCAATCTTCAGGACCCATTTTTCACTAGGGAGTGACATTACTGGCTTGACTGCTCTCTCTCCCTTTGGACCCTCCTTTTTCTCCACCAGGTCGCCTGTGTCTCCTCCCTAACCCCTCTCTACTCTACCCAACTCTGTGAATTTCTGTGCGTTCCAGACGGTGGAGAACACTTAGGGAACTGATTACTGGCTGGATCTGTCTCCCTCCTTTTCATTCCCCCCTTTTATCCTTCTGGCCACCTCTGTTACCTTCCTCCTTCTTCTCTTCTCTGTATAACCCCGTGAACATCTCTGAGTGGTCCAGTTGTGGAGTGCACATAAGGAAGTGACTACTGGCTAGCCCACTCTCTCCACTATTGATTCACCTCATCTCATTTGGGTCACCTCTAACTCCCTCCTCCCTCTTCTCTTCTCCATGTAACCCTGTGAACCTCTCTGAGTGACCCTCACTGTAGAGAAACTTATCATCTTTAATGTAGATGTTTTATCAATGGTGCTGTATAGAAGGAGAAGTTTTGAAACTACTGTAAAAATAAGACCGATAATCGGAAGCAGGAGACTTAAGTCCAAACCCTGACTCCAGGGAACTCCTGACTCCAGGAACATTCATTCACAGGAGCTCATCAAATGCCTCCATACCGACACTGAAACCAAGCACCACACAAGGGCCAATAAGTTCCAGGGCAAGACATACCAAGCAAATTCTCCAGCAACAAAGGAACACAGCCCTGAGCTTCAAGATACAGGCTGCCCAAAGTCACCCCAAAACTATAGACATCTCATAACTCATTACTGGACATTTCATTGCACTCCAGAGAGAAGAAATACAGCTCCACCCACCAGAACACCGACACAAGCTTCCCTAACCAGGAAACCTTGACAAGCCACCTGTACAAACCCACACACAGCGAGGAAACACCACAATAAAGAGAACTCCACAAACTGCCAGAATACAGAAAGGACACCCAAACTCAGCAATTTAAACAAGATGAAGAGACAGAGGAATACTCAGCAGATAAAGGAACAGGATAAATGCCCACCAAACCAAACAAAAGAGGAAGAGATAGGGAATCTACCTGATAAAGAATTCCGAATAATGATAGTGAAATTGATCCAAAATCTTGAAACTAAAATGGAATCACAGATAAATAGCCTGGAGACAAGGATTGAGAAGATGCAAGAAAGGTTTAACAAGGACCTAGAAGAAATAAAAAAGAGTCAATATATAATGAATAATGCAATAAGTGAAATTAAAAACACTCTGGAGGCAACAAATAGTAGAATAACAGAGGCAGAAGACAGGATTAGTGAATTAGAAGATAGAATGGTAGAAATAAATGAATCAGAGAGGATAAAAGAAAAACGAATTAAAAGAAATGAGGACAATCTCAGAGACCTCCAGGACAATATTAAACGCTACAACATACGAATCATAGGGGTTCCAGAAGAAGAAGACAAAAAGAAAGACCATGAGAAAATACTTGAGGAGATAATAGTGGAAAACTTCCCTAAAATGGGGAAGGAAATAATCACCCAAGTCCAAGAAACCCAGAGAGTACCAAACAGAATAAACCCAAGGAGAAACACCCCAAGACACATATTAATCAAATTAACAAAGATCAAACACAAAGAACAAATATTAAAAGCAGCAAGGGAAAAACAACAAATAACACACAAGGGAATTCCCATAAGGATAACAGCTGATCTTTCAATAGAAACTCTTCAAGCCAGGAGGGAATGGCAAGACATACTTAAAATGATGAAAGAAAATAACCTACAGCCCAGATTATTGTACCCAGCAAGGATCTCATTCAAGTATGAAGGAGAAATCAAAAGCTTTTCAGACAAGCAAAAGCTGAGAGAATTCTGCACCACCAAACCAGCTCTCCAACAAATACTAAAGGATATTCTCTAGACAGGAAACACAAAAACGGTGTATAAACTCGAACCCAAAACAATAAAGTAAATGGCAACGGGAACATACTTATCAGTAATTACCTTAAACGTAAATGGGTTGAATGCCCCAACCAAAAGACAAAGACTGGCTGAATGGATACAAAAACAAGACCCCTACATATGTTGTCTACAAGAGACCCACCTCAAAACAGGAGACACATACAGACTGAAAGTGAAGGGCTGGAAAAAGATTTTCCATGCAAATAGGGACCAAAAGAAAGCAGGAGTAGCAATACTCATATCAGATAAAATAGACTTTAAAACAAAGGCTGTGAAAAGAGACAAAGAAGGTCACTACATAATGATCAAAGGATCAATCCAAGAAGAAGATATAACAATTATAAATATATATGCACCCAACACGGGAGCACCACAGTACGTAAGACAAATGCTAACAAGTATGAAAGGAGAAATTAACAATAACACAATAATAGTGGGAGACTTTAATAC
Organism: Bos taurus; assembly: GCF_002263795.3. Lineage (NCBI taxonomy): Eukaryota > Metazoa > Chordata > Mammalia > Artiodactyla > Bovidae > Bos > Bos taurus. Next base: position 137,714,147 of record NC_037328.1, read on the forward strand.
CCCACTCACACCTATGGATAGATCAACTAAACAGAAAATTAACAAGGAAACACAAACTTTAAACGATACAATAGACCAGTTAGACCTAATTGATATCTATAGGTCATTTCATCCCAAAACAATGAATTTCACCTTTTTCTCAAGCGCACATGGAACCTTCTCCAGGATAGATCACATCCTGGGCCATAAAGCTAGCCTTGGTAAATTCAAAAAGATAGAAATCATTCCAAGCATTTTTTCTGACCACAATGCAGTAAGATTAGATCTCAATTACAGGAGAAAAACTATTAAAAATTCCAACATATGGAGGCTGAACAACACACTGCTGAATAACCAACAAATCACAGAAGAAATCAAAAAAGAAATCAAAATTTGCATAGAAACGAATGAAAATGAAAACACAACAACCCAAAACCTGTGGGACACGGTAAAAGCAGTCCTAAGGGGAAAGTTCATAGCAATACAGGCACACCTCAAGAAACAAGAAAAAAGTCAAATAAATAACCTAACTCTACACCTAAAGCAACTAGAAAAGGAAGAAATGAAGAACCCCAGGGTTAGTAGAAGGAAAGAAATCTTAAAAATTAGAGCAGAAATAAATGCAAAAGAAACAAAAGAGACCATAGCAAAAATCAACAAAACCAAAAGCTGGTTCTTTGAAAGGATAAATAAAATTGACAAACCATTAGCCAGACTCATCAAGAAACAAAGGGAGAAAAATCAAATCAACAAAATTAGAAACGAAAATGGAGAGATCACAACAGACAACACAGAAATACAAAGGATCATAAGAGACTACTATCAACAATTATATGCCAATAAAATGGACAACGTGGAAGAAATGGACAAATTCTTAGAAAAGTACAACTTTCCAAAACTGGACCAGGAAGAAATAGAAAATCTTAACAGACCCATCACAAGCATGGAAATTGAAACTGTAATCAAAAATCTTCCAGCAAACAAAAGCCCCGGTCCAGACGGCTTCACAGCTGAATTCTACCAAAAATTTAGAGAAGAGCTAACACCTATCCTGCTCAAACTCTTCCAGAAAATTGCAGAGGAAGGTAAACTTCCAAACTCATTCTATGAGGCCACCATCACCCTAATACCAAAACCTGACAAAGATCCCACAAAAAAAGAAAACTACAGGCCAATATCACTGATGAACATAGATGCAAAAATCCTTAACAAAATTCTAGCAATCAGAATCCAACAACACATTAAAAAGATCATACACCATGATCAAGTGGGCTTTATCCCAGGGATGCAAGGATTCTTCAATATCCGCAAATCAATCAATGTAATACACCACATTAACAAATTGAAAAATAAAAACCATATGATTATCTCAATAGATGCAGAGAAAGCCTTTGACAAAATTCAACATCCATTTATGATAAAAACTCTCCAGAAAGCAGGAATAGAAGGAACATACCTCAACATAATAAAAGCTATATATGACAAACCCACTGCAAACATTATCCTCAATGGTGAAAAATTGAAAGCATTCCCTCTAAAGTCAGGAACAAGACAAGGGTGCCCACTTTCACCATTACTATTCAACATAGTTTTGGAAGTTTTGGCCACAGCAATCAGAGCAGAAAAAGAAATAAAAGGAATCCAAATTGGAAAAGAAGAAGTAAAACTCTCACTATTTGCAGATGACATGATCCTCTACATAGAAAACCCTAAAGAGTCCACCAGAAAATTACTAGAAATAATCAATGACTACAGTAAAGTTGCAGGATATAAAATCAACACACAGAAATCCCTTGCATTCCTATACACTAATAATGAGAAAACAGAAAGAGAAATTAAGGAAACAATTCCATTCACCATTGCAACAGAAAGAATAAAATACTTAGGAATATATCTACCTAAAGAAACTAAAGACCTATATATAGAAAACTATAAAACACTGGTGAAAGAAATCAAAGAGGACACTAATAGATGGAGAAATATACCATGTTCATGGATTGGAAGAATCAATATAGTGAAAATGAGTATACTACCCAAAGCAATTTATAGATTCAACGCAATCCCTATCAAGCTACCAACAGTATTCTTCACAGAGCTAGAACAAATAATTTCACAATTTGTATGGAAATACAAAAAACCTCGAATAGCCAAAGCGATCTTGAGAAAGAAGAATGGAACTGGAGGAATCAACCTACCTGACTTCAGGCTCTACTACAAAGCCACAGTTATCAAGACAGTATGGTACTGGCACAAAGACAGAAATATTGATCAATGGAATAAAATAGAAAGCCCAGAGATAAATCCACGCACATATGGACACCTTATCTTCGACAAAGGAGGCAAGAATATACAATGGATTAAAGACAATCTCTTTAACAAGTGGTGCTGGGAAATCTGGTCAGCCACTTGTAAAAGAATGAAACTGGACCACTTTCTAACACCATACACAAAAATAAACTCAAAATGGATTAAAGATCTAAACGTAAGACCAGAAACTATAAAACTCCTAGAGGAGAACATAGGCAAAACACTCTCCGACATACATCACAGCAGGATCCTCTATGACCCACCTCCCAGAATATTGGAAATAAAAGCAAAAATAAACAAATGGGACCTAATTAACCTTAAAAGCTTCTGCACATCAAAGGAAACTATTAGCAAGGTGAAAAGACAGCCTTCAGAATGGGAGAAAATAATAGCAAATGAAGCAACCGACAAACAACTAATCTCAAAAATATACAAGCAACTCCTACAGCTCAACTCCAGAAAAATAAACGACCCAATCAAAAAATGGGCCAAAGAACTAAATAGACATTTCTCCAAAAAAGACATACAGATGGCTAACAAACACATGAAAAGATGCTCAACATCACTCATTATCAGAGAAATGCAAATCAAAACCACTATGAGGTACCATTTCACACCAGTCAGAATGGCTGTGATCCAAAAGTCTACAAATAATAAATGCTGGAGAGGGTGTGGAGAAAAGGGAACCCTCTTACACTGTTGGTGGGAATGCAAACTAGTACAGCCACTATGGAGAACAGTGTGGAGATTCCTTCAAAAACTGGAAATAGAACTGCCTTATGATCCAGCAATCCCACTGCTGGGCATACACACTGAGGAAACCAGAAGGGAAAGAGACACGTGTACCCCAATGTTCATCGCAGCACTGTTTATAATAGCCAAGACATGGAAGCAACCTAGATGTCCATCAGCAGATGAATGGATAAGAAAGCTGTGGTACATATACACAATGGAGTATTACTCAGCCATTAAAAAGAATACATTTGAATCAGTTCTAATGAGGTGGATGAAACTGGAGCCTATTATACAGAGTGAAGTAAGCCAGAAGGAAAAACATAAATACAGTATTCTAACGCATATATATGGAATTTAGAAAGATGGTAACAATAACCCTGTGTACGAGACAGCAAAAGAGACACTGATGTATAGAACAGTCTTATGGACTCTGTGGGAGAGGGAGAGGGTGGGAAGATTTGGGAGAATGACATTGTAACATGTAAAATATCATGTAAGAAACGAGTTGCCAGTCCAGGTTCGATGCACGATACTGGATGCTTGGGGCTAGTGCACTGGGACGACCCAGAGGGAGGGTATGGGGAGGGAGGAGGGAGGAGGGGTCAGGATGGGGAACACATGTATACCTGTGGTGGATTCATTTTGATATTTGGCAAAACTAATACAATTATGTAAAGTTTAAAAATAAAATAAAATTAAAAAAAAAATAATAAAGTAACATTTCATTTTACATTTCATGGCTATTATATGGACATGCTGTTGTTTCTTATATGTTGTCTTCGTATCAGCAATTTGCTAATAGGCTCACTGTTAGTACTGATAGATTTTTTGTAGACTTTTGGGATTTCTTACATAGATAGTCATTTTGTCCAAGGACAGAGACAACACTATTTCTTTCTTGCTAAAGCGACTTAGTACTTAGCACATAGCATGCAATCTGTATGCCTTGTTTTTTCTCATTTCTGTCATTTTTGCACCAGCAAAGATCGCTAATATGATGTTGAATAGGAGTGTCTTATTAGGAGTTCTTTTAAAGCTAGGAATATTATTTTAAGCAATAATTAAAGCAGAGGCGAAGGGGATGACAGAGGATGAGATGGTTGGATGGCATCACTGACTCAATGGACATGAATTTGAGTAAGCTCTGAGAGTTGGTGATGGACAAGGGAAGCCTGGCGTACTGCAGTCCATGGGGTCGCAAAGAGGCAGACACTTAACTGAACTGAAAGCGGATCTAAGAGTGGTATCTTAAATTGAGGGTTGTTGCCTATTAACATATCTTCAGGCAATTTTTTTCAGTTACTGGAGAAAGAGACTCTTCTCTGTGGGTTAGAAACCTTCCAGGGCTCATCCTCTTCCCGAGTTTTGTTTTTGCTTATGCTAAACTTGAGATGTCAGTATTTGCTCAGACACCCTCACTTCACAGACAAAGTTGTGCTAGTGACGGCTGGACCTCTGGCTCACAGTCTCTGAGCTGTGCTGTCTCTTATCATTCCTGCCACAAAAGAGGGGTGTCTTCTGCCAAGGCAACCCACACTTGAATAGCTCTAACTAACAGCACTTCTGACTGTCTTTTGCCTTCTCAAAAGATTGCTGAATGTGAAATAAAAATCACAAGTTTCCTGTGCTCTACTTTTAAAAAGAGCCTGAACCCAGCTAGCCTGTGTCAGTCTACTTAGCTTCCATAGCAAAGGAGACAGCAAATATGTACTCACTTCAGAAATGGAAAATCATCTGTGATGCCTTCACATCAGGGACGTAGAAGAGAGCAGACAGTTTTGTGTGGACCCACCACCTCCTAAATCACAGCTATGCAGTCCTTTATAGTTCTGCAGAGCCATCCCTGGGAACTTCTTCTGGCCCTGCCCTGTGCTTTACCCTTCATCAGCTTTTCAGGCTCTCTGTACTCCTTTTCTATTAATGTCTTTATCAATGAATATCCTGGACAAATAAATTATACTGGGAGCAAAAGGGACACTAGTGATTTTTTGAATCTATTTTTGAACTATAAATTTCCAAATCGATATTTATTTTAAGAGATCAAAGAAAATAAGGTCAACTTTTTTCATATTTTCACTTTGTATTGGCATCATGTTGTAAAGTCAGGTAACATTTCTGTTACATTTTTTCATTGAATATGTCCTCGAAAAGCTTCCTACAATTGTTATTATATTTGTTGGAGGATTTTAAAGGGGAAAAGAACTTAAGACAACACTTATTCCACATGTATAACATTTTAGTCAGTTCAATCACTCAGTCATGTCTGACTCTTTGCAGTCCCATGGACTGCCCGCACACCAGGCTTCCCTGTCCATCACCAACTCCCAGAGCTTGCTCAAACTCATGTCCATGGAGTTGGTGATGCAAGATGGTGGAGTAGAAGGACATGGGCTCATCATCTCCTGTGAGAACCCCAAAATTAAAACTCACTGCTGAACAGCCATCCGCAGGAGAATGTTGGATCCCACCAAAATAAGATACCCCACATCCAAAGGCAAAGGAGAAGCCCCAGCAAGACGGTAGGAGGGGCAAAATCACATTTAGAATCAAACCCCATACCCACCAGAGATGCCCGGAGGGCTCAAACAAAACCTGGTGTGCACCAGGACCCAGAGACCCCACAGAGACTGAGCCAGACCTGCCTTTGAGTGTTTGAGTGTCTCCTGTGGAGGTACAGGTCAGCAGTAGCCTGCTGCATGGGCAGGGACTCTGGGCGCAGCAGACCTGGGTCACACAGCGTGTGGCCTAAGCCCTCTTGGAGGAGGTCGCCATTGACTCCACTGTAGAGCCACTGAGCAGACGACCCACAAACTGCAGAACAATTATACCAAATAAATTTTCACACTGTTAAGATAAGTTCTAGGACCCACAACAGATTTTCCAACCTGGGGATCTGGCAAAGGGTCTGAGAACCCCCAGGGAATTTGACTTTGGAGGCCAGTGGGACTTGATTACAGAACTTACACAGAACTGGGGAGACAGACTCTTGGAGGGCACAAGTAAAACATTGTGTGCACCAGGACCCAGGAGAAAGGAGCAGTGACCTCAGAAAACACTGACTCAGACTTGCCTGTGGGTGTCCAGGAGTCTCTGATGGTGGGTCAGTGGTGGCCTGCTGCAGGGTCGGGGGCACTAAGTGTGGCAGTGCGTGCATGGGACCTTTTGAAGGAGGTCGCCATTATCTTCATTATTTCCACCATAGTTTGGTCTCAGGTCAAACAAGAGGGAGGGAACACAGCCCTGCCCATCAACAGAAAATTGGATTAAAGATTACTGAGCATGGCCCCCGCACATTGGAACAAGACCCAGTTTCCCCCACAGTCAGTCTTTCCCGTCAGGAAGCTTCCATCAGCTTCTTATCCTTATTGTCAGAGGGCAGACAGAATGAAAACCACAATCATAGTAAACTAATCAAACTGATAACATGGACCACAGCCTTGTCTAACTCAGTGGAACTATGAGCCATGTCATGTAGGTCCACCTATGACAGGCGGGTCTTGCTGGAGAGTTCTGACAAAATGTGGTCCCCCGGAGAAGGGAATGGCAAACTACTTCAGCATTCTTGCCTTGAGAACCCCATGAACAGTATAACATTTATTCTCTCTCTATTCAATAATGGCCATTTGGACTTCGTTGCTACAAAATTGGGTAAAACCCCAAACTCACTTCAGCCCTCAAACCAAGAAGTGTTTAGGGAAAAAAAGAACCTTTCTATGGCATGTACAATCACAATTTAGATACTGAAATTCTTTTTACAAAATAAAACCTATGGACTCTCTTTTCTTTAAGAAACCTGAAATTAGATTTTTTTTTTCCCCTCTTGGAGATATAGTCATGTAAGTTTCTGGAGGCTTGTATGATAAGCAGAAAATGATAAATGATGTGCAGTTTTAAATCTTTGGTATTGTTGTTCAGTCGCTAAGTCATGTCTGACTCCTTATGACCTCATGAACTGAAGCTCTCCAGGCTTCCCTGTTCTTTACTGTCTCCCTGAGTTTACTCAAACTCCTATCCATTGAGTCATGAGTCAGTAATGCCATCCAACCATTTCATCCTCTGTCGCTCCTTCTCCTCTCGCCCTCAATCTTTCCCAGCATCAGGGTCTTTTCCAGTGTGTCAGTTCTTTGCATCAGATGGCCAAAGTATAGGATCTTTAGTATGTGAAGTTGTTATTGAGACCATGAGCATCACAGTTCAACTGGAGAGACTTTGGCTCTGACTTTGACTAAAAATTCTCAAGAATCCAATGTTTGTATTGTTCCCTTTATCCAACAGTCCTTCTCCAGAACCTTCAGTGTCTTCCTACAGCCCCATGCATCACATGTCAGCCTACCTTGCCCAGGATTCTGCACCTTCCTTGCTTAGTCAGATCCTACCTACTGCAGGGCAACAAAATTTCACAACAGACTGCTCCCTGTTTCCCAAACTCTGATTGCAGTTTTGGTTCTCAATGCTTTTGACATTGTATTGTCTTAATCTGGACAGGCTTTCTCTGCCTGTTGAAATTTTATTTGTCAACCACCGCTCAGATTTCATTGTCTTTATTATGTCTTTCCTGTTTCCCCAGTAAGAGAAAATGTATAATTCCTCTCCCTTTCACCAAAATTCCTTCTCTCTCTTTGTATCACTAATTTCATTCTGTTTAGGTTATCAACCTAGATAGCATATTCAAAAGCAGAGACATTACTTTGCCAACAAAGGTCCATCTAGTCAAGGCTATGGTTTTTCCTTTGGTCATGTATGGATGTGAGAGTTGGACTGTGAAGAAGGCTGAACACCGAAGAATTGATGCTTTTGAACTGTGGTGTTGGAGAAGACTCTTGAGAGTCCCTTGGACTGCAAGGAGATCCAACCAGTCCATTCTGAAGGAGATCAGCCCTGGGATTTCTTTGGAAGGAATGATGCTAAAGCTGAAACTCCAGTACTTTGGCCACCTCATGTGAAGAGTTGACTCATTGGAAAAGACCCTGATGCTGGGAGGGATTTGGGGCAGGAGGGGAAGGGGACAACAGAGGATGAGATGGCTGGATGGCATCACTGACTCGATGGACATGAGTCTGAGTGAACTCCGGGAGTTGGTTGTGGACAGGGAGGCCTGGCGTGCTGCGGTTCATGGGGTCGCAAAGAGTCGGACACGACTGAGTGACTAAACTGAACTGAACTGAGGTTATCTTTTCTTCTTACCGTGTCTGTCTCCTGGAAAATTACATTTCCATGAGATTAGGACTCTTGGTTTATGTGTTCCCAAATTTGCACTGGGTTTTGGTCATTGTTGATGTTCAAGAAGTATTATTAAAACAAGTGTATTTTATTTAAAAAAATTATCTGGGGCACACATTATCTGGGGTACATACATTGATGTATGTATATAACAAAACTATTGCCACAAAAAGTTATTAATGCCTGAGACTCTCTCCAAGTGAATTAAACCGGAATATATGGAACAGTAGTTCTCAGTCTTCACTGTAGTCTGGACCCACCTGGGGAACTTTAAAAACCATGATTCCTGGGTCTCACTCCAGAGATTCTTATGAAAACCCTCAAGGTGATGCTGAAGTACAGCCGTGGTTGAGAACCACTGGTCTAATTGGCATGGGTATTTTTATAGCTCTGTGTGATTCAGATGTACATGTAGGGTTGAGAACCACTGCTAGAAATGAATGTGCCTAAGAATCACTGGTGAAATGTAGTTTAAAAAAAAATATGTGTATTTGTAGCCAAAGCCTCTTGTGATACACTCAAAATGGTTGATGGAAATTCAGTGTTTATGTTCCAGAGGAGCATTTTGTGCCTGAAACAAGCCTGTGTGCTTTTAGGGGCATTTAGTTGACTTACCTTTAGACACCCCAGGAAGCTCTAAACTCCCGTATTTTTATGTTGCATCTGATCTCAATAGCCACCCAAAGTGGATGCACTATAATGAACCCAGGACTGTGGCTTGTCTCCTAGAGGTCATGTTCATCATCATCTTTGCAAGGTACCTGCTGTCATCCAGGAAGTGGGCTCTGAATGCACATTAAAAATGCATGCTGTATACTTTAAAAATGTACAGCTTTTATTTGTCAAGTATACCTTAATAAAGCTGGAGAAAAAACTGCACAGTTTTACATGTTAAAAAATACATTACTCTGGGAAGTAAATTCAGCACATTGCAAGTCAGAAGAGCACACAATTATGAGCAGTTTCCTAAATGTGTGTCTTCATATACAGTAGTCAACTATTGATTTATGAGAGCTAAAGGGAGGAAGGAAGGGATGCACAAAGAGAAGGATTATTTGGATCCAGTTTTTGAGTTTTGGGGGCTTTATATTCACAGTGAAGTGTAAGTGGACTTGGCATTACAGTGATCCATGGTTATGTGGAAAGAGCTATATTTACATAGGGAAAGAGCTATTGTGACCGTTGGAAAAGAGATGCCGTTGTTGTCAAGCTGTTTTTTAAATTTTGTGGGTTTATTTCTAGGAAAAGTCTTATACTGATAAACTATGTTTACTGGAAAATAATAAATTTGTATGAAATTGGGAGTACTCTGGAAAGCCTTAAAAATATGTAAATAATAAGCATAGTGTTCTCCACCTTTGCAAATGACACCCCCAGTTTTATAAGAGTTGTGCAAATGAAAAGACTCAGACTCATCTTTGACAGCCTCATAGTCATCTTTCATGAAGACCTCCTCGTGTCCTAGATAAGTATCCTTAAACCATCTCTGTCTCTACAGCTGTCACCTTGTCCAAGGTAAAGTTACCTCTCCTCTGGTCTACTAGATTAGGCTTCTCTCCTGCCCCGCTCTAAGGGTTCTCCACACTGGAGTTAGAGTGATCTTTTTAAAAATGCAAATCTGATTATGCCACCCCTCAGCTTAAAACCTTTCAAAGGCTTCCCATTGCTCCTCAGATAAAGACTAGAATCCTTACTGTGGCTCTCAAGCTCTGGCCGCTGCTTGCATCGGTGAACCCATAGCTTAACTGCTGACCATCACTCCTGACTTTCAGCCACACTGGACTTATTTCTGCAAACTCAGTTTTACACTGGTCTTATAGTACTTCTGCCAATTTGGATGAGTGAATATTTAGGATGAGCATTTTCTGGTCTAATAACTCTGGGGAGGGGAAACAGGCACCTGCTCATAGGAAATGGCAGAGACTCACTGAGATTTTTTTTTTTTTTTTTCAGTTAGTGAGTTTTTTTTTTAACTTTTTATTTATAATGGAGTATAGCTGATTAATAATGTTGTGATAGTTTCAGGTGGACAGCAAAGGGACTCAGCCATACATCCATATACATGTATCCATTCTCTCCCAAACTGTCCTCCCATCCAGGCTGCCACATAACAGTGAACAAAGTTGCCTGGCTATATAGTAGGACCTTGTTTGTTACCATTTTAAATATAGCAGTGTGTACATGTCAATCCCAAACTCCCTATCACTTCCTCCCATCCTTTTCCCTGGCAACATACATTTGTTCTCTAAGTCTGTGTGTCTTTCCGTTTTGTAAATAAGTTCATTTGTATTATGTCTTTTTAGATTACTCACATAAGGGATGTCTATGATATTTCTCCTTCTCTGTCTGACTTTCTTCAGTGAGTGAATTTCTTGTATGAAAAGTGTTGGACTGTGACTTCTTCAAGGATAGTACATGCTGGAAACATGTCCAGGGCCTGTTGTTCATACCAGCTGGGCCCAGCCCTGCATCTGGCACAGATGGGCACTGGGTAAGCATTTGTAGCACATTTACTTTAAGTCACAATGACTCCAGCTGAAAGCCTAAAGACTCAGACAAGCAGCATCAGCATTGCTTGGGAGCTTATTAGATCCAGACTCTCTTAGACTCACCCAGCCTTACTAAAGCAGGTTCTGATTCCCTCCCTAGACTCACTGTTTAATTGTTGAAGTTTAGCATATATACAGTAAAGTATGTAAATTGTACTAAACTTCAGTGCATGACTTAATGTGTTACTTGTGTTACCACTTCTCAGATCAGAGGTAGAACATTCCCAGCACCCAAGAGTATTTCTTTCTTCCTGTTGTTTTGCCAAAAGTTTTCACTTTCATCTCAGGCTCAAAGGATTTGTTAACAAAATAAGCCATTCGTTGTATACAACTAAATAATGCCAGTATTTATCAGAGAATTATCTAGCTTACTTTAAGTATACTAACATTAAAAGAAAATAAAAATAGAGCAGAAGATACATCACCAAATTGGGTTTTGACCAACATCCGACCTTAATCAGCCAAGGGAAATACCATGTCACAGCACATCTATAGTCGAGTCCTAATTGGGAATGGGTCCCAGGTAGCATCTCTGCTCTGTGGGTGAGACTTCAAAGATTGCAATCTGGGGTTCCACTTATAATCCCAAAGATGGGCTCAATAAAGGACAGAAATGGTAGGGACCTAACAAAAGCAGAAGATATTAAGAAGAGGTGGCAAGAATACACAGAAGAACTGTACAAAAAAGATCTTCACAACCCAGATAATCACGATGGGGTGATCACTCATCTAGAGCCAGAAACCTGGAATGTGAAGTCAACTAGGCCTTAGGAAACATCACTACGAACAAAGCTAGTGGAGATGATGGAATTCCAGTAGAGCTATTTCAAGTCCTAAAAGATGATGCTGTGAAAGTTCTGCACTCAATATGCCAGCAAATTTGGAAAACTCAGCAATGGCCACAGGACTGGAAAAGGTCAGTTTTCATTCCAATCCCTAAGAAAGGCAATGCCAAAGAATGTTCAAACTACTGCACAATTGCACGCAACTCACATGCCAGCAAAGTAATGCTCAAAATTCTCCAAGCTGGGCTTCAACAGTATGTGAACCCTGAACTTCCAGATGTTCAAGCTGGTTTTAGAAAAGGCAGAGGAACCAGAGATCAAGTTGCCAACATCCTCTGGATCATCAAAAAAGCAAGCGAGTTCCAGAAAAACATCTGTTCTATTGACTATGCCAAAGCCTTTGATCATGTGGATCACAATAAACTGTGGAAAATTCTGAAAGAGATGGGAATACCAGACCACCTGACCTGCCTCCTGAGAAATTGCTATGCAGGTCAGGAAGCAACAGAACTGGACATGGAACAACAGCCTGGTTCCAAATAGGAAAAGGAGTCAGTCAAGGCTACATATTGTCACTCTGCTTATTTAACTTATATGTAGAGTACATCCCATGAGAAATGCTGGGCTGGAGGAAGCACAAGCTGGAATTGAGATTGCTGGGAGAAATATCAATAACCTCAGATATGCAGATGACACTACCCTTATGGCAGAAAGTGAAGAACTAAAGAACCTCTTGATAAATGTGAAAGAGGAGACTGAAAAAGTTGGCTTAAAGCTCAACATTCAGAAAACTAAGATCGTGGCATCCAGTCCCATCACTTCATGGCAAATAGATGGGGAAACAGCATAAACAGTGACAGACTTTAGTTTTGGGGCCTCCAAAATCACTGCAGATGGTGACTGCAGCCATGAAATTAAAAGATGCTTACTCTTTGGAAGGAAAGTTATGACCAACCTAGACAGCATATTAAAAAGCAGAGATATTACTTTACCAACAAAGGTCCTTGTAGTCAAGGCTATGGTTTTTCCAGTAGTCATGTATGGATGTGAGTGTTGGACTATAAAGAAAGCTGAGTGCTAAAGAACTGATGCTGAGGCTGAAACTCCAGTACTTTGGTCACCTCATGCGCAGAGTTGACTCATTGGAAAAGACCCTGATGCTGGGAGGGATTGGGGGCAGGAGGAGAAGGGGAGGACAGAGGATGAGATGGCTGGATGGCATCACCAACTCGATGCACATGAGTTTGGGTGAACTCCAGGAGTTGGTGATGGACAGGGAGGCCTGGCGTGCTGCGATTCCTGGGGTCGCAAAGAGTCAGACATGACTGTGCGACTGAACTGAACTGAAAGAATTGATGCTTTTGAACTGTGGTGTTGGAGAAGATTCTTGATAGTCCCTTGGACTGCAAGGAGATCCAACTAGTCCATCCTAAAGGATATTAGTCCTGAGTGTTCATTGGAAGGCCTGATGTTGAAGCTGAAATTCCAATATTTTGGCCACCTGATGAGAAGAACTCACTTATTTGAAAAGCCCCTGATGCTGGGAAAGATTGAAGGTGGGAGGAGAAGTGGATGACAGAAGATGAGATGGTTGGATGGCATCACCAACTCAGTGGACATGAGTTTGAGTAAACTCTGGGAGTTGGTGATGGACAAGGAAGCCTGGCATGCTGCAGTCAGTGGGGTAGCAAAGAGTTGGACATGACTGAGGGACTGAATTGAATTTATAATCCCAGGATGCAAACTGGTATCTATCTGTGAGTGAATTGCAGTTCCAGTTTCCTGTTAATGTTGTTTGTTTTGTTATGTAGAACTTGGAATGTTGTTAAGCCCAGGGCTTGGTTGGCCAGGCCCTCTCCAGAGGCTTAGCAAATTCCAAGATCCACTCCCTATCTCTCTGTTGTGTTTCTTTTCTGACACTCACTGCAGATGTGGCTGACACCCACAGCAGTAGTCAGGGCAGTGTCCAGGTAGGTCAGAAACAAGGTCAGAGGGCTGCTCTGCTCTTTTGTCTCTGAAGCCCGAGCAAAGCCACTTCTATTTAATTTCCCTAACACTAATTTTCAGTCAGTGCTCTCTCAGAAGTAACCACTAGTCTTAACTTCTCTCTTTATTAATTAGCTTATTAGCTTTTCATGTTCTTGAATTTACAGGGTGAACTTTTTCACTTAACATTTTCAGAATCTGCATTTTCACAAAAAACCTAGGTGAGTTGCATTCAGGTTCAAGTTTGAGAAGTATTTCTAGAGAGTTTTAGTTCTTACCCTGGCGGCATATTGATGTCGATAGGTGCCCAGGTACTGCCTTCACTGATGCTGATTTAATTGGCCTTGGGTGATCCCTAGGCAGCAATTTTTTATTTTTTTTAAATCCTGAAGGGATTCTAATTTGCAGCAAAATTGAAGACTGCTCATGTATGTCCTGTGTCAGCCAGTGCTCCCTGCCTCTCTAGTCCATGCTGGGAAAGAACAGTCATTACCTCTCTGAATGAAACAGATATTACCCAGAGCAGATTTTGTCAGCTTTCTCAGTTTACTGCTTTTCTCATCTCCCATCTTCCCTAGAACCTAAAGAAGTTACACTTAAGCCTTTGACTTGTGTTTTCATCACTCCATGGGAGCAGTGACATGCCAGAGCTGGCTCATACAGGCTTTTGAAAGCAGACTTTGTGCTTCTCTTTCCAAGTGTGCATTGAAAGACATGTTGGCAGCTCAAAATTGGCCATGGTGGGGGTTTATTTACACCACAGAAATGGGCAAACACAACCATTCAGGTTCTGTTTCTTCCCCTGTCTCTTCCTGGAGGGTTGGTTTGCATCACATATTCCCTTAATATAGGCAAAGTACTTTTCAAGTGGTTCCCAGTGTCCACGCATTCTTTCACTTCTGCCAACCCCTAACAAACCACTTGGCGTTTAATTGTATGTTTCAGTAATATTGGCAGTGCATCCACTGCTTTGGGAGTATAAGAAGATGGGCATGATTATCATGTTTCTTCCATCCAGCTCATTTGGAAATCCCTAGATGTATGCTTCCAGGGTCACTACTGTCTGGCCTTATTTAGGCCATCAGTATGTGAATAATGAAGCATAAGTCAGTGAGAACATTCATTACTGTACCTCACTTAAGATTTTTCATTGCATCTAGTGTTCTCTTGGAGTTGTTCAGCATTTGACTTATCTGATTTCTGTTGATCATTGAATACCACTGATTACAAAGTGATTCAGGACATGTTGCAGACGTTTTGTAAGTATATCTGTTGGTCAACACCGATAAAAGATTTATGGTTCCTAGTACTTTAAAACAGGTCTTTTAAGTCAGATTTGTGTATTAATTGTGACTTATGCACTCCTGACTGGACGATGGTGGGCCTGTTATAACATTTCTAAGTTTCTTATTCCTCATCTGTAAAATGAATGTAAAAATCCATTGTGGAATTGTTATGAAGATTAATTAAGGTAAAATAGGCAGTGCACTAGGCTTCAAATCTGACACATAGTCAAACTTTATTCATTGTCTTAGGTTGGGTGCCAAGGAATAGACCCCAAGACAAGGATTTGGGTGGAAGTAGTTTGAGATGTGATCTTAGGAAATACAGGTGGGTAAAGGGTGGGAAAGCGAAACAAGCAAGAGCTGGAAACAATAAAGGCTAACATTGTTAAAACACTTTACACTGTTAGCAATTAGAACTTAATCCTACTGGAAAACTCTGAGAAACAATGTAAAACAGTGGTCCCCAACCTTTTTGTCACCAGAGATCTGTTTTGTGGAAGACAACTTTGCCATGGACTAGAGTGGGGGAGATGGTTTCAGGATTATTCAAGCACATTGCATTTATTTTGTACTTTATCTCTATTATTATTATATCAGCTCCATCTCAGATCATTAGGCATTAGATTCTGGAGGATGGTAACACCTGATGTAGAAGACAGAACTCAGGTTTGTTCCATTAGAAGGTAGAGGAAGCTGTGGTATTAATCCATCAACCCAATAGTAATAGCTGTGTATGGGAAAGTTTCCCATACCAGAAGTTTGTTTTTCTGATCCATAACTCTGAGAAAGGCAGGATAGTGTAGCCAGAGGAACATTAGTTCATCTCCTAAGGTTTGTTCTAGCTCTGTTATTCACAAATAGTCTCATGGCTTAATTTCATTTTGTATGCACAAACATTACTGCTGGTATTGAATTAAAATCACATTCACACATACACTCACACATGCAGAAAACCCTTGTACAGTTTTACTTTTCTTACTGTAGTGATAGGAAACAGTAGCTATTCAGCTTAATATACTGAAGCATAGATTTGTCTAGAGGCAGTGTGGCTCCATTGTAGTATCACAGGATGAGGAGTTAGGAGGCTTTTGTGGAATCTTGACTCAGTCACTTACTATTTTTGTAGTCTTTAAAAGGAGCAAAATTTCCATGAAACTCTGCTGAAGGGGAAGAATTTACCTGCCAAGTTAATTCTTTGTGGTGAGAAGAACAAGGATAGTGGTTTAAAAAGGGGTTGTCTCATATGCTGTGGTCTATATTGGAGGAGCCAAGTCTCCATCAGTCATCAGAGCAAGGTGCTTCTGGTTGCTTTTGGCAGGATTCTTGAATTCCCTGTAGGGCTTGGGAGTTACCTTGTTATTCTCCTGTATCCACAGCATTGTAGTAATTTGTAGCCTAAAGACATGGTGACTCTCGGGAGACCCTAAGACACCCTGATGTAAATCTGCTGGTTCTGAGGATTCTGTGAGTCTCTTGGCTTCAGTGGAGAGCGTGGCTGCAACAACTTTCTTTAGTTTCTCCTAGAAAACAGTGTTGATATCAGTCTGACATCCTGGAATATTTCCTTGGCTCCTTGGACATGAAGGAGAAGGACAAATACTTACATAACTTTATTCTTCCTTGTTCTAAAATCCCAGGAATGATCATGTTGGACTTGGACAAAAGCTTCTTTGCCCTTAACATGTCCATCAGTTTATGAATTAAGTTCTGTATGCATACAAAGTCTTCGATTACTGAACCGATTGTTACTGTGTAAATATTTAGAGGGTTCCCCCGTTGTTCAGTGGTAAAGAATATACCAACTGTTGCAGAAAACACTAGAATGGGAAAGACTAGTGGTCTCTTCAAGAAACTTAGAGATACCAAGGTACCAAGGGAACATTTCATGCACGCATGGGCACAATAAAGGACAGAAACGATATGAACCTAAAAGAACTGGAAGATATTAAGAAAACATGGTAAGAATATATAGAACTGTACAAAAAAGGTCTTAATGACTCAGATAACCATGATGGTGTGATCACTCACCTATATCCAGACATCCTGGAGTGTGAAGTCAGGTGGAGCTTAGGAAGCATTACTGTGAACAAAGCTAGTGGAGATGAAGGGACTCCAGCTGAGGTATTTCAAATCCTAAAAGGTGATGTTGTTAAAGTGCTGCACTCAATATGCCGGCAAATTTGGAAAACTCAGCAATGGCTACAGGACTGGAAAGGGTCAGTTTTCATTCCAATTCCAAAGAAGGACAGGGCCAAAGAATGTTCAAACTACCTCATAATTGTGCTCATTTCACATGCTAGCAAGATTATGCTCAAAATCCTTCAAGCTAGGCTTCAGTAGTATGTGAACTGAGAATTTCCTCCAGATGTCCAAGCTGGATTTTGAAATGGCAGAGGAACCAGAGATCAAATTGCCAACACCTGCTGGATCATAGAAAAAGCAAGGGAATTCCAGAAAAACATATATTTCTGTTTCATTAACTGTACTAAAGGCTTTGACTGTGTGGATCATAACAAACTGTGGAAAATTCTTAAAGAGTTGGGAATACCAGACCACCTTACCTGTCTCCTGAGAAAACCTGTATGCAGGTCAAGAAGCAACAGGTAGAATTGGACTTGGAACAACTGACTAGTTCCAGATTGGGAAAGGAGTATGTCAAGGCTGTATATTGTCACCCTGTTTACTTAACTTCTATGTAGAGTACCTCATGTGACATGCCAGGCTGGATGAAGCTCAAGCTGGAATCAAAATTGCAGGGAGAAATATCAGTAACCTCAGGTATGCAGATGATACAACTCTAGTGGCAGAAAGTGAAGAATTAAGAGCCTCTTGATGAAGGTAAAAGAGGATAGCAAAAAAACTGGCTTAAAACTCAACATGCAGAAAACGAAGATCATGACATCTGGTCCCATCACTTCATGGCAAATAGATGGGGAAGAAATGGAAACAGTGACAGACTTTATTTTCTTGGGCTCCAAAATTGCTGTGCATGTTGACTGCAGCCATGAAATTAAAAAACGCTTGCTCCTTGGGAGAAAAGCTATGACAAATCTTAAAGCTTCCCTAATGGCTCAGTGAGTAAAGAATCTGCCTGCAATGGAGGAGACACAAGAGATACTGGTTTGTTCCCTGGGTCAGGAAGATCTCCTGGAGAAGGAAATGGCAAGCCACGTCAGTATTCTTGCCTGGAAAACCCCATGGACAGAGGAGCCTGGTGGGCTACAGTCCACAGGGTTTCAAAGAGTCAGACATGACTGAGTTACTAAGCACAACACTTATATAAAACGTCTAGAAATGACAAATCTAGACAGTGTAATAAAAAGCAGAGACATTACTTTGCCAACAAAGGTCCAAATAGTCAAAGCTGTGGTTTTTCCAGTTGTCATGTATAGATGTGAGAGTTGGACCATAAAGAAGGCTGAGTGCCAAAGAACTGATGCTTTCAAACTGTGGTGCTGGAGAAGAATCTTGGGAATCCTTTGGACTGCAAGGAGATCAAACCAGTCAATCCTAAAGGAAATCAACCCTGAATATTCATTGGAAGAACTGATGCTAAAATTGAATCTCCAAGACTTTGGCCACTTGATGTGAAGAATTGCCTCACTGGAAACCATGCTGATGCTGGGAAAGACTGAAGGCAGGAGGAAAAGGGAGCGGCAGAGGATGAAATGTTTGGATGACATCACTGACTCAATGGACATGAGTTTGAGCAAACTCTGGGAGATAGTGAAGGCCAAGGAAGCCTGGCATGCTGTAGTCCATGGAGTCGCAAAGAGTCGGACATGGATGAGCAACTGAACAACAAAATATTTAGATGGAAAACTTTGGAATTGCAAGACTTTACTCCATGTTTTGAACATTAAAAAGGTCCTTTTCTATAAATTAGGTTGTCCAACATAAGTTTTTCTTGCAGCTCCATGTGGGAGCAAGAAACTTGTATTATGTATTTACTTTAAAGATGCAGTGTGGCATTCTAGCAATTAAAGAATCTCAATATGATGTAAATGTAAATTAATCTCATCAGATTCTATGTTTTAAACTGCTGTGAAAAACTATATACATTTTAATGATGGACCTACTATTAGGGAAAAAAAACACTTTATTTCAAAAAAATAGATGTAGACAAATATAGAATAAGCTAGAATTAACTAGAGTTGATTCTCAAGTCCCTAAACTTAAGTACTTGAAAATTTAGATATTTATAAATTAGTAGTTTTTAATTGTAAATTCTAATGCTTACCATTATTCAGTATTAATGTGGTTACAGTATTTTTAGTTTCAATTTCTAAAAAATAAATTAGGTTCTTTAGAAAGTAAAAATAATGACACAGATTAAAGATCATAGGAAATAATTATATCATCCTTTTCAAAGGTGGTTTTACTTGTTTAAATCAGCATTATCTATAACTTCAGCATAAGCATACATTTCAGAGTATCAAAAGATAATGTGTGCAGAATATTTCTAGATAGTTTCTTGTATAGTACATGTACAATAGCTTTATTATGAGCCAATTAAAAGTTTTGTTCAGTATTGCACATCTAAATTAAAATAAATATGGGTCTTTTTTCTATCAATAGAATTTTTTATACATGAGCAAAAGAACAGCTTTTATGAGCAAATACTAATAATAGGCCACCAATGATCCCAACAATGAAGTATACAAATAAAGTGGAAGTTATGATTTTCCTTATGGTTATAAACTCTAATAATGGCAAAGGGGATAAAACAACATTATTTATAATAATTCAGTATTTAATAATTATATTTGATAAACTGATTATTCCTTTTATGTAACCTCATTTTCTAAATCTAACACTTCAATTCTGTGAGTGGAAGGACCTGCATATTGTAGCCAGTATATAGAAATTGTACACTGAATAACTGCAAATTGATTGGACTCTTTTGACTTTTTTAGTAATTTTAAAAATTGAAGTGTAGTTGATTTACAATGTTATGTTAGTGTCTGGTGTATAGCAAAGTAACTTGGATATATATATATATGTTCTTTTTCAGATTCTTTTCCACTATAAGTTATTATATGATATTAAATGTAGTTCCCTTTGCTATATAGCAGGACTCTGTTGTTTATCTGTTTTATATATAGTAGCTTATATTTGCTAATCCCCAACTCCTCATTTATCCCTTTCTCTGCTTCCATCTTTGGTAATTTTAAATTTGTTTTCTGTGTCTTTCAATCCATTTCTGTTTTGTAAATAAGTCCATTTGTATCATTTGTAAGTCCATTTGTAACCGGAATCTAATGATTCCAGTTTTACATTCCAGTAATACATTTGTCTTTCCCTGACTTCACTTAGTACAATAATCTTTGGGTCCATCTCTGTGGCTGCAAATGGCATTATTTCATTCTTTTTTATGGCTGAGTAATATTCCATTGTGGGCTTCCCAGGTGGCTCAGTGGTAAAGAATCTGCCTGCCTGTGCAAGAGATGCAGGAGACGTGGATTCATTCCCTGGGCTGGGAAGATCCTCTGGAAAAGGGAATGGCAACACAGTAAGTATTCTTGCCTGGAAAATTACATGGACAGAGGAGCTTGGCAGGCTACAGGTCGTAAAGAGTCGACCATGACAGAGCACACACGCTGTGTTCCATTGTACATATGTATATCTTCTTCATCCATTCATCTGTTGATGGACATTTAGGTTGCATCCATATAGTGCTGCTACACTATTGGGTATATACATTGGAGTGCATGTATCGTTTCAAATTGAGGTTTTCTCCAGTTCTATGCCCAGAAGCACGATTGTTGGATCATACGGCAACTCTAATTTTTAGTTTTTTAAGGAACCTCCATACTGTTTTCCAGTGGGTGCACCATTTTACATTTCCACCAACAGTGTAGGAAGTTCCCTTTTCTGATTGGACCCTTTTGAATTCTTTTATGTTCACTAACTTATCTCTCTGACACTTTATTTGTATCTTTGTGTTTTTTAAATTAATTTATTTTATTTTGACAATAATTACTTTATAATATTATGATGATTTTTGCCATACAACCACATAAACCAGTCATAGGTGTATACATGTGTCCCCTCCATCCTCAACCCCACTCCTACATCACTCCCCACTCTATCCCTCTGGCTTTGGGTGCCCCTCCTAATGCATCAGATTTTTGGAGTGTTTTTAGTAAATCATGTTATTTATGTAAGACTTCCTAGTTGTTTAAAATAACTAATCTGTTAAAAGAGATCTGAACAGATAAGTCTTAGTGAAAAGAGAATTTACCCCATAGGTTCCATTGGTACATGATGCTTAGGGATATATAGTTAGAAATTTTTAGAGCTTTCAGTGATCAAACAGTGGACATTTTAAAGACCCATTTACAGGAGATGCCTGAAGCTAAATAGCATTGCAGTGGTTTCTACATGGTGGATCAGTGAGGAAGTATTTTCCTCCTTGGGTGATTTATTGTCAAATATGGGTTAACTGGATATTCAGCACAGGATGTCACCTTAATCACAAGTCCTTACTGAGGTGTGAGCTTCTATTCTTATGCTACTTTTCATAGCCCTGAAAGGAGAAGGTGTCCTAGTGGCTAATTATTACTGTATCTTGTTATTACTGCACAACAAAATGGTGTCTTGCTTGAATTAATCATCAGTCCATGTGGTGAAGATTCCTTCCTGGGACTTAGCAACTTATTAAACAGTTGAACTGCAGTTTTGCGGAGAGGGTGGTTATCATCCAGTGTCTGCTGCCATCATGCTCTTGTAAGTAACAGGAGACTGTGGTCTCTATATTCCCCTCTCATAGTGGTTCCTTTGCTTCAAGTCCAGCATCCTTGAATACTGGATAGAATTAGTTCATATTTGATTTTCATCTTTACAAAGACTGTTGAGGAAAGGAACAAAATAAGTTTCAGATGGACAGGGAGGCCTGGCGTGATGCGATTCATGGGGTCGCAAACAGTCGGACATGACTGAGCGACAGATCTGATCTGAAAATAGCCTTATCAGAAATGATAGTGTTTTTTTTCTTTATTACCTATTAATTTTTAAGTATTGGATGTTTATTCCTTTCAGATATTTAGAAGCCAGTTGCCAAATCTTTCACCAGTCATTACACAACCAGGTCATTTCCTTTGGCACCAACTTGGAAATAATTTCCTCGATCATTTATGCAATTTTCCCTCCTGAACTTCCCTTATTTACTCTTCCTTTTAGATTTTATGCAGCCTGGGACGCTAGATAAAATTCTGACAATCATTTCAGAAGACTACTTAGGGGGACAGATTTCTTATTCCTTTTTGTGCCCTCCGCCTGCACTCTCAAATAAATAAAACCAAAGCCAGAAAACAAAGAACCAAAAAACTTTTTCTTAGTGTCTCAGGCTGCAACTGCCATAAATAGGCTGATATCTTAAAGAAAAAATAGCTTAGGTAAACTCTGAAAGTTTTTGTTGTCAGTGTTGGGTTTTTATTGTTTGCTTGTTTTTATATGAACGATTTTTTTAATTGGAAAAGTAAACCATAATCATAGTATTAAAAAAATAAACCCCATAGCAGTGTATTTCTGTCCCTACTCAGACACCTGACCCCAGACGCTTCTGTTGAAGTGATAGATATGCTGATTTCAACAAATAAGGCCTTCTTACAGGAGAGAAAGATGAGGCAGCTATTTTGTAGCATCTTTAACTACCTCATTGGTTTTATCTTCCCCCAAATCAGTGAATTTCCAAATTCAGTGACTACCTGATTGGTTTTATCTTCCCCCAAATCAGTGAATTTCCAAATTCAGTGACTACCTGATTGGTTTTATCTTCCCCCAAATCAGTGAATTTCCAAATTCAGTGATTTGTGCCTAAAGACAGGGTGGTGACTCTCCAGAGACAGGAAAACACACTTAATGTAAATCCACTGGTTCTAAGGATTCTTTGAGTCTCTTGGCTTCAGTGGAAAGTGTGACTGCAGTGGCTTTGTTCAGTTTCCTCCTGGAAGACAGTATTGATATCAGTCTGTCTGACATCCTGGAATATTTCCTTGGCTTCTCAGACATAAAGGAGAAAAATCAAGGACAAATGCTTATGTAACTTTATTCTTCCTTGTTCTCAAATCCCAGGAATGATCATGTTGGATTTGGACAGAAGCTTCTTTGCCATCAACATATCCATCACTTCATGAATTAAGTTATATATGCATACAAGATACTGGCTTTCAGTTACTGAACAGCTTGTCACTAGGTAAATACTTAGGTAGAAGACTTTGGAATTGCAAGACTCTACTACATATTTTGAACTTTAAAGAGTCTTCCCCCCGCTCCAAGTTAGGATTACTCGTGATCCTAGAAATACGCCAAGGATTGAATGGTACATGGGAAAGGGGATAGGAGAGAATGAAAGGAAGAGAGAGCATTCCCTTTTTTAAAAAGATTAATAGTGACAGCCTAAGTTTTGTTTTGTTTTAAACTCAACTATATATTTTAGAGGTCTTTCTATATCAACAAGTCTACTTTATCCTTCATCACAACTGCATAGTATGGATAAGTTATAATCTCTTTTGGCTATTCTTTATCAGTTGGGCATTTCAGTTATTTCACTCATTCATTCATTTTTGACTCTTAAAGTCATGGTGTAGTGATTGCCCTTATTTGTATACCTCATACCTTGTATAGTCTTGTCAAATAAAATTCTGTGCATGCTACACATAAATGTCATCATATGCAAATATGGTATAACTGCTTGTATACTCAAGCAGAAGCATTAAGAATGCAGTTCTGCATCACCCTAATTTCTTCACTTTACAAAATATCTTAGGATGGCAGCAGGTACAGAGCCATCTCATTTTTCAGGTTTTCTTGCCTTTCCCTCCATAGATGTAGATGTCAAGGCGTTGTTTTTACAGTGAAGACATTCAGTCCTGCAGAAGTAGCATGAGTAGATGCCCCCTGGATATGAAACGAATGGGCTGAAGAGGTTGGAGCCAGTGGCAGGCATGCTTGTTGTAGTTCAGAAGACTGGGCTCTTGGCCATGGGAGAGACAAAGGGGTAGTGGAGCCCAACCCCTCGTTCTCTGAGTGGAGGAACTGGACATCCAGGCAGGGTCAATCTCGTGCCAAAGTCACTTATCCAGTGAGGGGCAGAGCCTCCCAGTTCTCCACTCAGGGCTTTTTCTACTCCCATGGAAAACTCCATGTTTGTCTGTTTCTTGTTTGCTGACTCTTCTGTTGTTTATTATTTCTCCTCGTGACCTTGACTGGGTTCTTTTGACTCACTTGAAGGGATATTTAAACACCATCCCACTCAACTTCTAGAACATAGTTAAAATTTGACAGGCAGTTTTGTCTTGTAGAGAGAGTTTTGCCAACTTCTCTAAGGCCCCCATCTCAGTATAATAATAATTATTTCAAAATCATTGCTAAAAAAAAGTGATATAACTTTGGGAAAGAGGAGGGGAAGGGGAGAGTGAGACAAATTGGGAGATTAAGATTGAGATATACACTACTGTGTGTAAAACAGATTGCTAGTGGGAACCTGCTATAAAGCACAGGGAGCTCAACTTTGTGCTCTGTGATGATCTAGAAGGGTGGGAGGGAGGTCTGAGTGGGAGGGGATATATGTATACATATAGCTAATTTACTTCATTGTACAGCATAAATGAATACAGCATTGTAAAGCAGTTAAATCCCATACAATATGTATCTCTATATGTAATCTTAAAAAATAACTTTGGGGCAAAAATGATGGTTCTCTGTCTTTCTCTCTCTTGCATCCCATTTGAAGATGCTTAGGTGATGGAGAAATAGTGGGCAGCCGGGCCTGGTCCTATTGATATAGTATGGGGGAGGGAAAGAAGCAGTGGTGACCTTAATGAACCAGATCGCATCTGCGTGGGCCCTTCTCTCATGGAGATCAGAGAAGAGAAGATGCTGCTTGGTATCCTTTCTCAGCTGAACTCAGCCTCCAGGTGGACAGGCATCTTTCAGAATCATGAGCTGAGAGTACCGTGGAGAAAGGAAGATGGGAAGTCAGGAAATATCCATCGTCATTTGAATGTGCATGTTATAAATATATACACACATGCATTTGCTATATTTATATGTATGCATGCCATGTACATGTATGTATATGTGTGTACAAATGGGGCATATACACATGGCCTGTATATGCACACACATTGATTTTACAGTGTATGGCTGTGAAGGGAAGAAGAAGATAAGGACTCACTCAACCCTCTTCCATGTAGAAAAAAAACAAAAACAACTGTATTAATAAGATTTGAGAACAGAAAGTTCTGACAAAAGCAAGGATGTTTGTCTTTCTAAAGTGAAAGAGCTCCCATAGGACAGATTATCTCCAAATACCCACTTTCTATCACAAGCAGGATTTTAATGACAGCCCTTCTTCTATTTGTTTACATGGGGGCATCTCCACTGACACTGGTTGCCATGGTAATTTGAAGCAACTGATCTGGGCCTGTAGTTTAGGATAATATATTTTGAATAGGCAGGGTAACTAAGGAGCCCAGAGAATGCACATTTGTGGCCTGGCATCTTGCTAATCTGTGCTGAATTCTTAGGGTTAAAAAAAAAAAAAATCAATGGTATGCTGTGTGAACCAATTTCTTTTGGCAAGATAGGTGCTTGAGACATGTCTGCTTTTCCCAGGTAATTGTTAAATAGATCTGCAGATTAAATTGACCTTAGAAATAAACAGTCACACTCATTCTTCCATGGTGATGATAACTATTTAAAACCTTCCTTCCGAGTTTCTTTGAACAAGATTCCCATGTGGGAGGATGTTGTGGAAGCACTGACTCATGTCCAATTACCTGGGTTTGAATCCCAGCTCTGCCGCTTACTGGCTGGGAGACCTTGAGAAAAGTATTTAAACTTTTGGGTCCTCAGCTTTCTTACCTACTATTGGGAATGATAATAGTCTCTACCATTTGGGGTTGTATTGAAGAAAAATTAATTGATATACAGAAAGCAGTTAGAATTGTGTCTGATCCATACTACATGCTACATAAATGTCAGATATCACTATCACCATCATATTTCTGTTATTATTATCATATTTAATTTTTATTGGGAAAGACTTGACTTTTTTTCTCCATCCTACACTTTGATGAACTCAGAGAGAAGAAGAAAGACAATAAGGTTCCTAGAGTGGAGTCTGAGTGGAAGCTTGAAATCTCAGAAATTCTTTTGAGATAACTGAAAATATTCTTGAACACATCTGAGAACCTCCAGCCTTTCTTTCTTCTCTTAAACTCAGGTTTTGGTAGCTTTTGAAGTTTTAAAGTAGCCATCATTCCACTAATCAGTTATTAAAGTGTTTTTTCTCCAAGCCACTGAATGCACTGAGATTCTGTACTTGGTCACACTCTGCTACTACAACCAGTTGGAGTTTTTTGAGCCAGGAGATGAGTTAGGGAGTGTTGGTACATGTGAGGGGGAGAAGATGGGACCAAGTTGAGTTATGGACCTTTGTTACTTTCTAATTCCTTTTTTTTTTTTTTTTTACTGTATATGAGAAAGCTGAGTTCAGGGAAAGAAGAGTAAAACTCATTGTGCAATCATTTCTTAGGAATTGTGATCTCATAATGGCAGAGCTGGGATGAGTCCATTGGGAATATTTGCTTTTACACTCTGCAGGTAAAAAATGGAGATGGACCTGCAGGGACAAGCACAACTCTAGCATAGTGGACTTTGGTAAATGAATCCAGATGACCCTCTGGGGCCAAAAGGAAAGCATTTAAACTCATAGGGAATTACTATTTGCTCATTAAAGCTTAATGTTATTACTGGGGTTTTTTGAATCTAATGATATTGTAGGGAATCAGATAAGCAGTCAAGAGGGTGCTTTTTCATGATATAATACATATAATTACAGATGCTTTGTTTGCCCTGGCACTGAGTTGCAGAATTTAATTCCCCTTGCTATCAACTAGACATAGCATTTTTTTTTTTTTACCAGTAAGTCTCAGCAGAAGTAAAGTTCTGGGACTTTTAAAGCTAGATCCTAAGAAGCCTTGCAGATTCTACCTTGGAACACTCTAAGAAATCCAGTTTCCTGAGATGACCATGTTGGACTAGGTCCTGGATTAACATAATCAGATGGATCCCTGTCTTCCAGCCATCCCTACTATAGTTCCAGACATGCAAAGGAAGACATCTTAGACTCACTAGACCAGCCTCTTCACCACATAAGCACTGGTAGATGGCCTCATCTATGCCACTGAGCAGCTGCTGCTGCTGCTGCTAAGTCGCTTCAGTCGTGTCTGACTCTGTGCGGCCCGATAGACGGCAGCCCACCAGGCTCCACTGTCCCTGGGATTCTCCAGGCAAGAACACTGGAGTGGATTGCCATTTCCTTCTCCAATGCAGGATAGTGAAAAGTGAAAGTGAAGTCGCTCAGTTGTGTCCGACTCTTCTCGGCCCCATGGACTGCAGCCTACCAGGCTCCTCCGTCCATGGGATTTTCCAGGCAAGAGTGCTGGAGTGGGGTGCCATTGCCTTCTCCACCACTGAGCAGAGCCCTTCCCAAATTTCCCACTCATAGAACCAGTGGTATACAATGAAATGGTTGTTGTTTTAACACTAAGTTTTGAGGCAACTTATTAAGCAGTAATAGATATTTAGGAAATGCCCTTACCATTTATGTCCACATTGTTAAAAGGGGCTGGCAATGACCCTCCACCAACCGCTATATACAGAGATACTAACACATACCACTTTAATTTTACAATTCTGTTCTAAGCAATCTAGGCAGGTAATTAAGTCTAATGTGAAACTGTTGATTCTGGATGAATTTTGAATTTGGAGAATGGAGAAATCAGTAAAGAGCAGCACCACCAGTTAACCTGTGCAGCCTGGGGACAGTGTTGAGTTGTGTCTGACTCTTTGCAACTCTATGGACTATCAGTCCATGAAATTCTCCAGGCCAGAATACTGGAGTGCATAGCTGTTCCCTTCTCCAGCCCAGGGATCGAACCCAGGTCTCCCACATTGCAGGCAGATTCTTTACCAGCTGAGCCACCATGGAACCCTGGGGACAGTGCAGCTTGGTGAAAGATGCCTGGGGATAGAGCAGCCTGGGGAAGGTGCAACGTGGGGAAAAATGATCATCTGTATTACCTCAAATTGTTTTTAAATAAAAGTCTAAGAAACTATAATATATGCTCCTTCCCCTGATGTTTCATAGAAAATCAAACAAATCTTTTACTCATATCAGAGTGATTACACCAATTTCTAAGGAAAAATGCAGCAAAGAAGTGGCAGGTAATGAGACCTACTCAGAAAAGGAATGAATATTAGTAAACAATGTACTGGTCAGAATATACGGGACTATGCCACTGTAGCAAACTCCAGATCTCAGTAACTGTATACAGGTAAAGCTTTTCTCCTGCTTTTCCATAGGTCCAACTCAGGTTGGTGTGTGGGGTTGTCTCCATTTATTGAAGTTACTCAGAGACACAGAATAACTGGGCTTCACACAGTTTATGCTTCCACCATGTCCTGAGCTTCAGGAAAGGGAAGTGGCAACTCACATATGGTTCTTTAAGCTTAATTTGGACTAAAAGAGAGACCTTCCATTCACACTTCACTGGCCAAAGCAAGTTATGGTGTGTGTGTGTGGGGGGGGTGCATGCTAAATCACTTTAGTCATGTCTGACTCTTTGTGACCCTATGGACTGTAGCCCCCCAGGCTCTTGTTCTTCATGGGATTCTCCAGGCAAGAAGACTGGAGTGGGTTGCCATTTCCTCTTGCAGGGGATTTTCCTGACCCAGGGATCTAACCCACATCTCTTGTATCTCTTTCATTGGCAGAAGGGTTCTTTACCACTAGTGCCACCCAGCTTAAAAAGGGCAGAGAGTTCTCCTGGGAGAAAGTAGAATGGGTAACCCTTGGTGAGGAGCACTGGTTATGACAACAAGTGTGTCTTATGGGACCGGTACTCTACCAGGCATGTCTCACTGAATTCTAACAAAACTCCATTTTATAGGTAGAAAACAGGCCTATGGAGTGAAGCAAGCTGTCCATGGTCACAGCTGATACTTATAAGGAGGGCCTGAGACCCGAGTCCTTGGATCAGATTCCAAAGGGCAGACTCTTTTTGACATGATACTTAACCAAGATTATTCATATTACTGAGGAACAAGAACAGACAAAGAAAGTGAGGAGAATTTGATAATTATTTGTATTTTGCAGCAACTTTCATCTTAATAAGGCACTTTGCTTCTCCTTTGACCTATGCTGTGAGATACATTGAGATGCTTGGTAAGTTACTGTGTTCAGGGCAGTGTTCTTGGTCTGTGGGCAAAAGAAAGAAATCAGAACACAGTATCCTTGTAGAGTTTATTATACTCTAGTAAAAGGAGACATACTTTAAAAGAATAAGGATCCCTTTTATATACAAATATGTGTGGAACTTACTCAGATATAAATATATATTGTTCCAAGCAGATTTTAGAACAGTGGTTCTTAATTTTTTTAATGTGCTGAAAGCTATTCTTTTTCCTATAAAAGTAAATTTGCATACTTGAACATTTTTCACAGTTTCTAGGTCTCCACAAATGCATTTTCCTCTAGAAGCTCATCCATTTGCTCAAGACTCCATGATTTAGTCAATTATTCATTGGAAGGACTGATGTTGAAGCTGAAACTCCAATACTTTGGCCACCTGATGCGAAGAGCTGACTCATTTGAAAAGACCCTGATGCTGGGAAAGTTTGAAGGCGGGAGGAGAAGGGGATGATAGAGGATGAGATGGTTGGATGACATCACTGACTCAGTAGACATGAGTTTGAGTAAACTCTGGGAGTTGGTGATGGACAGGAAGGCCTGGTGTGCTGCAGTCCATGGAGTCACAAAGAGTCAGAGGTGACTGAGCGACTGAACTGAACTGATACAGTTTTAAGTTCCTACAGCTGTACCTATCCCGTATCAGGTGCTTTCTATCTGTGTG
Source organism: Bos taurus (assembly GCF_002263795.3). Lineage (NCBI taxonomy): Eukaryota > Metazoa > Chordata > Mammalia > Artiodactyla > Bovidae > Bos > Bos taurus. Next base: position 137,743,918 of record NC_037328.1, read on the forward strand.
TGTGTGTGTGTGTGTGTGTGTGTGTATATATATTTCTATATCTCTATAAATATATATTTTGAATCAACTGTACAGTTGATGTACAATGATTCAGGTATACAGCAAAGTGAATGAATGGGAAGAGAAGGAAGGAATATTTAGATGTAGTTCTAATATATACTCATCCTTATATGGCTGTTACTCAGAAGTATGGTCTGTATTTTCTCTGGGGCATCTTAGCACATTTTTATTGTTGTTCATGTTCATAGCATGAGAATTGGGTCCCATGAAACTGAGAGAAGATCAATTACTGAATGGAGAATAAAACGATGGATTGATTTTAACTGTCAGAGTAGTTGCTGTTAGGGTTGTTGCTGAAACATGTAACAAATTCTGTGGGAAGAAGATATTTCATCATCTACCCTTGACTGAGCATCCACTAAGCACCAAGCACTTGTTGGGTGGGCACTTAGGAAATAGAAATTAAAGGGAAAATTATGATCTTGAGAGGCCCTTAGTCTAATGGATGAAACAGAAGGAAACAACTACCTACAATGCATTGTGAAAACAGCAGCAGGGACTTGAGTGACTTGGAGTAAATGGTGTTCCTGGATCTGGTTCCCATGTGTGTGAGTGTGTGAGTGTGTGTGTGTGCTTGGCAGGGTCCTTCCTCATACCAACAAGGACATCCTGGTGGTGTCTGATAATTCAATTCAGTTCTGACACTCTCTTCCTGGAGATAGATATGAGAAGATACAAGAATTTGGGCTCATAAAATCTTTGGAAAATAACTATTTTAATGCCTTATTCTGCAAGGTTTTCTCAGAGCACAGAGTATCTCATTCCTGATCTCCACCCTAAATTCCCTCACAAGGTATTGAGGTTCGGTGGCTGCAGTGGCCATTGACTTAGTTCCTGCAGAGGCAGATGGCAGGTGCCAATTTTCAGTTAGCAGGGCCCCTTCAGGGTCATAGACTCAACCATGAAACTATGGGTGGTATTTCATTACCATTTTGTCCCATAGTGCTCAGAATGCTTATTCCCAGGTATGGCAAAGATTTCACTGATAGCCCACCCAATGTGCTATTATTGGACTAGGCCTTATTATCAGTGCCAAAAGACTCTGGACCACCTGTTTTACTAGTCTCTTACGGTCCAGGAAAATATTCCCTCTTGTTACCTCTTCCCATACTTATGGTTATACGAATACAACCGTTGATCTCATATGAAGCTATATATCACCATTTTATCAGAGGTACACATTGGTAATGGAAGAAATAATTTTGTAAAATTGGCAAAATAAAAAATAATATAGCTAGCAGTATTCATAAGGTCATAAGTAAGAATTTAAGAACTTCCATTAGGTGCAGCCCAGTATATCCTAGATCATCTGGCTTTGTCTGCTCACTATCAACCCTATGTTTAAGGAAAATTATACATTTATATTGTCCAAAGTTTCCCAGTGCAATTTCTTGTGTTACTAGGCTGGTTATTCCTAGTATGGTTTAATTGTCTCCAACATAAGGCAGCCTTCAAATTTAAATAACCATAGTCTGGTATTAACCTCCTGGTTGTAGATCATGGAGCATCTGATCTTCATCCAAAGATAGATTACTGAGTTAAACTTCAGAAACAAACTTAAAGTGTCCTTTTAATAATTCAATTAAACCTGCAGTTCAGTTCAGTCGCTTAGTCATGTCCGACTCTTTGTGACCCCATGGACTGCAGCACACCAAGCCTCCCCGTCCATCACCAACTCCTGGAGTTTACTCAGATTCACGTCCATCAAGTCAGTAATGCCATCTAACCATCTCATCCTCTCTCGTCCCCTTCTCCTCCCACCCTCAGTCTTTCCCAGCATCAGGGTCTTTTCCAGTGAGTCAGCTCTTCGCATCAGGTAGCCAAAGTATTAGAGTTTCAGCTTCAACATCAGTCCTTCCAATGAATATTCAGGATTGATTTCCTTTAGGATGGACTGGTTGGATCTCCTTGCAGTCCAAGGGACTCTCAAGAGTCTTATCCAATACCACAGTTCAAAAGCATCAATTCTTTGATGCTCAGCTTTTTCTATAGTCCCAATTAAACCTTACAACAATGTAACATAACAGCAAGGAACTATCTGAAAAGTGAGTCTTAGTGAATACAGACGTCAGTAAACAGAATTATACTTTGGTGTCCATTGAAACATCTCTTTCTCTCTAAAATTGCTCTCATTTTTATCAAATACAGTCAAATCAAGATTAATTTTTCCATAAATTAACTTTGATTAATTGATAAAGGGCCTACCTGGGCCAGGAAAGCCTCACCAAGGGCTTGTCACAGATTTAGGTAAAGTCCTCCCTTTTTGATGTCTACAGAATACCCTCAGCTTCCTGCGCCTGTTAGGAGGTAGGATTCCTGACTTATCTTAATTGCTAGAAACCTAAGAATTTAGGAAGGATTAGGTAAAGAGAAAACAGAACTGTTTCAACTCTGCTTACAAAGGTATAATTTACCAAGTTGCTATAAGTAATAATTAGTTTGAGAGGAGTTATATTAGTTATATTTGAAAAACAGATTGCTGTTTTTCACTTGCTAGGTTGTGTCCGACATTTTGCAACCACATGCACTGAAGCATGCCAGGCTTCCCTGTCCTTCACTATCTCCTGGAGTTTGCTCAGACCCATGTCCATTGAGTCAGTGATGCTGTCCAACCGTTTCATTCTCTGTCATCCTCTTCTCTTGCCCTCAGTCTTTCCCAGCATCAGGGTCTTTTTCAATAAGTTGGCTCTTCACATCAGGTGGCCAAACTCTTAGAGCTGCAGCTTCAGTCCTTCCCGTGAATATTTAAGGTTGATTTCCTTTAAGATTGACTGGTTTGATCTCTTTGCTGTCCAAGGGAATCCCAAGAGTCTTTTCCACAGCACACTTCAAAAGCATCAATTCTTCGGCACTCAGCTTTCTTTATGGTTGAACTCTCACATCCATCCATGACTACTGGAAAAACTGACACATGGACCTTTGTTGGCCAAATGATGTCTCCAGTTTTTAAAATGCTGTCTAGATTTGTCGTAGTTTGTCTGACAAGGAGCAAGCATCTTTTAATTTCATGGTTGCAGTCACCATCCAGAGTGATTTTGGAGCCCAGGAGAATAAAGTCTGTCACTGTTTCCATTGTTTCCTGATCTACTTGCCATAAAGTTATGGGACTGGATGCCATGATCTTAGGTTTTTGAATGTTGAGTTTTAAGCCAGCTTTTTCACTTTCCTCTTTCACTTTCATCAAGAAGATCTTTAGTTCCTCTTTGCTTTCTGTCATTACAGTGGTATCACCTGCATATCGCAGGTTGATATTTCTCCCAGCAATCTTGATTCCAGCTTGTGAGACATCCAGCCTGGCATTTCACATGATGTGCTCAGTATAGAAGTTAAATAAGAATGGGACAATATACAGCCTTGACATACTCTTTTCCCAATTTTGAACCAGTCCATTATTCCATGTCCGGATCTAGCTGTTTCTTCTTGATCTGCATACAAGTTTCTCAGGAGACAGGTAAGGTGGTCTGGTATTCCCATCTCTTTAAGACCTTTCTACAGTTTGTTGTGGTCCACACAGTAAGAGGCTTTAGAGTAGTCAATGAGCAGAGGTAGATTTTTTCATGAATTCCCTAGCTTTTTCTATGATCCAGTTGTATGTTGACAATTTGATCTTTGGTTCTTGTGCCTTTTCAAAATCCAGCTTGTACATCTGGAAGTTTTTGGTTCATGTACTGTTGAAGTCTACCTTGAAGGATTTTGAACATAATCTTGCTAGCAGGTGAAATGACTGCAGTTGTATGGTAATTTGAACATTCTTTGGCATTGCCTGTCTTTGAGATTGGAGTGAACACTGACATTTTCCAGTTCTGTGGCCACTGCCACAGTTTACCAAATTTGCTGGTGTATTGAGTGCAGCACTTTAACAGCATCATCTTTTAGGATTTGAACTAGCTCTGCTGGAATTCCATCACCTCTGCCAGCTTTGTTTGTAGTAATGCTTCCTAAGGCCCACTTGACTTTACACTACACGATGTCTGGCTCTAGCTGAGTGACCAAACCATCGTGGTTATCTGGGTCATTAAGACCTTTTTTGTATAGTTCTTCTGTTTATTTTTGCCCTTGCCTTTATTTCTGTCCTTTATTGTACCCAACTTTGCGTGAAATGCTCCCTTTGTATCTCCAACTTTCTTGAAGAGATCTCTAGTCTTTCCATTCAGTTGTTTTCCTGTTTCTTTACATTGTTCACTTAAGAAGGCTTTCTTATCTCTCCTTGCTATTCTCTGGGACTCTGCATTGAGTTGGATATATCTTTCCCTTTCTCCTTTGCCTTTTGCTTCTTTTCTATTCTCAGCTATTTGTAAGGCCTTTTGAGACAATTACTTTGCCTTCTTAGATTTCCTATTCTTGGGGATGGCTTTGCTCACCACCTCCTATACTATGTTAAGAGCCTCTGTCCTAGTTCTTCATGAACTCTGCCTACCAGATCTAATCCCATGAATCTATTTGTCACCTCTACTGTATAATCATAATGGATTTGATTTCAGTCATACCTGAATGGCTTAGTGGTTTTCCCTACTTTGTTCAATTTAAGCTTGAATCTTGCAATAAGAAGCTTATCATCTGAGCCATAGTCAGCTCCTGGTCTTGTTTTTGCTAACTGTATAGAGCCTATCCATCTTCAGCTGCAAAGAATATAATGAATCTGATTTTGATATTGACTTTCTGTTGATTTCTCTATGTAGTGTCTTCTCTTGTGTTACTGGAAGAGGGTGTTTGCTATGACCAGTGCATTCTCTTGGCAAAACTCTGTTAACCCTTTCCCTGCCTATTTTGTACTCCTAGGCCAAACTTGCCTGTTCCTCCAGGTATCTCCTGACTTCCTACTTTTTTCTTCCAATCCCCTATTATGAAAAGAATATCTTTTTTTGTTGTTAGTTCTAGAAGGTCTTATAAGTCTTCATAGAACCGTTCAATGTCAGCTTGCTTGGCATTTGTGATTGGAGTATAGATTTGGGTAAGTGTGATATTGAATGGTTTGCCTTGGAAATGAACTGAGATCATTCTGTTGTTTTTGAGATCTCATCCAAGTACTACATTTTGGAGTCTTTTGTTAACTATGAGGGCTACTGCATTTCTGTTAGAGGATTCTTGCCTGCAGTAATAGATATAATGCTTATCTGAATTAAATTTGCCCATTTCCATCCATTTTAGTTCACTGATTCCTAAAATGTCGATGTTTAGTCTTGCCATCTCCTGCTTGACCACATCCAATTCAATTCACCTTGATTCATGCATCTAACATTCTAGGTTCCCATACAAAATTGTTCTTTACACTATTGGACTTTTTTAACCACCAGACACATCTACAACTGAGTGATGTTTCTGCTTTATCCCAGACTCTTCATTCTTAGTGAAGCTGTTTCTTTGCTCTTCCCCAGTACCATTTTGGGATGCCTACTGACCTGGGGGGCTCATCTACTGGTGTCACATCCTTTTGCCTTTTCACTGTATTCGTGGGGTCCACAAGGCAAGAATACTGACGTGGTTTGCATTCCCTTCTCGAGTGGACCACATTTTGTCAGGCCCTGACTAGCAGAGACATGTCCTTCAGCTGCTCCATGTAGCTGGATGACATGCCTGGCACCCTGGTTGTCCTACTGCTGGTCCTCATTGACTGTGTAAACCTTCACTGACCACTGGGTGTCAGTCAACATGCTGCCCAGGGGCCAAGGCAAAGCCCCTGCTGGAGTCAGTGGGAAGGGGATGGGGGAAAGGCTGGACACAAGGTTGGAGGACACCCAGGAGTGGATGGTCCCTGGCCTCACTGCTGCTGCTGGCTGCCCTGGGGCCGATCTACCACCCAAGAGTAGGTAAAACTCATAAAAATTATAAACATATTCACTAGTTCACTCCATAACTAATACTTTAGTCACTTTTTATGAAGCCACCAGGTTTTTCTTTCAGTTCAGTCACTCAGTCGTGTCCGACTCTTTGCGACCCCATGAATCACAGCACGCCAGGCCTCCCTGTCCATCACCAACTCCTGGAGTTCACTCAAACTCGTGTCCATCGAGTCGGTGATGCCATCCAGCCATCTAATCCTCTGTAATCCCCTTCTCCTCCTGCCCCCAATCCCTCCCAGCATAGGGTCTTTTCCAATGAGTCAACTCTTCTCATGAGGTGGCCAAAGTATTGGAGTTTCAGCTTCAGCATCAGTCCTTCCAATGAACACCCAGGACTGATCTCCTTTAGAATGGACTGGTTGGATCTCCTTGCAGTCCAAGGGACTCTCAAGAGTCTTCTCCAGCACTACAGTTCAAAATCACCAATTCTTTGGTGCTCAGCCTTCTTCACAGTCCAACTCTCACATCCATAGATGACCACTGGAGAAACCGTAGTCTTGACTAGATGGACCTTTGTTGGCAAAATAATGTCTCTGCTTTTGAATATGCTATCTAGGTTGGTCAGAACTTTCCTTCCAAGGAGAAAGCGTCTTTTAATTTCATGGCTGCAATCACTGTCTGAAGTGATTTTAGAGCCCAGAAAAATAAAGTCTGACACTGTTTCAACTGTTTCCCCATCTATTTGCCATGAAGTGATGGGACCAGATGCCATGATCTTCGTTTTCTGAATGTTGAGCTTTAAGCCAACTTTTTCACTCTCCCCTTTTACTTTCATTGAGAAGCTTTTTAGTTGCTCTTCACTTTCTGCCATAAAGGTGGTGTCATCTGCATATCTGAGGTTATTGATATTTCTCCTGGCAATCTTGATTCCAGCTTGTGCTTCTTCCAGCCCAGCATTTCTCATGATGTACTCTGCCTATAAGTTAAATAAGCAGGGTGACAATATACAGCCTTGATGTACTCCTTTTCCTATTTGGAACCAGTCTGTTGTTCCATGTCCAGTTTTAACTGTTGCTTCCTGACCTGCATATAGGTTTCTCAAGAGGCAGATCAGGTGCTCTGGTATTCCCATCTTTTCAGAATTTTCTTTAAGATTCATTAATTTCTTATCCAGTTGAGCATTATGGTCTGAAAGTCAGAATTTCGTATTTATGCAAAAGTCAAGGGAATTCAGAAAAATGTCTCTGTTTCATTGACTAAACTAAAGTCTTTGACTGTATGGATCATGAAAAACTGTGGAAAGCTCTTAAAGAGATGGGAATACTGGACCATCTTACCTTTTTCCTGAGAAACCTGAATGCAGGTCAAGAAGCAACTGTTAGAACCCTGTATGGAACAACTGATTGTTTCAAGATCGAGAAAGGAGTACGACTGAGCTTTCTGCTCTCATCCTGTTTGTTTAACCTATACCTTTGAGTACATCATGAGAAATGCCGGTTTGGATGAGTTACAAGATGGAATCAAGATAGTTGGGAGAAACATCAACAACCTCAGATATTTGGATGATACCATTCTGATGGCAGAAAGCAAAGAGGAACCAAAGAGCCTCTTGATGAGGTTGAAGGAGGATAGTGAAAAAGCCAACTTAAGACTAAATATTAAAAAAACTAAGATCATGGCATCCGGCCCCATTCAGTTCAGTTCAGTTCAGTCGCTCAGTCATGTCCGACTCTTTGCAACCACATGAATTGCAGCACGCCAGGCCTCCCTGTCCATCACCAACTCCCAGAATTCACTCAAACTCATGTCCATCGAGTCGGTGATGCCATCCAGCCATCTAATCCTCTGTCGTCCCCTCCTCCTCCTGCCCCCAATCCCTACCTGCATCAGGTCCTTTTCCAGCGAGTCAGCTCTTCGCATGAGGTGGCCAAAGTATTGGAGTTTCAGCTTTAGCATCAGTCCTTCCAAAGAACACCCAGGACTGATCTCCTTTAGGATGGACTGGTTGGATCTCCTTGCAGTCCAAGGGACTCTCAAGAGTCCTTTCCAAAAAAAAAAAAAAGAGTCCTTTCCAAAAAAAAAAAAAAAAGAGTCCTTTCCAACACCACAGTTCAAAAGCATCAATTCTTCGGTGCTCAGCTTTCTTCACAGTCCAACTCTCACATCCATACATGACTACTGGAAAAACCATAGCCTTGACTAGACGGACCTTTGTTGGCAAAGTAATATCTCTGCTTTTGAATATGCTATCTAGGTTGGTTATAACTTTCCTTCCAAGGAGTAAGCGTCTTTTAATTTCATGGCTGCAGTCACCATCTGCCCCATTACTGCATGGCAAACAGAAGGGAAAAAGGTAGAAGTAGTGATGGAATTCCACTTCTTAGGCTCCAAAATCACTGGATTTTGGTGACTGTAGCCATGAAATTAAAAGACATTTGCTTCTTGGCAGGAAAGTGATGAAAAACCTAGGTGGTGTGTTGGAAAGCAGAGACATTACTCTGCCGACACAGGTCCATATCATCAAGGCTTTGGTCTTCCCATTGGTCATGCATGGTTGTGAGAGCTGGACCATAAAGAAGGCAGAGTGCCAAAGAATTGATGCCTTTGAACTGTGGTGCTGGAGAAGACTCCTGAAAGTCCCTTGGACAGCAAGGAGCTCAAACCAGTCAATCTTAAGGGAAATCAACCCTGAAGATTCACTGGATGGACTGAAGCTGAAGCTCTAGTATTTTGGTCATCTGATGCACATTGATGACTCATTGGAAAAGTCATTGATGCTGGGAAAGATTGATGGCATAAGGAGAAGAGGGCATCAGAGAATGAGATGGCTGGACAGCATCACCCATGCAGTGAACATGAACTTGAGCAAAAGCTGGAAGATGGTGAGGGACAGGGAGGCCTGGTGTGCTGCAGTCCATGGGGTCTCAAAGAGTGGGACATGACTGGGCAACTGAACAACAACAATAACCTTTCTATAAATCTTCTTGAAGAGGAAGCATTTTTGCAGAGACATCAGAGTGAAACCATAACTGTCTCTAATGCAGAACACTTAAGAGTACACATTTAAATCTGATTACAATGCAGTTGACAAAGTAACTTGGTTATTGCTATGACATACAACTTTCAGATAAAAAATAGAATTATGACTGACATTTTACCAGGACATATGAGATTTTTAGGAACACCATATAATTTCTAGAATACCTATATTAGTAACATTTATCATACAGTATAACTTAAGATTTATTACTCATTTGACAATATTTCCCATATAATTTAACATACCTAATAAACCTAATTAGCTTAGTATCTCTCTTTGGGATGTTTTAGGGGCCCTTTGAAGTTAGCTAAAGGTCAAAAAGGTTTCATTAGAATTTGATGTAGGAAATTTTTTTGTCAAAAAATATCAAAAGGATTTAGAACGCTTAGTCAGATAGATAGGTCACTGTGAGACAATAGTTATTCACTTAGCCAAAGTGACAATAAAAGATTTCAAAGGCAAATATAGAACAGATCACTTAAAAAGTGAGAAGCTTAAAATCTGTTGTCAAAGGCAGTTTAACATTTCAAGAAAATTTTTAACAGAAAGCCCACATTCAGTTTTGGTACCAGCTTACTTTTTTTTTTTCAGAAAAAATAATTTTTACATTAATATTTAAAATTTGTTTTAAATTATGAACATATAATAACACATTTACAGAAGACTTGGAAAATACAGAAGACTTGGAAAAGAGTTGCATATAGTTCCACTGTATATTACAATTATTTTTTAAGTAGGTAAATTAAGATTTCTAGTTGGAATTTCTGGAGAAGACAATGGCACCCCACTCCGGTACTCTTGCCTGGAAAATCCCATGGACGGAGGAGCCTGGTGGGCTGCAGTCCGTGGGGTCGCTAAGAGTCGGATACAACTGAGTGACTTCACTTTCACTTTCATGCATTGGATAAGGGAATGGCAACCCACTCCACTGTTCTTGCCTGGAGAATCCCAGGGACAGGGGAGCCTGGTGGGCTGCCATCTATGGGGTTGCACAGAGTCGGACACAACTGAAGCAACTTAGCAGCAGCAGCAGTTGAAATTTCAATATTCAACTCTCAAAAATTAATATAATGAATAGAAAAGTAGAAGAATATAGTAGACCTGAAAAGCAGTATGAACCAGTTCAACATGATTAAGATTTAATGCAATTTTCACACAACAGCAGGTTTCAAATTCTATTCAAGTTCCCAGGGACATAAAACATGGTGCAGGAATTTCATGGTCTAAAGGTATTGAAATCATTCAGAATTTGTTCTCTTATCACTGTGGAATTGTGTATTAGAAATCAATATGAAAAGATATTTGAAAATAACCCACATATTTTTAAGTGCAATGTGACATTTACCAAGTGAGATCTTTTACTTAGCCATTGAAAGCCTCAATAAAATTAAAAGACTGAAGAAACACAGAGGGTGATTGCAAAGAAGAAAGCATCTAAATGAGAAATTAGTATCAAAAGTACTTTTAAAATACCTTGTATTTAGATATTTAATGTCCACTTTTAAATGATGCGTGTATCTAAGAGGTCATAACAAGGAAAATTAGAAAATATTTGTAATGGAATAAAAATGAAAAAAGTATTTATCAGAATTTGTTGCATGCTGCTGAAGCTGCTCAATGCAAACAAATACAATGTGAAATCTTAAATAAGGTATGGAAACAAATAATGGACACTAACAAAAATTTGTGAGATTTGAATAAAATCTGTACTTAATAGTACTGTATCACATGTTAATTTCCAGTTTTTTGGTTTTTTTTTTTACAACATAGTATTTCTTTATAGTCTTAGAATTGGATTAGACGTTTCAAGCCTCATTCAATTTTTTGAAAAAAAAATCACTAAAATAATAAGCTTACTAGACTTTTAGCAGTAATACTAGATGCCAGAATAAATGGAACTATATCAAAGTTTTGAGTGAATGTAAATTAAAAGTCTAGCATTCTATTTATACTTAGTCAAACAGGTGGAACCAAAGTGTCATAAATTTTTTAGCTAAGCAAAGTTTTATAAGTTTTCTAAAGCATATGTATTATGTATTATATATAGGTATACACATATACACACATACATATGTATCAAAAGTTTGTTTACTACATTTGATAAAGGCTTGGAAAGACTCTTGAGAGTCCCTTGGACTGCAGGGAGATCCAACCAGTCAATCCTAAAGGAAATCAGTCCTGAATATTCATTGGAAGGACTGATGCTGAAGCTCCAATACTTTGGCCACCTGATGCCAAGAACTGACTTGTGTTTCCTGCCTAGAGAAGTTCCGTCAGAATTTGTTCTAAAGCTGTCACCAACTTACTGTTATAATTCATTTACTCAGTTAACTTCAATCTAAATGTGGCCAGCACTGATCATCCATAAACATTCCATCACTTTCTCTATCCAATTAGTCTGTCCCCCATTCTCTTCTCCATCTAGAAAAAAAAATAGTTACTTACTTTCCTTTCCCTTAATAAAGTACGATTCCATTCCTCGTACCTTCTTTATTTAAAACACATATCCTACTTTCCTACTGTATACTGAAATGTGTCCTTTATTATTTCTGGTAGCTTTAATTACATATTTAAGTTAGACTCCTCAGCTCTTAAAAACTTAATTTCTTGAGAAAATTAAGAAGGAAGCAATTATGAACTGTCTTTTACATTAGTGCTCTATAGATTGGTAAACATAAATACCAATGATAATTTCTAAAAGCATTTTTTAAAATAGAGAACTTCTCAGGGTGGCACAGATCATATTCACTAATAGTCCCAAATACTTTTGGTTTCTCTGTTTGGTAATTGATACCTTTAATTTCTATTGAATATTTCCTAGATCTCATTTAACTTGAAATTTATTCTGGCCAGTTTTATATTTCTGATTATACAAGTGCATTGTTTTAAGCCAATTAAGAAGAGCCTAATTTGGTTATGTTTTTGGTTATACCATACATCTATGACATACACAGATACATACATACATGCACATAGAGTGCATGTCCTCATGCACTCTCATTTCGAAATTTCAGCCCTGAGTCAGGTACAACAACATAAAATCCATCAGTTATAATGGTTTGGATTCACATTGGGCTTCTGGCAGATGGAACAAATCAAGGTCGTTTGTCTAGATGGCTAAACCCTTTTTTACTAATATTTACAGAAAAGACATTTAGGATTTCTACTACTCCTTGACAAGTCAAGTTGTAATACTTTACCCCCTTTTGCAAAATTTGCATTTTAAAAAGATGGCAGAGATAAGGGTCCCTGAGAAGACCAGGTAAGACATTTATATCTCAAAGGTACAGGCAACTATATATGCAAAAAGAAACAGTTTTGGAATTTTCAAGACTTTTTCCTACACCAGTTTTTTCCAAAGTCTAAATAATATTATGGCCACACACTGTCATAATAAAATAATACCTCTTTCTTAGACGTGGGGTCATACCTAGAATCTTCCCAGTCACACAGAATTTGTTCAAGAAGGCTCCACAGTGGAACAGAACCAGAATTTCCCATTTGACAGTGCAGAATGACCATCACAAGTCGCCACACAGAACCCAAAGTGTAAAACACACAGGCATGGCTGTCCTAATTGAAAATTCCCTTCGGTACAAGATTGCAGTCTTTAAAAAAAAAAAAAAAAATCTCATACAGAAACATAGCTAAGAACTGACAAAGAGGAAATGGAAATATCTTGAACTTCAAAGATTTCATAGGGAGGAAAGGAGGCCAGATTGAAAGAAGGGAAGGGGAGGGGACAAAAGTGGCCTTATGGCTATCTCCTGCCACCTGCAGATGCCCAGGCATTATCGGACTTTTCCTTGGGCTTCCAAGGAGGATTGGAGCTTGGTCCTACCAGAAATCAGATTGTCGTTTAGTTGTTAAGTCATGTCCAACTCTTTTGCAACCCAATGGACTGTATCTGGGTAGGCTCCTCTGTCCATGGGATTTCCCAGGCAAGAATATTGGAGTGGGTTGCCATTTCCTTCTCCAGGGGATCTTCCTGACCTGGGGACTGAATCCATGTCTCCTGCATTGGCAGCTCAATTCTTTACCATTGAGCCACCAGAGAAGCCCTCAGAAACCAGATACAAGGCCAGACCAGAATTTGAGTTCTCTGCCCACTGAGGGTGATCAGGCTCTAACCCTCAGATCATGCTGAAGCCCTTCAATTGGACTGTTGAATCTAGGACCTGGCAAGAGAAAAAAGGGTAGGATAGGAGAGATTGAAAAGAGGAAAGGAAGAGGAAGGGGGAAAGAGGTCAGTAAAGCCTGTTATTTCTTACCCCATCAGGGTACTCTGCATCAGGAGGAGACCAGGGACAAAAGGTTTCAGTTGTGGCTGCTAGGTCTGGTCCATTGGTGGGTCAGCTGGTCCCCAAGAGTGGTCAGGATGTTAGTTGTGGTGAAAGAGGGGTCCTGCCAGAGTCACCATTTGTTGTAGGAAGGGGACCCCTTCTAGGGCCTGAGAGTGGGCTCTTGTCTCACACTCAGAAATGAATTGAGGAGACACTTGTGCTAACAAAGCAAAAGACTTTATTGGGAAGGGTGCCCTGGCAGAGAGCAACAGGGTAAGGGAACCCAGGAGAACTGTTCCGCCACGTAGTTTGCAGTCTTGGGTTTTATGGTAATGGGGTTAGTTTCTGGGTTGTATCTGCCCAATCGTTCTGACTCAGGGTCCTTCCTGGTGGTGCAGATGGCTACACCAAGATGAATTCCAGGGAGGAGGATTCTGGGAGGTTGGTAGGACATATGGACTGGCATCTCCTCTCTCCTTTTGACCTTTCCCACATTCTTCCTGGAGAAGGCAATGGCACCCCACTCCAGTACTCTTGCCTGGAAAATCCCATGGACAGAGGAGCCTGGTAGGCTGCAGTCCATGGTGTTGCTAAGAGTCGGACACAACTGAACGACTTCACTTTCACTTTTCACTTTCGTGCATTGGAGAAGGAAATGGCAACCCACTCCAGTGTTCTTGCCTGGAGAATCCCAGGGATAGGGGAGCCTGGTGGGCTGCCATCTCTGGGGTTGCACAGAGTCGGACACGACTGAAGCGACTTAGCAGCAGCAGCAGTAGCAGCACATTCTTCCAGTTGGTGGTAGCTTTACAATTCCAAACTCCTTACCAGGACCTCCTATTGTAAGATAATTCATACAAGTGGCTACTGTCTTGCCTGCCCACAGCGGGCAGGTTCAGTCAGTGTTTCCTCCAACAACAGGGCTCACTCGCTCTCTTCCCTCACACAGAATATTGCCAGACTCACAATTCTTTTCTTTTCAAGGCTGAGTCATTTAAATGATCTGACTCTTTAGAAGCATCGCATAGTATGACATATTACTTGATTTGTTATGGATTTTGGTATTGAGAAGATATATTTCTTAAAATAAGGGATTAGTCAGTCAAAGATAGTTCTTTTAGATATTCATATCCATAGCTCACTGTCATTGTAATTCAGGGCACTGTATGACATTTAATTTAGGTGGCTTTATATGAGAGTGGGAGGGAAAGGGTAGTAAAGGGGAGCAAAAGGATTTTGCCTTAATTGCATCTGAGAGTGGAAAACATTCTTTATACCTTCCACTGTTATTCAGAGGTTCCATCATGCTTTGGTGTTACAGGCAGTTACACAGGCAAGTTAGACTGAGTGGAGGAGAGACTTTTTAATTGGGAATTTCACTTTTTCTCTTACAGTCCCATGGACAGAAGTCTGCCAGGCTTCTCTGTCCATGGAATTTTTCAGACAAGAATGCTGAAGTGGGTTGCCATTTCCTACGCCAGGGGATCTTTCCGACTCAGGGATCAAACTCATGTCTCTTGTGTCTCCTGTACTGCAGGTTGATTCTTTACTGCTGAGCCATCAAGGAAACATCCCCCTTTCATAGTGGTCCTCTAATGAGAATGTTGTCAACTGAGAAAAAAAAAAAAAAGGCACAACGTGAGAGTTTGAGTTAGGTTTTATCTGGGGCAAAATGATATACAGCCTGGAAGACAGCATTTCAGATAGTTCTGATAAACTGATAAACTGTTCCAAAGAGATGGAGAGGAAGGTCAGTCTTATATATGATTTTACTGAGGGGGGATACATGTAGTCACACATTTTGGCAAAGACTTGCTGCTAGTCACAAGGAGCAGATGTCTCTGTTAATGATTTTAGTGCTTTTCTCGATATGAGGAGGTGAAGGAATTGTCTGAAGGCCTGTTCTGCCAGTTTTCCTGGAGGACAGAGTGCCTCAGCACATCCTGCAGCCACTCATGATGTGCTCCTTGTAGAGGGAGATGGCAAGTGCCAGTTTGTAGTTAGCAATGTTTAGGAAGCTGGTGGCTGCGCCTTGGTGATTGGTCATCTGTCCTAAAAGGGCAGTGTTTGAGTTTGTGATTTTTCTCTTCTATGGGTTTTGATTAGAAGCAGCCTGCCTTTTCTCTCTTACCCTTCTTGTACCCCTGCTGCCTAGATTTTGAAATATTATACTCATTTCTCTACTGTTTGATGTTTTTGATCTTTGGTGCCCAGGGATGACTGGCTCCTGTGGACCTCTGCACGTGTTAATCCAAATCCCTCCAACCTTTTTTTTTTTTTTTTTTTTTTGCTATCTTGTTTGTTTTGGTCAGAGAATTGTTACTTGATTCACAGCCTATGACCAGTTTACATCCAGATATCATTTATGGAGCCTTCACTGCTCTAGGTTCTTGCATTTTATCTCATTATATTCATTATAAAACCCACTAGGATTGGGGAATACAGGGTTGCTTATTATTAACTCCATTTTTTTAATACAGAAGAATTGAAGCTTAGGAAGGTACATAGATTGTCAAAGGTCATACAGCTGGTACATAGGAGAGCTAGAATTTCATTCCCGATGACTGACTTCAGAGTCTGGGATAGAGCAGTGGTTCTCAGGCATCATGTGTGTCAGAACCCTGAAGGGCTTGCTAAAAGTAGCGTCCTGGACCCTAGCCTCAGTTTCTTAATCAGCTTGTTAGGGACAGGACCTGGAAATTTGCATTTCTAGTATGACCCTGTGTGATGACCATGCAGCCAGTTTGACACTGGAAACAAAAATGTACAGAGAAAGGATTTCTAGAGTCGGTCTACCTGGATTTAAATACAGACTCCATTACTAATTAAGGGAAAGCACAGTGGAACATCACTTGGTCTCTGAAATACTCATGGCTCATCTAGACCTGCTTCAGAGAGTTATAGTAAGAATGACATGAAATAAAGCACTCCAAATGGTTCACAGAGTGCCTGAGCTATGTGAAGTTTCATATTGTTACCACTCTTAGTGAATTTCTCTGCCAGAACTCTGCAAGTCTTTCTCATGCCTTGAGATACCACGTTTTCTATTCTTGAAGTCCTGTGATTTGCTTAATGCACCCATGTTGTTTTCTGTCAGACTCTGAGGTGTTCTTTATCCCCTTCTTAACAACTACTTCTCCAGGCTCACTTCCGATCCAAAGTACAATGTTGAGAAGCTTCTGCATCCACATGGGTAGCATAAAACTCCCAATCTCAACTTTATCTCCAACTGTTTTCTGCTACCTTCTGACACAGAAGATGCAGTAGAATCATTTGACTTCTGAACTTTTCTTCTAGAATAAGCTTCTGGAAGACAGGTGTGGTGTGCAACAAATCTTTGATCCTCTGCAATGCCTCTCAGTGTTAGCAGGACCCTAACACGTATCTGGTGAGTGAAAAACTAAGTGAGGGAATTGGAAGGCATGAGGTCAGAAAGAGCCTTGCTACCTAGGGTGGATTATTTTCCCATTGTGGGTTTTGGTTTCCTCAATGAAAATCTTGAATTAGAATTTTTTAAAAATATAAATGCATGCCTTTTCTATTACATCTGTACACACCTCAGGTCTAATTATTTCCTATTCAGTAGTTTGATAGTAATGCTGGTAACCAAAGGCTCTATGCATGCTCCTCTTATCTTATTTTACTATAAGTCTCCTTCTTGTATACCTGGTGCTGAACAAAAGGCAGGACTTGCTAGTGACCATTTTGGTGACTTTTCTTTTTCAAAATCCCCGTGATTCAGTTCAAGAAGCTATTATATTTGTCCCAGGATCAGGCGGACAAGCATGGGGACAAAGTTCTCCTTCAGTAAGGTTTGCTTCGTTTCAGTTTAGAAGTTGCCCTAGATGTATTCTGACAGGCCTAAAGTTTTAGTTGGGACGTGTTCTGATGCCAGTTTTAGGTGTCAGCAGTTTCTCCTCAAGTTGCAGTGTTGGGTTATTTTGTATCCTTACTCAGTAAGTAGGACATAGCATTGAATTAGTAGAGAATGCCTTTCTGCAGGAGGAGCTAACACCCCATCCTGGATTAGTGTGGCTTTAAAAAACAGGAATGACTTTTTAAAATCTGTTATAACATGTTTTCTTCCTGATGGCAGAAGTATCATTCATGTTCATGATAAAATATATATGTAACAATTTAATGAAAAATATAGCAAGGTTAAAACTTTGGGATATGTACTATGAGTCTTCTATTCTCTCTCTTCTTTTCCTTTCCCTCTGTCTCTCTCTCCCTTTCTCTTTCTGTCTCTCCCCTTCCCTCCTCCCTCCCTCTCTCTTATTTGCAAATGAAAGTAAAAGAATATATAATTTTTTTTCACCTTTCAACCCATAATATGCTCTCACACTCTCTAAATATTCTTCAAGAATATAGCTTTTGTTGGCTGTATGGTATTCAATTGAGTAGATATGATTCTTTGCTGAAAACAATCTCAATTTTTAATATTTATATTGTTTCCAAAATTATTGGTGTTATAAGAAGTACTGCATTGAACTTCCATCCCTATGTATAAATTTTGTGTATCTTTTTGATAATTTCAGTCAGTAAACTAAAGTGGAATTTTACTGGATCACAGGGCATAAACGTGCTGTGCTGTTCCATAGATTTCAAACTACATTTTTATGCAAGCTATTTTAATACTTAAGATTTTATTGACTGAAGGTGACATAGAAAACCACAGTGAGCCAATATCCGTTAAAGAAATAGTCTTTGTAGTTAAAAATATGCCTCTATCAATTCTATACCTCTCAAGAATAAGAACTACATCAGGCCACTAAAATTTGAACACAAGTTTCATCAAACATCAACTGGTAGTCCCTGTCTTATACATATTTTAGAGAACACAAAAAGAAAGAAAATTGTAGACTTTTTTTTAGCTATATTATCTTGATTTAAAGAAAATTTAAAGAAAAGGCTACTATAGATTAATTTCACTTAGGATCATAAATAAATAATTCCTAAATGAAATGCTAGTGCATGAAATCCAGTATTTTTGAAATATATCCTGTCCAAGAAGAATTTATCCTGAGGGTGAAGGATCGGTTGACATCCATCTTTGTATCAGTATATATCAGCATATCAATGTCAGAGATTAAAAGAGAAAAATGTTACCACTGTCTTAGTAGATGTGCTAGATTTTAGTCTGATTATCCTAGGCTGGATCTGCTAGAAAGCAGAGCCTGGGGGGCAGATTACAAAGTTGACACTTTGAGGGGTACAGATCTCAGCAGGGAAAATGAGAAAATAGGTGATGTCTGGCAAGGAAAGCTGTGAAGTAGTTGTACTGTTGCCATATTAGCCACAACTTCCAAAGAGATTACAGACATTCAGGCTTGTGACTTCAGCTTATGGGAATTTACACAAAAAGTTTGCAAGAAGGAAGTGCCCCCATTGAGCAGATCCATAGAGGAGCAAAGGGAGGGTAAATTTATCTGTCTGACTTCCTCTTGACTT
This sequence comes from Bos taurus, assembly GCF_002263795.3. NCBI lineage: Eukaryota > Metazoa > Chordata > Mammalia > Artiodactyla > Bovidae > Bos > Bos taurus. The sequence goes on from NC_037328.1 coordinate 137,762,532, forward strand.
TGTTTTCCATTAGTCATGGTCTATTCCACAGAGACCTGATGCTTTTTTATACCTGTCAAGATGGTGACAACTAAATAAGCCCCATTGTGTGACATTTCATCCAAGTCCAGAAGCAGAGGGCAGATTCAGCTGGTTGGAGGACCAAGAAAGGGAAACAGGTGATACACAAAAACTTTAGATGCAGTGCAGCTTGAAACACTGGATGTAATGTAACACTTATGATAAAAATAAGTAAAACCAAAGGAAAATTTCATCATCAACATGATCAATATATCTATCCAAAAGCTCTTGAAATTTCAGATTTTAAAAGCTTAGAGATAGTTCCATTAAGTCAGATATAAGACAAGGATGCCCACTTTTCTGCTACTATTCTATCTTTAACTGAAGATTCTAGCCTTACCCTTGTGGCTCAGCTGGTAAAGAATCTGCCTGCAATATGGGAGACCTGGGTTCAATCCCTGGGTTGGGACAATCCCCTGGAGAAGGGAAAGGCTACCCACTCCAGTATCCTGGCATGGAGAATTCTGTGGACTGTATAGTCCATGGGGTTGCAGAGTCAGACACCACTGAGCAACTTTCCCTTTCTAGTCTTACCACTTAAAAAACTGAAGTGAAAACAAAAACAGAGGGCTTCCCTGGTGGTCCAGGGGCTAGGACTCTACCCTCCCAATTCAGGGGGCCAGGGTTTGATTCCTGGTCAGGGTAATAGATCCCACATGTAACTAAGAGTTTGTATGCCACAGCTAGATATCTTGCATACTGCAACTAAGACCCAGCACAGCCAAATAAATAAATATTTTTAAAAACAAACACAGAAAACCCATAACTTAATCACATGATTACAAGGGAGCCTAAAATATGTTATGTTTAGCTGGTGGCCATGTACTTAGCTAAAACAGGTGTGTGTATTGGGGAGAAGGCCTTTTAGCAAAATAAAAATATGGTGAATGGGTGCTGGGACCATAATTAGCACTTTCTGCCCCATCTATGTGGGGAAAATACCAATAGTATCTACAAACAATAATAAAAAATAATAGAGCTCAGTGGTTCCAGATAAAACATTAACAAAAACTTTGGTGGTATGAGAATGTAAATTAGTGCAGTCATTATGAAAAACAGTGTGAAGGTTCCTCAATAAATTACAGTTAAAGCTACCATTTGTTGTTGTTGTCCAGTTACTCAGTCGTGTCTCTTTGCGACCCCATGGACTGCAGCACAACAGGCTTTCCTGTCCTTCGCCATCTACTGGAGCTTGCTCAAACTCATGTCCATTAAGTCAGTGATGCCATCCAACCATCCCATCCTTTGTCCCCCCCTTCTCCTCCTGCCTTCAATCTTTCCCAGCATCAGGGTCTTTTCCAATGAGTCAGCTGTTCACATCAGGTGGCCAAAGTACTAGAACTTCAGCTTCAGCGTCAATCCTTCCAGTGAATATTCAGGGTCGATTTCCTTTATGATCGACTGGTTTGATCTCCTTGCTGTCCAAGGGACTTTCAAGAATATTCTCTAGCACCACCGTTTGAAGGCATCAATTTTTTGGCACTCAGCATTTTCAATTGTCTAGCTCTCATATTGGTGCATGACTATTGGAAAAACCATAGCTTTGACTATATGGACCTTTGTCAGCAAAGTAGTGTCTCTGCTTTTTAGTATGTTGTCTGTTTTAATTTCATGGCTGCAGTCACCATCCACAGTGATTTTAGAGTCCAGAAGAATCCAGAAATTCTAATTCTGGATATATTACATATCCAAAGAAAACAAAAATACTGTCTTGAGATATATCTGCTACCCCCATGTTTATTGTATAATTATTTACAGTAACCAAGACATGGAAACACACCATGGTCTGTGTCCATCAGCAGATGAATGGATAAAGAAAATGTAATTGATGACATCCATTGGATAATAGAAAAAGCAAGGGAATTCCAGATAAACTTCTATTTCTGCTTCATTGACTATGCTGAAGTCTTTGACTGTGTGGATCACAACAAACTGTAGAAAATTCTTTAAGAGGTGGGAATACCAGACCACTTTACCTGCCTCCTAAGAAACCTGTATGCAGGTCAAGAGGCAACAGTTAGAACCAGACAGAAAACAATGGACTGGTTCAAAATTGGGAAAGGAGTATATTGTCACAAGGCTGTATATTGTCACCCTGCTTATTTAACTTCTATGCAGAGTACATCGGGCGAAATGCCAGGCTGGATAACTCACAGGTTGGAATCAAGGTTGCTGGGAGAAATATCAGCAACTTCACATATGCAGATGATAACACGAATGGCAGAAAGCAAAGAGGAAATAAAAAGGCTCTTAATGAAGGTGGAAGATGAGAGTGAAAAAGCTGGCTTAAAACAATGTTCAAAAAACTAAAATCATGGCATTCAATCCCATTACTGCATAGTAAATAGAAGGGTAAAGTGACAGATTTTATTGTCTTGGGTTCCAAAATCACTGCAGATGGTGACCACAGTCATGAAATTAAAACACTGGTTCCTTGGGAAAAAAGCAATGACAAACCTAGATAGTGTATTAAAAAGCAGAGACATCACTTTACCAACTAAAGTTTGGATAGTCAAAGCTATGGTTTTTCCAGTAGTCATGTATGGATATGAGAGTTGGACCATGAAGAACTGAGTGCCAAAGAACTGATGTTTTTGAATTGTGGTGCTGGAGAAGATTCTTAAGAGTCCCTTGAACAGCAAGGAGATCAAACCAGTCAATCCTAAAGAAAATCAACCCTCAGTATTCATTGGAAAGACTGATGCTGAAGCTCCAATACTTTAGCCACATGATACAAAGAGCTGACTCTGGAAAAGATTGAAGGCAGGAGGGGAAGGGGGCAGCCAGAGGATGAGATGGTTAGATGGTATCATAGACTCAATGAACATGAGTTTGAGCAAACTCCCAAAGAGAGTGAAGGACTGGGAAGCCTAGCCTGTTGCAGTCCATGGGGTCACAAAGAGTCAGACACGACTTACTGACTGAACAATAGCAACTATACACACACACACACACACACGGACTTCCCTGATAGCTCAGGTGGTAAAGAATCCACCTGCAGTGCAGGAGATCCTGGTTCAATTCCTGTGTTGGAAGATCTGCTGGAGAAGGTGTAGGCTACCCACTCTAGTATTTTGGGGCTTCACTTGTGTTTCAGCTGGTAAAGAAACCACCTGCAATGCAGGAGACCTGGGTTCGATCCCTGGGTTGGGAAGATCCCTTGGAGAAGGGAAAGGCTACCCACTCCAGTATTCTGGCCTGGAGAATTCCATGGACAGTCCACGGGGTCACAAAGAGTCAGACACAACTCATTGACTGAACAACAGCAACAGAATACACACACACACATACATATATATACACATATATATGTATATATAAATAGTGGACTATTATTCAGCCATAAAAAGAAGGAAATCCTGCCATATAAAATAATACAGATGTACTTTGAATTCATTATGCCAAGTGAACAAATAAAGACAAATACTGTAAATCTAAATTAATCGCAGTTATATGTGAAATCTTAAAAAAACAAACTCCTAGAAACAGAGAGCACACTGGTCATTACCAGAGGTTGGGGGTCAGAATCTGGTGCTAAGCTGCTAAGAGAGCAGATCTTAAAAGTTCTCATCACAAGAAAAAAATAACTATGTGAGGTGATGAATATTAACTAAACTTATTGACATGATCATTTGGCAATATATATGTATATCAAATCAATGCATTATATGCTTTAAATGAATGCAATGTTTATGTCAATTATATCTCAGTAACACTGGGAGGATTATCAGTAATGAACCCTACAGCAACAGTAATCAATTAGAAAATGTTATGGGGATATATAAATTATAACAAAAACTACACAGTGACTAGAAATAAATTTAATTCCCAAATGTACAATATTTTTCCAGAGAAAAATCACAAAACATCTCTGAAATACATAAAAAAGATAGTAACAGATATTTTAACAATGTTGTTTCTCCTCAAACTGACCTATAAAATCAATGCAATTCTAATAAATTTTCCAATAATTTTTTTTTAAGTGGGCAAACTTGTTCTAAAATTTCTATGTTGAGATACATATCCAAGGATAACCAATTCAAACCAATCAGCAAACAATAGGAAAATGGGAAATGAGCATCTGGGCAATTCAAAGGGGTTCTCAATCTTATTAGTAATCTGATAAATCTACCTTTAAGCAACCAACCACACATTGCCATTTTATGTGCCCTGGATTGACAGAAGTTAAAAATAGTAACAATACTAAGGGTTGGAAATGATGTGGGGACATTAGATGGGGTGAAACTTATGATGGAAGTGAAAGAGGTACAACCGTTTTGAGCAACAATGTGCTAACACCTAATAAATCTGAAGATGGCTATTGGTTAATATCTAGCCAGATTTGCAAATTTGTGCACTTGCTAAAATGCATTTGTAATCCTCAAATCAGTACCTACAGTGCTTTCACAGTCACTTGTAGATGAAGAGTGGCAGAAGTTTGCATCCCTTCATGTGCACAGTCCCAACTGAGGCCAAACGAGGTGACACTCTGCCTTGAGAAATGGAATATTTTCTTCTATATCAGTAAACAATGGATGTCATAGTCATCAGCAATTACAGCTACTTTGGATAGTGAGCTGGTGAGCCCTGAGGGAACTCAAGATGCTGTGAAAACACAGAATAATGGCCCCAGTTAGCTGAGGTACATATCAAAGGAATGATTTCAGTGAGCACAGACTCTTGCATCTTTCCATACAGAGAAAAGCACTGAATTCCTTAACTTGGGATATCTGATTTTCTTTAATTAACAATAATATTTTGATGTTCAGACTACCTGACCTTTGTTGTAAAACTCCTGTTTAACCTGGCTCCTTCTCCTTGCCTCCTCAGAGCAGTTCTCTCAGGGTCACTTGAGTTGCTGTCTCCTGGGCTTGAAGTCCTAAAAGTCTCCACTGAGTAAAACATAACTCAGCTTTTAGGTTGTGAATATTTTTGAAGTCCACAGCCTTCTTGTTTTGTTTGCAAATGAGTGTCCTTCTAGTCATGGTCATTTTAGTGCCCCACCCCCACCCGGCCCGCCCCCGCCCCCCTTTTTTTTTGCATTTTGTGGATTTTGTTGGTGATTTCATTTTTAAAATGCCTCCCCCCACTCCTCCCTGCCCCATATATGCTGAAGTGCCGTCTTGTGTTCCTAAATTCAGGAAGGCTGCTTGTGTTAAATATACTTTGTTTAGCCATGAGTCACAGTGCTTTGGATTGTGAGTTCAATGTTAGTGAATCAGTAGCACATATATAAGGTGTCTTGAAACAGAAATACACATAAAACAAGAATTGGTTGACAAAAATATTGTGACCAGAGGTTTGCAGGGATCTAACCCTATGTTTCCTCTAGGAGCACACAATATCTGCTAATTCAGTGTTTGCAGTACTTTATAAAGCACAACTACTGCAAATAACAAGAATCAACTATAAATCACAGAGAAACTCTCATATGTGAATAAAAAGACATAAAGAATGTTCTTTATTTTTAATGGTGAAAATGTAGATATGACGCTGGTGTGTTTCATGCAGGGAATGGATGAATGCATTACGATATATCCTTGCAATGAAACACTCTCATGGTGCTAGCATTTTGGCAGAGAGACATACAATAAACAAAATTACTATGTAAAGTATATAATTTGTTAAAAGGTAGTGCATGCTGTGGAGGAAAATTAAGTAGAGAAAAATTTCAAGTCCTGCTTTGAAATTTTAAATAATGTGGCCAAGGAATGCCTCCCTGCAAAAATGTAAAATAATTAATATTTTATATTCTCTTATTTCATAAGATAGAACTTCTAGAATTTATTAAATAATGATTAGTAATAGCACATATTTTACTCCTGGCTCAGAATCTAGCAAATAATAGGGGATGCATAAATGTACATAATAAATGTCTCTGATGTTTCACCTAAATATCATTTTGGTTAATGTCCAATACATCCGCATTTCAGCGCTCTAGGAATTTTGCGTGTTTTTTGTGTGTTTTATTATTTCAGTTGGAAGAAATGTTGTAGGTTTTCCTGGCTTTCCTCCATTCTGAGCTGGAGTTCCTTGACTGACATTTTAATGTAAGTGAAGCATTGGGCCTGACATAAATTAACACTCAATAAATGTTTTTAAATTGAATTAATGAAGAAACTGAGAGGGGGGAAAGGAATACAATGTTTACCTTGATTTGTAATTTTTAAACAATCATATATTTATTTATTTATTTTTTTCAATCATATATTTATTAACTAAGCCTCTTTTTCTCCTTTTGCCACGAGCCCTGCAGATGGTAGGGGTGGGCTTAGCCAAGAGAACTAGTATTTGTTTAGCTGCAAGTATGTTCTAAGTACAGAGTATAGAGTGCAGTCCTTCACATGTAATCATAACAAAACCCTGCAAGGCTGCTATTATTTCTACAGAAAAGGAAATAGTTTCAAAGAGATTATACAAATTTCTCAATGTGACACAACCTGAATCATAGCAAAGCTGGATATTCCAGCCTAGTTGATCTAACACCAAAACCTGCTGTTTCCTTCACATAATGGTGCTGGCTCCTAGAAACACATCAGAGTGTTCAGAACTGTCTATATATTTTTGTTTGCTTTTTCCTCCATTGGCATTTTATACTCAGCATTGCCACGCCAAAGCATATCAGCATATAGGGAAACATCACTTCCTGTTTTCAATTTAATAAATACTTAGAGTTCCTACATTGATTATTTTCAATACTTTATAAAAAATATGACCTTCTCAACATGATAAAAGGCATTTATAAAAAACCCACAGCTAACATCATGCTCAATGGTGAGAGATTGAAAGTTTTCCCTTTAAGGTGGGGAACAGACTAGGATGCCCGCTTTTACTACTGATATCCAACATTGTACTGGAAGTTGTAGCCAGAGAAATTTTTTAAGAAAATAAAAGGCAATGAAATTGAAATGGAAAAAGTAAAATTATCTCAATTTGCATATGACATGATCCTATATATCTCAAAGAATCTACAAAAAAACTTTTAGAGCTAATAAACAAATTTAGCAAAGTTGCAGCATACGAGATCAACATACAAAAACCAGTTGTGTTTTTAAACTCCAGCAATTAACAATCTGAAAAGGAAAATTCAGGAATCAATTTCATGTAATATCCCCCAAAAGAGTGAAATTCCCAGGAATGAACTTAGCCAAAGATGCTAAAGACCTGTGTGGTATAAAACATTGCTGAAAGAAATTAAAGAAAACTTATATAAATGGAAAGATATCTGTGTTTATGAATTAGAAGACTTATTCAGATATCAGTACAATTCACAGTAATCTATAGATTCAGTGTGTAATCCCTATCAAAATTTCATTTTTGGCAGAAATGTAAAAGCTGATTTTCAAATTCACTTGGAATTATAATATCCCTCAAATAGCCCAAACAATCTTGAAAAAGACAAACAGCTTCTTGATTTCAAAATTTACTACAAAGCTTCAGTAGTTAAAAGTATGGCACTGGCACAAAGATAAACTTATGGGCCAGTGGAATAGAATTGAGAGTTCAGATATGATTTCATACCAAATTATGGTATATTCATGCAATGAAATATTATTTAGTCATAAAAAGGGAGTAAGTACTGATATATGCTGCAAAACAGATGAACCTCCAAAACCTCAAGCTAAGTATAAGAAGCCAGACACAAAATGACAAATATTGTATGATTCCACTAATATGAAATATTTAGAATTGAGAATTTCATAGAGAGATTACAGATTGGTAGTTGCCAGGGGCTGGGGAAAGTTGGGAGTAGGGAGAAACCGTTTAATGAATAAGAGGTTTTGTGAGTGATGGAAATGTCTTGGAACTATATAGAGAAGATGATTTCAAGAAAACTTTAAAGATACTAAATGACACTGAATTATTCTCTTTAAAATGGTTGATTTCATTGAATGTGATTTTCACCCCAGTAAATTACTTTTTTTAAGTCATGACCAATCTCAGAGATTCCAGTAGGTCTGAGATTGGTATCAACTCTGTCTGTTTTGTAAACATAGCACTAGTGATTCAGATGTATACCAAAGGTTGTGAACTTTTGGTCTCCATGCCACCAGTGTCCTGGGATCTTTCACAACATTATCCCCTTATCTCATTCCTGTTCTCATTTAACTCTCCTAGGACCTGACTCTGTGGGTTATATTTGCTATATGTATGCCAGTTTTGGTCCTCCAATAAGAAGTTACCAAGATGGAATTAGACATTGGAGAGATTTATTTGTGGGAAATAACTGCAAAGAATAAAGGAGGAAGAAAACAGATTTGGTGGAAAAGGCTTTCAGAGTATGATGCAAGTCTGATGCCTGTTCAAGGGGAACCAGAAGGAAGGAGTCTTCAGGAGGAAAAGCCTCAGACTTCAATGCAGCCCTGAGAAATGCTCATCTAGGCAATAAGATCCCCAGAGTAGATTGTGCTATCAGAGGAGTTCTTCTCAGGATGGAATGGCCCATCTCTTGTACCTGAATTATTGCCTTTCATTGGCCAGGAGCAGCCCTGGGAGATAATGGTCTCAGGGATGGATGCTGCTGAAGATTTGAGTATAAGGCACCTGGAGAATGTCCACCAACCAGCCTTCTTGCAGCAGGTTTTCTTGAAAGATCTGAGTACAACACATCCACCACCACCAATAGCGTGATACTGGGCAAGTCTCATAATCTCTCTGAACCTTATTTGCAAAATGGAGTTCATGTCATCTCCATCACATGTTTATGTGAAGACAAAATTAGATAAGTAAAAGTACTGGTGAGGTATTTGGAGTGAATATAAGTGATTGACAATTCTTCCTTTTGCCATAATACATGTGAGCCAACTGTGGCTAAGAGAAAAATGACCTTCCTGAAGGTTGCAAAGCTAGTAAGTAGCAGAAGCAAGATTAAAACCCAGCTTGACTTCATGTCCTACACATGTTCTATTTAGTAATATAGTTGACCGAGATTTTTACCCCAGTACCTGGAACTGGGATCTACATGAACTTTCTGTAAAGCTGTGGAGATACATCTGCCAGCTCTGGGTGTGCAGTACATACTTTTACTTTATTTCCTCGTGTCTTCCTTTCTGTTGGCACATCACAGAAAAGAGCCAAGCATCTTATGTTGTCTTTAAAGAGAGTTTGTCTGTTCCTTTCTTGTTTAGATGCCCTTCATTTGTTTTTGTGAACTAATTGTGCTGGCTAGGAATTCTACTACACATGGAATAGAAGTTCTGAGAATGGACACCTTTGTCTTATTCGTGGTCTGAGAGGAAAAGCTTCCAGCTTTTCATTGTATGGTGATAGCTGTGGGCTTCTTATATGTGGCCTTTATTATGTTGAGGTATGTTTCTTCTATTTATATTGTTGAGAATTTTTTTATAAAAGGTTGTCCAATTTCATCAAATGTGACATGATCATATGATTCTTTGTTTTATGTGGTGGGTGATTGATGAATTCTGAGGCCTATAGCTCCCAGAGCTGGGTAGTTTGTGATCCAGTCCCTCAGAGACAGCCATAACAGTTGGGGTGCTAGGTATGGACAGGCTCCTTCCAGGGAGAAGCTCGAAACCTGATTTGAGTTGCAGTGAACCAGAAGAGGTAGTGGAAGATGTGCCCATGAGCTGTTTCAGGCTCATGGGAGGATCCCAGTCTCTTCCCACATTCAGGCTGATTAGAAGCCAGAGCCTCTGGCAGCAGCTGGGAAAGCATGCAGTAAATCCAATCCATGGAGAGACTGGGAGATGAGTATTTTTGCCTTCTCCCTCTGCAGTAAATCTGGAGAGGGTAGCTTCAGGAAGTGCTTATGCAGCTGTTGGAAAACTGGGTGGGTTTTTTCCCGTTTGTTTATAATGTTTCTGTGGAACTCATGAACACTGAGCTCATTGGCTATCAGAACCAGATGATTTGAGGGCCCATGTCTTGTTTGGAAGCTTCAAAAGTATGGACAATCTACTTGGACCCTTGGTTTTGCTGTTGAAACTAGGTGGAGAAAGTGTGGTTTCAGGCTCCCAGGAGAATCCAAGTTGGCCCTAAAATTCAGGCTGACTAGAAGCTGAACCTTCAGAGAGCAGCTAGGAAAGTATTGTAATCAAATCTCTTTCAAGAAAAAACTGGGACATGGGCATTTTTGTTTGTTCCATGTACACTGAAGCTGGAGGGGATGTCCAAAAGGAGTGCTTGTGTTCTTTGTTTGCTACTGTCCTGTGGGACTTTGAAATTCAAACCTCACTTGCTGTCAGAGCTGGATGATTTTGTCCATCACTCAAGTGACAGCTTTAAAAGTTGGTACACTCCATATGTGGCCCAAACCCTTTGCTTCTCATGGAGAAGCTGTCAGCTTCCTTCTCAACTGTGTGGTATTGTGCTTAGGGCAGAGATCATGGTGAGAACGTGTTTCAGTCTTTCCTACTCATTTCAATGTGGGGATTTTCTCGGTTGCCTGATGCACAGGAGTCACTCAACTTCTTTTTGGATTTTCCTCAGAGGGAAGTGATCCATGTATAGCTGTATATTTAATGCATAGGTAGGAGGAGGCTAAGTCAGGAGCCTTCTAAATCATCATCTTGGTCAGTCCTTAATTTCCATCACCAGAAGCAATTAATAGTGACCAGTAAATATACTGACTCTTTCCCTTCTTTCTGGCTTTTCTCTTTTATCACTTTATTTTAATCGATAATATTATCTTTCTTATTAACTTTGTACTATTAAATATACCTTTATTTTTCTTAATTGATATATCAGTTTTAAATGATACGTGGCATGCTTTTTTCTGTCAGATGCTCGATAGAGCACACAACACTTTTTTTTAAATTTATTTTTAAAGGCAGCTAACTTTTACTGGCTGGAAGAAGCACAAGCTGGAATCAAGATTGCCGGGGGAAATATCAATAACTTCGGATATGCAGATGACACCACCCTTATGGCAGAAAGTGAAGAGGAACTAAAAAGCCTCTTGATGAAAGTGAAAGTGGAGAGTGAAAAAGTTGGCTTAAAGCTCAACATTCAGAAGTCGAAGATCATGGCATCTGGTCCCATCACTTCATGGGAAATAGATGGGGAAACAGTGGAAACAGTGTCAGACTAATTTTTGGGGCTCCAAAATCACTGCAGATGGTGACTGCAGCCATGAAATTAAAAGACGCTTACTCCTTGGAAGGAAAGTTATGACCAACCTAGATAGCATATTCAAAAGCAGAGACATTACTTTGCCAACAAAGGTTCGTCTAGTCAAGGCTGTGGTTTTTCCTGTGGTTATGCATGGATGTGAGAGTTGGACTGTGAAGAAGGCTGAGCGCCGAAGAATGGATGCTTTTGAACTGTGGTGTTGGAGAAGACTCTTGAGAGTCCCTTGGACTGCAAGGAGATCCAACCAGTCCTTTCTGAAGGAGATCAGCCCTGGGATTCCTTTGGAAGAAATGATGCTAAAGCTGAAACTTCAGTACTTTGGGCACCTTATACGAAGAGTTGACTCATTGGAAAAGACTCTGATGCTGGGAGGGATTGGGGGCAGGAGGAGAAGGGGATGACAGAAGATGAGATGGCTGGATGGCATCACTGACTCGATGGATGTGAGTCTGAGTGAACTCTGGGAGTTGGTGATGGACAGGGAGGCCTGGCGTGCTGCAATTCATGGGGTCACAAAGAGTCGGACACAACTGAGTGACTGAACTTAACTGAACTGAACTTTTACTTATTTATTTAGTTAATTTTAGCTGAACTAGGTCTGGGCCTTCATTGCAGCTTGCAGACTTTCTCTAGTTGTGGATGGGGGTGGGGGCTTCTCTCTACTTGCAGCATGTAGACTCTGTTGTGCCACAGCATGTGGAATCTTCCCAGACCAAGGATCAAACCTGTGTCCCCTGGTGGATTCTTAACCACGGGACCACCAGGATAGTCCTAGATACCACATTTTCTTTATCTCCTAATTTCTTTCCTCTTTGCTCCCTCATATTTCTGTTATTCACCTAATTTATGTGATCATGATGTTGATAGACACATTTTGTTTTGGCATCTTAATGCTCACATTTGTTTTTGTCTTAGTTGGAGACTTAAATACCTTCAATGTTCCTTTGCCGTAGTTTCTTCAGTTATTTTGTAATTGGTTTGTCTTCTAGTATTTCCTCAAGAAAATCTCAGAAGTACAACATACCTATAAGTTGCAAAATGTTAGTCAGTGATCTTTATACCTAAAGTATAAGTTCAGTTCAGTTCAGTCACTCAGTCGTGTCCGACTCTTTGCGACCCCATAAATCGCAGCACGCCAGGCCTCCCCGTCCATCACCAACTCCCGGAGTTCACCCAAACTCATGTGCATTGAGTCGGTGATGCCATCCAACCATCTCATCCTCTGCCCTCAACCTTCTCCTCCTGCCCTCAATCTTTCCCAGCATCAGGGTCTTTTCAAATGAGTCAACTCTCCACATCTGGTGGCCAAAGTATTGGAGTTTCAGCTTCAATATCAGTCCTTCCAATGAACACCAGGACTGATCTCCTTTAGGATGGACTGGTTGGATCTCCTTGCAGTCCAAGGACCCTCAAGAATCTTCTCCAACACCACAGTTCAAAAGCATCAATTCTTTGGCACTCAGGTTTCTTTGTAGTCCAACTCTCACATCCATACATGACTACTGGAAAAACCATAGCCTTGACTAGATGGACCATTGTTGGCAAAGTAATGTCTCTGCTTTTTAATATGCTATCTAGGTTGGTCATAACTTTCCTTCCAAGGAGCAAGTGTCTTTTAATTTCATGGCTGCAATCACCATCCACAGTGATTTTGGAGCCCAGAAAAATAAAGTCAGCCACTGTTTCCCCATCTATTTGCCATGAAGTGATAGGACTGGATGCCATGATCTTAGTTTTCTGAATGTAAAGCTTTAAGCCAACTTTTTCACTTTCTTCTTTCACTTTCATCAAGAGGCTCCTTAGTTCTTCTTCACTTTCTGCCATAAGGGTGGTATCTTCTGCATATCTGAGATTATTGATATTTCTCCTGGCAATCTTGATTCCTGCTTGTGCTTCCTCCAGCCCAGCATTTCTCATGATGTACTCTGCATATAAGTTAGATAAGCAGGGTGAAAATACACAGCCTTGACGTACTCCTTTCCCTATTTGGAACCAGTCTGTTGTTCCATGTCCAGTTCTAACTGTTGCTTCCTGACCTGCATACAAGTTTCTCAAGAGGCAGGTCAGGTGGTCTGGTATTCCCATCTCTTTCAGAATTTTCCACAGTTTATTGTGATCCACACAAAGGCTTTGGCATAGTCAATAAAGCAGAAATAGATATTTTTCTGGAACTCTCTTGCTTTTTTGATGAACCAGCAGATGTTGGCAATTTGATGTCTGGTTCCTCTGCCTTTTCTAAAACCAGCTTGAACATCTGGAAGTTCACGGTTCATGTATTGCTGAAGCCTGGCTTGGAGAATTTTGACCATTACTTTACTAGTGTGTGAGATGAGTGCAATTGTGTGGTAGTTTGAGCATTCTTTGGCATTACCTTTCTTTGGGATTGGAATGAAAACTGACCTTTTCCAGTCCTGTGGCCACTGCTGAGTTTTCCAAATTTGCTGGCATATTGAGTGCAGCACTTTCACAGCATCATCTTTTAGACTTTAAAATAGCTCAACTGGAATTCCATCACCTCTGCTAGCTTTGTTCGTAGTGATGCTTCCTAAGGCCCACCTGACTTCACATTCCAGAATGCCCCGCTCTAGGTGAGCGGGAGTGATCACACCTTCGTGAAACCTAACATGTAGTTTGGCTATATTTGAAATCCTTGGATTATCATTTCATTCTTTCAAAACTGTGTAAGTGCTACTACATTGTATTCAGTGTAGAATTTGTCTGTAGAGAAATCTAATGCCAGTCTGATCTTCCTCCATGGTTTTATATAGTTGTCCAAATAATTACTTAAAGTGTGATAACTTCACTGGGATATGTCTTTGTTGTTGTTCATTCACTCAGTTGTGTCTGACTCTTTGCAACCCTGTGATCTGCAGCATGCCAGGTCTCGCTGTCCTTCACCATGTCTCGGAGCTTACTCAAAGTCATGTCCATTGAGTCAGTGATGCCATCCAATCATCTCATCCTGTATTGTCCCCTTCTCCTCCTGTCTTCAATCTTTCCCAGCACCAAGGTCTTTTCCAATGAGTTGGCTCTTCATATCAGGTGGCCAATGCATTGCAGCTTCAGCTTCAGCATCAGTCCTTCCAGTGAATATTCAGGGTTGATTTCCTTTAGGATTGACTTGTTTGATCTCCTATGTCCAAGGGACTCACAAAAGTCTTCTCCAGCACCACAGTTCAAAAACATCAATTGCCCAGAGGGATGGTATGGGGAGGGAGGAGGGAGGAGGGTTTGGGATGGGGAACACATGTATACCTGTGGCGGATTCATTATGATATTTGGCAAAACTAATACAATTATGTAAAGTTTAAAAATAAAATAAAATTAGAAAAAAAAATAATTATATATAAAAAAAAAAACATCAATTCTTTGGCTCTCAGCCTTTTTTATTGTCTATGACAATAGACAAATGGATAAAGATTGTATTAATATACAATGGAATATTACTCAACTATAAAAATAATGAAATTTTTCATGGCTTTGACTATACAGATTTTTGTAGGCAAAGTAATGTCTCCACTTTTTAATATGTTGTCTAGGTTTGTCACAGCTTAATTAGTGTCATAATTTTTTGTGTACAGTTCTTTTGTCTCCATAGGTAAGTTTATTCCTAGACACTTAATTCTTTTTGTTGCAGTGGTGAATGGGATTGATTCCTTAATTTCTTTTTCTGATTTTCCATTGCTAGTATATAGAATTGCAAGTGATTTCTGAGTATTGATTTTGTTTCCTGCAACTTTGCTAAATTCACAGATTGGCTGTAGTAATTTTCTGATAGTATCTTTAGGGTTTTCTATGTACAGTATCATGTCATCTGCAAACAGTGAGAGCTTTATTTCTTTTCTGATCTGGATTCCTTTTCTTTTCTTTTTAAATTCTCTGATTGTTGTAGCTAGGACTTCCAAAACTATGTTGAATAATAATGGTAAAGTGGACACCCTTGTCTTGTTCTTGATCTTAGTGGGAATGCGTTCAGGTTTTCATCATTGAGAGTAATGTTTGCTGTGGGCTTATCATATATGACCTGTACTATGTCGAGATAAGTTCCTTCTCTGCCCATTTTTTGAAGAGTTTTCATCATAAATGGGTGCTGAATTTCTTCAAAGGCTTTTTCTGCATCTATTGAGATTATCATATGGTTTTTATCCTTCAGTTTGTTAATATGCTATATGACATTGTTTCATTTGCGTATATTGAAGAATCCTTGCATCCCTGGAATAAACCCAACTTGAGCATGATGTATGAGCTTTTAAATGTCTTATTGAATTCTGTTTGGTAAAATTGTGTTGAGGATATCTGCATCTATATTCATCAGTGATATTGGCCTGTAGTTTTCTTTTTTTGTGTTGTCTTTGGTTTGGGTATCAGGGTGATGGTGGCCATGTAGAATGAGTTTGGAACTGTTCCTTCCTCTGCAGTTTTTTGAAAGAGTTTTCAAAGGATAGGCATTAGCTCCTGTCTAAATGTTTGATAGAATTCTTCTGTGAAGCCATCTGGTCCTGGACTTTTGTTTTTTGGGAGAACTTTGATCATAGCTTCAATTTCTGTGCTTGTAATTGGGTTATTTATAATTTCTATTTCTTACGGGTTGAGTCTTGGAGATTGAACCTTTCTAAAATCTGTCTATTTCTTCCAGGTTATCCATTGTATTGCTATATAGTTGTTCATAATAGTCTCTTATAATCCTTTGTATTTCTTCACTGTCTGTTGTAACCTTTCCTTTCTCATTTCTAATTTTGTTGATTTGATTCTTCTCTCTTTTTTTCTTGATGAGACTAGCTAAAGGGTTGTCAATTTTGTTTATTTTCTCAATGAACCACCTAGTTTTATTAATTTTTACTGCTGTTTCTTTCATTTAGTTTTCATTTATTTCTGCTCTGAAATTTTTGATTTCTATCCTTCTGCTAATTTTGGCATTTTTTTGTTTTTGTTTTTCCAGTTGTTTTAGGTGTAAACTTAGGTTATCTATTCGATGTCTCTCTTGTTTCTTGATGTAAGATTGTATTGCTATAAACTTCCCTCTTAGAACTGCTTTTGCTGCATCCCATAGGTTTTGAGTTGTTGTGTTTTCATTGTCATTTGTTTCTAGGAATTTGTTTATTTCCCTTTTGGTTTCTTTCTTTGGTCTTCCCTTGTGTCTCAGCCTGTAAAGGATTGCCTTTAATGTGGGAGACGTGGGTTCGATCCCTGGGTTGGGAGGATCACCTGGAGAAGAAAAAGGCTACCCACTCCTGTATTCTGGCCTGAAGAATTCCATGGACTGTATAGTCCATGGGGTCACAAAGAGTTGGACACAACTGAGCGACTTTCACTTTCACTTTTGATTTCTTCAGTAACCTGTTCATTATTTAGAAACCTGTTGTTTGATCTTCATGTGTTTGTGTGTTTTTTACAGTTTTTTTTCCCTCATAATTGATATCTAGTGTCATAACGTTGCAATCAGAAAAGATACTTGATACGATTTCAATTTCCTTAAATTTACTGAGGTTTGATTTTTGACTCAAGATGTGGTCTATCCTGGAGAATGTTCCATGTGAACTTGAGAAGAAGGTGTATTCTTCTGTATTTGGATGGAGTGTCCTGAAGAGATAAAGGAGAACCATCTCATCTAATGTATCATTTAAGACTTGTGTTTCCTTATTGATTTTCTGTTTTGATGATCTGTCGGTTGGTGAGTGTGGGTGTTAAAGTCTTCTACTATTATTGTGTTATTGTCAGTTTCTCCTTTTATGTCTGCTAGTGTTTGTCTTGTGTATTGAGGTGATCCTGTGTTGGGTGCATAGATATTTACAGTTGTTATGTCTTCCTCTTGAATTGATCCCTTGATCATTATGTAGTGTCCTTCCTTCTCTCTTGTAATCTTCTTTATTTTAAGGTCTGTTTTGTCTAACATGAGGATTGCTATTCCAGCTTTCTTTTGCTTTCCATTTGCATGGAATATATTTTTCCATCCTCTCACTTTCAGTCTATATGTGTCTTTAGGTCTGAACTGTGTTTCTTGTAGATAGCATATATATGGGTTTTTTTTTTTTAGCAATTCAGCCAGTCTGTGTATTTTGATTAGAGCATTTAATCCATTTACATTTAAATTAATTATTGATATATATGTTCCTATTGCCATTTTCTTAATTGCTTGGGGTTTGATTTAGCAGTTTTTTCTTCTCTTGTATTTCCTGACTATATTAAGTCCCTTTAACATTTATTGTAAAGCTGATTTGGTGGTACTGAATTCTATTAACTTTTGCTTGTCTGCAAAACTTTTTATTTCTCCATCAATTTTGAATGAGATCCTTGCTGGGTACAGTAGTCTTGGTTGCAGATTGTTCCCTTTCAGTGCTTTAAGTATATCCTGCCATTCCCTTCTGGCCTGTAGAGTTTCTGCTAAAAAATCAGGTATTAATCATACTGGGTTTTCCTTGTATGTTACTTATTGCTTCTCCCTTGCTGCTTTTAATATTGTTTCTTTGTGTTTAGTCTTTGTTAGTTTGCTTACTATGTGTCTTGGTGTGTTTCTCCTTGGGTTTATCATGTGTGGAACTCTTTGCATCTGTTGGACTTGATTGACTATTTCCTTTTCCATGTTGGGGAAATTTTCAACTATGATCTCTTCAAAAATTTTCTCATACCCCCCCCCTTTTTTTTTTCTCTTCTACTTCTGGGACTGTATAAATCGAATGTTGGTGCATTTGATATTGTCCCAGATGTCTCTGAAACTGTCCCCAGTTCTTTTCATTCTTTTTACTTTATTCTGTTCTTCAGGGGTTATTTCCACTATTTTATCTTCCAGCTCACTGATTCGTTCTTCTGCTTCAGATATTCTAGTATTGATTCCTTCTAGTGTATTTTTCATTTCAACAATTGTGTTGTCTCTGTATGTTTTGTCTTTAATTCTTGTAGGTTTTGTTAATTGATTCTTGCATTTTCTCCATTCTCTTTTCAAGCTTTTTGATAATCTTAACTATCATTATTCTGAATTCTTTTTCATGTAGTTTTCCTCTTTACTCTTCATTTATTTGGACTTCTGTGTTTCTAGTTTGTTTCTTATTTTGTGCATTATTTCTCTGTCTTTTCATTAGTTTCTGTTTTTAAACTTATTGTGTTTGAGGTCTCCTTTTCTGGGCTTCAAGGTTTAATTATTTCTTCCTTTTGGTTTCTTCCCTCCTAAGGTTGGTCCAGTGATTTGTGTAAGCTTCCTATAGAGTGAGATTTGTGCTGAGCTTTTTTTCCCCTCTAATGGGCGAGGCTGAGTGAGGTGATAATCCTGTCTGCTGATGATTGGGTTGGTATTTTTATTTTGTTTATTGTTTGGATGATGTGTCCTTCTCAGGGTTCTACTGGTGGTTGGGTGATACGAGGTCTTGTATTCAAGTGGTTTCCTTTGTGGGAGTTCTCACTATTTGATACTCCCTAGGGTTAGTTCTCTGGTAGTCTAGATTCTTGGAGTCAGTGCTTCAGCTCCAGCAGCTCAGGGCTGATCTCTGGTCAGGAACAAAGATTCCACAAGTGGTTTGTTATGGCATTAAATGCGATTAAACCAAAAGCCAAATATGAGAAACCAAAGATGAACCCCAGACAAATGCCAGTTACAAAATCAGGCACATAATAATTTAAAGACTAGAATACAAATACACAGACACACACACACACACATACACACACTCATAAGCAAAATCAAAACAGTCCAACACTGTTTTGGAATCCAAAAATGATATCTACCAGTTAAGAACAAAACTAGCTAAAGTCCAAACTGGAAAGCACAACTAAAGCAAGGTGCTAAGTTGTTTATTGGCATGGGATAAAGATTTATAAAGATTTATGTCCATTAAATATTAACTTCAAGGGGAAAAGAACAGTTGGAAAAGCCAACAAAGTAATAAATGTAGAAGAATGACATGTTTAAAAAATTAAAAATTCATATTAAAAAAAGGAGACAAGAGGAGAAAAAAAAAAAAAAAAGGAAAAAGAAGAAAGGAAAATGCCACAGAACTGCCAAAGCCCAACATAGAGGCAGAGGTTTATAACAACAATAAAATATTTGATTGAAAAAAAGAAAATGGCTCAAAGTTTAATTAGATTTCATAGTACCAACAAAATCAACAACTATGACAGAGGGGAAAATAAAAGGGAAAAGAAAAAAAAAAAAAGGATAAAAACTCTAAAACATACCACATCACAATCCAAACATAACAATATTAAATATTTTTCCTGAGTCATTGCTGTCAGGGTCCTTTCCCTCGCTGGGAGTCACAGTTACCTCATTTCTCTAAGTTACCCTCCAAAACTGTGCTGGTCTCTGGACCTGCTGTGGGGGGCAGCTCAGATTTTAATCTGGTCCTACTCCTGTGTGTTCTTGCCTACATTGTCTACAGCTATCAGAAGTAGTGTATTTTCTTTTGTGGGAGCTCTCAATGTCCTGTTATATATTCTATAGTCACAGAGTCTGCCTAATTGATCGTGTGGATTTAATCTGTAGATTGTACAGCTGGTGGGAAGGTTTTGGGTCTTCTTCCTTAGCCACTTTGCCCCTAGGTTTCAATTGTGGTTTTATTTCCACCTCTGCATGAGGATCATCCACTGGGATTTGCTCCTGAGGCTGCCCTGGAGGGCTTGGATGTGCCCCAGTGAGGGCCAGGTGTGGAGATGGTACAGCTGCTTGGGTCACAGGGTTTCTGGCAGCAGATATTCAGGGGAGTTGGTGACTAGGGCAGCAGGAAATACAGTGCTCCAGAAGGGTATGGCAACCAGTATTGGCCAATACACTCCAGTATTCTTACCTGGAGAACCCCACTGACAGAGAAGCCTGGCAGGCCAAAGTCCTCAGATTCACAAAGAATTGGACATAACCAAAGTGATCCTATGTGCATAGACGAAAGATTTTTTGCCTGTTGCAGCTCTGCCCCAGTGAGGGTGAGTGTGAAGGTAGTGCAATTGCTTGGGTTTTGGGGTCCCTGGACGTGCCAAGTGTGCAGGGACACGGACTGCCTCAGCCGCAGGAGTTATGGGCCTACCAGAGTGTTTTTTCAAGCCTCTGGTAGCTGGCAATCAGAAGGCCTCTTTGGCCAGTCTTTCTCCATAGCTCCGCCTATTCAGGCACTTAGAGGGCTCCCTTGCCTGGGTTCCTTCTCTGCTGCTCAGTGTGTCAGGCACTTTTTAAAGGGGTACCTTGGGTGGGGTCCTACTCTGTAGTTCAGCACATCAGTCACTTAAACAAGGACCCTGGATGGGGTCCTACTCTGTAGTTCAGTGCATCAGGCATTTGATGAGCCAGCCTCTCTATTGTTCAGCTGTGGATCCTGGCATGTGGGGAGTGAGGCTATGGGGTGATGGCTCCATCCACTATGCATGACTCAGCAGTATCTCCTTGCTTCTGTGGCTGCCTGGGTTTCCTTCACAGGCATTTCCCACGACAATCTCCTCCTTCACATCCCCTTGATCCATCTCTCCACAGTCAACAGCAGTCTCACCTTAGGATAGTGCCACACTTCCTTAAACTCCAGCTCCTAGCCACTGCGCCTTCTAGGGGACCTGTGTCCCTGTCTGGGGTACATATGGCTGTGGCATGGACTATCTGATTCTCATTCCATTTAGGTTGCCACAGATCAGCTGTT
This sequence comes from Bos taurus, assembly GCF_002263795.3. Lineage (NCBI taxonomy): Eukaryota > Metazoa > Chordata > Mammalia > Artiodactyla > Bovidae > Bos > Bos taurus. The sequence continues at coordinate 137,783,291 of NC_037328.1, forward strand.
TCACTCTCAGCCTTAGATGTTTCTCCTCTGACTCAAGACAGTTGCCCTCATGTGGGGCTTGGACCCTTGCTTCAGTTCCCCCACCCACCAAGGGCAGGTCCAACCCTCCTGTTTTTCCCCCTAGTTCCTTCATCCTACCGAGTTTTGCGTGGTTCTATATATTCTTTTCTGCTGGTCAGGTACTCCTGTCCACTCTCAGCTGGTGTTCTGCATGCATTTCTGTGTCTGAGGGTGTAATCCTGATTGTATCCATGAAGAGAGATGTACTTCACGTTCACCTACTCCTCCGCCATCTTGTTCCCTGCCACCTGGCCTTCATTTTAATGTCTCTTTTGCAAATACTCTCATGTTCTTTGACCTTTTCTCTATCATTATGGCTATTTGATCTCAGCTCAGCTAAACCACTTATGTGTCCACACCCAAGAGCTAGGTCAGGTTCTCTTGAGAATATCACGCATTGGGAAAAGGTGGTGATTTGTAAATCTATGACCACCATCCCTCAACTGGGCCCTCAATAATGCCAAAATAGCTTGTTTATGTTTTCTTATTGAGGTTTTTCTTCATCATTAAACTAATATTGCATCTCCTCCATGCTCCTTATATATCTAAACACCTTTCCCACAATGTGCATTAAATGGCATGTTTCTTTTTTAAATTATTTCTATTGGAGTATAGTTCATTTACAAGTGTTATGTTAATTTCTGCTGTACATCAAAGTGAGTCAGTCATACATAAACACAAACATACATAAACACAAACATAAACATACATAAATATACTCATTTTTAGATTCTATTCCTATATGTCATTACAGAGTTTTGAGTAGCATCCCCATGTCATACAGTAAATTCTTTTTTTTTTGGGACAGGCGTTTTTTGAAGTTAGAGAATAATTGCTTTGCAATGCTGTGTTATTTACAACAATCTGAATCAGTCATTTGAAGGCCAGAGAAGTAATTTCACCAAGGTCACATGGTTATGAGACCCCTTTGTCCACACCCTTCACTTTATGTGCGTGCCTGCTTTAGATCAGTTTTCTTTGGAATGTTTTTTTGAGTTGTAAAAAAGTAGAGCAGAAGGAAGATGGGGATGAGATGGGTATGGGAACTTAAACATCTTTGTGGTTAGAGGGAAAGGTTTGAGCTTTGCATCTCTCAGTGTTGAAGGAGACCTCACAAGTCATTAAGCCAAAGTAGTGTGGCGGATCCTATAAACCCAGTGGTATGAAGCTCAGTCAGTCAGTTCAGTCACTTGGTCATGTCCGACTCTTGCAACCGCATGGACTGCAGCATGCCCAGCTTTGCTGTCCATTACCAACTCCTGGATTTTGCTCAAACTCATGTCCATTGAATCAGTGATGCCATCCAACCATCTTATCCTCTGTCGTCCCCTTCTCCTTCTGCCCTTAATCATTCCCAGCATCAGGGTCTTTTCTAATGAGGCAGTTCTTCCCATCAGGTGGCAGAAGTATTGGAGCTCCAGTTTTAGCATCAGTCCTTCCAATGAGATTCAGAACTGATTTCCTTTAGGATGGACTGGTTTGATCTTGCAGTCCAAGGGACTCTCAAGAGTCTTCTCCAACACCACAGTTCAAAAGCATCAATTCTTCAGTGCTCAGCTCTCTTTATGGTGCAACTCACACATCCATACATGACTACTGGAAAAACCATAACTTTGACGATTTCGACCTTTGTCAGCAAAGCAATGTCTCTACTTTTTAATATGCTGTCTTGGTTTGTCATAGCTTTTCTTCCAAAGAGCAAGCATCTTTTAATTTCATGGCTGCAGTCACCATCCACAGTGATTTTGGAGTCCAGGAAAATAAAGTCTGTCACTGTTTCCGTTATTTCCCCATCTATTTGCCATGAAGTGATAGGACTGGATGCCATAATCTTCATTTTTTTAATGTTGAGTTTTAAGCCTGCTTTTTCACTCTTCTCTTTCACTTTCATCAAGAGGCTTTTTAGTTCCTCTTTGCTTTCTGCATAAGGGTGGTGTCATCTGCATATCTGAGGTTATTGCATTTTTCTTAAATAACTCTCTTTCCCTGCATTCTAGCTCCTCCGGTTGTCTGTTTATTGTATTATCTCTTGAATTTTCCCTGTATCACACTTACCCTAATTTGAGTGTGATATTTTTTTCCTTGTAAGGACCCTAACTTATACAAGCTAAATATTAAGATGAAGTCTGTCTCACTAGAAAGTTAATGTCCTTACCGTAGATAAAACAGGAACTGTGTTCTTATTCATGGAGCTGAGGAATGAACTTCATGAACATGCAAACACTCACAGTAGCAAGCAGGCAGAATTTATTCTAAAGAAAAGCACAAAGCTCTTAGCATAGACACTGAGAGCGGGTGAAGTGCCCTGAAAAGGCAGAACTTACAGCAGTTTATATCCTTACTTGTATTGATCTGTACATTTTTGGTGGATGCTTAGCCTTAACATATGTCATTTCTAACCAATGCTTAACTTGACAGTGCTTAACTTGACATCTTTATGGCTTTTTTGACCCTCAGTTTCTAAGTCTCCTCAAACACTGAGTCACCATCCTGTGACCCTGTCTTATGACCCTTGGCCATTTCACAAAGGACCAGATATCGGCTAAAAGTTGATGGTCTGCCTATTGTTTTTCTTTTAATAAGAGGACCAAGAGTTAATGGTTGTCCTGTCCTGGATCTGGTGGTTTTGTGATCTAACAGGCCAAAGAAGCATTCCTCTGAAAGTCAGAAAACTAAAACAAAGGGTATGGCTTTAGGTTAATGAAGTGATAGGTTTATTGAAAAAAAGACTGAGGTCTCAGAGTCTTACACTGACTGCCTAGCAATTTCTACCTTACTTCTATCTCTTAATAATACCTATGAAAAAGGGCCAGTACTTTTATGTGACTGTTAAGTGGAGTCTCTGGCAAGGACCTCCATGGTGGTACATGTTAGTTGCTTACTTGCAAATCTTCACAGCTTATTTATAGTAGCACTTGTAGCCAAAAAGACATGCTGTCTATGTGCATGTCATATATGGTTCTCAAGTGATTTCCTAATAAGACACATTGCAATAGTCCTTCCTGTGGAAAGGCTCCCCTGCTCCCAGCATCTTGTCAGGCAGCCAGTGCTGTTAATGCGGATCCATGCCACAGCACTAAGATTTGCATCTAGAAGTGTTCAGTTAAAGGTTTAAAAAGCCCTGTCAGGGGAGAGAGTACACACTTGTGACAGAATGGCTAATTTCTTGATGTGCTTTCCAATAAAATAGCTAGGTGGAGAGAATGGAATGAAGAAAGGGTTGACTGTGATAAGGGGGGAGAGAATATGCAGAACAACTCTGTGTAGATAGCGGGTCTGTGCAGGTGTACGGGATGATGAGGGGGGCTGGGTGGCTAAGGGAACACCTGATGGAGTGGGCGGGAAGACATAGGAGGACTAGAAAACAGATGTGGAACAAAGTGGAATCTCCACCTCCCTTAGAGGTTCTTTTTTTTGCCAGCCCTGAATGATGTCATTATAGATCTCTGGCCAGTCATCTTCCTGGCTTAGAGTTTAATCCTTTCACCTCATCGTGAAAGTCACTCTGATTTCCTACTTAATTTCCAGCAGAAGTGGAGTTCGAGGCAGATAGATTATCATAATGAGTCAATAGGCTACAGGGCATCTCCATGAAAGAGATCCCAAGAGCAGGAGAGGTTGGCACACTTTCTGAGGGGATGCGTCCTTTCTTTAGTTGTTTATCCTTTGAATTAGGTCTAGGGTTATGGGTAGGGACTACCAAGAAACTATGGAGCCTATATAAGTGCCATCTCTGTCTCATCCTCTGTAGCCATAGGGAGAAAATGGATGGAATGGAAAGATAGAGGTGATATACAGCAGGTGGAAGGACCATGGAAGGAAAGCAGTGGCTAAGCTCAAGCTCTGATAGCAGATTCTGACATCACTATTACTATTACTACAACTGCTGCTACTAGTACTGCTACTAGTACTCCTACCGCTACTCCTACTGCTACTGCTGCTGCTCTTATTACTGTATACCTCCCAGGTTTGCTATGAGAGTTAAAGAAATTAAGTACTTAGCACAATTCCTGGCCCACACTAAGAGCTCACGCTATGTTCAGATCAGTTCAGTTGTTGCTCAGTCCTGTCCGACTCTTTGCGACCCCCATGAATCGCAGCATGCCAGGCCTCCCTGTCCATCACCAACTCCCGGAGTTCACTCAGACTCACGTCCATCGAGTCAGTGATGCCATCCAGCCATCTCATCCTCTGTCGTCCCCTTCTCCTCCTGCCCCCAATCCCTCCCAGCATCAGAGTCTTTTCCAATGAGTCAACTCTTCACATGAGGTGGCCAAAGTACTGGAGTTTCAGCTTTAGCATCATTCCTTCCAAAGAAATCCCAGGGCTGATCTCCTTCAGAAAGGACTGGTTGGATCTCCTTGCAGTCCAAGGGACTCTCAAGAGTCTTCTCCAACACCACAGTTCAAAAGCATCAATTCTTCGGCACTCAGCCTTCTTCACAGTCCAACTCTCACATCCATACATGACCACAGGAAAAACCATAGCCTTGACTAGATCAACCTTTGTTGGCAAAGTAATGTCTCTGCTTTTGAATATGCTATCTAGGTTGGTCATAACTTTCCTTCCAAGGAGTGAGTGTCTTTTAATTTCATGGCTGCAATCACCATCCACAGTGATTTTGGAGCCCAGAAAAATAAAGTCTGACACTGTTTCCCCATCTATTTCCCATGAAGTGATGGGACCAGATGCCATGATCTTCATTTTCTGAATGTTGAGCTTTAAGCCAACTTTTTCACTCTCCTCTTTCACTTTCATCAACAGGCTTTTTAGTTCCTCTTCACTTTTTGCATAAGGGTGGTGTCATCTGCATATCTAAGGTTATTGATATTTCTCCTGGCAATCTTGATTCCATCTTGTGTTTCTTCCAGTCCAGCATTTCTCATGATGTCCTCTGCATAGAAGTTAAATAAGCAGGATGATAATATACAACCTTGACGTACTCCTTTTCCTATTTGGAACCAGTCTGTTGTTCCATGTCCAGTTCTAACTGTTGCTTCCTGACCTGCATACAGATTTCTCAAGAGGCAGGTCACATGGTCTGGTATTCCCATCTCTTGAAGAATTTTCCACAGTTTATTGTGATCCACACAAAGGCTTTGGCATAGTCAATAAAGCAGAAATAGATATTTTTCTGGAACTCTCTTGCTTTTTCCATGATCCAGCGGATGTTGGCAATTTGATCTCTGGTTCCTCTGCCTTTTCTAAAACCAGCTTGGACATCTGGAAGTTCACGATTCATGTATTGCTGAAGCCTGGCTTGGAGAATTTTGAGCATTACTTTACTAACATGTGAGATGAGTGCAATTGTGCAGTAGTTTGAGCATTCTTTGGCATTGCCTTTCTTTGGGAATTGAATGAAAACTGACCTTTTCCAGTCCTGTGGCCACTGCTGAGCTCTCCAAATTTGCTGGCGTATTGAGTGCAGCACTTTCACAGCATCATCTTCCAGGATTTGAAATAGCTCAACTGGAATTCCATCACCTCCACTAGTTTTGTTTGTAGTTATACTTTCTAAGGCCAACTTGACTTCACATTCCAGGATATCTGGCTCTAGATGAGTGATCACACCATCGTGATTATCTTGGTTGTGAAGATCTTTTTTTGTACAGTTCTTCTGTGTATTCTTGCCACCTCTTCTTAATATCTTTTGCTTCTGTTAGGTCCATACCATTTCTGTCCTTTATCGAGCCCATCTTTGCATGAAATATTCCCTTGGTATCTCTAATTTTCTTAAAGTGATCTCTAGTCTTTCCCATTCTGTTGTTTTCCTCTATTTCTTTGCATTGATCACTGAGGAAGGCTTTCTTATCTCTTCTTGCTATTCTTTGGAACTCTCCATTCAGATGCTTATATCTTTCCTTTTCTCCTTTGCTTTGTTAGCTATGTTAGCCATCATAATTATTGTTGCTGTTATGCAGAAAGGGAAGGAAGGAGGACTATTAACAGTTGATGAGAGGTTGCCAGAAAAACTTTCCCAACTTGAGTTTGGCTGGAACTAGTCCTAGTTGTGTAACTCAGAACCACCTTTTGGATCCCTTTTATTATTTATTCACCCATTCAACAAATATTTCTTGAATGTCTGCAACATGCTAAACATATAAGGGGTTGGCTTTGTGATGTGAAATGTTTATAGTGTCTCATGTAACTCAAGAGTGAAGGAGAACTTGGAGAACAGATTATTACATACAGGAGGGCATGTACTATATTAGGGGTGGAGGATGTTAAGTGTATATGGAAAAGGAAGACAGGAGAAGGGGGTGGGAATTTAAACTGGCTTGGAATAATGTCCAGGTTGGCTTCCCACTAATGCTGACTAACCCCTTAGCTGAAGAAGACTGATACAGGTAGACCTTGTTTTATTAGCCTTTACTTTATTACACCTTGCAGATGGTGTTTTTTTTTTTTTTTAACAAATTGAAATTTTATGGCAACCCCATGGCAAGCAAGTCTGTTGGCACCATTTTTCCAACAGCATTGGCTTACTTGAAAGCAAATGTAGCCATAGGGAGAAAATGGATGGAATGGAAAGATAGAGGTGATATACAGTGGGTGGAAGGACCATGGAAGAAAGGCAGTGGCTAAGCTCAAGCTCTGGTAACAGATTCTGTGCCATAGTTTGATAATTCTTGCAATATCTATAACTTTTTTTATTATCATTGTACTTGTTATGGTGATCTGCCATCAGGGATATTTTTCATGTTACTATTGTAATTATTTGGGGGCATCACAAACTATGCCCATATAGAATGATGAAATTAATAAATGTTCTGTGTGTTCTGAATGTTCTTTCTTCCTGTCCCCGGGTCTCCTTCTTCCCTGAGATGCAACAATACTGAAATTAGACCAATTAACAATTCTAAAATGATGTCTAAGTGTTTAGGTGAAAGGAAGAGTTCATGTCTTTAAATCAAAACCTAGAAATGATTAAGCTTAGTGAGCAATGTTGAAAGCCCAGACAGACCGAAAGCTAGGACTCTTGCTCTAAACAGTTAGCCAAGCTGTAAATGAATGCAAAGGAAAAGTTCCTGAAGGAAATTAAAAGTACTGCCGCTGTGAACACACCAATGATAACGTGAAAGAACCTTACTGTGGACATGGAAAAAGTCTGAGTGGTCTGAATAGGGGATAAAAACCAGCCATCACATTCCCTTAAACCAAAGCCTGATCTGGAGAAAGGCCCTAACTGTCTTTAAGTCTGTGAAGCCTGAGAAAAGTGAGAAAGCTGCAGAAAACAAGTTTGAAGCTAGCAGAGGTTACTTCATGAGGTTTAAGGAAAGAAGCCATCTCTATGACATCAAAGGGCAAGGCAGAGCAGTGAGTGCTGATGAAGAAGCTGTAGCAGTTATCCAGATGAGCTAAGATCATTATTAAAGGTGGCTACATTAAACAACAGCTTTTCAATGTAGATGAAACAGGCTTCTACTGAAAGTAGATGCCATCTAGGACTTCCATAACTAGAGAGGAGAAATCAATGCCTGACTTCCAAGCTTCAAAGGACAGGCTCACTGTTGTTAGAGGCTGATGCAGCTGGTAAGTAAGATAAAGTCAGTGCTCATTTACCATTCCTAAAATCCTAGGGCCCCTAAGAATTATGCTAAATCTCTTCTGCCTGTGTTCTCTAAATGGAACAACAAAGCCTGGGTGACAGCATATCTGCTTACAATATGGTTTTCTGAATATTTTAAGCCAATTGCTGAGACCTATTGCTAGAAAACAAAATTCATTTTGAAATATGACTGCTCATTGACAAGGCACCCAGTTAATCAAGAGCTCTGGTGGAGATGTACAGTAAGATTATTGTTGTTTTCTTGCCTATTAACACATCTATTCTCAGGCAATGGATCCAGGAATTGTTTTCACTTTCAAGTCTTCTTATTTAAGATATACATTTCATAAAGCCGTAACTGACATAGATAATGATTCTTCTGATGAATATTGGAAAAATAAATTGAAAACCTTCTGGGAAGTGTTCACAAATGTGATTCATGAGAAGAGGTCAAACTATCAACATTATCAGAAATTTGGAAGAAATTTATTCCATCCTCCTGGCTGACTTTGAGGGGTTTAAGACTTCAATGGAGGAAGTAACTGCAGATGTGGTAGAAATAGCAAGAGAACTAGAATTAAAAGTGGAGCCTGAAGACGGGACTTAGTTACTGTACTTTCAGGATAAAACTTCAATGGATGAAGAGTTGCTACTTATCAATAAAACAGAGAAGGTGGTTTCTTTCTTCTGGTGAAGATGCTTTGAAGATTATTGGAATGACAAAGGGTTTAGAATATTAAACTTAATTGATAAAACAGTGACAAGATTTGAGAGGACTGATTATACTTTTGAAGGAAGTTATGCTGTGGGTAAAATGCTACCAAACAGCATTTCATGCTACAGAGAAATCAGTCCTAAAATTGATGTGGCAGGCTTCGTTGTCTTAGCTTTAAAAATTGCCACAACCACCTCAACCACCACCCTGATCCGTCAGCAGCCATCAAATCAAGTTCAGACTCTCCACCAGCAAAGATATTATCATTTGCTGAAGACTCAGATGATGGTTAGCCTTCTTTAACAATAAAGTATTCTTAAGTTAAATTAGGCACATTGATTTTTATGCATAATGCTATTGCACACTTAATAAACTACAGTATAGTATAAACATAACTTTTATGTGTGCAGGAAACCAAAAACTTCCTGTGATTCACTGTATTATGATATTCACTTTTTTGCAGTGTCTGGAACCAAACCTGCAGTATCTCTGAGGTCTTCCTGTATCTGTGCATTAAGCAATATTCCCATGGTCAAAGTTACTTTACTGATTAATTCAATAAGTGTTTATTGAACACACTTCCCTGGAAGCCATCAAATGAGATGCTTTAAAACTCCATGAGGTCAGAGAATTTATCTCTGTTACTGTCTTCTCAGTCAGTAGTCTGAGAAACTCAGAGATCCAGATAACACCAAAGGTCATTTGAATCTCAGTCCTTCCTAGGAGTCTCTGGTCCCTATGAGCTTGGTGTTTGTAATAAGGTGATATGTGAGTTTCTTTTCTGGCACAAATGAATGTGCAGGGAGTAAATGCAGCTCTTCAACTCAATGTTATCATCCAAACACAGCATGTCTTTCTTTGTGGACACAAGTTGGGGACTGGTGATTGTTGAAGAAAGATGAGTGTCAGAATGTGTGACATATTAATCAGGCTGAGCTGAAAAATCTTAATGATTCATAGGCAAAGGGAGTTTCCTTTCTCCTCTGGCTTGATGAGGTTAGAAATCTGAGTGAGTTTCATTGCAGTCATTGTTTGGAAAGTGCTCAGCTCTGCTTCCCCTCAGCTGGTCCTGGGACTAGCCTTCTCCTCTGGACACAGTCCAGAGACTCCTTACACACTGTTAATACCAGAAGCTGGGCTTTGATGCTGAATCACCCAACTGCTGCTTTTTACTTCAGTTTTCTGTATCTTGATGGCTGTGTCAAGAAACATGACTTCTCACATGACAGCTTTCCCTGGTTTAGGCCTGAGAGGCTCAATATTCTTCCACCTATGCTAATCAGGCCTAGACCAAATGTGGACAGCAGGTAGTCCCTCAAGGATGTTGTCTTAACAAGCATGGTCAGCTACAGTTGTGGAAGGACATAGGCCCTGTTTCCTTGTGGTGGTCACACTTCAGGCACTCCCAGTTGGACACAGCTCCAAGTCTCGAGGTTGGCTTTGGGACACATGCTGTAAGCAGTCACTGCCAGGGTTCTATTGTCCTCTTGTGCCGGGGTCCAGCCCCGGCTGATCCAGGGTATTCGAAGGAGAGACAGCATCGGCGACCTATTTATTTAAATATTCATCAAAGATATAAAGAGTAATAGAATGAGGATAGCTCAGTGAGAAAATTTAGTGTAGAAAAGAGGCTGAATAATTCAGCCGGAAGGTGAGAGAAAGAACGACATGGGGAGACCAAGCTTCAGTGAACAAGGCCTGCACTTTATTTTCCAAAGTAGTTTTTATACCTTAAGTTATGCATAGAGGATAATGGGGGAAGGGGTAGAGTCATGCAGTAAGCCAGGCTTTCTTCCTGCAAACTTATCATATGCAAAAGTTTAGGTGATTTGCATCATCTTCTGGCCTGGAGGCCTGTTAACATTTTAAGACCCTTTCTTCAGAAAACTTATTTTTCTCTAAAGGTGATTTAGTCAGGCGCCACCCTCCAAAGGCATTAAAGTTGCATTCCTATAGTGCAAAGGTGTGGTGGGCTATAACAAGAAAAAGAATTAACTCAAGGGTCCAAGGTTACAAACATTAAAGCTACTACTTACACCAATTATATTAATCAATACACTGCCAGAGACACAGCAAGTAAGGTATATGGAGACTTAGCAGCAAACATTGGCCCAACAAGTGAAAAACCCTTCACCAATACAATTTCTAATCAATCTTTTAACTGCTCAAAGGAATCTGTATTTAGACAGTTTGGAACATCTCATGCCTCTCACAGTTGGGAGGCTCTGAGCAATCACATGTGGCCGGAAAAACCTATTCAGGCAGGCTAGAGGACTTCCAAAGGAGTTTGTAGGTTGAAACACTATCATACCCAGGAACTTTATTAACTGGAGCTATAAGTCAACTCTTTTTTCAGAGAGAGGTAGTGGGGGACAGCCCCCTCTGTAAAGTCAGAGGTGTAGGTGAGAGCACAAAGCAGAAGGTAGGCAGACTCTGGTTTTGGGGGTAGATGCTTGAGAATTTCCAGGGGGACTCCTGAGGCTCGATCCCGCCTTTGCGTATGCCGAGCCTCCTTCCTCCTGACCTTTGCCACGGGCGGAGTTCCTCGCGCTGGCTCCTGGCAGTGATAGAATTCCAGTTGAGCTATTTCAGATTCTGAAAGATGATGCTGTGGAAAGTGCTGCACTCAATATGCAATATGCACTCAATATGCAATATGCCGGGAGATGGCTCCCGGCACTCTTGTACCTCTATCTATAACAGATAGGTACCTCTTGTTGCTGAATGGCAGAGAATAGTGGGGGCCACCAGCTTGAAAGGCTTTTTCCTTTCAGCTGCTTTAATTATAAAATTCCCTTAGGATTTCATAGTCGAGTAGATTTAAAGCATGAGTTACAAAGCTTTTGTGTTAAATACAATCCCAATTTTATGTGCAAACTATTTTTTTTTTGAAAAGCAGACTGTTAAAATTTTGAATTATCTCTGCTTTAATTCACTGATATGGTATGTATAATTACTACATGCTTATTCTAGATTTTGAACATTGATATAAGAACTCATCTATAGAGTTTGTTTAATGCTTAAAATGTAATACTTATTGTATTTTTGTTATAAAAGTAATATATGCATGTATATTATCTACAATTTAGAAATATCAAAATGTGAAACACTGAAAATTAAAATCATCTGTAATCCTATTACTCTGAAATAAATTAAGATTAGCATTGTAGTGTATTTTCTTCTGTGATTTTACCCAATGCATACATCTAGCATGTTTTTGAATGATTTTTATATATAAAACTTGTATCAGGAATGTAGGCAAAAGAAAATGGAATTGCTTTTTTTACCTCTTGGCAAGATTATCTTTGAATGAATGGTCTTTCAGACATAACCCAGCCACCTGTACTTCCTGCTACAAAGACAAAAGCAGAAAACTATGGTGGGGAGGTGCAATGTGGCGACAGGCAGAGAAAATTGAAACTCTGGTTACTGTCCAAAACAGAGGGTCAACTATCATGCAGAATGTATTTGGAGGACTGTTTTATATAGTAACCAAAGATGATGTGATTGATTGACTCATTCATCCATTCAGCAAACATTGATTGAGCCCTCATTTTGAACCATGTATTGTACTTGGCAATAGGATAAAAATACAAATAGGACCCAGCCTTGACCTCTAAGAGCACCCAGCATGAGGTAGGGCAAGATGAATAACTCAGCAGTGACAATGAGATGTCTTTGAGTTGCGAATGTGTAGAAATAAAAGCCATTTGCAATGGATGGGGAAAGGTACTTGAGTTGGGGCAGGAGAAGGGCTCTGTGTTAACATGATACTAGGTAGTTTGTTCTTAATCTTTAAAACACCCGGAGCCCACAGAATGATTGTAAAGAGGAGAGTTAAATGATCACTTTTGTATTTTGGCTAGACTGTTGGGATCTCTGGGTAGCTCAGTGGTAAATAATCTGCCTGCCAGTGCAGGAGATATGGGTTCAATCCCTGGGTCAGGAAGATCCCCTAGAAGAAGAAATGGCAACCCACTGCAGTATTATTGTCAGGAAAATCCCATGGACATAGGAACCTGGTGGGCTAAAGTCCATGGGGTTACCAAGAGTCAGACACAACTGAACATGTGCACATGATGCCTATTGGTAACAAACAAGATTTTGATATTACAAAGATCTATGATCCTCTGAAAAGCAAACAAAACTACTGAAACCCAAGCAAATCAATAAACATGATTCTTCAAACCTCAGTCTGGTCTTCTGTAAAATGGGAATAGTAACTGCCTGTAAGGTGGTTGTGAGAGAAGAGACAATATGGTGGAGAAGAATATAAGCTCACCTCTTCTTATGGAAGTACCAAAATCACAGCTAACTGTTAAACAACCAATGGCAAAAACAAACAAACAAACAAACAAAACTACCCTGGAACCTCCCACAAGAGATAGCCTACATTCAAAGACAAAGAAGCTGCAACCAAACAGTAAAGAGATGCAATCATGATTAAAATGAATTCCATACACTCCAAGTGTGAGACCCACAACCTGGAAAATAATTATGCCACAGATGTCATCTCACTGGTGTGAAAGTCTTGAGGCCCACCATAGGGTCCCCAGCCGGGAACCTGGGGTTGGAAGAAGGAGACCCCAGAGAATCAGGCTTGGAAGGCCAGTGAGGTTTAATTGCAAGAATTCCACGGGGCTGGGAGAAGCAGAAACTCTACTCTTGTAGGGTACACACAGGAACTCATGTACACCAGGACACAGGGTAAAAAGTGGTGACCTTGTAAGACTTCAGTTCAGTTCAGCCACTCAGTCATGTCTGACTCTTTGCAACCCCATAGATTTCAGCATGCCAGGCTTCTCTGTCCATCAACAGTTCCGGGAGCTTGCTTAAACTCATGTCCGTCAAGTTGGTGATGCCATCAAACCATCTCATCCTCTGTTGTTGCCTTCTCCTCCTGCCTTCAATCTTTCCCAGCATCAGGGTCTTATTCAAGGAATCAGTTCTTCACATCAGGTGGCCAAAGTATTGGAGTTTCAGCTTCAGTGTCAGTCCTTCCAATGAATATTCAGGACTGATTTCCTTTAGAATTGACTTGTTTGATCTCCTTACTGTCCAAGGGACTCTCAAGAGTCTTCTTCAACACCAAAGTTCAAAAGCATCAATTCTTCGGTACTCAGCTTTCTTTATAGGCCAACTCTCACATCCATACATGACTACTGGAAAAACCATAGCTTTGACTAGACAGGCCTTTGTCGGCAAAGTAATGCCTCTGCTTTTTAATACACTGTCTAGGTTTGACACAGCTTTTCTTCCAAGGAGCAAGCGTCTTTTAATTTCATGGCTGCAATCACCATCTGCAGTGATTTGGAGCCCCCCAAAATAAAGTCAGCCACTATTTCCCCATCTATATGCCATGAAGTATGGGGCCTGATGCCATGATCTTAGTTTTCTGAATGTTGAGTTTTAAGCCAACTTTTCACACTCTTCTTTCACTTTCATCAAGAGGCTCTTTAGTCCTTCTTCACTTTCTGCCATAAGGGTGGTGTCATCTGCGTATCTGAGGTTGCTGATATTTCTCCCGACAATCTTGGTTCCAGCTTGTGCTTCATCTGGGCTGGCATTTCTCATGATGTACTCTGCATGTAAGTTAGATAAGTAGGGTGACAATATACAGCCTTGACATACTCCTTTCCCGATTTGGAACCAGTCTGTTGTTCCAAGTCCAGTCCTAACTGTTGCCTTTTGACCTGCATACAGATTTCTCAGGAGGCAGGTAAGTGGTCTGGTATTCCTGTCTCTTTAAGAATTTTCCAGTTTGTTGTGATCCACACAGTCAAAGTCTTTGGCATAGGCAATAAAGCAGAAGTACATGTTTTTCTGGAGCTCTCTTGCTTTTTCAGTGATCCAGTGGATGTTGGCAATTTGATCTCTGTTTACTCTGCCTTTTTAAAATATTGCTTGAACATTTGGAATTTCATAGTTCACATACTGTTGAATCCTGGCCTGGAGAATTTTGAGCATTGTAAGACTTACTTGCTGGTAGTGGAGGGTCTCTGTGGAGGCAGGGGACAGCTGTGGCTCACTGTGGGGACAAGGACAGTAGTGGTGGCCTCAGCATGAGCCCTCCTGGAGACCACTATTTTCTCATCAAGACCTGCCCTCCCCCCCAACAACCTAAAGGCTCCAGTGCTTGAACACTTCAGACAAAAAAACAACAGAGTAGGAACACAGCCTCACCCGTCAGAAGACAGGCTCCTTAAAGTCTTCCTCAGCACACAATTGGTTGACAAACACACTCTGACATGGTTCTTCCCATTAGGTGGACAAGACACACCTCCACTCCCCACAGGCAGGTACCAATCCCTCCCACTGGGAAGCCTCTAAAGCCTTTTAGACAGCCTCTTTTACCAGAGGGCAGAGACCAGAAGCAAGAACTGTAACTCAGCTACCTATGGAACAGAAACAGCTACCTATGGAACAGAAACAGTGTTTTTCTAACACAGAAAGTTAGAAAAAATGAGAGAGCAGAGGAATGTGTCCCAGATGAAGGAACAAGATAAAGGCAAAGAAAAACAACTAAAAGAAATCGATACTCAGGAGATGTACATTGTACCTGAAAAGAATTCAGAGTAATGATAGTAACGATGACCCAAGATCTTGGTAAAAGAACAGAGGCACAGATTAAGAAGTACAAGAAATGATTAACAAAAACCTAGAAGAACTAAAGAACAAAGAAATAACATTGAACTATGCAATAACTGAAATGAAAAATACACTAGAAGGGATCAACAGCAGGAAAACTGAGGCTGAAGAATGGAGAAGTCACCTGGAAGAGAGAATGGTGGAAATTGCTGCCACAGAGCAGAATAAAGAAAACAATTGAAAGAAACAAAAAAGAATTGAATAAATAATTGAAACAAAGAAAAAATTGAAAATAAATGAAAACAGTCTGAGAGACCTGTGGGACAGCCTTAAACACACCAACATTCATGTTGTAGGGGTCCTAGAAAGAGAACAGAGAAAGGATCTGGGAAAATAATTGAAGAGATAATAACTGAAAATTATACTAACATGGGAAAGGAAATAGTCACCAAACTCCAGGAAGTATAGAGTCCTAGGTAGGATAACTCAAGGAGGAACACACTGAGATAATTAGTAATCAAATTGACAAAAATTAAAGGTGAGGAAAAAATATTAAAACTACAAAGGAAAAACAATATCCATCTAATGTGCAAGAGAACTCCCTTAAGGATATTAGCTGTTTTCTCAGCAGAAACTCTGCAGACCAGAAAAAAGTGGCATGATACATTTAAACTGATGGAAAGGAAGAACCTACAACCAAGAATACTGTATCCAGCGAGTCTCTCATTCAAATTCAATGGAGAAGTAAAAAGCTTTACAGACAAGCAAAATCTAAGAGAATTCAGTGCCACCAGACCAGCTTCACAGCAAATGCTAAAGGAACTTCTCTAGGTGGAAAAGAAAAGGCTCAGTCACTCAGTCATGTCTGACTCTTTGCAACCTTATGGATTGTAGCCCACCAGATTCCTCTGTCCATGGGATTCTCCAGGCAAGAATACTGGAATGGGTTGCCCTGCCCTCCCCCAGGGGATCTTCCTGGTCCAGAGATTGAACCAATATCTTTTGCATTGGCAGGCGGATTCTTTACCACTGAGCCACCTGGGCCCATAATTATATGTATGTTTTAATTGCCATTTTGTTAAATGTGCTCATTTTGTTTTTGTAGGTCTTTTTCCTTCCCTTCCTCTTTTGTTCTCTTTTCATGTCAATTGATGAATAACTTTAATATTGTGTGTGTGTGTGTGTGTGTGTGTGTGTGTGTGTGTGTGTGACTGAGCACGTATGATTGATAATTACTTTAAATGTAAACAGTGTAAATGCTGCAATCAAAGGACACAGACTGGCTGAATAGATACAAAAACAAGACCATCATATATGCTGGCTACAGGAGACCCATTTCAGATCTAGGGATACATATAGACTGAACATGAGGGGATGGAAAAAGTTACTCCATGCAAATAATCAAAAAGAAGCTGGAGTAGCATTACTCATATCAGACAAAACAGACTTTAAAATAGACTGTTGCAGAAGACAAAGAACACTACATAATGATCAAGGGATCAATCCAAGAAGATATAACAATTGTAAATATATATCCTCCAATACTTCCAATACTTTGAAGCTCCAATACTTTGGCCACCTGATGAAGAGCCAACTCAGTGGAAAATACTCTGATCCTGGGAAATATTGAAGGCAGGAGGAGAAGGGGATGATAGAGGAGGAGGTGGTTGGAATTGCATCACCGACTCAAACATGAGTTTGAGCAGACTCCAGGAAGAAGTGAAGGATAGGGAAGCTTGCCATACTGTATGTAGTCCATGGGGTTTCAAAGAGTTGGACACAACTTAGCTACTGAACAACAATAACAAGTATATATGCATTCAACATAGGAGCGCTTTAATATATAAGCAAACACTAACAGTCATAAAAGAAGAAATCAATAGTAAAACATTTGGGGGACTTTTAACACTCTATTTTCATCAGTGGAGATATCATTCAGGCAGAAAATAAGGAAACACAGGCCTTAAATGACACATTAGACCAGATGGAATTAATTGGTATTTATGAAGCATACCATTCAAAAGCCACAGGATGAACATTCTTGTCAAGTGCATATGGAACATTCTCCAGAATTGACCACATTCTGGGCCACTAAGCAGCCCTCAGTAAACTTAAGAAAATTGAAATTATATCAAGCATCATATCAATCATATCCAGCACCACAATACTATTAGAAATAGCATAAGATTAGAAATCAACTACAAGATTAGATTAGAAATCAGCTACAAGGGAAAGCTATAAACAAACACAAACACGTGGAGGCTAAACAATATGGTACTAAACAGCAAATGGATTACTATAGAAGTCGAAGAAGAAATAAAAAAATACCTAGTGACAATGAAAACAAAGGCACAATGATCCAAAACTTATGAGATTCAAAGAAAGCAGTTCTAAGAGGAAAGTTTATAGCAGTACAGTCTTACCTCAGGAAATAAGAAAAATCTCAAATAAACAACCTAACCTTACATCTAAAGCAACTAGAGAAAGAAGAACAAACAAAACCCAAAGTTAGTAGAAGGAAAGAAGTAATAAAGATCAGAGCAGAAATAAATGAAATGGAGATGTAGAAAACAAGAGATAAGACCAATGAAATTAAAAACTGGTTTTTTTAAAAGATAAACAAAATTGCCAAGCCTTTAGTGAGATTCATCAAGAAAAAAGAGGGGGAGGACTCAATCAAAATTAGAAATAAAAAAGTTACAACTGACACTGCAAAAATACAAAGAATCATAAGAGACTACTACAAGCAACTTTTTGTCAATAAAATGGGCAAACTAGAAGAAATGGACAAATTAGAAAAGTACAGTTTTTCAAGACTGAATCAGGAAGAGTTAAGAAGCATGAACAGACCAATCACAAGTAGTGAAATTGAAACTGATTTAAAAAAATCTTCTAGTAAAAGAAGTCCAGGATCAGATGACATCACAGGTGAATTCTGTCAAACATTTAGAAAAGAGCTAACACCTAACCTTCTCAAAGTCTTCCAAAAAGTTGCAGAGGGAGGAACTCTCCCAAGCTCATTCTATGAGGACACTATCACCCTGATACCAAACCAGACAGAGATATCACACAAAAAAAGAAAATTGAAATCCAATATCTTGATGACCATAGAAGCAAAACCCCTCAAGATTCTAACAAACCAGTTTGACAACACATTAAAAGGATTATGCACCATGATCAGGGGCTTCCCAGGTAGTGCTACTGGTGGAGGAAAAAAAAAAAAAAAAACCCACATGCCAATGCAGGAAATGTAAGAGATATGACTTCCATCCCTGGGGAGGATAACCCTCTGGAGGAGGGCATGGCAACCCACTCCAGTATTCTTGCCTGGAGAATCCCATAGACAGAGGAGCCTGGTGGGCTACAGTCCATAGTGTTGCGAAGAGTCAGACACGACTGAGTGACTAAGCATGCATGCATGCATGCACACAGTGATCAAGTGGAATTTATCCCAGGGATGCAAGGATTCTTCAGTATACATAAATCAATCGCTGGGATACACTACATTAACAAATGAAGAATAAAAACAATAGTATCATCTCAATAGATGCAGAAAAAGGTTTTGACAAAATTCAGCACACATTTATGAAAAAAAAAAAGACTTTCCAGAAAGAGGGCCTAGAGGAAACATACTTCAACATAATAAAGGCCATAGATGACAAACCTGCACTAAACATTATTCTCAGTGGTGAAAAATGGAAAGCTTTTCCTTTGAGATCAGGAACAAGACATGGATGTCCACTCTCACTAACTTTACTTAACATAGTTTTGGAAGTCCTAGCCATGGCAATTAGAAAAGAAAAAGAAAAGGAATCCAAATTGGAAAAGAAGAAAACTGTCACTCTTTCCAGATGACATGATACTATACATTGAAATCCTAAAGATGCCACCAGAAAGCTCCTAAATCTCATCCGTAAATTTGGTAATGTTCAGTTCAGTTCAGTTGCTCAGTCTTATCCAACTCTTTGTGACTCCATGGACTGCAGCATGCCAAAATTAGCAACAGCAAAAAAAAAATAAAATAAAATAAAAATGAAAAAAATAAAAAGAACAGATGTGACTACAAAATATTAAAGTACAACTAAACCAAATCCAAACTCTAAAATTTTAGGAAAGGCATTTTGTTGATTTATTAAGTACATTTCACAAAAAAAAAAAAAAAAAAAAAAAACAAAAATCTCTTACATTCTCATGAGTGATCAGAAAGAGAAATTCAAGAAACAGTCTTGTTTACCATCACATCAAAAAGAATAAAATACCTAGAAATAAACATATCTAAAGAGACAAGAGCGATCTACTCAGAAAACTATAAGATACTGATGAAAGAAATTAAAGATGACACAAACAGATGGAGAGACATACTATGTTCTTGGATTGGAAGAATCAATATTGTAAAAATGACTATACTACCCAAAGCAATCTACAGAGTCAATGCAATTTCTGTAAAATTACCAATAGTATTTTTCACAGAATTAGAACAAAAACATTCTACAATTTATATAGAAATACAAAAGAACCTAAATAGCCAAAATAATTTTGAGAAAGAAAAATGGAGCTGGAGGAATCAGGCTCACTGATTTTAGACTACACTACAAAGCTACAGTAATCAAGACAATATGGTACTGGCACAAAAACAAAAATATAGATCAATGGAACAAGATAGCAAACCCAGAGATAAAACCACGCATCTATGGGCACTTTAAGAAGTGGATGGCCACTTTCAGTTTTCCCCATCAACTGTTACAAAGTTAGTGCTCAATGTACCATGGCATCACTGATTCAATGGACATGAACTTGGCAAACTCTGGTTGATGGTGAGAGGCAGGGAGGCCTGGCATGCTGCAGTCCATGGGGCCACAAGTAGTTGGACACAGATTAGTGACAGAACAACAAATGGGCACTTTGTCTTTGACAAAAGAGGCAAGACTATAAATGGAGAAAAGATAGCCTCTTTAATAGCTAAATATCAAAAAACCAAACAACTCAATTGAAAAATGGGTGGATGATCTAAATAGGTATTTCTCAAAGAAGACAGAGAAGACCAAAAAGTACATGGAAAAAAATGCTCAGCTTTACTAATTATTTTTTGAAAGTTGCTCAGTCGTATCCCGTTTTTTGCGACCCCATGAACTATACATGGTCATGGAATGACCATGGAATTACCCAGACCAGAATACTGGAGTGGACAGCCGTTCCCTTCTCTAGGGCATCTTCCCAACCCAGGGATCAAACCCAAGTCTCCTGCATTGCAGGCAGATTCTTTACCAGCTGAGCCACGAGGGAAGCCCAAGAATACTGGAGTGGGTAGCCTTTCCCTTCTTCAGGGGATCTTCCTGACCCCAGAATCAAACTGGGGTTTTCTGCATTGCAGGCAGATTCTTTACTAGCTGAACTACCAGGGAAGCCCTGGTACTTACTAATTATTAGAGAAATACAAATCTTACTAATTATTAGAGAAATGCAAATCAAAACTACAGTGAGGTAAATCACCTCAACACCAGTCAGAATGGCCATCATCAAAAAAATCACCAATAAATGCTGGAGAGGGATGGAGAAAAAGGAACCCTCCTACAGTGCTTATGGGAAAGTAACTTGGTATAGGCACTGTGTAAAACAGTGTGGAGGTTCCATTAAAAACTAAAAGTAGAGCTACCATATGATGTAGCAGTCTCACTCCTGGGCATATATCCAGAGAAATCTTTAATTTAAAAAGATATATGCACTCTTAATGTTCATGGCAGCACTGTTTGCAATAGCCAGGACATGGAATCAGTCTAAGTGTCCATGACAGAGGAATAGATAAAGTTGATGTGGTATATATCTATAATGGAATATTACTCAGCCATAAAAAATAAAATAATGCCATTTGCAGCAACATGGATGGACCTAGAGATTGTTATATGGAGTTAAATAAGTCAGTTCAGTTCAGTTCAGTCACTCAGTTGTGTCGGACTCTTTGTGACCCCAGGGACTGCAGTACGCCAGGCTTCCCTGTCCATCACTAACTCCCGGAGTTTACTCAGACTCATTCCCATTGAGTCGGTGATGCCATCCAACCATCTTATCCTCTGTTGTCCCCTTCTCCTCCTGCCTTCAATCTTTCCCAACATCAGGGTCTTTTCAAAAGAGTCAGCTCTTTGCATAAGGTGGCCAAAGTATTGGAGTATTAGCTTCAGCATCAGTCCTTCCAATGAATATTCAGGACTGATTTCCTTTAGGATGGACTGGTTGGATCTCCTTGCAGTCCAAGGGACTCTCAAGAGAAAGATAAATATTATATAATATCACTGATATGTGAAATCTAGAAAACTTTTAAAAATGAACTTATTTACAAAACAGAAATAGAGTCACAGATTTAGAAAAGAAATAATGGTTACCAACAGGGAACAGGGGGAAGGGATAAATTGGGAGTTTGATATTGACATATACATACTGCTGTATATAAAATAGATAACTAATAAGGACCCCCGTATAGCATGGGGGAACTCTGCTTGATACTCTAATAATATATATGAGAAAATAAAAAAGAATGGATATATATATATATATATATATATATATATATATAGCTGATTCACATTGCTGTAAAGCAAAAACCAAATAACATTGTAAATCAACTATACTGCAATCAAATTTAAAAAAAAAAACTTATCTGATATTTCCCATTTGCCTGCACATTCCTTGGATTAGTGACCCTGTCCTTTCCTCTTTGTATGTGTCAGTACCCAGCATGGTTCCCAGAACATATTTGAAATGTTAAATAAATATTTTATGGATGAATGAATGAGATATAACTCTCTGGGACTGTCAGGCTTAAGGGACTCATGTATAATTAGAAACTGCACTGGGATGTTAAGGTTTACAGGGGAGGCCAAATAACATTACAGGCTGAATCCTGTAACTTTGGAGGTAAAAGAATCTGATTGAATCCTGTGATCTAGGACTTTACTTAGATTTTCTGAATCTCAGTTTTCTCATCTGTAGAACTGAAATAATACTGAGTTACCCTTCATAACTGTTGAAAGGATTGAATGTGCTGGTGTAACTAGCAGCACTGAGGACAGTGCTGGTCACGCAAATATCCAAGAACAGTTGTGGTTGGTTTCATTGGTACTATTATGGTCGTTCTTGTGGCACTTGTTTGTTTCTATGCTGTGTCTCTGCCTACACGGGAACCTGTAGGTCTTCCTGTGTTCCTAATTCTCCTTAAAGTCAGTGAGGATGGATGTCTTTGGAACTTCCAGCCCCTACACACATGGCCTCTGTCAGGTTTCTTTGTCATCTAATCATGTCTTGCACATGCCTTGTCCAGGTGCTTAAACTTGATCTATTCAGTCAGTATCTCTTCCTGCTGCCAGCAGATGCCTGAAGTTTCTCAGTGCTCATGAGGAAACTGTATTTTTCCTTTTCAGACTCCTCCACTAAATGTAAATTTTTCACATTGTTACACAAAAGCAGCCCCACTTTGTACTTTGGAAATTCATTGGAGAGAGAGGGAGAGAATTAATGTGTGCATGTGTCCACATGTGAATACTGACATGCAGATACCATACCTTCCATATCTGCTCTTGGCTTTCGAAGCATCATGATTTGTACTTACAACAGATATCTGAGACAGATAATGATACTAACCTGCAGAACAGCTTGCCTTTCCAGCAGTCCTCTCTCCATTCCCAGATCACACCCACTTTACATAGTACTTCTACCTCAAGTCTCGTCTCTCATTTATTTTCATCCATTGCTACTCTAGCAAGGCCATAAGCTTATGTTTTGCCATTTTGAAACTTTCTATAGAAAGGTCATTACACATCAAGCATAAAGGTAATGCCACATTAAAAAAAAAAAAAGTTCTAATTTCTTAAGGAAACTCCATAGTGTTTTTCATAGTGGCTGCATCAGTTTACATTCCTACCAACAGTATAGGAGGATTCCCTTCTCTCCACACCCTCTCAAGCATTTATTGTTTGTGGAGTTTTTGATGATGGCCATTCTGACCAATGTGAGGTGATACCTCATTGTAGTTTTTATTTGCATTTCTCTAGTAACTAGTTATGTCGAGCATCTTTTCATATGTCTCTTGACCACATATATGTCTTCTTTGGAGAAATGTCTATTCAGGTCTTCTGTTCATTTTTTAATTGGGTTGTTTGTTTTGATGATATTAAGCTATGTGTACTGTTTATAAATTTTGGAAATTAATCCATATGATCCTGAAGTCCCACTCATGAGCATATACCTAGAGAAAAAAACATTGTCCTAAAGGATACATGTGCCCCTATGTTCATAGCAGGACTATTTACAATAGCCAAGACATGGAAGCAACCTAAATGTCTATCAAGAGAGGAATGGATAAAGAAGATGTGATACATAAATACAATGGAATATTACACAGCCATTAAAAAGAATTAAATAATGCCATTTACAGAAATACAAAGAGACCTAGGGATTGTCATACTGAATAAAGTAAGTCAGACAGAAAGAGAAATATCATATGATATCGCTTTTAGGCAGAATATTAAAAAAAAATGAAACAAATGAATGTATTACAAAACAGAAACAGACTGACAGAGAATGAACTTGTGGTTAATGGGGAAGGTTGGGAGAAAGGGATAACTAGGGAGTTTTGGATCAACAGGTACATACTTCTGTGTTCAAAATAGATAACCAACAAGGACCTACTGTATAGCACAGGTATAGCTCAGTATTCTGAAACAACCTAAATGGGAAAAGAATTAAAAAAAAATAAATAAATACATGTATATGTATAAGTGAATCACTCTGCTGTATACTTGAAAGTAACACAACATTGTTCATCAACTCCAATATAATATAAAAAGTTTAAAAAAGAAGTTCTAAGGAGAAGCACACTCCAGTATCTCCCATAAGCTGCTACATCCCCAAACTGTGTGGACGGCAGCCACTGTTAATCAACCACACTCTTTCTCCTGCAGTCTGTCTCTGTGCAGCACTGTAAGCATTCACCACTGATCGACTTGCCCTGGAAAATGAGGAAAAACCTATGGACCAAACCAGGACCCATCAAATCCTTATAGTACCTCTGTGTCCAGTCTCACTAAAGAGTGGGAAGTCAATTTCTTTATAAAAGAATCTTGTTTCCCTGACTTACTTTGAGGTGAGGTCCTTGACATCACATTCATGTTGGAAGGTTCTTTTGAGCAGCAGCATTCAGGTTTAGTCTTCAGTAGAAACAAAGGAGAAAAAAGAAAGCTGTGAACAGTAGTTTAATACAGTATGTCAAGGACATGTCAGTTATGGTAGCCACCAGCCACAGGTAGCTATTTAATTTTAAAATGAAATAAAATTAAATATTCATTTCCTCAGATGCACTAACCCCAGTTCAGGTACTCATGGCTGCTGTATTGGACAGTGTAGATAAAGAAAATATCCATCATCACATATTTCTGTGGGGCAGTGCAGAACTAGAGGTTGTGTTTTATACCCTACGAGGTAGTATTTTTTATACTTTGTAATCTACTAACCCCCTTCTTCTTTCCCAAAACACACGATACTGCCCTGTGCTAACTAAGCAAAAGCCTATTAATGCTAGGATGTCATTCAAAGAAGAAGCAAGTCTTAAACGAGGTGCAGGAGCAGAACAAGACCCATCACTAGATCTATTATGATGCTTTTTCAAGGAAATTTGATTCTGGCTTCTTATACTATCTATAGTGTCTTCTGGTGAACATAAAAATAATGTTGTTCCTCTTTGCTTTTAAACTTAGTGACATATATGAGACTAGAAACACACAATCCATTTTGTGAGTCTCCAGCTTCCTGTTAATATGACATTAGTAGAAGAATCCACCCTGTGATTATATTAGAAAGGAAAATAACTGAACAAAAGAAGAGTGGGATTTGATTTTTCTATTGGCTAAATTTAGTTGCCTGAGAAACAGGAGGAAATTATTTCAGTACCAAAATAATAAAACATCATCTAAATTTGCTTTTTCTCTTTTTTTTCAGGAAGCTATAATTGCCTTGGTGTGGTGGGAAAAGGAAGGGCTGTTAAAAGGAAGAGACAACCATTCATACAATTTCCTTTAACATTTTGTTCATGTTTCCCTTTTAAAACTTTCTGTCAGCCTTTATAATCATCCAGTTAAATTTGTCTATCTAGTTCTCCTAAAACTGGGTGACATTTGAGTGCTATAAAATTAATATGAATGTGATGCAATGGACATAATTGCTTTCTAGAAAAATCTCGTCTTTATGACTCATTGTCAGAGACACAACTGTGAGCCCAGAAGTTCCTAGAACATTGATATATCTGATTCCTCATGTACATTTAACCAAGAAAGCTCTTTTTCAGGAAATAGAATCTCTGCTGGATTTTTTTCTTTTGGTTTCTTGGTTGTCTCAAATTAGAAAGTCAGGAAATTTCTGAAATAATAATTTACTGCACTAGTGTGATTTGACATGGTACATTTCAAGAAAAACATTCAAATCCACATGTTGTCAATTTTGAATCTTATTCGTTAGCACCATGGCCTTTTGAGGTTCATGTGGTTTTATTTCCAGGTTTGCTGGTGTTGTAGCCCCACCATCTCTAACCCATTGATGAAATCAGGAGGTCACTGAGTTCCCAGACCCCTCAACCTCTTGATGATGCTGTTGTTAAAGAGTTCCAAAATGACTTGGGCTGCCTTGAGAGTAAAGGGAGAAAGTAAAGTGAATTTTTCAAGGCTGTTGGAGCAAAAGGTCATTAATGTACACAGTACACCTTAGAGATTTATTAAAATTGGAACAAGTTTGAAGTTTGCCTTTGCATAATCTAGAAGGAAAAGAATTGTTAAGCTAATTAAGAGTATAAATCATTTTATAAGCAATTATCAGAAACGCAGATTGTGGAGTCCATTAGACCCAGGCTTAATTCCTAACTCTGTCACTTAGCAGCTGTGACTTCACCACCATGAGCCTTATTTTTACATCTACAAAGTGAGGCTGACAATACTTAAGAGATTTTTTCAAGAACCATGTGAAACACTGTGTGGTTTGTTATTAGTGTTAGTGGTTAGGAAAAAAAGCTATTTTTAAAAGAGATTTATAGAACATTATAGGCTTCATGAAAACAAAAAGTATAAATATTTCCAGCTTTTCTCTTTTTTCAGCTCTCATGGGAAGATTCAGTGTTTATGCAGTGAAAGCAGGAACCAAGGGGGCCTGAGCATGGTTAAAGTTGTGAGAGGAAAGGAACCTAGAGGAAAGATTAGTTTGTAAAGTAAAGAGCTCTCTATGAAGGAAAAATAATAAGGAATCTAAAAGTTTTGAGGACTGAGAGAGAATGGTCCTGGAAGTTGAGGGGATAGCCAGAAAGAGGGAGGAGCATAGCAGTGTGACACTTAGGAAAACCAGATGAGTCAGGAATATTTGAGGAAGTGTTGTGCAGTGTAATTCCCCAGTTGCCAGTTTTATTGAGAGTCTTCTTTAAAACATTTTTTTTTAATTGAAGTATAGTTGATTTATAATGTTGTCTTAATTTGTACTATATAGTAGATTGATTCCGTTATACATATGTACATTCTTTTTCATATTTTTTCCATTTTGGTTTATCACAGAATATTGAATAGAGTTCCTTGTGCTATGCAGTAGAACCATGTTGTTTATCCATTCTATACGTAATACTTTGCATCTGCTAATTCCAAACTCGCAATCCATCCCTCCCCCAGTGCCCCCTTGGCAACTACAAGTCTGTTCTCTATCTCTGAGTCTGTTTCTCTTTTGCATATAAGTTAATTTGTGTTGTACTTTAGAGTTCACATACAATTGATACATGTGGTATTTTTCTTTCTCTGTCAGACTAATTTAGTATGATAATCTCTAGGTCCACCATGTTGCTGAAAATGGCATTTACTCATTCTTTTTTATGGTTGAGTATTATTCCATTATTGTGTGTGTGTGTGTGTGTGTGTGTGTGTGTGTGTATCACATCTTCTTCATCCATTTGTCTGCTGCTGGATTTCCACATCTTGACTATTGTTAATGGTGCTGCTATGAACATAAGGATGTATGTATTCTTTGAATTATTGTTTTGTCCAGAAACATGCCAGGAGTGGGATTGCTGGATCATATGGCAGATCTAATTTTTAGTTTTGTGGAGAACCTTCATACTGTTCTGCATAGTGGCTATACCAATTTACATTCCCACCAACAATGTAGTAGTTGTTGTTCATTCACTCAGTCGTGTCCAACTCTTTGCAACCCCATGGATTGCAGCACACCAGGCTTCCCTGTCCTTCACCATCTCCTGGAGCTTGCTCAAACTCATGTCCATTGAGTTGGTGATGGCCATCTAACCATCTCATCCTCTGTCATCCCTTCCTCTTCCTGCCTTCAGTCTTACCCAGGATCAGGATCTTTTCCAGTGAGTCAGCTGTTCACATCAGGTGGCCAGAGTATTGGAGCCTCAGCCTCAGTCCCTCCAATTAATATTCAGGATTTATTTCCTTTAGGATTGACTGGTTTGATCTCCTTGCTATCCAAGGGACTCTCAAGAGTCTTCTCCAACACCACAGTTCAAAAGCATCAATTCTTTGAAACACAGCTTTTTTTATGGTCCAACTCTTACATTCATACCTGACTACTGAAAAAATCATAGCTTTCACACACGGACCTTTGTTGGCCAAATGGTGTCTCTGCTTTTTAATATGCTGTCTAGGTTCGTCATAGCTTTTCTTCCAAGCAGCAAATGTCTTTTAATTTCATGGCTGCAGTTCCCATCTGCAGTGATTTTGGAGCCCAAGAAAATAAAGTCTGTCACTGTTCCCACTGCTTACCCATCTATTTGCCATGAAGTGATGGGACTGGATACCATGATCTTAGTTTTTTGAGTATTGAGTTTTAAGCCGACCTTTTCACTCTCCTCTTTCACTTTCATCAAGAGGCTCCTTAATTCCTCTTTACTT
Source organism: Bos taurus (assembly GCF_002263795.3). Lineage (NCBI taxonomy): Eukaryota > Metazoa > Chordata > Mammalia > Artiodactyla > Bovidae > Bos > Bos taurus. Next base: position 137,811,126 of record NC_037328.1, read on the forward strand.
TCTATCATAAAGGTGCTGTCATCTGCATATTTGAGGTTATTGATATTTCTCCCAGCTTGACTCCAGTTTGTCTGCATGCAGCCCAGCATTTCTCATGATGTACTCTGCATATAAGTTAAATAAGCAGGGTGAGAGTATGCAGCCTTGACATACTGCTTTCCCAATTTGGAACCAGTCCATTGTTCTATATCTGGTTCTGAAGACATTATGAGGATTAATTCATTTAATTTAGTACAGCTCTACAAGTCAGGAGCTATCATTATTTTCATTCCACAGATGTTAAAACTGAGGTACAGAGGAGTCAATTAACTTAGCCAAAGTCATACACAAGGAGTAGCAGAGCTTGTTTTAGCATCAAATATTCTAATGCTGGACCCATACTCTCGTCCTCTATACCAGAGTTACCCAATTCCCAGGCCATGGACCAGTACCCAGTAACAGTCTGTGGTCTGTTAGGAATCACACCATAAAGCAAGAGGTGAGTAGCACTTTAGAGAGTGAAGCTTCATCTGTATTTACAGCTGCTCCCCATCACTCACATTACTGCCTGAGTTCTGCCTCCTGTCGGATCAGTGGTGCCATTAGATTCTCATAGGAACATAAATTCAAGTGTACTTGAATTATCCTGAAACCATCCCCATCAGGAAAAATTGTCTTTCATGAAACCAGTGCCTGGTACCAAAAAGGTTGGGGACTATTGGCATCTCATACATGTGTCTGGTCTTCAGATGAACAACCTCAATGGCAGTTTGCCTTGTTTTATAAATGGTTGGTTTGTACTCAGCAATCTTGCCACTCAAGTGTGGTCCATAGGCAGTGGGATCAGTGACATCTGGGAACAGTCTCAGGCCCCCTACTCCAGACTCTTGAAACAGGAACTATGTCTTAACAAGCTTTCCACGTGACCCATGATCATGCATAGCCTGAGAAGCTGCTCTAGGATATGAATATGTAGTAGATGGGCTGTCTTATTAGTATGCATCATCACGCTTGCTGCCTATGAGTAGAGTTACTGTTAATCTACAAGTAGGTTAAATATGAAATTCAGAAGTTGAGGGAATAATACCTGCTTTCTCCTCAGCTGAGTGAATGATGCCTGGGGCCTTGGATCCACTGCAGCACAGGCACATAGTAGATTCCCCATCATATTTCTTGCACTGCAATGAAAATGTTGTGTGATAGAGACATCCAGCATAGTAGCATTCTGCTGCAACGTTGAAAAAGGCTAGATAATGCCAGGGCAGGCAGAACAGAGATTATGCACTTAATCTTAACACAGCTTTAAGACAAGCTCTGCTCAGCTTGTTCCCCTGTGAACTGGAGCTGATTCTCTTCTCTCTTGGGCTCTTTATTGTCTTGGTGCTGTTTGCAACTCATTCAGAAACTAATTAAGTTTCAGTATCAGTTTGTCCTGTTAAAAGAGTGTATATATGCTGAAGAGGTGTTTTTTTTTTTTTTTAAATAAGTTTTCTAAGTGAAAGGACAATTATAATTTGCTTCTAAAATTAGCCAAAAGTCAGCTTTCATCAAAATAATTCTCAGCACACATTAGTCTCTGTAAAACCAGAGTATTGTAAAGAAGGCAACAAATGGATTTACATAGGCCATGGAAAATGTATTGATAATCTGGCCGTATTAATCCTGTCCTCTAACAGAGTGTGAAATTACTTGTTTACTCCACTTATCTGGGGCTGGAGGTAGCTGATCACTGGTTGACAGAGCTGTATTTTGTGATCACCTTTCAACCATGAGCTTCAGCTGGGCCAAGGCCAAACAGTCTGACTTCACTGGCCTGCATACCACCTCCAAAGTCAAGGTCAGGACTCCTGCTACCTCTGGGCAGCCAGAGGAACTCATGATCTCCAATATGTCCATCTAGGTATGGCTTTCACTTGTGCATGGGTATGTTCTATATCCCATCCCCCGAAAGTGAGGGTCTATAGTGGTTTCATCATCAGTGTAGAAATATTATCAAGGTGAACACTATTAGGGATATAATAAAGTATAAGAAGTAGTCCTTGACCTAAAGTAGACTAACCACTGTGGTCAAATGGACCCTGCTGATACTCTTCCCAGTTTCCTTTTATCAAGGTAGTGCATGTATCCTCCAGTGCCCAGTAGATGTGAGTGTTGGCTGCTAATGGCTCACAGCTGCCCTTGTTCTAGAGACTTGACCCATTGCTCTCACCTCATGGGTGGCTGGAACCAAATCTGAGGGGTTATGGTTCCCCAACTCTAGCATAACTGTAAGCCTGAAGGAGCCAAAGAAAGAACCTGTATTCCCAAAGCACTGTGAGAGCCTTGGAAATGGAGTTGCCCTACAAGACTGGGTCATGTCGGGATTTGGCTCACATTTCTGGTGGCTAGACATCCCACAATCAGAGTGCCATCATGGTTAGATGACAGCTCTTTTCCCACTGTGTTTTCATGTGGCAGAAGGGCCTGGGGAGTTCTGTGGGTCTTTTTTATAAGAGTACTAATGTCATTCATGAGGGTTCCACCCTCTTGAGGCTCCACCTTCTAATCTCATCACCTTCAGGGATTAGGATTTCAACCTTGGAATTTGGGGGTGGGGCACATTCAGTCCATAGCAACAGGAAGCTAGCCAACAGTGGTCTGTTATTCAGTGGAGATCAGTCTCTTAGGTCCCTGAACAAAAGAAGAAGGGGGAAATCAATGAGAAAAGCAGAAATAAATAATGACCTTATACAGCCTTAGACAGTCATAAGTTTTCTTTTCTCCTCCAGTTCAACCATTGTATTGGCACTAGATTGATTTTTCTTGAATGATTATTTCATCATCTATTTTCCAAGCTCTAAATCCTCCAAATCTTTGCCATTGTCTAAAAGAATGATTCATTAAAAAAGTTTTGGATCATATACCCAATTGGTTAAAAGAAAGTCTCTAAACATGTGCCTCCTGTTCATTTTTTATTCACTTATCAACAATTTAAATTTACTACCAACTAAAGGCTATGGTTTTCCCAGTGGTCATGTATGGATGTGAGAGTTGGACTGTGAAGAAAGCTGAGCACCAAAGAATTGATGCTTTTGAACTGTGGTGTTGGAGAAGACTCTTGAGAGTCCCTTGGACTGCAAGGAGATCCAACCAGTCCATCCTAAAGGAGATCAGCCCTGGATATTCTTTGGAAGGAATGATGCTAAAGCTGAAACTCCAGTACTTTGGCTACCTCATGCGAAGAATTGACTCATTGGAAAAGACTCTGATGCTGGGAGGGATTGGGGGCAGGAGGAGAAGGGGACGACAGAGGATGAGATGGCTAGATGGCATCATCGACTCGATGAACGTGAGTTTGAGTGAACTCCGGGAGTTGGTGATGGACAGGGAGGCCTGACGTGCTGCGATTCATGGGGTTGCAAAGAGTTGGGCACGACTGAGTGACTGAACTGAACTGAACTGAATGGCTCAGAATACTATAGAATACTACATACACTTAAGGCTTAGGATGCCATTCATGGTTATGGCATGAAAGAAGCTTTCCTAATAGTTTTAAATTATTTTAGACAGCTTTTGGCCTATGTGATCAAATTGTCACATGTTTTACTATCTGCCTTCAAAACATGTGAGAGTTATCAGCTAATCAATGTATATGAATCTCCCAACTACTGATTTGAGAGGCAGCTCTGTGCTCTTAGGTGGAAAGTGTAATACCCAGACTGTGGGCTGAAAAGACAGAATGAATTTAAGGGGTCAAGTAGAAGCTTGAGCCTAGAGTAATAGCAGAAAATCTGAGAAAGTTCCAGTTGGCAGTGGGAGAATGAGTGATTTAATCTTGAGAGCAGTCAAATTACAATAATAATAGCTCTACTTTTGGAGCATCTACTGTATACTTGGGCTTCCCTGATAGCTGACTTGGTAAAGAATCTGCCTGTGATGCAGGAGACCCCTGTTTGATTCCTGGGTTGGAAAGATCTGCTGGAGAAGGGATAGGCTATCCACCCCAGTATTCTTGGGCTTCCCTCGTGGCTCAGCTGGCAAAGAATCTGTCTGCAATGGGGGAGACTTGGGTTCGACCCATGGGGTTGGGAAGATCCCCTGGAGAAGGGGAAGACTACCCACTCCAGTATTCTGGCCTAAAGAATTCCATGGACTACATTCCATGGGGTCGCAAAGAGTTGGACATGACTGAGCGACTTTCACTGTATACTTGGCATTGTGCTAATCACTTTACATGTATTATTTAATCTGCCCTTCATATCAGCTTCAAGGTAGGTATCACCACAAGAGAGGTTAAGATCCTGTTCAAGTTTACATAGTGAGTGAAGGAGCCAGGATTTGACCCTGGAAGGAACTATGTGTCTTGACAGTCTTTTTTCCATCACATCCCATAATTGAGATGCAGCCTTAGAGTAGGTGTCCCATATTATAACCACACTTGTTTTATATAGAAAGGAGTCCTGGATGAAAGGAGCCAGACTGAAAAGGTTCCCATCTTTGTGACATTTTGGAAAAGGCAAAACTGTGGAGACAGTAGAAAGAATCAGTGGTTTCCAGGAGTTAGGAGGTATGAATAAGTAGAGCACAGAGGATTGTTAGGGTGGCGAAACTACTCGGTGTGGTACTATAATGGGTGTACACATTATTATACATTTGTCCAAACTCATGGAACATGCAACCCCAAGAATTAACCCTGATGTGAACTGTGGACTTTGGGTGACTATGGTGTGTCAATGGAGGTTCACTGATTGTAACAAACATCAGTCCAGTTCAGTCGCTCAGTTGTGTCTGACTCTGTGACCCCATGAACCACAGCATGCCAGGCTTCCCTGTCCATCACCAACACCAACATAATGGAGATGAAAAGGTGGCATATAGGATATCCCTGAACCTTCCTCTCAATTTTGCTATGAACCTAAAACAGCTCTAAAAAAAGCAGTGTTTAAGAAAAAGCAGTGGTGGGGGGAGGTATGGAGGGGATGGACATGGCTATAAGTCTATATGGATAGGGCCAGTTAGAAAGAGGTAGCAGTGCCTCCCAGAGATAGAAGAGGCCACTCAGAACTCAGCAGAGCAGTGTGGATCCAAGGAGCCAATTAATGCTTTGTGAAAGCAGAATTCATGAAGGATAAGCTGTTCTTATCAAAAGGTTGATAGTTAAAAAATTTTTTCCAATATTGTCTGATACAAAGCCATCCTCATACTTGTCTATTTTTCCTCTCTGTCCCTTTTTATAAATCAAAGTTCATATATTCTCTGCCTTCTATGTTGCTCTAATAATTGGTCTGCTCACTGTCTGTAAAAATAGAGGAACCATCATTTACTAAGCTGTGCATTTATGATTTATGCATTTTCTACATATGAATAAAATGTATTTAAAAATAGAATGATTCTGTATGGAAGTTGAAATAAGTCAAGGATATTGTCATATTCACCGTTGCTTGGTAGATTCAAACAATTCTTCAGTCAACCATTTTACATATGATAAATAATAGTGTGGGCAAAGAGATAGAAAACTGGCATTCCAGTCTTAGCTCTGCTGTTAGAATAACTGTGTGACATAGTCAAGGTACCCAGTCCCTTCTGAGCTTGGATTTCTTCGTATGTAAAAAGCGAATGTCCCAAATTCCCTATTGATTTTCTTTGGATAGAGGATAGAGCAACTCTCACCCTCAAACTAATCCCATAGCACATATTGAAACAGAATCCCAACTCTTCCCAACTGCAAACTCCCCTTACCTGATATTTTAGAGCAGAAATTGGGAAACATTTCTGATTGGGAGGGCCAGGGAGTAGGTATTTCAGGCTTTGCAGGCCATGCAGCCTCTGTTGAAAGTACTCTGAGCTGCCATCTATTAAGGTATCCGCATATACTATGTAAATGCATGACAAGGCCTGTGTTCCAACAAAACTTAATGTATCAAAGCAGGTGGCAAGACAGATTGGGCACAGAGGCCATAGTTTGCCCATTTCAGTTCTAGGACATAACTTTTTGGGATTCAGTTCAACTTCCCTTCAGAATATATGGGAAAAACCATCTGTTCACAATAATTAAATAAAATAGGGGACTCGAGACTTGGAGGGCTTCCCTGGTAGCTCAGCTGTTAAAGAGTCTGCCTACAATGCAGGAGACCCCAGTTTGATTCCTGGGTCAGGAGCATCTGGAAAAGGGATAGGCTACCTACTCTAGCATTCTTTAGCTTCCCTAATGGCTTAGATGGTAAATAATCTGTCTGCAATGCAGGAGACCTGGGTTTGATCCCTGGATTGGAAAGATCCCCTGGAGGAGGGCATGGCTATCCACTCCAGTATTGTTGCCTGGAGAATCCCCATGGGTAGAGGAGCCTGGCAGGTACAGTTCATGGGGTCACAAGGACTTGGACACGACTGAGCAACTAAGCTCAGCACAGCAAAGAGACTTGGAATGTACAAGGGAGGGAGAGTAGAGAGCCTTATGATGCAGGATTGGGAGAGAAAATTCCAGTGATATCTGCTATGAATGAGAGGCATTGTCACATTGGAAAAATTGGCTTTGGCATGGAGCTAGCTGCCAGGTTTGGAGAGACCAGCTGGTGTATGTGTGTATGTGTACAGGTGTGTGTGTGTACAGGTATGTGTGTGCAGGTGTGTGGGTACATGTATGTGTAAGAGATTACAGTGTACTCAAGACTACTGTAGTACCAGATACCAAGGGGATTCACTGAATATTTTTGAAAAAGGGAAGGAAGAGGGATGGATTATCCTTATTTATAGATGAAGAAATTCCACTGTGGGACTCCAGCGTAGTTTCTCATAAGGAATCTACAGGGAAGCAGAATTTCATAGGAAGGATATTGATTTCACCCTAGAGAGAATCTGTCAACGTCTGTATAGGCCCAGCCCTTCTCAGAAGAGGAGAGTATTGCTGGGCTCAGAGTTGCCTGTAATCCTGAGCTGCGGTCATGCAAAGTGTCAGTGAAAGGTGACCATATGAAGACAGGAAGGGGGGCTGCAGTTATTACTTGTGGCAGCTGTTTCCATGGGTTAGGCTTTATGCTGTCCCTAAATGGTCACAGTCGCATTTCTGACATGGCAGCAGGAGCAAGGAAGGGAAATGGACTTATGAAAATGGACTTATGCATTTGAATCAGGAGATCAGATGCTGAGTCTCTCTTGGACTTGGTTTGCTGAAAACATCTTGGAAAGGAGGCCAGAGTTTGGAGAAGGGAAAATTGTCCTTCTCTGTGCCATCACACAGAAGCTGGATTTGGGGGAAATCTTAACATCTTGGAATGTGGTTAAATTGATGAACTACCAACTATGTAAAATTTCACACAAGCCATGCTCTTACTAGAGAGCTGATTAAGGTTTTCAGTCTGCTGCACTAATTCATTAATATAATTTCATAGACTAAAAATTTTACTATGCAAATGTATGCAAATCATATAAGAAAATAGTGTTCTTAGCCAAGTGCATTAGTACCTATTTCTTTGGTTTTGTTTGTTTGTTTCACTGGAACTCTGGCCCTGCTAGATAAGTAATATATTCAGTACTCAAAAGTGTGTGTTTAACATTTTCCTGAAGGGTGATTGAGAGATTTTCTCTTTTGACAAATACTGTAGTGATTGGCATGTCTTTTTTCCTCTTTTTCTTGCCTAAAACAGAATGAAGAAGATGAGCAACATTTATGAGTCAGCTGCCAATACACTGGGAATCTTTAACAGCCCCTGCCTGACCAAAGTTGAACTACGTGTGGCATGCAAAGGCATTTCCGACAGAGATGCCCTTTCCAAACCAGACCCCTGTGTCATCCTCAAGATGCAGTCCCACGGGCAGTGGTTTGAGGTAGGCATGTCCAGTGAAATGGAGAGAAGCATGGCAGGAGGAGAGATTCGAAAATGTTTTGGCATTTCCTGTCTTTAGGTGGTTTATATCGGTGAGGCAGAAAATTCTAGAAGTGGATATGATCACATTTCTGCTTGTATCATGATTTTTAAAATTTATTTATATATTTAAATTAAAAATTTTATATTATAGTTGATTAACAATGTTGTGTTAGTTTCAGGTATAGAGCAAAGTGATTCAGTTATACGTATCTATTCTTTTTCAAATTAGTTTCCCATTTATATTATTACAGAATACTGAGCGGAGGTCCTTGTGCTGTGCAGTAGGTCCTTGTTGATTATCTGTTTTATATATAGCAGTGTGTATATGTTAATCCCCAAATCCCAGTCTATCCCTCCCCTCCATCCTTCCCCCTCTGCTAACCAAAAATTCATTCTCTAAGTCTGTGAGTCTGTTTCTGTTCTATAAATAAGTTCATTTATATAATTTTTTTAGATTCCACATATAAACACTATCATATGATATTTGTCATTTGGTATCTGAATTTCTTCACTTAGTATATAATCTCTAGGTCCATCCATGTTGCTAAAAATGGTGATATTCCTTTCTTCTTATGGCTGAGTAGTGTTCCACTGTGTATATGTACCGTATCTTCTTTAGCCATTCATCTGTCAATGGACATTTAGGTTGCTTCCATGTCATGATGTTTTAATACTGTGGATATTTTGACATTTACCATTAATTTGTGTGCTGATTGTGGATATAGTATCTCCTGGGGATGGGCAGCAGGGACTGCTTTACTGAGGCCACATCACACACTTATTTTGGGGCAATAAACTTAATATTAGCTAAACTTTATTGGGTGCTTATTAAGTATCAGGCACTGTTCTAAGTGCTTTATGTAAAACAACTAATTTCATCTGTACAATAATCCTATGAGGAAACAGAAAGATTAAGGATTTGCCCAGGATCATCCAGTTTATAAGTGGAATAGCTAATATTTCCCAGTCAAGCTCCAGGGCCTGAGCTCTTTATTGCTATTTTATACTTAGAGTGCCCATTGGTGTGGCCTTTGGTATTTTGTGTGGCAATACAGCATGTTGAATTCTGCAGTTGGGTTTTGTTGGTTTATTTAAAATTGAAACAAATTGGACAAGGACTGGTTTTTAAGTTTGTGGGGGGCGGGTGTGGTTGATATTTTTTTCTTTGTTCTAGGTACCTGGTTCAGTTCAGTTTAGTCGCTCAGTCATGTCCAACTCTTTGTGACCCCATGGACTGCAGCACGCCAGGCTTCCCTGTCCAGTCCAAGGACTCTCAAGAGTCTTCTCCAACACCACAGTTCAAAAGCATCAATTCTTCAGTGCTCAGCTTTCTTTATGGTCTAACTGTCACTTCCATACCTGGCTACTCTTAACAATGTTTTAAAAAGATCTGATCTCAGGTGAAATGTGAGATAGGGAGGAATAGGGGATGCAGCTGTGGAAATTATTATCGTCTCTAAGGGAATGAGATGCCCAGCAGAATTTGGAGGAGGGTTTTGGATCCATGCTGAGTAGAGCAAGTGTACACAAATACCTTGCTTGGATCCCTCAGGACAGACTTCAGTCCTCTTTCTATGTGTTTGCATGGAGCTGACCGGTGCTTCTTTTGGGGCCATTGTCTTCACTGAACAGTAAGAAAAAGGTTCAGAAGATCTCATAGGTAGTATGTTTCCTTACTTGTACATATGTGAAAAAAGGTACTTCTGTGAAAGGATAGTTTGATAGAAGTTGGTGATAAAAGTTGGTGAGCTGATGAAATGTAGGTGAGAAGGCAACAACACACAAGGAAATCAATGACAGATGGCAGATTGGGGATCTTCCTTTAACCTCCATCTTATCCAGGGCTTATATTTTAAATATAAAATAGCATTCACAGGAATCTTAATGTGTAATGTCTCTTTTTCCCTTCTAAATATTCTCCCTGACTTTGTTGGTGGACTTCCCTGTCTTTTATTTTTTGTTTAACAAAACTAAGTGGAAAACCTACACTAGGAAAAAGAGACTTGTGGAAAAATAGAGGAAAAGACTTCATCTCCTAAAACTCCCTTTACATCATTTGTTTATTTGTGTATATTTCTTTTCAGTCTTTTCCTTCTGGCATTCATATTCTTACACGATATTTATGATGCACATAAATTTTCTTTTGTGATTTTATTACATAGCAGAATGTTTTTTGCATATTGCTATAATATTCATAATTTTAATTTTAAGCCTGCATTATATCCCATCAAGTAGATTTATTTAATCATTTTCCTATTTTTTTCACTTTTAATTGTTTTCAAAATTACCCTACTTTAAATAATGCTGCAGGATCCGTCTTTGATATAAGGCCTTCCCCTTCCTTTTGGATTAGTTCCTATGAGAGATTCTGTCAGAGTGGAACTAGTGGGACAGGATAGGACACTTTTGGGGCTTTTGATGCATTTGCCAAATTGCTTTTGCAAAGCGTTTTTCTACAGAGTTACTTGAAGTGTGTTTGCACACAGCTATCAGCTTGCAAACATTTTGTTACCAGTGCACAGTGAAATCAGAAAGTTGTGCCACACTGTAAGGTAATTCACTGCTTCCTTCATCTCTGAAGTCTTTTTAAAAATAGTGTCAGCTGAGCTTCCAGCATCCTTTGTGACATGACTGAGTTATATTTTGGAACTTTTGAGAAGCACTTCTCTAATAAATTTTAGTCTTAAGAGTGTATATTTAGGGTATAGTTGGGAAAACAGAGCCCACACAAAGTAACTAATAGAAGAGATTTAATACAAATAACTAGTAAGAAAAACATTGGAAATGTTGAGAAACGAAGTAAGCACTGTGTGAAAACCCAGAGATTAACAATAGGGAGGTGCTGGTTGATTTAGGGTAGAGCAGTGATGTGCTGAAGCTAGCTTATAGAGGTTTGTGAGTCAATTGTTAAATCCAGGAATTTTGCAAGCCTGGGTGTAAGTATTTACACCATGCTGCTGCTGCTGCTGCTAAGTCACTTCAGTCGTGTCCGACTCTGTGCAACCCCACAGACGGCAGCCCACTAGGCTCCTCTGTCCCTGGGATTCTCCAGGCAAGAATACTGGAGTGGGTTGCCATTTCCTTCTCCAATGCATAAAAGTGAAAAGTGAAAGTGAAGTTGTTCAGTCGTGCCCGACTCTTAGCGACCCCGTGGACTGCAGCCTACCAGGCTCCTCCGTCCATGGGATTTTCCAGGCAAGAGTACTGGAATGGGGTGCCATTGCCTTCTCCGACTTACACCACAGATACTGGCAAACATTTCAAATCAGAACTTTACTTCCTATCAAGAGAACCAGTTGTTGAGCATTTACTGGGACATACCACTGGGATAGAGGGACAGATGTTAGTACCAGCTGGACCACCCAGCAGAAGCTGGATTTGTGGAAGGAGGGCCTATCTAATGGGAGCCAGAAAGGTAGAGGAGATGCAGGTAGTGCTGGAAACATTGCCAGAAAAGGATATGAGGAAGGAGTGGCATCCCAGGTCTCCCATCTATGTCTTCCAGTGACCACACCCCTGGTGGAAGCTGGTTGCCAAGGTTGCAGGAAGAGTCTGGAACACAGTTGAAAATACCGAGGTAACTGACCAGCCAGGAGAAATATCAATAACCTCAGATACGCAGATGACACCACCCTTATGGCAGAAAGTGAAGAAGAATCTAAAGAGCCTCTTGATGAAAGTGAAAGAGGAGAGTGAAAAAGTTGGCTTAAAGCTCAACATTCAGAAAGCTAAGATCATGGCATCCAGTCCCATTACTTCATGGCAAATAGATGGGAAAACAGTGGAAACAGTGGCAGACTATTTTTTGGAGCTCCAAAATCACTGCAGATGGTGATTGCAGCCATGAAACAAAAAGACGCTTACTCTTTGGAAGAAAAGTTATGACCAACCTAGACAGCGTATTGAAAAGCAGAGACATTACTTTGCCAACAATGGTCCATCTAGTCAAGGCTCTGGTTTTTCCAGTGGTCATGTATGGATGTGAGAATTGGACTGTGAAGAAAGCTGAACGCCAAAGAATTGATGCTTTTGAACTGTGGTGTTGGAGAAGACTCTTGAGAGTCCTTTGGACTGCAAGGAGATCCAACCAGTCCATCCTAAAGGAGATCAGTCCTGGGTGTTCATTGGAAGGACTGATGTTGAAGCTGAAACTCCAATATTTTAACCACCTGATGCAGAGAGCTGACTCATTTGAAAAGACTCTGATGCTGGGAAAGATTGAGGGCAGGAGGAGAAGGGGGCAACAGAGGATGAGATGGTTGGATGGCATCACCAATTCAATGGACATCGGTTTGGGTGAACTCCAGGAGTTGGTGATGGACAGGGAGGCCTGGCGTGCTGCAGTTCATGGGATCGCAAAGAGTTAGACACAACTGAGCTGAACTGAACTGACTAGCACATAGACCTTCTGACAACTCTCAGTAAGTGAGAGAATCACACACTCAGTCATGAAGTAGTACATATTTATTTAGTGCTAACACATGCCTTTTAGTGCCAGTTCAGTGCGTGGTCCTGTGCTCAAAGTGAGAAGCACCTGACAATCTATTTAAACCACACACCTACTACCTTCTATGTTTAGTGAAAGCTGGCAAATGTGGACATTGCCCTGGGACATAACTGATGCACATTCTTCTGTATCTGTCCCTTGGAACAAGACTGGATTTACATCTCTGTTCTTCGTGCAGAACTACAGAATTCAGAGAAAGCCTTGTAGAATATAATTCATGCTAGCTGTGCCAGTTCCTGGGTGTCTTTGTTATGTGGAATCTGGTAACTAAGTGAAGAAAAAAAGAAAAAACCTGGGAGGCTGAACTTCTTTGCATAATAAAGAGACTGTTGTGGGTGTCAGGGTGAGAGAGAGAAAAACAAGGTGAACTTCTGTTTTAGAAAATTTTGAAGTTTGGCAAAAGAGACTCCATGGAGATAAGCACTGTCTACCAGAACTTCCTACAGTGATGGGAATGTTCTGCATGTGTACTGGCCAGTACTGGCCAGTTGCTTGTCCCAGGTGGCTCCTGAGCAGTTGAAAGGTGGACTGTATAACTGAGGAATGGAAAAGTTTAATTACTTAAATTTAATTAATTTGAGGGTAAATAAGTAGCTGGTGTGATTTCAGAGTCTCTTTGGGTGATAAAGAATTAGGGTATGTGGGGAGATGAGGAAAGGGAGTTAGTTAACATGTTATATTCATAGGATGTTGTTTTTATAGCTAAAATTCTTTTGGGGAAGATATACCTAGAGATTGACATCTCTTTGTTATTACTTGTGATTGCTGGCCTGTGCTTTTTGTAACAGTATTCCATCTGGAAAAGGCTGTTATTCCCTCATTAACAGCTCAGGTACTACTGCTGTAATTATAACTACCTTCAGATGCCCTGCTCATATCATATATGGTGAGGGGGAGTGCTCTTGCTCTTTAATAGTATGTAGCCTGTTTGCACAGAGTCGGACACGACTGAAGTGACTTAGCAGCAGCAGCAGCAGCCTGTTTGCATGGAGAAGGCAATGGCACCCCACTCCAGTACTCTTGCCTGGAGAATCCCATGGATGGAGGAGCCTGGTAGGCTGCAGTCCATGGGGTCACTGGGAGTCGGACACGACTGAGCAACTTCACTTTCACGCATTGGAGAAGGAAACGGCAACCTACTCCAGTGTTCTTGCCTGGAGAATCCCAGGGACGGAGGAGCCTGTTGGGCTACCATCTCTGGGGTCGCACAGGCGACTTAGCAGCAACAGCAGCAGCAGCAGCAGCGGCAGCAGCGGCAGCAGCCTGTTTGCAATGGAAGAGAACATTTGATCTCTGAAGTGTATCATAAAAATGTAAGCCTGATTGTCAGACTCAAAAGGACCTACAATCCGATCTTCTGTGTTATTAACCATTGTTGTTGCTGTTCAGTTGCTAAGTTGTGTTGACACTTTGTGACCCCATGTACTGCAGCATGCCAGACTTCTCTGTCCTCCACTGTCTTCCGGAGTTTGCTCAAATTTTTGTCCATTGAGTCAGTGATGCTATCTAATCATCCTATCCTCTGTTAATGGTATTGAGTCAATAAGATTACATAGTAGTTTGCGTCTCTTAAACTCCCTCCCCTATATTACCCTTCCCCACTTCCATCTCCCTGCATGTAACCACTAGTTTATTCTCTGTATCTGTGAGTCTGTTTCTGTTTTGCTATATACATTCCTTTGTTTTATTTTTTAGATTCCACCTGTAAGTGATAACATACAGTATTTGTCTTCCTCTGACTTACTTTGCTAAGCATAATACTCTCTAGGTCCATCCATGTTATTGTAAATGGCAAGATTTCAATTTTGGGGGGAGAGGAGTAATATTTCATTGTATATATATACACCACATCATTTTATCCATGAAGGATATATTGTACAGTACAAGGAGTTATAGCCATTATTTTGTAGTAACTTTAAATAGAATATAATCTATGAAACTACTGAATCACTTTTCTGTAAACCTAAAACTAATATAATATTGTACATCAATTATGCTTCAAAAAATAGTTGAGGATAAATTGTGTCTTTGAAATATTGGGAATCAGTCTTTCTGAAATGTAGAACAGATTGTCACTCTTTGCAGACCAGCAGGGTTTGGAGTGTATGTCTGAGGGCTGAGGAGCTGGAAAGGATGCTTTTTGTTTCTTCTCAGAGTATAAACACGAGATGGTAAAACTTCTGGTAAATCTTTAATGAACATGACTGTAACTCTCAAAAAGGAAGGAAAGGAAAACTTGTAGCTTGGAAATATATTCCCAATGGAGAATTTCAGATCTGTCATTTAATTTCCCTAATTTAATTCATATCCATTTTAAAAATCACCCCTGCTTCTCGACATGTAATTGTGACAGTAAATGGTACAGTTCAGTGTGATGAAGATAATTTAGAACACATTTCGTCTTCCAATGAAGAATGGAAATATTTCCCTCTGTCTTCTAGTGAGTGCTGATATTCACTAACTCCCTGAAATGAAGCTTCTTATGTAAATAGAATAAATTGACACTTCTCAGGGATTTGAAAGGCAAGAGCCCTTGTGAACTGGAGACTTTTATTCAGTTTCCAGGAGCATATCCTCTGTTCCCTGGATGTGCTGGATGTTCTCCATGAAGCAGAGCTATACTCCTGCTACCTTGGCCCTTGGCAGAGATCTTGTAAATAGCATAGTACTTGTTCTCATTGGAAAAAGCCGAATGATTCCCCACACTACTAGAATGTTGTTCCATCACCTCTAATTCCATTTTCCATTTAATTTCTTCATAGGAAGCTCTAAATAATTCTGAAGATGAATTACCCTTGGATAAATTCCATATGAAAACATGTTATGATGAATCACATGCTTTGGTAGATTGTTGGTAATAATTGTTAATAATCAATGTGGTTATATTCAGTACATTATCAGTGGATATTAATGCAAGATTACTATTGTTTGTAATAATAAAGTATCCATATAATACTTTACGTTCAGAAAACCCATCTAATTATATTACTTCATTTATTTCTCATAATATCCCTGTAAAAAGGTGACACAGACATTGAAATTAACCCTAGCATGAACTGAGTACTATGAAAAAGACATGGTTTGTGTCCTCGATGACTTCAGGCTCCAGTAGAACGAAGCCCATCTCAGAGACAGAGGCCTTGGAGACTTAGATGGTCATGTGAACTTGACAAAGGGGGCTTAAAACAAGGTCCTAACTTAAACCCCTTCCTTTCCTTGAATGTGTGGAGGATAGTCTATTTCAAGGGTCCCTAGACTACCTTTGTTTGAGGTAGAACTAAAAATCAATCATTCCTCCATCCCTCCACTATTTCCCATCTTCTCTCACCACTCCCCACCTACCCAGATGTAGGGTCTATATGCCACATGACCCAGCATCCCTACTGGCAGCACCAGGAGAAATATGGGTTCGTGGTGGTGGGCTTGCCCACTCCTAGATATGTAGGCTGTGAACTGTTTTCAGAGGTTCTTTCTTGACTGGAGGGCTCATGGAGGAGTGGAACTTGTGGAACACATTTCTTTCATGCTTGGGTAAAGGGTGAGGCAGCATCCTTTTGTGTGTTGAACCAGGAGATAGTCCAAGATAGTAGTTTCACCTATATTGGAGATTTTCAATTTTCTATTGCTCCAAAGTGCTAGAATTTTATGAAAATGTGTCAGGCAATGTGAACATTTAGGTGTAACAAAATAAAGTAATCGTCTCTAATTGTTAATACCAGCCATGTATTCATCATTTTACGTGTTTTCCTTCTAATCCTCACAAGTGCTCTGCAATGTAGACTTTATTAACCAGGTGAGAAAACTGAGGCTTGGGCCGAATTAATAAATCACCAGGTTCCAAAGCTAGTCAGTGGTAAAGCTGGAATCTGGTTGACTCTAAAACCCACGTTCTCTCTGTTTTCCCAGAGGTCGAGAATTTAAAGCTAAATACCTCTATTTAATCTCCAGACATGTTTTACCTTCATGGTGTTTTAACAAGTTTTGCACTGGTTGACAAAATTTAAAGATCGGGAGATTTTTCATAAAATTCCAGATCTTTTGTTCCTTTTGTCAGGAAGACTGGCAACATTAATTCTTGTGAAGTTATGGTCAGCAGCTGCCCCCTATCCAGAGTCCGAGTGTGTCCTTGTGCTCACTTGGAGGATGCCTTCTTCTCTCACTGGGATGGCTTGAATGGCCCCCTGGAGGTGTTTGAGTTCAGACCTTACTCCTGCAACTGCTGGGCTGGGCCTCTGAAACATGGCTAACCTCTCAGTTGTGGACTCAGACAAGAGCTGAAAAATGAAAATTAAGTCAAAGCATTCCCTCTGGATATCACAAACAAGCTCCTTTCTTGTAAGATTTTCTGTTCACACTTCACTGACTCTCAGCATTTGAGTAGGTAACACCTAGCATGATGATGATGATGATGATAAAAAACAACAGTTTTCTGCGGTTGTTCACAAAGTTTCCACCGTGGTTTCACATCAAACTGCTATTTGGGAAAACTTTGATGTTGCTTTTCATTTCCCCCTTAACATGTCCTTAAATGAGAATAATTTCTTTTCTTAAAAAAAAAGAAATTAATTTTGGTGATATTAGAAACCTTACCCTGAGCACTGAATAGGAAAGGAAACAAAATGAAATATTAGAAGCAAAAAATATTTCCTTTCTGCCGCTGGTGGTTACATCCCTGTGACCAGGGACTGCATTGCCATGATGCTCACTGCAATTATGATGCTTCTTGGATGAAAGGGAAGATTACTGGATTGTGTAATATGTGACTAAGTAGTTTTTTTAATCATTGAAATCAAGTTGTCAATGTTATGATATCTGAGAGCAGAATGACACAATATGGGAAATTTGAGGCTGCAAATGAGAAAAAAAACCAATTTGAATTGAAACTTTTTTTACTACTAATTCTCTTGGGGACCTGGAAGGCAGTTTATCAGCTGGAAGGATAATATCAGGCCTCCTGCAAAGAGGAAAGCACCATGATATGGGTTTCACTGCCTCCTTAGCTCAAACAACTGGCAAGGTAAACTCAGCATTGCTTGCCATGGGTTTTGTAATGTGTCTTGATTTCCTATGTTGAGTGTTTGAAAATGTGATTCTGGGCAGGGAAAGAAGATATCTGTGATTTAGAGCTCTCTGACTCTAGCTCAAACCACCTGCAACATTTCAAAGGAGATATTTTCAACACCTTTTCTGGGTATTCATTTTAATATTTATCTAGTTACTATGATAATCATCTTAAAATTACCTTGCCTTTGTAATTTCAATCAATCTTATCTTTTTATTAACTGTAATGGTGCTTTACTGATGATACCTTAAATATATTGAAAGTTATCGTGCAATGTATAAGGCACTCTTTTTAAGCACTTTACATGTGTCATCCTATGTACATATCAAAACAGCCCTACAAATTGTCCTATGAAGTGTAGTTATTTTATAGAGAGGCATAGAAGAATTAAGCAACTTGCTCAATGGTCACACAAGTTATAAGTGGAGGAGCTGTGACAAATTGAATCCAGACTGTCTGACTGCAGACCCTGCTGCGAGGACCCTTCACTGCCCATCTCTGAGAATAATGCATCTCAGTCATTGGGTGTCTGCTGCGTGCCATGTGCTGGATTTTTACATGCATATTCACAGAGTTCTCACAACAATGTTAGCAGACAGGAACTGATTATCCATTTTACAGGTGAAAAAATGCCACTCATGTCAAGTCTAGTTAGAAGTGGTATTAGGACTTGAACTCAAACCTTCATATCTCCAGTGCCCACGAAGCTTGAGTGACCTTGGAATGCCTCCTAACTTTTCTGAACCTCTCATACCGCCTCATGTCTAAATGGTTGTCATTAGGATTGAGATATTGGCTGACAGGATACTGATAGTGCTGATACTGTAGTCTCTGCAATTAGACCATTTTGGTCATATGTAAACTTACATAGAAGCCTTACCTTCCCTGGCCCTGCATTCTCTCCATCTACAACATGGAGGTAACAATAAAACCTGCTCCATGAATTTACTGTTAATGTAAGGACAGAATGAAATGATGCTTAACAGAGTCCCTGTGGCATAAACGTTAAATGTTACTTTGCTTAAAGAATATAATGTGTGCAAAACTAACATGGTTAGTATATTACATAGGATTCCATAAGTAGAAGATGTTATCAGGTAATACCTTACATGAGGTGTGTTTAACACCACCAATAAGTTTTTGTTGGCTGCCTCGTCCAAGTGTTCTTGGTTCCATTCTTTGTGTTAAAATAAGAGAACTTTCAATCAAAAAGTCTGACAGGTCTCTAAGTTTCTCCCAAACCTCTGACTAACCACTTTGATTGATCTGTTTTGGCTCTCCTGGTAAGGAATTATCTAAGCCTCTTCCTCCCCTGCAATCCCTGCATCTTGAAAGAAGATGAATAGTCTTGAAGCAACTTCCTTTTACTTGTCTGTGTTCTCTAATCTGTGGATGCGAATCAGAGAGGCCATTCTGATAACCTTGCCTTTCCATCTTTGCTTCTGTACCAATGTCAGCTAGCACTGTTCAGCAGTCTTAGAAGAGAAGTGACAAGAAAATCCTTCCTTCAGGAAGCTCCAGATGTTCTCAGGGTCAGTTTATAGGCTAATTAAATATTTTATCTCTACTCAAGCTCAGAAATGTTCAACTGCCTGCCTTGGCTAGTCTGTTTTCAAATACTTGATATTTCAAAACCTTCCAATTTGAGAATTCAGTCTTAGATAGTTTCTTCTTGAGTGTGAAGACTAGTTCTTATTAAAAGATTACAATTTGAGAACTGTGTATGTAAATAAGAAATTTTTTAACTTTTAATTTTATTTTTAGAAATTTATCTATGTATTTAAATTGGAAGATATTTACTTTACAATACTGTGATGGGTTTTGCTATACATTAGTATGAATCAGCCATAGATATACATGTGTCCCCTACATCCTGAACCTCGCTCCCACCTCCCTCTTCACCCTATCCCTCTAGGTTGTCACAGCGCACTGGCTTTGGGTGCCCTGCTTCATGCATCAAACTTGCACTGGTTATCTGTTTTATATATGGTAATGTATATGTTTCAATGCTATTCTCTCAAATCATCCCACCCTCTTCTCCCACTGAGTCCAAAGTCCGTTCTTCATGTCTGTGTCTCCTTTGCTGCCCTGTATAACTGATTAACAATGTTGTGGTAGTTTCAGGTGGACAACAAAGGGACTCAAGCTTCCTTGGTGGCTCAGACTGTGAAGAATCTGCCTACAATGCAGGAGACCTGGGTTCAATCCCTAGATTAGGAAGATCCCCTGGAGAAGGAAATGGCAACCCACTCCAGTATTCTTGACTGGAGAATTCCATGGACAGAGGAGCCTGGTGGCTGCAGACCATGGGGTCACAAAGAGTCAGACACAACTGAGCCACTAACACTTCCATACATATACATGTATCCATTTGCCCTCAAAGTCCCCTCCCATCCAGGCTGCAGAGTTCCCTGTGCTATACAGAAGGCCCTTGTTGGTTATCCATTTTAAATACAGCAGTGTATATGTCAATTCCAAACTCCCTTCCCCCCCATCCTTCCACCTGGCAACTGTAAGTTCATTCTCTAAGTCTGTGAATCTGTTTCTGTTTTGTACAAAGTTCATTTGTATCATTTTTTTCTAGATTCCAAGTATAAATGAAATCATATGATATCTGTCTTTATCTGACTTACTTAGTATGATAATCTCTGCATCCATCCATGTTGCTGAAAATGGCATCATTTTTTATGGCTGAGTAATATTCCATTATATATATGAATGTATATATATATATATATATATACATATATATATATATATACACACACACACACACAATATCTTCTTTTTTAAAAATTTATTTATTTTAATTGGAGGCTAATTATTTTACAATATTGTGGTAGTTTTTGTCATACATCAACATGAATCAGCTGTGGGTGTACATGTGTCCCCCTAATACTCCATACATAATATTCTGTAATGTCATATTCCATTGTATATACATACCATGTCTTATTTACCCATTCATTTGTCAATGGACATTTAGGTTGGAAGCAAGAAAATTTGGTACCTTTTAAACACTCACTTTGAATTCTAGCCTTTTCAGATAACTTCTGAGGAACTGGGATTTGTGGTAGGAGAACCAATATAAGTCTGCCTCTCTTGAATCTTTTGTTTTCCAGTTTGTTCCAATTACTTCTGTTGTATAACAATCACCCTAAAGTTTAACAGCTTGAAACTACAATTTTTTTAATCTGATGGATTCTGTGACCTTAAACAGGGCCCAGTGGTGCAGGCTTATCTCTGATCCCAAGGGTCCAGGGCCTCAGCTGGGAAAACTAGAGAGGATGGCAGGACTTGGGGCTAGGGTTCAAATCACCTGAAGGCCCTTCAGTCTAGGACTTCCAACTGGAGCGTCTGCATGTGGCCCTCTATGTTTGGTGATCTCAGGACAATAAGTAAAGTGTTTCATGTTTGCTATCCAGTTAAACCATGGACAATGAAGGCTGAGGTCCCTCTTCTGGTTCTTGACACCAGTTTTAAGAATAATGTATAAGAAATAGAGATGCTGACATAGAGAACAAACATATGGTCACCAAAGGAGGAAAAAGGGTGGGATGAGTTGGGAGATTTGGATTGACATGTATACATTGCTATGCATGGGATAGGTAACTAGTGAGATCCTGTTGTATACCACAGGGAACTCTATGGTGACCTAGATGGGTGAGAATCCCAGAGAGGAGGGAATATGTATAAACATATGGCTGTACAGCAGAAACTATCAGAGCACTGTGACAATAAACTGGAAAAAAGAATAATGCATAAATATTACTGCACTAAATATAAAGAAGAAGAAATAAAGGCATAACCCTTCCACGATTTTTTAATAGATTCCCCATATCAATCTATGAAAGTCAGTACTGTTATTTTTACAGCCAGTTTAGAGATGAGAACCCGAGATTCAGAGATCCCATAATTACATTTCCAAGATCATATAGTCTATTTATATGGTACCTGCTCTCCAAAATCTTCTGACTCAAAGTTTGAGATCCTTTAGTTGCATAATAAATCCTCTCCCACTGGTATTCATCATTCAAATCCTGGCCCTTTCTGAGAACCCAGTACATCCATGGCTGTGGGAGCCACTTGAGCCCAAACACAACTCCCTACATCTATTTGCTACTTCATTGTTTTCTTGCCCACTCCCTGCCTGCTGCCTTGAAATTTGCTCAACTACATTTTCCAATCCCAGTAAATATTTTCCACACTGATTTACTGGCAAGAGAACAGTTTATCCCATGGGTCAGCCATGATTCACCTACCATGGTGCACATGAAAGTGGTTCATTTTGTATTCATTTAGCAAACACTTATTGAATTCCTACTATGTGTCAGACACTGTGCTATCCATGGGCTAGAAGAACAGCAGGGAGTAACACACAGCCCCAGTGTTTTGTGCAGGTGAAGAGAATAGAAAGTAAACAATGAATGTATAACCTGTTGTCAGGTAGTGGCCATAGTGGGAAGCAAAATGAAGCAAGGAAGAGGGTGAAGAATGCTGAGAGCATCAGTTTAAAAATTATGGTTAGGGAAGACTTCCTCTGACTATTAAATTGTGCATGGGTAAAGAGTATTCTAACAGAAGGATGAGCAGAGGCCATGATACAGTGACACATGTTTGCTACACTTTCTAAGAAATAGCAGGGAGGCAGGATGGATAAAGAATAGTGGTGTTGGAAGGCAGGGGTGAGAGGAATGTTGTAGGGAGGAAATGAGGGGCTGGGTCGTATAGAGACTTACAGGCCACAGTAAGGATCCTGGGGGTTCCTGACTTTTATTCCAACATGGAGGGCATGGAAGGCTTGGGGCCTGGGAGTTCAGTTCAGTTCAGTCGATCAATCATCTCCAACTCTTTCCAACCCCATGGACTGTAGTATGCCAGGCTTCTCTGTTCATCACCAACACCTGGAGCTTGCTCAAACTCATGTCCATTGAGTTGGTGAAGCCATCCAACCATCTCATCCTCTGTTGTCCCCTTCTCCTCCTGCCTGCAATATTTCCCAGCATCAGGGGCTTTTCCAGTGAGTTGACTCTTTGCATCAGGTGGTCAAAGTATTGGAGCTTCAGCTTAAGCATCAGTCCTTCCAATGGGTAATCAGGACTAATGACCTTTAGGGTTGACTGGCTTGATCTGTTTGCTGTCCAAGGGATGCTCAAGAGTCTTCTCCAACACCACAGTTCAAAAACATCAATTCTTCAGCGCTCAGCTTTCTTTACGGTCCAACTCTCATATCCATACATGACTAGTGGAAAAACCATAGCTTTGACTAGATGGACCTTTGTTAGCAAAGTAATGTCTCAGCTTTTTAATATGCTGTCTAGGTTTGTCATAGCTTTTGTTGCAAGGAGCAAACGTCTTTTAAATTTCATGGCTGTAGTCACTATCCACAGTGATTTTGGAGCCCAAGAAAATAAAGTCTGTCACTGTTTCCATTGTTTCCCCATATATTTGCCATGAAATGATGGGACTGGATGCCATGATCTTCGTTTTTAGAATGTTGAGTTTTAAGCCAGGTTTTTAACTCTTCTTTTTCTCTTTCATCAACAGGCTCTTTAGTACCTCTTTGCTTTCTGCCATAAGGGTGGTGTCATCTTCATATTTGAGGTTATTGATATTTCTCCCAGCTATCTTGATTCCAGCTTGTGCTTCATCCAGCCTGGCATTTGCCATGATGTCCTCTGCATATAAGTTAAATAAGCAGGATGACCATATGCAGCTTTACCATACTCTTTTTTCCCAATTTGGAACCAGTCCATTGTTCCATGCCTGGTTCTAACTGTTACTTTTTGACCTGCATACAGATTTCTCAGGAGGCAGGTAAGGTGGTTTGGTATTCCCATTTCTTTTTGAATTTTCCACAGTGTGTAGTGGTCCACACAGTCAAAGGCTTTGGCATAGTCAATGAAAGAAGTAGATGTTTTTCTGAAACTCTCTTGCTTTTTCCATGATCCAAGGATGTTTGGTAGTTTGATCTCTGGTTCCTCTGCCTTTTCTAAATTCAACTTGAACATCTGGAAGTTCTTGGTACACATACTGTTGAAACATAGCTTGGAGAATTTTGAGAATTACTTTGCTAGCATGTGAGATGAGTGCAGTTGTGCAGTAGTTTAAACATTCCTTGACATTGCCTTTCTTTGGGATTGGAGTGAAAATTGACCTTTTCCAGTCCTATGGCCACTGCTGAGTTTTTCAAATTTGCTGGCATTTGAGTACAGCAGTTTCACAGCATCATCTTTTAGGATTTGAAATAGATCAGCTGGAATTTCATCACATCCACTAGCTTTGTTTGCAGTGATGTTACTTGACTTTGTATTCCAGAATGTCTGTAGATGAGTGATCACACTATCATGGTTATCCAGGTCATTAAGGTCTTTTTCGTACAGTTCTTCTGTGTATTCTTGCCACTTCTTCTTAATATCTTCTGCTTCTGTTAGGTCCATAACATTTCTGTCCTTTATTGAGTACATCTTTGCATGAAATGTTCCCTTGGTATCTCTAATATTCGTGAAGAGAGCTCTAGGTCTTTCCATTATATTGTTTTCCTCTATTTCTTTGCATTGATCACTTAGGAAGACTTTCTTATCTCCACTTGCTATTCTTTTTAACCCTGCATTCAGATGGATATATCTTTCTTTTTCTACTTTGCCTTTCACTTCTCTTCTTTTCTCAGCTATTTGTAAGGCATCCTAAGACAACCATTTTTCCTTTTGGCATTTCTTTTTCTTGGGGATGGCTTTGATCACCTACTCCTGTTCAATGTCACTAACCTCTGTCCATAGTTCTTCAGGCACTCTGTCTATCAGATCTAATCCCTTGAATCTATTTGTCACTTCTACTGTATAATCATAAGGGATTTGATTTAGGTCATACCTGAATGGTCTAGTGGTTTTCCCTACTTTCTTCAATTTAAGTTCTGAATTTTGCAATAAGGAGTTCATGATCTGAGACACAGTCAGATCCCCGTCTTGTTTTTGCAGACTTTATAGACATTCTCCATCTTTGGCTGCAAATAATATAATTAATCTGATTTTGTTATTCATCATTTGGTGATGTCCCTGTGTAGAGTCATCTCTTGTGTTGTTGGAAGAGGGTGTTTGCTATCACCAGTGTGTTCTCTGGGCAAAACCTTGTCAGCCTTTGCCCTGCTTCATTTTACACTCCAAGGCCAAACTTGGGCAGGGAAGTGATTGGGATTTTAAGAGATAACACTGTTGTACCAGTGTACAGAGACTACATTTGTCTAAGGGAGAGAGATTATAGTTTGGTAACCGTGGAGATGAGAAGTGGTTGGAAATGATATCTATTTAAAAAATAGAATATACAGTTTGCTGATGGATTGGATGTAGAGTGTGAGAAGAAGAGAGGAATCAAGCATGATTCCAGAGGCCGAAGCACCTAGGTCACTGATGGCAATACTGGGGGAAGGAGGAGTACGAAGATAATCCTATGATGAACATGTTTCTAGTAGTGAGAGGCAGAGTGGTGCATTTACAGTGTGAGTCATGAACATCTACATTCGAATCCCAGCTCTGTTATTTATCTACAGTAAAATCTTACCCAGGGATCTTTCTGACCCAGGGATTCAACCCAGGTCTCTGGCATTTCAGGCAGTTTCTTTACCCTCTGAGCCCATACCCAAATCAGTTAGACCCATTTTCTTATCTAGATAGTGGAGACCCTGATGCTGGGAAATATTGAAGGCAAGAGGAGAAGGGGACGACAGAGGATTGAGATGGCAGAATGGCATCACCAACTCAATGGACATGAGTTTGAGCAAGCTCCAGGAGTTGGTGATGGACAGGGAAGCCTGGCGTGCTGCAGCCCATGGGGTCGCAAAGAGTCAGACACGACTGAGCGACTGAACTGGACTGATAGTGGAGACGATAAAAGTACCTACATTGTCAGGTTTTTGGGGGACTAATACATAGCAGTACCTAGCACTTAACTGCCAGCCATCAGTGTCATTATAAACATAAATCTGTTAATACTTAGATTGTTTTCTTAGGGGAAGTGCTGGATCAAAGGACATATACACATATTAAGCCTTTAAAATTATCCAATTCCCTATCTAGAATGATCATATCCATATGTTCCTTACAGCAAACTGTGAAATGAAAAGGAGGCAATTCTTTGTTTAAAATATGTTTTAAATATTTAGCATTTAATATATAGGCTCCCCAGACCTGTTGCCCCCTCCTGCCCCAGTCACAGAGGGAGGCTTTCTTTGGTTTGGCATGACTTGAGCTCACATAAGGGATTCTAGTCACACTTCTACCCTTCTCCTTCTGAAAGTATCATTATATTAATACATATTAATTATTAAAATAATATACTATGCCTAATATAATAAAACACTAATATAATTAAACATAACTAATTGATACTACTTTTTATTACCATACAGTGTGGGTTTGCGAGACTGAGAGCCTGAATGAGAGAGATGTGGGTTTTGTGTGCATGTTAGGGCTGGAGACTGAATCCAGTATCTCTAGGTGGTCATCTCTAATTCTGAAAGATCACTGTACTTGATGCTGTGCTTTATTTAAAGAGAGGGAGAGAAATTGATTTAATAACCTGTCACATTATACAACACAAGAAGAAGTTGGGAAGAAAAAGTGCTCTGGTATTCTCAGTGGGAAGAAAAATATTATGACAGTTCCATGGAGAAATCTTTGTACAAAGAAAGCTGGTAGAAATTATGGTGGTGAGCTGAGGATCTTAGTAAAATGTACTGCTTCTGTAGAAAAAGTGTGATGACTATACCAGCGAGCTTTCTTTTATAGAAAACTATTTCCCTCTCTCATTTAAGGGAGTAAGAAAATAGAAACTCTGATTGTTCCTTCTCTTATTCTAATTCCTTAAAATAATTTATCCCAGCATCATTTCCTCTATGGCTTCCTAAAATATTTTATTTACCTGAGGTGGGACAGAATATCAACAAATTATGATAACAATAGGATAGTATTGTAAAATTTAATCAAGAGACTTTAATATCTTAGTGCAATGTTCCACAGCCTTTTTGGCACCAGGGATTGGTTTCACAGAATACATTTTTTTACCATGGACTGGGGAGTAGGGGATGGTTTTAGGGTTCGTGCTTCTATGAGGATCTACTGCCACAGGTGACCTGGCAGAAGGCAAAGTTCGGGTGGTATTGTGAGTGATGGGGAGTGACTGTAAATACAGGTAAAACTTCACTCACAAATGCCCCCTGCTCACAAATGCCTCCTGCTATACGGCCTGGTTCCTAACAGGCCACTAGTCCATGGCCTGGTGGTTGGGGGACCTTTGTCTTGGTGTAAATGCTGGCAGTTGGGAGAACTTAGTTTGTACTTTAGTGAACTGATAAATGTATGGGAATAATACTCTCCAGCCACCAGAAAGACATCTATAGTTGAACAAGCTGGACTTGTTGCTTTTTGCCTCACAAGAACACTGTCCTTGGGGAACTCTGAGGCAGGACTTATAGAACTTGGGCTATTATTCAGTGATTTGTGGAGAATAGACCAAGGCTGAAGCTAAAACTGATAAAGAAGCAGCAGTTAGTCATTTTTAACCAGGATGGGAGATGTTTGGTCATTTTTGTGCTTTGGACAAGGTTTGTGTTTTTGTACGGCTCCAGCATGATAATGAAGTAGTCTAGTTTTTGCCTTGCTCCATCATGTTCTTGTGATATATTGGTGTTCTGTGAAAGAGTTTTGTTTCACAGGACACTGAAACCTAGCTGTAAGTGCCAGGCCAGCTGCTAGCAATACTAAAGTCAAGTTGATAGCACTGAGATGTCAGGGGATGCTTTCCTCTGGCTCAGAGTGAAACTCAAATGTTAAGCTGTTCTACTTAAAAATCATATTCTTAACAATAGACCAACTTGTTGACTAAGCAAAATGTAAACCATAACAAGTCTTAAAACCAAATAAAATGACCTTTACTTCTCAGCTGTCCTTATTATCCAAAAAATGATAGTTATGATATTCAATGTATATAGATTCTGTAAGTTAATATGACTTCAATTTAACTCCAAATCTCCCATAAATATATTAAAATAACATATAAACACATATATATTTAATATATAAAATATATACATATAAATATATATTTAAATCTCATATATATATGAGATTTTAAAATCCCATAAATATATATATATATATTTAAATCTCCCTTATATACTTAGAAATGTCTCTTAATAATAGGCTTCCCTGGTGACTCAGATGGTAAAGAATCCGCCTGCAATGTAGGAGACCTGTGTTCAAACCTGGGTCAGGAAGATCTCCTGGAGAAGGAAATGGCAACCCACTCAAGTATTCTTGCCTGGAGAATTCCATGGACAGAGGAGCCTGACAGGCTACAGATCATAGGGTCGCAAAGAGTTAGACATGACTGAGCAATTATCACTCACTCCCTTTTTTTCTCTATCTCTCTGTTTAGAGGGAAAATTCCCAGGAGCTCTTGTGAAAACATTCAAGTTTCTGCTCATCTTTTCTGTAGAAATCTCTTTAAGTAGTATCCTCAGTCCATCGTATAGGACATGCATTTTCATTAGATATCTGGGCAGGATACTTTTTTTTGAAGATGAGATAGAGGGCTTAATTTGTATCACATTTATTAAGCCAGCTCTAGTTAGTTATGTTTGGGGGGAAATTATTTTCCAGAAGGTCCATTTTATAAGCACCATATGGTCACTGACATTCATTCAACAAATGGCTAATGAATACCTGCCATGCGCCATGCACCCTCCTTGCCACTGGATATGAAAATTGGCAATTATGGGTCTGTCTTCATAAAATTCATAGTTCTCAAAGGACAAGAAAATGTGTGACCCAAAATATTCTTTCAAAGCTTGGAGGAGTCACAGGCAAGTATATTCAAATCTAGATTGAGAAGAGGAATGAGGGAGGGTTTTATTAAGAAGATGTGACTTAATTAAATCTTAGGTGATGAGTCTACCAGGTAAATAAAATAAGGAATAACATTGCTTAAAAAGGGAAAAATTATGCTATGTGCAAAAGATTCACTTCAACAGGAGCATCAAATAACCTCTACAATCACCAAGCCTGGATAATTCTGATAAATGTCTCTTGACAGGACTTTGTGAAAGGACCATCTTCTTGGCTAGAGCTCTTCATAAGCTATACTCCAATAAGAGAATATCTCTCCTATTTTTAAAGACTTTAAGGAGTCCACAGTCATCTTGGCAGGTCCACAGCTTTGAGTCACGGAACCTTATTAACACAGATGGTGTAGCTCTCAGTGTAGGAAGGAAGGGATTTTCCAAGAGGGATCCAAGACCAGTTTTGAGGGTTTAATACTTTGAATAGAGAATAACCTTGATGCAGCCATGAGCTAGGATTTTCCCATGAATATACCACAGGAGACAGGATATGGTAATGTCAGATGAAACAGCTAACTTTTTTTAAATCTTGGGGAACAATGGGTAAGTTTCAGGAAAGACTCATTAATGGAAGTAGATTCCTATTAGTCACAAGATTTCAGCCTTGGTTACATGTACGCTTACTCATGGATTCCCTAGAGTGTTCCATGCTCCCTTCCTTCACTTTACTTAATCATATTTTAAGTTGTCTCTTGGACAATCTCACATGCTCTGTGTAGTTTATGCTCACTGACAAACTCAAACCCTCTGAGTCTGTCTGTGCTTTTTACAAAGACACACACACCCTTATACACATTTAGATCCAATTCATAGTTAACCCTAGTTAAGTGACCTTATTAGCAAATGAAACTGAGTCAAGAAGGAGGCAAGAATATACAATGGATTAAAGACAATCTCTTTAACAAGTAGTGCTGGGAAAACTGGTCAACCACTTGTAAAAGAATTAAACTAGAGCACTTACTAACACCATACACAAAAATAAACTCAAAATGGATTAAAGATCTCAACGTAAGACCAGAAACTATAAAACTCCTAGAGGAGAACATAGGCAAAACACTCTCTGACATACATCACAGCAGGATCCTCTATGACCCACCTCCCAGAATACTGGAAATAAAAGTAAAAATAAACAAATGGGACCTAATTAAACTTAAAAGCTTCTGCACAACAAAGGAAACTATTATCAAGGTGAAAAGACAACCTTCAGAATGGGAGAAAATAATAGCAAATGAAGCAACTGACAAACAACTAATCTCAAAAATATATAAGCAACTCCTACAGCTCAATTCCAGAAAAATAAATGACCCAATCAAAAAATGGGCCAAAGAACTAAATAGACATTTCTCCAAAGAAGACATACAGATGGCTAACAAACACATGAAAAGATGCTCAACATCACTCCTTATCAGAGAAATGCAAATCAAAACCACTATGAGGTACCATTTCACGCCAGTCAGAATGGCTGTGATACAAAAGTCTACAAGCAATAAATGCTGGAGAGGGTGTGGAGAAAAGGGAACTCTCTTACACTGTTGGTGGGAATGCAAACTAGTACAGCCATTATGGAGAACAGTGTGGAGATTCCTTCAAAAACTGGAAATAGAACTGCCTTATGATCCAGCAATCCCACTGCTGGGCATACACACTGAGGAAACCAGAAGGGAAAGAGACACATATACCCCAATGTTCATCGCAGCACTGTTTATAATAGCCAGGACATGGAAGCAACCTAGATGTCAATCAGCAGATGAATGGGTAAGAAAGCCGTGGTACATATACACAATGGAGTATTACTCAGCCATTAAAAAGAATACATTTGAATCAGTTCTAATGAGGTGCATGAAACTGGAGCCTATTATACAGAGTGAAGTAAGCCAGAAAGAAAAACACCAACACAGTATACTAACGCATATATATGGAATTTAGAAAGATGGTAACAATACCCCTGTATACAAGACAGCAAAAGAGACACTGATGTATAGAACAGTCTTTTGGACTCTTTGGGAGAGGGAGAGGGTGGGATGATTTGGGAGAATGGCATTGAAATACGTATAATATCATATACGGAATGAGTCACCAGTCCAGGTTCGATGCACGATACTGGATGCTTGGGGCTGGTGCACTGGGAAGACCCAGAGGGATGGTATGGGGAGGGAGGAGGGAGGAGGGTTCAGGATGGGGAACACAGGTATACCTGTGGCGGATTCATTTCGATATTTGGCAAAACCAATACAATATTGTAAAGTTTAAAAATAAAATTAAAAAAATAATAAATTAAAAAAAAAAAGAAGCAAAAGTTAAAAAAAAAAAAAAGAAGTGAACAGTAGGAGGCAACTCAGCTATACTTTTAATGGAATTATCTAGGATAAACAAACAATTTTTTTAGATGTTTTTTCTTCTGGAACTTAGTGAAATGCAACATAAGATCCATAAGGGTGAGATTTTCATCTATCTTACTCATCACTGAATCTCCAGCTCTTAAAATAGTGTCTAATACCTAGCAGGCACTAAACAGATGTTTGAATGTGTAATTGAGTGAGGTTTTTTCTTCCTTGTAGAAATTGTTGGTGTTTCATCACTGCTGAACTTGATCATTTAGAAATTCTTCTATAGAGATCATTGAACCTCTTTTAGTTTTAGCATGTTTGTTCTTTAAAAAAAATACATATATATGTATATTTTATTGAAGTATAGTTGACTATGTTTCAGGTGCACAGCAAGGTGATTCAGTTGTACAAATACACATATATTATTTTTGAAATTATTTTTCCATCATAGGTTATTACAAGATATTGACTATAGTTCCCTACACTATACAGTAAACCTTTGTTGTTGTTTTTGTATATCTATTTTTAATTAGTAATCTAGCATTCTATTCATACTAAGTCAAACAAGTTGAATCAAAATGTAATAATATTTTTAGTTAGGCAAAAATCAATGTTTTCTGAAAGATATATATTATATATATATATATATATATATATATATATATACACAAAAGCTTTTTTTTACTACACTTGATAAAGGCTTGAGAAAAACAAAAAAAAAAAAAGAGAGAGAGAGAGATGGATAAATTGGAGAACATAAACTAATGAAATGGGAGCACTGAATATGAAATAGAAAAAGTGAAAACAAACTAGATGAAAGAAAAAGATCAACATATGGTCCAGTAGTTTTTAAACATGAGTGCTTATTAGAAACATATATGGAGCTCTGGAGAAAAAAAGCAATACCTGAGCATTTGTATTTTTCAAAAATAAATTGAGATAATTCTGGTATGCATCTGGGTTTTAAAAACTGATTACAGGTCTTTCTATTAGATTCTAGTTTTGGTGGTATAGAGTTCTGTTATTTTTCTGTTGACTGATCATGATACAATGGTATTAAGTGAGTAACAGTTACATGATCACAATAGTAAAAGATGTTTATCAGTTGTCACAATCAATAGCCAGACAAAAAATAAAAGATAATTATAATTGCAAACCATAATGGGAACATGATTAACTTAACAATATAAAATAATTACAATTTAGGGAGGTCAAGCAGAGTAATGTGGTAAGTGGAAGTGCATACATGCATATGTTTTCATCCACTCAGTCTATGTCTTTTGGTTGTTGCATTTAGTATTTTTACATTTAAGGCAGTTATCAATATGTATGATCCTATTACCATCTTCTTAATTGTTTGGGGTTTATTTTCTGTAGGGCTTTCCCTTCTCTTGTGTTTCCTGCCTAGAGGAGTTCCTTTAGCATTTGTTTTAAAGCTGCTTTGGTGTTGCTGAATTCTCTTAACTTTTGTTGGAAAGCTTTTGATTTCTTTATCAAAGCTGAAGGAGAGTCTTGCTGGGTAGAGTATTCTTGGTTGTAGGTTCTTCTCTTTCATCACTTTAAATACATCATGTCATTCCCTTCTGGCTTGTAGAGTTTCTGTAGAGAAATCAGCTGATAGACTGATGGGAGTTCCGTTGTATGTTATTTGTCACTTTTCCCTGGTTGCTTTTAATATTTTATCTCTGTCTTTAATTTTTGTCAGTGTGATTACTATGTGTCTTTGTGTGTTCTTCCTTGGGTTTATCCTTCCTGGGGCTCTCTCTTTCTTGGACCTGGTTGATTATTTCCTTTCCCATGTTAGGGAAGTTTTCAGCTATCATCTCTTTAGATATTTTCTCAGGTCCTTTTTCTCTGTCTTCTCCTTCTGGAACCCCTATAATGTGAATGTTTGTGTGTTTAATGTTGGTCCAGAGGTCTCTTAGACTGTCTTCATTTCTTTTATTTTCTTTTTTCTATATTCTGTACTGTGGCAGTGATTTCCACCATTCTGTCCTCCAGGTTGTTTATTCATTCTGCCTCAGTTATTCTGCTACTGATTCCTTCTAGTGTATTACTCTGGAGAAGGCAATGGCAACCCACTCCAGTACTCTTGCCTGGAAAATCCCATGGACAGAGGAGCCTGGTAGGCTGCAGTCCATGGGGTCGCTAAGAGTCGGACACGATTGAGCGACTTCACTTTCACTTTCCACTTTCATGCATTGGAAGAGGAAATGGCAACCCACTCCAGTGTTCTTGCCTGGAGAATCCCAGGGATGGCGGGACCTGGTGGGCTGCCATCTATGGGGTCGCACAGAGTCGGACACGACTGAAGCGACTTAGCAGCAGCAGTGTATTACTCATCTCTGTTTGTTTGTTCTTTAGTTATTCTAGGTCTTTGGTAAATGGTAAACTTTTCTTGAATGTTCTCAGTCTTTGCCTCCATTCTTTCCCTGAGATCCTGGATCATCTTCACTATCATTATTCTGAGTTCTTTTTCTGGAAGATTGCCTATCTCTACTTCTTTTAGTTGTTTTTCTGGGGTTTTATCTTGTCCCTTCTTCTGGGACATAACTTTCTGCTTTTTCATCATGATTAGGTTTCTGTAATATGGTTTTTGTTTTACCTGCTGTGAGATTGTGATTCCTCTTGGGTCTTCTGTGTAGCTTCTGATGGATGAGGCTAAGAGGCTTGTGTAAGCTTCTTGATGGGAGGGACTGGCAATGGGAAAAACTAGGTCTTGCTCTGGTTGGCAGATCCTTGCTAGTAAAACTTAATCCAATTATCAGCTGATGGGTGGTGTTGCACTCCCCTGAGGCAACTCAACCCTGAAATCTATGGTGTGGATAATGGTGGACTCCAAGATAACTCCATGGGCCCCCCCATCCCTGTGGTGAGCCGTGCCCTCCCACACCTTCACAGGAAGCCTTCCAACACTAGCAGGTAGTTTTGGTTCAGTCTCCTGTGATGTCACTGTCCTCTCCTCTGGGTCTCTGTGTGCACAAAATTTTGTTTGTGCCCTCTAAGACTGAAGTCTCTGTTTCCCTCAGTCCTCTGGAAGGCCATTAAACAAATCTGCTGACTCTCAAGGCCAGATTCCCTGGGTATTTCCAGTCCCTTTGTCAGATCCCCAGGCTGGGAAGCCTGACTTGGGATTCAGAACCTTCATAAGCAAGAACTTGTTTGGTATTATTGTTCTTGAGTCTGTGGGTCACCCACCTGGTGGTTATGGGATTTAATTTGATCGTGATTATGCCCCACCTACCATCTCACTGTGGCTTCTTTGTCTTTGGACGTGGGGTATCTTTTTTTGGTGGATTCCAGTGTCCTCCTGTCAATGGTTGTTCAGTAGCTAGTTGCAATTTTGGTGCTCTCACAAGAGGATATAAGCAGATGTCCTTCTACTCCATCATCTTGAACTGGAAGCCCAGCATGCTTGTTCTTAATAGAAATATCTTATTTCTTGATAGCATATGAGTTGAGTTTATGCCTTTTTGTTATTTTAATCACATAACTGATGTGAAATTTTGTCAGTTTGCCTTTGTGGAAACATACTCCAATAATTATTTTAGGTAAACTTTTAATTTTACAAGTTTTTGGTGTTCAACTCAAGGTATTTTCAGGAAATTAATCCAATTGTAGAACCTAGATTAATAAACAGAACATCAGCACAACCACAGAGCCCCTCTTGTGTCTTCTTCTATTTACTACTTCTTCACCTGTGTCAGGAATAAACATTGTGCTGACATCTAACAGCATTGATAGCTTTTGCCGATCTTTGACTTTTATACAAATTGAGCATGCACTTTGTACTTTTTAATGTTGACCTTCTTTCATTGAGATTATTTATGAGGTGTTGTATACCATTCTGTTGTATGGATATGTCCTACTTGATGTATCCATTCAGCTGTTAATAGACATTTGAGTTGTTTCCAGTTTAGGGCTCTTAGGAGTAATTCTGTTATGAACATTCTTTGGGATGATTTTTAATGAGTATATTGATGTGTTGGTTTTGGATAAATACCTAGGAGCATGATTGCTGGATCTTAATGTGAGCAAAAGATGAGCTTTAGTAGATATTTCCAAACAGTCTTTCAGAATGGTTATATAAAAGTCATCCCCATGAGTAGTGTTGGGAGTTCTAATTGCTTCACATCTTCAACCTTTGATATTATTGCCTGTCTTTTTAAGCTTAGCTATTTAGGTAATGTGTAGTCCTAGCCCATTGGGATTTTAATCTGCATGCTCCTGGTGAATAAGAAGATAATCTCTTTCATTTATTTGTTAGGCATAAATATTTTATTTAAAGTTTTTTTTTTTAAATTGTATCTCTATTGGGCATATATGTTTCCAACTCCAACAGTCACTCTCTTTTCAACCTATTTTAATTCACTCCCACAGTAGTTATTATTGTAGTTATTGTTATAAAACAGTGTATTTCTTAGCTATCACAGTCATTTTTGCCATAACTCTTATTGTGGAACTTCACACTTAAAATTGTTTATATTATTGATTACTATTTATAATATTGATATATCCTTCTATTTACAATGCTATTCCTAAAAAAAAAAATAAGATGCTATTTGTGACTCATAATTGTTATCATCATCCATATTACATCATTAGGCTTTATAGTAAACCACATTACATCTCTGTACCAGCTAAAAATACTTTCTGTTTTGATAAAAAGGAGGCTAGAGGGTTTTGAAGAAATAGGGGTTCATTTTTCTCATAAAAGAAGAAGTTATTTGTGTTGGGTCAGTTACTGTCAGAAGTTGAGATTTTTCTGCATTTTCTTTGTGCTACTCTTAGTTAAATTATTGCATTTTCTTCCCTATAGCTGTTGCCTCTTAGACACAAGTCAGTTGTTGAATTGCCAAATATGATGCCAACATTCCTTACCATTCAGGAAAAATGGTGGTAGGCAGAAGGCTATGCCATCCAGTTTAAAACCCTTTTCTGGTAGGCATAGTTTTGTCCCTAGAACTCTGATCTGCTTGCATATTAGGGATCACTTGATGGTAACGATGTCACTGGTTACTACTAGAAGCAAGGCAAGCTGGGAGATTAGTGGTTTACTTTGTAGCCCTAAAAGCAGAAGGCAAGAGAGAGAGGTGTGGGTTTGGTGTCAAGGAAACAAAATACACGATCTACTGTCGATTATAAGAAAAAAGAAGGCACAAACAGTATGATACAATCAACTCCTCTTTAGCCTTGAAAAATATAGCTCTAGAGTGGCTTTTAAAAAGATAGATAATGTCCTTTGCTGATGCTTGTGTACTTTATACCTCGTACTCAGATTTTGATTTAGCGAGTACTTGCCAGGTTGTCCCAAGCTGTTCCTTCTGATTAGTGATGTGCCACACGTGGTTCATTAGACTCTGTCACCTTCTGTCACCTACCACACAGATTAACCTTTAGTAAAATTGATGATAAAACACACACAGACACAATCTCTGTGAAAAGGGGGAAAGACATCTCAAAGCAATAAACAGCTCTCACAAAAAAAAATGAAAGGCTTGCCTTCCATTTGGTTGTAGTTGGGGTTTTGTGTACACTAGATAAATACTATTTGCTTTTGTCTTTTATAGGTAAATATGGGACCTTGTTTGTCTGTGGAAAGTGGATTATTTATTTTTTAAACTGCACTAGTGAGAAAATAAAATGAAAATACCAACCAGAAAAATCCAACAGCCTGTTTTAAAGTTTTTAAAAACTCAGTGAAATTTTTTATGGTAAGAGGCAAAGTGGTTTCAATTTATAAAATTCTTTTCTAGCCTTATTGAGGTATGGTTGACAAATAAAAGTTATCTATATTTATGTTTTACAAGGTAATTTTAAGCTGTGCAATATGAGGATTTAATACATATATATTGTGAAATGATCACCACAATCAAGTTAACTTACACATCCATTACCTCATGTAGACCTTAATGTGTGTGTTTGATGAGAACACTTAAAATATGTTTTAAAATATGCTCTTTTAGCAAATTTCAAGTATACAGTGAAGTATTATTAACTGTGATCACCATGCTGTACATTAGATCCCCGGACATTATTCACCTTATAACTGAAAGTTTGCACC
This sequence comes from Bos taurus, assembly GCF_002263795.3. NCBI lineage: Eukaryota > Metazoa > Chordata > Mammalia > Artiodactyla > Bovidae > Bos > Bos taurus. The sequence goes on from NC_037328.1 coordinate 137,847,803, forward strand.
CGTTGACCAACATGACCATATTTCCTTATCCTCCACTATTCTATTGGTTCTATGAGTTTGACTTTTTTAGATTCTACATATAAGTGAGATCATACAGCATTTATTTTTCTGTATCTGACTTATTTCACTTAGCATAATATCTCCCAGGCTTATCCATATTGCCATAATAACAGGATTTCCTTCTTTTCTATGACTTTATAAATCCATTGTGTGTGTGAATCCACATATATATGTGTATTGTTAGTTGCTCACTCATGTCTGACTCTTTGTGACCCCATGGACTGTAGCCCACCACCTCCTCTGTCTGTGGAATTCTCAAGGCAAGAATACTGGAGTGCATGGCCATTCCCTTCTCCAGGGGATTTTCCCGACCCAGGTGTCGAACCAAAGTCTCCTGAAGGCAGATTCTTTATGATCTGAGCCACCGCAGAAGCCCATTATGTGTGTGTTTGTGTGTGTGTGTGTGTGTGTGTGTGTATTCATACGTGTGTATTATCACTTACACACGACTTCCCTGGTGGCTCAGATGGTAAAGCGTCTGTCTACAATGCAGGAGACCTGGGTTCGATCCCTGGGTCGGGAAGATCCTCTGGAAGAAGGAAATGGCAACCCACTCCAGTATTCTTGCCTGGAAAATCCCATGGATGGAAGAGCCTGATAGGCTACAGTCTGTGGGGTCGCAAAGAGTCAGACACAACTGAGCGACTTCACCACCTTCACCACCAATCTTCTTTATCCATTCATTCATTTATAGATACTTAAGTTGCTTCCATGTCTTGTATAGTGTAAATAATGCTGGACATGAGTTTGAGTGAACTCTGGGAGTTGGTGATGGACAGCGAGGCCTGGCGTGCTGCAATTCATGGGGTCGCAAAGAGTTGGACACAATTGAATGACTGAACTGAACTGAACTGAACTGAAGTTGCTTCCATGTCTTGTATAGTGTAAATAATGCTACAGTGAAAATAGGAGTGCAGATATTTCTTCAAGATACTGACTTCATTTCTTCTGGATGTATACCAGAAGTGGGCTTGCATGACTGTATATAGTAGTTCTATTTTTAATTTTTTGAGAAACCGCCATACTGTTTTCCATAGTGGCTGTACCAATTTACATTCCCACCAATAGTGCATGAGGGTTCTTTTTTCTCCACATCCTTGCCAACACTTAATATTTTCTGTGTTTTTGATAGTAGTCATTCTAACAGGTGTGAGGTGATGTCTCATTGTGGATTTGAATCTGCATTTTCCTGATGATTATATTGAGAATTTTTTTATAAACCTGTTGGCAAATATGTCTTTGGAAAAATATCTGTTCAGGTTCTTTGCTCATTTTTAAAAATCAGGTTATTTGTTTTGTTTGCTATTGAGTTGTATGAATTCCTTAATATAAACATTTTGGATATTAACCTCTTATCCCATATATGGGCTTCCCTGGTGGCTCAGATGGTAAAGCATCTGCCTACAATGTGGGATACCTGGGTTCAAACCCGGGGTTGGGAAGATCTCCTGGAGAAGGAAAGGGCAACCCACTCCAGTACTCTTGTCTGGAAAATCCCATGGATGGAGGAGCCTGGTAGGCTACAGTCCATGGGGTTGCAAAGAGTTGGACACAACTGAGTGACTTCACTTTCACTTTCATCCAATATATGGTTTGCAAATATTTTATCCGATTCCATAGGTTGACTTTTCATTTTGTGGGATAATTCCTTTGTTTTGCATAGCTTTTTAGTTTTATATAGTCTCACTTGTTTATTTTATTTTATTATTTTTTTTTGCCTGCACTTTTCATGTCAAATCTAAAAAAATCATTATCAAGACCAAAGTAAAGATGCTTGCCCCCTATGTTTCTTCCAGAAGCTTTATGACTTCAAGTGTTATATTTAAGTCTTTAACCAATCCAATCCAAGTTAATTTTTGTGTATGGTGGGAGATAAGAGTACAGTATCATTTTCCTCCATCTGGAAATACAGTTTTGTCATCTTATTGAAGAGACTATCCTTTTTCCCTTGTGTATTCTTGACATCCTTGTTAAAAAAATAGTTAACCTTATATATGTGTTTTTGTTTTGTTTTTACATTTGTGCTCTCTATTCTGTTCTTTGGGCTATGAATCTCTTTTTATGACAGTACCAGGATGTTTTCACTATTATAGTTTTGTATCAGAGTTTGAAGTCAGGAAGTGTAATGTCTCCAGCTTTGTTGTTCTTCCTCAAGATTACTTTAGCTATTTAGTCTCTTCTGTGTTTCCACACAAGATTTAGGATTTGTGTGTGTGTGTGAAAAATGCCATTGGGATTTTGATAGGCATTACATTGAATATGTAGATTGTTTTGGATACTTTGGGCATTTTAATGATATTAATTCTTCCAATACATGAACATGAGATTTTTTTCTATTTATTTATATCTTCCTCAATTTCTTTCTTAAATGTCTTACAGTGTTTTTGTTTGTTTGTTTTTAATTTATTTACTTTTTAATTGAAGGATAATTGCTTTACAGAATTTTGTTGTTTCTGTCAAAACTCAACATGAATCAGCCATAGGTATACATATATCCCCTCCCTCTTGAACCTCCCTCCCATTTCCCTCCCCATCCCACCCCTCTAGGTTGATACAGAGCCCCTGTTTGAATTTCCTGAGACATAAAGCAAATTCCCATTGGCTATCTATTTAACGTATGGTTATGTAAGTTTCTGTGTTACTCTCTCCATATATCTCACCCTCTTCCCTCTCTTCATGTCCATAAGTCTGTTGTACGTGCTGATACTCCATTGCTGCCCTGCAAATAAATTCTTCAGTACCATCTTTCTAGATTCTGGATATATGCATTAGTATACAATATTTATCTTTCTTTTTGTGACTTATTTCACTCTGTATAATAGGCTCTAGGTTCATCCACTTCATTAGAACTGACTCAATTGTGTTCCTTTTTATGGCTTAGTAATATTCCACGTGTATATGTACCACAACTTCTTTACCATTCATCTGTTAATGAGCATCTAGGTTGCTTCCATGTTCCAGCTATTGTAAATAGTGCTTCAATGAACAGTAGGATACATGTGTCTTTTTCAATTTTGGTTTTCTCAGGGTATGTGCTGAGGAGTGAGATTGCTGGGTCATATGGTGGATTTATTACTAGTTTTTTTTTTTTTTTTTTTTTAAAGAATCTCTATAGTGTCTTTGATAGCAGCTGTATCAATTCGATCCCTGGTGAGTGAAAAAGTTGGCTTAAAGCTCAACATTCAGAAAACGAAGATCATGGCATCTGGTCCCATCACTTCATGGGAAGTGGATGGGGAAACAGTGGAAACAGTGTCAGACTTTATTTTTCTGGGCTCCAAAATCACTGCAGATGGTGATTGCAGCCATGAAATTAAAAGACACTTACTCGCTGGAAGGAAAGTTATGACCAACCTAGATAGTATATTGAAAAGCTGAGATATTAGTTTGCCAACAAAGGTCCGTCTAGTCAAGGCTATGTTTTTTCCAGTGGTCATGTATGGATGTGAGAGTTGGACTGTGAAGGAAGCTGAGCGCCGAAGAATTGATGCTTTTGAAGTGTGGTGTTGGAGAAGACTCTTGAGAGTCCCTTGGACTGCAAGGCGATCCAACCAGTCCATCCTAAAGGAGATCAGTCCTGGGTATTCATTGGAGGGACTGACACTGAAGCTGAAACTCCAACATTTTGGCCACCTCATGCAAAGAGTTGACTCATTGGAAAAGACCCTGATACTGGGAGGGATTGGGGGCAGGAGGAGAAGGGGACGACAGAGGATGAGATGGCTGAATGGCATCACTGACTCTATGCACATGAATTTCAGTGAACTCCGGGTGTTAGTGATGGACAGGGAGGCCTGGTGTGCTGTGATTCATGGGGTCGCAAAGAGTCGGACATGACTGATTGACTGAACTGAACTGAAGAACAAAACTAAACTGGAAAACAAAACTAAAGCAAGGTGTCAAGTGGGGAATAAAGCAATGAAAATAAAACTAACAAATACAGTGAGAGGAAAGGAAAGAAAGAATAGATATGCCAGGTTAAATAATGGTAGATAAAGAAGATTTGTATACATTAAAGATTAACTGCAGTGGGAAAAGAACTGTAGGAAAAGCAAAGGAATAAATGTAGAAAAATAATTTTTAGTTTAAAAAATTTTAAACTGAAATTTAAAAAGAGAAGAAGAAGAAGAGGAAGAAAGAGGAAAACGTAACAGAACTGCAGAAGACCAATGTAGAGGCAGAGGTTTATAATAGCAAAAAGTGTGATTGGAAAAAAAAAAACAACAACAACTCAAAATCTTATTTAGATTTCATAGTGCCAATAAAATCAACAATTACAACAGCAGTGGGAGGGGGAGACAAAGGGAAAAAAAAGAAAAGAAATAAAAAAAATCCCAAAGAATCTACAGAACAAGTCAAAACATAAGAATAATAAATGTTTTTGAGTCACTGCTGTCAGAATCCTTACCCTCACTGGGAGTCATAGTCGACCTCACCCCTCCAGTGTGCCTTCCAACTCTGTGCTGGTCTCTGGACCTGCTGTGGGGGCAACTGAGTCTCTAATCTGTCTCCAGTCCTGTGTGTTCTTGCCTCCAATGTCCACAGCTATCAGAACTAGTGCAGTTTCTTTTGTGGGAGCTCTCAATGTCATTTTATATAGTCCATAGACACAGAGTCTGCCTAGTTGACTGTGTGGATTTAATCTGCAGCTTGTAGAGCTTGTGGGAGGGTTTTTGGTCTTCTTCCTTAGCCACACTGACCCTGCATTTCAATTGTGGTTTTAGCTGCTCTGGAGGACTTGGGTCTGTCCCAGTAAGGGCCACGTGTGGAGGTAGTGCAGCTTCTTGGTTCTCAGGGGTTCTGGAAGCACCAGGTACTCAGGAGAGTTGGCGGCCAAAGCAGCAGGAGATACAGTGCTCCAGAAGGGTATGGCAATCAGTATTGGTCAATACACTCTAGTATTCTTGCCTAGAGAACCCCACTAACAGAGAAGCCTGGAAGGCCATGGTCCACAGGGTTGCAAAGAGTTGGACATGACAGAAGCGATTCCACATGCATAGATGCAAGACATTTTTTTGCCTGTGGCAGCTCTGCCCCAGTGAGGGTTGAGCATGAAAGTGGCGTAGCTGCTTGGGTCAGGGGGACCCTGGTGGTGCCAAGTGTGCAGGGACACGGACTGCCTCAGCTGCAAGAGTTGTGGCCCTACCAAATTCTTTTTATGAGCCTCTGATAGCTGGTCAGGAGGCCTCTTTGGCTAGTCTTTTCCTGTACCTCCACCCATTCAGGCACTTAGAGGGCTCCCTTGCCTGGGGTTCTTCTCTGTTGTTCGGTGCATCAGGCACATAAGGGGCCCCTGGCTGGAGTACCACTCTGTAGATCAGTGTGTCAGGCACTTAAAGGAGCACTCTGGATGAGGTCCTATTCTGTAGTTGGTGCATCACCCACTTAAAGGAGCACACTGGATGGGGTCCTACTGGAGTTCAGTGCTTGATGGGCCAGCCTCTCTGTTGTTCAGCTGCCAATGCTGGTGTGTGGGCAGAGAGAGGCTATGGTGATGCCTCCACCCCCCATGCATGACTTGGCATTATTGCCTTGCTTCTATGGCTTCCTGACTTTTCTCCACAGGCATTTCCCACCATGGTCTCCTCCTTCATATCTCCTTGGTCTGTCTCTCCAAAGTCAACAGCAGCCCTTGCCCAGGGATTGCTCCACAATCCCTAGCTCCAGCTCCCAGCCACTACACCTTCTAGGGGACCTGTGCCCCTGTCTGGGGTATATATGGCTGTGGCAAGGACTGTCTGATTCTCATGCCATTTAGGTTGCCACAGATCAGCTGTTTCACTCTCAGCCTTAACTGTTTCTCCTTTGACCCAGACAATTGCCCCGATGTGGGGATTGACCCCTGCTTCAGTTACCCCACCCGCCGGGGGCAAGTCCAGTCCTACTGATACTCTTGTATTTCCCCCTAGTTCCTTCATCCTACCAACTTTTGTGTGGTTCTGTATGTATATTCTTTTCTGCTGGTCAGGTACTCCTGTCCACTCTCAGCTGGTGTTCTGCAAGCAATTCTGTGTCTAAAGGTGTATTCCTCATGTATCCATAGAGAGAGATGTAACCCAAATTCACTTACCCCTCTGACATCTGTTCTGTTTTATGTATTTAATTTATAGATCTTTCACCTCCCTGGTTAAATTTTTGCTAAGTAGGGTTAGTAGGAATTGAATATGTGAAAGAGCAAATAGGAGACAATATGGTATCCAAATAATAGAAACTGAAGGAAGCAGCCTTAGCCCTTAGAGCTGGAAGAACAAGGAGGAAAAATGGGCTAAAACCCAGGCACCTGAGGAAGAGATGGTGCCATGTCGCTGAAGGGTGTGATAGGCTGGTTCTGTGAGTGTTAGAGAAACTTAAAGTAGATTCAACAGCTGCCAAGGGAAGTGCCTTTGTTGGAGTGAGAAATGCCTTTGTTGGTGGGGGAAGATTGCTGATGCTCCTGGGGTGTGGGAGCCAGCCCCATCCACTTCTCCATTCTTATCATCACCTCTAAGGGACCCTGCTTGGCACTAACAGGGGTCTGGTTGCCAAAGCAGACAGTGGTTTTCAGAGTTCTAAGCTTTGATATCACAAAGAAATATAGAAGGGTGAGTGAAACTGAGAGACAAGTTTAATAATTGGCAAACCCACCTACCTTCCCCAAGCTGTCAGTCACAGAGTATGAGTGTCTTTAATTATTCCACAAGACAGCTAAGCTCCTATCCTGGCCATAGCTAATACTTAATCAAGTTTCATCCTCATACTATCAGTGGTCCTAGGTAGGTTTCAGGGGTGGATAGAGCAAAATAAGATGGGTCCTGTGAAAATTCATCTGCCCAACAAATATTTATTGCCCTGTTCTAGGTCTTGGAGACATACAAGTAAAAAGACATGGTTCCAGCCATTTGAGATTTCCCAATCTTGTGATTGATAAAGTAACCAGATTATAATATAGTGTGATAAGACCAATGATTTCATTGAAATGAATACTGTAGAGTCGTGAAAGATGGCATAAGGTAACAAAAATTATTTATTATCTCTCACCTTTTCTGTTGGTAAAGGATTAAGGCAGGGCACCTCAGGGAGAGTTTGTCCCTACTCTACAATGTCTGAAGTCTTTAGTAGAAAATTTGAAGGCTAAGGGCTGAAATCACTTGAAGGTTCATTCACTCATATGTGGGATATGTTGGCTGGGGGCCGAGCTGGGGCTCTGGCTCAGAACATATGGTCTCTTCATACAGTCTGAGCTTCTTCAAAACATGGCATCTGGGTTCCTAAGGCAATTATGCCAAGAGAGAGCCAGGCAGAAGCCACATGCCTTTTATGACCTAGTTTCACCTGCCATGTACTTCCATCACAATATTTTTCTGAGACATGACAAAGGTCTACTTAGGTCAGTGTAGGGGAACCAATTTCCCACCTCTCTTTGGAGAAATGTCAGTGTCATGATATAAGGAAGGGCGTGTGCAGTGGGATATATATCAGTGCAGGCATCTTTGGAAAATGTCATCTGCCACAGTATCTAACTCAATCCATGCTTAGGGTACAAGGTAGTCAGAAAATATTCCTAGAGGGGATGGTATTCCTGATGGATTCTGAAGACCCAGAAAAATTTCATCAATGAAGAAGAGAGGAAGGTTATTTCAGATTAAAAAATAGTCCCAGAGTCTTAAGGTAGATTTGTGTCTAGAAAAGTGCCTATAGTTCATTGTGTTTAATTTTCTTTGAATGCTAGAGTCTCTGTTTACCAAGTCTTTCTCTTTCAGAAGAAAGTCAGGCTGACATGGGAGGAATAGAGTCCGGCATTCTGAAGCTAGTCTGCCCACGCTCGTCCTCCCTTCTCCTCTGTCTGGACACACAGAAAGTGTTGAGATGCTCTGGGTAGTCAGTTTCCTGTTGTCACAGGACTGTATCACAGGGCTGAGTGTGAAATGGTGGGGAAGGAAATGCCTTATATCAGCAACCCTACTCCAAAGCTGCTCACCAGGCTCTCTGCATCATTCTGAAGAATCAAGAAGAATTCTTGATGCTGACACCAAAAATACAGTCTTCTTCTAAAGATCTCTTCAGTCTTTTATTGCTATATCTTATTGCAATCCCCTCAACTCTTCTTTTTAGGAAAAATACCAATTGATCCTTATTTTCTATCTGAGATCACCTCCTGGGAGCATGTCATCCTGTTCTGTCTTAACTCAGCAAAGTTATATAGCCCTTAGCCACCATCAGCTTCTAAGTACCCCTTACAAATATCTTCTTAGTGCTAGTTCTTTCTCTCTTATTCTCCTCACTTTATCCCAGTCAAACTCTGCAGTATTTTTTTTTCTTCATTCATTCTTTTATATCTCATTTGCCCTCACTCTAAACTTTTAGAATTTTCTTCTTAGACTTTTAAGGTGGTTTAATAATTGGTCTCCCAACCTGTTATCTTTTCTCACTCTCAGTCATACTCAGAATCACTAAGACCTCTTTGCAGAGGCCATTCAATTTGGTTGATTTTTCCTAGGAGGCATTTATTGAATTGTTCCCAAGCTGGATGCTCCCAAAGGTACCCCACTGCATCCTGTGTGTCTCTAAACATGGCTCAGTGTGATGTCTGCTGCTGAGCTAAATGACTTCTAGATAGAAGCCTTCCTGTTTCTGGCACCATCATTAACTAGCATTCATTCATAAGAACATTTAAGAGAAATTAGTTGGATGAATAATGTGCTCCCACACAAAACTAATGAAACATGAAAGTTAGCAACATTAAATAAAATAAATAAGTACATGCAGCCTTTGTTGGTTAACTGCTCATGCAGAGTTTACCAAACATACCTCTTTTTGACTTCTTGCTGTCCCTTGACCCTCTTACCTACTGCCTTCTTGTCCTTTCTCCTTAGAATTACAACTGTAACCATGCTCAGTCATGTCTGACTCTTAGCAACTCCAGCCTCCTCTGTCCATGGGATTTTCCAGGAAAGAATACTGGAATGGGTTGCCATTTCCTCCTCCAGGGGATCTTCCAACCCAGGGGTCAAACCAGCTTCTCCTGCATCTCTTGCATTGACAGGCAGATTCTTTACCACTGAGTCACCTGGGAAGCCCCAGAATTAAGACTACTTGTCTTTAAAGATCACATTGTGTCCTGTTCATGCTTGGTTATTAACAGCTGCAACTCTCATACCATCAACTTAAGCCCAGACTGCCTCTGTTGACAAAGTTTGTTTCTCCTCAAGGATAAGGACCATTTCTTATGTGTCCCTCTAGGCTCTGTAAGTCGGCTCATTGCACTGGAGGCCAAAGTAATGGAGCTTCGGCTTTAGCATCAGTCCTTCCAGTGAAAAGTGAGGATTGATTTTCTTCAGGATTGACTGGTTTGATCTCCCTGCTGTCCAAGGAACCCTCAGGAGTCTTCTCCAGCACCACAGTTCAAAGGCATCAATCTTTGTCACTCAGCTTTTTTTACTGTCCAGCTCTCACATTCATACAGGACTACTGGAAAAACGATAGCTTTGACTATTTGGAGCTTTGTCAGCAAAGTAATGTCTGTGCTTTTTAATATGCAGTCTAGGTTTGTCATTGCATTTCTTCCAAGGAGCAAGCATCTTTTAATTTCATGGCTGTAGTCACCATCCACAGTGATTTTGGAGCCCAAGAAAATAAAAAAGTCTGTCACTGTTTTCATTGTTTTCTCATCTATTTGCCATGAAGTGATGGGGCCTGATGCTGTGATCTCACATTTTTAGATGTTGAGTTTTAAGCCAGCTCCTTCACCTCATCAAGAGACTATTTCCTCTTTCTGCCATAAGGGTGGTGTCATGTGCATATCCGAGGTAACTGACATTTCTTCTGGCAATCTTGATTTCAGCTTGTGATTCATCCAGCCTGGCAGTTCGCATGATGTATTCTGCATATAAGTCAAATAAGCAGGGTGACAATACACAGTCCTCACACATGCCATTCCCAATTCTGAACCAGTCCATTGTTCCATGTTTGGCTCCAACTGCTTCTTCCTTACTTGCACAGGCTTCACAGGAGGCAGGTAAGATGGTCTGGTATTCCCTTTCTTTAAGAAATTTCCACATTTTGTTGTGATCCACACAATCAAAATCTTTAGTATAGTCAATGAAGAAGTAGATATTTTTCTGGAATCCTGCAGCTTTTTCTATAATGCAATGGATGTTGGCAATTTGATCCCTGATTCCTCTACCTTTTCTAAATCCAGCTTGTATATCTGGAAGTTTTCAGTTCATATACTGCTGAAGCCCAGCCTGAAGGACTCTGAGCATCACCCTGCTAGCATGTGAAATGAGTCCAACTGCACGGAAGTTTGAACATTCTTTGGCATTGGCCTTCTTTGGGACTGAAATGAAAACTGACATTTTCCAGTCCTGTGGCTACTGCTGAATTTTCCAAAATTGCTGGCATATTGAGTGCAACACTTTCACAGCATCATCTTTTAGGATTTGAAATACCTCAGCTAGAATTCTATCACCTCAACTAGCTTTGTTCATAGTGATTCTTCCTAAGGCCCACTTGATTTCACATTCCAGGATGTCTGGCTCGAGGTGAGTGATGAAACCATCGTGGTTATCTGGGTCATTAAGATCTTTTTTTGTGTAGTTCTTCTGTGTGTTTTTGCCACCTCTTTTTAATATCTTCTGCTTCTGTTAGGTCCATACCGTTTCTGTCCTTTACTGTGCCTATCTTTGCATGAAATGTTCCATTGGTATCTCTAATTTTCTTGAAGAGATTGCCAGTCATTCTCATTCTACTGTTTTCCTCTATTTCTTTGCATTGTTCAAAAAGGCTTTCTTATCTCTCCTTGCTATTCTTTGGAACTCTACATTCAGACGGGTATATCTTTGCTTTTCCCCTTTGCCTTTTGCTTCTCTTTTCTCATCTATTTGTAAGTTCTCCTCACACAACCATTTTGCCTTTTCTTTTTCTTGGAGATGTTCTTGATCTCTGCCTCATGTAAAATGTTAGGAACTTCTGTCAGTAGTTCTTCAGGCACTCTAAAAGATCTAATTCCTTGAATCTATTTGTTATTTCCACTGTATAATCATATGGGATTTGATTTAGGTCTTGAGAGTCTCTTGGGCTGCAAGGAGATCCTACCAGTTCATCCTAAAGGAGATCAGTCCTGAGTGCTCATTGGAAGGACTGATGTTGATGCTGAAACTCCAATACTTGGCCACCTGATGCAAAGAGCTGACTCATTTGAAAAGACCCAGATGCTGGGAAAGATTGAGGGCAGGAGAAGAAGGGGATGACAGAGGATGAGATGGTTGGATGGCATCACTGACTCAATGGACATGAATTTGGGTAAACTCCAGGAGTTGGTGATGGACAGGGAGGCCTGGCATGCTGTGGTCCATGGGGTCATAAAGACTTGGACACAACTGAGCAACTGAACTGGACTGAACTGATTGGTCACTTCCACTGTATAACCATATGGGATTTGATTTAGGTCATACCTAGATTGCCTAGTGGTTTTCTCTATATTCTTCAATTTAAGTCTGAATTTTGCAAATCCTAGTAAGAAGTGTTATTTTGCCCATTTTGGGTAAGGTAGCCAAATGGGATCTAGGCTAGTATCTTGTCCTGATGCCACTGAGATGCTCCTAAACAGTCACCCATGCAGTTTATTCTGCTGAGGACAATCTTCTCATCATCCAGATCATCTCCTAGTCATCGTGGGTAGATTTTAGCTTAACTGTCACTTCTTTGAGAAACTTTCCCCAACATGTTCCCGCCAAATTTCAGTTTTCCTTCCTTCTTTGCCAAATTCAGTTCACTCGCTCAGTCATGTCCAACTCTTTGCAATCCCATGAATCACAGCATGCCACGCCTCCCTGTCCATCACCAACTCCCGGAGTTCACCCAAACCCAAGTCCATTGAGTCGGGGATGCCATCCAGCCGTCTCATCCTGTGTCATTCCCTTCTCCTCCTGCCTCCAATCCCTCCCAGCATCAGGGTCTTTTCAAATGAGACAGCTCTTTGCATCAGGTGGCCAAAGTATTGGAGTTTCAGCTTCAACATCAGTCCTTCCAGTGAATACCCAGGACTGATCTTTAGGATGAACTGGTTGGATCGCCTTGCAGTCCAAGGGACTCTCAAGAGTCTTCTCCAACACCATAGTTCAAAAGTTTGGCACTCAGCCTTCTTCACAGTCCAACTCTCACATCCATACATGACCACTGGAAAAAACATAGCCTTGACTAGATGGACCTTTGTTGGCAAAGTAATGTCTCTGCTTTTGAATATGCTATCTAGGTTGGTCATAACTTTCCTTCCAAGGAGTAAGTATCTTTTAATTTCATGGCTGCAATCACCATCTGCAGTGATTTTGGAGCCCAGAAAAATAAAGTCAGCCACTGTTTCCACTGTTTCCCCATGTATTTGCCATGAAGTGATGGGACTGGATGCCATGATCTTAGTGTTCTGAATGTTGAGCTTTAAGCCAACTTTTTCACTCTCCTCTTTCACTTTCATCAAGAGACTCTTTAGTTATTCTTCACTTTTTGCCATAAGGGTGATGTTATCTGCATACCTGAGATTATTGATATTTTTCCCAGCAATCTTGATTCCAGCTTGTGCTTCTTCCAGCCCAGCCTTTCTCATGATGTACTCTGCATATAAGTTATGTAGCAATCTTGATTCCAGCTTGTGCTTCCTCGGGACTCCTATATGTACTTTTTTATACTTTTCAGGTTACAGGAAATGCCATATTTTACTGCTTGCCTATTTGTTATATTCACCTTCAAACTTCATAACCCATAAGACAAAGGTCCATATGTATCTTTTAGTATCATATTATCAATATCGGAGTGCCTGGCATACTGCACACTCCTGATAAATATGAATATAAGTATATAGGAATGATTAATAAAATCAAGACCTTTCTTGGGGGTCTTGGAATAATATTCTCTCCCCTTTCCTTCTCCCAACATAGAACTATAGCATCTATATAGTTAGAATTGGGCTATAGAAACAATAAAACCATAATAAAATATATACAATGTCTTGTACAAAGAAACCCAGCAATGTCTTTTATTCATATTTTTGTCTAAAAATATTCCATTACTGTAAAATATAAAATATGCAGCAGTAGAGGATACATGGCCTGCAAGTTTTCCTTAAGTTGAAAACCTGAGCTCCCAGTGGGCTTTGGCATCTCTACTGTTACTTGTGAATAAGCTGCTCCAGCTGCTCTTGGCATCTGAGGTGCCATCTACTTAGTTCTTAGAGAAAAATATGATTACTATGAGAAACACTGGCATTTTACCTAAGGAAAAAAAAAAAAAATAGACATGATCCATTCTGGAACTCATTTTTAAAGGATAGTAAGGATGAGTTCTATTCCTTACTTAGATGGTTTGAGAAGAATAAGAGTCCTTCATAGAGGTGGAATCCAACGTCCCCTCAATTTTAGAGAGGTAATTGTCCCCATTAACTTTTCTGGGAGCCCAGTGTTTTTCAAATTCAGGGCAACATGAGCTGCCTCTGAGCTGTTCTGGTCTATGATGAATTCCATTTTAAAGAGTATATTTCAGCTTAAATCTACTAATGGTTGCTTGTATATGTTTAGAGAGAATTAATAAGTTCACTGGGCTTGGGTATCAAAATTTTCCTGTATTCGCTTTCTTGGCCGCCATTCTTGCTAGGGCAAGTTCAGGAGTCTTCAGAGGCGCTAGTATTGGCTGCCGAGGGGGAGATGCGAGAGCAGCCCCCCACCCCACTTCTGTTGCCGCTGCCACCACTTCGGCTACAGGTGCCTCCAACCGGTCGGGTCTCCACTCTGCTGCCAGCCAGGATCCATGACCACATCCGGCCGCCGCCATCTTGTGCCCCCTCCCCCTCCCGCAGACAGAGTTAAAGGGGATTTTGGCACCTCCCCAGACATAGCTGGCTCTCTCCGTCCCGGCTACTGAGGAGGTATAGAAGTGCTGGGGCAGCCGCCACCACCCACCTGCCTGTGCCGGGGAAACCGCCTCTCCCACACCCTCCATCTCCTCCTTCCTCCTCTCCTCTGCACCAATCAATGATGCTGCCGCCGCAGCCACCAGTGCGGAGACTGGAGGGATCTGCTCCCGCTGGAACACGAGCCGGAGGCTGGTGAGGCTGCCGACCTAGAGCGCAAAGAGGCCCTGGGCGCGCCCTCCCTGCCATCGGCGCCATGCCACCTCCATCCGCCCTCTGCTCCTGCAGCAGCCACAGGGCCCCAGAGCACTCTGGCCCCGCACGCGCCTTTAAGCCTAGTCAAGGTCTGAGATGCACAATGCGAAGCCTAGGCCCCAGCTTTTGCACCATGATGCACAGGGTTGTACTTTTTGTACTGAACTGATAGGTGGCCTATAGGTTGCTGCTGCTAAGTCGCTTCAGTCGTGTCTGATTCTGTGAGACCCCAGAGACGGCAGCCCACCAGGCTCCCCCGTCCCTGGGATTCTCCAGGCAAGAACACTGGAGTGGGTTGCCATTTCCTACTCCAGGGCATGAAAGTTAAAGTGAAGTCACTCAGTCGTGTCTGACTCCTAGCGACCCCATGGACTGCAGCCCACCAGGCTCCTCCCTCCATGGGATTTTCCAGGCAAGAGTACTGGAGTGGGATGCCATCGCCTTCTTGTTAACTTATATTTAGCTTATATGCAGAGTACATCATGAGAAACACTGGGCTGGATGAAACACAAGCTGGAATCAAGATTGCTGGGAGAAATACCAATAACCTCAGATATGCAGATGACACCACCCTTATGCAGAAAGTGAAGAAGAATTAAAGAGCCTCTTGATGAACATGAAAGAGGAGAGTGAAAAAGTTGGCCTTAAAGCTCAACATTCAAAAAATTAAGATCGTGGCATCTAGTCCCATCATATCATGGCAAGCAGATGGAGAAACAGTGGAAATAGAGACTTTATTTTTGGGGGCTCCAAAATCACTGTAGATGGCGACTGCAGCCATGAAATAAAAAGATGCTTACTCCTTGGAAGAAAAGTTATGACCAACTAGACAGCATATTAAGAAACAGAGACATTGCTTCACCAACAAAGGTCCGTCTAGCCAAGGCTATGTTTTTTCCAGTGGTCATGTATAGATGTGAGAGCTGGGCTATAAAGAAAGCTGAGCACCGAAGAATTGATGCTTTTGAACTATGGTGTTGGAGAAGACTCTTGAGAGTCCTTGGACTACAAGGAGATCCAACCAGTTCATCCTAAAGGAAATCAGTCCTGAATGTTCATCAGAAGGACTGATGTTGAAGCTGAAACTCCAATACTTTGGCCATCTGATGCAAAAAGCTGACTCATTTTTAAAGACCCTAATGCTGGGAAAGATTGAAGGAAGAGGAAAAGGGGACGACAGAGGATGACATCACAAACTCAATGGACATGAGTTTGAGTAAACTCCAGGAATTGGTGATGGACAGGTGACTGACGTGCTGTAGTCTATGGGGTCACAAAAAGTCGGACACGACTGAGCAATTGAACTGAACTGAACTGAACTGATAGGTCTGAGAAGGCAATGGCACCCCGCTCCAGTACTCTTGCCTGGAAAATCCCATGGACGGAGGAGCCTGGGGGGCTGCAGTCCATGGGGTCACTAAGAGTCAGACAGGACTGAGTGACTTCACTTTCACTTTTCACTTTCATGCATTGGAGAAGGAAATGGCAAACCACTCCAGTGTTCTTGCCTGGAGAATCCCAGGGAGGGGGGAGCCTGGTGGGCTGCCGTCTATGGGGTCGCACAGAGTCGGACACGACTAACGTGACTTAGCAGCAGCAGCAGAACTGATAGGTGGCTTAGTGGTTATGCCCTGTACTACCATTTTGAGCATCTGGACTCCGTTCCTACCTTGCTCTTTGGACCACATTGTCAATTCACACCGAAACTATGTTGCAACTTCCTGTCAGCAATCCTGGCATTTTAAGAAATGCCCGGAAAACTGAAAAAAAATACTTAGTGACATTGGGTTGGAATACTGTGAAGAACACTTAGAAGACTTTAAACAGTTTGAACCTAAAGACTTTTATTTGAAAAACACTACATGGGAGGATGTAAGGCTATGAGACCCTTTGCTTACAAAAAAACAGGATTGTTGGACAAAACCTTTTTGCTGCAGTGCTTGCCCATTTTCTTTAAAGTCTTTCTCTGCCTACAAAAGTCATTTCTGGAATGTCCATAGTGAAGACTTTGAAAATAGGATTCTCCTTAGTTGCCCCTACTGTACATTCAATGCAGACGAAACGACTTTGAAAACACATTAAAATATTCCATGCTCCAAATACCAGCGCAGCAGGTAGCCTCAGCACATTCAAAAATAAAAGCAAAAATGATGGCCTTAAACCTAAGCAGGTTGTCAGTGGAGAGCAAGCTGTACCGAGATCCTCTTTAAGAAGTAGTTAGGAAGCACATCTACAGGAAACATTTTCAGCATGTGGTAGCACTTTACATAGCAAGGGCAGAAGAAAAATCATTCAGTGGTTCAATCCCTTTAGACACAAATGCCAGGAAAGAAAGTAGTATTCACTGCAAGCGATGCCTTTTTATGCCAAAGTCTTGAGGAGCTTTGGTACAACATGTCATTGAAGACCACGAACACACAGGCTTATCAGATCACTGTCATGATTGGCCATACAAGTTTGGTGGTTCCCAGATCCAAACCCTTGATGCTAATTGCTCCCAAACCTCAAGAGAAGAAGGGCATGGGACTCCAATCAAGAATTGGTTCCCTCGCTTCCGGAAAAGTCAGGTCTTTGCCATCACAGCAGATGGTAAATCAACTCCATACCAGAGCCTAACTTAAATTCAATAGTTGTCAACATGATGTCCAGTGTTCACCTGGAGCAGGAAAACTATGGAGTTAAATCTGTAGGCCAGGGCCATGTGTTGGTCAGTCAATGAGACTGGGGCTAGGTGGCAAGACATCTGTTTCCATCCCTCAGTAGTCTCGGTCTGTTAAGCAGTTACTTCCAAGTGGAAATGGAAGATCTTACTGTCTTGGGTCAAAACAGAGGATCCAGGCACCAGCAACATACTCACAACAGTCTCCAAATGCCCGTCTCTCTCTTCAGGCCAGTTAAAGTCTCCTTTCCTCTCCTAGTCACAGGCATCCAGAGTATTAGGTCAGTCCAGCTCCAAGCTGACTGCAGCTGTTACTGGCCCTCCACCACCCAATACTTCCTCAACTCAAGTGGAAAATATGTACGATCTGTAATGAGCTTTTTCCTGACAATGTATATAGTGTGCACTTCGGAAAAGAACATAAAGCTGAAAATCCCAGCAGTAGCCAACTACATTATGAAAATACACAATTTGACTATCAAATGCCTCTACTGTAATCACTATTTGCCCACAGACACTGCTCAACCATATGTTAACTCATGGTCTGTCATGTCCATATTGCTGGTCAACCT
Organism: Bos taurus; assembly: GCF_002263795.3. NCBI lineage: Eukaryota > Metazoa > Chordata > Mammalia > Artiodactyla > Bovidae > Bos > Bos taurus. The sequence continues at coordinate 137,865,228 of NC_037328.1, forward strand.
TCAATGGTATGGAAAAGATGGTGACACACATGTGGATGGTTCACGTTAATGAAGAGATGGGATCTAAAACAGATTCTACTCTGAGTTTTGATTTGGCATTGCAGCAGGGTAGTCATACTAACATCTATCTCCTTGTAACCACGTATAACCTGAGGGATGCTCCCACTGAATCTGTTGCTTCAGTTCAGGTCAGTCGCTCAGTCATGTCTGACTCTTTGTGACCCCATGAATCACAGCACGCCAGGCCTCCCTGTCCATCACCAACTCCTGGAGTTCACTCAGACTCACATCCATCGAGTCAGTGATGCCATCCAGCTATCTCATCCTCTGTTGTCCCCTTCTCCTCCTGCCCCCCAATCCCTCCCAGCATCAGAGTCTTTTCCAATGAGTCAACTCTTCGCATGAGGTGGCTGTAATATTGGAGTTTCAGCTTCAGGATCAGTCCTTCCAATCAACACCCAGAACTGATCTCCTTCAGAAAGGACTGGTTGGATCTCCTTGCAGTCCAAGGGACTCTCAAGAGTCTTCTCCAATGCCACAGTTCAAAAGCATCAATTCTTTGGCGCTCAGCCTTCTTCACAGTCCAACCCTCACATCCATACATGACCACAGGAAAAACCATAGCCTTAACTAGACGAACCTTTGTTGGCAAAGTAATGTCTCTGCTTTTGAATATGCTATCTAGGTTAATCATAACTTTCCTTCCAAGGAGTAAGTGTCTTTTAATTTCATGGCTGCAATCACCATCTGCAGTGATTTTGGAGCCCAGAAGAATAAAGTCTGACACTGTTTCCATTGTTTCCCCATCTATTTGCCATGAAGTGATGGGACTGGATGACATGATCTATTGCTTACCATGCCCCCAAATAACCCACCCATCCCTCCAAAGCCATAGCCAAAAGTGCAGGAAAAGGCAGATATCCCTGTTAAAAGTTCACCTCAAGCTTTAGTGCCCTATAAAAAACATGTTGGGAAAACCCTTTGCCCTCTTCACTTTTCAGTCCTAAAAGGACCCATATTTGCACTTGCACATCACTTATGAGAGAGGCACCAATTTATTCAGACGGTTTGTCCAGTGGAGAAAAAGCTCACCTACAAGTGCATCCACTGGCTTGGTGTGTATACCAGCAACATGACACCTTGACTGTCACTCTGCATCTGGTTCACTGCAAGGGTGTTGGAAAGACCCAGAATTCCCAAGACAAGACAAATGCTTAACCAGTCACCAGGCCTGGCACCTGTTATGTGCACTTATGAGCAAATGGAATTTCCTTTGCTGAAGAAGTGAAAATTAGATGAAGATAGCTGTTCATCCAGCTTCTTTAAAGAGAGCCTGAGGAGCCTGTTTTAGCTTTAGACCCTAAGGGTCTTGAATATGATTCCTATGAAGCCAGGAAAATCTTCCTAACAAAATATTTCAACAAACACCTTGTCCCACCAGGAGAGAAATTGAGAAGCTGGCGGCCAGCTTATGGTGGTGGAAGAGTGACATCGCTTTCCATTTTAGTAACAAGAGGAAGAAGTGTGTCTGAGACTGTGGAAAAGTACAAGCCTGGTATGTTACTGGGCTTCAACATGAAAGAATTGAAAAAAAAGTTAAGTATGAGATGAATTTTGATGTTGAGTGGCTATTTGAAAATCATGATAAGAAGGATTCCACAGTCAGTGCTAGTAAAACAGCAGACAAAAAGCTCAGTCTTGGGAAGGAAGATGACAGTTCCTCAGACAGTTTTGAAAATTTGGAAAAAAATCCAATGGAAGTGATTGTTCTTTTAAACCTGTTTTCAAAGTTGAGTCTAAAAGCCCTAGTGATAACCCAGATGAACACATACTGAAGGTAATTTCTGAAGATACTTTAGGATCTGAGAAGCTAGACCAAAAGGAGGAGGATCGTTCAAAATATGAAACTATTCATTTTACTGAAGAACCAACCAAACTAATGCATGATGCCTCTGATAGTGAGGTTGGCCAAGATGATATTGTTGAGTGGAAAGATGGTGCTTCTCCATCTTAGAGTGGCCCTGGTTCCCAACAAGTGTCAGACTTTGAAGACAACACATATGACATGAAAACAGGAACCTGGTCCAATGAGTCTTCCCAAAGTGAAGACGCAAGGAACAGTAAGCCAGCTGACAAAAAAAAGGCTCCTATGCAGGGTGACAGAGAGCAGATGAAATGGAATAATAGTTCCTATGGAAAAGTTGAAGGGTTTTGGTCCAAGGACCAGTCACAGTGGAAGAATGCAACTGAAAATGATGAGCACTTGTCCACCCCACAGATTGAGTGGCAGAATAGCACAATTGACGGTGAGGATGGGGAGCAGTTTGACAACATGACTGATGGAATAGCTGAGCTGATGCATGGCAGCTTGATGGGAGTTAAGCTGAGCAGCCAACAGGCTTAAGGGCCAGGTTTTCTGGCATTGGTGACAAATGCTGCATCCTGGAACTCTGTTCTCCTTTCAGTTTTGACTGCAAAGCTATGTTCTAACTGGTACTGCCTTTTGAGTGCTGGGTCATCAGGCTGTGGGAACATGTGGTCACTCCAGTCCCAGTGGTTATTTCTAAGTCTATGACACATGATTGGCTGATATTGCTTTAGAATGTTCTGTGACAGACACAGTAACTAAATGTGAAAAACCAATAAGCTGGTGGCTCATAAATGCACACGAGAAAAAGCATAGGTTTGTTTTATCTGCCTTCTCCACATTTCTTTCCCTCTGTTAAACAATGTCTGGTTGGATGTCCTTGAGAAATGTTCTCCTGATTAAAATGGTAGTGTAGGGCCAACACACAAGCTACCAGTCCAATGTGTATAGTAGAGTTTGGGGAAATCAATTTTTTTTTCATGTATTGATTCTGAATAGTTGAAACGTATATTACAGTCTTTTAGACCTATTCAAGTGAGGCTTATGATATTGTTATGGTATACCCATCATAGATTCATGTCTTTTTTTAGTGTTGTTCTTGCCATGTAATAAGCATTGTATCTGGTTGACCTAGCAAAAGCCTGAAACTACACTAGTGTGGACTTAGGGACAGACTTAGTTTTTGCACGCAACCTTGTACAATCTCGTGACAGAGACCAGCCACATAAGACATATATCTGGACTCTCTTGTATTATATAATTTTTCTTGTTCTGAATACACTTGACATTACAGCTGATAAAAACAAAAACTGGTATTTAAGATGTTTTCTGAAATCTTTTAAGCTAAATGTCACATGCAAGTATTGACTTTGCAGCTACTAATTTTGACACCTATTAGATCTGTGTGGAAATGTGTTGTGTTGAAGCAGCAGACCAATGAGTGCTGCTTTTTGGATATTTAGTTTTATTTTTGTTAAACACCATCCTGGAGTATTCATTTATACCATCTAATATATTGACACACTGTTGTAGTAGTGTGATCTTTATTTCCCTTTGTACAATTTTGTATAATTTTGTGATCTTTATTTCCCTTTGTATTCATTTTAAACATCTAAATAAATTGCTGTATTGTGCTTAAAAAAAATTGTCCTATATTCATATGTTAGCTCTCTTGAAACTTTTAGCAACTTATTAAATTTGTAAAATAAAGCTGTTAATTCCTATATTTGTATAAGTTAGGAATTATTTGGGCTGCAAGGGAAACAAAAGTATTAGTTATTTATGCAAAACACAAGTTTATTTTGCTCACATATTATCCAGAGTCTGCTAAAGTAAATTCATGGGGTCATTTGGAATCAAGGCATTTTATCCTGTTGCTTTGCCATATTTCACCTGGAGTGTCTACTTTGGTCCAAGTTGTTGCTTGACTTCTACCAACTGGTCTGCATCTCAGCCAACAGGAAGGAGATGGGGGAAAGAAATTCATGGCCACCAATTTTAAAGGATGTGTTTTGGAAATCATAACACTGCTTTTGCCAGAAGTTAGACAAGTATCACACCTAGCTGTGTGAGGAGATTGGGAAAGGCATTATCATTTCAGATGTGGTCATAGGTTACAACAAAAACCAGGAGCTGAGTCCTCTGAAGACAAAAGAATGGATATGGGGGACAATTAAAAGCCTTTTCCACCACTCCTCACCTTAATATTGTAGAGATTAAGTGATACAAATGCATTTCATAAACTTAAATCCTGTATCCTTGACAGATTTTGTTTTTAAGATACTAGTAGCAGTATTCTTATGGGTGGGAATTCAGAAAACTAAATAGAAGTTAAAAGAATTGCCTTCTTAAAAGGACAATTGCTAGATAAAGTTTTATTCTAAAGGGTGATTGTTGAGATTTGTTTTTGAAGCATTCAGTTCAGTTCAGTTCAGTCACTCAATAATGTCCGACTCTTTGCAACCCCATGAACTGCAGCACGCCAGGCCTCCCTGTCCATCACCAACTCCCGGAGTCCACCCAAACTCATGTCCATTGAGTCGGTGATGCCATCTAACCATCTCCTCTGTTGTCCCTTTCTCCTCCTGCCTTCAATCTTTCCCAACATCAGGGTCTTTTCAAATGACGCAGTTCTTCACATCAGGTAGCCAAAGTATTGGAGTTTCAGCTTCAACATCAGTCCTTCCAATGAACACCCAGGACTGATTTCCTTTAGGATGGACTGGTTGGATCTCCTTGCAGTGCAAGGGACTCTCAAGAGTCTTCTCCAACCCCACAGTTCAAAAGCATCAATTCTTCGGCACTCAGCTTTCTTTATAGTCCAACTCTCACATCTATACATGACTACTGGAAAAACCATAGCCTTGACTAGACGGACCTTTGTAGACAAAGTAATGTCTCTGCTTTTTAGTATGCTGTCTGGTTTGGTCATAACTTTCCTTCCAAGCATTATTATAAGGAAAATACTGTTCATTGCGTGCTGCTCTGTCACTTCAGTTGTGTCCGAGTGTTTGCAACCCTATGGACTGTAGTCCGACAGGCTCCTCTATCTGTGGGGTTCTCCAGGCAAGAATACTGGAGTAGGTTACCATGCCCTCCTCAAGAGGATGTTCCTGACTCAGGGATTGAACCCATGTCTTCTGCATCTCCTGCATTGCAGGTTTTACCACTGAGCCCCCAAGGAAGACCTATTGTTCATTACCCATCTACATAAAGGATGGAGGAACTGGGAGATGGATGGTGTTTCGCTTTCATTTTGCAAATGAAGAAATGAAGTCCAGAGAGGGGATGTTATTTTTCCAAGGTTACAGAGCCAGTTAGGGGTAGAGCGAAAATTAAAATTCAAGATCTTTTGAAGAATATTAAATATTTTATCCAATGTACACCCCTACCTTCCCAAAATGACAATTAGCTGTGAAATGAGGGTTGATTAAACTGTCAAGGGAAGTTGCTAGAATTTTCTGAGACTGGCTAAGAGGACCTCTTCAGGCCATCTCAGTTCCAGGCTTTCCCTGGGACTGGAGTTAAAATTCAGAGTAGCTCATTTAACATTGTCTCCTTGTCCTTTTGTTTCTTAGTGGCAGAGTTTATTTTGCACCCCCCCCCCCCCCGTGACTACACTGTGGGGGTCCATTTTTTTTCCGCTTCTAGAAATTTGTTTGATGTTTTGCTTATGCTTTGATTTCTACATTCTGAATTCAAGCATTCTCAATTTATCAGCTCCCAATGTTTTTTGTCCTTACAGCTTTTCTTACCCACTCCACCAGCAGCCATTCCCCAAGGGCTGTGGGGATGTCAGTTCTTCCTGAGTGTCACAGCACTTTCCCCATCTCTTTCCTAGCATCAGGAAAACCTATTTCTGTCTCAGAATGTGACTTTTAGCTTCTTGTATGAACATAGGCAGCAGACTCTTCCCTCTCTCCCAGTGGCACCAGCCGCCTCTCTCAATTCTCACCTGAATTCCTGAATGTTGCTGACTAGTTGCTGAGGTATCTGTGCTTCATGTTTTATGCTTGATGTTTTGTTTTAATGTTTAGTGGTATCTTGTTCTCATTTTGCCCTTTTCTTTGTATTCTTTTCTTTGCTCTCTCTCATTGAAGATGACTTTGATTCTTTATCCCAGAAATTTGTTTTCTGCTGTGTCAGGACCTGGGTGCCGCTCTTCCCCTAATCTACTTTGGCAAACTTAATTAATTCATATAATTTTGTTTTGCTAAGTGGGAAACGGTCACTTTACAAAACAACAATTACTGTATGATACCATGTTATCCAATCTTATTACATGTCACTTGTTTCTCCTTTGAATGTGGATTTTTAAAAATTAATTAATATTTTTATCAAAGGATAATTGCTTTACAGAATTTTGTTGTTTTCTGTCAAAACACAACATGAACCAGCCATAGGCATACATATATCCCCTCCCTTTTGAGCCTCCCTCCCATCTCCTTCCCCATCTCACCCCCTAGGTTGATACAGAGCCCCTATTTGAGTTTTTTGAGCCATATAGCAAATTCCCATTGGCTGGCTATTTTACATATGGCAATGTAAGTTTCCATGTTACTCTTTCCATACATCTAACCCCCTGCTTCCCTCTCCCCATGTCCATAAATCTATTCTCTATGTCTGTTTCTCCACTGCTGCCCTATGAATAAATTCTTCAGTACCATTTTCCTAGATTTCATATATATGCATTAGAATATGATATTTATCTTTCTCTTTCTGACTTACTTCACTCTGTAAAATAGGTTCTAGGTTCATCCACCTCATTAGAATTGACTCAAAGTTGTTCCTTTTTATGGCTGAGTAATATTCCGTTGTGTATATGTACCACGATTTCTTTATCCATTCATCTGTCGATGGGCATCTAGATTGCTTCCATGTTCTAGCTATTGTATGTTCACCACTATTGTAAATAGTGCTGCAGTTAACAATGGAATACATGTGTCTTTTTCAATTTTGGTTTCCTTGGGGTATATGCCTAAGAGTGGGATTGCTGGGTCATATGATGGTTTTATTCCTAGCTTTTTAAGGAATCTCCATACAGTATGCCATACTGGCTTTATCAATTTACATTTTCACCAACAGTGCACGAGTGTTCCCTTTTCTCCATACCCTCTCCAGCATTTATTGTTTGTAGACTTTTTGATGATGGCCATTCTGACCAGTCTGAGGTGATATCTCACTGTAGTTTTCATTTGCATTTCTCAAATAATGAGCAATGTTGAGCATCTTTTCATATGTTTGTTAGTCATCTGTATGTCTTCTTTGAAGAAATGTCTGTTTAGGTCTTTCCCCCACTTTTTGATTGGGTTCTTTGTTTTTCCGGTATCGAGTTGTATGAGCTGCTTGTATATTTTGTAAATTAATCCTCTGTCCATTGTTTCATTTGCTACTATTTTCTCCCATTTTGAGGGTTGTCTTTTCACCTTGTTTGTAGTTTCCTTTGCTGTGTAAAAGCTTTTAAGTTTAATCAAGTCCCACTTGTTTACTTTTGTTTTTATTTCCATTAATCTAGGAGGTGGGTTATACAGGATCGATTTATCTCGTCAAGTGTTCTGCCTATGTTTTCCTCTAAAGGTTTTATAGTTTCTGGTCTTACATTTAGGTCTTTAGTCCATTTTGAGTTTATCTTTGTGTATGGTGTTAGGAAGTGTTCTAATTTCATTCTTTTAATGTAGCTGTCCATTTTTTCCCAGCACCATTTATTGAAGAGGCTGTCTTTGCCCCATTGTATATTCTTGCCTCCTTTGTTAAAAATAAGATACCCATAGGTGCATAGGTTTATTTCTGGGCTTTCTATCTTGTTCCATTGGTCTATATTTCTGTTTTTGTGCCAACACCATACTATCTTCATGACTGTAGCTTTGTAGTATAATCTGAAGTCAGGAAGGTTGATTCTTCCAGCTCCTTTCTTCTTTCTCAAGACTGCTTTGGCTATTCGGGGTCTTTTGTGTTTCCATATGAATTGTGAAATTTTTGGTTCTAGTGCTGTGAAAAATGCCATTGGTAATTTGATAGGGATTGCATTGAATCCGTAGATTGCATTTGATAGTGTAGTCATTTTCATGATATTGATTCTTCCTACCCAGGAACATGGAATATCTCTCCATCAGTTTATGTCATCTTTGATTTCTTTCATTAGTGTCATAATTTTCTGTGTACAGTTCTTTTGTCTCCTTAGGTAAGGAGACAAAGGAGAGTCCTGGATATTAAATTTTTTTTTTTTGAATGGTAATGGAATTGATTCCTTAATTTCTCATTCTGATTTTTCATTGTTAGTATATAGAAATGCAAGTGATTTCTGTGTGTTGACTTTGTGTCCTGCAACTTTGCTAAATTCACTGATTAGCTCTAGTAATTTTCTGCTACTATCTTTAGGATTTCCTATGTAAAGTATCATGTTATCTGCAAACAGTGAGAGCTTTATTTCTTTTCTGATCTGGATTTCTTTTATTTGTTTTTATTCTCTGATTACTGTAGCTAGGACTTCCAAAACTATATTGAATAATAGTGGTGAAAGTGGACACCCTTGTCTTGTTCCCTATCTTAGGGGGAATGCTTTCATTTATTCACCACTGAGAATAATGTTTGCTGTAATCTTATCATATATGGCCTTTACTATGTTGAGGTAGGTTCCTTGTATGCTCATTATTTGAAGAGCTTTCATCATAAATGGGTGCTGAATTTTTTCAAAGGCTTTTTCTGCATCTATTGAGATGATTATATGGTTTTTACCTTTCAATTTGTGAATATGGTATATCACATTGGTTGACTTGCATATATTGAAGAATCCTTGCATCCTGGAATAAACCTGACTTGATCATGGTATATGAGCTTTTTGATGTGTTGCTGAATTCTGGTTCCTAAAATTTTGTTGAGGATTTTTGCATCTATGTTCGTCAGTGATATTGGCCTGTAGTTTTCTTTTTTTGTGTTGTCTTTGTCTGGTTTTGGTTTCAGGGTGATAGTGGCCTCATAGAATCAGTTTGGAAGTGTTCCTTCTTCTGCAATTTTTTAAAAGTTTTAGAAGGATAGGCATTAGCTGTTGTCTAAATGTTTGATAGAATTCTCCTGTGAAGCCATCTGGTCCTGGACTTTTCTTTTTGGGAGATTTTTGATCACAGCTTCAATTTCAGTGCTTGTAATTGGGTTGTTTATAGCTTCTATTTCTTCCTGGCTCAGTCTTGGAAAATTGAACTTCTCTAAGAATCTGTCCATTTCTTCCAGGTTATCCATTTTATTGCCATATAGTTGTTCATAATAGTCTCTTATAATCCTTCATATTCATTTTCTCTTGTAACCTCTCGTTTTTCATTTCTTTTTTTTTTTAATTTATGTACATTTTTAAAAATTTATATTTATTTATTTTAATTGGAGGCTAATTTCTTAACAGTATTGTATTGGTTTTGCCATACATCAACATGAATCCGCTACGGGTATACACGTGTAGCCCATCCTGAACCCCCCTCCCACCTCCCTCCATTTCTAATTTTGTTATTTGGTTCTTTTTTCTTGAGGAGTCTCACTAGAAGTTTGTCGAATGTATCTTCTCAAAGAACCAGGTTTTAGTTTCATTTTTATTAAGAGCTTTTAGCTTTTAGTTTTATTAAAAGGAAAACTCCACAGAACTGCAAAACCCAATGTAGAGGCAGAAGTTTATAAGAACAATAAAAAGTGTGACTGAATATATACATATACATATACACCCATAAGCAAAATCAAAACAGTCCAACAAAAATAAAGTACTGTAGATTAACCTGTTGAACAAAGGAAACCAAAAATTATATCTATCAGAACAAACCTAACTAAAGCACAAAGTGGAAAACAAAACTAAAGCAAGATGGCAATTGGGGAAAACAAAACTAAAGCAAGATGGCAATTGGGGACAGAAATGGGCAATTTCATTAAAGCAATGAAAATAAACTAACAAATATGTTGACAGGAAAGTAGAGAAAGTAAAGAAAGAAAGAATAGATATGCAAAGTTAAATAGAGGTAGATAAAGAAGATTTATATACATTAAAGATTAACTGCAAGGGGAAAAGAACAGTAGGAAAAGCAAACAAAGGAATAAATACAGAAAAAATAATAATAGGTTTAAAATATTAAAAGTTAAAATTTTAAAAAGAGAGAGAGAAAAAAAGGAAAACTCCACAGAACTGCAAAAGCCCAATGTAGAGGTGGGAGTTTATAACCGCAATAAGAAATCTGACTGAGGAAAAAAGAAAAGCACAACAGTAGCAGTGCCAATAAAATCAACAACTACAACAGAGGGGGAAAAATAAAAGAAATCAAAAAACCCAAAAGAATCTACAGAACAAGTCAAAACATACGAATAATAAATGTTTTTCTTGAGTCACTGCTGTCAGAGTCCTTACCCTCGCTAGGAGTCAGAGTCCACCTCACCCCTGTAGGGTGCCTTCCAGCACTGCACTGGTCTCTGGACCTGCTGTGGGGGCAACTAAGATGCTAATCTGTTTCTACTCCTGTATGTTCTTGCCTCCAATATCCACAGCTATCAGAACTAGTGTGTTTTCTTTTGTGGGAGCTCTCAGTGTCCCTTTATATATTCCATAGACAGAGTCTGCCTAGTTGATCATGTGAATTTAATCTGCAGCTTGTACAGCTGGTGGGAAGGTTTTTGGTCTTTTTCCTTAGCCACACTGCCCCTGGATTTCAATTGTGGTTTTATTTCCACCTCTGCATGTGGGTCATCCTCTGGGGATTGCTCCTGAGGCTGCCCTGGAGGACTTGAGTCTACCCCTGTGAGGGCCAGGTGTGGAAGTGGTGCAGGTGCTTGGGTCTCAGGTGTTCTGGCAGCACCAGGTACTCAGCAGAGTTGGTGGCTAGGACAGGAGGAAATATAGTGCTCTAGAAGGGTATGGCAGCCAATATTGGCCAATACACTCCAGTATTCTTGCCTGGAGAACTCCCATCCCTGACAGAGAAGCCTGGCAAGCCATAGTTTACAGGATGACAGAGAGTCCCGACATGACTGAAGTGACCCTGCACACATAGATGGAAGACTTTTTTTGTCTGTGGCAGCTCTGCTCCAGTGAGAGTTGAGCGTGAAGGTGGCACAGCTGCTCAGCTTGTGGGGACCCTGATGATGCCAAGTGTGCAGAGACACAGACTGCCTCAGCCGCTGGAGTTATGGCCCTATCAAAGTCTTTTTTTGAGCCTCTTGTAGCTGGTAATCAGAAGGCCTCTTTGGCCAATCTTTCTCCGTAGCTCCTCCATTCATGCACTTCGAGGGGGCCTTGAAGGATGTGAAAGTTTTACCATATAAATTAGGAGGTAAAGGGCATCAAAAAGGGAAGAGTATCCTTAAAAGACACATGGCTTGAAAGGGCATGGCATGATTAAAATAGACAAATGATTTTCTGGCAGGTGGGGAGTCAGGTGATTTGAAACCTGATAGTGGAAGAGATTATATAAGTCTTTGAGAATTCATTGGTATCTGTAAGAGTTAAGGTTTTATGATAATTTGAGGACTGAGAAGAAAGCTGAGTGACGAAGAATTGATGCTTTTGAACTGTGGTGCCGGAGAAGACTCTTGCAAGTCCCTTGGACTACAAGGAGATCCAACCAATCCATCCTAAAGGAGACTAGTCCTGGATGTTCATTGGAAGGACTGATGCTAAAGCTGAAACTCCAGTACTTTGGCTACCTCATGCGAAGAGCTGACTCATTGGAAAAGACCCTGATGCTGGGAGGGATTGGGGGCAGGAGGAGAAGGGGACGATAGAGGATGAGATGGCTGGATTGCATCGCTGACTCAATGCATATAAGTTTGGATGAACTCTGGGAGTTGGTGATGGACAGGGAGGCCTGGCGTGCTGTGATTCATGGGGTCGCAGAGTTGGACACGACTGAGCGACTGAACTGAACTGAATTGAACTGAGGACTGATGAAAGACCAACTATTGGTCATGTGAAAGGTAGATTAAGTAGGAAGGATCAGAGGTAGGCAAACCAGCAAGGGCTCTTTGTTAGCTTATCCAGGCAATAAGTGATGGGAGTCTAAACTAAGACAGGGACTGTAAGTACAGAGAGGATGTGATGGATTTCAGAAGTTTGAGTAGAGGAATCAAGAGGGCTTTAATCTATATTGATGTAGATAGTAAGAAAGTCAAAGATGACTGAGAATTTTGGCTAATGAAATGCAGTTATGGTAGTCTCAAAAGCCTAAAGAGGGATTAAAAGAGATTTGAAGTCTTGAAGATATCTAGAAAAACAATTTGAAATAGATTTCTAGCATACAAAACCATCCCTGGACAGCAAATGTAGGTTTCTAATGCTAGTAAGGTGATGCTCAAAATTCTCCAAGCCAGGCTTCAGCAGTACGTGAACCGTGAACTTCCAGATGTTCAAGCTGGTTGTAGAAAAGGCAGAGGAACCAGAGATCAAATTGCCAACATCCGATGGATCATGGAAAAAGCAAGAGAGTTCTAGAAAAACATCTACTTCTGCTTTATTGACTATGCCAAAGCCTTTGACTTTGTGGATCACAATAAACTGTGGAAGATTCTGAAAGAGATGGGAATACCAGACCACCTGTTCTGCCTCTTGAGAAATTTGTATGCAGGTCAGGAAGCAACAGTTAGAACTGGACATGGAACAACAGACTGGTTCCAAATAGGAAAAGGAGTACGTCAAGGCTGTATATTGTCACCCTGCTTATTTAACTTATATGCAGAGTACATCATGAGAAACACTGGGCTGGAAGAAGCACAAGCTGGAATCAAGATTGCCGGGAGAAATATTAATAACCTCAGATATGCAGATGACACCACCCTTATGGCACAAAGTGAAGAGGAACTAAAAAGCCTCTTGATGAAAGTGAAAGAGGAGAGTGAAAAAGTTGGCTTAAAGCTCAACATTCAGAAAACGAAGATCATGGCATCAGATCCCATCACTTCATGGGAAATAGATGGAGAAAAAATGGGAACAGTGACAGACTATTTTCTTCAACTCCAGAATCACTGCAGATGTTGACTGCAGCCATGAAATTAAAAGACACTTGTTCCTTGGGAGAAAAGTTATGAAAAAACCTAGAAACTATATTAAAAAGCAGAGACATTACTTTGCTGACAAAGGTCCATCTAGACAAAGCAATGGTTTTTCCTGTGGTCATGTATGGATGTGAGAGTTGGACTATAAAGAGAGCTGAGCTCTGAAGAATTGATGCTTTTGAACTGTGGTGTTGGAGAAGACTCTTGTGAGTCCCTTGGACTGCAAGGAGATCAAACCAGTCTATCCTAAAAGAAATCAGTCCTGAAGATTCATTGGAAGGACTGGTGTTTAAGCTGAAGCTCCAATACTTTGGCCACCTGATGCGAAGAATTGACTCACTGAAAAAGATCCTGATGCTGGGAAAGATTGAAGGCAGGAGGAGAAGGAGACTATAATGGATGAGATGGTTGGATGGCATTGTCAACCCAATGGACATGAATTTGAGCAAGCTTTGGAAGTTGTTGATCAACAGGGAAGCCTGGCATGCTGCTGTTCATGGGGTCACAAAGAGTTGGACATGACTGAGTAACTGAACTGAACTGAGGAATATATCCATTTTCTCTGGTTATCTGCTTCATCAGTGTATAATTGTTTATAGTAATCTCTTAACAAATGAACAAAATGAAGAAGGGCACATGCTGACTGAATTCTGCCAAGAGAATGCATTACTCATAGCAAATACCCTTTTTCAACAACACAAGAGACAACTTTATACATGGACGTCACCAAATGGTCAATGCCAAAATCAAATTGATGACAGTCTTTGTAGCCGAATATGGAGAAGCTGTATACAGTCAGCAAAAACAAGACCAGACCTTGAGCTGACTATGGCTTAGATCATCAGCTTCTTATAGCAAAATTCAGACATAAACTAAAGAAAACAGGGAAAACAATAGGCCAGCCAGGTATGACTTAAATCCTTATGAATTCACAGTAGAGACAACGAATAGATTCAAGGGACTAGATCTTAACCATTTGCCTGAAGAACTATGGACAGAGGTCTGTAATATTGTACAGGATGCAGTGAACAAAATCATCCCAAAGAAAAAGAATAGCAGGAAGGCAAAATGGTTTTCTGACAAGGCTTTACAAATAGCAGAAGAATGAAGAGAAGCAAAAAGCAAGGGAGAGAGGGATAAATGCATCCAATTAAATGCAGAATTCCAAAAAGTAGCTAGATAAGACAAGAAGACCTTCAATGAACAGTGCTTAATAATAGAATAAAACAATAAAAGGGGAAAGGCAAGAGATCTCTTCAGGAAAATTGGAAACATCAAGGGAGCATTCTGCCCAAAGATGGACACAATATAGGATTTAAAAAATTGGTAGAGACCTAGTAGATGCTGAAGAGATCAAGAAGAGATGGAAGGAATACACAGAAGAACTATTTTTTAAAAAGATCTTAATGAACTGGATTGCTATGATGGTGTGGTTAGTCACCCAGAGCCAGACATTCTGGAGTATGAAGTCAAGTGAAACTTAAGCAGCATTGCTGTTAATAAAGCTAGTGGATGCGATGAAATTTCTGCAGAACTATTCAAATCCCTAAAGGAGGATGCCATCAAGGTTTTGCATTCATTATGTAAGCAAATCTGGAAGACCTTGCAGTGGACACAGGACTGGAAAAGTTCAATCCTCATCCCAGTACCCAAGAGAGGTAGTACCAAAGAATGTGCTAACAATCAGGCAGTTGCCCTCATCTCCCATGTTAGTAAGGCCATGCTTAAAATCTTGCATGAGAGACTTCAGCATTATGTGAACCAAGAACTTTCAGATGCCTGAGCTGGGTTGAGAAAAGGAAGAGAAATTAGAGAGCAAATTGCCAACATTCACTGGATTGTAGAGAAAGCATGGGGATTTCAGAAAAACATCTATCTCTGTTTCATGGATTATGCTGATGACTTTGACTGTGTGGATCCTAACAAACTGTGGAAAGCTATTAAAGAGATGGGAATGCCTGACCATCTTATCTGTCTCCTGAGAAACCTGTATGTGGGTCAAGAAGCAACAGCTAGAACCCAATATGGAATAATTGGTTGGTTCAAGATGGGGAAAAGGTGGAAGTAGTGACAGATTTCCTCTTTCCCAGGCTCCAGAATCACCGCAGATGGTAACTGCAGTCTTGAAATCAGAAGACGGTTGTTTATTGGCAGGAAAACAATGACAAACCTAGACAGTGTGTTGGAAAGCAGAGATGTTACCCTGCTGACAGAGGTCTGTATAGTTAGGCTATGGTGTTCCTAGTGGTCATATTTATATGTGAGAGCTGGACCATAAAGAAGGCAGAGTGCCAAAGAATTGATGCTTATGAACTGTGGTGCTGGAGAAGACTCTTGAAAGTCCCTTGGACAGCAAGGAACTCAAACCAGTCAGTCTTGGGGGAGATCAACCCTGAATATTCACTGGTTGAACTGATGCTGAAGCTGAAGCTCCAGTATTTTGGTCATCTGATGTGCACAGATGACTCATTGGATAAGTCCCTGATGCTGGGAAAGATTGATGGCAGAAGGAGAAGAGGGTGTCAGAGAATGAGATGGCTGGATGGCATCACCGATGCAATGAACATGAACTTGGGCAAACTCTGGGAAATGGTGAGGGACAGGAAGGCCTGGTGCGCTGCAGTCCATGGGGTTGCAAAGAGTTAGACACAACAGGGTGACTGAACAGCAACAACAACAACGACCTTTATGATCATTTGTGTTTCTGTGGTGCCAGATGTAACTCCTCTTTCATTTCTGATTGTATTTATTTGGGCCCTTTTTCCTGATGAGTCTGGTTAAAGGTTTATCTTTTTTTTTTTTTTTTTTTTTAATCTTTTCAAAAAAAGTTTAGTTTCATTGATTTTTTTATTGTTTTTTTTTTTTTTTTTTTTGTCTGTTTCATTTATTTCTACTCTAATATTTACTGATTTCTTATGTGGCTCAGCTGGTAAAGAATCCTCATACAGTGTGGTAGACCTGGGTTCCATCTCTGATTTGGGAAGATCCCCTGGAGAACAGAATGTCTACCCACTCCAGTATTCTGGCCTGGAGAATTCCATGGACTAAATAGTCCATGGGATCGCAAAGAGTTGGACACGACTGGACAACTTTCACTTTCACTTTACTTTCTACTTTGACTTTTGTCTGTTTTTCTTCTTCCAAGTTCCTTTAGGTATAAGATTAGATTGTTGAGATTTTTCTTATTATCTGCCTTAGGTGTGTGTCACTATGAAGTTCCCTCTTAGAACTTGTTTTACAAACTCCATAGATTTTTAGATCATTATATTTCCATTTTCATTTGTTTCAATGTATTTTTTTCTTTGCTCTTTGATATCATCAGTGATCATTGGTTATTTAGTAGTATATTTTTTAGCCTCCGTGTATTTGTGGGTTTGGCTGTTTATTTTTCTAATAGTTTACTTCCAGCATCATAGTGTTGAGGTCAGAAAAGATGTTTGAGATGATTTCAGTCTTCTTAATTTTATTGAGACTTGTCTTGTGCCCTACATGTGATCTATCCTGGTGAATATTCCATATGCACTTGAAAAGAACATATATTCTGCTGTTTGTAGATGAATGTTCTCTAAATATTAAATATTAATAACTGTACTTAATAAAAAAGTATCTTATTTGGCCAGTGTTTTCTTTTTTAATTTATGTCTGCATATTTGTCCATTGATGTAAATGGAGTGTTAAAGTCATCTAGTTTTGTCAGTTCAGTTCAGTTCAGTTCAGTTCAGTCTCTCAGTTGTGTCTGACTCTTTGCAACCCGATGAACCGCAGCACGCCAGGCCTTCCTGTCCATCACCAACTCCCAGAGTCCACCCAAACCCATGTCCATCAAGTCGATGATGCCATCCAACCATCTCATCCTCCATTGTACCCTTCTCCTCTGGCCCTCAATCTTTCCTAGCATCAGGGTCTTTTACAATGAGTCAGGTCTTTGCATCAGGTGGTGAAAGTATTGGAGTTTCAGCCTCAACATCAGTCCTTCCAATGAACACCCAGGACTGATCTCCTTTAGGATGGACTGGTAGGATTTCCTTGCAGTCCAAGGGACTGTCAAGAGTCTTCTCAAACACCACAGTTCAAAAGCATCAATTCTTCGGTGCTCAGCTTTCTTTATAGTCCAGCTCTCACATCCATACATGACCACTGGAAAAACCTTGTCATAGCCTTGACTAGATGAACCTTTGTTGGCAAAGTAATGTCTCTGCTTTTTAATATGCTGTCTAGGTTGGTTATAATTTTCCTTCCGAGGAGTAAGTGTCTTTTAATTTAATTGCTGCAATCGCCATCTACAGTGATTTTAAAGCCCAGAAAAATAAAGTCAGCCTGTATTTCCACTGTTTCCCCATCTGTCTGCCATGAAGGGATGGGACCAGATGCCATGATCTTAGTTTTCTGAATGTTGAGCTTTAAGCCAATTTTTTCACTCTCCTCTTTCACTTTCATCAAGAGGCTCTTTAGTTCTTCTTCATTTTCTGCAATAAGGGTGGTGTCACCTGCGTATCTGAGGTTATTGATATTTCTCCCGGCAATCTTGATTCCAGCTTGTGCTTCCTCCAGCCCAACATTTCTCATGATGTACTCTGCATATAAGTTAGAAAAGCAGGGTGACAGTATACAGGCTTGACATACTCCTTTTCCTATTTGGAACCAGTCAGGTTTTCCATGTCCAGTTCTAACTGTTGCTTCCTGACCTGCATACAGATTTCTCAAAAGGCAGGTCAGGTGGTCTGGTATTCCCATCTCATTCAGAATTTTCCACAGTTTGTTGTGATCCACACAGTCAAAGGCTTTGGCATAATCAATAGAGCAGAAATAGGTGTTTTTCTGGAACTATTTTGCTTTTTTTGATGATCCATCAGATGTTGGCAATTTGATCTCTAGTACCTCTGCCTTTTCTAAAACCAGCTTGAACATCAGGAATTTCACGGTTCACGTATTACTGAAGCCTGGCTTGGAGAATTTTAAACACTACTAGCGTGTGAGATGAGTGCAATTGTGCAGTAGTTTGAGCATTCTTTGGCATTGCCTTTCTTTGAAATTGGAATGAAAACTGACCTTTTCCAGTCCTGTGGCCACTGCTGAGTTTTCCAAATTTTCTGGCATATTCAGGGCACCACTTTCACAGCATCATCTTTTAGGATTTGAAATAGTTCAGCTGGAATTCTATTGTCTTCACTAGCTTTGTTCATAGTAATGCTTCCTAATGCCCACTTGACTTTGTACTCTAAGATGTCTAGCTCTAGGTGACTGATCACACCATCGTGATTATCTGGGTCATGAAGATCTTTTTGGTACCATTCTTCTGTGTATTCTTGCCACCTCTTCTTAATATCATAATAATATCTTTTTCCATTCCCTCACTTTCAGTCTGTTTATATCTCTAGATCTGAAGTGGGTCTGTTTCTTTTCCAATTTGAATTTTTAATTGGAGCATTCAGTCCATTTATATTTAAACTAATTATTGATAAGTATATACTTATTTTAAGTTTTGTTGTTTTCAGGTTGTTTTGTGTTTTTTTCTTTCTTTTTTTCCTCCTCTCTCCTTGTTTTCCTCTATTTCCATGATTTTCTGCCTATCTTTAGTGCTATCTTTGGATTTCATTCTCTTTTTTGTGTGTGTATCTATTAATGGTATTTGGTTTGCAGTTACCATGAGGTTTATATATAACATTGTGTGTGTATATACATGATTACTTTAAATTGATAGTCTCTTTAGTTCAAATGCATTTTAACAACCGTATATATTTACTCCCCTCACCTATATTTAGTGTTTTTGGTCATATTATATATCTTTTTGTTTTGTATGTCCCTTAACTACTTACTGTGGATATAGGTGTTTTACTACTATTATCTTTTAATCTTCCTACTGGAGAAGGCAATGGCAACTCACTCCAGTACTCTTGCTTGGAAAATCCCATGGATGGAGGAGCCTGGTGGGCTGCAGTCCCTGGGGTCACTACGAGTCGGGCACGACTGAGCAACTTCACTTTCACTTTTCACTTAAATGCATTGGAGAAGGAAATGGCAACCCACTCCAGTGTTCTTGCCTAGAGAATCCCAGGGACGGGGGAGCCTGGTGGGCTGCCGTCTCTGGGGTCTCACAGAGTCAGTCATGACTGAAGCGACCTAGCAGGAGCAGCAGCAGCAGCAGCTTTATAAGTGATTGATCCACCACCTTTACTGCTTATTTGCCTTTACCAGTGAGGTTTTTTTTTTTTTTTTTCATAATTTTCGTATTTCTAATCCTGACTTTCTCTGCTAAGAGAAATTCCTTTAACAATTATTGTAAAGCCTATTTAATGTTGCTTAACCCTTTTTCTTTTTACTTTTCTGTAAAGCTCTTGATAGCTCCTTCAAATCTGAAAAATAACCTTGCTGGGTAGACTATTCTCAGTTGTATGCTTTTTTCCTTTCATTATTTTGAAGATATCATGCCATGCCCTTCTAGCCTGCAAAGTTTCTACTGAAAACTCATGTGATAGCTTTATGGGAGTTTTCTTGTATGTAATTGGGTGCTTTTCTCTTGCCACTTTAAAAATTATCTATTTTTAAATGTGGACCAAAGAGGTCCACATCAAGAGACACTGAAATTAAAATAGCAAATATTAGTCGAGTCAGACACGACTAAAGCAACTTAGCAGCAGCAGCAGCAGCAGTGTAATTTTAAAAATTAATTTATTTTTAATGGAAGGATAATTCCTTTACAGAAGTTTGTTGTTTTCTGTCAAACCTCAACATGAATCAGCCATAGGTATACATATGTCCCCTCCCTCTTGAACCTCCTTCCCATCTCCCTGCCCATCCCACCTCTCTAGGTTGATACGGATCCCCTGTTTGAGTTTACTGAGACATACACCAAATTCCCATTGGCTATTTATTTTACATATGGTAATGTAAGTTTTTATGTTACTCTTTCCATACATCTCACTCTAGTTTTTATTTCCATTATTGTATTCTTCAATACTGTTTGTTTCTTCTTTATATTTTCTTAACTCCTTCTTAAACATCTTACTGTGTTTATTCGTTCTTCTCCTGAGTTTATTGAACTTCTATGACCATTTCCCTGAAATCTTTACGGGAAGATTGCTTATCTTCTCTTCACTAAGTTCTTTTCCTGGAGTTTTGCCTGTTTCCTCATTTGGAACATATTCCTCTGTCTCCTCATTTTACCTAATTTATCTGTGTTTTTTCCCCCTATGTATAAATAGGTCTGTTATGTTTCCCAAGCTCAGAGAAGTGGCCTTATGTAGGATAAGTCCTCTGGGGCCCAGCAACACTGCCCTCTGATCACATGATCTGCATGCACTCAAGAGTGCCCTCTAAGGGCACTGCACAGGCTCTTCTGTTGTGACATACCTGATTACTGTGGGTGTATTGGTAAGCAGAGCTGGCATTGGCCTGGTTGACTTCCAGGAGCTGCCTCATGTGTTAGTTGTCAGCCTGCTTTGGGCCATTCATTGCTGGGTCTCTGCAAGGCTGGCTGCTTGTCTCTGGACTCCCAGGTTGGTGCCAGTCCACTACTGAGTGGGGCTGCATCACTGCACTGCTGGCTAAGCAGCCCTATGGGCTGGCACTGATGCTTGCCAACTGGTGCGCAGGTAAGCCTCTGGCTTTAATAGGCTGGGAGGAAGCACTCCAAAATGATGTGTGTCAGCATAGTGTCATGGTAGAATGAACTCGCCAAAATGTCTGCTACTCTATGTCCCCAGGAGCAGTCCCAGTTGACTTTTGCCTTTCTGGGAGGCTCTCCAAGATCAGCAGGTATGTCTGACTCAGGGTCCTTTCCAACTACTGCCTTTGTGCTAGGGACTGGATTATGCCAGATTTTGAATGTACCCTTTGAGTGCAGAGTCGCTATTTTCTTCAGCCCTCTGTCTCTCCCATAGAAGTGCCCTGCTTCCTTTTAAAGCTGGGCACTCTTATACATTGTAAATGACCCTTGGCTTGCATAACCTGATATGGAGCTTGGACCCCTCACTGCTTCAGAAGAACCTCTGTGATCATCCTTTTGTTTGTGAGTCACCCACCCAGAACTGTGAGTTCTGACTGTACTGCATCTCCACCCCTCCTAATCATCTTGTTGTGGTTCCTTCTTTATATCTTCAGTTGTAGAAAATATTCTCTGCTCGTCTCCAGGTCATTCCCATAGATATTTGCTCTGCAAATTGTTATAATTTTGGTGTATCTGTGGGAGGAGGTAAGCTCAGGGTTTTTCTGCTCTGCCATCTAGGCCACATCAATGTCAATATGTTTATGTTTGTACTCAGCAATGACGCCAGGAAACTTTTATATTAAATGATACCTGAGCCTTTTCAGGCTGCTATAACAGACTATCATAGACTGGGTGGCTTGAAAATGACAAAAATGTGTTTCTCACAGTCCTGGAATCTAGGAAGTCCAAGATTAAAGCACCAACAGACTTGGTGTCTGGTGAGGATTAACTTCCTGGTTCATAATCAGCTGTCTTCTCTCTTGTATCCCTACTTTGCAGAAGAGACAGGGTAGTTCTTTGGGGGTTCTTTGATAAAGGCACTAATCCCATTCATGAAACCTCCACCCTCATGACCTTTTGAAAGGCAATAATCACTTCTGAAAGGCCTCACCTCTTCAGTTCAGTTCAGTTCAGTCACTCAGTCATGTCTGACTCTTTACAACCTCATGGACTGTAGCACTCTAGGCCTCCCTGTCCATCACCAGCTCCAAGAACTTCCTCAAACTCATGTCCATTGAGTTGGTGACACAATCCAACCATCTCATCCTCTGTTGTCCCCTTTTCACCTTCAATCTTTCCCAGAATCAAGGTCTTTTCCAGTGAGTCAGTTCTTCACATTAAGTGGCCAAACTATTGGAGTTTCAGCTTCAGTATTAGTCCTTCCAATGAATATTCAGGACTGATTGCCTTTAGGATTGACTGATTGGATCCCCTTGCAGTTCAAGGGACTCTTGAGAGTCTTCTCCAACATCACAGTTCAAAAGCATCAATTATTTGGCTCTTAGCTTTCTTTATACTCCAACTCTCACTTCCATACATGACTACTGGAAAAACCATAGCTTTGACTAGGTGGACTTTTTTTTGGCAAAGTAATATCTCTGCTTTTATTATGTTGTCTAGATTTGTCATAGGTTTTCTTCCAAGGATAAAGCGTCTTTTAATTTCATGGCTGCAGTCACCATCAGCAGTGATTTTGGAGCCCAAAAATATAAACTCTGTCTCTATTTCCTTTGTTTCCCCATCCACTTACTGTAAAGTGATGGAACTGGATGCCATGATCTTAGCTTTCCGAATGTTGAGTTTTAAGCCAACTTTTTTACTCTCCTCTTTCACTTTCATCAAGAGGTACTTCTTTGCTTTCTGCCATAAGGATGGTGCCATCTGTGTATCTGAGGTTATTGATATTTCTCCCAGCAATCTTGATTCCTACTTGTACTTTATCCAGCCCAGCATTCCGCCTGATGAACTCTGCATGTAAGTTAAATAAGCAGGGTGCAATGTACAGCCTAATGTACTCCCGTCCCAATTTGGAACCAGTCTGTTGTTCCATATCCAGTTCTAACTGTTGCTTCTTGACCTGCATACAGATTTCTCAAGAGGCAGGTCAGGTGGTCTGGTATTCCCATCTCTTAAAGAATTTTCCACAGTTTGTTGTGATCCACACTGTCAAAGGCTTTGATGTAGTCAATAAAGCAGAAGTAGATGTTTATCTGTAACTGTCTTGTTTTTTTGATGATCCAACAGATGTTGACAATTTTATCTCTGGTTCCTCTGCCTTTTCTAAATCCAGGTTGAACATCTGGGATTTCATGGTTCACAGGCTCTTGAGGCCTGGCTTGGAGAATTTTGAGCGTTACTTTTCTAGTGTGTGATATGAGTGCAATTGTGTGGTAGTTTGAACATTCTTTGGCATTGACTTTCTTTGGGATTGGAATGAAAACTGACCTTTTCCAGTCCTGTGGCCATTGCTGAGTTTTCCAAATTAGCTGGCATATTGAGGGCAGCACTTTCACAGCATCATCTTGGAGGATTTGAAAGAGCTCAATTGGAACTCCATCCCCTCCACTAGCTTTGTTTGTAGTGATGCTTCCTAAGGCCCACTTGACTTCACAAACCAGGATGTCTGGCTCTAGGTGAGTGATCACACCATCGTGGTTATCTGAGCCATGAAGATCTTCTTTGTATAGTTCTTCTGCGTAGTTTTGCCACTTATTCCCAATATCTTCTGCTTCTGTTAGTTTCATACCATTTCTAGCCTTTATTTTGCCCATATTTGCATGAAATGCTCCCTTGATATCTCTAATTTTCTTGAAGAGATCTCTAGTGTTTCCCATTCTATTGTTTTCCTCTATTTCTTTGCAGTGATCACAAGGAAGGTTTTCTTATCTCTCCTTGCTATTTTTTGGGCATATCTTTCCTTTTCTCCTTTTGCTTTAGCTTCTCTTTTTTCCTTAGCAATTTGTAAGGCCTCCTCAGACAACCATTTTGCCTTTTTGCATTTCTTTTTCTTGGGGATGGCCTTGATCCCTGCCTCCTGTACAATGTCACAAACCTCCTTCCATAATTCTTCAGGCACTCTGTCTATTAGGCCTAATCCCTTGTATTTGTCTCTTCCACTGTATAATCCTAAGGGGTTTGATTTAGGTCAAACATGAGTAGTCTACTGGTTTTCCATACTTTCTTCAGTGAAGTCTGAATTTGGCAAAAAGGAATTCATGATCTGAGCCCAGTCAGCTTCTGGTCTTGTTTTTGCTGACTGTATAGAGCTTCTCCATGTTCGGCTGCAACGAATATAATCAATCTGATTTCAGTATTCACCATCTAGTGATGTCCATGTGTAGAGTCTTCTCTTGTTGGAAGAGGGTGTTTGCTATGACCAGTGCGTTCTTTTGACGAAACTCTGTTAGCCTTTGCCCTGCTTCATTTTGCACTGGAAGGCCAAATTTTCCTGTTAATCCACGTATCCCTTGACTTCCTACCTTTGCATTCCATATTGGAGTGCAAATTTTGCATATTGGGGATTAGGTTTCAATATAAGAATTTGGGGTGGAGGACAGTTATTGAGTTCATAGCAGGCAAATATAAATTCACAAAGTCAGTGGTAACAGAGGCAGCAGGACATACTGGAGATGTAATTCATATACTGAAACTAACTGCTTAGGAAATTGGCATTTGCACTGATGTCCAGAAATCTCTGGGTCTTCCTAGGTGGCTCAGTGGTAAAGAATCTGCCTGCCAATGCTGTAGACATAGGAAATTCAGGTTTGATCCCTGGGTCAGGAAGACCCTGTGTAGTAGGAAATGGTAACCTACTCCAGCATTCTTGCCTGGAAAATCCCATGGACAGAGGAGCCTGGCAGACTACAGTCAAAGAATTGAATGTGACTGAGCGATTGAGCATGCACACTAGTGCATACACTAGTGCAAAATCACACAGTGTTCTTTTTCATCAGTTATTAAAGACATACTCATAAAACAGGTGTTATTCATTCAAAGACAGAGTCACCTTTCACTTTTGAGTATTCTGTGTGCTAAGTACTGTGGTTTATTTTCTTGTTTTGCATTGCTTAACACAGGAAAGATACAAATTATTTTATTCTTTCAGCATCCTCTGTGATATAAGCAATATAACCTCCATTAACAAATAAGAAAACAAAGACTCTTTGTACTTGACTGACTTAGTCACCACAATCTAGATCTTTGATTCACACTGAGGTCAAATTGATGAAAAGTCCTATATGCTTTAAAACATGTCCACACTGTTTCCATTAAATCCTTCATTTAAAATGTATGCATAACCTAAGTAAAGGGAAGTAAATACAATTTTCAGATTTCTTTATTATCTTAGTGTATCATCCATGCCAGGATCAGGAACTGCTGGGGGATATGCAGACTTTGTCTCAACTGTTTCCCATTGCAGATCCTGCCATTTCTTTTAGAGGTTTATAACAGTCATTTAAACAAGTCTGTCTTTTACTTTTTTGTATCTTAGCCCTCCTCTGCTTATGTTTTGCACAAGTAATCCTCATTTAATATCTAATCAGCTTCCAAATGTTATTATTGTAACTTAGTAACTCTTTTATTTTGTAAGGCTATAGCCTTAGAAACATCTAACTCTAGTGGATTGAGTCTTTATTATGGCCATCTTTATCTCTTCAGAATAACTTCTGAGGCATTCGTTGTCATGCTTTGTTGGGTGATGTGCCAAAATAACTTTATAGACACAAAAGGACTGACTGATAACAAACAGTTAAAGGCCCAAGTGCCCTAGCTTGTCTAAATAATGACTTGAGTTTGATATAATTATGTGACCATGAGAAATGGAACCCAGGAGAAGGTGATTTGTTTGAAATAAAGGAAAGGAATGAGGAAATAATTGCTGAGTGAGAAAGTATGGGATAACTTGGTCATTCTGTGGATGGATTTGCATTGATGTTTTCTATTTTAGTTTATGCCCTAGGTTCTGGTGGATCAAAATCATTATTTCTTTTGGCAGTACCAGTGTTTTTCTGTGCATCTTTCCCCATCGGACACAAGTTTTGCATTTTGATGTAAGGTTCTTGAGAAATAGAAGAGTTTGGACATCAGCAGACTCACTGAGAGTATTATGAATTGGACAGAGTTCGGTGGATAGCAACACTATCTCCTTTTTGTAATTGCCCAGAGAGTACTGAGTCTCAATTGTGGCTATACACTCAAATCATCTTTAAAAAATACTGATGCCTTATGTTTAACCATTGGAGATTCTAGTTTTATATACCTGGGATATGGCTTTATTGTTGTTATTCAGTCGCTTGGTCGTGTACAGCTCTTTGCAACCCCATGGACTGTAGCACATCAGGCTTCCCTGTCCTTCACCATCTCCCAAAGTTTGCTAAAACTCATGTCCATTGAGTCAGTGATGCCATCCAAACATATCATCTGTCATCTCCTTCTTCTTCTGCCTTCAGCCTTTCCCAGCATCAGGGTCTTTTCCAGTGAGTCAGTTTTTTGCATCAGGTGGCCAAAGCATTGCAGCTTCAGCTACAGCAGTAGTCCTTCTAATGAATATTCAGGAATTTCCTTTAGGATTTCCTTTAGGACTGACTGGTTTGATCTCCATGCAGCTGAAGAGACTCTCAAGAGTCTTCTCCAACACCCTCTTGAGTTCAAAACCATCAGTTCTTTGGCACTCAGCTTTCTTTATTGTCCAACTCTCATGTCCATACATGACTACTGGAAAAACCATAGCTTTGACTATACGACCTTTGTCAGCCAAGTAACATCTCTGCGTATTAATATGCTATCTAGGTTTGTCATAGCTTTTTTCCCAAGGAGCAAGCATCTTTTAATTTCATGGCTGCAGTCACCATCTGCAGTGATTTTGTAGCCCAAGAAAATAAAGTCTGTCACTGTTTCCATTTTTTCCTCATCTATTTGCCATGAAGTGACGGGACCAGATGCCATGATCTTTGTTTTTTGAATGTTGATTTAAGCCAGCTTTTTCACTGTCCTCTTTCACTTTCATCAAGAGGCTTTTTTGTTCTTCTTCACTTTCTGCCATAAGGGTAGTGTCATCTGCATGTCTGAGGTTATTGATACTTCTCCCAGCAATCTTGATTCCAGCTTGTGCTTCATCCAACCTGGTATTTTGCATGATGTACTCTGCATATAGGGCTTCTCTGGTAGCTCAGTGGAGAAGGAAGTGTCAACCCACTCGAGTACTCTTGCCTGGAAAATCCCATGGATGGAGGAGCCTGGTAGGCTGCAGTCCATGGGGTTGCTGACAGTTGGACACGACTGAGCGACTTCATTTTCACTTTTCATTTTCATGCATTGGAGAAGGAAATGGCAACCCACTCCAGTGTTCTTGCCTGGATAATCCCAGGGCCAGGGGAGCCTGGTGGGCTGCCGTCTTTGGCATCGCACAGAGTCAGACACGACTGAAGCTACTTAGCAGCAGCAGCAGTTGGTAGCTCCGCTGGTAAAAGAATCTGCCTGCAATGCAGGAGATCCCCATTTGATTCCTGGGTCAGGAAGATTCCCTGGAGAATGGACAGGCTACCCACTCTGGTATTCTTGTGCTTCCGAAAATTGGTGGCTACTTCTTGAGCCACCAGTATTCTTGGTGGCTCAGATGGTAAAGAATCTGCCTGAAATGTGGGAGACCCAGGTTCAAGCCCTGGGTTGGGAAGATCACCTGGAGGAGGTCATGGCAAACCACTCCAGTATTCTTTCCTGGAGAATCCCCATAGTCAGAGAAGCCTGGTGGGCTACAGTCAATGGGTTAACAAAGAGTTGGACACAACTGTGCAACTAAGCACAGCACAGCACTCTGCATATAAGTTAAATAAACAGGGTAACAATATATAACCTTGAAGTACTCTGTTCCCAGTTTGGAACCAGTCCATTGTTCCATGTCCAGTTCTAAGTGTTGCTTCTTAACTTGCACATGGTTTCTCAGGAGGCAGGTAAGGTAGTCTGGTATTCCCAGCTCTTTAAGAATTTCCCACAGTTTGTTGTGATCTACACATTCAAAGGCTTGATGTAGTCAATGAAGCAGAAGTAAGTGTTTTTCTGGAATTTTCTTGCTTTTTCTATGATCCAATGGATGTTGGCAGCTTGATCTCTGGTTCCTCACCCTTTTCTAAATACAGCTTGTGCATCTGGAAGTTCTTGCTGCATATACTGTTGAAGGCTAGCTTGAAGGATTTTGAGCATTACTTTGCTAGCATATGAAATGTGTGCAGTTGTGCGGTAGTTTGAGCATTCTTTGGCATTGCACATCTTTGAGATTGGAATGAGAACTGAACTTTTCCAGTCCTGTGGCCATTGCTGAGTTTTCCAAATTTGTTGGCACATTGAGGGCAGTACTTTCACAGCATCATCTTTTAGGATTTGAAATAGTTCAGCTGGAATTCTATTGTCTTCACTAGCTTTGTTCATAGTAATGCTTCCTAATGCCCACTTGACTTTGTACTCTAAGATGTCTAGCTCTAGGTGACTGATCACACCATCGTGACTTTGTGGGTCATGAAGATCTTTTTTGTATAGTTTTTCTGTGTATTCTTGCCACCTCTTCTTAATATCTTCTGCTTCTGTTAGGCCCTTGCTGTTTCTGTCCTTTACTGTGCCCGCCTTTGAATGAAATGTTCCCTTGTTATCTTTAATTTTCTTGATGAGATCTCTAGTCATTCTTGTTCTGTTGTTTTCCTCTATTTCTTTGCATTGTTCACTCATAAAGGCTTTCTTTTCCCTTCTTGCTGCTCTTTGGAACTCTGCATTCAGATGCACATCTTTCCTTTTGTCCTTTGCATTTCACTTCTCTTCTTTTCTGAGCTATTTTTAAGGCCTCCTCTGACAACCATTTTGCTTTTTTGTATTTCATAATTCGGTATGGTTTTGATCACTACCTCCTGTACAATGTTATGAACCTCCACCCATAGTTCTTCAGACACTGTGTCTATCAGATCTAATCCCTTGAATCTATTTGTCACTTCCACTGTATAATCATAATGTATTTGATTTAGGTCATACCTGAATAACCTAGTGGTTTTCCCTACTTTCTTTAAGTCTGCATTTTGCAATAAGGAGTTCATGATCTGAGCTGCAGTCAGCTTCTGGTCTTATTTTTGCCTACTGTATAGAGGTGCTTGTAAATGTAATCTGTCCAGCAGTTTCTAATGTGTTGTGAGAACCACTCAGATAGAGATTGAGAATCGCTGAGATCAGTCCTTAATTTGGTGGAAGATAGTATGGGAGAGAAGGAAGAATGGAACTGAAGGAATCAACCTGCCTGACTTCAAATAATACTACAAAGCTAGTCATCAAGACAGTATGGTACTGGCACAAAGACAACAATATAAATAGATCAGTGGAACAAAATAGAAAGCCAGAGATAAATCCATGCACCTATGGACACCTTATCTTTGACAAAGGAGACAAGAATATACAATGGAGAAAAGACAATCTCTTTAACAAGTGGTACTGAGAAAACTGGTTAACCACCTGTAACAGAATGAAACTAGAACACTTTCTAACAAAAATAAACTCAAAATGGATTAAAGATCTAAATGTAAGACCAGAAACTATAAAACTCCTAGAGGAAAACATAGGTAGAACACTCTCTGACATACATCACAGCAAGATTCTCTATGGCCCACCTCTCAGAGTAATGGAAATAAAAGCAAAAATAAATAAATGGGACAAAACTTTTAAATTTTTGCACAATTAAGGAAACTATAAGCAAGGTGAAAAGGCAGGCCTCAGAATGGGAGAAAATAATAGCAAATGAAACAACTGACAAAGAATCTCCAAAATATACATGCAGCTCAATACCAGAAAAATAAATAACCCAATCAAAAAATGGGCCAAAGAACTAAACAGGCATTTCTTCAAGGAAGACATACATGGGTAATAAACACATGAAAAGATGCTCAATATCACTCATTATCAGAGAAATGCAAGTCAAAACAACAATGAGGTACCACCTCATGCCAGTCAGAATTGCTGCCCTCAAATGTCTACAAACAATAAATGCTGGAGAGAGTGTGGAGAAAACAGAACCCTTTTACACTGTTGGTGGGAATGCAAACTAATACAGCCACTATGGAGAACAGTGTGGAGATTCCTTAAAAAACTGGAAATAGAACTCCCATACGATCCAACAATCCTATGCTGGGCATACACACTGAGGAAACCAGAACTGAAAGAAACACGTGTACCCCAATGTTCATTGCAGCACTGCTTTACAGTAGCCAGGACATGGAAGCAACCTAGATGTCCATCAGCATGTGAATGCATAAGAAGGTTATGGTGTATATACACAATGGAATACTGCTCAGCTATAAAAAAGAGTGTATTTGAGTCAGTTCTAATGAGGTAGATGAAACTGGAGCCTATTATACAGAGTAAAGTAAGTCAGAAAGGAAAACACCAGTATAGTGTATTAACACATATATATGGAATTTATTTTTTTATTCAGCTGTGAATATATATATATATATATATATATATATATTTCACTCAGTTTCATTTGACTCAAATGTTTAGTCATCATCAGTCTGCTCCGGAGAAGGCAATGGCACCCCACTCCAGTACTCTTGCCTAGAAAATCCCATGGACGGAGGAGCCTAGTAGGCTCCAGTCCATGGGGTCACAAAGAGTCGGACACGACTGAGCGACTTCACTTTCACTTTTCACTTTCATGCACTGGAGAAGGAAATGGCAACCCACTCCAGTGTTCTTGCCTGGAGAATCCCAGGGACAGGGGAGCCTAGTTGGCTGCCATCTCTGGGGTCGCACAGAGTCTGACACGACTGAAGCGACTTAGCAGCAGCAGCAGCAGCAGTCTGCTCAGGATTCACCAGTATTTATTCAGGTCTTATTCCAACTCATTGGAAAGGACTCTGATGATGGGAAAGATTGAAGTTAAAAGGAGAAAGAGGCTAGAGGATAAGATGACTAGATAGCATCACTGACTCAATGGATATGAATTTGAGCAAGCTCTAGGAAATATAGAGTAATAAACTTTTTGAATTGCCTTTGTTGAAAATCAGTTGAAAGTGTTTGTGTGGGTTCATTTCCAGACTTTCCTCTGCTCTGTTTATTACTTTTCTATCCTTACAACAGTATCAGACTTTCTTGGTTAGTGTATTTTTATAGTATGTCTTGAATTTGGATACTGAGGGTCCTCAAACATTTTTATTTTTCAAGATTGTTTTGGATATTCTAGATCATGTACATTTTAAGAAAAATTTAAGATCAGCTTAACAATGTCTTCAAAAATCTTGGCTTGTATTTTGTTGAGATTGTTTTGAATATTATATCAATCAGGGAATAATTGACATTTAACATGTATATCTTAACATGAGCTGTCATTTTTTAATTTTTTTTTAATTTCTCCTATAAATTTTAAATAATTTTTACTGTCCAGGTCTATGCATGTTTTGTTCATTTTATTTCTATGTATTTTTATGCTATTCTAAATTATATCTTATTTTCTAATTATTTATTATTAGTAAATGAAAATACAATTGATTTTTGTACATGACTTTGTATCCTGTGAATTTCATAATTTGTTTTATTAGTTTATTTTTTAGATTCCATAGGAATTTCTGAGTACACAATAATATTGTCTAAAGTAATGATCATTCTCCTTTTAATCTCTTTTCTTTTTGTCTAGAACTATGTAGAACTTCTAGTACACTTTTGAATACATGTAAGGAAAGTGGAAATCTCTACTTTTTTCCTAATCTTGGGTAAAAATGGCTGGTAATTCAACATTAAATATGTTAGCTCTAGGTTTTTCATAGGTACCCTTTATCACACTCAGGAAACTCCGATCTATTTCCAGTTTCCTGAGAAGTTTTAATATCAATAGACTTTTGAATTTTTAAGTACATTTTCTGGCTTTCTTGTTCTGATGTTTTTTCTCTTTTGTTCTGTTAATGTGGTGAATTATAATGATTCATTTTCAAATGTTAATGTGATCATGAATCCCACATGATCCATTACCCTTCTTGTATATTGCTGGATTTTATATATTGCTGGATTTTATATATTGCTTATATATTGCTAATATTGCCAGTGGCACAAAATCATCATACTCTCCTATTAGATACAATTCTTGAGAAGGGAATTTATTTCTAATCTGTGAAAGTTTCCATTACTGTATCGTACTCTTAATGACCAACAAGTGCATATAAAATGTTTTATTTTAGGAATAAATGAATTCATAAATAAATAAATATATATGCCTTTGTTCTCCAATGTCTCTTTCAAGAGTAGGCTTTACTTAATAAAAAACTTGGGATGTATAACATCCTTGTACTGTAGCACATGATAAATTAATACCATTGTATATGAGAGTAAGTCCTAAGATTTCTCATCACAAGGAAGAAAATTTTTTTCTATTTCTTTCATGTTCTATGTATGTGAGATGTGGATGTTCACTGTATGTATTGTGGACATATTTTCATGATGTATGTCAGTCCAGTCATTATGCTGTGCACCTTACACTTACACAATGCTTTACCTCAATTATATCTGAATAAAATGGGATCAATAAAGTGGGAAAGAAATAAGAAAGCTCATGCTCAGCACCCTCGCCTTTGGACAGGCCTGAGTGCCTTACACAGGTGTGAACGCTGTAGCTATCTGTGGTGTGCACAGTCATCCCAGGGGCTCCATTCTCAGCCATGAATGAAGACTCAGACCTGAGTCTATGGTGATCGAGGAGGGTTCTGCTAGGGTCTCAGCCTGGGCTCCAGGAGGACTGCTACCAGGAGAATTTGAGCAATCTACCTCCTGCCCTTGTCTTCATTTCCTCATCTGTGCAGTGAGAAAGGTCTTGGGTCTCTAAGACCTTCTTTGAGTGTCAGATATTCTGTGTCTGAAGGTGGCAGTGAATTACAGGAAGACCAAAAACAGAATTCAGGTCTCCTCAGACTGAGCCACTGTCTCCTCCACTGCAACCCTCTGTCTTCCTCTTCTAATGCTCACTGTTTCATGCTGTCTGTTTTAAGGCTTATACTAAAATTTTTCAGTGCAGGGGATGTTTACTCTTCTCTCTTCCATCACCAGTTCCCAGGAAGTGACTGTGTAAAAGTTTTTTATGCCCATTCACTATTAATATGAGGGTAGTCGTCAAACTGTTATTTTTAGCTTAATTGAGGTATACTTGACAAATAAAATTATAAGATATTTACTCACTCCCTTTCTTACTGCCGTGTTAATCCTTCAGTGTCTTTCAGCATTTTTGTATGTATGATTCGTCTGGGGAGTAATGGTCCTATCTATGTTTTATGATTTTCTGGCTCTAATTTTTCCAGCTTGATAAATTTCCTCTGTCCAACTGTTATGCAGCTCATGCTACGCTCATAGAATATTCTTTCAGTCAGCCTTTGGAGTTTCTCACCGAATTTTTTGTTAGGAAGGGATTAAAAATATTAATTTTTAATTGAATGAGAAATATATAAATGCAGTATAATATTAAAAGCCACCCCCTCGTTTCCTGGTCACTTCTCAAGAGGTTATCTGTGTGGTAACTTTTCTTATATATTTACATACATACATTCAGTTCAGTTCAGTCACTCAGTCATGTCCAACTCTCTGCAACCCCATGAATCATACCACGCCAGGCCTCCCTGTCCATCACCAACACCCAGAGTTCACCCAAACTTATGTCCATCGAGTTGGTGATGCCATCCAGCCACCTCATCCTCTGTCGTCCCCTTCTCCTTCTGCCCCCAATCCCTCCCAGCATCAGGGTCTTTTCCAATGAGTCAACTTTTCTCATGAGGTGGCCAAAGTACTGGAGTTTCAGCTTTAGCATCATTCCTTCCAAAGAAATCCCAGGGCTGATCTCCTTCAGAATGGACTGGTTGGATCTCCTTGCAGTCCAAGGGACTTGTAAGAGTCCCTTCAGCACCACAGTTCAAAAGCATCAATTCTTCATGTATCTAAAAAAGTCTGAAATCATAATACAAACGGCATCTTGCAATGCTCATTTTTCATTACCCTTCCTCATTGTATTGTTTCAGTTTATCAGTATTGTAAACGGTTCTGCAGTGAACCAAGTTCTTAGACACATTGTATTGCACACGGGAGCAGGCAGAGCTGGCAGGAAGCAGTGTTTCTGTGTCACAGAGCTTGTGCATATTTACTTTAATAAATACCATCATAGCAGAGGAATAAGAGCATGGGCCCTGGATCCAGACTACCTAGGTTTGAATCTCTGCTCTGCTTCTTCCTAACTATGCGAATTGGAGGCTGCCCTGAAAAATGGGGATAAGATCTCACAAGATTGTTAAGGGAATTAAATGAGATGATAGATAAAATAGTACCCACTCCAGAGTGTTGTCTGCTACACTTTAGTTCACTAAAGCTGCGGATCATGTCTTACTCATGTTGTATCCTCAGTAAAGCACTATGTTTGCTGCTGCTGCTGCTGCTGCTGCTAAGTCGCTTCAGTCGTGTCCGACTCTGTGCGACCCCAGAGACTGCAGCCCACCAGGCTCCCCCGTCCCTGGGATTCTCCAGGCAAGAACACTGGAGTGGGTTGCCATTTCCTTCTCCAATGCATGAAAGGGAAAAGTGAAAGTGAAGTCGTTTAGTTGTGCCCGACTCCCAGAGACCCCATGGACTGCAGCCTACCAGGCTCCTCTGTCCATGGGATTTTCTAGGCAAAAGTACTGGAGTGGGGTACCATTGCCTTGTTTAGCACATATTAGAAATTCAGAGATCCTATTAATTGTGTTTAACACCAATTTTTTTTTTTTTCCACGTAGCCATAGTAGCTCCTTGAATAAGATAGGAGGGGAGTCAGAATAAAAAAGAAAAAAAAATACTTGTTCTGTTACTTGCATATGTCAGGTATCAGGCTGTGTATTCTACATTCTTACCTCATTTAATGCCCCATGAGATCTCATTTTATCAATTAAATAATTGAGCCTCAGAGAGGTTAAATAACTTGTTCAAAGCCATGCAGCTAATGATTTTGAATTCAAATTCAGCATTGTCTACTTTCTGATCTAATGAATATCCTTCCAGAACAAACAGCAGGATGCCTTCAGTTCCTATAGGCACAGTCCCACTGGGGGAAGGTATGGTTTTTGTAGAGGTGTCATAACCCCACACCAAGAACTCTTAGAAAGCATTTTTTTCAAGGCCAAGCCCCATTTTAAGATATAGTTAGCATTAAGTGGTTCATGTATTGCTGAAGCCTGGCTTGGAGAATTTTGAGCATTACTTTACTAGTGTGTGAGATGAGTGCAATTGTGTGGTAGTTTGAGCATTCTTTGGCATTGCCTTTCTTTGGGATTGGAATGAAAACTGACCTTTTCCAGTCCTGTGGCCACTGCTGAGTTTTCCAAATTTGCTGGCATATTGAGTGCAGCACTTTCACAGCATCATCTTTCAGGATTTGGAACAGCTCAACTGGAATTCCATCACCTCCACTAGCTTTGTTCGTAGTGATGCTTTCTAAGGCCTACTTGACTTCACATTCCAGGATGTCTGGCTCTAGGTGAGTAATCACACCATCGTGATTATCTTGGTCATGAAGATCTTTTTTGTACAGTTCTTCTGTGTATTCTTGCCAAATAATTGATGCTTTTGAACTGTGGTGTTGGAGAAGACTCTTGAGAGTCCCTTGTACTGCAACGAGATCCAACCAGTCTATTCTAAAGGATATCAGTCCTGGGTGTTCTTTGGAAGGAATGATGCCAAAGCTGAAACTCCAGTACTTTGGCCACCTCATGCAAAGAGTTGACTCATTGGAAAAGACCCTGATGCTGGGAGGGATTGGGGGCAGAAGGAGAAGGGGATGACAGAAGATGAGATGGCTGGATGGCATCACCAACTTGATGGATATGAGTTTGAGTGAACTCAGGAGTTGGTGATGGACAGGGAGGCCTGGCGTGCTGCGATTCATGGGGTCGTGAAGAGTTGGACATGACTGAGTGACTGAACTGAAGTAAACTGAACATTAAGTGGATGAGAGGAGTTCTAAATCTTAGCCAAAAAGCTAAAAATTGTTTTAAAATTTAGGAAAATGGAAGTGATGAATTGTGCAGACTGCTGCAACCCAAAAAGATACTCTCAGTATTAAGGAGATGCTGGTCATGAATATTGTACTCACAATGAAAGACAGATTTATAGCACCAAACCAAGAACAGGGTACTCCTAGCTTTCAGTGCTACTAGATAGTACTATAAGAGTCTGCTGTAGCTATGATCATTCTGTGGAACAAATGACCACAGAAACTCAGTGGCACAGAGATGAGTAGGGTGTGTCTGTGGGTTGACTGAGAGCCAGATGGTTTGAGCTGGGCTCCTTCACATTCTTTTTGGTTGAAGCAGCTCTGTTCCATGAATTTTTCATCCTCCTCCTGGGAGCAGAGGGATACAAGGGGAATGTTGTATTGTGGTGATGACAAAAGTCCCAAAGAGCAACAAGTCCCAAAGAGGCCCATGCATCACACAAGGCCTCTTAAAGCTGGACTCAGAGCTAGCATACTGTTTCTGCTGCTTCATTCTATGGCCAAAGAAAGTAACATGGACAAACCAAAGTCAATGTGTGGAGAAACATACTCATCACCTTTACAGGGAGGAACTTCGAAATCACTTGGCAAAGTGCATAGATTTGGGCAGGGTGAAAATTGAGACCAGTGATGCAGTTTACCTTGAAGATTAGTCAGATTCCCCTTGTTGCTGTGTAGTTGCTCCTCCGGCCTTGGTTGAGCAGCTAAGACAGAAAGAAGTGGCTGTATCTCATCTGTGTCTTTTCTATTTTTTTTTTTTTTTGAATCACCACTGTCATTCTACTAGTGATGGAAAATGCCTTCTTCAATTCTCCCTCCCCTGTGGTCACATGGAATGAAGAGTAATTTAAAATGAACAGACTGCTTTAGATTTTTCAGAACACCTGTATCTTATTTTAGAAGCAATTGACGCTCTTGGCCTGGTTTGTACTTGAGCAATTTGGAATGATTAAAGAATTTTATATTTCTTAAGTGCTTCTGTGTTCAGATGAGCCAAATACAGGTTGGATACAAATTTTCTTCAGTGCTATTTTTTTTGAGACATTTTAAATTACTAATCACCTGATAAAGTGGCTAAGATATGAAGTTCCCAGTGTTCCAGTTTGAATTCACAGCAGAACAAATTTAGAAGCCCTCATGGCAAATTCTACTTCATTGGCTTGATATTTTTTCCCCTTTCCCTTTTTATTTTTACCAACAAGAAGTCCTTGCCTGTCTCTGTTTGTCATTTTTGCCCACATGATGTAGGCTTAAAGGAAATCAGCTTAAAAGTATTGGTCTCTTAAATGAGATTATTTTGGGATGGGGACTGGTGGAGTGAGATGAAGTAGGAAAAGAAGAGTAGGGGCATGAATGGGATGGAAGTCACAAACAAGATTAGCCACTGGTAATACTTGCTTAGCAATAGACAAATAACCTAGAGATAAATGGGCATGATGCAAAGGAAACAACAACATCTGAAGTTTTTAAAATGAATCTATTTTCCAAAGAGGGTGAAAGAAAAGAAAGTGAAGTCACTCAGTCGTGTTCAACTCTTTGCAATGCCATGGACTGTAGCCTACCAGGCTCCTCCATCCCTGGGATTTTCCAGGCAAGAGTACTGGAGTGGGTTGCCATTTCCTTCTGCAGGAGATCTTCCTGACCCAGAGATTGAATCCAGGTCTCCTGCATTGTAGGCAGACACTTTACCATCTGAGCCACCAGGGAAGTCAAAGAGGGTGGATTGTACCAAATACTAGTTCAATTTTTTGTGTAATACATTGGGTTTGGAAAGGCAAAAAGTGCGTGTGGAAATGTAACTTGTCAATAGGAGCCTGGAAGAGCAGAACTGATCTGCGTGGAACAAAAATACAAAATTTCCCAAAGCCTTCCACAGAGTATTGTCTTGGGACCAGCATGGGCTACAACCACGAACTTGTCAGAAATGGAGAATCTTGGACCCAAGCTACATTGCACCAAGATCCCCAGATATTTCGTTTTGAAGGTGAACTGCCTTAGAACAGGACTATTTGATTTTACACCTGAGTCTAGGTGGGAAAGACTAGAACCAGCAGATGCAACAAGGCAGGGTGACTAAGTACCTGAGGGAATCTATTGGAATTGGGAGTCTGAGATAAGAGACCACCAAGGTGATGTTAATACAATGAGGATGTTTTAGAACTTAATCTTTTTCCCCTTTAGCATGTGCTTGTGACCTCCACATCAACTAAAAGAAACCTTTGCCTCAAGGTACTGGTATTATTAAAGACACAGGGCAATCAGAGATGGTCAGTATGCAAATTCCAGGTGTCTTGGCAATTCCAAGAATTTCCTAAATTATAGATGGTTCCCATTACATATCAAGACTCTGACTTGTCTGGCTGTAATCATAGCATTTTATTGTAAACTCTGGTGTAGAGAAGATCCAGACTGTAATCTTGAAGAAGGGACCATGTGACAAGAAGTAGACACTAATCCAGGAATCCAGTTTCTCCACTGCATTGGCTTTACTCAGGACCTGAGAAGTAAGAAATCCCAGTTAGGCTGAAGAAGAAGTCAACAGTGAAAGGGCTTCTATCTGCTTTCTCCTTATGACTCTGGGAAGAGATGCGGCTGCGATGCCTCAGGGTGATATATGGTGACTAGAGTAGGATTGATGTGGCATTGTTCAGTGTGGAGTGATAACTTGACACTGTTTCTCCCTCACACCCACCACACTATTCTTAAGACTTGTGATAAAAAGGAAAAGACCAGGTGGTACTTTGCTCAGGACTATGCTCAGTGAAAATATGGTATATAACTGAAGAACACTCTGGCAAGTTCTGGCTAAAGTGACTCTGTGGCCAAGGGCTTGAAGTAGGGCAGGCTAAGCTGGCAATTAAATTGGAGTCATGGTCAGAGCTCAGAAGATTTGCTAAGTCTGTATGAGCTGCTGAGATTGGGAGGAGAACCCAGGCCTCGACCACAGGTGACCTGAACTGTAGAGAGCAGTGTTTACACTGAGGACAGGGGCCACTGCCTAAGTCCTTGGTGAGGTGAGCTGTCCTCAGCCTTGAGTTTATCAAGGACCATGAGGAAGGACAACATAGGACCTGATACCCCTTCCCTTGCTGCCAGGAAGATATGAGCTTCACCTTACTCCAAGAATGGCTTGTAGAAAGGTGGGGTGGTGGTGGTGATGGTGGTGGGGAGATCCTTTAAGAAAAGAGAGAAATACACTTGATGATGTGTATTTTACACTTAAATTGACAAAGTACTTACCTAAAGAAGTTAAAATAACTAGAAAGTTTATTTTAATATATACTTTTAAAATTAGAGATGCCAAGGAAACATTTCATGCAAAGATGGGCATAATAAAGGACAGAAACAGTATGGACCTAACAGAAGCAGAAGATATTAAGAAGAGGTAGCAAGGATACACAGAACTGTACAAAAAAGATCTTCATGACTGCAATACTGTGATCACTCTCCTAGAGCCAGACATCTTGGAGTGTGAAGTCAAGTGGGCCTTAGGAAGCATCACTACGAACAAAGCTAGCAGAGGGTGATGGAATTCCAGCTGAGCTATTTAAAATCCTAAAAGATGATGCTATTAAAATGCTGCACTCAATATGCCAGCAAATTTGGAAAACTCTGTAATGGCCACAGGACTGTAAAAGATTAGGTTTCTTTCCAATCCCAAAGAAAAGCAGTTTAAACTACTGCACAATTGTACTCATTTAACATGCTAGCAAATTAATGCTCAAAACTCTCCATGCTAGGCTTCAAAAGTATGTGAAGTAATAGCTTCCAGATGTTCAAGCTCTATTAAGAGAAGACAGAGGAACCAAAGATTGAATTGCCAACATCTGTTGGAAATTAGAAAAAGCAAGAGCATTCCAGAAAAACATCTATTTCTGCTTCATTGACTATACTAAAGCCTTTTGACTGTGTGGATCACAACAAACTGTGGAAAATTCTTGAAGAGATGGAGATACCAGTCCACCTTACCTGCCTCCTGAGAAATCTGTATGCAGGTCAAGAAGCGACAACTTAGAGCCAGACATGGAACAACGGGCTGGTTCAAAATTGGGAAAGGAATCAATAAAGGCTGTATACTGTTACCTTGTTTATTTAACTTTTATGCACAGTACATCATGTGAAATTCCAGGCTGGATGAAGCACAAGCTAGAATCAAGATTGCCAGAAGAAATATCAATTAAACTCAAATATGCAGATGACACCACCATTATGGCAGAAAGCAAAGAGGAACTAAAGGGCCTCTTGATGAAGGTGAAAAAGGAGAGTGAAGAAGCTGGCTTAAAACTCAACATTCAAAAAACAAATATCATGGCATCCAGTCCCATCACTTTATGGCAAATGGATTGGGGAAACAAAGGAAATAGAGACAGACTTTATCTTCTGGGGCTCCAAAATCATCATAGATGGTGACTGCAGCCATGAAATTAAGATACTTGCTCCTTGGAAGAAAAGCTATGACAAACCTAGTGATAGTGATAGTGAAGTCGCTCAGTCGTGTCCGACTCTTTGCGACCCCATGGACAGTAGCCAACCAAGATCCTCCGTCCATGGGATTTTCCAGGCAAGAATATTGGAGTGGGTTGCCATTTCCTTCTCCAGGGGATCTTCCTGACCCAGGGATCCAACCCAGGTCTCCCACATTGTAGGCAGGCGCTTTACCATCTGAGCCACCAAGGAAGGCCATGACAAACCTAGACAGCATATTAAAAAGCAGAGACACTACTTTGCCAACAAAGGTCCATCTGATGGGAGAGTTGGACAATAAAGAAGGCTGAGTGTCGAAGAACTGGTGCTTTTAAACCTTGGTGTGGGAGAAGACTCTTGTACTGCAAGGAGATCAAACCAGATAATCCTAAAGGAAATCCACCCTGAATATTCATTGGAAGGACTGATGCTGAAGCTCAATACTTTTGCCACCTGATGTGAAGAGCTGATTCATCAGAAAAGGCCCTGATGCTGGGAAAGATTGAAGACAGGAGGAGAAGGGGACAACAGAGGACAAGATGGTTGGATGTCATCACCGACTCAATGGCCATGAGTTTGAGCAAGCTCTGAGGATGGTGAAGGACAGGGAAGCCTGGCATGCTGCAGTCCATAGGGTTGCAAAGAGTCAGAGATGACTGAGCGACTGAACAAAAACAATATTTTAATGTGAAGAGTGTGACTTTTAATTGGTATATGCATATTTTCTTTCAAAATTGAAAAGAAATGATGAGATGAATTAATACAAGATAGAGCAAACTACATTTTTTGAAATCTGACATATTGAGTTAAATCTCCCTGTCCAGTTTCCCTAAAACATAGACACACAAGCACACATACAAACACACACGCATGCAGTGTGCACATTTCTGAGAATTTTTTTAAAAGACACAAAGGGCATCTTTAATTGTTCCACAGTATAGGAAGTTGGAGCTTTCAGTCTTCATGGGCCCTGAGACCCCAAATGATATCCAAGTGACAGTAGATGTCAGGTACTTGAGTATCTTTTGTGCTGATACTTAATACATTATTTAAAATAACTTGTACAGAAGAGTCTGATTTATTAGTAGGTGGTGATATTCCAGTTTACAGATGGGAAACCAGAGGCTCAGAATGGCTGGTTTACAGGTAACTTGCCCAGTGTAATGTGGCCAATAAGTGACCACACTGGGACTCCAACCCAGATTTAACTCCAGAGTTTATGTTTATATCCCGCAGTCTGTTTTTGATACTCTCCCAAATGTATGCTTGCAGCATAACAGCCTTCCCTATTCCTTCTTCCTTCTAGGTTCTGCATTTCTATTTTCTCTCCCTTTGCTTGCTTCGTTTGTAGTTGCATGATGACTGTTTGTCTCTGGGTGTTAGCACAAGCATTAGCATCTGCTGTCACATGTACTCCCCTGGGCTGAGTCCTGTGTCCTAACTGGACCTTTTCCAGTGGTCCTTATATATGAAGAAGAGACACATGTAACCCAGTGTCCATGCAGGTCTCCCTGGAGACACAAGTGTGGGCGAGCCTCTGTCATGGTTCCTGGTACTGTGGCCTCCCATTTTCATTCTAGAAAATAGCCAGGGTGCCTCAGCCAGGGAGCCACCCTTGTGTTGGCTGACATTGACTTTGGTTGGTTGTGTTCTCTCTAAGTGCTGGGAACTCTGAATGTGTCCTGTACTGTTGCTGTGCTTTACGACAGCAGTGGACTGGCAGGTTCCGCTATTACATGAGAGCTGAAAACTTCCTCCTCTTCTCTCACTGGCTCACTTATTCCCTGGACGTACCTTCCTTGTCCCACTTCTGTTCCCTAGAGTCTCACATAGACTTAATATTTAAGGATTCAGTGATTGAGTAAAATATTGTATGTAGTTATTATCAAGCCTCCCTTGAGTGATGAGACCTGGGATAATTTGAAAACGCTGCTTACTCAGGCTGTAAAATCAGAAGTTTTAAAAGAACAGAAAAATCAAGAGATACCTTCATTTTTGTTTCTCTCATAATGTCTTTATTTTAGGAAGCTGGTCTACAAAGTAGGGGCTTTCCAGGTGGCACTAGTGGTAAAGAACTCACCTGCTGATGTAAGAGATATGGGTTCAGTATCTGGGTCAGGAAGGTTCCCTGAAGTAGGAAATGGCAACCTGCTCCCGTATTCTTGCTGGAAAATTCCATGGACAGAGGAACCTGGCAGGCTACAGTCCATGGGGCCTCAAAGAGTGAGACATGACCAAGTGAGCACTACAAAGCAATCTTGTACCACTGTTTTATAGGGTCTCAGTACTACCTGTATTCTGATTCTTCATGAGTTACCCTTATTTACTATCCATGCTTCTCTCAGATTAGCAATTGATATCTCAATAGATGTCCAAATATATGTCAATATCTTACTTTGCAAAACAGGATGACATGACACTGCCTGAGAACACAGAGGCTATACAGGACATAAAAACAGATTGGCTGAAAGACAGGGGTGAGCTGTGCAAATGAAAATACAATGCTGGTTATCCTCAATATAAATCAGTGAAGGGAGCCAAGAGGCACAAACGTTTTCATATGTCTTGAACTCGTTATTCCATTTTTGGGAATCTTTCCTAAAGGAATAATGAAAGATACAGACGAAAACTGCACTGATTAGATAATATGGGATTTACTAAGTCCTTGAATACTTTATAGAATTTGCCTGTAAAACCATAATGGCCTAGTATGTTTTAAGGGGAAATACTTCATGAACTTTCCAATTTCTTTAATGGTTATTAGACAATTCAATTATTTTTTCTTGTGTCAATCTCAGTACTTAATATTTCTCACCAATAGTCCATTCCATCAAACTTGTCACATTCCTTTAGAGTTTTTTAAGTCTTCTCCATGTCTTTGGTAATAAGATTTCACTAACATTGTATTGTGAAACTTCAAGCATTCAGAATGTTGGAAAGATTTTATAATGAGCACCCAAACACTCACCACCAAGATTCTACCACTAACATTTTACCATGTTTGCTTTATCACACTTCTATCCATCACTCCATCTTTGTAAAATGAATTCCAAAGTAAGTTGCAGACATAGTATTAGGATTTTAACATGAAGAAAAAAATTGTTTTAATCTCTTAGTAGTGTAATAGCCTTAGTATTATTAGTTGACATATCTGAGATTCATGGAAGGAAAGAGATGGTATGTAATATTGAAGACTGTTCACAAAGATGGGAATAGTGCCACCCCAAGGCATTGGGGTGCCAATGCCACCCTGGGACCTAGTTCAGTTCAGTTCAGTTCAGTTGCTCAGTCGTGTCTGACTCTTTGCAATCCCATGAACCACAGCACGCCAGGCCTCCCTGTCCATCACCAACTCCCGAAGTCCACCCAAACCCATGGCCATTGTGTCAGTGATGCCATCCAACCATCTCATCCTCTGTTGTCCCCTTCTCCTCCTGCCCTCAATCTTTCCCAGCATCAGGGTCTTTTCAAATGAGTCAGCTCTCCACATCAGGTGGCCAAAGTATTGGAGTTTCATCTTCAACATCAGTTCCTCCAATGAACACCCAGGACTGATCTCCTTTAGGATGGACTGGTTGGATCTCCTTGTAGTCTAAGGGACTCGCAAGAGTCATCTCCAGCACCACAGTTCAAAAGCATCAATTCTTCAGTGCTCAGCCTTCTTTATAGTCCAACTCTCACATCCATACATGACTACTGGAAAAACCATAGCCTTGATTACACAGACCTTTGTTGGCAAAGTAATGTCTCTGCTTTTGAATATGCTGTCTAGGTTGGTCATAACTTTCCTTCCAAGGAGTAAGCATCTTTTCATTTCATGGCTGCAACCACCATCTGCAGTGATTTTTGAGCCCAGAAAAATAAAGTCAGCCACTATTTCCACTGTTTCCCCATCTATTTGCCATGAAGTGATGGGACCAGATGCCATGATCTTAGTTTTCTGAATGTTGAGCTTTAAGCCAACTTTTTCACTCTCCTCTTTCACTTTCATCTAGAGACTCTTTAGTTCTTCACTTTCTGCCATAAGGGTGGTATCATCTGCATATCTGAGGTTATTGATACTTCTCCTGGCAATCTGGGACCTAGTCAGTTCAGTCAGTTCAGTCGCTCAGTCGTGTCCAACTCTTTGCCACCCCATGAATCGCAGCATGCCAGGCCTCCCTGTCCATCACCAACTCCTGGAGTTCACTCAGTCTCACGTCCATCGAGTCAGTGATGCCATCCAGCCATCTCATCATCTGTCGTCCCCTTCTCCGCCTGCCCCCAATCCCTCCCAGCATCAGAGTCTTTTCCAATGAGTCAACTCTTCG
This sequence comes from Bos taurus, assembly GCF_002263795.3. Classification (NCBI taxonomy): domain Eukaryota; kingdom Metazoa; phylum Chordata; class Mammalia; order Artiodactyla; family Bovidae; genus Bos; species Bos taurus. The sequence goes on from NC_037328.1 coordinate 137,909,390, forward strand.
CATGAGGTGGTCAAAGTACTGGAGTTCCAGCTTTAGCATCATTCCTTCCAAAGAAATCCCAGAGCTGATCTCCTTCAGAATGGACTGGTTGGATCTCCTTGCAGTCCAAGGGACTCTTGGGAGTCTTCTCCAACACCACAGTTCAAAAGCATCAATTCCTTAGCACTCAGCTTTCTTCACAGTCAAACTCTCACATCCATACATGACCACTGGAAAAACCATAGTCTTGACTAGACGGACCTTTGTTGGCAAAGTAATGTCTCTGCTTTTCAATCTGCTATCTATGTTGGTCATAACTTTTCAAGAGGGCACTCACTAGAACTAGGTACAGAACTGTACAGAGGCAGTTTCCCCACAGGGAAAGTGCATGTAGGAGCCTGGAAGACTAGACACCAGCTTCACCTGCCTCTCTCCCTTCAGTCTCCTGCTGGTGCTACCATTGCCCAAACCCAGCCAGAAGCCAGAAAGCAAGGTTAGCCTTTGGAGCAGATATAGGGTGGAGAAGGGAAGAGTCAGGAGTTACATAAATTCTAGGTAGAACATAGCATGTTCAGCAATAACCTGGATTTTGAAAACCTTGGTGTGTGTAGCTCAAGTAGATATATGCATAGTAGTTGTCCAGGAAATGTTAGTTAAATTAATATCAGAGTTGTGAAAAGCTTAATTTATGGTGATAAATCCTGGAAAACCCATCAGCATAGTAGCAGAAAGTCTTCTGTGTGGTAGAGGTGACTCTGAGGGAAGGAGAGTTCAAGATAACCATGAGGTTGATTGATCACACTGTCAGCGTTTTTTGTGTGCGTATCTAGTGGGTCTTCTGCCTCACTGGATGGTCTCAGCCTTGCACATTTGGCCCCCTCCTGACTCACTTAGCTGGCCTGCTGGCTTCACAGCCAAGAAAGTTAATGCCCTTTCTAAAGGAGGTGTTCAAGACATCATGTCTTTGTATCTGGGAGTCTTCTGGAAGGTGCCATCCTAGGTACTGTGGGGATTTCAGGCAGGGAAGGCTACCCACAAGGAGTGTCTCATCAGTTAATGAGCTATAAGGAGGCATAACTGACATCTTAATTGCAGGTGTCATTGAGACGTGATCCCTGGGTGTGCCCAGGTCATCACTGATTTCTGCTTTATCCTAACACTGTAGGTCACACCAATGACAAAGAGAGAAGAGGCCTCCCACTATAGAGTGTAACAGGTGCTTCACTTTTGTTTGAGCTCCCCACCTGCCATCTCTTTCTGTTATGGGAAATCTCCATCTCAGGAGTTTGGGTTGTGCATGCAGGTGTCCTCATTCCTGTGGAGTCTAAGGCTTAGTTAATTTGCCATGTGGTGCCAGACTTTGACTCAAAAGCTAGTGAAATGAGACACAAAGAGCAAGGAGTTTCTCTCTCTGGTGGCTGTTGTATAGGGGCAGTAGTTTCTTGACCAGAATCAGTTGAAAAGGGAGGTGTTAGTCATATTTCCTGTCTGTTTAGCCTCCAGGTTAGTTTTCAAGCCTTCCCAAAGACACTAGGAACTACCTCAGATCTTTTTAACATAACCTTGTTTCTTCCTTCTTTCTTTCTATATTTCCTTACTTTCTCTCTTTTTTCCTTGCAGTTAAAAACCCTGACTTATACATAAATTTCTGCTTCAGATATTATCATCACATGCCCACAGATACATGTGCACAAACTATGGGCATAATTCCTAAAATAGACTCTTAAATGGCTAATAAACACATAAAAATATTCTATTCTGTTAATCAAATAAATGTGAATATAAAATAAGATACAATTTTACAATTATTGTAATTCCTTAAGTTTTAAAAATGATGAAAATTGTTTTTGAGGGGGCAAGGGGGAGATATTCTAAACTTTTTATTTTTGCTAATGAAAATAGGATCTAATTAATATGTGAACCTTATGTATAAAGAAGGTTGCTCCTCACAGTGGTGGTTATAATAGTAGAAATATTAAAATAGCTTATATGTACAACAATAGGAAAATAATTACATAAATTATCTTCATACAGTTCAATAGTGTTCAGCTATTAACAGTGAAATTTTGAAGCAATATTTAATAATATAGATAATGAAATATCACTTTTAAAAGAAGGATGTAAGGGTAATATGATCCCATAGCTGTCAAAATTATGAAAGAATATGTTATAATATACACAAAATTAAAAAATTCACCAAAGGTACATACTTTTCTCTGAGCTGTGAGCAAATAAGATATTTTATTTTTTCTTTATTCATGTTGATATATTCCAAATAGTCTTCAATAATCAAGTAAAAATTTTAAATCGATGGTTATCATTTTCTCCCTTATCACTTATCTAGTAGCCCATCTGCTACAATTAGCTTCTGTTTCTCCATTTGAATTTTTGATACACTATTTGAAATAGTGGATGTTCTAAACATTTGGGTCTCTAAAGTGGATGTGTAATTTTTATATTTCTATGCTGGCTCCTAACACTCATTGCAACCCCTTGGACAAACCCCGGTATGTGGGATTTGAATGAAATCCCATTGGTCTGGCCTTTTAACACAATTAAAGTGGCCTTGAATTCAGTCTCTACTGATCTATGATTCTATTCCAGCTCTGTCCCAAGTCAGAAAATATCTAGATTTATACTCTGAATATACTGTGTCAGCAATGCATTCAATTGTACTTATTCCTATATGTTCAGGATTGTGAGAAAATTAATCATTAGGAACATTGGTTCTTAGAACTAGTAATACTAGATATAAGGCTTTCCTGGTGACTCAGATGGTAAAGAATCTGCATGCAATGTGGGAGACCTGGGTTTGATCCCTGAGTTGGAAAGATCCCTTGGAGAAGGAAATGGCAACCCACTCTAGTATCTTGCCTGGAGAATTCCAAGGACAGAGGAGCCTGGCAGGCTACTGTCCATGCGGTCGCAAAGAGTCGGAGGTGACTGAGTGACTAACACTTTTTCATTTTCAATACTAGGTATGACTAACAATGAACTAAATGGAATTTGCTTCTCTGTTGGAAGAGAAACAGAGAGGCGAGGGATATATATGTAAAACTCACATTAGACAAAACTGACCCTGAGTGGAAATAGTGGTGATGAACAAAACCAAGTTCAGGCGGGCACCAGGACCAGGGCACAGCCATGAGGGGAAGATGAGATGGATGATTTAGGGTACCAGTGTCCACAAGAAGAATGGCAAGCAGACACTTGAATGAAGAGCCAGTAATGAGATGACATCATGCCTGAGAGCTAGAATCAGGGAAGTGGGTGTTTAACACATTGTGTCTTCCAAAGATGGCTACAAAAATTGGACCCTTCCTCATGTTCTTCCTGTAATAGGACTTTGACATCCTTCCTTTCAAGGTGTGAGATCTGGGTAGACTCATGACTGTAGTGAATTTTGTGCACCTCTGAGGCTGGATTATGTGAGGAAATACAGCTTCTGCCTGGTTTGGAGCAACACTTGCTCTTGAAACCCAGCAGTCATGGTGTGAGGAACTCACACAATCCATGAGCATGTTGAAATGGTTGCTCTACACCACTGTGTTTGGGATATTTGTTACAGAGGATACTAACTGGAATAGGAAGAGGTAAACATAAATGAAATGAGTCACAATCTGGGGATTTGGTGCAGAGTTAAGGTTGGACCCCCCAGGCTAGAATCATGTGGCTAAAGAAGGGTAAAAACAAAGTTATCTAAAATAATAATGACATTTAGCTTGTAGTAACTCTATGCTGCAGTATCACAAAACACAGAAGAAAATCTACAGCACCTCCAAATATGGAGAAAGACTATCACTGTTGGGGTTTCACATGCTTCAAATTTCACAGAACTGAATTGGGAATCTCAATAGTCAGCCTGCCATCTGAAGCCATTCCTCACTGCGGAAGAAGCAGGAAATAACTTTCTTACTTCCTTACTAGGGTCTGAACCGGGCAGAAAACTGAACAGCTTTTTACTGTGTGGGTGACCTCAGGAAACAGCCACTTATTCTATCCTTGCCGAACCTGCTATATGTATTCCTAGTAAATTCTAATCTGATTCATTACCTTTACCCACCTCCTGAATAAGGCCAAGCCCTTAGACCTCTCTTACTATTGATGCATCTATTCTGAGACAAGTTTTACCTGTCAACAAAAAATGGAGGTAACAGGAAGTGGGTTGTACTAGGGAAGCTTTAGGGTGTGGCAGAGGACTTTTAGAGGTAGACTTCTGACAATAAAACATAGGAACTAAAAGACAAAAAAAGAACTCAGGTAGCTGGACATGAGGGTTAGATTTTTGTTAGTTTATTCCATCAAGAGAGTTGGAAGTTTCTAGCAGCCCCACCCTCTTTAGAAACAAAGACTGGTTGCAAGGAAGACAATTTTTCCACAGACCAAAGACCAGGTTGGGGGATAGTTTTGGAATGACTCAAATGCATTACATTTATCATGCACTTTATTATTATTACATAACTCCACCTCAGATCATCAGGCATTAGATCTTGGAGGTTGGGGACCCTTGCTATAGTCAGTAAGAAGGGAAGATATCAGCTCATTCTAGAGGATCTGTGCTAAACAAATGCCTCTTGGACACTAGAAATTATACTAGATGTTCTTGAAAAATATATATTTAATGCCAAGCACTTCTAAGTAATGTACATGTATTAACTCATAATAACTCCATTAATTAAGTGCATTATTTCCCCCATTTTACATATAGGAAATAGGCACAAAAAGGTTAAACGCCTTGTCCAAAATTGTATGGCTTGTGAAAGTGAAAATCTAGGCAGTCTGGGTCTAATCCCAGTGTTGTTGACCTCTGTTCTATCAGACTTCAAATGCTTGATTTAATTCAATTTAACTTTCCAGAACTGAGAATAGAATCAAGGATGATCAACATTCTGTGTGTTGTGTTGTACTTAGTCAGTCAGTCGTGTCCGACTCTTTGTGACCCTATGGAGTGTAGCCCGCCAGGCTCCTCTGTCCATGGGGATTCTCCAGGCAAGAATACTGGAGTGGGTTGCCATGCCATCCTCCAGGTGGCATCAAACCCAGGTCCCCCACATTGCAGACAGATTCTTTACCATCTGATCCACCAGGGAAGCTCCTATAGGGAATAGTCTATAGTAAACTAAATGGGAAAATAATTTGAAAAAAAAAAAAAAAGTATATGTATAACTGAGTCACTTGGCTGTACACCTGAAACTAACACGACATTGTAAATTAAATATAGTACAATATAAAATAAAAATTTAAACGAAACAGTCTTCAACTCAGTGTAACTAAATTTTTCTCACTAAGCAAAAATGTAAAGCATATAACCATCCAGGAATTTTAAACATATCCTAAGGGGAATCTAAATCAAGCTATTTTCCAATTTCTGCTTCATTAAATACCAAAAGAGAAACCAAACAGCATCTACATGGTCTTTGAACAGGAAAGGTATGGACCAACAATTTGATGGATGCCTAATTATTATTTCATTGATCATTCATTCAATCAACATACTTATTCAGCATCTATTATTGTAAACGGAGTACATGAAAGTAGTAGAAAAATATTCTTAGACATATTTTAACTTCATTGGACCTATGTTCCATCTTTGGGCCCCTTGTCTTCCTGGATTCTTAAAGGTACAGCATGTTTCTCATGACAAAGTTAAGTAGCTTAATGGAATTGTGTTACAGTTAACTTTAGCTTTCAGAAGATTTGACTACGGTTAAGTGGCTGAGCAGTATAACCTTGGAAGGCAGATTGCATGGTAAAGAGGAAAATCTTTTATGCCAGAGAATGCTGTTTGAGTGCTATGTCTGCTACTCAGATGTGACCTCAAAGAAAATAATTATCTCTTTTAAACCTTATTTTCCTCATTGTCAAATGGAGTTAATGTATCATAGAGTTGTGAAAATTAAGTGGGGTAATATATTAGAATGATTGAACCTGGTACCTGGTATAGAATTAATATTCCACATAAGTTGATGATGTTGACAGTTATGATGATGGCCTATTTGTATATGGTGAAGAGTCAGTATTTAAATCAATCTACTAAAGCTTTTCAACAAGTGTTTTTTTTGAGATTTTTTTTTTATTGAAGTGTAGTTTATTTACAATGTTGTGTTAGTTTTAGGTATACAGCAAAGTGATTTATATGAATTCATCAGTGCAGTTCAGTCACTCAGTCATGTCCAACTCTACGACTCCATGAACCGCAGCATGCCAGGCCTCCCTGTCCATCACCAACTCCTGGAGTTCACTCAAACTCATATCCCTCAAGTCGGTAATGCCATCCAGCCATCTCATCCTCTGTCATACTTTCCTCCTCTTGCCCCCAATCCCTCCCAGCATCAGGGTCTTTTCTGATGAGTCAACTCTTCACATGAGGTGGCCAAAGTATTGGAGTTTCAACTTTAGCATCAGTCCTTCCAATGAACACCCAGGACTGATCTCCTTTAGGATGGACTGGTTGGATCTCCTTGCAGTCCAAGGGACTCTCACGAGTCTTCGCCAACACCACAGTTCAAAAGCATCAATTCTTTGGCACTCAGCTTTCTTCACAGTCCAACTCTCAGATCCATACATGACCACTGGAAAAACCATAGCCTTGACTAGACGGACCTTTGTTGGCAAAGTAATATCTCTGCTTTTTAATATGCTGTCTAGGTTGGTCATAACTTTCCTTCCAATGAGTAAGCATCTTTTAATTTCATGGCTGCAGTCACCATCTGCAGTGATTTTGGAGCCCCCTAAAATAAAGTCTGACACTGTATACACTGTTTCCCCATCTATTTGCAATGAAGTGATGGGACCAGATGCCATAATCTTCGTTTTCTGAATGTTGAGCTTTAAGCCAACTTTTCCACTCTCCTCTTTCACTTTTATCAAGAGGCTTTTGAGTTCCTCTTCACTTTCTGCCATAAGGGTGGTGTCATCTGCATATCTGAGGTTATTGATATTTCTCCCGGCAATCTTGATTCCAGCTTGTGCTTCTTCCAGCCCAGCGTTTTTCATGATGTACTCTGCATATAGGTTGAATAAGCAGGGTGACAATATACAACTTTGACATACTCCTTTTCCTGTTTGGAACCAGTCTGTTGTTCCATGTCCAGTTCTAACTGTTGCTTCCTGACCTGCGTACAGGTTTCTCAAGAGGCAGGTCAGGTGGTCTGGTATTCCCATCTCTTTTAGAATTTTCCACTGTTTATTGTGATCCACACAGTCAAAGGTTTTGGCATAGTCAATAAAGCAGAAATAGATGTTTTTCTGGAACACTCTTGCTTTTTCGATGATCCAGCAGATGTTGGCAATTTGATCTCTGGTTCCTCTGCCTTTTCTAAAAGCAGCTCGAACATCTGGAAATCCATGGTTCATGTACTGCTGAAGCCTGGTTTGGAGAATTTTGAGCATTACTTCACTAGTGTGTCAGATGAGTGCTTCTGTATAGCACAGAGAAATATATATATTCAGTATCTTGTAATTACCTATAAGGAGAAAGAATCTGAAAATGAATTAATTTTCAGATTCTTTCTCCTTATAGGTAATTACAAGATACTGAATATATTTCCCTGTGCTATACAGGAGGTTCCTGTTGGTTATCTATCTTACATATTGTAGTGTGTATCTGTTAATCTCAAACTTCTAATTTATCCCTCCCCCCTTTTCCACTTTGGTAATCATAAGTTTTCTTTCTATGTCTGTGAGTCTATTTCTGTTTTGTACATAAGTTTGTTTCAGTTTTTAAATTCCACATGCAAATGGTATCAAATGATATTTGTTTTTCTTTTCTGACTTACTTCGCTTGTATTATAATTTCTGGGTCCATCTATCTTGCTGCAAATGGCATTATTTCACTATTTTTTATGGCTGAGTAGTATTCTATTGTGTGTATGTGTGTGTGTATATATATATATATATATATATATACACACACACTACGTCTTCTTTATCCATTCTTTAATCAATGGACACTTAGGTTGCTTCCCTGCTTTGGCTATTGTAAATAGGCAGCAAGTCTTAAACCCAGTAAAAATGCATAAATGAAATCAAAACATTGACGGAATCTCTTTGTCTTTTTGTTAGCTATTACTCTAAACCATCTTTTAATCTCACCTAATGTTGAAATGTAGTATGAAAGAACTAATAAGGAAAGTGACTTTCCTAAATAACAAAGGTATAAACTGGGAGTAGCAGATTCAATAAAGCTTATAGCTCAGAGTAACCACTTTTCCAACTGTGGTGACTTGTAGGGTATCCAAAATATGTGTTAGTGTCATGTGGAAGCCATTATGAAGAACTTTCAAAAGCAAGTTTGTGGCTAGAAAAAATGCACCACAGATATTATATAAGTTCTCCCCCTACACCCTCTCAATCTTCACTGCTTACTACTCATATCTGTGTCTCTGTCTCTCTTAGTCTCACTCTAGGTTTCTCTAACACAGGCAGTTTTTAATGTCCTCACAGTGCAGCAGGAAACACCTTCAAGTTTATATCCTAATGTCTTATATTCCATGGTTGATAGCTGAGTGCACAGCTGAGGTGATCCCTGAGGAAGCTGGTGTTGAGGCTGGGGCAGCAACTCCTTCCATGGAGGATCTGGGTGGTGCATTTCCGACTGCATCACAGTGATAGTGGCTTCTCTGCTAAGTGATGTAATTATTGCTGTCATTCTTTCTGTGCTCATCTGAATACCTTAAGTTATTTTCTCATGTAGGAAAATCTTTGCCTCATTGCAGTGAAAGGAGGGGCCAGTTTATGCTCCTTTGGGAGGCCTCAGTTCAGTTCAGTTCAGTTCAGTCGCTCAGTCGTGTCCGACTCTTTGCGACCCCATGAATTGCAGCATGCCAGGCCTCCCTGTCCATCACAAACTCCCGGAGTTCACTCAGACTCATGTCCATCGAGTCAGTGATGCCATCCAGCCATCTCATCCTCTTTCATCCCCTTCTCCTCCTGCCCCCAATCCCTCCCGGCATCAGTCTTTTCCAATGGGTCAACTCTTCGCATGAGTAACACTATTTAATTCCCCCTGTTGCTAAAGGAGCTCAATGGTTCCTTTTTAGACATTCCAGGCTTACTATGGTTTTTCCAACCATAATTTTTCCAGTAGTCATATATGGATGTGAGAATTGGACCATAAAGAAAGGCAAGCGCCAAAGAATTGATGCTTTTGAGCTGTGGTGCTGGATAAGACTCTTAAGAATCCCTTGGAGACCAAGGAGATCAAACTAGTCAATAATAAAGGAAATCACTCCTGAATATTCATTAGAAGGACTGATGCTGAAGCTGAAGCTCCAATACTTTGGCCACCTGATGCGAAGAGCTGACTCATTGGAAAAGACCCTGATGCTGGGAAAGATTGAAGGCAGGAGGAGAAGGGGATGACAGAGAATGAGATGGTTGGGTGGCATTACTGACTCAATGGACATGAATTTGAGCAAATTCTGGGAAATGGCAAAGGATGGGGAAGCCTGGTGTGCTGCAGTCCATGGGGTTGTGAAGAGTTGGACATGACTGAGCATCTGAACAAGGCTTACTTGATGAGTTGTTTCAGGAACATGAAAGACAGCATTTCTCCTCCTTTGGAGGTGGTGATGGGTTGGAGAAGAACTCTGTTCAGAAGGGAATATGAGTGCAAGGCAGGAGGGAGACAGCAGAAAGGTTGAAAGGAAGCTACCTCACTCCTTGTGAAGTTCCCCCAAAGGAATGAAACAGCAGGTAGCCCTATTCAGATGAATGGTCACATCCAAGCTCCCTGCCCCCCACCCCCACCCCATAGTGTGAATGCCTGTTTGTAAATTACTACTGGACGAACTACTCCAGGTTCATTTCCTATGAAGGTTAGGTCATTAACAGGCCAGAATCTGTGTTCTACAAGCCCACTTTGGGAATGTGGGTACATTCAACTGGTATGATGTAAAATGCCAGATAATAAACTCCCAAAAGGACTCCATGAAGGGTTGCCAAGGACTCTGATTGGTGTCTGTATTCAAGAGCCTTGCCATCTGAGGTTGGCAACAAAACTCTCACACAAATATTTGTCTTGCTGCTTTGAAAGTCCTTTGATTAGGAATCTTACCAGCTAGATATACCACATACTTAGCTGAGCAGAAATTTAAATCAAACTGTAGAATTAAAATCCTGTTGATAAATATTTTGGCTGACTGTTTCATAGTGAGCCTGGCATTAAGCCAACATCTTTGTGGTTCTGTGTCACTCTTACACTTCTGACAGGATTCACTGCAGAGGAAATTGAAATAAAAACTAATAACGATTCAAAAAATTAATGGAATAAAATTGGAAGCCAATTGAGAAAATTACAGAGGAGAACATCAGTTGATTTTGCAAAATCCTTTATGAAAATGTTTCTGCTCAACCTGCAAGATGTGGCTTCTCCTCTGCGAACATCATGACTCCCAGCAAACGCTCCCTCATGAACAATGGATTTAGATATGTACATGATTGTTTCCCCTAAGTAGATAATAATGTGTTTGAGGTTCAGTTCACATCTTGCATGGCCTTGCATCAGTTCACTTCAGTTGCTCAGTCACATCCAACTCTGCGACCCCATGGACTGCAGTATGCCACGCTTCCTTGTCCATCACCAACTCCTGGAGCTTGCTCAAACTCATGTCTATCAAGTCGGTGATACCATCCAACCATCTCATTTGCCTTGTGTAGTGCCTCACATATTCTAGGTAATTGAACTGTAAAATAATAGGGTTAACAGAAACTCCGAGATGACATAACTCACTCCTCCTTTAAGAGGACAGGGACATTTTGTAAAGTTGGTCCAAAAGTAATTGCAGTTTGCATTGTTGAACTTTGCTGTATGATATTGAAATACATTCTTAAATGTGATCATGTTATACATCATTTTAATGCAAATTTCTAGCTTTATTTTTTTTTCTAAGGACTTATTCAGTTCACTCCTGTCCAACTCTTTGCAACCCCATGGACAGTATGCCAGGCTTCACTGTGCATCACCAACTCCCAAAGCTTGCTCAAGCTTATGTCCATCAAGTCGGTAATGCCATCCAACCATCTCATCCTCTGTCATCCCCTTCTCCTCCCGCCTTCAATCTTTCCTAGTGTCAGGGTCTTTTCCAATGAGTCAGTTCTTGGCATCAGGTGGCCAGAGTATTGGAGCTTCAGCTTCAGCATCAGTCCTTCCAATGAATATTCAGGATTGATTTCCTTTAGGATGGACTGGTTGGATTTCTTTGCAGTCCGAGGGACTCTTGAGAGTCTTCTCCAATGCCACAGTTCAAAAACATTAGTTCTTCAGTACTCAGCTTTTTTTATGGTCCAATTCTAATATCCAAACATGACTATTGGAAAAACCATAGCTTTGACTAGAAAGACCTTTGTTGGCAAATAATAACTCTGCTTTTTAATATACTGTCTAGTTGATCATAACTTTTCTCCCAAGGAACAAGTATCTTTTAATTTCATGGCTGCAGTCACCATCTGCAGTGATTTTGGAGCTCAAGAAAATAAAATCTGTCACTGTTTCCATTGGTTTCCATTGTTTCCCCATCTATTTGCCATGAAGTGATGGGACTGATGTCATGATATTCATTTTTTGAATGTTGAGTTTTAAGCTAGCTTTTTCACTCTCCTGTTTCACATTCATCAAGAGGCTCTTTAGTTCGTCTTTGCTTTCTGCCATAAGGATGGTGTCATCTGGGTACCTGAGGTTATTGATATTTCTCCCAGCAATCTTGATTCCAGCCTGTGCATCATCTAGCACTGCATTTTGCATGATGTACTCTGCATATAAGTTAAATAAGCAGAGTGACAATATACAACCTTGACGTACTCCTTTCCCAATTTGAAACCAGTCCATTGTTCCCTGTTGCTTTTTGACCTGCATACAGATTTCTCACGAGGCAGGTTAGGTGGTCTGGTATTCCCATCTCTTGAGGAATTTTCCATAGTTTGTTGTGATCTTCATAGTCAAAGGCTTTGGCATATCCATAAAGCAGAAGTAGATGTTTTTCTGGAACTCTTGCTTTTTCTCTTGCTCAAACTCATGTCCATCGAGTTGGTGATGCCATCCAACCATGTCATTCTCTGTCTCCCCCTTCTTCTCCTGCCTTCGATTTTTCCCAGCATCAGGGTTTTTTTCCAAGGAGTTAGTTCTTTGCATCAGGTACCTTTTAAATGATCCAGCAGATGTTGGCAATTTGATCTCTGGTTCCTCTGCCTTTTGTAAATCCAGCTTGAACATCTGGAACTTCATAGTTCACATACTGTTAAAGCTTGGTTTGGAGAATTTTGAGCATTACTTTGCTGCATGTGACATGAGTGCAGTTGTGTATGTAGTTTGAACATTTTTTGGCATTGCCTTTCTTTGAGATTGAAATGAAAACTGACCTTTTCCAGTCCTGTGGCCACTGCTGAGTTTTCCAAATTTGCTGGCATATTGAGTGCAGCACTTTCACAACATCATCTTTTAGTATTTGAAATAGCTCAGCTGGAATTCCATCACCCCCTACTAGCATTGTTCATATTGATGCTTCCTAAGGCCCACTTTACTTTGCATTCCAGAATGTCTGGCTCTAGGTGAGTGATCACACCATCGTGGTTATCTGAGTCATGAAGATCTTTTTTGTTTAGTTCTTCTGTGTATTTTTACCACCTCTTCTTAATATCTTCTGCTTCTGTTAGGTCCAAACTGTTTCTGTCCTTTATTGTGCCCATCTTTGGATGAAATGTTCCCTTGGTATCTCTAACTTTATTGAAGAAATCTCTAGTGTTTCCCATTCTATTGTTTTCCTCTATTTCTTTGCAGTGATCACTGAGGAAAGCTTTCTTATCTTTCATTACTATTCTTTGGAACTCTGCATTCAGTCGGGTATGTCTTTCCTTTTCTCCTTTGCCTTTAGCTTCTCTTCTTTTCTCAGCTATTTGTAAGGCCTCCCCAGACAATCATTTTGTATTTTTACTTTTATTTTTCTTGGGGATAGTCTTGATTACTGCCTCCTGTACGATGTCGTGAGCCTCTGTCCATAGTTCTTCAGGCACTCTATCATATCTAATCCCTTGAATCTATTTGTCACTTCCACTGTATAATCATAAGGGATTTGATTTATGTCATACCTCAGTGGTCTAGTGGTTTCCCCTGCTTCTGCTAAGTCGCTTCAGTCATGTCCAGCTCTGTGAGACCCCATAGATGGCAGCCCTCTAGGCTCCCCTGTCCCTGGTGTTCTCCAGGCAAGAACACTGGAGAGGGTTGCCATTTCCTTCTCCAATGCATGAAAGTGAAACGTGAAAGTGAAGTCGTGTCCGACTCCCAGCGACCCCCTGGACTGCAGCCCACAAGACTCCTCCATCCATGGGATTTTCCAGGCAAGAGTACTGGAGTGGGCTGCCATTGCCTTCTCCCTACTTTCTTCATTTTATGTCTGAATTTTGCAGTAAGGAGTAATTGCTATTTATTTTGTATTTATTTTAGACTATAGAAATGATATTAGACAAAAAGCAAATTTGGGTGATTTTTTTTTTTTTTTTTTTTGAGTTCAAATGGGTTCTTAAGCAGCAGAGACGACTTGCAACATCAGGAAAGCATCTGGCCCAGGAACTGCTAGCAAGCATACAGTGCAGTGGTGGTTAAAAAGTTTTGCAAAGGAGATGAGATCCTTGAAGATGAGGAGCACAGTAGCTGGCCATCAGACTTCATACTACACTACACAGCTATAGTAATCAAGACAGTATGGTACTGACACAAAAAACAGAAATATAGATCAATGGAACAAGATTGAAAGCCCAGAGATAAACATAAACCCACATACCTTATTTTTGAGAAAGGAGGCAAGAATATGCAATGGAGCAAAGACAGCCTCTTCAATAAATGGTTCTGGGAAAACTGGACTGCTGCTGCTAAGTCGCTTCAGTCATGTCCAACTCTGTGGGACCCCATAGACGGCAACCCACCAGGCTCCACCGTCCCTGGAATCCTCCAGGCAAGAACACTTAAGTGGGTTGCCATTTCCTTCTCCAATGCATGAAAATGAAAAGTGAAAGTGAAGTCGCTCAGTCGTGTCCAACTCTTAGCGACCCCACGGACTGCGGCCTACCAGGCTCCTCCATCCATGGGATTTTCCAGGCAAGAGTACTGGAGTGGGGTGCCATCGCCTTCTCTGGGAAAACTGGACATCTACATGTAAAAGAATGAAATTAGAACACTTCCTAACACCATACACAAAGATAAACTGAAAATGGATTAAAGACCTAAATGTAAGACCAGACACTATAAATCTCTTAGAGGAAAACATAGCCAGAATGCTCGATGACATAAAGCAAGATCCTCTATGACCCACCTCCTATAGTAATAGAAGTAAAAACAAAAATAAAAAAGTGAGACCTAATTAAACATAAAATCTTTTGCACAGAAAAGGAAACTATAAACAAGGTGAGAAGACAACCCTCAGAATGGGAGAAAATAATAACAAATGAAACAACTGACAAAGGGTTAATATAAAAAACGTACAAGCAGCTCATACAAGTCAACACCAGAAAAACAAACAACCCATTCAAAAACAGGGAAAAAGAGCTAAACAGACATTTCTCCAAAGAAGACATACAAATGCTAATAAACACATGAAAAGATGCTTAACGTCACTCATTATTAGAGAAATGCAAATCAAAACTACAATGAGATACCACCTCACACCAGTCAGAATGGCCCTCTTGAAAAAATATACAAAAAATCTAAATGCTGGAAAGGGTGTAGAGAAAAGGGAACCTTCTGGCACTGTTGGTGGGAATGTGAATTGATACATCCACTATGGAGAACAGTATGGAGATTCCTTTAAAAACGGGGAATAAAATCACCATATGACCCACTCCTAGGCATACACCTTGTGGAAAGCAAAACTGAAAAAGACACATGTATCCCAATGTTCATTGTGGCTCTATTCACAATAGTTAGGACAAGGAAGCAACCTAGACATTCATCATTGACAGATGAATCCGTTCATTGACAGATGAATGGATAAAGAAGCTGTGGTACATATATACAATGAAATATCACTCAGGCATCAGTCCTTCCAATGAATATTCAGGATTGATTTCCTTTAGGATTGACTGGTTTGATCTCCTTGCTGTCCAAGGGACTCTCAAGAGCCTTTTCCAGCACCACAGTTCAAAAGCATCAATTGGTTGGTGTTCAGCCAACTCTCACATCCATACGTGACTACTGAAAAAACCACACCTTTGGCTAAATGGACCTTTATTGGCAAAATGATGTGTCTGCTTTTTAATACGCTGTCTAAGCAGCAGCAGCAGCAGCAGGTTTGTCATAGCTTTTCTTCCAAGGAACGAGCCTCTTTTAATTTCATGCTGCAGTCACTGCCCACAGTGATTTTGGAGCCCCCCCCCCCAAAAAAAAAATCTGTAACTGTATCCATTTTTCCCCCATCTATTTGCCATGAAGTGATGGGACTAGATGCCATGATCTTAGTTTTTTTAATGTTGAGTTTTAAGCCAGCTTTTTCTCTCTCCTCTTTCATCTTCATCAAGAAGCTCTTTAGTTCCCCTTCACCTTCTGTCATTAGAGTGCTATCATCTGCACATCTCAGGTTATTGATATTTCTCCTGGCAATCTTGATTCCAGCTTGTGAGTCTTCCAGCCCAGCATGTCACATGATATAGTCTGCATATAAGTTCAATAAGCAGGATGACAGTAAACAGCCTTAAAACACTACTTTCCGAATTTTGAACCAGTCCATAATTCTACATCCGGTTCTAATTGTTGCTTCTTGACCTACATACAGGTTTCTCAGTAGATAGGGAAGGTGATCTGGTATTCCCATCTCTTTAAGAATTTTCCTCAGTTTGTTTGGATCCACAAAGTCAAAGATTTTAGCATAGTCAATGAAGTGGATGTTTTTCTGGAATTCCCTTTCTTTGTTTATGATCCAGAAGATGTTGGCAAGTTGATCTCTGGTTCTTCTGCCTTTTCTAAATCCAGCTTGAACAACTGGAAGTTCTTGGTTCATGTACTGTTGAAGCCTAGCTTAGGATTTTGAGCATAACCTTGCTAGTATGTGAAGTGAATGAAATTATGCAGTAGTTTGAACATTCTTTTGTATTGTCTTTATTTGGGATTGGAATGAAAACTGACCTTTTCCAGTCCTGTGGCCACTGCTGAGTTTTCCAAATTTGCTGATGTAATGAGTGCAGCACTTCCACAGCATTATCTTTTAGGATTTGAAATAGCTCAACTGGAATTCCATCACCTCCACTAGTTTTGTTCATACTAATGTTTCCTAAGGCCCAATTGGATGTCTGGCTCTAGGTGAGTGATCACACCATCAGGATTATCCAAGTCATTAATAACTTTTTGTACAGTTCTTCTGTGTATTCTTGCCACTTCTTCTTAATCTCTTCTGCTTCTGTTAGGTCCTTGCTGTTTCTATCCTTTATTGTGCTCATAATTGCATAAAATGTTCCCTTGGTATCTTCAATTTTCTTGATGAGCTCTCTAGTCTTTCTCATTCTATTGTTTCCCTCTATTTCTTTGCATTGTTCACGTAAGAAGGCTTCCTTATCTCTCCTTGCTATTCTTTGGAACTCTGCATTCAAATGGGTATATCTTTCTTTTTCTCCTTTGCCTTTCACTTATCTTCTTTTCCTCAGCTATTAATAAGGCCTCCTCAGATAACCATTTTTGCCTTTTTGCATTTCTGTTTTCTTGGGGATGGTTTTGATCACCGTCTCCTCTACAATATTAGGAACCTCTGTCCATAGTTCTTCAGGCACTCTGTCTATCAGATCTAATTCCTTGAATCTATTTGTTACTTTCACTGTACAATCATAAGGCATTTTATTTAGGTCATACCTGAATGAGCTAGTGGTTTTCCCTACTTTCTTCAACTTAAGCCTGAATTTTTCAATAAGGGAAAAAACTATAGTTTTGTCAAAACTATATGTCAAAAACATATAAAAAGACAAAAACGATGGAGAAATTTTATAGTAAATTATTATAAGCAATTCCTAAAGCATTCATATTAAATAATTAGAAAAACATTTAAATATCATTTGAGATTGACCAAAGGATATGAATAAGTTATTCAACGAAGAGGAAATAAAAATTAACACATATAGAAAACAAAGTCAATCTCACTAGTAATGAAAATAAAATAATAGGAGGTTCTCTATCTCGTCAAGGTGGAATAAATACATTTTATCCTACTTCTTGGAGAAGGCAATGGCACCCCACTCCAGTACTCTTGCCTGGAAAATCCCATGGACGGAGGAGCCTGGTAGGCTGCAGTCCATGGGGTCGCTAAGAGTCGGACACGACTGAGCGACTTCACTTTCACTTTTCATTTTCATGCATTGGAGAAGGAAATGGCAACCCACTCCAGTGTTCTTGCCTGGAGAATCCCAGGGACAGGGGAGCCCGTTGGGCTGCCATCTATGGGGTCACAGAGAGTCGGACACGACTGAAGTGACTTAGCAAACATCCTACTTCTGGTAATTATAACTAAAACCCTGGGCCCACAGAAAGTAATTATCAGAAGATTTTGAAAAAGGTGAAATTAAGAAAGCTAAGAAGAAGAAAGCTTTATGGTGAATTCCCTGAGCTTAATTTATTTATTTCTCATGTATATCCTTTTCTGGGTGCTAGAATGTCCTGGAACTCAGAATCACCACAGGACACAATAAAAAAAAAAAAAAATCAGTTATTCCCAGGAGAAGTCTGCTCCCTCCATCCAGAAGACTGAGAGGAAGAAGCTCTTTGATGACATCCTTTTTACCCTGCTTTGCCCTCTAGCACCTCAGAAGAGGCAGCTCTGGGCAGAGTCCCTTTCTTTACTTGTAGTTTAAGAGTCTTGGAGTATAGCCTCCATCAAAGCACTCCTTTTTACTGAACAAATAACAGCAAGGAAGTGGTACCCTCTCCCCATCCTCACACCCTAATCTGGCATTATTGCTGCATATACAGTGGTAGAGTTCCATCCCCTTCATCAAGCAAATGCAGGAGAGGCAGCATCGTGTCTGTTTGCTGCTTCCCCTTAACTAGAGACTGGGGAGATCACTGAGAAGACAAGCGAGAGAAAGAGACCCTTTGCATCTATGTCTATAGCCCCAGGCTCAGCCTGAAGTGGCCTATGCATAAAAGTGACTAAAAATGAACACAGTGAATGCTTTGAGAACTGAATTATGATATAAAACATTACCCAGGTTTTAGGTTGGCCTCTACATAGGACCAGAATTGACATTGCAAAGACTTTAAAATATAATTGGTATTTGAACCACAGATCTCCTGGTCATAGATTCAAAAAGTTTTAACAAATATTTACAAATATGTAAAGGAATAACACATCATGACCAAATGGGTCAAAGTTGTTTCAAAACTCAAAAATGAATTAATGCAAACTGCCATGCAAACTCTAAAGGAAAAAACACATGATCATATTGATTGAGGCATAAATGTCTTTTGAGAAAATTTCACACCCACTCATGCTAAAACCTCCCAGCAAAGTAGAAATAGAAACTTCAACATGATAAAAAAAGTATCTACAAAACAACAGTAGCTCACATTGTATTCAGTGTAGCAGACTGAATGTTTATCCGTAAGTCTCAGATAAGTGTGTCTACTTTCACCAGTCTTTTTCAGCATAAGGGTGTTCCACTCTGAACAATAAAGCAAGCAAAAAAAGAAAAGGAGTTTGGAAAAGAAAAAATAAGATTTCCATTCATCACCAGGGGTTAGGTGAAGAATACTTAGATATACCATCAAAAACAATTTATAATAGAGCTGATAAAGTAGACTTTATCAAAACAAAACAAAACAAAACCACTCTTGCTAGGCTAAAGGCAATGTGAAGAGAATGAAAAGACATTGCACAGACTGGGAGAAAGAATTATAAATCAAATGTCTAACAAAGGACTTGTATCCAAAATATATAAATAATTCTTTGAATTCAACAGTAAAAATTAAGTAACCCAGTTTAAAAATGGATAATATATTTGAATAAAAGCTTCACCACAGATATGCTGATGGAAAACAAGCAAATGAAAAGATTTCAACAGCACTAGATCTTGCTGCTGCTACTGCTGCTAAGTTGCTTCAGTCGCGTCTGACTCTGTGCGACCCCAGAGACAGCAGCCCACCAGGCTCCCCCATCCCTGGGATTCTCCAGGCAAGAACACTGGAGTGGGTTGCCATTTCCTTCTCCAATGCATGAAAGTGAAAAGTGAAAGTGAAGTCGCTCAGTCGTGTCTGACTCTGTGCAACCCCAGAGACAGCAGCCCACCAGGCTCCCCCATTCCTGGGATTCTCCAGGCAAGAGTACTGGAGTGGGTTGCCATTGCCTTCTCCACACTAGACCTTAGTAATATGTAAATTAAAGCCACAATGAGATACCACTACACATCTATTAGAATGGCTGAAGTAACAAAAGGCTTGAAACAGTAGGTGTTTACAGGAGAACAGAGCATCTGGATCTCTCATACATTGCTGGTCAGAATGTAAAATGGTGCCACCATTCTAGGAAACGTCCAGTAGTTTTCTGAGAGTTTACCATATAGAACAAAGATTTGTATTTACACAAACACTTGTACATAAATGTTCATAGCCTAAAACTGGAAGCATCTCAATGTCCTGCACAAAGTGACTAGATAAACTGTTGGATGTTTGTACCATGGAATACTAACTGCAGCACTAAACAAGGACACACTCCAGGTACGCACAACAACTTGTATGGCTTCAAGAGCATTATCCTGAGGGGAAAAGGCCAATATCAGATGACTATACGGTGTGATTTCACTTTACATAAAAGTAGATGCACTATGACAAGATCTTAGTGATGGTGAATAAATTAGTGATTGCCATTGGGGTTATGATAGGGAGGGATTGATTTGAACAGAAAGCTCAATGTTTGTGAGAGGTGATGGAGCAGCTCTGTAATTGTGGCAGTGGTGACACAAATTTACACATGTAATAAAAGTAATAGAACTGTATGCTTCCACTGCAAAATAGCAAAGGGAAAGAGTATGAAAAAAAAAAAAAACTGATGAAATACACTTTATACTTGTCACTCAGGTAATATTGTTGTACCAGTGTCAAACTGCTGGTATTGATAACTGCACTAAGGTTATTAGTGGCCACAGGACTGAAAAGGTCAGTTTTCTTTCCAATCCCAAACAAAGGCAATGCCAAAGAATGCTCAAACTATCACACAATTGAACTCATCTCACATGCTAGTAACATAATACTCAAAATTCTCCAAGGCAGGCTTCAGCAATACACGAACCGTGAACTTCCAGATGTTCAAGCTGGTTGTAGAAAGGGCAGAGGAACCAGAGATCAAATTGCCAACATCCACTGGATCATCGAAAAAGCAAGAGAGTTCCAGAAAAAATATCTATTTCTGCTTTATTGACTATGCCAAAGCCTTTGACTGTGTGGATCACAATAAACTGTGGAAAATTCTTAAAGAGATGGGAATACCAGAACACCTGACGTGCCTCTTGAGAAACCTATATGCAGGTCAGGAAGCAACAGCTAGAACTCGACATGGAACAACAGACTGGTTCCAAATCGGGAAAACAGTATGCCAAGACTGTATATTGTCACCCTGCTTATCTAACTTATATGCAGAGTACATCATGAGAAACACTGGGCTGGAAGAAGCACAAGCTGGAATCAAGATTGCCAGGAGAAATATCAATAACCTCAGATATGCAGATGACACCACCCTAATGGCAGAAGATGAAGAACTAAATAGCCTCTTGATGAAAGTGAAAGAGAGAGTGAAAAAGTTGGCTTAAAGCTCAACATTCAAAAAACTAAGATCATGACATCCAGTTCCATCACTTCATGGCAAATAGATGGGGAAACAATGGAAAGAGTGGCAGACTTTACTTTTCTGGGCTGGAAAATCACTGCAGATGGTGACTGCAGCCGTGAATTAAAACACGCTTACTCCTTGGAAGAAAAGTTATGACCAAGCTAAACAGCATATTAAAAAGCAGAGACATTACTTTGCCAATAAACGTCTATCTAGTCAAGGCTATGGTTTTTCCATTGGTCATGTATGGATGTGAGAGTTGGACTATAAAGAAAGCTGAGCACCAAAGAATTGATGCTTTTGAACTACAGTGTTGGAAAAAACTCTTGAGAGTCCCTTGGACTGCAAGGAGATCCAACCAGTCAATCCTAAAGGAAATCAGTCCTGAATATTCATTGGAACGACTGATGTTGAAGCTGAAACTCCAATACTTTGTCCACCTAATACCAAGAACTGACTCATTTGAAAAGACCCTGATGCTGGGAAAGATTGAAGGCGGGAGGAGAAGGGGATGACAGAGGATGAGATGGTTGGATGGCATTACCGACTCAATGGACATGAGTTTGAGTAAACTCCAGGAGTTGGTGATGGACAGGGATGCCTGGCATGCTGCAGTCCATGGGATCGGGAAGAGTTGGCTATGACTGAGCACTTGAACTGAACTGATCCTGAGCTTAAAATAAAGATACTGTGCTACTACACTCTATACAAGTACAAAGTACACAAAAGCATAACCACTTGTAAAGGATGCTGGCATGTGACAAGGTACACCAGACACATGAACTAACTTTATTGCACATGCAAACACATGTTCACATCTTTGAAAGTTCTCCACTTGAAGGTTTGTATATAGAACTTACTCTAAAGTCTTGAAAATATCAATTAAGTCTAACTGTTCTATTGTATCATGTAGGATTTCTGTTGCCTTACTGATTTTCTGTCTCAAAGATTTGTTCATTAATGTGAGTGAGGTGTTAAAATCTCCTACTGTTATTGTATTCTTGTCAATTTCTCCCTTTAAATACTAAGAAATACTAATCTGTTTTGTTTGCATTTGTTTTATGTATCTGAGTGATCCTATATTAGGTGTATATATTTTGATGAGTGTAATATCCTCTTCTTGTGTTGATCCTTTTATCAGTATATAGTGTCCTTCTTTATCTTCCTTTATGGTCTTTGTTTTGAAATCTATTTTGTCTGATGTGAGTATTGTGATCCCCACTTTTGTGTCATTTCCATTCTCATGAAGTATATGTCTCCATTCCCTCATTTTCAGTCCATGTGTGTCCTTTGCCCTCCTGTGGGTCTCTAATAGATAACATATTGTAGGCAAAGACCTATATATAGAAAACTATAAAACACTGGTGAAAGAAATCAAAGAGGACACTAATAGATGGAGAAATATACCATGTTCATGGATTGGAAGAATCAATATAGTGAAAATGAGTATACTACCCAAAGCAATTTATAGATTCAATGCAATCCCTATCAAGCTACCAACGGTATTCTTCACAGAGCTAGAACAAATAATTTCACAATTTGTATGAAAATACAAAAAACCTCGATTAGCCAAAGCTATCTTGAGAAAGAAGAATGGAACTGGAGGAATCAACCTACCTGACTTCAGGCTCTACTACAAAGCCACAGTCATCAAGACAGTATGGTACTGGCACAAAGACAGAAATATAGATCAATGGAACAAAATAGAAAGCCCAGAGATAAATCCACGCACATATGGACACCTTATCTTTGACAAAGGAGGCAAGAATATACAAAGGAGAAAAGACAATCTCTTTAACAAGTGGTGCTGGGAAAACTGGTCAACAACTTGTAAAAGAATGAAACTAGACCACTTTCTAACACCATACACAAAAATAAACTCAAAATGGATTAAAGATCTCAACGTAAGACCAGAAACTATAAAACTCCTAGAGGAGAACATAGGCAAAACACTCTCTGACATATATCACAGCAGGATCCTCTATGACCCACCTCCCAGAATATTGGAAATAAAAGCAAAAATAAACAAATGGGACCTAGTTAAACTTAAAAGCTTCTGCACAACAAAGGAAACTATTATCAAGGTGAAAGGACAGCCTTCAGAATGGGAGAAAATAATAGCAAATGAAGCAACTGACAAACAACTAATCTCAAAACTATACCAGCAACTCCTACAGCTCAATTCCAGAAAAATAAATGACCCAATCAAAAAATGGGCCAAAGAACTAAATAGACATTTCTCCAAAGAAGACATACAGATGGCTAACAAACACATGAAAAGATGCTCAACATCACTCATTATCAGAGAAATGCTAATCAGAACCACTATGAGGTACCATTTCACGCCAGTCAGAATGGCTGCAATCCAAAAGTCTACAAGCAATAAATGCTAGAGAGGGTGTGGAGAAAAGGGAACCCTCTTACACTCTTGGTGGGAATGCAAACTAGTACAGCCACTATGAAGAACAGTGTGGAGATTCCTTAAAAAACTGGAAATACAACTGCCTTATGATCCAGCAATCCCACTGCTGGGCATACACACTGAGGAAACCAGAAGGGAAAGAGACACATGTATCCCAATGTTCATTGCAGCACTGTTTATAATAGCCAGGACATGGAAGCAACCTAGATGCCCATCAGCAGAGGAATGGATAAGAAAGCTGTGGTACATATACACAATGGAGTATTACTCAGCCATTAAAAAGAATACATTTGAATCAGTTCTAATGAGATGGATGAAACTGGAGCCTATAATACAGAGTGAAGTAAACCAGAAAGAAAAACACCAATACAGCATACTAACACATATATATGGAATTTAGAAAAATGGTAACAATAACCCTGTATACGAGACAGCAAAAGAGACACTGATATATAGAACTGTCTTATGGACTCTGTGGGAGAGGGAGAGGGTGAGAAGATTTGGGAGAATGGCATTGAAACATGTATACTATCATGTATGAAATGAGTCGCCAGTACAGGTTCGATGCACGATACTGGATGCTTGGGGCTGGTGCACTGGGACGACCCAGAGGGATGGTATGGGGAGGGAGGAGGGAGGAGGGTTCAGGATGGGGAACACATGTATACCTGTGGTGGATTCATTTCGATATTTGGCAAAACCAATACAATATTGTAAAGTTTAAAAATAAAATTAAATTAAAAAAAAATCTGATCTCCCACTCTGTGTTTTTTGATTGGAGCATTTAGTCCATGCCATGTAAGGGTAATTATTGATAGATATGTACTTATTGTCATTTTAGGCCTAGTTTTCCCATTGATTTTATATTTCTTCTTTATCCCCCCCCCCCTTTTTTTTCCCTTTTGTGGTTTAATGATTTTCTTTGACATTATGCTTTTGTTCTCTCTTTTTTGCTTCTGTGGATCTATTGCATGTTTCTGACTTGTGGTTACCCAATTTTTCAAGTACATTAACCCCTTCCTATATCTAAATTGCCTTAGTCTGATAGACATATAGGTCTATCAGTCTATACACATTCTATACACATTCCCCCAAACACATTCTAGGGGGAAAAATCTATGTTTCTTACTCTCCTCACCTACATTGTATAATTTTGGTATCCTCTTTTACATTTTCATGTTCATTCTTTTGCTGTTCATTAAAAAAAAACTTTAACTTTTTTAATCTGTGTGAAGTAAAAGTTTTTTGGTCATGTCCAACTATTTGAGACCCCATGGACTATATACAGTCCATGGAATTCTCCAGGCCAGAATCCTGGAGTGGGTAGCTTTTCCCTTTTCCAGGGGATCTTCCCAACCCAGGGATCGGACCCAGGTCTCCTGAGTTGCAGGTGGATTCTTTACCAGCTAAGCCACAAGGGAAGCCCAAGAATACTAGAGTGGGTAGCCTATCCCTTCTCCAGGGGATCTTCCTGATCCAGGTATCAAATTGGAGTCTCCTGCATTGCAGGCAGATTCTTTACCAACTGACTTATCAGGAAAGCCCTAATACTTTCCAATTGTGATTTTTCCCTTTCCTATAGATTCTTCTTTTCTATTTATAGGAGAATTTTCAATATTTTCTTTAGGATAGGTTTAGTATTGCTCTGTTTGTTTGTTTGTTTGTTTGTTTTAGTTTTTGCTTGTCTGAGAAATTCTTTCTCTCTCTTTCTGTTCTAAATGATGTTCTCTGTCTGTTCTGCTGGTTAGAATATCCCAGGTTGCAAAATTTTCACTTTCAAGACTTTGAAAATATCTTGCTGCTCTCTTCTGGCCTGCAGTGTTTCAGTAGAGAAATCAGCTTATAGCCTTATGGGGGTTCCCTTGTAATTAATTCTTTTGTTCTTTTCTTGTTGCCTTTAGAATCCTCTCTTTATCTTTAACTTTAATCATAGTGTGTCTTGGTGTATGTCGGTTTGGGTATATTTTGTTTGGGACCCTCTGTGCTTCCTGTATTTGGACATGTTTCCTTCTTTAAGTTTGGGAAGTTTTCAGCCAAAATTTCTTCAAATATATTTTCCATTCCCCTTTCTCTTTTTTTCCCTTTCTAGAATCCCTATTATGCATAGATTGGCACACTTTATGTTATTCCATAGGACTTATATTGCTTTTTTTTTTTTTTTTTTTACTTTCTGTCTCCTGTACTGATTGGGTGATTTCTATTATTCTATTTACCAGATCACTTATTCATTCTTCTGAAGTATTCATTCTTCTATTTATTGCCTTTAGCTCAGCTTTTGTCTCAGCAAGTGAAAAGTGAAAGTGAAGTCACTCAGTTATGTCTGACTCTTTGCAACCCAATGGACTGTAGCCTACTAGGCTTCTCCATCCATGGGATTTTCAAGGCAAGAATACTGGAGTGGGTTGCCATTTCCTTCTACAGGAGATCTTCCTGACCCAGGGATTGAACCCAGGTCTCCTGCATTGCTTTACCATCTGAGCCACGAGGGAAGTCCAGCAAGTGAGTTTTCTAATATTCCTGGTTCCTCTTTATAATTTCTAGTTCCTTTTTAGAGTAATCTGCATTTCTGTTGATGTAGCCTTTCAGTATTTTCATTATCTACTTTTAGAAATCCATGTCATTTGACTCAAGAGATCTGTTTCATTGTGTTTTTTCAGGGGAATTTTCTTGGTCTTTTTTTTTTTTTTGGTTATGCCAGGTCTTAGCTGCAGTATGAGTGACTGTCAGTCTTTGTTGCTGCATGAGGGACCTTTTAGTTGAAGCATGCAGACTCATAGTTGTGGCATGTGGGATCTAGTTCCCTGATCTGGGATTGAACCTGGGCTCCCTGCATTTGGAGTGTGGAGTCTTAGCCACTGGACCACCAGGGAAGTCCCTCTCTTGGTCCTTTAACTGGGAGTAGTTCCTCTACTTCTTCATTTTAATTTTCTTTTCCTTACTTTGAGAGTTTAGGAGAAGCAGTTATCTACTGTGTTCTTGGAGGGCTGTTTATGTGGGAATATCTCTATGTAGCTCATGTGGTTTTAATATTTTTTGTGGAAGGGTTTTATTTTTAGTATGGATGCCTGTTGCCTCTTCCTCAGCGTGTGCTGGTTATTGTCTCCTTGGTAGGGAGTGTGCAGATGTGGTCGTCGGTGTCTGGTCCTGGAGTTCTCAGGAGCAGTGAGCAGCAGTGAGCAGCAGTAAGCAGTGAGCAACAGTTAGCAGCAGTGAGCAGTGCTCACATGCATCCCAGAGCATACAATTAAGGAGGTAGTAGCTTGTGACCACTCCTGAAGCTCAGGATGTGGCAGCAGCAGCTTATAACCACTCCTAGAAGTTGTATAGGTCATGTCCTTCCACCTGACAGCATGCACAGGGAAAAAGGCTGCAGTGGTGGGTCCCAGCCCTCCCCATATGCACCACTAACAGTGGCCTCTGGCCTCTAAGGTAGTCCAGGCTTCCTCCACATATGCCCTCAGTTGCAGTCATACTAAACTTCAGCTTCTTCAGGCTGTTTCATGCAGCCAACCCCAATTTTCCCCCCTGGGTTTGATCTCTGAAATCTGTGCTTCAGCACCCAGCTCCCACCTGAACCAGCAGATATGTGTCTCAGGCTGGAGAGTGTGGGGTGGTGGCACTGACCATCTGTGCAGGTCTGTCTTCATTCTGGCTGCCACAAAGCAGTTGCTGTGTTCTCCTCTGAGGCTCTGAAGCTCCCACTCTGTCCTTGCTGATCTCCTGCTGGTGAAGGGATGTCCCAGAGTGTAGGAACCTTTCCTCTTTTACAGCTCCTTCCCAAGGGCACAGCTTCCATCCAGATTATTTTCTTATTTTTCTTTTCTCCTACCAAGTCACATGGAGGCTTTCTTGCCTTTTTAGAAGTCTGAGGTCTTCTCCCAGTCTTCAGTAGACATACTTTGTGAATCATTCCATGTGTAGATGTATTTTTGATGTATTTGTGGGAGGAAGTGAGCTTTACGTCCTGCTACTTCTCCATCTTGATCACATTTTATTTTATTTAAAAATAAATTTGTAGTCTTTTGTGAAAAGTGATGTAACTTGATCTTTCTTCCAAATAATTGTCTCAGCATCTTTCTTTATTTAGTAATCCTTTTTCTCTACTAAGAGATGTAATTATTGAATGAATAAACCCTTTTTCCCTCAAAGAAGAATTTCTTTGCCACCCACACCTTCAAGCCCAATAAACTTTTTGAATCAAAATAATAAAATATAATCTAACTTCTGTCATAAAAGGTGACATAGAAAGCATCTCCTTGTCTTCTCTTTTCTACTCCCCACATAACAGTCCACATTAAAGAGATAAACAAGTAAATGAGCCAAACAAAGAAATAAGAGGAATTTAAAAGGAGATAATTAAATCTGGCTGTCCTGTGATATTAATGAAGGAAGAAAATACAGAAAGATAAAGATTATTATAAAATCTAAAAAGAATTTAAACCACAGGCTTTCACTGTAGTCTGCATTTTCCTCCTAGCTACTGCCTTTTTAAAAATGAAAAACATGAACATTTATTGCCACCTTTTCAAAATGTGAAATTAAAATTGGTTTTTCATAGAGAAGTAAAACAATTGTATTTTAGTTTGTAGACATTTCTGCTTTTCCTATTTAATTTTTTGAGTTATTCAAATAATGTTAATTGGCCATTTTAATAGTTATATGAATTTAAAAATATATCACCTCCCTCAATGGCCCCTGCTTTTATACAGATGGGGAAAATATACCCAAAATGCGAGTTTCCTCTTGCTGGGATGTATATTACTTGGTAAAGGCAGGAATCATGGTGAAATGTATGGTAAAGAAGAGGAAATGGTGAATGTTCTTGATGAGTCAGTGGTGACCTTTGCAGATTACCTGAGTTCAGTGAATTATTCTTGAGCAAGTCAGCCAAGCCAAGTTTTATAACTTGAATACTCTGAGCCAGCCCTCTTCTGGCAGAGATAACATTTTTAACTGTAAAGGCTGAGAGATCATCTTTGTTCCCCAAACAGACTCACTTGACCTAGCATTTACTGTCACACTCCACTCAAACCACCAAACTATGATAACATATTGACATAAATGTCAATTATACAAAAAAACCATAAGCCCATCAAATAGAACTTTGAGCCCTTGACAGTGAGGATGCAAGCATGGCCTGAACAGGGTTTTAGTCATTGATACTAAACTCCAAGACTCTTTTTTGACCAGAAGAGTTCTTTGTTATTCAGTCAGTAGTGTCCGGTCTTTACAACCCCATGGACTGCAGAACGCCAGGCTTCCTTGTCCTTCACCATCTCCCAGAGCTTGCTCAAACTTATGTCCATCGACTTGATGCCATTCAACCATCTGTTCTCCATAGTGGCTGTACTAATTTATATTCCCACCAACAGTATAGGAAGGTTCCCTTTTCTCCACACTCTCTCCAGCATTTCAGTTCAGTTCAATTCAGTTGCTCAGTTGTTTCCGTCTCTTTGCAACCCAATGGATTGCAACACGCTGGGCTTCTCTGTCAATCACCAACTCCCGGAGCTCCCTCAAACTCATATCCATCGAGTCGGTGATGCCATCCAACCATCTCATCCTCTGTTGTCCCCTTCTCCTCCTGCTTTCAATCTTTCTCAGCATCAGGATCTTTTCATATGAGTCAGTTATTTGCATCAGGTAGCCAGACTACTGGAGTTTCAGCCTCAGCATGAGTCCTTCCAATGACTATTCCAGACTTATTTCCTTTAGGATGGACTGGATGGATCTCCTTGCTGTCCAAGGGACTCTCAAGAGTCTTCTCCAACACCACAGTTCAAAAGCATCAATTCTTCGGCCCTCAGCTTTCTTTATAGTCCAACTCTCACATCCATACAAGACTACTGGAAAAATCATAGCTTTGACTAGACGAACCTTTGTTGTAAAGTAATGTCTCTGCTTCTTAATATACTGTCTAGATTGGGCATAGATTTTCCTCCAAGGAGCAAGTGTCTTTTAATTTCATGCCTGCAATCACCACCCAGAGTGATTTTGGAACCCAAGACAATAAAGTCTGTTGCTGTTTCCATTGTTTCCCCATTTATTTGCCATGAAATGAAGGGACTGGATGCCATGATCTTCATTTTATGAATGTTGAGTTTTAAGCCAGCTTTTTCACTCCTCTTTCACTTTCATCAAGAAGCTCTTTAGTTCCTCTTCTCTTTCTGCCATAAAGATGGTGTCATCTGCATATCTGAGATTAATTGATATTTCTCCTGGGAGTCTTGATTTCAGCCTGTGCTTCATCCAGCCCAGCATTTCACATGACGTACTCTGCATATAAGTTAAATAAGCAAGGTGACAATATACAGCCTAGACGTACTCCTTTCCCAGTTTGGAACCAGTCTGTTGTTCCATGTCCAGTTCTAAGTGTTGCTTCCCGACCTGCATACAGATTTCTCAGGAGGCAGGTCAGGTGGTCTTGTATTCCCATCTCTTGAAGAATTTTCCACAGTGTATTGTGATCCACACAGTCAAAGGCTTTAGCCTAGTCAATCGAGCAAAAGTGTTTTTCTGGAATTTTCTTGCTTTTTCTATGATCCAATGGATGTTGGCAATTTGATCTCTGGTTCTTCTGCCTTTTATAAATCCAGCTTGAACATCTGGGACTTATCATACTGTTGAAGCCTAGCTTGGAGAATTTTGAACATTACTTTGCTATGCTAAGTCTCTTCAGTTGTGTCCGACTCTGTGCGACTCCATAGATGGCAGCCCACCAGGCTCCCCCGTCCCTGGGATTCTCCAGGCAAGAACACTGGAGTGGGTTGCCATTTCCTTCTCCAATACATCAAAGTGAAAAGTGAAAGTGAAGTCGCTCAGTCGTGTCTGACTCTTAGCGACCCCATGGATTGCAGCCTAATAGGCTCCTCCGTCCATGGGATTTTCCAAGCAAGAGTACTGGAGTGGGGTGCCATTGCCTTATCCGATTACTTTGCTAGCATGTGATAAAGAGTGCAATTGTGTGGTACTTTGAACATTCTTTGGCGTTATGCTTCTTCAGGATTGGAATGAAAGCTGACCTTTTCCAGTCCTGTGACCACTGCTGAGTCTTCCAAATTTGCTGGCATATTGAGTGCAGGACTTTAACATCATCATCTTTTAGGATTTGAAATAGCTCAGCTGGAATTCCATCACCTCCACTAGCTTTATACTAATGCTTCCTAAGTCCCACTTGACTTTGCACAGTGCAAGAACTTCTTTGGTATAATTGTTCTCCAGTTTGTGGGTTGTCTGCACGGCTACTTCTATAGTGGGACCAGAAGAGTACCAATATTTAAGAGTGCTTGCTCAGCTGTTTCTCATATTCTACTGTCACATCAGTCTTCAAAATAGTCACTATTGCCCCCATTTCACAAGTGAGGGAAAATGGCTCCAGGTCAAGTTTTCAGAGTTGGTAAGTGATGGACTTGGCATTTAAATCTGTGTTTTGGACTCCAGAGCCAACGCTAAACTACTCTAAGGTTCTAGGGACACAGAGATGATTTTAGGGGAAATCTGGATGCAGAATTAAGTAATCCTGAATCACATAGTGAAACAGTTAGCCCTTCTAAATTCTCTTTCTTTTCTTTTGGTGCTGTCAAAAAAGTTTTGTTTTTGTGTTGTACATTTTCATATCTTTTTAACATTTTATGTCCTCCATTTTCAATAAAGAAAGTGAAGATCTCATACCCAAAGTATTGGGCCAACAAAAGTATCTGCTAGAATTTATTTGCTTTCATTATATATATTTTTTATTTTCCTCTGTATTTATTTGTGTATTATTTTATTTAAATTTTATTTTAAGTATTTATTTAAAATTTTATTTTAAAATTTCCATTTATGGTAGTGATGTAAAGCTTCACTTGTTTGGATAGATATACTTAATTTTTTTAACATGTCAATTTAAAGGAAAATAGTATTTAAATGCAAGTGTGAGTAGTATATGAAAGACTAATTTGTAGAAAACACATATTTTGTTTTAGATATGATGCTATAAATTCTTAGGATAATTTCAGTGCTTGAACAATATGATGTATGCTCTCTTACTCTAGGGCCCACATTCGTCCCAATATGCCATGGACCACTGGATATGAGAAATATCAGTACCAGAACATGATAGCATTTTTCTTGCAGAGTAAAGAAAAACTTACTGTTCTCCATTTTGATAAATTCCTAACAATATTATAATACTAGACAAATTGCATATTTTTTTCTTCCTTTAAAAGCCCTCCTCCACTTCTGGGTACAATAACTTTTACCTGAGATTCTACATGTAATATAAAAATTGGCCTTCAACAATAAATCTAACAGTGTCTCTCAATATATTTTCTAAATTTTCCATAGTGAAGTCAACCTCAAGGAAGGCCTTCATTACTGAAGCATCTAATGCAAAGTTTTCATTTGTTCAACAAATGTTTATTGAGTACATATTGTATGCTAAACATACACTTGGGATATATCAGTGAACAAAATATATAAGAATTTGTAGATCCTGCCTTTGTGAAGATAGGGAAACAAGACAATAGATAACATATATAATAGGTGAGTCTAAAAAATATGGCAAAGACTATGGTGTGAGGATTGGAAAGGGAGCAGGGGTTGGAATTTCATTGGGGGGTCTGAGCAGCCTTTATTGAAAGGGAACATTTGAACAGAGACTTGAAGGAGGAAATACCATTGCAGTTGTAGAGAATAAGTATATCCAGGAATGTTTTAGTAATATTAAGGAGGCCTGAGTCACAATAGTGTGGGATGTAAAGAAGTGGAATGAAAGGAGGTGAAGAATTTGGAAGAAAACAGAGTAACAATGATCCAGCTTATCTCTTAGAAGAATCATGCTGTCAGCTTGGGAATAAGCTGTTGAGCTGTTGAAGAACAAGAATGAAGTCAGGAACCCAGGTAGAATGGTATTGTAGTCATACAGGTGAGACCTTGTGATGACTTGGAATAGGGAAGAGGTGCAGAAAACTAGTTGTTTTCTGGATGTATGCTGAAGGTCAATGGATTTCTCAATGAGTTGGATGTAGAGTGTGAAAGAACTTGTCAACAAGAGGGCAGCACAGAATGGTATATCTGGGAGAGAATCTCTGTAGCAAAGGCATAAATTCAGAGGAGAATATGGTCCTTGAGCAGCCACATTGTAATGAAATTTTATAAGCTCCAAAGAGTGAATTTAAGAGAAGAGACCCATAAAATGCTTAATTTTTGCCTGTAGAGCTGTGTACATCTGAATGATGATCACCACTTCTTGCAAGAATCTTCCAGTGTTAACTTTTGGAGGTGTGTTTGCATGCATGTAGGGTCTTTCCAGTTTCCACCTAAAAAATATCACCTAGTGGCTTGATTGAAATGCAGTACCACATTTTCCTGGTGAATAGTCCTGGTGACAGTGATATGTATAAAGTTAATTCAGCAATCAATGACATATATAAATCCAACGATTTTCTCAGTGTCCTTTGTGAAGGGGTGTTGCTTCTGATTTATTCAAGTTTAACATCTTCAACACTTGTCAAGTAATGTCCCATTTGGACTTGTTACTCCTTGGTTTATTGTTTTTTATAGTGTGGTTATAGTATCATTTTATAGAATCATCTGGTTAATGTGCTGGGTATCATTTTTGTCTTTACTACCTCATCAGCTCCATCTAGGATTTGAATGTTAATTTCTTGCTCTTGTAACTTTTCACCTTGCACTGATGAGGCTGGTTTGTGGATAAGAGGGAATAACTAAACTGCACCAGTGAAGTTAAATTTGAGTGACTCAGAAGAAGCACACATTTTATTTGAAAAATACTAACTTCTGGCCATGTGCCAGGCACTGGGATCATAATGATGAAAAGATACATACCATCCCTACCTCAAGGTGGCATATCCCAGGTGAATGATGATAATACCTAGCTTAAAGCAATGACATTGATAGTTGATGAGAGTGGAGATGGATTTGAAAAGTTTGTCATCCATGTATATATTTTAAAAAATATATTTTACATAGATTTTCAAGAAACACACCATTTTTTAATCATTTATTTATTATTACTTTTTTTTTTTTTAACTTTACAATATTGTATTGGTTTTGCCATACATCAACATGAATCTTCCACGGGTGTACACGTGTTCCCCATCCTGAACCCCCCTCCCACCTCCCTCCCCGTACCATCCCTCTGGGTCATCCCAGTGCACCAGCCTCAAGCATTCTGTATCCTGCATCAAACCTGGACTGGTGATTCATTTCTTATATGATATTATACATGGTTCAATGCCATTCTCCCAAATCATCCTGCCCTCTCCCTCTCCCTCTCCCTCTCCCTCTCTCTCTCCCTCTCCCACAGAGTCCAAAAGACTGTTCTATACATCTGTGTCTCTTTTGCTGTCTCACATACAGGGTTATCGTTACCATCTTTCTAAATTCCACATATATGCGTTAGTATACTGTATTGGTGTTTTACTTTCTGGCTTAGTTCACTCTGTATAATAGGCTCCAGTTTCATCCACCTCATTAGAACTGATTCAAATGTTTTCTTTTTAATGGCTGAGTA
Source organism: Bos taurus (assembly GCF_002263795.3). Classification (NCBI taxonomy): domain Eukaryota; kingdom Metazoa; phylum Chordata; class Mammalia; order Artiodactyla; family Bovidae; genus Bos; species Bos taurus. Next base: position 137,943,093 of record NC_037328.1, read on the forward strand.
ATACTCCATTGTGTATATGTACCATGGCTTTCTTACCCATTCATCTACTGATGGACATCTAGGTTGCTTCCATGACCTGGCTATTATAAACAGTGCTGCGATGAACATTGGGGTACATGTGTCTCTTTCAATTCTGGTTTCCTTGGTGTGTGTGCCCAGCAGTGGGATTGCTGGGTCGTAAGCCAGTTGTATTTCCAGTTTTTTAAGGAATCTCCACACTGTTCTCCATAGTGGCTGTACTAGTTTGCATTCCCACCAACAGCGTAAGAGGGTTCCCTTTTCTCCACACCCTCTCTTGCATTTATTGCTTGTAGACTTTTGGATTGCAGCCATTCTGACTGGCGTGAAATGGTACCTCATTGTGGTTTTGATTTGCATTTCTCTGATAAGGAGTGATGTTGAGCATCCTTTTATGTGTTTGTTAGCCATCTGTGTGTCTTTGGAGAAATGTCTATTTAGTTCTTTGGCCCATTTTTTGATTGGGTGGTTTATTTTTCTGGAATTGAGCTGTAGGAGTTGTTTGTATATTTTTGAGATTAGTTGTTTGTCAGTTGCTTCATTTGCTATTATTTTCTCCCATTCTGAAGGCTGTCTTTTCACCTTGCTTATTGTTTCCTTTGTTGTGCAGAAGCTTTTAAGTTTAATTAGGTCCCATTTGTTTATTTTTGCTTTTATTTCCAGTATTCTGGGAGGTGGGTCATAGAAGATCCTGCTGTGATTTATGTTGGAGACTGTTTTGCCTATGTTTTCCTCTAGGAGTTTTATAGTTTCTGGTCTTACGTTTAGATCTTTAATTCATTTTGAGTTTATTTTTGTGTATGGTGTTAGAAAGTGTTCTAGTTTCATTCTTTTACAAATGGTTGACCAGTTTTCCCAGCACCACTTGTTAAACATATTGTCTTTTCTCCATTGTATATTCTTGCCTCCTTTGTCAAAGATAAGGTGTCCATAGGTGCATGGATTTATCTCTGGGCTTTCTATTTTGTTCCACTGATCTGTATTTCTGGCTTTGTGCCAGTACCATACTGTCTTGGTAACTGTGGCTTTGTAGTAGAGCCTGAAGTCAGGCAGGTTGATTCCTCCAGTTCCATTCTTCTTTCTCAAGATTGTTTTGGCTATTCGAGGTTTTTTTTTTTTTGTATTTCCATACAAATTGTGAAATTATTTGTTCTAGCTCTGTGAAGAATACTGTTGGTAGCTTGATAGGGATTGCATTGAATCTATAGATTGCTTTGGGTAGTATACTCATTTTCACTATATTGATTCTTCCGATCCATGAACATGATATATTTCTCTATCTATTAGTGTCTTCTTTGATTCCTCTCACCAGTGTTTTATAATTTTCTATATATAGGTCTTTAGTTTCTTTAGGTAGATATATTCCTAAGTATTTTATTCTTTTCGTTGCAATGGTGAATGGAATTGTTTCTTTCATTTCTCTTTCTATTTTTTTATTATTAGTATATAGGAATGCAAGGGATTTCTGTGTGTTGATTTTATATCCTGCAACTTTACTATATTCATTGATTAGCTCTGGTAACTGTCTGGTGGAGTCTTTAGGGTTTTCTATGTAGAGGATCATGTCATCTGCAAACAGTGAGAGACACCATTTTTTAAGATACATAATGCTTACCAAACCTTTCAGCATTCTAATATGTGACCCAGTTTACCAAAAGATTAATCAAGAGTCTGAGAATAAAATGTGTGAAGTCAGTTATCCCCCTATTTGTATTCATCCAAGAAGAAAGATATATACATATAAAGACTTATGTAAGAATGTTCATAACAGCTTTATTTATAATAGCCCAAACTGGAGGAAATCTAAATTTCTTCAATTTGAGAATGAATAAGTAAATTGTAATATATTCATACAATGGAACACTACACAGCAATAAAAAGAAAAATGCAATGCATACAAGAACGGATAAATCTCATATATATTTTTTTTTAATTGAAGGAAAGCAAATGTAAAAGATCTTCCCTGGTGGCTCAGATGGCAAAGAATCTGCCTGCCAATGCAGGAGATCCCAGTTCCAGCCCTGGGTTGGGAAGATCCCCTGGAGACGGAAATGGCAACCCACTCCAGTATTCTTGCCTGGAGAATCCCATGGACAGAGGAGCCTGTCAGGCACACAGTCCAAGGGGTCACAAAGAGTTGAACATGACTGAGAGACTGACACTTTCAAATTTAGAAGAGTACACACTGTATGGTTCTATATATATGAATCAAAAATAAGCAAATAAAAGCTAGGATGATAGAAATCAGTATAGGAAAGAACTTGCTTACATTATGGAAATGTACCATTTTGATTATGGTACTGGTTGCACTAGTATATAAAGTTGCCAAAACCCACTGAACTGTGCTCTTGAAATTTGTGCATTTTAATGCTGGTAAATTATACCTCAGTAAGGAAATACTAGAGATGATGGATGAAATTTGAGGATGAAACAATTAGAAGATTATATCAAGCAAATTTAGGATTCAAGTAATAGTGTTATACTGGCTTGTACTAGACTGACAGGGTTACCATTACCATATTAATGAACTACTATTTTAACTATGGCACCTCATTTTTTCTCCTTCATTGAAATATGAACTCATTAGTCTCTGATTTATTGTAATGGAGAGTATAATGCATGTCACAAAGTATTTTCTTGGAATTTCATGGCTTCAGCCAAAGGAAACCATACAAGATACCAAGGTTTGTGCTTGTGCCTTGCCTGATCCAGATCAGCCCCATGTTTATTCCTATTGTTTTATCTTATTAACTTCCTGTTTGTTTCTGCTACAAATTCAACCTGAAGAGCTATCCCTTTCCTATACTTCAGCCCCAACTCAATACTCTTCCTTTTGATATAATGAAGTAAGGGTAAAGACTGAAATTAAATACTCTAAGACATGACAGTTATTGTGGCAAAAATGTGAAAATTCACGAGTGGATTTGACTTACTTTTATGTTGCAGTTTTTTATTTATGGCGATGTTTAAACCATAAAATGCTTTATATTTTGCTATGCTATCAGTTGTATCCTATTTGTCCATTGCTGCTATTTTCTACAAATAAAATAAAGCTGGAGGCTATTGCTGTGATGAGCCCGCAGATTACTCTATCTTGCCTCACCCTTGAGTATATGCACATTCAAGTCATGTGTGTAGTGAAGCAATTTCTGTTACTGGCAAAGCCAAGAAACCTTGAAATAAATAGATCATTTTCACAATGAAAAGTCTGATTTCTTCCTAGAACACATGTTAGGTAATTCAGTATCTATGGTTGGACATAGAAACAATTGGGAACTGGACTGACTAGGTTTTATGGTATTTTTTTCACATGTCATGCTGAGACATTTTCCTTTTTCCTCCCAAATATGTATCTTTGACACTAAAATTTTAGATGCATCTTTTTTTAATCCCATAAAAATTCCTCAAGATAATTCAAATTCTCCCACTTTGAAAGTGAGGTATGATGTATTTTGTAGCTTCAAATCACATGGAACAATCTTCATAAAAAAAGGAAGATTAAGAGGGGTGGGATGAGCTGGGAGGCAGGTTCAAGAGGGAGGGGGCATATATATACCTGTGGCGGCTAATTCATGTTAATATATGGCAGAAACCAACACAATATTGTAAAGCTATAACTTATTGTAAAGCTATCCTCCAATTAAACTATCCTCCAATTAAACTATCCTCCAATTAAAAATATAAAAAGTAAAGATTTAACAAGTACATCATCAAAATAACCTATAATAACTATATATGACTTTACTAAATAAAACTTAAAAAAAAAATGAACAGTAAGAAGGAAAAACTCAGGATGCCTACATAGACAAAGAGCTCATTGGATTTTGGTAACTAATAAAAAGACAGTTTTTGTGATAGAGTGTATAGTACATCTGTGTGTTTACATCACAAGGTAGGAGTGGCTGTGAAGACATCAGTGGATGGCCCTGTGGAAGAAAAGCAATGTTTAAGGATGACGTTTAGGGAAGGATGTTAGCTTAAAGAATAAGTGATCATAAATTTTTTCACTTACTTCATCTCCCTCAGTCTGAGTGTCCTGGTACAAGGGAGCCCATCCCACGTGGGAGCTGGAAGAACCAAGATACACTGAACCCAAAGATAGATGGGAATCTTCCCTGAGAAATTATTTTTCTCTTCCCAGGTCCATCGTACTGTTTTCCTTTTGTTCTGACCTTTATATTGTAAGAGAGTGAATGAAGAGTGGCCTTCATAAAGCCCTGCAGTGGGAAGCCTGCTTAGTGTTAAAAGTCACAGAACAGAGTCAGAACTGTGCACAGTCCCACATTGTCTTAGGCAAATACATCTTTGTCCTCAAGCCCTTTTTGTAATAGGAAAAATAAGGGTTCTCTGAGTTTCCTTCCAGTCCACTCTGACTTTCTGTGATTGTTGCTAGGACCTTTCTCAGGTATGAAATTACCTTAAACCTTTTCTTTTCCAAGCCACCCAACTGTCCTCAGGTGGTTTAGTTTTCATTCTTTAACCATTTGCTTTACCCTAACCCAGAAGATCCCAAGATACACTAGAATACCTTTAGATCATGAAGAGCCTAAACAAACTTTTTGATTACCTACTTATTGTAGGCCCACGTGTGTGCATACACGTGTACACACACAAACACACATACACAGAAGCAATTTTACTTTATCCTCACCCACAATCACTTTAAATAGGCGTTATTTACCCTATATTTGCATTGATCCCTGAGGAAGGCTTTCTTATCTCTCCTTGCTATTCTTTGGAACTCTGCATTCAAATGGGTATATCTTTCCTTTTCTCCTTTGCTTTTCTCTTCCCTTCTTTTAACAGCTATTTGTAAGGTCTCCTCAGACAGCCATTTTGCTTTTTTGCATTTCTTTTTCTTGGGGATGGTCTTGATCCCTGTCTCCTGTACAATGTCACGAACCTCCATCCATAGTTTATCAGGCACTCTATCAGATCTAGTCCCTTAAATCTATTTCTCACTTCCACTGTATAGTCATAAGGGATTTGATTTAGGTCATACCTGAATGAATGGTCTAGCAGTTTTCTCCACTTTCTTCAATTTCAGTCTGAATTTGGCAATAAGGGGTTCATGATCTGAGCCACAGTCAGCTCCCGGTCTTGTTTTTGCTGACTGTATAGACTTCTCCATCTTTGGCTGCAAAGAATATAATCAACCTGATTTCTGTGTTGACCATCTGGTGATGTCCATGTGTAGCGTCTTCTCTTGTCTTGTTGGAAGAGAGTGTTTGCTATGACCAGTGAGTTCTCTTGGCAAAACTCTATTATCCTTTGCCTTGCTTCATTCTGTACTCCAAGGCCAAATTTGCCTGTTACTCCAGGTGTTTCTTGACTTCCTACTTTTACATTCCAGTCCCCTATAATGAAAAGGACATCTTTTGGGGGTGTTAGTTCTAGAAGGTCTTGTAGATCTTCATGGAACTGTTCAACTTCAGCTTCTTCAGCATTACTGGTCAGGGCATAGACTTGATTACCATGATATTGAAGGGTTTGCCTTGGAAACGAACAGAGCTCATTCTGTCGTTTTTGAGATTGCATCCAAGTACTGCATTTCGGACTCTTTTGTTGACTATAATGGCTACTCCATTTCTTCTAAGGGATTCCTGCCCACAATAGTAGATATAATAGTCATCTGAGTTAAATTCACCCATTCCAGTCCATCTTAGTTCGCTGATTCCTAGAATGTCAATGTTCACTCTTGCATCTCGTTTGACTACTTCCAATTTGCCTTGATTCGTGGACATAACATTCCAGGTTCCTACACAATATTGCTCTTTACAGCATTGAACCTTGCTTCTATCATCAGTCCCATCCACTATGGGGTGTTGTTTTTGCTTTGGCTGCATCCCTTCATTCTTCCTGGAGTTATATCTCCACTGATCACCAGTAGTATATCGGGCACCTACCAACCAGGGGAGTTCATCTTTCAGTGTCCTATATTTTTGCCTTTCACACTGTTCATGGGGTTCTCAAGGTGAGAATACTGAAGTGGTTTGCCATTCCCTTCTCCAGTGGAGAATAATAAAGGACAGAAATGGTAGGGACCTAACAGAAGCAGAAGATATTAAGAAGAGGTGGCAAGAATACACAGAAGAACTGTACAAAAAAGATCTTCACAACCCAGATAATCACGATGGTGTGGTTACTCACCTAGAGCCAGACATCCTGGAATGTGAAGTCAAGTGGGCCTTAGGAAGCATCACTACGAGCAAAGCTAGTGGAGGTGATGGCATTCCAGTTGAGCTATTTCAAATCCTGAGAGATGATGCTGTGAAAGTGTTGCATGTAATATGCCAGCAAATTTGGAAAACTCAGCAGTGGCCACAGGACTGGAAAAGGTCAGTTTTCATTCCAATCCCAAAGAAAGGCAATGCCAAAGAATGCTCAAACTACCACACAATTGCACTCATCTCACATGCTAGTAAAGTAATGCTTAAAATTCTCCAAGCCAGGCTTCAGCAATACGTGAACCATGAACTTCCAGATGTTCAAGCTGGTTTTAGAAAAGGCAGAGGAACCAGAAATCAAATTGCCAACATCTGCTGGATCATGGAAAAAGCAAGAGTGTTCCAGAAAAACATCTATTTCTGCTTTATTGACTATGCCAAAGCCTTTGACTGTGTGGATCACAATACACTGTGGAAAATTCTGAAAGAGATGGGAATACTGGACCACCTGACCTGTCTCTTGAGAAACTTGTATGCAGGTCAGGAAGCAACAGTTAGAACTGGACATGGAACAACAGACTGGTTCCAAATAGGGAAAGGAGTATGTCAAGGCTGTATATTGTCACCTTGCTTATCTCACTTATATGCAGAGTACATCATGAGAAACGCTAGGCTGGATGAAGCACAAGCTGGAATCAAGATTGCCGGGAGAAATATCAATAACCTCAGATATGCAGATGACACCAGCCTTATGGCAGAAAGTGAAGAGGAACTAAAGAGCCTCTTGATGAAGGTGAAAGAGGAGAGTGAAAAAGTTGGCTTAAAGCTAAACATTCAGAAAACTAAGATCATGGCATCTGGTCCCATCACTTCATGGCAAATTGATGGGGAAACAGTGGCTGACTTTTTTTTTCTGGGTTCCAAAATCACTGCACATGGTGAGTGCAGTCCTGAAATTAAAATACACTTACTCCTTGGAAGGAAAGTTATGACCAACCTAGACAGCATATTAAAAAGCAGAGACATTACTTTGTCAACAAAGGTCCATCTAGTCAAGGCTATCGTTTTTCCAGTGGTCATGTATGGATGTGAGAGTTGGAATATAAAGAAAGCTCAGCGCCGAAGAACAGATGCTTTTGAACTGTGGTGTTGGAGAAGACTCTTGAGAGTCCCTTGGACTGCAAGGAGATCCAACCAGTCCATCCTAAAGGAGATCAGTCCTGGGTGTTCATTGGAGAAGTTTAAGCTGAAACTCCAATCCTTTGGCCATCTGATGTGAAGAGCTGACTTATTTGAAAAGACCCTGATCCTGGGAAGCATTGAGGGCAGGAGGAGAAGGAGATGACAGAGGATGAGATGGTTGGATGGCATCACTGACTCAGTGAACATGGGTTTGGGTGAACTCCAGAAGTTGGTGATGGACAGGGAGGCCTGGCGTGCTGCGGTTCATGGGCTTGCAAGAGTCGGACACGACTGAGCTACTGAACTGAATTGAACCCTGTATTAGTGTTGGGGGGATAGAGATGTATAGCAATTAAACAATTTACCCAAAATTTAGCTTATGTAAGTCAGAACTAGACTCCAGGGCTCATTATCTCCCCTCTATTTTGCTTCAGCTCCTGAAATGCTAATTTCACTTATTTATTCATGCAACCAGAATTTGCATCGAACACTTACTATATTCTTGTCTCTGTACTGGGATTTGGGATGTCCCTAGTGTCTATAAAATATTAATTCAGGCATTTTCTTTCCTTCAGGAGTGAAAATAGTCCAACATATATTCCACCAAAATTTTGTAGAGTTCTCTGTTTTTATCACAAGCATTTATGAGGCCCTTTCTCTTTTATTTTGTCCATTTCTGCCTTCACACAATGCTGATCCAAGACTGGGGCATAGGGTCTGGACCTTGCTTATCATCCACCATGCTAGAAACAGCTGGCCTGTGCTGTCAGTCTCCTGTTGGAGACAGCAATATTGAATGAGATGACCGAGAGTTAACCATGTGTTATAGCCTTTATGAAGCCCAGGGACATTGGCTGGGCCTCTTTCTGGTGACCTGAGTCATAGTCATCAGCCTGGGGAAGGATTTGATGACCACTTTCAATCTAAACCTGCACAGAGTAGATGTATTCTTGTGTTGTGCTAAGTCTCTTCAGTCGTGTCCGACTCCTGTGACCCCATAGATTGTAGCCTGCCAGGCTTCTCTGTCCATGGATTCTTCAGGCAAGAATACTGGAGTGGGTTGCTGTGCCCTCCTCCAGGGGATATCCAGGACCCAAGGATTGAACCTGTGTCTCTTGCGTATCCTTCATTGGCAGTCAAGTTCTTTAGCACTGGCGCCACCTGGGAAGCCATATATATTCTTACTTGCCTTGAACTTTGTGCACTCAATTTATTATATTCAGGACCCATTAGGACATGACCAAGAACCAGCTGACACTGGTTGGGAATGAGTATGTTTCTTCATTCTAATATTCTTCTTCGGATGAAGTTCTACCTTAGAAATGACTACTCACAAAAGTTACCATGGTTTTATTTGTTGATTGGGCCTCCAAGAGTGAAAATTGTTTTGCCAAGTTTTAGCTGCCATCTCTGAAGATTACTCTTAAGCATATGCTATAAGAACTACTCACATGGTTCCTATTTCACAGTATTAATTACATTTGCAGTAATTTGGACAGAACCCTATGGTTCCTGAAACTCCTGGGTTCCTCACTGGGTCTTGCTTCAACTATTCCATTGATGGTGGAAGTTCAGGTCACATTCCATGAGAAGAAGACTAAACTTCCAGTTATATGGTCACTTGTATGGCCCCTTCAAGACTTCAAAATTTTGTGCTGCTATGGAGAATTTTCAAGAATATCAGCTTGTCTTACTTCCTACTCCTTAATATGCTGTCCTCTCCAGGACCTTTACCAGAGTTGCTCTGCAAATCCAAGGTGCCCTAGAAATGAGAGCAAGGAAATGTTGCCTCCATTCTCTAGTTATCCCTTCTCTTGTTCTACTCAGGAGGAGAAGGGAACAGACACACCAAAAAAATGGGGAACATTCTCCTTCTGAGAAGGTTCCTATGCTTAATCTGCTTTCACTCAAATAACCTTTTGTTCTTCCCAGTGGGAGATCAAACTGAAACCCAGAGACATTAAAAAAATCTGAGCAGACCCCTGACTGGTATTATTAGCTTCAGCAGTTCTGCCTTTTCCCCCATCATCCCAACTAAAGGATTAGACTGGTCTCATCACACATTAGACTAGGTCGTGTAACATTTGCAAAAGTTATCGTCATCCAGTATCTTTTGACAACATACTCAGGAACCCTTAAAGTAAGCTGCCTCCTAAGAGGCAGTTCTTTTTTTTTAAACTCTGATTTCTACATTTCTTTCTAAGCCACATTTATGTTAAATTCCTATGTTATTGGATAACCAGAAAATTAACAGAATATGTATGATCTGAATAACTGGGTTTGATTTATAGAATCAGAGTCATATTGTTAGCTTGAGCCTTTCTTTTTTTTAAAACTTTAAACTTTTTATTTTGTATTGGTGTATAGCCTATTAACAACTTTGTAATCATTCCAGGCAAACAGTGACGGGACTCAGTCATACATATACATGTATTCATTCTTCCCCAAACCCCCTTCCCATCCAGGCTGGCACATAACATTGAGCAAGTTCCATGTGTTATACAGTAGATCCTTGTTGATTATCCATTTAAAAATATTAATAACATTGTGTCCATGACCTTCCCAAAGTCCCTAACTATCCCTTCCCCCCACCCAATAACCATAATTTTTTCTGTGAGTCTCTTTCTGTTTTGTAAGTAAGCTCATTTGTATTGTTTCTTTTTAGATTCCACTTATAAGGGATATCATACGATATTTCTTCCTCTCTGTCTGACTTACTTCACTTAGTATGACACTCTCTAGGTCCATTCATGTTGCCACAAATGTCGTTATTTCATTCATTTTAATGGCTGAGTAATATTCCATTGTGTAGATCTACCATATCATTTTTTAATTAATTAATTTTAGTTGAAGGATAGTTAAAATATTGTGATGGTTTTTGCCATACATCAACATGAATTGGCCACAGGTATACATGTGTCTCCCACCTCCCTCCCCACCCTATCCCTCTGGGTTGCCCCAAAGCAACGGCTTTAGGTGCCCTGCTTCATGCATTGAACTTGCACTGGTCATCTGTTTTACATATGGTAATGTACGTGCTTCAATGCTATTCTCTCAAATCACCTCACTCTCTTCTTCTCACATTGAGTCTAAAAGTCTGTTATTTACATCTGTGTCTCCTTTGCTGCCCTGCATATAGGATCATTGGTTTTGTCTTTCTAAACTCCATCAGTGCAGTTCAGTTCAGTTGCTCAGTTGTGTCCAACTCTTTGCGACCCCATGAATCGCAGCACACCAGGCCTCCCTGTCCATCACCAACTCCTGGAGTTCACTCAGACTCACGTCCATCGAGTCAGTGATGCCATCCAGCCATCTCATCCTCTGTCGTCCCCTTCTCCTCCTGCCCCCAATCCCTCCCAGCATCAGAGTCTTTTCCAATGAGTCAACTCTTCGCATGAGGTGGCCAAAGTACTGGAGTTTCAGCTTTAGCATCATTCCTTCCAAAGAAATCCCAGGGCTGATCTCCTTCAGAATGGACTGGTTGGATCTCCTTGCAGTCCAAGGGACTCTCAAGAGTCTTCTCCGGCACCACAGTTCAAAAGCATCAATTCTTCAGCGCTCAGCCTTCTTCACACTCCAACTCTCACATCCATACGTGACCACTGGAAAAACCATAGCCTTCCCTAGACGGACTTTTGTTGGCAAAGTAATGTCTCTGCTTTTCAATATGCTATCTAGGTTAGTCATAACTTTTCTTCCAAGGAATAAGTGTCTTAATTTCATGGCTGCAGTTGCCATCTGCAGTGATTTTGGAGCCCAATAAAATAAAGTCTGACACTGTTTCCACTGTTTCCCCATCTATTTCCCATGAAATGATGGGGCCAGATGCCATGATCTTCATTTTCTGAATGTTGAGCCTTAAGCTAATTTTTTTACTCTCTACTTTCACTTTCATCAAAGGCTTTTTAGTTCTTCACCTTCTGCCATAAGGGTGTTGTCATGTGCATATCTGAGGTTATTGATATTTCTCCCGGCAATCTTGATTCCAGCTTGTGCTTCTTCCAGCCCAGCGTTTCTCATGATGTACTCTGCATAGAAGTTAAATAAGCAGGGTGACAATATACAGCCTTGACGTACTCTTTTTCCTATTTGGAACCAGTCTGTTGTTCCATGTCCAGTTCTAACTGTTGCTTCCTGACCTGCATACCGATTTCTCAAGAGGCAGGTTAGGTGGTCTGATATTCCCATCTCTTTCCATATATATTCATTAACATGCAGCATTTGTCTCTCTCTTTCTGACTTACTTCATTCTGTAAATAGGCTCCAGCAAAATACTAAAGAGAATTTAAATGTCTTACCCAACTAATCCGCTGTAGGAGTCAGGTTTTCTATCATCCATATTAGTGTTTTTAATTCTCTGAAAGTTCAGCATATTAAAGATTCTTAGTCTTGAGAATAAGGAATCAGACTCTCATTCATTTATTCATTCAATACGGTTTTGTTATAGATCCTTTCTGTGCTAGGTGATAAAACAGCTCCAAAGAATCATGAAACAGTTCTTCACAGTCTCATGAAACAGTCTTACAATCTTGTTGTAAGTTCCAGTATGCACACCAGTGCCTCTGTTTCTTTTTCTCTTTTTTTTTTTTTCATTTAAATTATTGAAGAGAAGAAATATCTGACTTGCTACCCTTGATATCAGACTGAAAACAAAATATAGATTTGATGTATAGTCTTATTTAAATCCCACAACATGTTCTTGTATTTACATAATATGCAGTATGGCTGATGAACGTAACTTGGTCTTCATGCCTAACCTTTAAGGAGGGTGTGGTTGCAACATGATTTTGCAACTCTGGTCATTTTTGCATTCTAATGAAAGTGCATTTCTAATGAAAGTGCTTCAGTGGTGCTTCAATGTTCACCCTCCATCATTTGCTTTCAGAAAGGTATTTAATTGTCATGCACTCAGTGAAAATGAAAGTCTTGACCCTCTCTTCAGAGCAGGTGATACACTTCAGTTCCAACATATCAACAGGTGATACACTTCAGCTCACCATGGTGGTGTCTGTAGTGATGTGACGAGACAATTTCTGAACTACGGCAGCATCACACTTATGTCTTGCTGTCAGTGTCATAGCAGAAAGCTCACAAGTGCTGTTGTTACAGTCAAATGCTGACTTGCCAGTTATGAACTGTGGGATCTCAAGCAAGTTGCTAACATTTCCAAATGTCCATTCAGTGAATATAACCCAGCATCCTGCAGGGTTGTGATAAGGACAGAACGATACACAAGGCATCTAGCAATGCCTGGCACATAGAAAGCTTTCAATAAATGATAGATTTCTCCCCACTTCTCTTGCATTAAAAAAAAAAAAAAAAGCTTGAGATGATATGTGAGTTGCCATTTATTTCTGCCTCATTCCTGAGAAGTGGGGAAATTATTTTAGAGACCTCATACTGGACACAAATAATAAGTTGAAGCATATGAAACAGGAATACTTCCCCAATGATCATAAGTGGATGGGTTTTTCTGGGGCTGCAGGAGTGAGGCGATGACCTTGATAGGTGTTACCTTTGTGTGAACAACGTACTTCCTGACTCCATACAACTATGTCTAGACAGGCATTCGGTTCCCTGTGCAGGTGAAAAAGCCAGTTCACTCCCCAAGGAAGACAAGAACATTAACTTGGATGGATGAATAACAAACTCAGCCAAACTCTCCACATGTTAAATTAGTGCATCTTGAATTACATGGGGATTTGGGAGTAGGGTGGATATTTAAGGAGAAAAGAATAGATCAGTTATTTTCTAACCTTTGTTAGTTCATTCCTTTGGAATATCACCCACTTGTGCTAAGGCTGGAATTACAATCACTGGTCTATGCTGGTCTAAGTATTAGGGCAGTTGGTGTATTTAGCATATAAAAATCCCCTCTTTGGGATTTCAGGACAAAGAACCAAATTCCACATCTTCCTACAAAGGCATAACCAAATACATTTTGTTGTAGCCTGATTAGAGGTTAAAATTTTAAGTAGTTTACTTGCAACCTGAAAAAAAGTTCTATTTCACATAATCAGCTGGTTCGTCAGCTCCATTGGCTTTTACTTTATTTTGAAAATACAATTTCACTGAATTTATAGAATTTGGGAATTAAATGGCTTCTTCTTCCTCAGTTATCAGGAGTATATATAAAATAACAATTTTCCCAGATAGTTGGAATATTTACCAAGTCCTTCTTACTCCTGGAAATATTATTTAACATTACACTTCTCTCGGTAATGAGGGAATAAACAATCCCTTGAAGAACTACTCAGGGTTGATTTGTCCAGTTTTCCTATTTTCTAAAGGAGTTTATCAGCTATAAATGGAAAACATAAGAATCCCTGGAGAGACGTAGGACCGGGAAGCAGAATCCAGAGATGATTTGGACAGCTTCAGAATACAAAGAAAAAGTTGATTTGCTTCCTGGACATAAGTCTGAGTAAGCAACCTTGCACTAAGTATGGGGATTTGTATTCCAATACCCAGTCACATTCCCCTTTCCAAATATACCCTGGTTTCCTTTTGTGAGGTAAAATCTCCCCAAATTTGTGATGCTTTGGTGGGAGAAAAATTCCATATGTCCACACTTACAGTAGAAACGAAAGGGCTTGTGACCTCTCTCTCCTTACCTGGTATAGCTATGGGACAGCTTAGCAGATGATTTCTCTTCAGACTTCCCATTTTGGGTGAGTGATAAAGGGTGGAAGGAGTACTTGGGAGTCATTCTTCTGTGGCTGCACTAACACCATGGATAGTACGTGTCCAGGCTTCTTGCAATAAGCAGATAGCTGGCTTCCTGATTGCCAGTCCTCAGGGACTGCATAGTTCTGCCAGTTCCACTGACTCCCTAAACTCTTCAGTTCAGTTCAGTTCATTCGCTCAGTCGTGTCCGACTCCTTGCGACCCCATAAATCGCGCCCTAAACTCTTATCATTCTCCAAAGTATTCTTTTGCATAACTTGGCCAAAGCTAGTTTTTATAGCATGCAACCATAACTGATCTAGACCTATGTTCTAAGCTTGTTTCAAAGTATCTTCAGTTCAGTTCAGTTCAGTTCAGTCGCTCTGTCATGTCCGACTCTTTGCACTCCACCTATTAAGGTGGATTATCAGTGGAGAATTCTCAAGTCAAAAGGGGCTCCAGTGGTGCTGTAATCCAATCACCTTCTTCTGCAGTTCTTGGGGGAAGTGGAGGGATGAGGCATTATACTTTACAATGTAATCATTGTAACATAAAGGGAACATTGTGACATAAACATTAAGTGAGTTGGCAAGATACATGTGCCACCATTCTCAATAAACAGGAAGAAAGGGAACCTTTGTTGTTCAGCTGTTGATGGGTTGAGCTGAGGTTGGCCAGGCACATCAGTGGTGTAGCAAGAAGTGCCATTAAAAACCTATCCAATATCATGTCCTTTCACTCTGAACCACTCATCAGAACTACTTCTACTTACTGTCTGCACTTGTTTCTTCACTTTTAAGATGGAGATGAATTTTATATCATGGAGTTATTGATAAGTTTTAACTGAGTATGAGTTTCAAAGGCCTGGAGCCCAGGATCTAACAAAGTACTAAAATCTATTTTTAAGAACAGATAACCAAAATTGATAAGATGTTAATCATAATGGCATCTTTCTGGACACCAGAATCTCTATTTGTAAAAGAAGTTTTTAAGGACTGTGTAAGCAAAGGAAAGGAAATAAACATGACTTGCAGAGTATGTGTTGGATGAAGAGACAGCACCCAGATCCCCTGTTAAGGGGTTTGTCACCTAGCTGCCAAGAATGCTGTCTTCCCCTTCAGGGACTTAGTTGGCTGCAGAGAACCCCCTCACCCAAGGTCATGTTCTTCCCTGAGCTTCCCATCTCTATTGACTGACTGATGGGTGTGGGATAAATATCTGGCTGTTTCAGCCCACTGTCAGACAGCTGTGTCAGGCCATGTAAGCTCTGGAGTTCTCATGAGGTCAGCCAAGTCCACTGTTGGGGCTCATTGCAGCATCTCCTTCTGTCCTCTCTGCTCCTTTTTCTTTCCTTCTACAGATGTTTTGGCCCCAAGGGCATTCCCTAACACGTCTACTGAAAAGTAAACTCAGAACCTGCTTCATAAGGAACTTAATCTACAAACACCCTTTGTTGGGCATTTTACACAGAATTCTTGCAAGAAACCTTCTGAAACATCTCTTATTTCCCCACTGTAACAGATGAAGGAATTGAAGCTCAGTGAAGTCAGCAGCTTGTCTCAGGAAACACATTATGTGACAAAGCTGGCATCCAAATCTAGTTCAGTTTGGTTATAAGGACTGTGTTTCAAGAAATTATTAATATATCTCTTCTTGGCCTGAAAAAACAGTTTTCTCTCCCAGAGTGAGCAGCTGGGCTCAGTGCTTGGTCAGAATCATTCTGTCCACATAACTGTCTAGGTTGTTTCAGATGAGATTCCCTTTCCTTTTGCCTTTATTCCTTTTCATCCTTCCTTTGTTCCCTGAGTTAATGTCTATTGTTTAGCTTAAAAATAGCAAGTGTCAGTTTCTACACATTTTCAAAAATGTCAACGTAATCATTTAAAAATAGGCACTGAAATTTTGTTTTCTCTCTGTTGGCAACCACAGTTGCTATGGAGTTCAAGTAATAGATTGTGATGTTTAACACTGAATTAATTACTACTCCTCACTCGCAGGGAACATCTAATTATATGTATTCATGCCAAGCAGGATTTGATTTTCTTACGGAAATTGTGGTGTGATGTGTGTGTGTGTGTCCTTTTACTCTATAAGATACATGGGGGAAGGGTCTTGGTTTGTGATCTTCTAGAAAAAGACTTCTCTTTCCTCCTTAATTACAGTTTTTCCTGACTAGATCTGACCAGTATTGAGATCATACTTCTCTCTTACACACCTGAGTGAATTTTTATTTTTGCAAATGGCAGCCTCTTTCTTTTATTTTAAACATCTTGGTGAGGAAAGCATGAAGATTTCCTCTCATTTCATCCCCTAGCCTTCTCCTCTTGGACACATGTTTCATGAGCTGGAGACAGCTATATTATCTCTTAGAATCAGATATACCTGAGTCTGATTTCTGGTTTTGTAACTTAATTGACTTGGAGCCAAATCAGGTCAGGACTGAATTTCAACTCCTTAATTGATGAAATGTGAATGATTTTATCTACCACTTGGAGCTGTTGCAAATATTAAATTACATTTTAAGCAAACTTAGCACCATGCTTCTCAAACTTTAATGTGAAAGATGGAGCTCTAGTTAAATTGCAGATTCTGATTCAGCTGGTTAGGTTTGGGGTCCAAAGTCCATTTCTAACTGGCTCCCATTTGATGCTGATACTGCTGGTCTTTGGCTCACACTGTGAGTAGTAAGAATGTCCATGATGCTGGCCACATAGTATGAGGTAAGTGCACTTGTAGCTATTAGTACAAACTCTTAATTTGTTACCCTGTACCTTTTGGACAGAAGAGCACAAAATTCACACCCACCAGCCAAATGGAGAAACAGAGGCATGGGCAAGCAGACTGTCACCAAGAGGATGCCCCTGGGTGTCTCTGCCATGTGTTGCCTTCCCTTGTAAAGATCCTGTTTTTCCCTTATGTGGGCTGTTGCAACTCCTACTGCTACTAATGGGAGTTACCCAGACATGTGGAGGAAAGAACATAAATTCTGTGGCGTTTCTATCTGCTCAGCTAATAAAGCAATTTTGTATTTTGCTGAAGAGAAACCACTTTCTTGACAGTAAGCTGTTGAGAAATTTTTGCTTTCAATTGGCCCATCAGGTGACTAGTTTTTTTTAAATTGAACTCATGGTGTTCACTTGAAACATGATTGTGACTCAAAGGCTTGGGAGACCTAAGTGGTTGAGATTGTGCAACACAGCACTGAGTTTTTTAAGATTAGAAGGCAACCTCTTGCTGAAAAGATCTAGGGATTCTTACAAAACAGGAGTTGGCAACCTTTCAGATGTGGGTAGGTGGTATTTCTTTTATTTATACACTTCATTTAGGGGAGATGGTAAATTGCTTCTTCTTTGAAAGGGTAAGGAAAGGACTTTTCCACCTTCCTTTGTCAATGGTTCAAGGAAATACTTCTCTATTTAATGTCTGCCATGGGCATCGTCATAGTTTCCCACCTCCTGGGCTTCCTGGCTTTTTCCTAGAACTTCTGTGTCTTTCTGGCCTGCCCTTTTGAAGCTTGTATCCCTTGCTGCTCTATCCTTTTGATCCAGGATGGAGCAGCAAAGGTCAGAAAGGAATATATCTGATCCATCCGTGGACCAGGACCAACACATACCTGCCACCTTCCCCTTAGCTGATGGCTCTGCTGACCCCTGCTGGCCTAACCACACGACCCTACCACATGTAAAATAACAGTAATAACCAGAGTCCTCCAGTGGCCATCTGCAGCCAGCGTGGTTTGATTCCACCATGAGCTCTCTGGTCTGCAGTCCTCCTATTCACTCCTCACTTCTCATGTTCCAGCCATGGTCTCCTTGGTGTTCCCTAACTGTGTGAGGTATGTTCCAGCATCAGTGCTGGATTGTTGCCATAGCTGCCCCCTTTGCCTGGAACTCTTTCGCCTGAGTTAACTCTCTCCCCTCCTTCAAGGCATACCTTCTCATTGAAGGCTTGCCTGATTTACTCCTTTAAATTACAAACTGCAAATTAAGGCCATCCCCACTCCACCATTCCTGATCCTGTTACCCTCTTTCCTTTTTCTTTTTTCCATAGGGCTTATAACCTTCTGTTCCTATGCAGTAAACTGCAATTCTAGTAGAAAACACTCCTCATTCTATCTCCCTCTCTCAATGTTATTGATTTGGTTTGAAAATTCATCCCCTCCACTATAGATGGCAAATCTAAGTCTTCAGAAACAGCAGAAATAATTTCTCCTCAAGAAAAGTTCAGGCTTTTGTGTGTCTTGATTTTGGTGGTAGCTACACAGGTGTACAGGAGAAGGCAATGGCAACCCACTCCAGTACTCTTGCCTGGAAAATCCCATGGACAGAGGAGCCTGGTAGGCTGCAGTCCAGGGGGTCACTAAGAGTTGGACACGACTGAACCACTTCACTTTCACTTTTCACTTTCATGCATTGGAGAAGGAAATGGCAACCCACTCCAGTGTTCTTGCCTGGAGAATCCCAGGGACAGGGGAGCCTGGTGGGCTGCCATCTATGGGGTCACACAGAGTCGGACACAACTGAAGAGACTTAGCAGCAGCAGCAGCAGCACACAGGTGTACACATTTGTCAAAACTCATCCAGATACTTTAGTGAAGTTGATTTTTTAAAAAGAAGATGTAACTGTTCCTTTCAGCACGTGGGTTGGGTGTGAGGTGGGCTGATATTATACGGTAGAGGTAGTAGTTGGCATTTAGGAAGGTAAGTTTCTTCCTCAGAAATAGTGTGGACAAAGAAGTCAGTACAAATGTATATCATGTGAATCACTCCCTCTGGCTTGAAATGATAAGAGCAAATATTTGGTGTTTATAGATCTGGATTGTCCCTGCTGACTCTTCTTTTATTTGCAGAGTGACTCTCAGAAACCCAAAGATTAGAAATTTTCAGGTCAGTTTAGTTTTATTATTTTCTAAAGTGAATTGATCCCTGTTGCGTTCCTATAAAGATGGTATGGATTAGAACTCTTCGCTCTGAAAACATATAGTTTTCTCTTGGATAAACAAAAACAGAAACAAACAAAACCTCTTATCTTTTTTGGTTGAAAAACAAGCTGGGAAAAGGTAAATGATTGAACTTTTCTTGTTTTAATACAGGAAACAACCAACAGGAGAACAGCTAGCAAACTCCCAGATGTACACACTCAGGTATCTAAAGATGACCACTCTCCCTCCTCAGCCCAATTTCAGTTTTCAGCTTTTCAAAATGAGTCAGACAAATCTTTGATGTGAGGATGCAAGGAAGTAAAAGAAAGATAAGTCTAAAATCTACCGTCTCTGAAACAGCTGCCATGACAACATGGAAGGTTTGAAAAAAACTGTCAGTACCTGAGTATTGATATTAGTCCTGGACATATTAAAACCTTTGGTTCTAGACTAGAAAAAGAATTAAAATGCTTACAGAAGTATCTTAGTCAGTCACTGTTAGTCGCTCAGTTGTGTTAGACTCTTTGCGACTACATGGACTATAGCCCACCAGGGGTCCATGCAATTCTCCAGGCAAGAATACTGAAATGGGTTGCCATTTCCTTCTCCAGAGGGTCTTCCCAACCCAGGTATCAAACTCAGGCATCCTGCATTGCAGGCAGGTTCTTTACCCTCTGAGCCACAGAGGTAAGCTCATAGAAATGTCTTCAGTTCAGTTCAATTCAGTCGCTCAGTTGTGTTTGACTCTTTCCGACCCCATGAACTGCAGCATGCCAGGCCTCCCTGTCCATCACCAACTCCCGGAGTCCATCCAAACCCATGTCCACTGAGTCGGTGATGCCATCCAACCATCTCATCCTCTGTCATCCCCTTCTCCTCCGGCTCTCAATCTTTCCCAGCATCAGGGTCTTTTCAAATAAGTCAGTTTTTCGCATCAGGTGCCCAAAGTATTGGAGTTTCAGCTTCAACATCAGTCCTTCCAATGAACACTCAGGACTGATCTCCTTTAGGATGGACTGGTTGGATCTCCTTGCAGTCCAAGGGACTCTCAAGAGTCTTCTCCAACACCATAGTTCAAAAGCATCAATTCTTCAGTGCTCAACTTTCTTTATAGTCCAACTCTCACATCCATACATGACCAATGGAAAAACCATAGCCTTGCCTAGACAGACCTTTGTTTACAAATGTCTCTGCTTTTTAATATGCTGTCTAGGCTGGTCATAACTTTCCTTCCAAGGAGCAAGCATCTTTTAATTTCATGGCTGCAGTCACCATCTGCAGTGATTTTGGAGCCCAGAAAAATAAAGTCAGCTACTGTTTCCACTGTTTTCCCATCTATTTGCCATGAATTTATGGGACCGGATGCCATGATCTTCGTTTTCTGAATGTTGAGCTTTAAGCCAACTTTTTCACTCTCCTCTTTCACTATCATCAAGAGGCTCTTTAGTCCTTCTTCAGTTTCTGCAATAAGGGTGGTGTCATCTGCAAGTCTGAGGTTATTGATATTTCTCCTGGCAATCTTGATTCCAGCTTGTGCTTCTTCCAGCCCAGTGTTTCTCATGATGTACTCTGCATATAAGTTAGATAAGCAGGGTGACAATATACAGCCTTGACGTACTCCTTTCCTGATTTGGAACCAGTCTGTTTTTCCATGTCCAGTTCTAACTGTTGTTTTCTGACCTGCATATAGATTTCTCAAGAGACAGGTCAGGTGTTCTGGTATTCCCATCTCTCGAAGAATTTTCCACAGTTTATTGTGATCCACACAGTCAAAGCCTTTGGCATAGTCAATAAAGCAGAAATGGATGTTTTTCTGGAACTCTCTTGCTTTTTCGATCATCCAGTGGATGTTGGCAATTTGATCTCTGGTTCCTCTGCCTTTTCTAAAACCAGCTTGAACATCAGGAAGTTCACGGTTCACATATTGCTGAAGCCTGGCTTGGAGAATTTTGAGCATTACTTTACTAGCATGTGAGATGAGTGCAATTATGCGGTAGTTTGAGCATTCTTTGGCATTTCCTTTCTTTGGGATTGGCATGAAAACTGACCTTTTCCAGTCCTGTGGCCACTGCTGAGTTTTCCAAATTTGCTGGCATATTACATGCAGCACTTTCACAGCATCATCTCTCAGGATTTGAAATAGACATCTTAAGTAACTCTAATTAATGTAGATACTAGGACTTTTCCCCAAACATTCTGCAAGTATTAAAAATATCAGTGGCCCCCAGCCTTTTTGGCAGCAGGGACCATTTTTGCGGAAGACAATTTTTCCTTGACAGGGGTTGGGGAATGGTTTCAGACTGATTCAAGCACGTTACACTGTGTACTTTATGTCTATTATCAGCTCCACCTCAGATCATCTGGCATTAGATCCCAGAGTTTGAGGTGAATGTGCATGCTAAGTCACTTCAGTTGTGTCCGACTCTTTGCGACCCTATGGACTGTAGTGCTCCAGGTTCCTCTGTTCATGGGGATTCTCCAGGCAAGTATACTGTAGTAGGTTGCCATGCCCTCCTCCAGGGGATCTTCCCAACCCAGGGATTGAACCTGTGTCTCTTATGTCTCTTGCATTGGCAGGCAGGTTCTTTACCACTAGCACTGCCTGGGACCCCTGGTATATAGGCAGGTTCTGGAATCTTCCCATAGTGGAATAGAGGGAGGGTTCTTTATAAAGTGCACCAAAATTGAAGTAACAGTATCTTAATGTTCAGTGTTCTTATGAAATTCTAAATAAATAACAGCTATAATAGCACTTTGAAAAAAAGTTAAGAGCTATGCAGATAATAATAAAGAGTAAGCAAGTGATCAGAATCTGGGGAGCCCATATGTAGTGTAATCACTTACCCTTAATCTCATTAAAAATCAATCTTATCCATTCATCTGTTGATGGACAACTAGGTTACTTCCATGCACTAGCTATTTGTAAACAGTGCTGCAGTGAACATTGGGGTACATGTGTCTCTTTCAATTCTGGCTTCCTCAGTGTGTATGCCCAGCAGTGGATGTATGGCAAAACCCACCACAATATTGTAAAGTAATTATCCTTCAATTAGAATACATTAATTGATTTTTTAAAAAGAAAAATAATCAATTTTAGTAAATCTCTGTATAAGTTTTCTTTAGAAGCCTCAGTTGCTCTAAACTCTCAGAAGTGTTATCAAGAGGATGGTAGAAGCTTCCTTCCCACCCCCTCAAGTTGAAATCTGACTAGCAGTCAGGAACTTCTTACGTGAATTTAGGGCCCTCCATTTTCATCCTGGATGGTTCCAACCCTCTTCAGTTCTTATCCACTGGATTTTTTTTTTTTTTTTCCTGTCTTCACAAGGAAAAAGTATTCAAAGTGCTTCTCTCTCTTTCACTTTATTTATATCATTAGCATTGTCCAATTTCATGATCCCAGAGCCTATTTCCTTATATATCTCTCTAGGATGCCTAGTGATACTTTCTGATTTTCATGCTCAATAATTCTCCCTCTGGTCCTTTACATCTGGTGGATATTTTTAGATTGCTACCCATCCACCTCCACCACCCACTGTTGCTCCCCACTGAGTAAGCTCAGCCAAACTATACATATTTAATTCTTCTAATCTTCCTTTATCCACCAGACCCACCAGTCTCTTAAAATTGTTTCAAACTTTTTGAGACCTCCTCCTGATTGTTGCTGCCCTGTGACCCTGCAGACTGTCTCAGAGATGGTGTATGAAGGCACATCTCAGTGAATCCTGACTCTGTTAAAAATAAACAGTGGAGACACTGCTTTGGGGAAGCAAGTGCTCTCCTTACTTGCTGCAAGTGATAAATCCTTCTCTAAATAATAATAGTAAACAGTGGAGAAAGGAAGACTTTTATGGCAGTCATTAACAATATTTATCCAGTTCTTTGCCTTCTGAACACGCAGTAGGATTTTACTTCCTGGGCCCTGGTTATTGGTAGAAACTTGTGACCAATTTTGGGAACTGAATTATGAGTAATGAAACACTTCTAGACCAGCAAGACCCTTGAGTACTGTCTTTGTCTCAGGAAAAGTGCCAATGTTCAAGATAGTGATTGCTCAATGCAAACCATTGCATGTAGAATGGATAAATAACAGGTCCTACTGTATATCACAGGGAAGTGTATTCAATAACCTGTGATAAACCATGATGGTAAAGGATATGAAAGAGAATATATTTATGTGCATAAATGAATAATTTTGCTGTAAAGCAGAAATTAATACAACATTGTAAATCAACTGCTGCTGCTGCTGCTAGGTCGCTACAGTCGTGTCCGACTCTGTGCAACGGCATAGACAGCAGCCCACTAGGCTCCCCCGTCCCTGGGATTCTCCAGGCAAGAACACTGGAGTGGGTTGCCATTTCCTTCTCCAATGCATGAAAGTGAAAAGTGAAAGTGAATTCACTCAGTTGTGTCCAATTCTTAGCGACCCCATGGACTGTAGCCTACCAGGCTCCTCCATCCATGGGACTTTGCAGGCAAGAGTACTGGAGTGGAGTGCCATTGCCTTCTCCAGTAAATCAACTATACTTTAATAAAGAAGATAGTGGCTGCTTTGATAGCCTGATTTCTTGAGTTACTGAAGTGAGTTGAGACACCCAACCCCACCCTGCCAAGCTATGCTATCCATTCAACAAGAACAAAGAGTATACTTTTATTGCTTTAAGCCTCTGAGGTGGGAGGGCTATTTGTCACTGTAGAATAACCTAATCTCTGCTGACTAATACAACTCTAACAGATGCCCTGAGTTGCTCTATATATAGAGAGGTCTGTGTCATGCCCAGAAACCTGTTATAGTGCAGCTTTGTTTGTGGATATATCAAATCTCTATTGGATACAGTTAATATCTAGTTGAAGCCTTCACTTAGACCCTTGCCATTTATCAGTCATAGAGAAATCAGGTCCGAAGAGATGACACAAATGGAACATCTTGTCAAAGACTCAAGATACAAAAAACTTAGTAATCCTCCATATCTTATTGCAAAGCCATCTTGGGTGTAATTAAACACATCACGTCTCAGATCCAGATACTGTGACAGCAGCAGGAATAAGTAAGTTTTCTGGAACTTTTCTTCCCAAAACCTGCAGCTTCATAGCATGGGAATCACTCCCACTTCAGTTGGCAGCTGTTTGATATTTCTGTTTAACAATGGAACTTCTTGATTTAAGAATGGAAACCATAAACTTCTTATTTCCCTGGGAAAAAAATAGGTTAATGTGTTTCTTTCAGACTTAGATTAAATGGAATATTTTAGATAACTGACTAAACACTTTTAAAGGATTCTGATTAATTTGCTATCATTTTGGTTAACCAAAATTTAAATCTGTACATACTTGTGTGTATGCATAGATGCCTATATTATGCACACATATGTATAAATTAATATGAATTGATTTTTAATATTCTCATTGCATCTGATGTGCTGTTACAACAGTTATTCTCATTTCAGTTTTCTTTTTCATCTTTGTCAACACAGAAACATTTTACATGCTTGAATTATGTTACACGTGGATTATTTGTTATTTTTATTTTACCTGTCTTTTTATGAATTCTTTTCTCTGTTTCTACAGATTTTCTCCCATTTTTATTGGAATAACTACTGTTAGACTGAAATTCCATTGGGTTAAGTAATGTGAAATTATTCTTCAATGGTTGAACATGTTGATTGTTTCCATGTTTGAATTTCAGAGTAAATCTGCTTTCAATATCCTTATGTGCTATTCTTAGTTGCTTAGTCATGTCTGACTCTTTGCAAACCCATGGACTGTAGCCCCCTCCAGGTTCCTCTGTCCATTGGGATTCTCCAGGCAAGAATACTGGAGTGGGTAGTCATTCCCTTCTCCAGGAAGTCTTCTCAACCCAGAGATCAAACCCAGGTCTCCCGCATTGCAGGTGAATTCTTTACCATCTGAGCCACCAGGGAAGCCCCAATATCTTCATACATTTTATTTAAAATCTTTTTTCTTGGCATATATTCCCAGATATTGTCTTACTGAATAAGATATTTATTTTTCTTTGTTTTTCCTCTGACAAGTTCCTATGTATATTTTGAGATCAACTCAAATTGCTCCCTGTTTGTGAAGGGGTCCAGTATTCTTGACTCCCCCAGCAGTACTGTGCCTGTTCTGAAGTACTATCTATTTTGTAGATCTTGAAATGTTTAGTCTACCAGTCTGCTTTCTTGGCCTCTAGCTTCTCGGCTGCAACTTACTGTCCTGTAGACAATAGTGCTGTCAGCAGTGCTTGGGATACAGTTAGTGCTCAGTGTACATTAGTGGAATGGAACAAACCAAAGGTTGAGCACTCTCCTGGGTACCTAACATTTCCATGTGAGTTCAATATTTATTGCCAAGGCTGTTGATCTAAGGCAGAGAAACTCAGATTCTTTCAGTTTTATTTGAGTAATGGTGAAGTGGGTTTTGGGCTAACTGATAAAATAGCAGCCTCCAATACCTTTGTTTTTGTGCCTAAACCCTGATTGCTACCTTGACTTGACCTGCAACTTACTTTTTTGAGCATTATTTTGCTAGTGTGTGAGATGAGTACAATTATGCGGTTGTTTGAACATTCTTTGGGATTGCCTTACTTTGGAAGTGGAATGAAAACTGACCTGTTCCAGTCCTGTGGCCTCTGCTCAGTTTGCCAAATTTGCTAGCATATTGAGGGAAGCACTTTAACTGCATCATCTTTTAGCATTTGAAATAGCTCAACTGGAATTCCATCACCTCCACTAGGTTTGTTCATAGTTTGTTCCTAAGGCCCATTTGACTTTGAAGTTATTTACTCCTTCTTTATATTAAATTTGCAATTTCTGTAATAATATATCATATAATTATGATTTGTCCACACTCTTATAAGTGAACATTGTGGCTTATGTGTGTTTGTCCGTATTTGGTTACTTGTTTGCACAGGTTCCACTAGTTTCTCATTAACCCTGGTGCACATATTGTCAATCTCATCCAAGTTTTATCACCACACAGTTCCTAGGTATTTACTGAAGCTGTGTGGATGAATGGAGAGTGCATATTTAATCAGATACATAAAACAAATACAAACAAAACAGATTAGTATTTGTTAGTATTTAAAGGGAGAAATTGACAAGAATACAATAATAGTAGGAGATTTTAACACCTCACTCACATTAATGAACAAATCTTTGAGACAGAAAATCAGTAAGGCAAGAGAAATCCTACATGATACAATAAAACAGTTAGACTTAATTGATATTTTCAAGACTTTAGAATAAGGTCTATATACAAACCTTCAAGTGGAGAACTTTCAAAGATGTGAACATGTGTTTGCATGTGCAATAAAGTTAGTTCATGTGTCTGGTGTACCTTGTCACATGCCAGCATCCTTTACAAGTGGTTATGCTTTTGTGTGCTTTACTGTACAATACTTGTATAGAGTGTAGTAGTACAGTATCTTTATTTTAAGCTCAGGATCAGTTCAGTTCAGTTGCTCAGTCATATCCGACTCTTCGCGATCCCATATTAGGTGTATATATTTTGACAAGTGTAATATCCTCTTCTTGTGTTGATCCTTTTATTTCTCACCACAGGGACCTTCCCATGGGAATATCTGGTTGCCTTTATGTTTATTAAGTTGTTTCCCCTATAGCAAGTGACTCAAGGGAGAGCAAGGTGAACACTGACCTGGCCTCAGAAGCCACACATCTATTGATTGTGCAGGCTGGCCCAGTTCAGTGTGGGAGGGAGCTACATAGGAAATGGGAATCACTGGAAACTATCTTGGATATTGGCTATCACAGAATTATTTTCCAACTTTTTTAGCCACATATCTGAAGGAAGGCGTGGACAGACTAGAGCAGACAAGGAAAGTGATTTCTAATTCCATCACATTTTATGATATATCATTAAATAAGAATGGAATTTTTTTCACATGATTTTTCCTTCAAGTTGTTGTTGTTCAGTTGCTAAGCCACATCCAGCTCCTTGGGACCCCATGGACTGCATCACACCAGGCTTCCCTGTCCTTCACTATCTCTTGGAGTTTGCTCAAACTCTTCCATTGAGTTGGTGATACCATCCAACAATCTTATCCTCTGTCACCCCCTTCTCCTCTTGCCCTCAATGTTTCCTGGCATCAGGGTCTTTTCCAGTGAATTAGCTCTTTGCATCAGGTAGCCAAAGTATTGGAGCTTCAGCTTAAGCATCAGTCATTTCAATGAATATTCAAGGTTGATTTCCTTTAGGATTGATTGGTTTGATCTTCTTGCTGTCCAAGGGACACTCCAGAGTCTTCTCCAACACCACAGTTCAAAAGCATAAATTCTTTGGTCCCCAACCTTCTTATAGTCCAACTCTCACATAGGTACATGACTATTGGAAAAACCATAGCTTTGACTATATGGACCTTTGTTGGCCTTCAACTTAATTATATTCAAATTGCCCGGTCTTTCATGATTGCCTATAGGAGGTGAAGACTAACACATCTGGATGCTACTTCAAGCAACCTTTGCACATTTGTCATAATTAAACTGTTCAAGAGTCCTGTACAGAAGTATGCTTTGTTTCATATCATGGATGACAAAATTGAGAATAAATGAAATGCTCATAATACATACCCAGTCAGTAGTATCATCAGGATTTGAACCCAAAACTGCCTGTCTCCAGGTATTCTTTCTACTAAACTGGGATGAAAGATATTTCCTCCTTCTCTAATTTTCTGTCCACTATTGTAAAATTAATTTTCTTGAAATTAAGAAAATGGCAACTGCAAAAATATTTATTTCTCAAATAACAATGCAGTGGTTATGAAGTTTAGTCTACAAACTGGTGAGTGAGAAATATAACTTGCTTCATTTTCTGTAATAAAATTTAATATTTATGATCATAGTCTCACTAAGCTAATAGGAAGCTTCAGCCTCTGTTTTTTCTGTGACTCCCTGAATCCATCTTGTTCCATCTATATGGTGTCAGAGTTGGGCAAGAAACATGGACCATATGACCCAGAAAGGTCCCTGAGATGTCCTTTGCGACATGGCCTTGAGATCTGGTGATTGTATGAGGTTTCTGTGTCTGGTTTGGGCAAGGGTACTTTTGTTCAAAATGGCACCTCCCCTCACCTATACCCACCATAACCATTGCTCCTCATGGATTTGTGTGCCTCCCTTCTCTCTAACACCTTAAATCACTGGCAGCTTATATTACCAGTTACTGATCTCTAAGCTCTCCCATATCTCTCTCAATTTTCATGGCCTTGTCAGGAATTCATGTTCCCTTGCTCTCCTATTATGCATGCCTTTTTTCTGCTCTTCTCTCTTCCTCCTAACCTTGGGAAATCTCTGGTTGTAAGCAGAACCTTTTCACCTCCTGATTTAAGAATTTTTGTGAAAACTACAAACTTACTCCGTCCTCATCCATTCCCCTGGATAGATGTTAGGTTTTTGAAAACACATCCAGGAAGACTTACAAGTAATTCACTCACCCTTACCCCCACCACATCCTTCAGAGGCAGGGGAACTGGAGTAGACCACCTATGACAAATCAAAGCAAGGAAATCCAACAATAACTTTGCTGTAGTTTGTGGCTTCATAAAGTGTCTAAGAGTCTTTTGATGTTGTTGTTGAACATTTTCCCTGTACCTGGGATTTAATTTAGTTGACCAAGTTGGCTATGTTTTTTTTTTTTTTTTTTTTAATCCAGGCAGAGGCTGACAACAGTAAAATTACTGTGCTCTGAAGTTAGTACTTTACAGCAAAGTTCATATTTTTAAATTAAATATCATTTAGTTGTGTGTGGAAAGATGGTACCCAGCCAACAGAAAGGATCTCATTAACTTTCAAGGTACTTTTAGGCAGACTCAGATCAAGCAAGTTTCAAGTTCTAGTCAAGACCTGGCTGAATCTGGCCATACAGTATTTAATGTGTAAATCATTAGTAGGATTCTAACTGCCTGTTAATAAAATGTCTGACTTAGGGCAAGGAAAAATGACTCAGAAATTTCCTGATTTCCTATTATTTATCTTCACATCTGGAAAGTTTTATTTTCCATTGAAGGCTGTAATAACATCTCCCACCCTACATGTTTTTCTTTAAATGTGACCTTTCCAGATCCATGAATATTAGAGGTAGAATCTTTGTCCCTTTTTCTTGCACCTAGGCATGTCTTTTTGACTGAGTACCGTTCAACAGATCATAGTGTCAACTTCACAGTAGAAGTGATACTCTGTGACTCCTGAGGCATTAAAGAAGTTACAACTTCTGCCTAGCTGTCTCTCAGAACACTTATTCTTGGTGCCCAGTCACCCTGCTGTGAAGAACCCCAAACCATGTAAAAAGCCCACTTGTAGATTGTACAGCTGGCATGAGCCACCAGCCAGGTGAGTGAAGAATGTTCAAGGTGACTTCATTGCCACTCATAATTGGGCTGCAGCTTCATGAGAGATCCTAGTTGAGAATCGCATAATTGAGCCCAGAACTGTAAGAGAGAATAATAATAAATGATGAATTTTTCCCCTATACTATTACAAACAGGGTTGTTTTTTGTTTTTCTCCCCAGACAGTTACAAGAAACTAGAACAGCACATTGGCCCAGGGACAAAAACACCCTGAACTAAAGATGTCAAAGTTGGTGGAATCATCTGCTTGTGGTCTCACTGTAGCTCTAGATGCTAATCTTCTTCCATTCACCTGTTTATCTTGCCATAAATACTTGTAAAGCATGGGCTCTCCCTGTCATATACATCTCTGTAAAATTATTCTTCAGATCAGGTATCCAGAATAATGTATCTCCCTAAGGCACAAGGCAAGTAAGACAATGCATCTCTCTAGGTTTTACTGTGTGATTCATTTATTGATTGAGAATGAGGAATGAGGAAAGAAAACTCACAAATGGGAAACTAGAATTCCGGCTGGACTCATGGTAGATGAATCTGGGAAGTGCCCAGAATTCTGCTCATTTTGGAATCTAGTTTGCTTCTGTTTCCCTTAAGTAATAAACCATCCAAAATATAATGGCTTAAAACAACCACCATTTATTTAACTCAATATGTGGGCAGCAGTGTGTGCCATGCTTAGCTGAGCATTCTGGTCTCAGATGAAATTTCTCATCTGTATGTCTTAAACCACAGTAAGGCTTGGCTAATGGAAAAGATAATGGGAGTGATTGGGCCACATGTTCTCCTACTTTTCTGCAGTATAGCCTAGGATCAGTCACATGGCAGTGGTTTAGCTCCAAGAGAAAGAGCAGAAGCCGGCAAGTGTCTTAAAGCTAGGCTTAGAATTGTCAACAATAGTTCTGTCACATCCCACTGGCTAAAGCAAGTTACAAGGCTAGCTCAGAAGCAGAAGGTGGGGAAATACACTGTACATGTTGTGGAGATGAGTTGAAAAGTCACATTGTAAAGATGTGGGACATGGGGAATGGTTTTATATATATATATATATGCTAAGTTGCTTCAGTCATGTCTGACTCTTTGCGACCCCATAGATGGCAGTCCACGAGGCTCCCCTGTCCCTGGGATTCTCCAGGCAAGAACACTGGAGTGGGTTGCCATTTCCTTCTCCAATGCATGAAAGTGAAAAGTGAAAGTGAAGTCGCTCAGTCGTGCCTGACTCTTAGCAACCCCATGGACTGCAGCCTACCAGGCTCCTCCGCCCATGGGATTTTCCAGGCAAGAGTACTGGAGTGGGTTGCCATTGCCTTCTCTCTCTCTCTCTCTCTCTCTCTCTCTCTATATATATATATATATATATATATATTCATTCATTTTGGAATCACTTAGTCCTGGCCTTGATTGACCAGTAGGAAAAACCTTTGTGCTAGTTCTATGGATAAGGCTAAGGAGGGCAGTCTAAGAATGAAAAAGAGTCAGGTGCTGACCATTGATTCTTAAGGCTGTGGTCATACTCAAGAGAGATATACCTCCCTGTTTGAAAGGCATTTTCAAATCACATATTCAGTAGATATTTACAATTTGTGTTTTGATAATACTTTCTCACTCCTTGACATTAACATTTCCCCAACTGCATTTGGATAAATCATGTGGATTCTTCTTAGGGCCAGCAACTGGTTTCCACAGAGGTGTAAATACTGATGATGATAAAATGTGAATGGGTAGGGAAGGCAGAAATGGTAACAGCTCTCAGAACTTGTACATGATGGTTGAATCAAAGAATCTCAAACTGTCAGTGCTCAGAGGAAATTTCCTCTTCAACTTTGTTGGGATAGATTAATTAATAATATTGTGTGTGTATGTGTGTGTGAGGGGCTTCCCAGGTGGTGCTAGTGGTAAAGAATCCACTTGGCAATGCAGGAGACACAAGAGATGTGGCTTCAATCCCTTCAATTTCTATGGCTCCAAGATCCCCTGAAGGAGAGCATGGCAACCCACTCCAGTATTCTTGCCTGGAGAATTCCACAGATAGAAGAGCCTGATGGACTACAGTTCATTGGGTTGCAAAGAGTCAGACATGACTGAAGTGACTGAGCATGCACACGCATGCATGGGTGCGTGTGTGAGAGAGAGAGAGACAGAAACAGAGAAATGGAAACAGAGATACAGAAAGACAGAGTTTGACTCTAGGTACTGCAAAAGATAAAACAAGGTGAGGAAAAAGAGCTGAAGTGTGTTGTGTCAAGAAGTCTATCTTACAGATGCTCAGGGATGGAGTCAAACCTTAATAAGGACCTGAATTTCTTATTCAGTAAGAAGATAGTTCTTATTTATAGTTGTCCATTCTTTTCACAACCATCATGTGATCACTGCATAATGCTCCAGCAATTAGAAGTACATAATTTACCTAGCCTCTTGATGAAAGTGAAAGAGGAGAGTGAAAAAGTTGGCTTAAAGTTCAACATTCAGAAAACAAAGATCATGGCATCTGGTCCCATCACTTCATGGGAAATAGATGGGGAAACAGTGTCAGACTTTATTTTGGGGGGCTCCAGAATCACTACAGATGGTGACTACAGCCATGAAATTAAAAGACGCTTACTCCTTGGAAGAAAAGTTATGACCACCCTAGATAGCATACTGAAAAGCAGAGACATTACATTGCCTACAAAGGTCTGTCTAGTCAAGGCTATGGTTTTTCCTGTGGTCATGTATGGATGTGAGAGTTGGACTGTGAAGAAAGCTGAGCACCGAAGAATTGATGCTTTTGAACTGTGGTGTTGGAGAAGACTCTTGAGAATCCCTTGGACTGCAAGGAGATCCAACCAGTCCATTCTGAAGGAGATCAGCCCTGGGATTTCTTTGGAAGGAATGAGGCTAAAGCTGAAACTCCAGTACTTTGGCCACCTCATGTGAAGAATTGACTCATTGGAAAAGACTCTGATGCTGGGAGGGATTGGGGGCAGGAGGAGAAGGGGACAACAGAGGATGAGATGGCTGGATGGCATCACCGACTTGATGGACATGAGTTTGAGTGAACTCCAGGAGTTGGTGATGGACAGGGAGGCCTGGCGTGCTGCGATTCATGGGGTCGCAAAGAGTCGGACACGACTGAGCGACTGAACTGAACTGAACTGAAGTTACTTAGCCATTTCCCTGTTGTTAGGTATTTATATTGTGTCTAGTTTCTTATTATAAATAATGTTGCAATAAACATTTCTGAGCAGAGTTATGTTCTCCCAAACTTGTGTATAAGCATCAGGAAATCTGAGAATTGTTCATCTTTATGTCTCTAGTGCCTAGAACAGTGCCTGGCACAGAGTAGGTACCTAACAATATTTTTAAAATATCTTTCCTCACATTTTAAATTCTTCATTTTGAAAAGACTACCAGATGTCTATATCTTCAAAGTGTTCTTATCCAAGTATTTCCTTTAAGGACCAGAACAAATCACATACTCAGTTTTTCTATCACTGAAAAACTTTATAGAAGCAATTATCAGCAAAACTTCCTCAATAGTTTTGCTTTTTGGGGGGGAAGGGGGACTAAATTTATATAGAGCTGAGTGGGCAAAGGATGGGGAGAGACTTCCGGTTCCCTTTCACCTGTCACATGCCAGGCTCTGTGCTAAGCATGGTGCTGCATCATCATCATCTTCATGACAGCCAAGATGTGGGTGAAGTCATGCCCATTTCCAAACCTTCAGGAGATTATGCAACTTGTCCAATTCCAAGGCCATCCAGCAAGCTAACAGCAGAGCCACATTTGAATTCACATTTGTCTGATTTCAAAGTACTTTTTAATTTTACCTTTCACTACTCCTCTGGAAACCAATTTGGAATTATAAGGTAGAAAATGTTTGAAGTCAACCTTGGAAACTTCTAATTCCAATCCTGTGTTCATCAAAGTTTTCAGACTAAGGACAGGATGCCAAGAGTTGAAGTACTCATTCAGGGATGGTTTTCACTGTGAGTGCTGACCTATTCTGCTGTAGCTCTGTGTTACTATAACCTAGTCTCTGCAAATCATCAGGAGCAAAGCAGCATCTTTTTCAGTGTCTATAACGCTGAATATTCTGTCTTGACTGCCTATCTGACTCTTGCCATCTCCTCTAGGGATTCTAGCAATGAGACTCTTTCACTTTCTCTCCAGTCCTGTTGGCTTCTGGCTTAGTTTCTTTGGACTCCTAGCATGGCATGAGCTCAGGGTCACTAGTCAGTGTACCCAGACTAGGTCCTGACACTGAGCATTTACTAAGTACCTATTAGCCCTCCCAAGCCTGAGAAACTCATGAAGTACACTACATTTTATATCCCAGAACTTTTTACACAGTGATGCCCTCTCTGAAGAGTGAGCCAGTGGTCAAGTCCTATGTTTGGTAAGAAGTCATGGCCCAGAGTCCCCCTCATTTCTCCTCTGTTGACATAAAACTCTGGCAGAGAACTGAGCTAATGGAACATCTGGAGTGGATTCCAGATATTGTTTGATGCCTGTTTAAAGACACAAGGCAACTGTTTTGCCTGTAGTGTATAGATTTATCTCTTCTACAGTGATCTAAATGGTTTGGAGTGATTGGACAGGAAGTTATTGTAAAATACAGTTAAGTACAAAAATAAACCTGACCCCATTTCAGTCAGAAAAGTAGCATGAGCTTTTTAGAAAATTCCAGGCACCACCTGCATAATGACTGATTGGCCTGCTGTGGGCATTGCTGATAGAAGCAGGTCACTCCTCCCAGTCCCCAGGACAAACGATAGAGGCTGCCTACAGGTGCCACTGAGGAAATATATGTCCATGACTGTGCTGCAGGGTCTGGATACTGACTCCACTAGATATATAAGCCCCTGATGGCATTTTGAATGAGCCCCTTGGAAGTCATTCTAGATGATTTCTTTCTGGGGTAATATGGTGAGTTCACTCCTATAGTAGCTCTCAATCTCACACTCTCATGGAGACTTCTTCACTTCTCTCATAAAAGATGAAGTAGCTGCCAGTTAGGCTTGTCCACCTTTGTCTTCAGCCTTCTCCGGTTACTGCCAGAGGTAGTTACACAATATAGATCAATCCTGTCACTTATCCCAAGCATTCATCCAATAATATCTCTCATTTGTTCAGAGCTTTATCCTGGAATTAAGGTCACACACTTAAGCTAACATTGAAAGCCTCCCCGATTGTAACCTCAGTATTTCTTTCCTGTGTTATCTTCACCCAGACCTTCCCATGCCACTCTTGGGCAACACTAGTGAGAAGCACGTGGTGGAAGGGCTGAGGCAGAATTGAAAGAGGCCCTCCTTTTATTACCCTTCAAATATTAACACAAGTAATGTCTTGGCTCCATTCTAACGCTGACATTTTAAGTGTCCATAAAATTAAAATATTGGTACATTTAGGATCAAAATCCTAAATATTGTTTCCTTTTCTTTATGCCAGTAATGGATTTATTGAATGTGACAAAACTATCAGGATTTGTGAAAAACTATTTCTTCTGTCATTTTATTGTAAGGCTACAACCCCAAAGCCTTTCCACCACTTATCTACCATAGAACAACTACTGTATACTCGGTAGTTGATATGGATCAGTAGAACATATAGATCCTTAAGATAAATGGACCCTGTCTTCAAGCATCTAACCATGTGATAGTAATAGAGACCTGTAAGCAGAGCTATATTATTAGGTGTTGTGAGCTAAAACACTCTTTATGATTACAGAGGGAGCACAAACCCCTGGGGAGGTTAGGGAAGGCTTCTGGAAGGAGACATATGAAATACACAGATATATAATGAACAGTCCATTTGGAGCCTAAGACCTAATGTCTAGAGCTCTAGGATACCAAAGCCCACTCCAGTCCTAAACTTTACGTTTTTTCTACAACAATATAGAGAAGGCAGTAAATCTAGCTGCTGGCACTGGCCATTACTTCACTAACCCTAGGATGACCTGCAGGCCACTGAATTATCATTCCAGGTATGTTTCACCAGTGGTCATACTAGTGGGGGGGGTGCGGATCTAGGCTACCACTGAAAATGGTGATTATATTTGACTCTTGTGTCAATGCTGGAGCATCATTTGTCGGAACTGAAAGATGGGAGAAAGAGGAGATCATGGAAGAAGATTATTCTAGTTCTTTTCATAACTCAATTTGGAGACTGAGGAGTAACAGCAAAATATTAGAAAAGAAAAAGAAATGAAACAAAACCTAAGAGCAGGTAGAAAATAATGATCTCTTTTCATCATATGTAACAATTCTATGACTCATTCTTGCTTGTAGTAAGGATGCAGTGAGATGGGACTGAATACATCCCTGAAAGGCTCTCATGGGAGAATTCTGAGCTCAGTTCAGGACCTTGGATAAGATTATGATGATGGCCTTCATTCAATATTGTAGCTCCGCTTCATGCATTGGTCTTAAAGACACTGCATAGAGTTTATACCTTTAATAAGTTTATTTTTACCACAGGAGCAAGTCCTGGCCCAGCTGTCTGTGTCTTTTCTAAATCAATTATGCCCAGTCTCTCATGAGATAACTCTAAAAGTTAAAAATGTATCCACAGTAGTGATCATGACATTTTTTTTTCTTTCAGAGTCAGTTTTCAAAACCCCACAAAGTGAGCAAATACATCTTAAGCTCTTTGGAAATGTCAGAAGAGTTTAGAGAAAAGTGCCTTTAATTGACTGTGGGGCATAACAAGTTCAATTTAAATTCCAAGGTGCAATGGAATTATATCTTGCACAATTTTATCTTATTTTCTTCTACGTTTTTAGATTAAAAAGTAGAAAAAATAAAAACTTCCAAGAATTTATTTTTCGTTTATGAAATTCAAGCTATAATGTTAGTAGTATCAATGCCATATTAACAAAACATTGCCAATTTTCTACCACCTTGTCAATACTTCACAGTCGATAGCTATAGAAAGTGGGTTAAATACTTTACTTACATTAAGAATAACAGTATTTGTGTCAGCGATGTTCTAAGATAGACAGACTGCAGTGTTCAGACACAGCACATCAATGCCTCTTACAACAAAATTCCCTGAATGAGTCATGTCAAGGCTTGCCTGAAGTGTACCTGTTGAGCAAAACTGCCCACTGAGTGGATATGAGAACTCAGATACTCTGCCACTGAACCAATAATATAATTATGAGAAGAGTGCTCCTCAAAAGCTTCAGTCACAGGCTTCTGCCAAGTAAGATCGGTCTGTGGACATGTACACAATAATTCATTGAATTACCATCAAGGACCTATTTTGTACCATGGCTTATGCAAGATAATAGGAAGATAAGCAGGAATATCACTATATAAGAGAGACACATAAACAGATACTTAGTAAATACTTTAAACAGATACAGATTAAATAGTCTTTAGAGTGATGTTTAAAGTGACTTCCCTGGTGGCTCAGTGGTCAAGAACCCACCTGCCAATGCAGGACATGTGGGTTCTATGCCTGGATTAGTAAGATCCATGGGAGAAGGAAATGGCAATCCACTCCAGTATTCTTGTCTGGAAATTCCATGGACAGAGTGGCCTGGCAGGCTACAGTCCATGGGATTACAAAAGGGTCAGACATGACTTAGTGACTAAGCAAAAACAACGATGTTAAAGAAATGCATGTGAAGTGTTAGTGTAAGTGTTAATGTAAGTGAAAGTGTTAGTCGCTCAGTCCAGTCTGACTCTGTGATTCCACAGACTGTAGCTTCTGTCGATGCATAGAGTGATATAAAAAATCACGTGTAGTAGCATCATCTACCCCGACCTATGAAGGGTGGTTGGAAATCCCTCCTAGAAGAGATGGCCCTTAAGCTGAGTGAGAGATGACAGTTTTCTGAGATGGCTGGGAGTCTGAGGAAGAAGTTTTTCAACCTTCCAATCTTCTTTCAACTAGGTATGTGTTTAAGTCTGAATTTTGCAATAAGGAGTTCATGATCTGAACCACAGTCAGCTCTCAATATTGTTTTTACTGATGGTATAGAGCTTCTCCATCTTTGGCTGCAAAAAATATAATGAATCTGACTTCAGTATTGACCATCTGGTGATGTCCATGTGTAGAGTCTTCTCTTATGTTGTTGGAAAAGGGTGTTTGCTATGACCAGTGCATTCTCTTGGCAAAACTCTGTTAGCCTTTGAGCTGCTTCATTTTGTACTTCTAGGCCAAACTTGCCTTTTAGTAGAGATATCTCTCGATTTCCTGCTATTGCATCCCAGTCCCCAATGACAAAAAGGACAACCTTTTTTGATGTTAGTTCCAGAAGGTCTTGTAGGTCTTCATAGACATGTTCAACTTCAGCTTCTTCAGCATTGTGGGCATAGGCTTGCATTACCATGATATTCAATGGTTTGCCTTGGAAACAAACAGAGATCATTCTGTCATTTTTGAGATTGCACCCAAGTACTGCATTTCAGACTTTTTTGTTTACTATGAGGGCTACTCCATTTCTTCTAAGGGATTCTTGCCCACAGTAGTAGATATAATGATCATCTGAATTAAATTCATCAATTCCAATCCATTGTAGTACACTGATTATTAAAATGTTGATGCTCACTCTTGCCATCTCCTCTTTGGCCACTTCTAATTTACCTTGATTCATGAACCTACCATCTAGGTTCCTATGCAATATTCATGTCAATTGAAGAAAGTAGGGAGAAACACTAGGCCATTAAAGAAAGAAAGTCAGTTATCTGGTTGTGTCCAACTCTTTGGGACCCTATGGACTGTAGACCACCAGGCTCCTCTGTTCATGGAATTCTCCAGGCAAGAATACTGGAGTGGGTTGCATTCCCCTGCTCCAGGGGATCTTCCTGACCCAGGGATTGAACCTGGGTTTCCTGCATAGCAGTCAGATTCTTTCCATTTGAGCCACCAGGGAAGCCCAAGCCATTAAGATTTTATGTAAATCAAATCCCTTATGATTATACAGTAGGAATGACAAATAGATTCAAGGGATTAGATCTGATAGACAGAGTGCCTCAAAAACTATGAATAGAGGTCTGTGACATTGTACAAGATGTGGTGGTCAAAACCATCCCCAAGAAAAAAAAAATGCAAAAAGGCAAAATGGTTGTCTCTCTTACAAATAGCTGAGAAAAGAAGAGAAGCTAAAGGCAAAGGAGAAAAGGAAAGATACAACCATCTGAATGCAGAGTTCCAAAGATTAGCAAGGAGGGATAAGAAAACCTTCCTAAGTGAACAATAGCCAAAGAATTGATGCTTTTGAACTATGGTGTTGGAGAAGACTCTTGAGAGTCCCTTGGACTACAAGGCGATCCAACCAGTCCATCCTAAAGGAGATCAGTCCTGGGTGTTCATTGGAAGGACTGATGTTGAAGCTGAAACTCCAGTACTTTGGCCACTTGATGCAAAGAGCTGACTCATTTGAAAAGACCCTGATGCTGGGAAAGATTAGGGGACGACAGAGGATGAGATGGTTGGATGGCATCACTGACTCAATGGACATGGGTTTGGGTGAACTCCGGGAGTTGGTGATGGACAGGGAGGCTTGGCGTGCTGTGGTCATGGGGTCGCAAAGAGTCGGACACGATTGAGCAACTTAACTGAACTGAAAGTGAACAATGCAAAGAAATAGAGGAAAACAATAGAATGGGAAAGACTAGAGATCTCGTCAAAAAAATTAGAGATACCAAGGGAATATTTCATGCAGAAATGGGCCCAATAAAAGATAGAAACAATATGGATCTAACAGAAGCAGAAGATATTAAAAAGAGGTGGCAAGAATACACAGAAGAACTATACAAAAAAGATCTTCATGACCCAGATAACCACAATGGTGTGATCACTCACCTAGAGCCAGACATCCTCAAGTCTGAAATCAAGTGGGCCTCAGAAAGCATCACTAGGAGCAAAGCTAGTGGAGGGGAGGGAATTCCAACTGATCTATTCCAAATCCTAAAAGATGATGCTGTGAAAGTGCTGCACTTAATATTCCAGCAAATATGGATAACTCAGCAGTGGCCACAGGACTGGAAAAGGTGAGTTTTCATTCCAGTCCGTGTCCAACTCTTGTGACCCTATGGATGGTAGCCTGCCACTCTCCTCTGTCCAAGGGAATCTCCAGGCAAAAATAATGAAGTGGGTTGCTATTTCCTTCTCCAGGGGATCTTCCCAACCCAGGAATCGAACCCAGGTTTCCAGCATTGCAGGCAGATTCTTTGCCAGCTGAGCTACACGGAAAGTCCTTTCCAATCCCAGAGAAGGGCAATGCCAAAGAATGTTCAAACTACTGCACAACTGCACTAATTTCACATGCTAGCAAAGTAATGCTCAAAATTCTCCAAGCCAGGCTTCAACAGTATGAGAACTTACAGATGTTCAAACTGGATTTAGAAAAGGCAGAGGAACCAGAGATCAAATTGTCAATATCCATTGGATCATGGAAAAAAGCAAGAGAGTTCCAGAAAAACATATACTTCTGCTTCATTGACTACTCTAAAGCCTTTGACTGTGTAGTAGTAGTAGTGAAAGTTTCTCAGTCATGTCTGATTCTTTGTGACCCCATGGACTCTATAGTCCATGGAATTTTCCTGGCCAGAATACTGGGGTGGGTAGCCTTTCCCTTCTCCAGCAGATCTTCCCAACCCAGGAATCAAACCCAGGTCTCCCACACTGCAGGCAGATTCTTTACCAGCTGAGCCACAAGGAAAGCCCAAGAATACTGGAACAGGTAGCCTATCCCTTATCCAGCATATCTTCCCAACCCAGGAATCAAACCTGGGTCTCCTGCATTGCAGGGGGATTCTTTACCAACTGAGACTGTGTGGATCACAACAAACTGAAAAATTCTTCAAGAGATGGGAATACCAGACCACCTTACCTGCCTCTTAAGAAATCTATATGCAGGTCAAGAAGCAACAATTAGAACTGGTCATGGAACAACAGACTGGTTCCAAATCAGGAAAGGAGTACGTCAAGGCTGTATATTGTCACCCTGCTTATTTAACTTCTATGCAGAGTACTTCATGAGAAACGGTGGGCTGGAAGAAGCACAAGCTGGAATTTAAAAAGTTGGCTTAGAGCGCAACATTCAAAAAGCTAGGATCATGACATCTGGTCCCATCACTTCATGGTAAATAGATGGGGAAACATTGGAAACAGTGACAGAGTCTAGTTTATTGGGCTCCAAAATCACTGCAGATGGTGTCTGCAGCTATGAAATTAAAAGGCACTTGCTCCTTGCAAGAAAAGCTATGACTAAACTAGACAGCATATTAAAAAGCAGAGACATTAGTTTGCTGATGAAGGTCCATATATCAAAGCTATGGTTTTTCCAGTAGTCATGTATGGATGTGAGAGTTGGACTATAAAGAAGGCTGAATGCCAAAGAATTGATGCTTTTGAACTGTGGTGTTGGAGAAGACTCTTGAGAGTCCCTTGGACTGCAAGCAGATCAAACCAGTCAATCCTACAGGAAAGCAGTCCTGAAAATGCATTAGGAGGACTGATGCTAAAGCTGAAGCTCCGATATTTTGACAACCTAATGCAAAGAGTCGACTCAGTAGAACAGTCCATGATACTGGGAAAAATGAAGGCAGGAGGAGAAGGGGACAACAGAGGATGGTACCTGTGACACAATGGACAGAGTCTGAGCAAACTCTGGGAGATGGTGAAGGCCAGGGAAGTCTGGCGTAGTGTAGTTCATGGGGTCACAAAGAGTAAGACATGACTGAGTGACTGAACAACATCAAGGTATGTGTTTGGAAGAAAGAAAACAGTCACCTCTTAGTCTCTTTCTCAGCCTGATCAAATGATTTTTACAGCTGAATTAGGACATTTTAAAAGGCACTGTGCTGGGTATATGCTCAGTCATTGTCTGGTTCTTTGTGACCCCAGGAACTCTAGCCTTCCAGGCTGCCCTGTCCATGGAATTTTCCAGGCAATATTACTGGAGTGGTTTGCCATTTCCTATTCCAGGGGATCCTACTGATCCAGGAGGAGAACCTGCATCTCTTGTCTCCTGCATTGGCTGGCAGATTCTTTATAACTGAGCCAGCAAGGAAGCCACTTTAAACATCACACTTAAGCTATTTAATCTGTATCTGTTTGTTTTACTTATTAGTAACTGTTTATGTGTCTCTCTTATATTGTGGTATTCCTGAGGGTGGAAAAGCTGGGCCATGCTTATATGCCTATTGTCTTGCACAAGTCATGGTACAGTTTAGGTACTTGATGGTGATTCAGTGAATTATTGTACATATCCATAGACTAATCTTAATTGGCAGAAGCCTGTGACTGAGGCTTTGAGGATCACTCTTGTTGTAATTTTATCATTGGTTCAGTGGCAGAGCATCAGAGTTCTCATGTCCACTCAGTGGGAAGTCTTGCTACTTGACATGACTCATTCAGGAAGTTTTGTTTGTAAGAAGCATTGATGTGCTGTGTCTGAACAGGGCAGTTAGTCTATCTCAGAACATCACTGACACAAATATGGCTATTCCTAATGTAAGTAAAATATTTACCCCACTATCTATAGACTCTAAAGATTGGAAGGTATGTAATAGAGCCCCTTTGTTTCCATGTTCCTGTTTCCTACAGAATAAAACAAAAACAAATAATAGGTGTCCTGATAGTTGGACCCCTCTAGTGTGTTCATTTGGAAAGGTTGTAGTGCAGTCTAACCTTTCCTACACTTTGGGAGGAATCCCTGTGATAGGATAAACGAATCAGTCTTGATTAGCCACTTGCATGAAGTTAGCTACATCATGGTTCATTCATGCTTGAGATATCATGGGCAGATACACAGTGAGTTGAATGTGTCCTGTGTTATCCTCCTCAGATCCCTCCCTTTGCCAATTTGGGGATACTTGCTTTGGAAATATTAAATCCAAGAAAGCAGGCCATTGCAAATGATGAGGGGTCTGAAGTATCCTACTTTCAGCCCAACTGTCCTTGACAAATGAGAATGACAAGAAGATGCTGTTGCTGTGGCCAGCATTTCAATCCAGAATTCAGATTTCTGTTGCTTAATAAAACCAGAGCCACTGTGATCTGCAGAGTGTAATCATAGTGTGGAGTGAATGAAACCTAAGTAAACACCTGTCAGAGGCTGGCACTGACCAGTGTCATCTGGTCAGTGAAACCACTCAGACCCCTCTCCAAAGAAAGATCAGTATTCTGGTTGGAGGCACAGAGCTGTTACTTTTTCAAAGAAAGTTAAACTTGCCCAGCATCATCAGAGGAAAAGAATATATGTGTATTATTCTAACAACAAAGCAGTGGCTTGAAGAGGAAGACTCCTAAGGTCTACCTCTGAACTGCAATGACACTGATGTTCTTTGAGTGGGAGGTTTCTGTTCATTTGATATTTTCAGCTTTTTGTGCCAGAAACAGAAGCACCTTGGGAGACTTGTGGGTGAATGAATTCTCCCTAGAGAGCAGCAGATGAGGTTAAACCCATGTACTGATGGAGGGTCTGGGGATAAAGGTGGGGAGTAGGAGAGGAAGGGGCAGTTGGATGTGTGGCAATGAACTGACTTTAAAGAATAGTTGCTTTCCAGCCTTCCTCCAAAGACTTCAGGAATGAAGCTTGGGAAACATGTCTTTCAGCAGAAAGCTATGGGGTAGTTCATGTTCTTGACCTGAGGGAGCAGGTCCAGAATAGATGAATGTGTCTAAATAGTCAGGGTTGGGACACCTGACTTCATCCAAAATGTGGCAGAAGTTGTCTCACAAAATGGCTTTGATTCAAGTAACCTTGGACAGTGCAAATTTGGGTGCAGAAAATTTGGTACCAGCTTTCCTCTGAGGTTTTCATGATTCCATTAGGAAGAACATCTATATGATTTCTTTGAAAGATGTCATGCTCTTAATCAGTGTAAGTCCTTTTAAGATACTGAAAGTGGTGTATGACAGGTATATCCCTTTATAGCCAAATTGTGCTTGGGCATCTAAGTTGAAGCTCATTCTATTCCTGAGAGCTTTACACCCCAGTCAACTGCATCTCTGAAAAAGTAGCTTCCTAGTGATAATCCTGATGGCATCTCAGGAAGTCTGTGTACCATAGGCAAGGAAACAGGAAGGCAGCCCATGGCAATGAGCTCATGGAAACAGGATACATGAGACAGCAGTCACTGGGGCATGCATACTGGTAAATCCCGATAAAGGACTTTGATCTCATGTACACAGACATGGAGGTTTACAAGTCTGTTGCCCACTTCTCTGTGACTCTCTTCTTTGAAGAGGTGATATTTGAGCAAAGAACTAAATGGTGGCCTGGAACCAGCCAATATCAAAATCTGGGAATAAAGCATTCCAGAGAGAGGAAACAGCTAGTGCAAAGATCCTGGGGCAAGCACAGATTTGGTCCATTCAGAAAGAGATTTGAATCAGTATGCTTGGATTTTAGTGAGTGAGAGAGGCCGTGATGGAAGAAATGGTCAGAGCAGGAGACAGAAATCTTATCATGTTGGACAGTGGTTGTTATCAATCACTGTGTATCAAAAATGTAGTCACTCTACCTGCATTGATTCCCATTTAGGTAGTCTAGGATGGGGCACTGCTGTTTGATTCTTGTTTTCATTGTTGTGGTTGTTCCTGCTCTTGTGGTTATTTTATGTCTCCAGGTGATTAAAATCACAGGTGAAAAATCACTAATGAGGAGCCTTATAGGTTCTTCTAAAAGTTTGGATTTTATTTGAGGAACAATTTTTTAAAGTCACGAAGGATTTTAAGCAGGGAAATGACATGATATGATTTCCATATTCAAAATGTCATTCTTGCTCCTGTGTAGAGAATTAATTAAAAGAGGCAAGAATGAGAGAAACTCTTAGAAGTCCATTGCCAATATCTGTGGAACCTTAGTCTATCAGAGGAAGAGTTGGATGGAGAGAGGAAGCATGCAGGTTTGTCCTACACATTTTGTAAGATATATGTGTGCTGATGAATTGGATTTGGGAGTATGAAAAAGATGAATGGCCAACAGATTTTTTAGGAATTCAATGCATTGTGGTGCCATTTACAGAAATAGGACACCCTGAGGAGAAGCACATCTTTTGAAGGATGAGGAGTGGAATAAAAACTTCCATTCCTGGAGTGTTATGTTGAGACTACATCTTGATTCACAATAGGAATTTATGGGAGAGATACAGACTATGCATAGAAAATTGTGAGTTTGTACGGTACATCAAGCTATATGTTGAGATTTCCTTGCAATCGAATGTGGAGAGTGTAGGGGTGTGGTAATGTTTAGGGGATCTAAAGCAAATGGGTGCTTTTTTTGTGTGAATTAAAATTGGGAATAATGGATCTGTGCAGAGAATTCTTGTATTCATATTAAAATATTTCTTGAAGAAATAAAAGAATCTGAAGTGGAAGATGAAACTTAAGAGTTTGTTGTATTTTAAATAAGCCGTGTGTTGATCAGCTTTTCTCTATAGAAAGAAATGAAACTTATGAGATGACATTAGGGTGGGGGCAGTAATAAACTTTTCAGTGACAACAGCCTTGATTCTAGGGACAATTATCTGAAGATGAATCATTGTGTCCTGTTCCTTATCTGCCCCTCACCCTAGGGTGGTTCTCCTACCAAGTGAGGGGGTACTTTCAGATTCTAGTTCCCTTTAATTCTGCTTCAACTGTCAGTTTCGTGACTATAGTCCAGTATCTTAACAGTGTCTTCAGAAAACCTTAATACCAGTGAA
Organism: Bos taurus; assembly: GCF_002263795.3. Lineage (NCBI taxonomy): Eukaryota > Metazoa > Chordata > Mammalia > Artiodactyla > Bovidae > Bos > Bos taurus. The sequence goes on from NC_037328.1 coordinate 137,988,049, forward strand.
GTGGTTCACCTAATGGTAAAAATAAGTCCTTTTCTTAAAGAAAACAACTGAAATCACTGAGGAACCATGGCTTGGTGATGGCAGACAGCCCTGGAGAGGTGAAACCTGCCTCTAGCATGGCTCCAGAGCACCCAGTGGCTGTGGGGAGTGAGGGGTTTGGTACCTTCCCACACACAGTGAATTACTCCATTACACAAGCACATCAGTACTTTTCCTCCTTTCCCAATCTTGTATGGTCTGTTGATTAGTTGACTTAGAGCAATATTCTTCAGACCCTAGAGGCACATGCTCTAAGGAAACATGAAGATTTTCCAAAGAGTACAAGGGCATAATTACAGATCTTCTAGTTCCATCTGTACTGCTTCCTAAGAATTGAACTGTGTAGGAATTCTCCATTCTCCTACCTTATCAAATAAAGAAACTTGCTCCTGGACTCTGTCTAGTCGCACATTGTCCAGTGGTTTACAAAATCTTCCTAAATGCTAAACAAGGGGCTATTTGAATGTTAGTGTAGATGCTGAGAAAAAGGAGGACAGTCCTGACAAATCTTTCTGCAAGTCAGGTTTTCCAATTCTTTAATTTTACAAAATTGAAGGTGAACTGATTGACTTGTCAGCTGCTGCTGCTGCTGCTGCTAAGTCGCTTCAGTTGTGTCCGACTCTGTGCAACCCCATAGACGGCAGCCCATCAGGCTCCCCCATCCCTGAGATTCTCCAGGCAAGAACACTGGAGTGGGTTGCCATTTCCTTCTCCAATGCATGAAAGTGAAAAGTGAAAGTGAAGTCGCTCAGTCGTGTCCGACTCTTAGCGACCCCATGGACTGCAGCCCACCAGGCTCCTCCGTCCATGGGATTTTCCAGGCAAGAGTATTGGAGTGGGGTGCCGTTGCCTTCTCCGTGTCAGCTGCTAGATCATTAAAAATAATTTTGATGATAAATCACTTTGTGATTTTGAGATACAACTTGAAAGGTGTACAAAAATTAAATGGCACTTCTATTACAAAACTCATTCATGTCTGTTTATTTACAAGAAAAAAGACTTTCAGTTCTAGTTGTTGTTCAGTTGCTAAGTCATATCTGATTCTTTTCAGCATGCCAAGCTTCCCTGCTCTTCACTATATCCTGGAGTTTGCTCAAACTCACTTCCATTGAGTCAGTGAAGCCATCTAGCCATCTCATCCTCTGCTGCCCACTTCTCCTCTTGCCCTCAATCCTTCCCACCATCAGAGTCTTTTCCAGTAACCAACTCTTTACATCAGGTGATCAAAGTATAGGAGCTTCAGCTTCAGCATCAGTCCTTCCAATGAATATCCAGGGTTGATTTCCTTTCTGATTGACTGGTTTGATCTCCTTGCAGTCCAAGGAACTCTCAAGAGTCTTCTCCAACACCACAGTTTGAAAGCATCAATTCCTCAGTGCTTAGCCTTCTTTATAATCTAATTCTCAAAATCCATACATGACTACTGGAAAAACCATAGCTTTGACTACATGGGCCTTTGTTGGCAAGGTGATGTCTCTGCTTTATAATATGCTGTCTAGGTTTGTCATAGCTATTCTTCCAAGGAGCAAATGTCTTTTAAGGTCATAGCTACAGCCACCATCCATATTGATTTTGGAGCCTAGGGAAATAAAATCTGACACTTTTTTCACATTTTCCCCATTTCTTTGCCATGAAGTGATAGGACCAGATACCATGATCTTCATTTTTTGAATGTTGAATTTTAAGCCAGCTTTTTCACTCTTATTAAAGATACTTCAATAAGATACTTTTTAGTTCTTCTTTACTTTCTGCCATTAAAGTGGTATCATATGCATATCTGAGATTGTTGCTATTTCTCCTGGCAATCTTGATTCCTGCTTGTGATTCATCAAGCCCAGAATTTTGCATGATGCATTGTGCATATAAGTTAAATCAGCAGAGTGACAATATACAGCTTTGAAGTATCCCTTTCCCAATTTTGAAACAGTCCATTGTTCAATGCCCTTGTTACTTCTTGTCCTGCATAAAGGTTTCTCAGGAGGCAGGTATTGTGGTCTGGTATTCTCATCTCACAAAGAATATTCCACAGTTTGTTGTGATCCGCACAGTCAAAGGCTTTAGCATAGTCAATGAAGCAGAAGTAGTTTTTTTGCAATTGTCTTGCTTTTTCTATGATACAGTGTGTGTTGGCATATGCTCAGTTCTAAACATTTATAAAAATAAAAAGGAATGCAATGGAGGTGGAATCTGATTTGTGCTAGAGATTGGTTATATTTATTCTTTTAAATGAAGTAATTATTATTCATCTTACTAAGAAATGCATTTTGAATTATAATTTTAACTAATAATTATTAATCAAAATTTACAATATATTTCATTGTAATGATCAATGCTATATTCATTATTCTCTTATCCTTATCTGTCAGACGGCAGATAGAATGAAAACCATAATCACAGAAAATTAATCAAACTGATCATATGGACCACAGCTTTGTCTAACTCAATGAAACTGTGAGCCATGCCATGTAGGGCCACACGTGGCGCTACATGATGAAGGGTCATGGTGAAGAGTTCTGATAAAATTTGGTCCACTGGAGAAAGGAATGATGAACAACTACAGTATTCTTGCCTTGAGAACCTCATGAACAGTATGAAAAGCAAAAAGATATGATGAACTGAAAGATGAACTCCCCTAGTCAATAGGTGCCCAAAATGCTACGGGAGAAGAGTGGAGAAATAACACCAGAAAGAATGAAGAGACAGAGCAAAAGCAAAAAGAACACCAAGTTGTGGATGTGACTAGTGATAGAAGTAAGTCCAATGCTATTAAGAACAATATTGCATAGGAACCTGAAACGTTAGATCCATGAATCAAGATAAATTAGAAGTGGTCAAACAGGAGATGGCAAGAGTGAACATCAACATTTTAGGAATCAGTGAACTAAAATGGACTGGAAACAGTGAATTTGACTCAGATGACCATTATATCTACTACTATAGGCAAGAATCCCTTCGAAGATGGAGCAGTCCTTATAGTCAACAAAATAGTCTGAAATGCAGTACTTGGGTGCAATCTCAAAAATGACAGAATGATCTCTGTTTGTTTCCAAAGCAAACCATTCAATATCACAGTAATCCAAGTCTATACCCCAACCAGTAATGCTGAATGAGCTGAAGTTGAACATGTCTATGAAGACCTACAAAACCTTCTGGAACTAACATCAAAAAAGGTTGTCCTTTTTATCATTGGAAACTGGGATGCAATAGCAGGAAGTCAAGAGATACTTCTACTAACAGGCAAGTTTGGCCTAGGAGTACAAAATAAAGCAGCTCAAAGGCTAACAGAGTTTTGCCAAGAGAATGCACTGGTCATAGGAAACAGTGTCTTCCAACAAAACAAGAGAAGACTCCACACATGGACATCAACAGATGGTCAAGACAAAAATCAGTTCATTTCAGTTCAGTCACTCAGTCGTATCCGACTCTTTGTGACCCCATGGACTGCAGTATGCCAGGCCTCCCTGTCCATCACCAACTCCCAGAGTTTACCCAAACCCATGTTCATTGAGTCGGTGATGCCATCCAACCATCTCATCCTCTGTCGTCCTCTTCTCCTCCTGCGTTCAATCTTTCCCAGCATCAGGGTCTTTTCAAATGAGTCAGCTTTTCGCATCAGGTGGCCAAAATATTGGAGTTTCACCTTCAACATCAGTCCTTCCAATGAACACTCAGGACCGATCTCCTTTATGATGGACTGGTTGGATCTCCTTATGGTCCAAGGAACTCTCAGAGTCTTCTCCAACACCACAGTTCAAAAGCATGAATTCTTCAACACGCAACTTTCTTTATACTCCAACTCTCACATCCATATGTGACTACTGGAAAACCATAGCCTTGACTAGACTGACCTTTGTTGGCAAAGTAATGCTTTTTAATATGCTGTCTAGGTTGGTCATAACATTCCTTCCAAGGAGCAGGCGTCTTTTAATTTCATGGCTGCAGTTAACATCTGCAGTGATTTTGGAAGCCCGAAAAAGTAAAGTCTGCCACTGTTTCCCCATCTACTTGCCATGAAGTTATGGGACCAGATGCCATGATCTTAGTTTTCTGAATGTTGAGCTTTAAGCCAACTTTTTTACTCTCCTCTTTCACTTTCATCAAGAGGCTCTTTAGTTCCTCTTCACTTTCTGCCATAAGGGTTGTGTCATCTGCATATCTGAGGTTATTGATATTTCTCCAGGCAACCTTGATTCCAGTTTGTGCTTCATCCAGCCCAGTGTTTCTCATGATGTACTCTGCATATAAGTTAAATAAGCAGGGTGACAATATACAACCATGACATACTACTTTTCCTATTGGAACCAATCTGTTCCAAATAGGAACAGTTCACGTCCATGTTGTTCCATGTCCAGTTCTAACTGTTGCCTCTTGACCTGCATACAGATTCCTCAAGAGGCAGGTCAAGTGGTATGGTATTCCCATCTCTTTCAGAATTTTCCACAGTTTATTGTGATCCACACAGTCAAGGGCTTTGGCATAGTCAATAAAACAGAAATAGATGTTTTTCTGGAACTCTCTTGCTTTTTTGATCATCCAGTGGATGTTGGCAATTTGATCTCTGGTTCCTCTGCCTTTTCTAAATCCAGCTTGAATATCTAGAAATTCACAGTTCATGTATTACTGAAGCCTGGCTTGGAGAATTTTGAGCTTTACATTACTAGCGTGTGAGATGAGTGCAATTGTGCAGTAGTTTGAGCATTCTTTGGCATTGCCTTTCTATGAGATTGGAATGAAAACTAATGTTTTCCAGTCCTGTGGCCACTGCTGAGTTTTCCAAATTTGCTGGCATATTTAGGACTTGAAACAGCTCAACTGGAATTCCATCACCTCCACTAGCTTTGTTCATAGTGAGGCTTCCTAAGGCCCACTTGGCTTCACTTTCCAGGATGTCTGGCTCTAGGTGAGTGATCACACCATCGTGATTATCTGGGTTGTGAAGATCTTTTTTGTACGGCTCTTCTATGTATTCTTGCCATCTCTTCTTAATATCTTCTGCTTCTATTAGGCCAATACCATTATTGACCTTTATTGAGCCCATCTTTGGCCAAAATCATATTGGTTATATTCTTTGCCGCCAAAGATGGAGAAGCTCAATACAGTCAGTAAAAAATATTGGGAGCTGACTATGGCTCAGATCATGAGCACCTTTTTGCAAAATTCAGACTTAAATTGAAGAAAGTATGGAAAGCCACTAGACCATTCAGTTGTGACCTAAATCGAGTCCCTTATTATAGAGATTATACAGAGGAAGTGACAAGTAGATTCAAGGGGTTAGATCTGATGGACAGAGTGCCTGAAGAACTATGAACAGAAGTTCGTGACGTTCTACAGGAGGCAGTGATCAAGACCATCCCCTAGAAAAAGAAATGCAAAAGGCAAAATGGTTGCCTCAAAGCCTTAAAAATATCTGAGAAAAGAAGAGAAGCTAAAGGCAAAGGGGAAAAGGAAGGATATACCCATTTGAATGCAGCATTCCAAAGAATAGCAAGGAGTGATAAGAAAGCCTTCCTAAGTGATGAATCCAAAGAAATAGAGGAAAACAATAGAATGGGAAAGATTAGAGGACTTCTCAAGATAATTAGAGATACCAAGGAAACATTTCATGGAAAGATGGATGCAATAAAGGACAGAAACATTATGGATGTAACAGAAGCAGAAGATATAAGAAGAGGTGGCAGGAATACACAGAAGAACTATACAAAAATGACTGGAAAAGGTCTGGAAAATGTCAGTTTTCATTCACATCCCAAAGAAAGGTAATGCCAAGGAATACTCAAACTACTGCACAATTGCACTCATCTCACACAATAGCAAAGTAATGCTGAAAATTCTCCAAGTCAGGCTGCAACAGTACGTGAACCCTGAACTTCCAGATGTTCAAACTGGATTTAGAAAAGGCAGAGGAACCAGAGATCAAACTGTGAACATCCGTTGGATCATCAAAAAAGCAAGAGACTTCCAGAAAAACATCTACTTCTGCCTCATTGACTATGCCAAAGCCTTTGACTGTTTGGATCACAATAAACTGTGGAAAATTCTGAAAGAGATGGGAATACCAGACCAACTGATCTGCCTCCTGACAAATCTGTATGCAGGTCAAGAAAGAAAGAGAAATCGCTCAGACATGTCTGACTCTTTGCGACCCCGTGGGCTTTAGCCTACCAGACTCCTCCATCCCTGGGATTTTCCAAGCAAGAGTACTGGAGTGGGTTGCCATTTCCTTCTCTAGAGAATCTTCCCAACCCAGGGATCAAACCCAGGTCTCCCACATTGCAGACAGACGCTTTAACATCTGAGCCACCAGGCAAGCACATGCAGGTCAAGAGGCTGCAGTTAGAACTGGATATGGAACAAAAGACTCATTCCAAATAGCTAAGGGAGTACATCAAGGCTGTATATTTTCATCCTGCTTATTTAATTTATATGCATAGTGCATCATGCGAATTGCTGGACTGGATGAAGCACAAGCTGGAATCAAGATTGCTGGTAGAAATATCAATAATCTCAGATACGCAGATGACACTACATCATGGCAGATGACAGAAAGTGAAGAAGAACTAAAGAGCCTCTTGATTAAAGTGAAAGAGGAGAGTAAAAATGTTGGCTGAAAAATATTCAGATAACTATGGTCATGAAATCTGCCCATCATTTCATGGCAGATAGATGGGGAAACAATGGAAGCAGTGAGAAACTTTACTTTTGAGGGTTCCAAAAACACTATAGATGGTGACAGCAACCATGAAATTAAAAGACACTTCCTCCTTGGAGAAAAGCTATGACCAACCTAGACAGCATATTAAAAAGTAGAGACATTACTTTGTCAACAAAGATCCACCTAGTCAAAGCTATGTTTTTTCCAGTAGTCATGTATGGATGTGAGAGTTGGACTATAAAGAAAGTTGAGCGCTGAAGAATTGATGCTTTTGAAGTGTGGTGTTGGTGAAGACCCTTGAGAGTCCCTTGGAGTACAAGGAGATCAAATCAGTCAACCCTAGGGAAAATCAACCCTGAATATTCACTGGAAGGACTGATGCTGAAGCTGAAACTCCAATACGTTGGCCACCTGATGCGAAGAGCTGACTCATTTGAAAAGACCCAGTCCAGGTTCGATGCGCGATACTGAATGCTTGGGGCTGGTGCACTGGGATGACCCAGAGGGATGGTATGGGGAGGGAGGAGGGAGGAGGGTTCAGGATGGGGAACACATGTATGCCTGTGGTGGATTCATTTTGATATTTGGCAAAACTAATACAATTATGTAAAGTTTAAAAATAAAATAAAATTTAAAAGAAAAAAAAAAAAAAAGACCCTGATGCTGGGAAAGATTGAGGGCAGGAGGAGAAGGGGATGACAGAGGATGAGATGGTTGGATGACATCGCCGACTGGATGAACATGAGTTTGAGCAAGCGTTGGGAGTTGGTGATGGATAGGGAAGCCTGGCATGCTGCAGTCCATGGGGTTGCAAAGATTCAGACATGACTGAGTGACTGAACTGATAATCATAATGATAACTCAATCCAAATTAAAATCTTTAACACTTAGGGTTACAGAAACCTTTTTAAAAATGTACATTTATAGACATATTTTTGCCACAAAAAGGTATTAGAGACCAAGAATAAAATAATTTAACACATAAAATTATATTTCATGAGATAAAATTCTATGAGGAAAATGAAATGGAAAATAAATTTGAAGGGACCTAAGGGACTTTGTAAAATTTAATGAAGAACTTGTCCATGTATTTTTCAATAGATAGTAACATTAAGTCACCATGGCATCAAATTTCTACTCTTGAGAGTTCAAGCAGTTTTAAGATGGCAGTGTATCAAAATACTCTGAATGCTATTTGTTATGAAAGCTGGTGATGAAGTATTTCAGGTGGCAGCTTAGAAGTGTTTTAGTGGATTCACGGCTTTTCAAACTTCTTTTAAGGGGAAATTTAAGCACAAAGATAGAAGATGACTCTCAGAGCATGTGATAGATCTTCATACAGGCTGTTTAGGTTCTTCTGATGCCAAAGACACAACTCTTCATTCAATTTTTTTAAAGTTTTTATTTTATTGGAGTATAGCCAGTAAACAACACTGTGGTAATTTCAGCTGGACAGCAAAGGGACTTAGCCATACATATACATGTATCCATTCTCCCCCAACTCCCCTCCCATCCAGGCTGCCACATGACATTGAGCAGAGTTCTCTATGCTACACAGTATGTCCTTGTTGCTTATCTGTTTTAGATATAGCAGTGTGTACATGTCCATTCTATACTCCCTAACTACCCCTTTCTCCCTACAAATCTTCATTTTAAATGGCCACTCTCAGGTCATCGAGCTTGGTGTTGCAGTCTTAGTTCAGGACAATTTCAAAGTGACCACTGAGGGGATATAGACAGACAGACAATATACATAACATAAAGTTTATCATTTTAACTATCTTCAAATGCACAATTCTGTGATATTAAGTACATTCACACTGTTGTGTGTCCTTCACCACTATGAAAACATGTGTTTTAAAAAATATTTAGCACCTCAAATCTTTACCATCAGTGAGTTGTATTTTATTGGTGTTTTCTGAGAGAGAATTCAGCATATGAGAAATTTCACCTTAGTTTCTGTATAATTCTGACCGAGAATTTTGTTTGCTCTGTACTGCCATGTAAGTCCCATGTGAGATACCTCCTAGCATTCAGATCTTGGAAAGAATTTCATTTTAAAAGTATTATCAGTGGCTGGGCTCTTTATTTTATTTTTCTGCATTAAAAAAGCCTGTAACAATCATGTATTCCTTATGTGGTAAAATATAAAACAAGAAAGAGTTTGAAGGCCTTTTATTGAGGGAAATAAGCTATATGTTCAGCTTTACATGACTAAGGTGGCCCTCTGTGAAGCCCTGAGAGTCCTAGCAGGAATCTGTAAGGATGCATTTCTGCCCAGGATTTGCTCTTTTATCTTACATTAAGTTGTATACCTGATTTGTATGAAAAGTTTGCTTTTTCATTCACTCATTTATTATTCACTCATCAAATACTGATTAGACACCTGTTACATGCCATGTCACCACCATACTGGCACTGGATTACAGTGCCACACTTACAACTTCATGGTTTAAAGTGGGAAAGAGAATTCTAAATGTTACTGGTGGGACTGGTGCTGTTGCTGACGGTACCTAACTGAGCAAGGAAGCAGAGTCAGAGAATGTGTTTCAGAAGGGGTGATGCCATAGTTGAGATTCAGCAGACATAAGGAATCAGCATGGTAGAGAGAAGAAGGACAGGATTTCTAGCCAATCCTTTCCAAAGGATTGGAGCAGCTGGCCTTTCCAAAGAGCTCTCCCCAGGCTTGGCCCATTCTTGACCTGCACTGGAGAGATTTGAACTTCTAAATTAGACTCCTAAGAAAGGTGCCAATTAGGGGCAGGCATGGAGTGACTGGAAAACAAAATCAGCTGTTTTGGTGTAGGGAGTATCCAGACAGGTCCTGTTTGGCCTAAAGAATAAAGAAGTACCCCTGGGGATGTTGGATATTGACTAAGCAGTTTAGTTAATTTTCAGACGTCCTGTGTTCCTAAAACTCTGTGACAGCAAGACATGGGTATTTACTGCTTTGTGAGCAGAAGGGTTAGCATAGCCTTTCACTAAAGGTCAACCCAACCCACGGAGGGGAAGTACAGAACTGCAAGAGCAGGAGAAACAGCCTAGAAATGGCAAATGCATGTCAAAAACGAGGGCAAATTTGTAGTGAACAACCAGTTACCTACAGTGGGCATGGGAAAGTGAACTGGAAGAAAAGCATGTCTGCTCCTCATTCCCTCTCCTGTCTCCTAGTCTCCTCATAGGATTGACAAGGGGAGATGATTAGCAGAGTGGAATAGAGGAAGAAATGGACGTGGGTGAGATACCTATTGTGTGCATCATGATCAGCATCACTTCCTTCTCTGAACTCCTAGACTAGACGGATGAAAAGCCCTTTTGTGCTCCTAGAGTGCCCTGTAAAGACTCCAACCTGATTTACTTAATTCTATTCGGGAAATTTTTTTCTTTCTATACGTCCCTCCTTCTCAAAATCATTACTTTCCCAAAAGCTGCTGGTGCTAAGTTGCTTCAGTCGTGTCCGACTCTGTGTGACCCCATAGACGGCAGCCCACCAGGCTCCCCCGTCCCTGGGATTCTCCAGGCAAGAACACTGGAGTGGGTTGCCATTTCCTTCTCCAATGCGTGAAAGTGAAAAGTGAAAATGAAGTCGCTCAGTCGGGTCCGACCCTCAGCGACCCCATGGACTGCAGCCTATCAGGCTCCTCCATCCATGGGATTTTCCAGGCAAGAGTACTGGAGTGGGGTGCCATTGCCTTCTCAAAATCATTACTTTCCCAAAAGCAGAGGTTATATATTCTGCTATCGTGGATTCCTTAGAAGGACTTGGCACATAGTAGATATTCAGATTCTGGGTTAACTGAATTGCATCTCTTTAATCATGTTTTATACCCAGTGCTTCATTGAATTATTGTGGAAAGCATGGGTTTAGTGTGTACCATGTACCAGGATGGATCTAAGTATTTCTTAACCCATATGCTTCTCCTAAAACCCTGTAAAGTGGACACTCTTATTATCTCCCATTAAATAGGCAGCCACCACATCTCATAAAGGTTAAATAACTTGGCCTGATATCACAGTTAGCAGGTAACCAAACTGGGATTTGAACTGAGGCAGCCTGACTCTTGAGTTTGTGCTTTGAACCAGTTGAACAGTTATTCCCATCCTGGTCTTGTCACATTAATATTGGATATATATTTATAACCAAGTAACCTTGCTTTGTGAAGGAGGAAAGTAAGTCTCATAAAATACATATAAGGGAGTTGACCAAGAGACACAGCTTGTAATTGCCTGGCCTGAGATTCACATTCAAACTTGTACAACTCCAAAGCTATTTCTGTTATACTCCAGAACAATCTGCACACTCTCAGCTCTGGACAGTCATCTCAAGTGTTTTGACTAAAGATGCTGAGAAGGTGAAGGTGTCATTTCTTCAAGAATCTAGAGTGAGTAGCTGAAGATGGGTGGCTGGTGAAAGAGCAGGAGCAGATTTAACTTCCTCTGTTATTAGCTTCCTATTTAAAAGTGTATGTGTGTTGAGTTATCTGAAATGCACAAAGTGTAAAAGTTTTGAAAACAGAGAAAGAAATGAATAAGGAAATCCGTCATTACCATTCCACCCTCCTGACATAATCACTACTAACTTCTATGCATCTAGTATGTATATGTATGTATGTAAATAAATATATTTATAAGTGAATTTAGACTTACAATGTTGTCTGTGACTTTTTTCAACTTAACATTATAACCTAAGCACTTTCTAATTTCATTAAATATTCTTCAATTAGGGGCTTTTTAATAGCTTCACAATAAGTGGATAAATCATTATTTAATCCTAATTCCTCTATTGGTGGATGTTTATCAGTGTTTACATCTTAGATCATTTTACAGAAAAATTTTAAAGTTAGAATAGTTGGATCACAGACTTTTTATGCACACAGAAAATATCCTTAACAAAGGTGATATAAATTTATTTTTCCTCCCAATCTATATGTAAATCTCATCTCCCCAATCTTTGTCTACAGTATTATCTTTTCAAAATTTGTAGCTGGATAGATTAAAAAACATTTTCTTCAGTTTTAAAATTGCAACCGTTTGATTATTATAAAATGGCTAGATGTTTTCTGTATATTTCTTGGTCATTGTATTTCTTCTTTTTGGAAAAGTACTTTCATACCATTTTTTTCCATTAGTATATTTTTATTATCCTAATCACCTTTTCTGAACTCTTATTAAAAAGAAGACTTTATCTGCTACAAATATTTTCCAAATATTTGCTTTAATTTTTTTTCTTTTTTTTGCATCTGGAAGTTTAAAATTATAAAAGCAAACTCTGAATTTGCTTTGTGATTTCTTTCTTTGCTTCTAAAATTTGAAAATATCAAAATCATATGTACCTGCTTTTTTATAATTATATTTATTTATTTTTAATTGATTTATGATTGTGTTACAATATTGGTTTCATTTCTGTCATACATCAACATGAATTAGCCATAGGTGTACATATGTCCCCTCTCTCTTGAACCTTCCTCCCACCTCTCACCCTTTCCCAGCCCATTAGGTTGTTACAAAGCCCCAGGTTGAGTTCTCTGAGTCATACAGAAAATCTCCATTGGCTATCTGTTTTACATATGTTAGTGTATATGCTTCCATGATATTCTCTCCACTCATCTCACCCTCTCCTTCCTCTCCCTCACCCTTTTCCTTAAGTCTGCTCTCTATGTCCGTGTCTTCATTGCTGACGTGCAAATAATTTCATCAGCAGCATCTTTCTAGATTCCATATATATATGTTAACATATGGTATTTGTTTTCCTCTTTCTGACTTACTTCGCTCTGTATAAAAGGCTCTAGGTTTATTCACCTCATTATAAATGACTCAAATGTGTTCCTTTTTCTAGCTGTAGTAATATTCCATTATATATATGTACCACAGTTTCTGTATCCATTCATTTGTTGATGGACAGCTAGGTTGCTTTCAAGTCCTAGCTACTGTAAATTGTGCTGCAGTGAATACTGGGGTATATGTGTCTTTTTCAGTTTTGATTTCCTCAGAGCATATGCCTAGATGTGGTATTGCTGGGTCATATGGTGACTTTTCATACATACCTGTTTTCTTACACTGTGGTTTCAGTTTTTATCCATTCAGTTCAGTCACTCAGTCATGTCCAACTCTTTGAGACCCTATGGACTGCAGCATGCCAGGCTTCCCTGTCAATGACCAAACAACATATTAAAACTCATGTCCATGAGTCATGTCATGCTCAAACTCATGTCCATTGAGTCAGTGATGCCGTCCAACCATCTCATCCTCTGTCATCCCCTTCTCCTACCACCTTCAATCTTTCCCAGCATCAGGGTCTTTTCCAATGAGTCAGTTCTTCCCATCAGGTAGCCAAAGTATTGGAGTTTCAGCTTCAGCATCAGTCCTTCCAATGAATATTCAGGACTGTTTTCCTTTAAGATTGGACTGGTTTGATCTCCTTTCTGGCCCAGGGACTCTCAAGAGTCTTCTCCAACAGTTCAAACGCATCAATTCTTCAGCACTCAGCTTTCTTTATAGTCCAACTCTCACATCCATACATGACTAGTGGAAAAACCATAGCTTTGACTAGATGGACCTTTGCAGTAAAGTAATGTCTCTGCTTGTTAATATGCTCTTTAGGTTGGTCACAACTTTTCTTCCAAGTAGCAAGCATTTTTTAATTTCATGGCTGCAGTCACTATCTGCAGTGATTTTGGAACCCCCCAAAATAAAGCCTCTTACTGTTTCCATTGTTTCCCCATCTATTTGTCATGAAGTGATGGGACCAGATGCTATGATCTTAATTTTCTAAATGTTGAGTTTTAAACCAACTTTTTCACTCTCCCCTTTCACTTTCATCAAGAGGCTCTTTAGTTCTTCACTTTCTGCCATAAAAGTAGTGTCATCTGCATATCTGAGGTTATTGATACTTCTCCCAGCAACTTTGATTCCAGCTTGTGCTTTATCCAGTCCAGCATTTTGCATAATGTACTTTGCATATAAATTAAATAAGCAGGGTGACAATATACAGCTTTGACACAACCTTTTCGCCATTTGGAATGAGTCTGTTGTTCCATGTCCAGTTCTAACTGTTGCTTCTTGACCTGCATACAGATTTCTCAGGGGGCAGGTAACACCTATTCCCATCTCTGGTATTCCCATCTCTTGAAGAACTTTCCACAGTTCGTTGTGATCAACACAAAGGCTTTGGCATAGTCAATAAAGCAGTAGTAGATGTTTTTTTGGAACTCTTATTGCTTTTTTGATGATCTATTGGATGTTGGCAATTTGATCTTTGGTTCCTCTGCCTTTTTAAATCCAGTTTGAACATCTGGAAGTTCTGGGTTCACATACTGTTGAAGCCTGGCTTGGAGAATTTTGAGCATTGCTTCGCTAGTATGTGAGATGAGTACAATTGTGTGGTAGTTTGAATGTTTCTTTGGCATTACTTTCTTTGACATTAGAATGAAAACTGACCTTTTCCAGTCCTGTGGCCACTGCTGAGTTTTCCAGATTTGCTGGCATATTGAGTGCAGCACTTTCACAGGATTATCTTTTAGGATTTATTTTTATAGTTAATACTTTGATACATTTGCCATTCATTTTGGTACATGATATGATATAAGTGCCAATTAATCTTATTAATTGTTGAAACAATTGTTCAATAATTATTTGCTGACAAATATCCATGTAGTCAAGGCTACAGTCTTCCCAGTTGTCACGTATGGTTGTGAGAGCTGGACTTTAAAGAAAAGGCAGAATGCCAAAGAATTGATGCCTTCAAACTTTGGTGCTGGAAAAGACTCCTGAGGGTCCCTTGGACAGCAAGGAGATCAAACCAATCAATCTTAAGGGAGATCAATCCTGAATATTCATGGAAGGAATGATGCTGAAGCTGAAGCTCCAGTATTTTGGTCATTTGATGCACCTAGATGACTCATTGGAAAAGTCCCTGATGCTGGGAAAACTTGAGGGCAGAAGGAGAAGAGGGCATCAGAGGATGAGATGGCTGGATGGCATCACTGATGCAATGAACATGAACTTGGGTAAACTCCAGGAAATGGTGAGGGACAGGGAGGCCTGGTGTGCTGCAATCCATGGAATCACAAAGAGTTGGACATGACTGGGTGACTGAATAACAACAATATCAATAATAATCTACTAAGCAATCCTTTTCCCCATGGCTCTTGGTAGAATTCTCCCCTAGTTTTGTACTTAACAACATCCACATCCTCCTCATTATATAAGGGGGCATCCTATGTGTCATGGGATCTTCAGATGCATAATCCCTAGTTTCTGCCCTTTATGAATGTGTAACACTGTGGGGAAGGTCAAGCTATTTACTTAACTCCTGCACAAGACAGAAGGAAGAAGAAGAGTGATCATTTTGGTCAAGGCCTCAAGGTTTTCTTCAGAATATTGATGAAATCTCAGGTCTAGTTTCAACATCCATGCAGAAGTTGTAGAGATTCACCACCCCGACCTCCTTCAAGGAAGCTTGACACTCAGCAATGGGAGGGACGGTCATCAGAGAACCTTAAACTGTCATAGCCTTCAGGGTTGCCTGGGTGCAGAAGAATGCTCACCCAAGAACATGCCCTTTCCAAAGCATCTGGTGCCTAGGTGAGGCCGGTTGTAAACACCAAGCTGTGTGGACTTAATGTAGGATGATCCTGACAGGCAGTATTTGCTCCAGGCCTCCCCACAAATTGGCCAAGACTTTATCATCCCTGCATTGCCATTCATCTACTTCCTCTGCCAAATCTGCCTTTTCCCACCTTCCTCTCACAGGAGTTAATCCTTGATAAACCAACCTCAACATCTGCTTCTAGACTCCCTAACTAGAGATTCTCCCTCCTTCCCCTGAGCATCTCCCTGGGCCTAAGGGGGCTAATCAAGCCTTCCAAGGCACCCACAGGAACTTAATTCTGGAGATCAAGAGGAAACCTTACAAACAACTTCACTGCGCCAGGAAATAAGTGCATCAGCATCAGTTAGCAAGTACTATGAACTTAAAATGTGTGAAGATACAAAAGAGAAGCAGAAGTTCAAGCTGGTAATAACTGATGTGTTCACAGAAGGTGTACAAAGAACCACCTGGCAGTCAGAAACATGTGCTAGTGCTAACTTTTTAGGATCTGATAAAAGAAGCATAGCCTCATTGACTCATATTCACAGAGAGGATATTCTCTTTCCCTGCACAATACAAATATGATTTCTAAATGGGCACTGTGTGATAGAAGTAACATTTACAGGGTGTGCCATGTACAGGCACTGAAATAGGCACTTTCTTTTTTTTTAAATTATTCTTCTGTTGAAAGGATAATTGCTTTACAGAATTTTGCTGTTTTCTGTCAAACATCAACATGAATCAGCCATAGGTATACATATATCCCCTCCCTTTTTAACCTCTTGCCCATCTCCTTCCCCATCCCATCCCTCTAGGTTGATACAGAGCCCCTGTCTGAGTTTCCTGAACCATAGAACAAGTTCTTGTTGGCTATCTATTTCACATATGGTAATGTAAGTTTCCATGTTACTCTTTCCATACATCTCACTCTCTCCTTCCCTCTCCCCATATCCATAAGTCTATTCTTTATGTCTATCTCTTGATTCAGTTCAGTTCACTTCAGTCGCTCAGTCAAGTCCGACTCTTTGAGACCCCATGAATCGCAGCACGCCAGGCCTCCTGTCCATCACCAACTCCCGGAGTTCACTCAAACGCATGTCATTCGAGTCGGTGATGCCATACAGCCATTTCATCCTTTGTTGTCCCTTTTTCCTCCTCCCCCTGATACCAGAATCAGAGTATTTTCCAGTGAGTCAACTCTTCGCATGAGGTGGCCAAAGTACTGGAGTTTCAGCTTTAGCATCTGTCCTTCCAAAGAACACCCAAGACTGGTCTCCTTTAGAATGGACTGGTTGGATCTCCTTGCAGTCCAAGGGACTCTCAAGAGTCTTCTCCAACACCACAGTTCAAAAACATCAATTCCTCGGTGCTCGGCTTTATTCACAGTCCAACTCTCACATCCATACATGACTATTGGAAAAACCATAGCCTCGACTAGATGGATCTTTGTTGGCAAAGTAATGTCTCTGCTTTTCCATATGCTATCTAGATTGGTCATAACTTTGCCTTCCAAGGAGTAAGTGTCTTTTAATTTCATGGCTGCAGTCACCATCTGCAGTGATTTGGGAGCCCAAAAAAATAAAGTTTGACACTGTTTCCACTGTTTCCCCATCTATTTCCCATGAAGTGATGGGACCAGATGCCATGATCTTCGTTTTCTGAATGTTGAGCTTTAAGCCAACTTTTTCACTCTCCTCTTTCACTTTCATCAAGAGGCTTTTTAGTCCCTCCTCACTTTCTGCCATAAGGGTGGTGTCATCTGCTTATCTGAGGTTATTGATATTTTTCCCGGCAATCTTGATTCCAACTTGTGCTTCTTCCAGCCCAGCGTTTTTCATGATGCATATAAATTAAATAAGCAGGGTCACAATATACAGCCTTGACATACTCCTTTTCCTATTTAGAACCAGTCTATTGTTCCATGTCCAGTTCTAACTGTTGCTTCCTGACCTGCATACAAATTTCTCAAGAGGCAGGTCAGGTGGTCTGGTATACCCATCTCTTTCAGAATTTCCCACAGTTTATTGTGATCCACACAGTCAAAGGCTTTGGCGTAGTCAATAAAGCAGAAATAGATGTTTTTCTGGAACTCTCTTGCTTTTTGATGAGCCAGCAGATGTTGGCAATTTGATCTCTGGTTCCTCTGCCTTTTCTAAAGCCAGCTTGAACATCTGGAAGTTCACAGTTCACATATTGCTGAAGACTGGCTTCGAGAATCTTGAGCATTACTTTACTAGTGTGTGAGATGAGTGCAATTGTGCAGTAGTTTGAGCATTCTTCGGCATTGCCTTTCTTTGGGATTGGCATGAAAACTGACCTTTTCCAGTCCTGTGGCCACTGCTGAGTTTTCCAAATTTGCTGGCATATTGAGTGCAGCACTTTCACAGCATCATCTTCCAGGATTTGAAATAGTTCAACTGAAATCCTATCACCTCCACTAGCTTTGTTCATAGTGATGCTTTCTAATACCCACTTGACTTCACATTCCAGGATGTCTGGCTCTAGGTGAATGATCACTCGTGATTATCTTGGTCATGAAGATCTTTTTTATACAGTTCTTCTGTGTATTCTTGCCACCCCTTCTTAATATCTTCTGCTTCTCTTAGGTCCATACCTTTTCTGTCATTTATCGAGCCCATCTTTGCACAAAATGTTCCCTTGGTATCTCTAATTTTCTTGAAGAGATCTCTAGTCTTTCCCATTCTATTGTTTTACTCTATTTCTTTGCATTGATTGCTGAGGAAGGCTTTCTTATCTCTCCTTGCTATTCTTTGGAACTCTGCATTCAGATGCTTATAGCTTTCCTTTTCTCCTTTACTTTTCGCTTCTCTTCTTTTCACAGCTATTTGTAAGGCCTCCCCAGACAGCCATTTTACTTTTTTGCATTTCTTTTCCATGGGGATGGTCTTGATCCCTGTCTCCTGTACAATGTCATGAACCTCTGTCCATTAGTTCATCAGGCACTCTATCTATCAGATCTAGGCCCTTAAATCTATTTCTCACTTCCACTGTATAATCACAAGGGATTTGATTTAGGTCATACCTGAATGGTCTAGTGGTTTTCCCTACTTATTCTTCAGAACCATTTTTCTAGATTCCGTATATGTGCATTAGAATACAATATTTATCTTTCTCTTTCTGACTCACTTCACTCTGTATAATAGGTTCTAGGTTCATCCATCTCATCAGAATTGACTCAAATCCATTCCTTTTTATGGATGAATAATATTCCATTGTGTATATGTACCACAACTTCTTTATCCATTTATCTGTTGATGGGCATCTAGGTTGCTTCCATGTTCTAGCTATTGTAAATAGTTCTGCAATGAACAATGGGATACATGTGTCTTTTTCAATCCATGTTTCTTCAGGGTGTATGCCTAGGAGTGAGATTGCTGGGTCATATGGTGGTTTTATTCCTAGTTTTTTAAGGAATCCCCATATCGTCTTCCGTATTGGCTGTATCAATTGACATTCCCACCAACAGTGGAAGAGTGTTCCCTTTTTGCCACACCCTTTCCAGCATTTATTGTTCATAGGCTTTTTGATAATGGTCATTTTGACCAGTGTGAGGTGATATCTCAATGTGCTTTTGATTTGCATTTCTCTATTAATGAGCAATGTTGAGCATCTTTTCATATGTTTGTTAGCCATCTGTATGTCTTCTTTGGAGAAATGTCTGTTTAGCTCTTTTTCCTACTTTTTGATTGGGTTGTTTGTTTTCCTGGTATTGAGTTGTATGAGCTGCTTGTATATTTTGGAAATTAATTCTTTGTCAGTTGTTTCATTTGCTATTATTTTCTCCCATTCCGAAGGTTGTC
This sequence comes from Bos taurus, assembly GCF_002263795.3. NCBI lineage: Eukaryota > Metazoa > Chordata > Mammalia > Artiodactyla > Bovidae > Bos > Bos taurus. The sequence goes on from NC_037328.1 coordinate 138,007,151, forward strand.
TTTTCACCTTGCTTGTAGTTTATTTTGCTGTGCAAAAGCTTTTAAGTTTATTCAGGTCTCACTTGTTTACTTTTATTTTTATTTCCATTAATCTAGGAGGTGGGTCATAGAGGATCTTGCTTTGATTTATCTCATCGAGTGTTCTGCCTATGTTTTCCTCTAAAAATTTTATAGATTCTGGTCTTACACTTAGGTTTTTAATCCATTTTCAGTTTATCTTTGTGTATGGTATTAGGAAGTGTTCTAATTTCCTTGTTTTACATGTAGCTGTCCAGTTTTCCCAGCACCATTTATTGAAGAGGCTGTCTTTGTCCCTTTGCATATTCTTGCCTCCTTTGTCAAAAATAAGGTGCCCATAGGTGCATGGGTTTATTTCTGGGCTTTTCTATCTTCTTCCATTGGTATATATTTCTGCCTTTGTGCCAGTACTATACTGTCTTGACGACTGTAACTTTGTAGTATAATCTGAAGTCAGGAAGGTTGATTCCTCCAGCTCCATTCTTCTTTCTCAAGACTGCTTTGGCTATTTGAGGTCTTTTGTGCTTCCATATGAATTGTGAAATTTTTTTCTAGTTCTATGAAAAATGCCATTGGTAATTTGATAGGGAACACATTGAATCTGTAGACTGTGTTTGGCAGTATAGTCATTTTCACAATATTGATTCTTCCTACCCAGGAACATGGGATATCTCTCCATCTGTGTATGTCATCTTTGATTTCTTTCATCAGTGTCTTATAATTTTCTGTGTACAGTTCTTTTGTATCCTTAGGTAAGTTTATTCTTAGATATTTAATTCTTTTTGTTTCAGTGGTGAATGTGATTGATTCCTTAATTTCTCTCTCTGATTTTTCATTGTTAGTATATAGAAATGCAAGTGATTTCTGTGTATTGATTTTGTAACTTTGCTAAATTCACTGATTAGCTCTAGTAATTTTCTGATATTATCTTTAGGGTTTTCTATGTACAGTATCATGTCATCTGCAAATAGTGAGTGCTTTACTTATTCTTTTCTGATCTGGGTTCTTTTTATTTCTTTTTCTTCTCTGGTTGCTGTAGCTAGGACTTCCAGAACTATGTTGAATAATCGTGGTGAAAGTGGACACCCTTGCCTTGTTCATTATCTTAGGGGGAATGCTTTCAGTTTCTCAACATTGTGAATAATGTTTGCTGTAGGCTTATCATATATGGCCTTTAGTATATTGAGGTAGATTCCTTACACAATGGAGTATTACTCAGCCATTAAAAAGAATACATTTGAATTAGTTCTAATGAGGTGGATGAAACTGGAGCCTATTATACAAAGTGAAGTAAGCCAGAAAGAAAAACACCGGGTTTTGAAGAGTTTTAATCATAAATGGGTGCTGAATTTTGTGAAAGACTTTTTTGCATTTATTGAGATGATCATATGGTTTTTATCTTTCAATTTGTTAATATGGAGTATCACATTGATTGATTTGAGTATATTGAAGAATCCTTGCATTCCTGGATAAATCCAACTTGGTCATGGTGTATGAACTTTTTGATGTGTTGCTGAATTCTGGTTGCTAAAATTTTGTTGAAGATTTTTGCATCTATGTTCATCAGTGATATTAGCCTGTAGTTTTCTTTTTTTGTGTTGTCTTTGTCTAGTTTTGTATCAGGGTGATGGTGGCTTAGTAGAATGAGTTTGGAAGTGTTCCTTCCTCTGCAATTTTTTGAAAATTTTAGAAGGATAGGTATTACCTCTTGTCTAAATATTTGATAGAATTCTCCTGGACTTTTGTTTTTGGGGAAAATTTTTTATCATAGCTTCAATTTCAGTGTTTATAACTGGGTTGTTCATAATTTCTAGTTCTTCCTGATTCAGTCTTGGAAGATTGAACTTTTCTAAGAATCTGTCCATTTCTTCCAGGTTATCCATTTTATTGCCATATAGTTGTTCATTATAGTTACATAATTGTTTGTGTTTCTGCATTGTCTCTTGTAACCTCTCCTTTTTTATTTCTAATTTTGGTAATGTAATTCTTCTTTCTTTTTTTCTTGATGAGTCTGGCTAAAATTTTGTCAATTTTGTCTTCTCAAAGAACCAGTTTTAGTTTTATTAATCTTTACTATTGTTTCTTTATTTCTTTTTCGTTTATTTCTCCTGGGATCTTTATGATTTCTTTCCTTCTACTAATTTTGGGGTTTTTTTGTTCTTTTTCCAGTTGTTTTAGATGTAAACTTAGGCTGTCTATTCAATGGTTACATTGTTTCTTGAGGTAGAATTGTACTGCTATAAGCCTCCCACTTAAAACTGCTTTTGGTGCATCCCATAGGTTTTGAGTTGTCGTGTTTTCATTGTCATTTACTTCTAGAAATGTTTTGATTTTGCTTTTGCTTTCTTCAGTAACGCATTGGTTATTTAGAAGTGTGTCGTTTAATCTCCATGTGTTTGTGTTTCTTACAGTTTTTTTTTTTTTTTCTTTTAATTGATATCTAGTGTAATAGTGTTGTGGTCGGAGAAGATGTTTGATATGATTTCAATTTTTCAGATTTGATTTGTGACCCAAGGTGTGGTCTTTCCTGGAGAATGTGCACTTGAGAAAAAGGTATATTCTTCTGCCTTTGGATGGAATGTCCTGAAGATATCAAGGAGATCCATCTCATCTAATGTATCATTTAAGACTTGTGTTTCCTTATTAATTTTCTGTTTTGATGATATGTCCATTGGTGTGAGTGGGGTGTTAAAGTCTCCTATTATTATTGTGTTACTGTCCATTTCTCCTTTTATGTCTGTTAGTGTTTTATGTATTGTGGTGCTTCTACATTGGGTGCATAGATATTTACAACTGTTATGTCTTCATCTTGGATTGATCCTTGATCATTATGAAGTGTCCTACCTTATCTCTTGTAATCTTCCTTATTTTAAGGTCTATTTTGTCTGATATGAGAATTGCTACTCCAGCTTTCTTTTGCTTCCCATCTTCATGGGATATATTTCTCCATCCTCTCACTTTCAGTCTATATGTGTCTTGAGGTCTGAAGTGGGTTTCTTGTAGACAGCATATATATGGGTCTTGTTTTTGTATATACTCAGCCAGTCTGTGTCTTTTGGTTGGAGCATTTAATCCATTTACATTTAAAGTAATTATTGATATATATGTTCCTACTGCCATTTTCTTAATGGTTTGGGGTTGATTTTGTAGTTCTTTTTATTCTCTTGTGTTTCTTGACTATATAAGTCCATTTAACATTTGTTGTGAAGCTGGTTTGTTGGTACTAAATTCTCTTAACTTTTGCTTGTCTGGAAAGGTTGCTATTTCTCCATCAATTCTGAATGAGATCCTTACCAGATAGAGTAATCTTAGTTGTAGATATTTCCCTTTCAATATTTTAAATATATCCTGCCATTCCCTTCTGGCCTGAAGAGTTTCTGCTGAAAGATCAGCTGTTAAGCATATGGGGTTTCCCTTGTATGTTACTTGTTGCTTCTCCCTTGCTGCTTTTAATATTCTTTCTTTGTGTTTGGTCTTTGTTAGTTTGATTAGTGTCTTGGCGTGTTTCTCCTTGGATTTATCCTGTATGGGACTCTGTGTTTCTTGGCCTTGATTGACTATTTCCTTTTCCATGTTGGGGAAATTTTCAACTATGATCTTTTCAAAAATTTTCTCATACCCTTTCTTTTTCTGTTCTTCTTCTGGGACCCCTATAATTCGAATGTTGGTATGTATGATATTGTCTAAGAGGTCTCTGAGACTATCCTCAGTTCTTTTCATTCTTTCTACTTTATTCTGCTCTTCAGGAGTTATTTCCACCATTTTATCTTCCAGCTCACTGATTCGTTCTTCTGCTTCAGATATTCTGCTATTGATTCCTTATAGAGTATCTTTCATTTCAGTAATTGTGTTCTTTGTCTCAAGCATGTTTATTCTTTAATTCTTCTAGATATTTGTTCATTGATGCTTACATTTTCTCCATTTTGCTTTCAAGGTTTTTGATCATCTTTATTATAAGTATTCTGATTTCTTTTTCAGGTAGTTTACCTATTTTCTCTTCATTTATTTGTAGTTCTGTGTTTCTAGTTTGTCCCTTCATTTGCATGATATTTCTCTGTCTTTTCATTAATTTTTTTTTTTTGACTTATTCTGTTTGAGGTCTCCTTTTCCCATGCCTCAAGGTTGAATTCTTTCTTCCTTTTGGTTTCTGCCCTCTAAGTTTGGTCCAGTGGTTTGTGGTGAAGTCAAGTGGGCCTTAGAAAGCATCACTACAAACAAAGCTAGTGGAGGTGATGGAATTCCAGTTGAGCTATTTCAAATCCTGAAAGATGATGCTGTGAAAGTGCTGCACTCAATATGCCAGCAAATTTGGAAAACTCAGCAGTGGCCACAGGACTGGAAAAGGTCAGTTTTCATTCCAATCCCAAAGAAAGGCAATGCCAAAGAATGCTCAAACTACCGCACAATTGCACTCATCTCACACACTAGTAAAGTAATACTCAAAATTCTCGAAGCCAGTCTTCAGCAATACATGAACCATGAACTTCCAGATGTTCAAGCTGGTTTTAGGAAAGGCAGAGGAACCAGAGACCAAATTGCCAACATCCGCTGGATCATGGAAAAAGCAAGAGAGTTCCAAAAAACATCTATTTCTGCTTTATTGACTATGCCAAAGCCTTTGACTGTGTGGATCACAATAAACTGTGGAAAATTCTGAAAGAGATGGATATAGACCACCTGACCTGCCTCTTGAGAAATTTGTATGCAGGTCAGGAAGCAACAGTTAGAACTGGACATGGAACAATAGACTGGTTCTAAATAGGAAAAGGAGTATGTCAAGGCTGTATATTGTGACCCTGCTTATTTAATTTATATGCATCATGAAAAACACTGGGCTGCAAGAAGCACAAGTTGGAATCAAGATTGCCAGGAAAAATATCAATAACCTCAGATATGCAGATGACACCACCACCCTTATGGCAGAAAGTGAAGAGGAACTAAAAAGCCTCTTGATGAAAGTGAAAGAGGAGAGTGAAAAAGTTGGCTTAAAGCTCAACATTCAGAAAACGAAGATCATGGCATCTGGTCCCATCACTTCATGGCAAATAGATGGGGAAACAGTGTCAGACTTTATTTTTTTAGGGCTCCAAAATCACTGCAGATGGTGATTGCAGCCATGAAATTAAAAGACACTTACTCCTTGGAAGGAAAATTATGACCAACCTAGACTGTATACTCAAAAGCAGAGACGTTACTTTGCCAACAAAGGTCCGTCTAGTCAAGGTTATGGTTTTTCCAGTGGTCATGTATGGATGTGAGAGTTGGACTGTGAAGAAGGCTGAGCGCCGAAGAATTGATGCTTTTGAACTGTGGTGTTGGAGAAGACTCCTTAGAATCCCTTGGACTGCAAGGAGATCCAACCAGTCCATCCTAAAGGAGACCAATCCTGGGTATTCACTGGAAGGACTGATGCTGAGACTGAAATTCCAATACTTTGGCCGCCTGATGTGACGAGTTGACTCATTGGAAAAGACCCTGATGCTGAGAGGGATTGGGAGCAGGAGGGGAAGGGGACAACAGAGGATGAGATGGCTGGATGGCATCATTGACTCAATGCACATGGGTTTGGGTGAACTCCAGGAGTTGGTGATGGACAGGGAGGCCCGGCGTGCTGCGATTCATGGGATCTCAAATAGTCAGACACGACTGAGCAACTGAACTGAACTGAGCTTATATGGTGAGGTTTGTGCTCAGTTTTTGTTTGTTTGTTTTTCCTCTGATGGGCAAGGCTGAGTTAGGTGGTAATCCTGTCTCCTGATGATTGTGTTTGTGTTTTTTTTTTTTAATGAAATTTATTTATTTTAATTAGAGGCTAATTACTTTACAATATTGTATTGATTTTGCCATACATCAACATGAATCTGCCACAGGTGTACACGCGTTCCGAATCCTGAACCCCCCTCCCACCTCCCTCCCCATACCATCCCTCTGGGTCATCCCAGTGCACCAGCCCCAAGCCTCCTGCACCCCGCATCGAACCTGGACTGGCAATTCATTTCCCATATGATATTGTACATGTTTCAATGCCATTCTCCCAAATAATCTCCCCCCTCCCTCTCCTACAGGGTCCAAAAGACTGTTCCATACATCTTCGTCTCTTTTGCTGTCTCCCATACAGGGTTATCATTACCTTCTTTCTCAGTTCAGTTCAGTTCAGTTCAGTCGCTCAGTCGTGTCCCACTCTTTGCGATCCCATGAATCGCAGCACGCCAGGCCTCCCTGTCCATCACCAACTCCCAGAGTTCACCCAGACTCACGTCCATTGAGTCAGTGATGCCATCCAGCCATCTCATCTTCTGTCATCCCCTTCTGCTCCTGCCCCCAATCCCTCCCAGCATCAGAGTCTTTTCCAATGAGTCAACTCTTCGCATGAGGTGGCCAAAGTACTGGAGTTTCAGCTTTAGCATCATTCCTTCCAAAGAAATCCCAGGGCTGATCTCCTTCAGAATGGACTGGTTGGATCTCCTTGCAGTCCAAGGGACTCTCAAGAGTCTTCTCCAACACCACAGTTCAAAAGCATCAATTCTTTGGCTCTCAGCCTTCTTCACAGTCCAACTCTCACATCCATACATGACCACAGGAAAAGCCATAGCCTTGACTAGACGAACCTTTGTTGGCAAAGTAATGTCTCTGCTTTTGAATATGCTATCTAGGTTGGTCATAACTTTCCTTCCAAGGAGTAAGAGTCTTTTAATTTCATGGCTGCAGTCACCATCTGCAGTGATTTTGGAGCCCAGAAAAATAAAGTCTGACACTGTTTCCACTGTTTCCCCATCTATTTCCCATGAAGTGGTGGGACCAGATGCCATGATCTTCGTTTTCTGAATGTTGAGCCTTAAGCCAACTTTTTCACTCTCCACTTTCACTTTCATCAAGAGGCTTTTGAGTTCCTCTTCACTTTCTGCCATAAGGGTGGTATCATCTGCATATCTGATGTTATTGATATTTCTCCCAGCAATCTTGATTTCAGCTTGTGTTTCTTCCAGTCCAGTGTTTCTCATGATGTACTCTGCATATAAGTTAAATAAACAGGGTGACAATATACAGCCTTGATGAACTTCTTTTCCTATTTGGAACCAGTCCGTTGTTCCATGTCCAGTTCTAACTGTTGCTTCCTGATCTGCATAGGGCACTCTTAATAATTCTATTATAAACATTGTTTTATTATAAAATCTAGATTTATTTTTAAAAATTAAGTAAAAACCATAGTATTTTAGAGATCTGTCATTTTAGTGACATAGAATTATTTGTTTATGTAGAGAACACACTGATTTTAGAAAGCTTTCAAATTACTTGGATTTATCATTTCCTTATTAATTAATACTCCAAAAATTTGTATGTACATTTGTGTGGAATCTAGAAGACATACAGATGGCTAACAAACACATGAAAAGATGCTCAACATCACTCATTATCAGAGAAATGCAAATCAAAACCACTATGAGGTACCATTTCACACCAGTCAGAATGGCTGCGATCCAAAAGTCTACAAATAATAAATGCTGGAGAGGGTGTGGAGAAAAGGGAACCCTCTTACACTGTTGGTGGGAATGCAAACTAGTACAGCCACTATGGAGAACAGTGTGGAGATTCCTTAAAAAACTGGAAATACAACTGCCTTATGATCCAGCAACCCCACTGCTGGGCATACACACTGAGGAAACCAGAAGGGAAAGAGACACGTGTACCCCAATGTTCATCGCAGCACTGTTTATAATAGCCAGGACATGGAAGCAACCTAGATGCCCATCAGCAGATGAATGGATAAGAAAGCCGTGGTACATATACACAATGGAGTATTACTCAGCCATTAAAAAGAATACATTTGAATCAGTTCTAATGAGGTGGATGAAACTGGAGCCTATTATACAGAGTGAAGTAAGCCAGAAGGAAAAACACCAATACAGTATACTAACGCATACATATGGAATTTAGAAAGATGGTAACAATAACCCGGTGTACGAGACAGCAAAAGAGACACTGATGTATAGAACAGTCTTATGGACTCTGTGGGAGAGGGAGAGGGTGGGAAGATTTGGGAGAATGGCAATGACACATGTAAAATATCATGTAGGAAACGAGTTGCCAGTCTAGGTTCGATGCACGATGCTGGATGCTAGGGGCTGGTGCACTGGGATGACCCAGAGGGATGGTATGGGGAGGGAGGAGGGAGGAGGGTTCGGGATGGGGAACACATGTATACCTGTGGCAGATTCATTTTGATATTTGGCAAAACTAATACAATTATGTAAAGTTTAAAAATAAAATAAAATTAGAAAAAAAAATTCTACATTTCTAATTCAATAAACTCTAATAACCAACTAAACTGAGTAATGATCTTATTTTTATGTGGTATAAAAATAGAAACATTTTTATATATGTTATCACTTTTAAAAATTAATGATTCTTATTTTAAGAATTTTATTTAATAATTTCTTTGAAGGTCACTTTTATTACTAGACCTTTTCTTCATGCTTGAGATATTATCTACCCAATCTAGCTATGTACATATACACTTATCGGTGAACTATTATGAAAGATAACTCATCTCAATTATTTTTTTCAGGGTACACAGTAACTCTTGGAATTTATTATTTTTATGCCAAATTGTTTTGTTTATTAATTTGGATCTTTCTAAATAAACATGTATGGAATCCTAAGTATTTAGCACTAAATCAGTCACTTGAAACATAAAAAATGAATACAATATTCTGAATGTCAATGAACTCATGATCTTGGGTGGAAAGGTGAAGGGCAAAGAAATTTTGCCATTGTGTGATTCTCATTTAAGGAAGATGTTTTGCCAGTGTAGACAGGGATGCATTTAGATTTGGAGGAAGTTTCTGGAAAAGTCTTTCCAGATTTAGTGATATCAGCTGAATCTTGAAACACAAGCACATGTTAGCAAGAAGCCTCGGGGAGGAGATGACAGTCAAGGAAGGACAGGCATAGAATCTGTATAGAGAAAACATAGCACATCTAGGAGAGATTGAAACTTAAATCCACAAGGCTGGAAAGTCAGGAAAGATAAAAACACTGACAATCTGCATGCCATGAATGCTAAAGAGTTTGGATCTTTCACTGAAACAAAGGTGAGTTTCAAAAAGGATAATACTTCTGAAAATGGTCAGAATAAAAACTACCATTTTTCTGTAGATCTTACAAGGTATTCACTACCAAACTGACAAAATAAGTAAAACTGAAGGCATGTCTCCTCATGAAGAAACTATGACTACTTTAAACAACTTTGGAATCACCTTGTTTATAAACTAATATTTATATTTGGTATAATCATCAGAAAGCACCCCTTTTATATTTTAAAGTAGATTCCACACAAATGTACATACAAATTTTTGGAGTGTTTTTGTTTTGTTTGTTGTTTAGGTGAGGCTTCCTGCACAGGGTGCTATTGGTGGTTGGTTGATGCTGGATTTTGTATTACAGTGGTTTCCTTTGTGTGAGTTCTCACTATTTGATACCCCGTAGGGTAGTTCTCTGGTAGTCTAGATTCCTAGCGACAGTGCTTCTACTCCAAAGGCTCAGGGCTTAGTCTCTCTCATAACCAGCATGTCCTTGGACAATCACTTCCTTTTACTATGCCTCAGTCTCCTTTTCAGCAGCTACAGAGAGTTTGCATGGATAAATTCTGCTAGAAGAGCCTCCAGAGCAGAAAACTCCCGGCCTGAGAAGACAGAGCCCACTTCAGGCCTCTGAACTAGGCACTTTCTAATCTTCACACTGAGCATTATCATCACCCTCAGTTTCTTTAGAAAGTACCTGACCAAAATCATGCATATTGTAAGAGGTGGACTTAACACAGGACCCTGAGATTTGAATATAGTTTTTTTTTTTCATTTATTTAATTTAAAAAAAATTTTTTTAATTGTAGTATAATTGCTTTACAATGTTGGGTTGATTTCTGCTGTACCACAAAGTGAATCAGCTATATGTATACATACATACATATATATAAACATACAGCTATATATGTACATGTATCCCCTCCCTCTTAAGTCTCCCTCCCATGACACTCCAGTCCCACCACTCTAGGTCATCAATGAGCTCCCTGTGCTATATGGCAGCTTCCTAACAGCCATCTATTTTACACATGATAGTGTATATATGTCAGTGCTTCTCTCTCAATTTGTCCCACCCTCTCCTTCCCCCACCGTGTCCACAAGTCTTCTCTACATATGCAGCTCTATTCATGCCTTGCAAATAGGTTCATCAGTACCATTTTTCTAGATTTCACACATACACAGTATTTGCTTTTCTCTTTCTGACTTACTTCACTCTGTATGATGGATTCTAGGGTCATCCACATCTCTAAAAATGACCCAGGTACCTTCTTTTTTATGACTGACTAACATTTCATTCTATATATGTACCACATCTTTATTTTGGAGGATATGCCAAGAAGCAGGCATGAAGGAATTTGGAGAAGGAGTCAGGGAAGAGAAAAAGACAGTAAAGGCTCTTCTAGAATGGGCAGCTCCCCCCACCCCCCCGCCCTGGCTTATATTAAGGACTTTCTGAGAAATTGTGTAGCATGCATCTTAGAACTGTCCCTTCAAAGTGTGGGAGGCTGGTTAAGGTCACTCAGGGGAGTGATAACTCACCACACATCCAGGCTGCCTCCAGATGGGCTCCCACAGCTTCAGATAAAGTCCAGATCCTTTGCTCTCTCTTTCTAGAGAAAATGTCAGCAATGCGTGAAATACTTAGAGACCTATGTTTTTACTCATTATTCCCTAACAAAGGGACCTAGAATCTCTCATACCATCCCCCAGCTGCCACTCTTTCACAATATATCACATTCTTTTTAAAAATATTTTAAATCTAGTTGCCTAATTTCAAAAAACATATATGGCCTTTTTTGAATAAAATTAATCTTTTCCAAATAACTAGGAACAAATGAACTATGTGTATGCATGTATGTGTATATTGTACTTAAATTAGATAAACCAAACTGAAATTATTCAGATATGTTCAAAGTGCATCAAATATTGGGAGCGTGTAGATTAAATTAGTAATAGTTTCAATATAGTTAAAATTATTTATAAGATATGACATGTTTGTTGTTATTGTTGTTTAGTTGCTAAGTCACATCTGACTTTGACACACCATGGATCACAATATGCCAGGCTCCCCTGTCCTTTGCTATCTTCTGGAGCTTGCTCAGATTCATATTCATTGAGTTGGTGATGCTATCCAACCATCTCATCCTCTATTGCTCCTATCTCCTTTTGCCTTCAATCTTTCTCAGCATTAGGGTCTATTCCAATAAGTTGGCTTTTTGTATCAGGTGGCCAAAGTATTGGAGCTTTAACATCAGTCCTTCCAATGAACATTCAGGGTTGATTTCCTTAAGATTGACTGATTTGCTCTCTTTGCTGTCCAAGGGAGTCTCAACAGTCCTCTCCAGCACCACAAATAGAAAGCATCAGTTCTTTGGCAGTCAGCCTTTTTTATAGTCCAATTCTCACATCTGTACCTGACTACTGGAAAAACCGTAGCTTTGACTATATAGACCTTTGTCAGCAAAATAATGTCTCTGTTTTTTAATATGCTATCCAGGTTTGTCATAGTTTTTCTTCCAAAGAGCAAGTGCCTTTTAATTTCCTGGCTGCAATCACCATCTGCAGTGATTTTGGAACCCAAGAAAATAAAATTTGTCACTGCTTCCATTTTTTTCCCCGTTCTATTTGCCATGAAGTTATGGGACCAGATGCCTTGATCTTAGTTTTTTGAATGTTGAGTTTTAAGTCAGCTTTTCCACTCTCCTCTTTTACCCTCATCAAGAGGCTCTTTAGTTCCTCTTCACTTTCTGCTAGTGATGCCATATGCATGTCTGAGGGTGTTGATGTTTTTCTTGGCATCTTGATTCCAGTTTATGCTTCATCCAGACAGGCATTTAGTATGATGTCCTCTGCATATAAGTGAAATAAGCAGGGTGACAACATACAGCCTTGCCATATTCCTTTCCTAATTTTGAACCAGTCTGTTGTTCCATGTCTGGCTCTAACTGTGGCTTCTTGACCCGCATACAAGTTTCTCAGGAGGCAGGTAAGACGGTCTGGTATTCCCAGCTCTTTAAGAATTTTGCAGTTTATTGTGATCCATACAGTCAAAGGCATTAGCGTAGTTAATGAAGCAGAAGTAGATGTTTTTCTGGAATTCCCTTGGTTTTTCTATGATCCAAAGGATATTGTTGGTCTCTGATTCCTCTGTCTTTTCTAAATCCAGCTTGTATATCTGGAAGTTCTCAGTTCATGTATTACTGAGGCCTATGACAAGATGTGTTAGGGACCATTAAATATGTTTGAAAAGAGATGAGATGCTAATAGTATATGAAAATCTTTTGTGTTGGAGGTCTCTTTTCACTAAGGTATTCTATTTTATTATGAATTTTAGAAGCTGTTATCTTCAGAGTTGACCAAATTGATACTACTAAGTTTGATTTCCTTGGTTTGATGTACTCATCTGCTTTTAATTTTGAGGATGCTTAACAGCATAATGAATATTCAGGAGAGATCTGATTATTGAAAGGGAGAAATGAAGAATGGCAGAAATAGTTTATTTTTAAGTTGTTTAACCATTTCAAAGTATTTCCATATTATTTAGCTCTTATCCTCATCTACTCAGTCATTTTAATAGACAGTAACTACTGAACCCTCTATATGCCGGAATCAGTGGCAGGCACTTGGAGGTAAATATTCAAAAAACCTACCTCTACTTCAAGAAACTCTCGTAGCAGGGTTCTGGCATGCATGGTGAGGTCCTTCTGTGTGATGAGGGAATAGACTAAAGAGATGAAACAAGAGAACAGGTTGTTAGTATTTGAAAAGGCTAAAATTTTAATCATGTCTCCAGCTTAAGCAGGAAGCCCAGACTTTTTTTTTTTTTTTTTAAGATGATACATTTAACAGTTTCACTTGGCATTTAGACCTAGGATGTTAATTTCTGAGCCAGGCCTGACCCACTGGGAAAATAGTAGGAGAACAGAACATGCAAGAATTTCCACTTACTTATCCTCACTTCAAGGAGTGTTTTTCTTTGACTTCACTTGACTTTGCACTCCTGTGCATATCTTAGCTACGTACATTTTAAATTTAATTTTTCAGTCTCTTATTTAGGAGGACCCTGTACTCTGCTATGCCATGAAGATTCTGAGTGGCCTCTGCATATTTATTGTGCATTGCCTTCTTCATCTTAGATATTCAAATGACTAGGATACACCTTGAAGCTTTAACTCTGATTAACACAAGATGGGGTCCAGTTTGATGATGTCCTCATCCTTATGGAGGGGTCTTCCCTGATGGCTAAGCAGTAAAGAATCTGCCTCAAAGAGTCACAGAGATGCAGGTTTGATCCCTGGGTCAGGAAGATCTGCTGGAGGAGGACATGGCAACCCACTCCAGTATTTTTGCCTGGAGAATCCCATGGACGGAGGAGCCTGGCAGGGTACAGGCCATAGGGTCACAAATAGTCAGACATGACTGAAAGGCAGGCATCTTTATAAAAGGCAGGCCAGACATCTAACAAGTTTTCTGCTCTTTTAGCATATTTGTTCATGAAAATTGTCTGCCTCTAGCCTTATTCAGGCAACTGGTATAAGAACTCAGTGAAATATTCCTTATCTTTGCTGCTTTCTTACAAATTTTGCTTGACTTCTTGGTAAAAGTGGAGTCAAAGTTAGACCAAATTTCATTTTATCTTCACCTTAGTTTACCAGTGGCACGGGACATATTTATTCAGAGGGAATTTTGTCTCCTTCTGTCCCTTACTTCAGAGAAACATTGAGTTGGTTTCACTCATGCAATTGTCAGGGAGTCCCTGAGCAAACTGGTTCTCACCACAGCCAAGATCATGGCCTGTCCTTTTGCAGCCTCCCAACCTCCATTCATCTGTTTGACATCAGTCCAGGTTCACATGCCCCCTCCTGGACCTGATGGCAGGTGTATCTTTTCTCATTTGCTCCTGGGTATTTCTCCCTGGATTTTATATTACCCTCTGGCTCAGTAAGCTCTCCAGCCCAACCTCCCTAGCTCCAAAGAGGGGAGATAAGATGGATGTGGAAGAGCATTACTTGCTCTCCACAGTGTCTGGTCATGCTGGGGATTTTCTCAGCATGCTGTGTCATGGGTGATCTTTCTGATCAATCACCCCTGGGATTTGAACAGGGAGGCCAACTGTGGAGGGAGCAGATATATCTGCCATTTATTGAGGATCTGCCATCCTTTATTCTGTATTCTCTACTCTGCATGCAAACTGCACTTTACATGTACTTCCTGTGTGGCAGTGATTATAATCCCCACTTTTCAGGAAATGAAACTGAGTTTCAAGAATGTTATATGACTTGCCCAATGTCATATCATTTGTAAGTGACAAGACTTGAGCCTTACTCCAAACCCATACTCTGTACAGAACAGGCTACATCTTACCAGATCTGAACTAGACATGTACTTCTGGAAGGAGCGCCTGATGGAGAGTGGGGGCAGTGGGTGTTCAGGAAGTACATTGGGCAAGCAGCTGGCCCCAAGGCAGTGCATCATCCCTAAGGGAAGAATGTAGGAGTATAGGGAGCCTTGTGAGATCTGTCTTTGGTCCCCAGAGATAAGCCTGATGCTTGAGGTCAGCCACACTCTAATCCAGAGGACAAGACAGGACCCTTTGCATGAGGAATGCAGTCACTGGAGAGCAAAAGCCAGTCCTGATGGGAGAACTGGATTTGACAGTTGGGCCAGAGTCTTACAGAACCAGTATGAAGCCCTTTTCTGAAGACAGCTATGAAACTCCGCCAACACATCATCACTAAGTACCAGGCTCAGGGGTGTGTTTTGCCTCCAGACCTGCTCAGGAGAAGGTCTCTGAGTGTTTCCTTCAACTTTGCCCAAGCATAGGTGTCAAATGCTTTCCATTCCACACCCTAGTTCCTTTCCCGTGTGCCAAACCACCACCCTCGGTCTTGGGGGAGGGGGTTTTAAGGTTCCCCTGGAATGTGGGTAAGTGCTGCCCATAAAAGGTGGGACCACCTGGGATTGCATGAAGTCCTGGGGTGCATACTGAGTCCCCAATAATACGCCCTACTCAGGGAGGACAGCCTTTGTGCCTTCTGATGAGCAATGAGCCAGGAGTCTCCTCCTGGGTCCTTCTCAACCTGGGTCTCCAGTGTGATCCATACTCCAGTGAAACAGCCCTCATCTACCCTCTGGGGAGGTCTTCCTGCTCTCCAGTTGTTTCTCCTAATTATTCATAATAAGGTTTCCTTTTGTTATTTGAAATTTCTGGGCTCTTGAAACTAAAATAAAAATCTAGAAATGCTGTCATCTCTGGCCCAAAGTGTTACTTAAAAACTCAAAGGTGAGCACACCTCACATTTTTTTTTTTTCTGTCTTCATTTCTACCATTTCAGATGTACCTGAGAGCAGGGTATGTTCAATGTTCCTCCTGCTTTTTGAGTGCTGGGCGAGGTCAGGTTCAAGTTCTTATCTTACAAAGGAAAGATTAACATGGGTTACTCTAATAATGGCACCTCACCACACAACCTCCCAAGGGAAAAAAAGAAGCACTTCCACGTGAAAGATATATATTTACTGTAAGAAGAGCCCCTCTTTGGGGAAGATTAATGTGTGTATTTTAGAATACATCTTGGACCAGGCAAGTCTGCAAATGAGGTGTGGTCCAATGGCTGTGCTCTGAGGATGGAGGAGCATGGCCTCTCCAGCTGGAAAGTGTAAAAACTCAGCAGCCTCTGACCAGCCTTCCTGTGTCGCAGGGGACAGGTGTATCTGTAACTGATATAAAGCTTGATGAATTACCCTGTCACTCTTTAATTCAATCTGTACACTTGCTTCAATGTACTTCTTAATGTTTAACAGTTCTCCCTAAATCTTTGTGTACCAGGTAGAGGATGAGGAAGGGAGTTGCTTTCTCCCTAAAGATAGGTCCTTAATCAGCTGTCAGCTCCTGATGAATAAAAGGCCATTGTGCAGCAAGATGGGACAAAGCAGTGTGTTAGGCGAGGTGGCCTTGTCCTCAGTGTTTTGTGTAAACTGGGTTGGCTTTTGAAGATACTGATTGCTTCTCGTCTGAGTGCTTTTGTCCACTGCTTTCCCTAAATTGGCATTTCCTTTATCTCGGGGGTTATCTCTCTTGCTTGGCTTCAGTGCCTCAATTTGAAGCTGACTGGAATGGGTTTGTCTGAAATAAAGTTCCCATCATTACACTCTCTCCTCATCCCTGGTGGGTGGCAGTAGTGTGCGGAGGTGAAAAATCTCCAGCCATGATGCTATCAGCCTCCTCCCTCTCCTGTTCTGGCTTCAATTTCTGGAATCCTCCGACTAGGACTTTGAAATGTCCTGAGTCAGTGAAAAGAGTCCCCCAGTTGGAATCCTGGCCTCCCACTTGCTATAAGCGAAAATCAGTAAATGTCAAAATTTCTGAGCCTTGGCCACCTGACTTATGAGAAGGGAAACTGTTTTATTGAAGGAGATTGGAATCACCTACATTGATATCAGGCCCATGACAAATACATGAAGAGGCCGACATCTGATCATCCAAGATGCTTGGTTGGTTTGGGAAGCTTATTGGAAAGCTAGTGAGAAGTTGGGTTTGGACTTACCTGGGCTTCGCAAGTGGTGCAGTGGTAAAGAATCTGCTTGCCTCTTCTCCTGCAGGAGCTATAGGAGATGTGGGTTCGATCCCTTGGTCAGAAACATGCCCTGGCATCGAAAATGACAACCCACTGCAATATTCTTGCCAGCATAATCCCATGGACAGAGGAGCCTGGCAGGCTACAGTCCATGGGGTCACAAAGAATCAGACTGAAACACAACTGAGCAACTGAGCATGCACACACACTTACCTTCTCCTGGATCACATTGTGCATAGAGGCACAATGATGCATGTCCTCCTGTCCTGATGCATGTCCCTCCCTCCTGAGGGAGGACAGTCCAGCCTGTCTGGGCCAGTGCATTTATTTTGCACTTACTTTCATGCTGGCCCACAAAGGCCTCTCTTATCTGCATATTCTGACACTCTCCCAAACACAATGAAGTCATGACATCTGCACTGTTTCCCTCACCTTTTAATTCTGAAGTCTGAGATTTTGGATTGAGGTAAATACAGAAGAAAAAGAAAAAGGTGAGCCCTGAAGTCTCCTTGTTTTCCAGCGGGAAATTTTTTCAATTTTTTCCTCCCGATTTGCTCTCTGACCCTGTGCAAGTTGCCATCAGGAACCCTAGTCCAGAGAAAACAAAATCTGAATAATCAGGGCTTTCAGACATCATGTCCATCTCTCAGTTGAAAACCTAGACAATTCAGGTTCCAGCCTCCCAAAGAAGTGGAAAGGCTCCAATGGCATCTTTAAATTTCTTCCTTTATTTATTTTTGGCTGTGCTGGGTCTTTGTTTCTGTGTGTGGGCTTTTCTAGTTGCAGTGTACTGGCTTCTTTCTTGTGGAACACAGGCTTAGTTGCTCCACAGCATGTGGAATCTTCCCAGACCAGGGATTGAACCCATGCATTGGCAGTCAGATTCTTAACCACTGGACTATCAGGGAAGTCCCTCCAAAATGGTATTTAAACGGATGGGAGAGGTTGTTGGAACACTGCCTCACTCTGCCCCTCCCCCCAACCTGTCTCTTTCTCTAGCGTCCTTTAGACGTATATTGTATATGAACCAAAATTCCATGCCCCTAAAGGTGGTTAATCTTCTGGAACAAAAGAAAATAGTCACCGAAGTCTGTCTCAGGAGGAATCTAAGGTTTTAAAGAACTTATGCTCTGGTTGTTTCCACAGTACAGTCAGATGTTATTGCCTCACAAACTCTTTTCTACAGGACCTGTGGTCATTTCACTCCTCATCAGTACCTTCCCTAACAGGTGAAAAGTACAAGGGAAAAGAAGAAGATGGTGGTTAGAACAGAAAACAAAGTGATTTTAGCTATTTAATAGCTCAGAGGAAGAGAGATCTAGATAAGAAAGAAGATGTTAGACCAATTCAGTTAAGGAGTGATTTCTGAATTGCCTTTGGGTTTCATCTTTCCTTCCTTTCTGCCCCATACCTTATCAGCAAAAATCACTGAAGCAAAATTTAGACCATGATTTTAAGGGTAGTCTTCTTAAGCAGAAGAAAACCATCTGTTTAGAATTACCTTGAAGAAAAAAAAAATAATCTGTCTTCAAAGAGGCTGCATAGAGTGGTGAAATGGTTTTCCATTATTTTTTATCAGGAAAAACTTTTTAAGAACAGTATCTAACTCTGAACTTCTACATGTTAAACAGTGAAGTGGAGGAGGGAGCAGTGGAGATCTCTCCAGTGTAGCTCCTCCCTTGTTCTTGCCAGCACCTCTGAGGCACAAAGTTTGAGCTTTGTACTCAGGCCTGTGTTTAAAAATCTCATTTCTGTCACTCTTCCAGTTAGAATGCTGTTGATTACAAGTAGAATACTCAGTTATTTATTAACTATTATTAATAATTAATGTCCTACAAACCCAGGATCTTTCCTCCTATTCTCTCCTCCAACCAGAGTATGTTGGCTTCACATTCAGGCTGTTTCTGCAGGACTGTAAGTTGCTGGCCATAGCTCAGAAATTATGCCCTCACTCTGCTATGTACATAGGAAGAAAAGAGATTCTTTTGCTGTGCCTCTCTCCTTTTTTTAAGGGTAGAAAACATGTAGCAGAGGTCTTCAACGGACGTTCCTGCTGTATTTTTGGCTGGACTAGATAGAGACTCGCCTCTAGATGAATCACTGATCAGAGAGAATGAGGTTACCATTTTGAGTTTTGACCAGTTGTGCTCCAGCTCAGGGTAAGGGCCCATCTTCTCTGTGGGTCTGTTAGTGGTAGATAAGGCAGCACAGGCAAGGGGTAGCCAGCCTTCAGTCGACGGAGCTCACGGGTGCCCCCAAATACGTTCACAATGAGCCTACAAATCACACGTTCTGAAAAAGAGCAAAATTCCAACAGGAACAGAACGGAAGGACTGTGCTGACATTGACTCGCATGTAGTAAGGTCCAGGGTAGCTCAGCATCCCTCTCCACTGCTCTTACTCCTTTCTTTTGACAGGATGTTACAAAGCAGTTTGTGTTTCACAAATCTTAGTACAAAGACCAGGGACTTCACATTAATAATTTAAGTTTCAAAGGAAAAATTATGACTTCTTGTGCCTGCGACAGTCTAAGTCTGTTAGGGAAGGAGATGCATGTAGTGATTCTGATGCTGTGAGGGAATTCCCTTGCACATGTCTAACATGGTGGTGCTGCCTCATAGCTCACATGCCCTCGTGGAAACTCTCAACAGAGCTTCCAGAACCATACTTTGGCAGCAAGACTCTTTTTTAAAGAGATTTTGTTTTAATTGAAGTAGAGTTGGCTTACAACGTTGTGTTACAGCATTGTGTACAGATTTTTTTAATATAAATTTATTTTAATTGGAGGCTAATTACTTTACAATATTGTATTGGTTTTGCCATACATCAACATGACTCCACCCCGGGTGTACACATGTTCCCCATCCTGAACCCCCTTTCCACCTCCCTCCCCATAGCATCCCCCTGGGTCATCCCAGTGCACCAGCCCCGAGCATCCTGTATCATGCATCGAACCTCTACTGGTGATTTGTTTCATGTATGATATTATACATGTTTCAATGCCATTCTCCCAAATCATCCCACCCTCGCCCTCTCCCACAGAGTACAAAAGATTGTTCTATACATCTGTGTCTCTTTTGCTGTCTCTCATACAGGGTTATCGTTATCATCTTTCTAAATTCCATATATATGTGTGTTAGTATAGTGTATTGGTGTTCAGTTTCTGCTATACAGCAAAGTGATTCAGTCATATATGTGTGTGCTAAGACACTTCAGTCATGTCTAACTCTTTGCAATCCTATGGACTGTAGTCCACCAGGCACCTCTGTCCATGGTATTCTCCAGGCAAGAATACTGGAATGGGTTGCCATGCCCTCCTCTGGGGATCTTTCCAACCCAGGGATTGAACCCACATCCCTTTTGTCTCCTGCATTGACAGGCAGGTTCTTTACCACTGGTGCCACCTGGGAAGTCATGCAAATATATAGTTATTAGATTCTTTTACATTATATATTATTACAGTAACTATTATTTCCATTATAGTTTATTATATAGTGCAGGGAGCTATACTGAATACAGTTCCCTGTGCTATACAATAGGACTTGTCATTTAACCGTTCTGGATATAATAATTCATATCTGCTAATCCCAAACTCCTTATTTATTTCTCCTCCCTTACCCCCTTTGATAATCCTTAGTTTATTCTCTAGGTCTGTGAATCTGTTTCTGTTTTGTAAATAAGTTCATCTGTGTCATATTTTAGATTGTACATATAAGTGATATAATTTGACATTTGTGTTTCTCTTTCTGACTTACTTAGTATGATCATCTCTAGTTGATCCATATTGCTGCATTATCTCATTCTCGTTTATGGCTGAGTGGTGGTCCCTTGTATATATGTACCAGATTTTCTTTATCCATTCATCTCTCAGTGGATACTTAGGTTGTTTACATGTCTTGGCTCTTGTACCCAGTGCTGCTATGAACATAGGGGTGCATCTCTGTTTTCTAATTAGAGTTGTCCAGATATATTCCCAGGAGTGGGAGGGTGGCAAAGCTCTTGAAGTCTCACTCTGTAGTTCCCTCCTAATGCCAATGAGCACTTATATTAACATGTATCACAGATGTTTCTTCATGTAACATACCTTTTTTGGCCACCTGCTCCTCACTGGGCACTGTTCTTAGTGTGAGGTAGGTACAGGCCACTTAGCTTTGTTTGCTCTGTCAATCCCTTCCTCTCTGTCTCAATGAAGATAGTTCTACCAAACCTGTGATGCTGCCTCCCCTTGTGGCCCAACTCCTGTGGTGAGAAGCTTGCTTTGGGACAACAAACATGGTCAATTCCTGGGACACCATGTGGAGATTCCTTTCAGGAGATTCCTTGTGGCCTCTCTCTTCTGTTTTTGTTTTTGTTTTTTGGTCATTTGCTTACTGATTGTGAGGGATGCTAGTGATTGTTCACATTAACTAGTTGAACTTCATGTAGACTCAGAGGCAGGAATGATTGTATCTGAAAACGTGTGTGTTGGAAAAAATAAAAATAAAACCTGATGCTAACCCCAAACTATGCCTCAGGCATCTGAGAAGGAGTCAGGAGCACATGGAACCATTTTCAGATGGTATTGACTTCTTCAGAATGGGGATTTTGAAAACTCAATATGGATTTCAGACCCAATTTCCTTATGTCTGGTATAAATAAATAAATGCCTGATAACTAGGCTATGTCTGTTTGAGGCATTATAAAGTTTATTTATTGTTTCTTCAACAAGTATTTGTTAAACATCTATTATGTGGCATATTTTGCCATAGACACTGAGGGCAACAGCATTAAAGGATTAGAAGTGCTTCTCATTTTCATGGGGCTTACAACTTGGTAGGGGCAAAACTTTAACAGACATATAGAAATAAGGAATTACAATCAAGATGAGTATAATGGTTATCATACATTACACTTAGCCATCACTTTCACCTTTTTATTAAGTATAGTAGATCTACAGTGTTGTGCCAATCTCTACTGCACAGCAAAGAAACTCAGTCACACACAAACACACACACACATACACATACACACACGCATATATATATTCTCTTTCATTATGGTTTATCACAGGATATTGAGTTTAGTTCCGTGTGCTACACATTCAGTTCAGTTCAGTCGCTCAGTCGTATCCAACTCTTTGCGACCCCATGAATCGCAGCACACCAGGCTTCCCTGTCCATCACCATCTCCTGGAGTACAGGAGACAGGGATCAAGACCATCCCCATGGAAAAGAAATGCAAAAAAGTAAAATGGCTGTCTGGGTAGGCCTTACAAATAGCTGTGAAAAGAAGAGAAGCGAAAAGCAAAGGAGAAAAGGAAAGCTATAAACATCTGAATGCAGAGTTCCAAAGAATAGCAAGAAGAGATAAGAGAGCCTTCCTCAGCAATCAATGCAAAGAAATAGAAGAAAACAGAATGGGAAAGACTAGAGATCTCTTCAAGAAAATTAGAGATACCAAGGGAACATTTCATGCAAAGGTGGGCTCGATAAAGGACAGAAATGGTATGGACCTAACAGAAGCAGAAGATACTAAGAAGAGGTGGCAAGAATACACAAAAGAACTGTACAAAAAAGATCTTCATGACCCAGATAATCATGATGGTGTGATCACTCATCTAGAGCCAGACATCCTGGAATGTGAAGTCAAGTGGATCTTAGAAAGCATCACTACAAACAAAGCTAGTGGAGGTGATGGAATTCCAGTTGAGCTATTTCAAATCCTGAAAGATGATGCTGTGAAAGTGCTGCACTCAATATGCCAGCAAATGTGGAAAACTCAGCAATGGCCACAGGACTGGAAAAGATCAGTTTTCATGCCAATCCCAAAGAAAGGCAATGCCAAAGAATGCTCAAACTACTGCACAATTGCACTCATCTCACATGCTAGTAAAGTAATGCTCAAAATTCTCCAAGCCAGGCTTCAGCAGTATGTGAACCGTGAATTTTCAGATGGTCAAGCTGGTTTTAGAAAAGTCAGAGGAACCAGAGACCAAATTACCAACATCCACTAGATCATGGAAAAAGCGAGAGAGTTCCAGAAAAACATCTATTTCTGCTTTATTGACTATGCCAAAGCCTTTGACTGTGTGGATCACAATAAACTGGAAAATTCTGAAAGAGATGGGAATACCAGACCACCTGATCTGCCTCTTGAGAAATCTGTATGCAGGTCAGGAAGCAACAGTTAGAACTGGACATGGAACAACAGACTGGTTCCAAATAGGAAAAGGAGTATGTCAAGGCTGTATATTGTCACCCTGCTTATTTAACTTCTATGCAGAGTACATCATGAGAAACGCTGGGTTGGAAGAAACACAAGCTGGAATCAAGATTGCTGGGAGAAATATCAATAACCTCAGATATGCAGATGACACCACCTTTATGGCAGAAAGTGAAGAGGAACTAAAAATCCTCTTGATGAAGGTGAAAGAGGAGAGTGAAAAAGTTGGCTTAAAGCTCAACATTCAGAAAACAAAGATCATGGCATCTGGTCCCATCACTTCATGGCAAATAGATGGGGAAACAGTGGAAACAGTGGCAGACTTTATTTTTGGGGGGCTCCAAAATCACTACAGATGGTGACTGCAGCCATGAAATTAAAAGATGTGTACTCCTTGGAAGAAAAGTTATGACCAACCTAGATAGCATATTGAAAAGCAGAGACATTACTTTGCCAACAAAGGTTCGTCTAATAAAGGCTATGGTTTTCCCAGTGGTCATGTATGGATGTGAGAGTTGGACTGTGAAGAAGGCTGAGTGCTGAAGAATTGATGCTTTTGAACTGTGGTGTTGGAGAAGACTCTTAAGAGTCTTAGACTGTAAGGAGATCCAACCAGTCCATCCTAAAGAAGATCAGTCCTGGGTGTTCATTGGAAGGACTGATGTTGAAGCTGAAACTCCAATATTTGGCCACGTGATGTTAAGAGCTGACTCATTTTAAGAGACCCTGAGGCTGGGAATGATTGAAGGCAAGAGGAGAAGGGGACGATAGAGGATGAGATGGTTGGATGGCATCACTGACTCAATGGACGTGAGTTTGGGTAAACTCGGGGTATTGGTGATGGACAGGGAGGCCTGGCATTCTGCAGTCCTGGTGTCGCAAAGAGTCAGACACAACTGAGCAACTGAACGGAACTGAATAATTAGTAATGTTGAGCATCTTTTCATGTAGTGGCCATCTGTATATTTTCTTTGGAGAAATGTCTATTAAGGTATTCTGCTGCTCTTTCAATTAGGTTGTTTGGTTTTTGCTGTTGTTGAGTTATATGAACTGTTTGTATATTTTCGAGATTAAGCCCCTGTCTCTCACGTCATTTGTAAGTGTCTACTCCCATTCTATATATTCTTTTTTGTTTCCTTCACTGTGCAAAAGCTTTTAAGCTTGATTATGTCTCATTTGTTTATTTTCTATTTCCATTGCCTCAGTAGACTGACCTAAGAAAATATTGGTATGATTTATGTCAGAGAATGTTTTGCCTGTACTCTCTTCAAAAAGTTTTAAGTGTCATATCTTTTTTTAATATAAATTTATTTATTTTAATTGGAGGTTAATTACTTTACAATATTGTATTTGATTTGCCATACATCAACATGAATCTGCCACGGGTGTACACATGTTCCCCATCCTGAACCCCCTCCCACTTCCCTCCCCATACCATCCCTCTGGGTCATCCCAGTGCACCAGCCCCGAGCATCCTGTATCATGCATCGAACCTCTACTGGTGATTTGTTTCACATATGATATTATACATGTTTCAATGCCATTCTCCCAAATCATCCCACCCTCGCCCTCTCCCACAGAGTCCAAAAGACTGTTCTATACATCTGTGTCTCTTTTGCTCTCATACAGGGTTATCGTTACCATCTTTCTAAATTCCATATATATGCATTAGTATACTGTATTGGTGTTTTTCTTTCTGGCTTACATGTCTTATGTTTAAGTCTTTAAGACACTTTGAGTTAATTCTTTTGTATGGTGTGAGGGTGTATTCTGACTTCATTTATTTACATGCAGGTGTCCAACTTTCCCAGCAGCACTTGCTGAAGAGATTGTCTTTTCCTCATTTTATATTCTTGCTCCCTTTGTTGAGGAGTAATTGACCATAGGTGTATGAGCTAGTCATTACTTTTATAAGTAGATTTTCATGTGTTCTGATTTGGCCAATAAAATGAAACATCCAATTTATGAAGGAAAAAAACATGTGATCTCTCCATATTTGCAGCCAGACAAGTCTAGTAAATGTCTTGTGATGGGCGGGAAGGCTTCAGCAATTTAGATTCAGGGGTCCCTTCATGACCTATAACTCAGATAAGTAAGTCAGTGAGGTTTTCCAAGATAAGAACTTTTGGTGGCAGGGGTACAGCTTAAACTGGTTCCAGGGTGGCAGAAATCTCAGGATATCAGCTTTATAAATTGCCCTAGAATTAAATGCCAGCATGTGGTCACAGCACTGGGCAGAGGCCCGCAGCCCTCTTCACTCTTGCCTTTAGAGAATTATCCCATGATTTCCTGGAACTCCTGGAGCCTCAGTTGACTCTTAATAGTAGGATGCATGCAAGACAGTTCAGTGATGCCTGGCTTCCTGGATATCATTTGACCAACAGAAGTAACACCCATCTTTGTCACACCAAATGGTAGATTCATTAGCCAACTTGCCAACTATCTTCTTTCACTGCTCAGATCAGTGCCAAGGAAATATTAGCAAACCACTGCATAAGCAGGTGGCCAACCAAGGATCCCCTTCCTGCTAGCCCTCTCAGTTTCTGAGGAGAGTTCTCCTGCAGGAACTCTGCTCCCCTAACTTTGCAGAGTGAAGCTTTACCTCCCTTGAGGGAGGAGACAGCAGTCACCACACTGGCCCTCCGCCAATAAGAACAAATCCAGCCCTTCTTGGCCCTACCTTCCTTCCTTTCTAATCATAAGCTTAAATTGGAGGCACTGATGTTTATGGGTTTGGTCACCTCAGAGAGGTGTTTGGCTCCCAATTTATCCCACTCTTTAAAATATGAAGTAACTGATGTTTGTGTTCTTAGCTGGAGGTAATTCCAGGGTAATAGGAGAAGCTCCATTTAAAGTTCCTTCACATGTGTAACACACTAACACAAACCTAAAGCCAAAAAACATCTTGTGAATCCACATGATAGCTGGGTCAGTGCTCAGAACACATTTTGTGCTATGAAAATAAACAAACAAAAAAACCTCACATACATTTAGAAATGGAGTATCTGAAATCACTCAAAAGTTCGAGATTCATGCTTTGTTGTTGGAATAAATGAATCATGAACTGATTGAGTATTTTGGGGCCCAAACCAAGATTAATTTATAAGAATAAATCAAATTAGTTTATAAAGAATAAATCAAAGATTATCTTTGGCCCTATTTGGCAAAAAAATATATAGGTAAGGGGAAATAAACAATTTCTGTTCTGTTCAGTCACTCAGTTGTGTCTGACTGTTTGCAACACACAACACATGATCCACTGGAGAAGGGAATGGCAAACCACTTCAGTATTCTTGCCTTGAAAACTCCATAAACAGTATGAAAATAAACAATGTTCATGTCATAATGCAGTTTTAATTATTTGACTTTTACAGAAATCTGTTTAAAAGATAAGGCACACGTTATTCATAGTCCAGTTACTAGAGAAAGGAGAGAACTCCCTCCCATCAGTAGTGGCCAAGGGATGGCCTCCATTGCCATCTGCATCCTAGGACCAGCCAAACTGGTCATTCAGGAAGGAGCAGCAGGAGGAAGAGAGCAGATACCAAGGAAGAAAGAAGCTTCTTAAACAGTCTTGACTCCCCAAAAAGGAGTCATAGCCACTGTGGCTTGGGGAATCTCAGGTTACCATTCCTTTCTGGATGTGATTCACATCTCAACCTCTTACTAATTTATCATAAGGAAAAGTTTGATTGTTTCTTTTTCAGCACAGACCAATCAACTACTGTCAGCTATATCATCTACAAAAGTAAATGTTAGATTTAATATGTACATATTCTTCACACAAGTGTGCATCCTCATTTACAGACAGCCAAGTCCTATGGAACTTCCTTGGTGGTCCAATAGTTAAGACTTCTTCCAGTGCAGGGAGTGTGGGTTCATTCCCTGGTTGGAGAGCTAAGATCCCATACACGTGCTTTGGGTCCAAAAATCCAAAACATAAAACAGAAGCAACATTATAATAAATTAAAGACTTTAAAATGTGCTGCCCTTTTTTAAGAAAAGAAGAAGTAAAAGGGAACCTGGCACTTAAGTTTTCTTTACATCTTCCCACAACCCTGAGAGATACCCCCAACCAGCTGTGTTTCTCTGTTTTCACTGTGTAGTAACCTGATTTTAGAGTACCCAAAACCTGTCCCTGAGCTTGCATGATGATACTAATTCCAGAAGAGGGTCACTGAACCAACATCACCTCATCTAACTCTATGGATCCTATTAGCACTGGACGTTTCTGGTGGCTCAGATGTTAGAGAATCCGCCTTCAATGCGGGAGACCTGGATTCAGTCCCTAGGTTGGGAAGATCCACTGTAGGAGGGCATGGTAACCCACCCCAGTATTCTTGCCTGAAAAGTCCCATGGACAGAGGAGCCTGGAAGGCTATAGTCCATGGGATCACAAAGAGTTGGACACTACTTAGAGACTAAGCACAGCACAGTACTGGAAAATTCCATGGGCAACAGAACATAGAAATGTTTACCAGCACCAATGGGTGAACACCGGTTGGGTGAGGTCAAGCTTTGTAGATAGTTGATGGAAATCCACATACTCACACCAGCATATACCTAAATATAATACTATTTTCCCTGGCAGTCCTCAGGGCTAAGAAATATTTGGAATGCCTTTTTGTAGCATAGTCAAGCTATAAAAAACTAGAATTTTCCCTGAATAAGCAAATTGCTTTGAGTGGGGGACAAGTAGCCTTTGTTTCTAGCTGGTCTAGTTTTGGGGCTTGAGTTCCTTTCCAGGAGATTCATTCAGTATTCATGTCCAGTCTGGTTGTATTGCAAGGAAGTGTGGCATTAAATTCATGGATGATAGAAAACAAGGTAAAGTCATCTTCAACAGCAGAAGCAATTCTGTTTTTCCCAGGCCTTTCAACAGCTGATCAGTGGGAGCCATTCCCCATCCTGCTTAAGATGAAGTTGTTCAGCAGACGTCCCTCTGATTAAAGTGGGTTTTGCAGATAGTGTTAGCTAAAGCTCAGCCAGTTCAAGCTCCTAAAAATACTGCAATTTCTCAAAATTGAGAGATTCTATTTGATACCACCACAGCACTGAGAGGAAAGAATAGATCACCATGAAGGGCATTTATGCAAAGGGGAATTTCTGATTCAATTTCTATCCCGATGGATGGGCTCATCCTGGGCTCAGGATATTACATTTATGGTAGGATTTTTTCAAGTCTCTCCTGAACCCAGTTTAGCCTTCCTAGTGGTCTTCATTTCCACCTTTCCTTGCAAAACTAGGAATTGAAACTCGTGGGTTCTGATGGAATCTCTCTTAATGGTCATCCTTAGTGACTGTACAAGCCACGGGAAGTCAGAGTTGGGTTCTAGAACTTGTTATTGTTGTTGTTTAGTCGTGAAGTCATGTCCAACTCTTATGTGATCCCATAGACCATAGCCTGCAGGCTTCTCTGTCCATGGAATTTTCCAGGCAAGAATACTGGAGTGGGTTGCCATTTCCATCTCCAGGAGATCTTCCTGACCAAGGGACCGATCCCTCATCTCCTGTGTCTCCTGTATTGCCAAGTGAATTCTTTACCTCTGAGCCACCAGGGAAGCCCTGGGTTCTAATAGAATAAGTGAGTAGAAGCATCCTCAAGACCAGCCTATGGTTTTCTGCAGAAACACTGAAACTTCCAATACATGCAAACTGGCTTCAGCTTTATAACAATCACAAGTTGTAGCCTCCTCTTACACCAAGCTTTGGAATTCCAGATATCCTGGCCAATAGCTACAGTGAATGGCCTTTCTTTCCCTGTCTTCTCCTAAACCAGACCTGGGAGGACAAATAAAGCAAGATAACAGAAAAGCCTAAGACCTCAAAAGTCCACAAACTGGTTTCCAAATAAAATAATAGGGTGTGGGTTCAGTTTTATAAGGATACAGGCTTGGTTTTTGACTTTCTGGATACAAGCACTCAAAATATATTTCTCCTAATACCTGTGAAATCTGAATGTGGGTGTTTGGGGGTGGGGATTTGGGGAATTGAAAAAAAAAAAAAACAACCTTCTAGAAAGTTCACTCCTTGGTAGGCAGATTGGATCTGAGGCTCTTGTTTTGAAGAAATACTCACTGAGGTGGCAGAGGGGAAATTATAACTGTGATTTTTTTTTCCCCCTCTCAAGCCTGACAAAGTATGAATAGCATTCTTTCCTTGCCTAAAGGAGAAAGGGGTCACGGCTACCCCCAGTCCCCATCAGTGCCCCAGCCAAGCTGACTGGACTCTTTGTTTAAAAAAAAAAAAAAAAAAGAGCTACTCACTGGATTCCAATGGGTCCAGCCCTTCATTATTGAGTCCTAATTTTTTTTTTTAAATAATCCAAACTGGTTTTCTTCAACTTTCTTTTAAGGGCCAGCTCTAAATATATGTCTCAGTGTGGTTTGTCACTTTGTCGTTTTTTTTCCCCAAACTTTAAACTTTTTATTTTGTATTGGGGTATAGCCGATTAACAATGTGGTAGTTTCAGGTGGACAGTAAAGGGACTCAGCCATGTATATACATGTATCCATTTTCTCCCAACCCCTCCTCCTATCCAGGCTGGTACATAATATTGAGCAGAGTTCCATGTGCTATACAATAGGTCCTTTTTGGCTTTCCATTTTAAGTTCAGCAGTGTGTACATGACCTTCTCAAAGTCCTTAACTATCCCTTCCCCCTAGCAATCATACCTTTTCTAAGTCTGTGAGTCTCTTTCTGTTTTGTAAGTTCATTTGTATCATTTCTTTTTAGGTCCCATGTATAAGGGATGTCATACAATATTTCTCCTTTTCTGTCTTACTTACTTCACTCAATATGAACCTCTCTACGTCCATCTGTGTTGCTTCAAATGACATTATTTCATTATTTTTAATGGCTGAGTAATATTCCATTGTATATATGTACCACATCTTCTTTATCCATTCTTCTGTTGATGGACATTTAGGTTGATTACATGTCTTGGCTATTGTAAACAGTGCTGCAATCAACACTGGGGTGTGTATATCCTTCTGGATCATGTTTTTCTCCAGACATATGCCCAGGATTGGGTTTCTCACTTTGGGTTAGAGGTTAATCTACGCTGAGAAGTGATGTAGGTTTTGTGTGTGTGTTTACTAAAAATATGAATACAATACACATGCACACCACACACACATGCACACATCTAACACTTTCCACACTCTGTGCTTTTATTACCCCATAATCAGATGTCTTAGATAAAGTTACAGACCAAAGACAAAGGAAGGAAGGAAGGTGAGAGGGAGGATAGGCTTTTCCCCTTTCTTGCACACATGCTTTTATGTCCAGGTGCATACTCTATTTTAAAGTTTCATTGATTTATTGTTTGTGCAACATGAACAGGCATCCAAATGAATGGAAGAATTCCCTGATGGGATTACTTCAACAGCAGATCAAATGGTGTTCGCTTTACTCTTTTCCTGTCCCCATCCCAATGTTGGCATCAATTTATCTGCCCTTTACTGTTGATTCTAGAGAAGCATAGCTTATGTGGGGCACCACTGATGAAATAACTGCTTTTCAGAAAAACAACAAATACATGGAAAAACGTTAAGTGGAGATTGTAAGATGCACAGTGACCACAGAAAATCAGCAAAACTCTGAAAACCATGCATCTTAGAATCAAGGAAGGGACTTTTCTGGTGGCCCAGCAGTTAAGAATCTACCTGCAAATGCAGGGGACAGGAGTTTGATCCCTCATCCAGGAACTAGGATCCCATATGCCACAGGGCAACTAAGCCCGTGCGTCACGACTACTGAAGTCCGTGTGCTCTAGAGCCTGTGCACTGCAGCAAGATAGTAGCCCCTGCTCACCACAGCTAGAGAAAACCTGCCTGCAACAACAAAGACCCAAGGCAGCCAAAATAAATCAATAAGAATCAAGGAATCCTGTGGGTTACCATTTCATTATAGATATGGTTTTGAATCTAGACTTTTTATTATGGTAAGCTTTTTGTAAGGCTGTATCTAGTCTTTATAATTCCAATTTCCATAAGGTATGTTATCAAGGGACTATTCTTCTTCCACAGATATTTAAGCCTCCCCACAGTGGGGAGCAGTGCTTGTGCCACCTCAAGGGGTCCATCATTCATATCTCATCTTTACCCTGCCTTCAGAGCCTTCAGGTTGGTGGCTTCAAATTGGCCATGATAGGAACTTCTACACCATGGAAGTTGGCAGATATGACCAGTTTACTAGCACTCCACTACTCATTTCTAAAACTTTCCCTATTATATGTGATACCATAATGATTGACTAAGCATCCCAACTTTTTCTTATTCTACATCAGGAATAATTCTGCTAAGGGGATAATGATAATTTAGTAGTAATAAATAAATACTAACTTTTCCTGAGTGCTTACCAAACAAGGTACTATGTCAGCTACCTTATTTATCCACCTTAGAATATCCTACATCAAATTAGGAATTATTTGTAAATTTACTTTACAGATGAGAAGACTGAGGCTTTTAGAACCATTTGGATAACAGTCAAGCAGCTTACCCAGCATTACACAACTAGTGAGTGGCCAGGACAGAGTGCAGGCACTCTGAAGCCAGAGGTCACCCTCCTAATTCACAGTGAGGTCAAAAGGATTCATGAGAGTCTGACTCTGGTCCCCAACAAACAGACTCTCTGAAGCCCAAGCCTGCCAGCTCCCTCCCTACCCCATCACAAGCTCACACAAAGGTTCACACTGTCCTTGGCTGCCCTGAAGATGCTGGTGCCAGATCTGCTTGTTCTCTTCTGTCTTCCTTGCACCATCTGGTTCCAGCACTCTGTGAATTGATTCAGTTTCTCCATTCTCAGGGTTTCTGATGCTTTTTCTCACAGGTCTTCTTCTTTTCATGCCTTCCAGATACTGTGGCTCATCCTTCTCAGGGCTCTAGGGTTTTCTTCCACCTCAGCAACATCACTGCCACCACCTCACCCATTCCTCTTGCTTCCAGTTTCTCCTCCTGTCCCTTGACCTGAGAGAACCTGAGAGGAGTATGCAAAAGACCCTGAAATCCTGCTGGTTAGGACAGCAGAGTTTGTTAAATTTGCTGCAGTGAAGGACAAGGCCACCTGGACAGTCTTAGGAGTTTATCAGGGAAATGAGAGGATGTTCAAAGGCTTCAGGGTCTGGGCTCCATGATTCAAGATAGGTCTTAGGAGGCAAGGAACTAGTCAGGGTTGGGGAGACTTTACAGGCTTTTGGTTTGTGGGCACAGTCAGGGATCACCTAAAAGCACTCCTGATCTGCAGCCAGCCACTGATCTTCATCAATAGGCTCTCCTGTGGTTCATGTTGTCATCTTCTCAATGCAAGCACTTCCCAGAGCACTTAAGCAAGTTGCTTGTGAGTTCCCAGTACTGTGTTTAGCACATAAAAAGGAAATACATTTGCTCCCAGTATTGTTTATCAGAGAGATAAAAGTGATAGTTTAGTTCTTAGGAGGAAGAGGTCCTTTCTGCATCTATGCTTTGTGATCCCAATGGACTGGTAGAAGCCTGATCATGTCCCTGAAGCCTAGACAGGTGACAGGATCTCTAAAGGCCATCTCTCCTACAACCCACGGGCATTCCTGGAGTTAAGTCTAGTCTGTACTTTTTCCGGGTGGGCTTCCTGGCCTTTAGGACACCAGGACTTTGACAGGACGTTTTGGTCAACCACACAGTTTCCTTCAATATGTCTGGTCAATGTCTTCCCTCATACACCCATTGGCAAACTGTGCAAAGAGGGGGCCTAGAAGCCTCTCAGGGTTCTCCTATCAGACACAAATTAAATATTTCAGTTTTGTATTTCTTACTATGTGCATAAAGCAGATTTCTTCTTTTAAATTGTGATCATAAGATAATTTCCACAAGTGGGACCATAGGCTTAACAGGAAATGAACATTTTCATGAATGATTTTCATTGTCAGCTTACTTTCTATAGAGGTTCATAACAATTTATACTGTGAGCAGCAGTGCATGATTGAATTGTTTTCACCACAATATGGTTGACATTAGGTTTTATGGTTCAAAACATATATCTTATAATTATACTATTATTTCTTGTACTTAAATTTCAATGTGTTTTACTTCTAAGGTGCTTAACATTTAAACACATGGTCTGTATAACAATGATTAGAACTAAGAGAGAAGCAAAAGGAAAATTTCAGAAGCATCTAAACATGCTGCCCCAAAGAAAGCACTGTCAATAGAGTTGGTTATAAAAGATCTTTCAGCTCAGTTCAGTTCAGTTCAGTTGCTCAGTCGTGTCCGACTCTTTGCAACACCATGAATCGCAGCACGCCAGGCCTCCCTGTCCATCACCAACTCCCGGAGTTCACTCAGACTCACGTCCATTGAGTCAGTGATGCCATCCAGCCATCTCATCCTCTGTCGTCCCCTTCTCCTCCTGCCCCCAATCCCTCCTAGCATCAGAGTCTTTTCCAATGAGTCAACTCTTCGCATGAGGTGGCCAAAGTACTGGAGTTTCAGCTTTAGCATCATTCCTTCCAAAGAAATCCCAGGGCTGATCTCCTTCAGAATGGACTGGTTGGATCTCCTTGCAGTCCAAGGGACTCTCAAGAGTCTTCTCCAACACCACAGTTCAAAAGCATCAATTCTTCGGCGCTCAGCTTTCTTCACAGTCCAACTCTCACATCCATACATGACCACAGGAAAAACCATCGCCTTGACTAGACGAACCTTTGTTGGCAAAGTAATGTTTCTGCTTTTCAATATGCTATCTAGGTTGGTCATAATTTTCCTTCCAAGGAGTAAGCATCTTTTAATTTCATGGCTGCAGTCACCATCTGCAGTGATTTTGGAGCCCAAAAAAATAAAGCCTGACACTGTTTCCACAGGTTTATTTCTTTCTACAAATGCTGTCTTCTTTTTTCTGTGAAAACAAGGTCATACCATTCAACCTATTTTACAACCTGTTTTTTTTTTTTTTTTTTTTCACTAACCTCTGTATTCTAACACTTTTTCATGAAATGGCATGTTGCCCTAACACCAACACTGCCAATGGAACATTATCTCATTGTTGTGAGGCAGTGTAAGTGATGATTAAGAATATGGACCGTAGCGCCCAGTTCAGTTCAGGCACTCAGTCTCAGTCGTTTTCGACTCTTTGTGACCCCATGGACTGCAGCATACCAGACTTCCCTGTCCATCACCAACTCCCAGAGGTTGCTCAACTTCATGTCCATCAGTCGGTGATGCCATCCAACCATCTCATCCTCTGTCTCCCTTCTCCTCCTGCCTTCAATCTTTCCCAGCATCAGAGTCTTTTCCAAGGAGTCAGTTCTTCACATCAAGTGGCCAAAGTGTTGGAGTTTCAGCTTCAACATCAGTTCTTCTAATGAATATTCAGGATTGATTTCATTTAGGGTTGACTGGTTTGATCTTCTTGCAGTCCAAGGGACTCTCAAGAGTCTTCTCCAACACCACAGTTCAAAAGCATCAATTCTTTGGCACTCAGCTTTCTTTATAGTCCAACTCTCATCCATGTCCATCCATACATGACTACTGGAAAAACCATAGCTTTGACTAGATGGACCTTTGTCAGTAAAATAATGTCTCTGCTTTTTAATATGCTGTCTGGTTGGTCATAGCTTTTCTTCCAAGGAGCCTTTTAATTTCAAGGAAATTCTTTCCAAGTAGTATTTTAATTTCACAGCTACAGTCACGATCTGCAGTCATTTTGGAGTCCCCAGAAAGTCTGTCACTGTTTTGCCATGAGGTGATGGAACCGGATGCCATAATCTTAGTTTTTTGAATGTTGAGTTTTAAGCTAGCCTTTTCACTCTCCTCTTTCAGTTTCATCAAAAGACTGTTTAGTTCTGCTTCACTTTCTGCCATAACGATGGTGTCATCTGCAT
This sequence comes from Bos taurus, assembly GCF_002263795.3. Classification (NCBI taxonomy): domain Eukaryota; kingdom Metazoa; phylum Chordata; class Mammalia; order Artiodactyla; family Bovidae; genus Bos; species Bos taurus. The sequence continues at coordinate 138,041,878 of NC_037328.1, forward strand.
ATCTGAGGTTATTGATACTTCTCCCGGAAATCTTGATTCCAGCTTGTGCTTCATCCAGTCTGGCATTTCACATGATGTACTCTGCATGTAAGTTAAATAGGCAGGGTGACAATATACAGCCTTGACATACTCCTTTCCCAATTTGGAACCAGTCCATTGTTCCAGGTCCAGTTCTAACTGTTGCTTCTTGACCTGAATATAGATTTCCCATGAAGCAGGAAGATGGTCTGGTATTCTCATCTCTTGAAGAATTTCCCGCAGTTTGTTGTGATCCACACAGTCAAAGGTTTTGGTGTATCAATAAAGCAAAAGTAGCTGTTTTACTTGAACTCTTTTGCTTTTTTGATGTTCCAACAAATGTTGGAAATTTGATCTCTGATTCCTCTGCATTTTCTAAATCCAGCTTGAAATCTGGGAGTTCATGGTTCATGTACTGTTGAAGCCTGGCTTGGAGAATTTTGAGCATTACTTTGCTAGCGTGTGAGATGAGTGCAGTTGTGTGGTAGTTTGAACATTTTTTGGCATTTCCCTTTTTTTGGAATTGAAATGAAAACTGATCTTTTCCAGTCCTGTGGCCACTGCTGAGTTTTCCAAATTTGATGGCATAATGAGTTCAGCACTTTCATAGCATCATCTTTTAGGATTTGAAATAGCTCAACTGGAATTCCATCACCTCCACTAGCTTTGTTCATAGTGATGCTTCCTAAGGCCCACTTGCGTTCTCATTCCAGAATGTCTGGCTCTAGGTGAGTGATCACACCATCGTGTTTATCTGGGTCATAAAGATCTTTTTTGTATAGTTCTATGTATTCTTGCCACCTCTTCTTAATATCTTCTGCTTCTGTCAGATCCCTACCATTTCTGTTCTTTATTGTGTCCATCTTTGCACAAAATGTTCCCTTGGTATCTCTAATATTCTTGAAGAGATGTCTAATCTTTCCCATTCTATTGTTTTCCTCTATTTCTTTGCATTTATCACTGAGGAAGGCTATCTTATCTCTCCTTGCTACTCTTTGGAACTGTGCATTCAAACGTGTATATTTTTCCTTTTCTCTTTTGCCTTTTGCTTCTCTTATTTTCACAGCTATTTGTAAGGCCTCTGCAGACAACCATTTGGCTTTTTTGTATTTCTTTTTCTTGCGGATGGTCTTGGTCATTGCCTCCTGTATGATGTCACAGACCTTGGTCCATAGTTCTTCAGGCACTCTATCAAATCTAATCCCTTGAATCTATTTGTCACTTCCACTGTATAATTGTCAGGCATTTGATTTGGGTCGTTCCAGAATGGTCTAGTTGTTTTCTGTACTTTCTTCAAATTAAGTCTGAATTTTGCAATAAAGAGTTCATGAACTGAGCCACAGTCAGCTCCCAGTCTTGTTCTTGCTAGAGCTTCTCCATCTTTGGCTGAAAATAATACAATCAATCTGAAATCAGTATTGACTATCTGGTGATGTCCTTTTGTACAGTCTTTTCTTGTGTTGTTGGAAGCAGCTCTTTGCTATGACCAGTGTGTTCTCTTGGCAAAACTCTGTTAGGCTTTTGTCCTTTCCATTTTGAACTCAAAGGCCAAATTTCCCTGTTGCTCCAGGTATCTCTTGACTTCCTACTTTTCATTCCAGTCCCCTATGATGAAAAGGACATCTTTTGGGGATATTAGTAGTAAAAGATAGTGCCCAGCTGCTGGATTCAAGTGCCAGGTTAGCCATGTGGAAGCTGTGTAACCATGACTAGGTTATTTATATCCTTGTGACTCAGTTTACTCACTTGTGAAATAGGGATCATGATATTACTGCTTCATAGGGTTGTTTTGGGGAAATTAAATAAGTTAAAACATGCAATACTCAGTCTGACACATTATGTGCTTATTTCCTGGAAACAACATTGGGTATGTAATAAATAATTCACCAAACTATATTATTGGACATTTCAGCTGTTTTGTTTTTTCTTCTGATACAGAAAATGCTCTAATGAATATTTAAGATAAATTCCTGAATATTAAATTGCTTGGTCAAAGAATACATGCCTATTTAAGGTTTTATTCCATATTGCTAACTTTTCTTGAAAAAGTGTATCTCATAAATAGTATTTTTATTGTTCCATCGCTAAGTCATGTCTGATTCTTTGTGACTCCATGAATTGCAGCATTCCAGGCTTCCCTGTCCTTCAGTATCTCCCTAAGTTTTCTCAAACTCATGTCCATTGAGTCAGTGATACTGTTCAACCATCTCATCCTCTGTCACCCGCTTCTCCTCTTGCCATCAGTCCTTCTCAGCATCGGGGTCTTTTTCTAAGAATTGGCTCTTCACATCAGGTGGCCAAAGAATTGGAGCTTCAGCTTCAGCATCAGTCCTTCTAATAAATATTCAGAGTTGATTTCCTTTAGTATTGATGGGGTTTGATCTCCTTGCTGTCCAAGGGACTCTCAAGAGTCTTCTCCAGCACCACAGTTTGAAAGCATGAATTCTTCAGTGCTCAGCCTTCTTTATGATCCAATTCTCACATCTGTACCTGACTACTATAAAAATCATACCTTTGACTATATGGACCTTTGTATGGACTTGCTTTTTAATATGTTTTCTAGGTTGGTCATACCTTTCCTTCCAAGGAACAAGCATCTTTTAATTTCATGGCTGCAGTTACTGTCTGCATTGATTTTAGAGTCCAAGAAAATAAAATCTGTCACTGTTTCCATTTTTTCCCCATCTATTTGCCATGAAGTGATGGGACCAGATGCCATGATCTTTGTTTTTTGAATGCTGAGTTTTAAGCCAGATTCTTCACGCTCCTCTTTCATCTTCAAAAGGCTCTTTAGTTCCTCTTCACTTTCTGCCATTAAAGTGGTATCATCTGCATATCTGAGGTTGTTGATATCTCTCTCCTATATGAGTAGTATATATAGGAGAGTGCAATTTCTTCCCTGATGTTAGCAACAAGTGTCCTTTATATCCTTTGCCTACCTGAGAAAGGCGAAGTCTGGAAGGTAAACATGAGCTGACTCAAGAGCCAGGAGTGCAATTTCCTGTGGCCTCTCTGTTCTGCCCATCATGATCTCCTCATTAGCTGACCTAGACTCTACCTAAAGCAGGGAACATTCACCCTTTGGGCACCTTTTAAAGTGAGAAATAATAATTTGTAATATTGTAGTTAGGGTTATCATTCAGTCAGTTCAGTTCAGTTGCTCAGTTGTGTCCAACTCTTTGTGACCCCATGAATTGCAGCACACTAGGCCTCCCTGTCCATCACCAACTCCCAGAGTTCACCCAAACTCTTGTCCATCGAGTCGGTGATGTCATCCAGCCATCTCATCCTCTGTCATCCCCTTCTCCTCCTGCCCCCAGTCCCTCCCAGCATCAGAATCTTTTCCAATGAGTCAACTCTTCGCATGAAGTGGCCAAAGTATTGGAGTTTCAGCTTTAGCATCAGTCCTTCCAAAGAACACCCAGGACTGGTCTCCTTTAGGGTTATTATTTACTTGAACTAAATTACAATGAGACAACTCCAGAAGCAAGTGGAAGACTTTAAGAAATAACAATGTAATTTATTACAGCTCCATATGCCCACAGAGAGCACTGGGCTGGGCATGCTCATCACAATGGGGACTTCAGAGAGTGGGCTTCAGACCAGCCTCATCTAACAAAGACTGCTTGATGTGGCAGATGTGGTTCGTGTTATCTCAGGTATTAAGTCAGTTGGTAAATCACATTTATCATGAATCCTTATTACTTGTCCAGATTAAAGAGGAAAAATGAATTGCAAAGAGAATCAAACACCAGCTTCTTTATCATAATTAAGTACACATGTACACCGAATTTCTCTGGGGAATATACATTATTGAATTTCGAGGAGATTCTAGATGGTCATGTCCTGGGTTGAAAAGGTAGTTTTATTTTCTGGAAAAAAAAAAATTGTGATATATACATTCTTTCTTGCTTTATCTCCTTCACCATCAGAATTTCAGTGGGAATTCTCTAGTCACTTCTGTGTGTGTGACTTTTTTCCTGCCTTGACATATACAAGTTTATTTGTAATATTGAAAAGATCATGAGCTTTTGCCCACTGTAACTTGGTCAAGGAAAAAAAATAATGTATACCTAAAGTAAGGGGGAAACAGTTGATTTTTTTATGTTATTACCTGAGTTTTCCCACCAAAAAGAATTAAACTGTGTTTATCATATCTTTGTATTTCAAGGAGTGGTTATCTAGTTCTTGTTTACACTTGTTTGGAAATCAGCTCCCTTCGTTTCTGGTTATCCTCTTTGGGTCACATGCCTGATTATTAACTTGTTAATCCATGAGAAAAAAGCTAGAATATGTATGTCATCACACTGTCTTCTTTTGCCTGTGCTGAATCTTCGTTGCATTGTGCAAACTTAGTTGCCTGTGGCATGTGGGATCTTAATTCCCTGACCAGGGATCAAACCCATGATCCCTACATTGGAAGGCAGATTCTCAACTACTGGACCACCAGGGAAGTTCTGATATTGTCCTTCTTAAGCTGCTCTGGAAAGAAGTTTGAAGAGGAGGTTGAAGCTCTTGGACAGCATGAGGTGACTGAATAATCTCCATCCCTGATACATTTCTTCCCCCCAATCATGCAGATAGTGACTGCTTATGAGTGCCTGTCATTTACAGTATTCAGAGCATGTATGACTCACTCTGTTATTCAAGAAACAAAGGTCTAGAAAGTTGTGTGTTTTGACTAAGATCAGAAAAAGATGAGACAAGACTCTAACCAACATACGTTGAACATCAATTACAGACTGCTGCTGCTGCTAAGTCACTTCAGTCATGTCCGACTCTGTGTGACCCCATAGATGGCAGCCCACCAGGCTCCCTCGTCTCTGGGATTCTCCAGGCAAGAACACTGGAGTGGGTTGCCATTTCCTTCTCCAATGCATGAAAGTGAAAAGTGATAGGGAAGTCGCTCAATCGTGTCTGACTCTTCGCGACCCCATGGACTGCAGCCTACCAGGCTCCTTCATCCATGGGATTTTCCAGGCAAGTGTACTGGAGTGGAGTGCCATCGCCTTCTCCGAATTACAGACTAGACATGCTAATGTGTGGCAAATGACTTAACCTCAGCCCACAGCAGTGAGATAAGGTTGGAACATATCCTGGCCTGGCAGATGTGAAATGCATCATCCAGGTCCATAAAGACCATAGGTGTTTTAGTTAATTGTAGTTGATCCCCAGGTATATTGCAGAACTTATCAGGGTCTTCAATTTGCTGGTTAGTATTGTGTATCTTTAAGAAGGGTACATAATATTCAGAATTTTCTAACTCTCTTGGCATACCTTCCCCCCTACACACACACACACACACACACACACATACACACACACACACAGACGTATATATATAACCCACAAACAGGCATAATTTTTAAAAAACAATAAATTTTCAGTTAATGTTCCATAAAGCACATTTGGAAAATACTCTTCACTGTACTGGTGAGATATGAGAGACCCAGAGTGGCTAAGCAACTTTCTCAAGCTCACACAGAGATTTTGAGGTAGAATTGGCACTTAGTCCCACCAATACAAATCTTAAACTTAAGCTGTTATAACAGTGCTTTAACAATAATCCTTACACAGTGGCCAGAACTTGAACTCTAGCTGATAGTTTCTCCTCTGGTTTCTTTTTTTTTTTTTCCTACATTTTAATATTACTCAGTATTAATTCTCAACTTCAGGTAAAAAAGCAAGTCATTCCTTGTTTGTCCTAAGCAAAAGATGGTAAGATACTGAACCTTAGATGAGGATGAGATGTGGTAGAGAAGCTTATCAGTCTCTGATGTGACCAGACATTCCGCAGTGATGAAAGACACAGCCTTTGGTGGAGACATGCAGCCCTGATCATACCTGGCTCTGTCACTTGACTGCTGAGCTTTTTAAGTTAATGAGGGCCGTGTCTAAGATGGTTTTGCTCAATAGCATATACCCACTTTTGGCTTACAGACCATTAAGGAATAATAGTTAAGTATGCTGCTGCTGCTGCTGCTGCTGCTGCTAAGTCGCTTCAGTCGTGTCCGACTCTGTGCGACCCCATAGACAGCAGCTCACCAGGCTCCCCCGTCCCTGGGATTCTCCAGGCAAGAACACTGGAGTGGGTTGCCATTTCCTTCTCCAATGCATGAAAGTGAAAAGTGAAAGTGAAGTCACTCAGTCATGTCCGACTCTTAGCGACCCCATGGACTGCAGCCTACCAGGCTCCTCTGTCCATGGGATTTTCCAGGGAAGAGTACTGGAGTGGGGTGTCATTGTCTTCTCTGATAGTTAAGCATACATATATAATATATTTTGTGTGTGCTCAGTCATGTCCAATTTTTTGTAACCCCATGGACTGTAGCCTGCCAGTCTCCTCTGTCCATGGAATTTTCCAGGCAAGAATACTAGAGCAAATTGCCATTTCCCTCACCAGGGGGTCTTCCTGATCCAGGAATCAAACCTGCGTGTCCTGCATTTGCAGGCAGATTTTTTACCACTGTGCCACCTAGGAACCAGAGAAGGCAATGGTGGGCTGCCGAATGGGGTTGCACAGAGTCGGACACGACTGAAGCAACTTAGCAGCAGCAGCAGCAGCACCTAGGAACAATAAAATATGACATACATTATATATTGGATTAACCAAAAAGTTCATTTGGGTTTTTCCGTAATAGTTATGGAAGCTTCCATATATTTCCCCCCCTCCATTCCAACCCTCCAATGGCCTTGCACATCTCATTAAGCCAAAGTGCTTACAGTGGAGAAGTAAATGGCAATCTATTCCAGTATTCTTGCCAGGAAAATCCCATGGAGAGAGGAGCCTAGCAGGCTATAGTCCATGGGGTCGCAAAGAGTTGGACATGAGTGAGACTGAGCACACACCCATACATACACACAGTTAATGGAAATTAAGGATTTTGAATGTTGAACTAAACTTACAGGTCCTCTTATGATATTCTCTTTCATCTACAATGTTAAATATTGGTTAAAAATAAATTGAATAAATAAAAATATCAAAGAGAAAACAAAAACAAACAAAAATACTTAGTCCTTCCAATGCAGGGGTTGTGGGTTTGATCCCTGGTCAGAGAGCTAAGATCCCATATGGCCCATGGCCAAAAACCAGAACATAATACAGAACCAATGTTGTAATAAAACTCAATAAAGACTTTAAAATGTATTGCATTTATTTTTAAAAGTGTTTACAGTGACCGGCCTGCAGAGTCACACATCTCTCTAACTTGATGCACTTTTGCTTTTCCCTTCATTCAGTCTGCTGCAGCCACAGTGGCCTCATCATTCCTTGAGACCTCCAGGTCTACTCAGGGCCTCTGAAAGTCTGTTCCCTCTGCCTAGAATGCTCTTTCTAAATGAACTTGCTCCCTAACCCTATTTGTGCCATTACCCCAAAGTCACCTTTCTTCAGGTTATCAATCACTATGTAGGAAAGAGCCCCCCAAATTAGTGGTGTAAATAACCATGTACATATGATTGATTCTGCAGAAAATAAGGCAGAACAGAGGAAATTTGTTTCTGAACCCCAAATTCTGGGGCCTCAGCTGGGATGACTTGTATAGATGAAGATAGGAACAGCTTGGGGATGGGTCTCTCTCTCCCTCCACATTTCTTGCTGTGTATAGCCTGGGCTTCCTTTTAGCACGGCACCCCTAAAGTAGTAAAAGTTCTTGCATAGCAGCTCAGAGAAAAATGAGACCAAAGTGGAGGCTGCTGGTCATCTTGAAGCTGCTCCAGCAAATAGGCACAGCATAACTTCTACCAAATACTGTTACATTTGGTAACAATTACAAAGACATCGAACATCCCAGATTCTAGAAGAAGGTTGTCAATAGCACCCTTCTTTTAATAAGAGGAACTGCAAAGAATTCTGCCCTATGTAACCTACTACTTACTTCAGGTAAGGCCTTCTCAGTCTACCCTACTTAAAACTGCAATCCCCCTAATGCATTTATTCACCTATTCTTGCTGTATTTTTCTCTATGATGACATAATCATTTCATATATTTTATATCTCACATATTTAGTTTATTGTCTGTAACCCCTACTTGTTTATAAATTCCATATGTCCAGGGATTTTTTTCTGTTGTGTTCACTGTTACAATCTTCATCAACTAGTATAGTGTGTGACACATAGTAAGAACTCTATAAATAGTTATAGAAAGGAAGGAAGGAAGGAAGAAGGAAAGGACGAGGTTGGGGGACGGAGGAGACTAAACCTGGGGTAAATCATGAAATTAAAATACACTTGCTCCTTGGAAGAAAAGCTATGACACATGTACACTGCGTATTAAAAAGGAGAGGCATCACTTTGCTTATAAAGTTATGTATAGTCAAAGTTATGGTTTTTCCAGTAGTCATGTATGGATGTGAGAGTTGGACCATAAAGAGGGCTGAGCGCCAAAGAATTGATGCTTTTGAATTGTGGTGCTGGAGAAGACTCTTGAGAGTCCCTTGGACTACAAGGAGATCAAATCAGTCGGTCTTAAAGGAAATCAACCCTGAATTTTCATTGGAGGACTGATGCTGAAGCTGAAGCTCCAATACTTTGGCCACCTAATGCGAACAGCTGACTCATTGGAAAAGATCCTGAGGTTGGGAAAGATTGAGGGCAGGTGGAGAAGGAGACAACAGAGAATGAGAAGGTTGGATAGCATCACTGATTCAATGGACATGAGTTTGAGGAAACTCCGGGAGATAGTGAGGGACAGGGAAGACTGGCATGCTGCAGTCCATGAAGTCACAAAGAGTTGGACACGACTGAGTGACTGAACAACAGCAACAAAGGGAGAGCAAGGATTTAATGAAAGGGATAGGAGTGACTTATTTTAAAAACAGGGTCCCTTTTGAAGTGAACAACAAAGTTGCTAGAAAGATCCTTAATAAAATGGACGTGAGGATGAGTCACTGTATGTATTTCACTGAGAATGGAAACCTCATTTGAGTGCTGTCCTTTGCTCCCTAATTGACTATAAATAGTATTTCAATCATTTATTTCCACTCAGAAAAAAGCCTACTAATTTGTTCATGTGAGCCTTAAAGCAGTGCTAATGCAGTTTCATCTCCTCCCTGCTAGAGAATCATGGTTTGGTAGGTCTATTTTTTGTTTGTTTGTTTTTGAGAAATGTCCAGAATCCTACCTGCTTCCATTTCTACATCAGTTTTTGCTTCTTCTTCTTCAGACAGTTGACCAAAATTCACTCAAGATTTCATTGTGGGGTGGTGGTGAGAGTCCCAGTGTCCTCAGAGAGGCAAATAGAATGAGAAATCAAGAATACAGAGTTGTAAAGCTACCAGTGCAGCTGAAGCCTTCTGTGAGAATCTGGGTGAACTTGGCCCAAGCTTTTCATGGCTGTGGGACCCACACCCTGTCCCCTACCAGTGGATAAACGTTCCCAGAAGCTTACTTCCTTGTGAACTCTGCCTCCATGACCACCAGTTTTCTCCTGTAGTACCAATCTGTCACTCCAGACAATGTGCCCAGGCTTTTCGTGATTTAGTATTCCTTTTTATCAAGTGTTTTGTGACTTTCTTTGGTAATCTGATTAGGAATGAGGCTGGGAAATGATGTGGAATTACTTCATAATCAAAGAGCCCTTTCCTCATTTTTTCTGCTCTACTCTCTTTTCCCTGTCTCCCTCTCCCTTACTGTCTTCTCCCTCTTTGGGGGAAAAAAAAAAAACAAATGCTACCCCAAGTCTCAGGCTAAACTATTTTATCCTCATTCTGGCCCTGAAGGTTCAGATTCTATCCCAAAATGGACTTATTTGGGCACCTACTCAACAAGGAAGGCATATATCTTCCTATGGAAGGCAAATATCTTCTTGGACTAACTGCCAAGAAAATGAAATCATCACCTGAATCTCCTTTTCTTGCCTGAACCAAGTTCAAAATCCCATATGATTTGTTGTCCGGTTGGCCCAGTACAACCCTAAAACATGTGAATGGACGGGACCCTGACCCTGATCTTGACGTTGGGAATATATATGTGAACTTCCAAAGCTTTGCTTAGCAAATCATCCTCAAGAGCAAAAGGATTTATCCTATCCCATGAAATATGCAAATAAGCATGTACCCTGAACCTCAAGAGTGACACAGTGTTTCAGGAGATGGAAATGGAAAAAAGTGCAGGCTTTCTGCTACATTTGGGGCTAAGATTTAAGCTCTCTAAAGTAGGTAGCTCAGCTGGTAAAGAATTTGCCTGCAATGCAGGAGACCCTGGTTTGATTCCTTGGGAAGATCCTCTGGAGAAGGGATAGGCTACCCACTCCAGTATTCTGGCCTGAAGAATTCCATGGACAGATGAACCTGGCAGGCTACGGTCCGTGGGGTTCCAAAGAGTCAGATACAACTGAGCGACTTTCTCTTTTACTTTCAAAGTGAAATTTAGAAACATGTCACATGGGAACCTGGGTTTGTTTAGTGAAAAGGAACAGACATTTTTTGTGTGTGTATGTATGTGTGTGTGTGTTTTAACAATTAACTTTAAGAAAACCAATACAATATTATAAAGTAAACAAATAAATAAATAAAATTTAAAAAAAAAAAAGAAAAGGGTCAGATTCAAATCTGCAACTTAACAGGTAGACATCCTTGAACCAGCTATAAATCCTCCCTGAGCCTCTTTTCTCTCATTTGTATGATAGTAGGGAGGATGCCCACTTTACAGGGATGCTAAGAGGATTAAGTTCTATAAACACACAAAAAGGTCAGAAAAAATGCCAGGCTCATGATTTCCTCCCTTAAGTCAGAAAAAAAAAATCCTACAGTTATAATTTATATGGGCTTCATTGTCAGTCATTTCATTCTTGGGTATCATAGTGACCAAGGCATTTTCTGTATAATGAAGGATGTACTATTTCAGAAGTGGCAAAGCTGCTTACGGTCATTCCTATAAAATGTACACTTGACAAAGCCATAATATTGACAACTATCTGCAAGCCACAGCGCCTAATCTATATTAGAGTGCAGTCTTTAGAACAACTAGCAATGTGCCTTATAGATTTATTCCTATTTATAGGAGGGATGGTGCTGATTTGAGCTGTTCCTTGCTGCCCAGTGACTTACACTGACTCTGTTTCCCTAACTTGTTCTTTCTTGCTTGCTTGATTCCATCCTCTTTATGCTGTCCCTATTATCTGACTAGAATCCCACTGGTGTCCTAACTTGCTTGGTTTTCTGTTTGAGTTAGACACTTTTCAGCCCTCAATTCTAGGCCTTCAACTCAAGTCTTTGCTATTGAGTTGCTAAATCCCCCAGAACTGTAACTAATGGCCCAGTCCCAAAAGGGACCCCAAAAGGATCTGCCTTCTCCATGAGGTACTCTCTCCTGCCATCTCTTTGTCAAAGGTGAGCTACCAGCTGCCACCCTCTGCTCATTCTTTTCATCCCAAGGACATCATGGATGGATGATAATGGAATTTAACTTTCTAGGAGAAGGGAGTCTGGGATAAGAGGATATCAGCACAGTAGCATAAGCTCTGCCCTATAATGGTACTTCAAGTTTGGCCCTGGTTAGAGATAGTGCCAGAGTCTGGTGGGCTCCTGTGTGGGTCTGGTGGATGCTGAACGTTTAGAATTTACGAGGTAAAAATTGAAACTTGAGCTAAGAATAAATACCCTTGAGAAAAACCTAGTTTTTGTCAGCATCTTACAAAGGAGTACTGAACAGGGTAAATACACAGTTGTTAATTTTATGAGGTCATTTTTACCTTAGCACTAATGAGTATTTGTGTGTCTAATTACCAATATGTATCAACACTTCTTGTGTTTGGCCAAAGAGATATCAAAGTGTTTTGGACACCAAATCTTCTTGGCATTTTTTACCCACTGTCTCTTTATGGCCACCCACAAAGCCCTGGCATAACCCTTGGCACACACTTGTTCTTGGCAGTAGGATGATTATTGGATCAGGAGGACTTAGATGAGTTTACTCACCTTCTTTCAGGATGAAATAGAGAATTTATGGAAGCACGCTGTCAAGATTTCTTTGGGCCGTACCAGGGCTTTTAGAAATTGGTGTTGCTTTTGGAAATTGGTTTGCAGAATCTCTCAGAAAATGCTTCACAATACTAGCAACGCTGACAGTCTCCAAGATAAGAGTGCCTAATGTAAGGGGACAGATGATCCTAATATGATTTATTTAATAATGATATAATAAGTTGGACATGCAGCCTTTATATTTAACAAATCCCATTACAAAACACACAGAGGAGGTAATCAAACACTAGAATGTGCCAACTCTAAAGACATCTGACACCTGGTTTCTGAATATTGAGAAACTTGTCAAACTTACTGTGTCTCCTAGCAAGGCCGTGCTCAGATTTATGGTGCCTGAAAACCCAATGTAACAGTAATCAATTTGTAATTGTTTTGTATTCTTTTCTCCCTACAGGTTGTAATGGAGACAGGAAATGGAATAGCAATTAACTTTTGGGGATTAATATGAGTAAAGTCGGTGGCAGCACATTTAGCATTAAAAAAGTTCTTTTAACAGATTTATAGAGGAAAGACTTCATTGTATTTTAGTAGTGATCATCCATCCCAGGCCCATTAATGATTTTCATAGCAGTTGCAACCACTTGCCTCCTTCCTTGTGGAGGTTTGAGTTGCCTAGCTTCATCTCTATCATCTTGTAGCAGGGGATTCTCTCACAGCCTTTTTAGTGGCTCAGTAATTTTCTTATGAGTTTCTCTGTTGGTTCAGTGGTAAAGAATCCACCTGCCAGTGCAGGAGACACAGGTTCGATGAGTGGGATGGGAAGATGCGCTGGAGAAGGAAATGGCAACCCACTCCAGTATTCTTGCCTGGCAAATCCCATGGACAGAGGAGCCTAGCAGGCTACAGTCTGCAGGTTGCAAAGAGTCCAAAACAACTCAGCGACTAAAAAAGTTTTCTTACAATGTATCTAGGCTGAAAGAAATACCAGTTCCATCTATTAAGTAATTAGGTTCAAACAACTAAACAAGGCATTTGAAAAAATAGTAAACATAAATTGAAATAAAAAATATTCAAAACTGTATTCTTTAGTAATCATAGTTACTTGATAGCAGAATGTATGTGACTTTTGGGCACACATTTTCAGACCTTGAAATGCTATCAGACCACACCACTCTTATTTCTTGTTTCACATTTTGGCAACTGCCAAAACACCTAGTTTCACAAGGATATCATGACTTTGAAAGAAATGTAGTAAAGTGATCCAATGTTGAAAATGTAAACTATTTAAAGTTTGCAAGATATCCATCATATATCAGATATCAAATGTCCCTGTACTTCTCTTGAAAATGTATGTTGCTGTGAGTTCACTGTAATACCCTGGGTGCCATGATATACCCAGCTTAGAGCCAGAACACATTGATTCATGTCACAGGAGTGCCTTACTTATTATATAAATTCAACTACAGTAGCCCCCTCTTATCTATGGGACATACGTTCTAAGACCCTCAAGTGGTGGTTTAGTCGCTAAGTCATGTCCAACTTTTGTGACCCCATGGACTGTAGCCCTCCAGACTCCTCTGTCCATGGGATTTTCCAGGCAAGAATATTGGAGTAGGTTGCCATTTCCTTTTATAGAGGATCTTCCCGACCTAGAAATCGAACCTAGGTCTTCTGCATTGCAGGCAGATTCTTTTCTGACTGAGCTACAAGAGAAGTCTGAAACCACAAAGAGTAATGAACCCAGTATATACTGTTTTTTCCTAGTATCTAAATATCTAAAGTGAAATGAAGTCACTCAGTAGTGTCCAACTCTTTGCAACCCCATGGACTGTAGCCCACCAGGCTTCTCTGTCCATGGAATTTTCCAGGCAAGAGTACTGGAGTGGATTGCCATTTCCTTCTCCAGGGGATATTCCTGACCCAGGGATCGAACCTGGGTCTCCCTCATTGCAGGCAGACACTTCCACCAGGAAGCATATATATCTATGGGTAACAGCAGTAACTGATAATAAAATAGAAGTTATAATACTGTAATCAGTTATGTGAATGTGGTCTCTTTCTCAAAATATCTTATTGTACTATACTCACCCTTCCTCTTGTGATGATGTGAGATGATAAAATGCCTACTTCATGAGCTGAAGTAAGGTGAATGACGTAGGCGTTATAAAATAGCTTTAGGCTGCTACTGAAATTCTGCCAGTGTGTCCCAAGGAGCATCACCTGCTTGGGCGTTTCTGTTTTATAGAGCCATGAGTTAATGGTTGAATGTCAGGAGTAGATGATGTCAATGTGGGGATACCAGGTGGGACAGAACAGTATGGCATGAGCTTTCATCACTCTGCTCAGAACCATATAAAGCAAATTAAAACTGATTGTTTATTTCTGAAATTTTCCATTTAATTTTTTTGGACCACAGTTGATAGTAGGTAAGAAACTGTAGAAAGTAAACCACCATAAGAGGGGACTACTGTGCCCTCCCTTGCTGCTAAAAGCTATTCCTGTGTTCAAAGTTACATATTTTTTTTCACAGTTACATATTTTTAATACAGCATGGTCTACAAATGTAAATCAACTAATTCAACTTACCTCACACAAAGAGTCAGAGTCTGTACCAACATGGGCAGAAAAGTTAATTGTTCTGGATATGCTGAAAGGTTATGTCTATATTTTATGGGTAATTTGGGTATTTTTTTAATTTTTAAACTTTAAAAAATTACAGGATACTTATACACACAAATGTATATATAGTTTTATATAAATATAAAAGTGTATATTTATATAAATATACAAATATATCTTTACCTTATGAGAACAATCTCTCTTTTTCTTGTACTTTTTTTGCTTGATTTCACCATCATCTTCTTCAATCTTTCAATTTGTATTCTTACTCTAATATAAACAACTTAGATTATAAGCATTTAGATTTTTCTCTTTTTTCATGTAATCTTAAACACTGTCTTGATAAACACACTGATATGGACACTAATCATTGATTTACATGATGGAGATATATATATATATATATATATATATGGGTTTCTGTCCTTTCTTTATATTCTTGGGGGAGAATGGATACACTTATATGCATGATTGAGTCCCCTCACTGCTTACGCAAAACCATCACAACAGTGTCAATCAGCTACACTCCAATACACAACAATGAGTCCAAAGAAAAAATAATACCTTCCCTCAGACTTGCAAGGCTATAGAGAAGAGCCTGGAATATAAAATAATATGTGAGAAAATACTTTGTAGATTATTGATTAATGGACAAAGAATTTCAGTGTCACAAGATTAGAAGAGTTATAGAGTTGGATTGGTGATGGTTGCCCAACAATGTGACTGTACTTAATATTTCTAAATTATACACCTGAAAATTATTAACAGGGTAAGTTTTATGTTATGTGCATTTACATATACATTGTTTCTTGTGTCTTGCATTTTTAAATAGAAAGTACTAAGTTTGTTGCTATGTTAATTTATTTCTTTAAATGGCTGCATGATATCCCATGGTGTGGATGACAGTGTATCCAGCCATGCTCTTGTTATGAGCAGTCACCATGTTTCCAGTTTATCCAGCCCCCAAACAACTCTACAGTCCATAGTTATGTTCATATTTTCTCACATACTCAGTGGTTTCATTTCTAAGGGTTACATTCTCAGGTATAGAATTGCTGTGCTGAAGGACATATTCACATTAATTTTTTTTAATAGATGTTGATAAATGGCTTTTATTTTTATTTATTTTATTTAGATTTGATTTGTTTCTGCTTTTTAAAGTAGTTTTCAGCCATTCCTCTTTCACTTAGTAGCATCGTTTTCAGCTTCTATAGATCTGAGCACATGGTTTCCTCCATTTAATGTATTGATATAATTAATTACATTAATAAATTTCCTAATGCTTCATTTGTATCACAGGAATAAACTATGTGGTCATAATGTATTTTTGTGTACACACTGGATTCTTTTGCCAATATTTGATTTATAATTTTCACAATATTCCAAATGAGTTTAGCATATACTTTTCTGTTTTTTTTCTATTCCTTATCAAATTGTAGTATGAAATTTGTGCTTGTCCCATAAAATTAATTGGGGAGCTGTCTAGTTTTTTCTATAGCCTGGAAAAGTAAAAGTAGCATTATAATTATTCTATAAAGTTTAGCTCAATCTCAGCTGTGATCCCATCTGGTCCCAGTGCCCTCTTCAATGTTAAATCTCTAATCACCTTCACAAGCTTGTCTATATTTGCTAGTCTATTCAGGTTTTCCATTTGTTCTTAGATAAGTTTGAATAATTTATATTTTGCTTTTCTTTTAATATAAATTTATTTATTTTAATTGGAGGTTAATTACTTTACAATATTGTATTGGTTTTGCCATACATCAACATGAACCTGCCATGGTATTTTGCTATAAAATAATTTCCTCTTGGAAATATTTAATATTAAGTATTGCTTTGGTCTTTTTAATATTCTTTTTCTCTTTTATCTATAATCACACTGCTAGGTGTTGGTCTATTTTACTTTACATTGTTTTCCAAAGAGCTGTGTCCCAAATTTGTTTATCCTTTCTATTTTTATTGCTTTATTTTCTATTTTGTTGACATAAGCTCCCATTTTCATTAGTTCCTTCCCCTAGTTTCTTCTGATTTATTTTATTCTTCTAGTTCCTCAAGATGAGTAGTACCAAGTTTCTAAGAAATTTTTTTTATTCTTTATTCTTAGTGGTAAAAGCATTTAAGGCTAAATTTTTTCCAAAGAATAAAATTTTCAGAGTCCCATAAGTTTTGATTATTCATTTAGTTCCTTTCTAGAATGTTTGAAATTTCTATTTATTTCCTCTTAACATAAACATATCTATAAATTTTGTTTCTAACTTTCAAAGTAAATAAGATTTTTGGTCACATTTTAGTTCTTTACTTTTATTTTTGTTGGATTCATCTCAGAGAATATGTCTATAGAATCTTTACTGTTTACATTTTCTGAATTAATTTTTATTGGAGTATATTTGCTTATAATATTGTGTTAGCTTCTGTTGTAGAACAAAGTGGATCAGCTGTAAGTATACATATATCCTCTCTTTTTTAATTTCCTTCCCATCTAAGTCACCACAGAGCACTGACTAGGGCTCCTGAGCTATACAGCAGGTTCTCACTAGTGATGTGTTTCATACTTAGTATCAATAGTGTATATGTCAATCCCAATTCTCCAATCCATTCCACCTCCCCTTCCCACCTTGGTGTCCATACTCTTGTTCTCTACATCTGAGTCTTGATTTCTGCTTTGCAAATAAGATCATCTATATCGTTTTTCTGTATTCCACATATATGTGTTAATATTAATTAATTTGTTTTTATCTTTTTAACTTCACTCTGTATGACAGTCTCTAGGTTTTATCCATGTCTCTACCAATGACCCAATTTTTAAAATTTATTTATTTATTTTAATTGGAGGCTAATTGCTTTACAATATTGTGGTGGTCTTTGCCATGTATCAACATGAATCAGCCATGGATGTACATGTGTCCCACCATCCTGAAACCCCCTCCCACCTCCCTCCCCACCCCATCCCTCTACATTGTTCCAGTGTACCGACTTTGGGTGCCCTGCTTCATGCTTTGAATTTGTACTGTTGATCTATTTTACATATGGTAATATACATGTTTCAACACTATTCTCTCATATTGTCCCACCCTCTTCTTCTCCCACATAGTCCAAAAGTCTGTTCTTTACATCTGTATCTCATTTTCTGACTAGCATATAGGGTCATTGTTACTGTCTTTCTAAATTCCATATATTTGCATTAGTATACTATATTGGTGTTTTTCTTTCTGGTTTACTTCACTCTGCTCCAGTTTCATCTGCCTCATTAGAACTGACTCAAATGTGTTCTTTGTTATAGCTGAGTAATTTTCCATTGTGTATATGCACCACAACTTCCTTATCCATTTGTCTGCAAATGGACATCTAGGTTGCTTCCATGTCCTAGCTATTGTGAACAGTGCTACAATGAACATTGGGATACATGTGTCTCTTTCAGTTCTGGCTTCCTTGGTGTGTATGCTCAGCAGTGTGATTACTGGGTCATATGGCAGTTCTATTTCCAGGTTTTTAAGGAATCTCCACACTGTTCTCAGTAGTGGCTGTACATAGTTCGCATTCCCACCAACAGTGTATGAGGGTTCCCTTTTCTCCTCACCCTCTCCAGCATTTATTTTTTGTAGACTTTGATGGCAGCCATTCTGACTGGTCTAAGATGGTACCTCATCATGGTTTTGCAGATGCCCCAATTTTGTTCATTTTTATGGATGAGTAATGTTCCGTTGTATAAATGTACCATTTCTTCTTATTAAATTTCAGTTGATGGATAATTATAAAGCCAATTTGCATAAATGTTCCACAGAAGTAAAGAAAAATAACCTTCTATTCAGTGAGGATAAGGCATCAGTTCAGTTCAGTTCAGTTGCTCGGTCGTGTCCAACTCTGTGCTTCCCCATAGACAGCAGCCCACTAGGCTCCTCTGTCCCTGGGATTCTCTAGGCAAGAATACTGGAGTTGTTTGCCTTTTCCTTCTCCAATGCATGAAAGTGAAAAGTGAAAGTGAAGTCACTCAGTCGTGCCCAACTCTTAGTGACCCCGTGGACTGCAGCCCACCAGGCTCCTCCGTCCATGGGATTTTTCAGGCAAGAGTACTGGAGTGGGGTGCCATTTCCTTCTCTAGAGGATCTTCCTGACCCAGGGATAAAACCCGGGTCTCCCACATTGCAGGCAGAAACTTTACCATCTGAGCCACCAGGGAAGCCCCCATTTCTGCTAAGGTGGAATGAAAAAAACCATCCTTCAGTTTTTTCTGATTATAGGTAAATTCCTCTCTTTATGGAGCCAAGATTTGCTTTGCTTTGCTTTGTCCTTGGCCTGTTAATTCCTAAAAGCCTGATTACTTGCTGTACAAATACAATAAACACTCAGCCCAGCCCCCTAAATAACTGCCAGATCAAATAAACTGTGTAGTGAGCTTGCAGAACTGACAAAGGACACTTGTATTTTCTTTCTCTAAGCAGGGCAGGGAAACATCCACTGTAGGGAACCCCAGGGTGTTGCCAATAGCCACTGCTACATAAAGTTTCCTTCCCTCAGAACAGATAGGACAATGAGTAGGACACCTGTATTATAAATTGAAGTCTTGACTTTGAGAGGTATGGTATATAGTTTAATGCTGAAGCCCTAAGGTCTAGCTGAGTGCTGGAAAAATCATATGCACTCATTAAATCTTCATTGAGTTGTGCTTCCATTGCAGGGGGCATGGGTTTGAGCCCTGGTGGGGGAGCTAAGATCCCACATGCTCAATGCAGCTAAAAAACATCTTCATCGAGTGAATGAGAGTTTACATGGAAATGAATATGAAGTGCTAATCAAAAGCATTGCAAATAAGCAAAAAAACAAGAAAAGAAGCTTTGGGTTGCTAATAGAAGGAAAAAGCAGTCCTCCAGGGAGCCAAAGTTAGGCACTGGAATCACTGGTGTGGCTCCAAGAAGGCAATATATTCTTTTTAAATTTAAATTTATTTATTTTTAGTCGGAGGATAATTCCTTTGTAATATTGTGTTGGTTTCTGCCAAATATATCGCCATGAATCAGACATAGGTATATGGCTATGATTTTCTCCCTCTTGAACCTCCCTCCCACCCCATCTCACTCCTCTAGGCTGTCACAGAGTACCAGATTTGAGCTCCCTGCATAATACAACAAATTTCCACTGGCTATCTAATTTTATTATGTTTTCTCACCTGTTGAGCAAAGGCCGACATAGAAGATTGTTATCTAGCTTTAAAGAAAGAAGGAGCATTAGGAACTTAGCACAGAGCCCATGATGAACATTCAAAGCAATCCAGCTATTGTTGATTTGGTACTTCTGTATACAGTTGACTCTTGAACAACTTGGGGGCTTGGGGTGCCAACTGCCTCATGCAGCCAAAAATTAACATATAATTTTTGACTAAAACTGAACTACTAATAGCCTACTGTTGACTGGAAGCCTTGTCAATAACATAAACAGTCAATTAACACATATTTTGTATGTTATATGTATTGTCTACTGTATTATTAAAGTAAGCTAGAGAAAATAAAATGTTAAAAATTACAAAGAAGAGAAAATACATTTACCGTACTGTATTAAACTGTAAACTACATCATCTGTTTGCAAAATGAATCATCTATACTAAATGAATTAGTTAGTACCTATATCAATTTGTCTTACATAAAATAAAAGACTGTAGCTGTTATATGTATTACTACCACTAGGCATCACAAATGAAAAGATGATGTGAAAAAGAAATTTATATTTAGATACAGGTATAACGAATCATTCATTGATAATGGAGAAGCAGTAGAAATATTTCTTCATGGTCACCTAAGAATGAACTGTTATAAAATGACTGTGGCATACAGTCTTACAATCATATTAATAATACAGTATTGGAAACATACTAGTGCATTTTAAAGAAACTTACTACCTATGATGATAGGCTGATATGCAGTTTCTCCAACTATGAGAGAGAGAAAGAGGCATACTGTACAGTAACATAATTCTTTGAAAGCAATGTTATAAAACAGTAAAAAAGACTAGCACATTATTAACTTTATATTCCATACTACTCACCCAGTGCTTATGTAATGATAGGTTATCCACTTCAATACAAGTCTTACACACAATGTTCTACATGATGAACACTTAGGAGATGGTGACGATGATAATACAAAAATGCCTACACCATTCTTGCTGTAAGTTATTAGAGTTCACAACAAAACACATACGTACTCCCGGCAGGTAAGTTTATCAACTTGCATGACATGGCAATTATTTACTATTCATTTCGTGAAAGTGGATCATCTTTATCACATGTCTGCACACTGAGTGAGCTGAGTGGGAGGAGAAGGCATTGGTCTTGCTGTCTTGCTTCAGTGGCAGAGGTGGAGGCGGCAGACGTGCAGACAGGAAGCAGCCTCACTGAGTGTAAACTTATACATCATAGTTTTATATATATATATATATATATATATATATATAAAAACATATCATATAGAGATGCATCATAGTTTCTGACTTTTTTCAATTCAGTTCAGTTCAGTCACTCGGTCACCCAACTCGTTGTGACCCTATGGACTGCAACATGCCAGGCTTCCCTGTCCATTACCAACTCCCGGAGCATGCTCAAACTCATGACCATTGAGTTGGTGATGCCATCCAACCATCTCATTCTCTATCATCCCCTTCTCCTCCTGCCTTCAGTCTTTCCCAGCATCAGGGTCTTTCCCAAGGAGTCAGTTCTTCGCATCAGGTGGCCAAAGTATTGGAGTTTCAGCCTCAGCATGAGTCCTTCCAATGAATTTCATTTAGGACTGATTTCATTTAGGATGGACTGGTTGGATCTCCTTGCACTCCAGGGAACTCTCAAGGGTCTTCTCCAACAGTTCAAAAGCATCAATTCTTCTGTACTCAGCTTTATTTATAGTCCAACTCTCACATCCATACATGACTCCTGGAAAATCCATAGCTTTGACTAGACTGACCTTTGCTGGTAAAGTAATGTCTCTGCTTTTGAATATGCTGTCTAGGTTGTTCATAGATTTTCTTCTAAGGAGAAAATGTCTTTTAATTTCATGGCTGCAGTCACCATCTGCAGTGATTTTTGGAGCCCAAAAGTAGAGTCTGTCACTGTTTCCATTGTTCCCCATCTATTTGCCATGAAGTGATGGGACCAGATGCCATGATCTTTGTTATTTGAAAGTTGAGTTTTAAGTCAATTTTTTCACTCTCCTTTTTCTCTTTCATCAAGAGGCTTTCTAGTTCCTCTTCACATTCTGCCATAAGGGTGGTGTCCTTTGCATATTTCAGGTCATTGATACTTCTCCTGGCAACCTTGATTCCAGCTTGTGCTTTATCCAGGCTGGCATTTCGCATGATGTGTGCTGTATATAAATTAAATAAGCAAGGTGACAATATACAGCCTTGATGAACTCCTTTCCTAGCTTCTAGCTGTTGCTTTTTGACCTGCATACAGATTTCTCAAGAGGCAGGTAAGGTGGTCTGATATTCCCATCTCTTTCAGAATTTTCCACGGTTTGTTGTGATCACACAATCAAAGGATTTATCGTAGTCAATGAAGCAGAAGTAAATGTTTTTCTGGAACTCTCTTGCTTTTTTGATGATCCAGTGGATGTTGGCAATTGGATCTCTGGTTCCTCTGCCTTTTCTAAATCCAGATTGAACATCTGAAAGTTTTCAATTCACATGCTGTTGAAATGTAGCTTGGAGAATTTTGAGCATTATTTGCTAGCATGTGAGATGAGTTCCGTTGTGCAGCAGTTTGAACATTTTTTGGCATGGACTCTCTTTGGGATTGGAATGAAAACTGACCTTTCCATTCATGTGGCCACTGCTGAGTTTTCCAAATTGGCTGGCATGTTCAGTGCAGCACTTTCACAGCATCATCTTTTAGGATTTGAAACAGCTCAACTGGAGTTCCATCACCTCCACTAGCTTTGCTCATAGTGATGCTTCCTAAGGCCCACTTGACTTCATACTCCAGGATGTCTGACTCTACGTGAGTGATTGCACCATCGTGGTTATCTGGGTCATAAAGATCTTTTTTGTGCAGTTCTTCTGTGTATTCTTGCCACCTCTTCTTAGTATCTTCTGCTTCTGTTAGGTCCATACTATTTCTGTCGTTTATTGTGCCCACCTTTGCATGAAATGTTCCCTTGGTATCTCTAATTTTCTTGAAGAAATCTCTAGTCTTTCCCATTCTATTGTTTTCCTCTATTTCTTTGCATTGATCACCAAAGAAGGCTTTCTTATATCTCCTTACTATTCTTTGGAACTCTGCATTCAGATATTTTTTTCCTTTTATCCTTTGCCTTTTACTTCTCTCCTTCTCAGCTATTTGTGAGACCTCCTCACACAACCATTTTTACCTTCTTGCATTTCATTGTCTTGGGGATGGTTTTGATCACCACCTCCTTTAGAGCACAGGCTCGGTAGTTGTGGTGCAGGGACTTAGTTATCCCATGACATGTGAAATCTTCCCAGCAGGTGAAGTCTTAATCACTGGACCACCAGGGAAGTCCCTCAGTGATTTTCTTAATGGTGACTGGACACTTATCTGTGGTCTCTTGGTTGGCAGAATTTGCTTCTCCTGTTACGTGGACATTTTTAAAACCAAGCCTCTTTCTAAAATTATCAATCCATCCTTTCCTGGCATTAAATTCTCCAGTTTTAAATTCTTCATCTTCCATTTATTTTAAGTTGCCATATAATGATTTTGCTTTTTTCTCAAATCATATTACAGTCTTACGTGTACCTTTCTTTTTAAATTTTTACCTGTGTGTTTATTTATTTTTGGCTGTGCTGGATCTTCATTGCTGCACACGAGCTTTCTCTGTGGCACGTGGGGGCTATGCTCCAGTTGTGATGTACAGCCTTCTCATTACAGTGCTTCTCTTTTATTTTTATATTTTGACTGGAGAACAGTTGCTTTACAACGTTGTTAGTGTCTGCTGTACAATGAAGTTAATAAACTGCATGTATGCGTATATCCCTCCCTTTTGGACCTCCGTCCCACCTCCCCCATCCCATGCATCTAGATCATCACAGAGCATCGAGCTCCCTGTGCTGTACACCAGCTTCCCACTAGCTATCTGTTTTATACATGGTAGTGTATATATGTCAGTTCTACTCTCCCAATTCAACCCACTCTCTCCTTCCCCCTCTGTGTCCACAAGTCCATTCTCTACATCTGCGTCTCTATTCCTGCCCTGCAAATAGATTCATCAGTACTGTTTTTCCAGATTCTCTATATATGCATCCACATGAATGCTGCCATCAAAAAATTAAATGCTATTTCACAAAAAGTGCAAGATTTTCACAGCTGCTGGTGTAGCAGAAGCGATCGCTTCACACATTTCCTTTTCTTTTTTTACAATGGTCCTTACACTGGATTTGGGCTTCCCTTGTGGCTCAGCTGGTAAAGAATCCGCCTGTAATGTGGGAAACCTGGGTTCGATCCCTGGGTTGGGAAGATCCCCTGGAGAAGGAAAAGGCTACCCACTCCAGTATTCTGGCTTGGAAAATTCCATGGACTTATCCATGGGATTGCAAAGAGTCAGACACGAGTGAGCAACTTGCACTTTACCCCGGATTCATTCATCTTGAGAGGTGGTAATCACAGTTGCAGGCCTCAATCTAGGGTACGCATCAAGCAACTCAACTTTTCCTTGTAATGCCATGACTTTCTCTGCTACTTGGGAGCATTGCCAGCATCACCAGTGGCACTTTGTGTGGGTCCCATAGGTGCTAAGGTTCATGGCATTGAACTAATAAACATGATGAAAAATACTCAACAACTGCGAGGGATCACTTTCTACTGCCATGTGCAATTTACTAGAGACAAACTGTTCACAGGGAGATGACTAGCATAACATGGCATCTTAAACAGATACTCAAAAACACTTGAGCTCATCACAATAGCAACAGATGACTACAAATTATTATAGTAGCACAGTATGTACTACAGTTCACTTTCTGCAGATATGATTGAATACTGCATCTTTACATTTGTTTACATTTCTCTCAACTGAGAATGGCACCATGATGGTCTGTAAGTGTTTGTGTATGTAAGTTTTGATAAATTTTAACTTTTTAGACTATATTTGTATATGTTTTGTGGTGGTAAGTGGTGAAATAGACTAGTATCTACATATATTTTATGCACTAATGACATATGTAACTTTTCCTTATTTTTGCCAATATTTCTAGATAGTGCAGTATGTGAGTTTTTCGAATTGTCACAGATCTTCAAAATATTTTCCAATATACTTATTGAAAAAAAAATCCACATATAAGTGGACGCATGCAGTTCAAACCTGTATTGTTCAAGGGCCAGCTGTAATCATAGGAGTATCTAACCCCGTGCTTATAAAATGTAGGCAGGCAATAAATATTAGTCACTGATGATCATTTGAATGATGCTGATGGTGATGAGAGTGTGGCTCCACTCCTGATAGTGCTTGTACCTAGTGAAGGACCCAGCAATGTAAGCTTTTCAGTGTCAACAGAATTAATAACAAATAAGAGGGGTGTCACAGCATCTCTAGGAGATGCCTCTAAAAGAGACTTGTGCTTTGTAAAGAAGCCTTGTATGCTGTATGTATATATGTTTATTTAAAGTTAGAAGAAGTAGATGTTTGAGAATGTGAAAGATAAAAAGAAAGAGATTGATTATTTTTACCTCTTCTAATGTTATCTTGTGACAGTCTTAGAATAACTGTGGTCATAAAGTGATCATAAAGAATCAGTCTGGGGGCTTTCCTGGTGTCTCTTTGGTAAAGAAATCTGCCTGCCAATGCAAGAAACATGGGTTCAATCCCTGGTCCAGGAAGATCCTACATGAGCAACTAAGCCTATGTGTCTCAACTGTTGAGCCTATTCTCTAGAGCCTGGGAAACCACAATTATTGAGTCCATGCACTGCAACTACTAAACCCCACATGCCCTAGAGCCCATGCTCTGCCACAAGAGAAGCCACCACAATAAGAAGCCTGAGCACTGTAACGAAGAGTAGCCCCCACTTGTCACAACTAGAGAAAAGCCTGTGCAGCAGCAAAGACCCGGCACAACCAAAAATAAATAAATAAAATTTTAAAATGGTCCTCATTTTAAAACACCTTTATAAAAAATAATAATCAGTCTGCCAAGTGGTTGGCAGTAAATTAAAATATCCATTGAGATTCATGTTAGGATTACCAGTCCTTTTCATTTATCAGAAGCTCTTTCTGTTGTTTACAAGAAAATTAATAGGAATAGGGGGGAAATATATATATAATTAAAGAGCCTTTGTGGTATGTGGAGTAGCTTGAATCTTCTAGGGTGATGCCAGAGCAGTCATCATCCACCATAGCCTTGAACATCCCAGTATTCAGCTTACCGCAGGGTAGGCTCAGGACAGACAACCGGGACTTGACTAGGAGAATGTACCTCCTACACTCTGGGTATCCGTCCCACCATGTTCTCTCTCAGCCCTGTGTAGGCAGCTTCAAATTTTAAATTAACTAATATATTAAATATATTCAGTTACTAAGTTGTGTCCGACTCTTTGTGTTCCCATGGACTGCAGCAGACCAGTCTCCTCTGTCCTCCACTGCATCCCAGAGTTTGCTCAAATTCACGTCCATTGAGTTGGTGATGCTATCTAACCCTCTCATCCTCTGCCACTCCCTTCTCCTTTTGCCTTCAATCTTTCCTGGCATCAGCGTCTTTTCCAATGAGGTGGCCAAAGTGTTGGAGCTTCAGCTTTCCCATAATATATTGAATCTAATTTCTTGGATTCTAAAAGAAGTCTTTCAGGGACTGAAAAGTAAAGTGAAATATGTGGAAATGGGACAAAAAGTGGCGGGGGCGGGGGGGGGGCACTGATAGTTGAGTCTCAGTGGAAGGAGAACCCGGATTAATGGCTGAACTGACAGACACTCCCCAGAATTGTCACCAGCTGTGGCCTGTGGCTAAACAAACTGTTTGATCTAAATTGAGTGTGGCAAGAAGGCAGGGGACTATGACACGTGTCAGGATCCACCCTAGGCTGAGAAGAAACTCAGCTCTCCTACTGCCTTCTAGTTTCTGAACTAGAGTTTCATGATGATAACAACTTATGGTAACTGGGGTTTGGCTTCAGGTAGAAGCTCAGCACTTTAAAGAGGAGCTCAGAGAGAGAAGCTGATCAAGAGAAACATCAGGCAAGATGAGAGGCAAGGACCACAGAAACTGCAAAACATTGAACACACTCAGTGGTTTATTATGTATCATTAATTTAATAAATACTGAGCAAACAGTTTGTGTTTGGCACTGTGCCTGTGTGGAGCATGTAAGTCAACACATCCTACTTGTGTTGTAACTTCTTTGCCCTTAGAGAAAGTAAAAGATATCTATTTTCTTAACACTTTAGTGCAAAATCCTTCAAGTGTGTTTTGTTGGATATTAATATGTATATTTTGGGAGAAGGGGAAAGGAGAGTTAAGTACACTTGGAAAATTTTAGACAAGTTAACACATTAATTGCTGCAGAATCCCTCAGGAGCCTGTAACATACTACACTATGCATGACGACTTTCTAAGAAAAGGGTACGGTGGACAGTGAAGTGTAAAGTAAAAGTGTTAGTCACTCAGTCATGTCCGACTCCTTTCGATGCCATGGACTGTAGATTGACAGGCTCCTCTGTCCATGGAATTCTTCAGACAGGAATACTGGAGTGGGTTGCCATTCCCTTCTCCAGGGAATCTTCCCAATGCAGGGATCGAACCTATGTCTCCCACATTTCAGGTAGATTCTTTATTATCTGAACCACCAGTATTCTTGCCTGGAGAATTCCATGGGCAGAGGAATCTGGTGGACTACAGTCCATGCGGTCACAAAGAGTCAGACATGACTGAGCGACTAAAACAGTGGACAAGACTTCCAAAATTCTTTTGACCACAGATGCCTTATGTCTAGGAGTTGCTTGTTGAACCCAATGTTGCATAGCATGCTTCTGTGTGGATGCTGCTATAAAACACTGATCAGAGACTTCCCTGATTGTCTAATGGTTCAGACTCTGTGCTTCCACTGAAGGGGCATGGGTTATTTCCCTGGTTGGGTAGTTACAATCTCATATGCTGTGCAGGGACAGGATGCTATTATCCTTATACCTCAGAGAGCAAACAGAATGAAAACTATAATCACAGAAAACTAATCAAACTGGTCACATGGATCACAGCTTTGTCTAACTCATGAAACTATAAGCCATGATGTGTAGGGCCACACAAGATGAACAGGTCATGGTGGAGAGGTCTGACAAAATGTGGTCCACTGGAGAAGGGAATGGCAAACCACTTCAGTATTCTTGCCTTGAGAACTGCAAGAACAGTATAAAAAGGCAGAAAGATATGACACTGAAAGATGAAATCCGCAGGTCAGTAGGTGCCCAATATGCTACAGGAGAAGAGTGGAGAAATAACACCAGAAAGAATGAAGAGATGGAGCCAAAGGGAAAACAACACCAAGTTGTGGATGTGACTGGTGATGGAAGTAAAGTCCGATGCTGTAAAGAACAATATTGCATAAGAACCTGGAATGTTAGGTCCATTAATCAAGGTAAATTGGAAATATTCAAATGGGAGATGGCAAGAGTGGACATCCACATTTTAGGAATCAGTGAACTAAAATGAACTGGAATCAGTGAATTTAATTCAGAAGACCATTATATCTACTACTGTGGGCAAGAATCCCTTTGAAGAAATGGAACAACCCTCATAGTCAACAAGAGTCCAAAATGCAGTACTTGGGTGCAATCTCAAAAATGACAGAATGATCTCTGTTCATTTCCAAGGCAAACCATTCAATATCACAGTAATCCAAGTCTATGCCCCAACCAGTAAGCTGAAGAAACTGAGGTTGAATAGTTCTATGAAGACCTACAAGACCTTCTAGAACTAACAACAAAAAAAAATGTGTCATTTTCATTTTAGGAGACTGGGGTGCAAAAGAAGTCAAGAGATACCTGGAGTAACAGGAAAATTTGGCCTAGGAATACAAAATGAAGTAGGACAAAGGCTAACAGAGTTTTCCCAAGAGAATGCACTGGTCATAGCAAACACCCTCTTCCAACAACACAAGAGAAGACTGTACACATGGACATCACCAGATGGCCAATACAGAAATCAGATTGATTATATTCTTTGCAGCCAAATATATTGCCAGGAAAAACAAGACCAGGAGATGACTGTGGCTCAGATCATGAACTCCTTATTTCAAAATTCAGACTTAGATTGAAGAAAGTAAGGAAAACCACAAGACCATTCAGTTAGGAGCTAAATCAAATTCCTTACGATTATAAAGTGAAAGTGACAAACAGATTCAAGGAATTAGATCTGATAAACAGAGTGCATGAAGAACTACGGACAGAGGTTTGTGACATTGTACAGGACGCAGTGATCAAGACCATCCCCAATAAAAAGAAATGCAAAAAGGCAAAATGGTTGACTGAGGAAGCCTTACAAATAGCTGATAATAGAAGAGAAGCTAAAGGCAAAGAATAGGAAAGATATACTCATTTGAATGCAGAGTTCCAAACAATAGCAAGGAGAAATAAGAAAGCCTTCCTCAGTGATCAATGCAAAGAAATAGAGGAAAACAATAGAATGGAAAAGACTAGAGATCTCTTCAAGAAAATCAGAGATACCAAGGGAACATTTCATGCAAAATGGACACAATAAAGGACAGAAACAGTATGAACCTAACAGAAGCAGAGGATATTAAGAAGAGGTGGCAAAAAAATACACAGAAGAGCTATACAAAAAAACTTCATGACCCAGATAACCACGATGGTGTGCTCACTCACCTAGAGCCAGACGTCCTAGAATGTGAAGTCAAGTGGGCCTTAGGAAGCATCACTATGAGCAAAGCTAGTAGAGGTGATGAAATTCCAGCTGAGCTATTTCAAAACCTAAATGATGCTGTGAGAGTGTTGCCTTCAATATGCCAGCCAATTTGGAAAATTCAGCAGTGGCCCTTCTGCTTCTCTCTCCTTCTTTTCCAGGACTGGAAAAGATCGATTTTCATTCGAATCCCAAAGAAAGTCCATGCCAAAGAATGTTCACGATTGCACTCATCTCACACGCTAGCAAAGTAATGCTCAAAATTCTCCAAGCCAGGCTTCGACAGTATACGAACTATGAACTTCCAGGTATCCAATCCAGATTTATAAAAGGCAGACGAACCAGACATCCAATTGCCAACATCCATTGGATCATTAAAAAGCAAAAGAGTTCCAGAAAAATATCTACTTCTGCTTTATTGATATGCCAATGCCTTTGACTGTGTGGATCACAACAAACTGTGGTGAATTTTTCAAGAGATGGGTATACCCAACTACCTTACCTGCCCCCTGAGAAATCTGTATGCAGGTCAAGAAGCAACAGTTAGAACTGGACATGGAACAGCAGAGTGGTTCCAAATAGGGAAAGGAGTACATCAAAGCTGTATATTGTCACCCTGCTTATTTAACTTATATGCAGATTACATCATGCAAAATTCTGGGCTGCATGAAGCACAAGCTGAAATCAAAATAGATGGGAGAAATACCAATAACCTCAGATATGCAGATGACACCACCTTTATGACAGAAAGCAAAGAAGAACTAAAGAGCCTCTTGATGAAAGTGAAAGAGGATAGTGAAAAACCTACTTTAAAACTCAACATTCAAAAAACAAAGATCATGGCATACAGTCCCATCATTTCATGGCAAATAGATGGGGAAACAATGGAAGCAGTGACAGACTTTATTTTCTTGTGCTCCACAATCACTGCAGATGTTGACTGCAGCCATGAAATTAAAAGACGCTTTATCTCTGGAAGAAAACCTATGATCAACCTAGACAGTATATTAAAAAGCAGAGACATTATTTTGCCGACAAAAATCCATCTAGTCAAAGCTATGGTTTTTCAAGTAGTCATGAATGCATGTGAGAGTTGGACTATAAGGAAAGCTGAGTGCCAAAGTATTTATTGATGCTTTCGAACTGTGGTTTGGAAAAGACTCTTGAGAGCCCATCGGACTGCAAGGAAATCAAACCAGTCAATCCTAAAGGAAATCAGTCCTGAATATTCATCGGAAGGACTGATCCTAAAGCTGAAACTCCAATACTTTGGCTGCTGCTGCTGTTGCTGCTAAGTCGTTTCAGTCGTGTCCAACTCTGTGCGACCCCAGAGACGGCAGCCCACCAGGCTCTCTCATCCCTGGGATTCTCCAGGCAAGAACACTGGAGTGGGTTGCCATTTCCTTCTCCAATGCATAAAAGTGAAGTCGCTCAGTCATGTCTGACTCTTCACGACCCCATGGACTGCAGCCTACCAGGCTCCTCCATCCATGGGATTTTCCAGGCAAGAGTACTGGAGTGGGGTGCCATTGCCTTCTCCAAATACTTTGGCTACCTGATGCAAAGAACTGACTCCTTGGATAAGACCCTGATGCTGGAAAGATTGAAGGCAGGAGGAGAAGGGGACAAAAGAGAATGAGATTTTTGGATGGCATCACCAACTCGGTGTACATGAATTTGAGCAAGCTTAAGAGTTGTTGATTGTAGGGTAGCCTGACATGCTGCAGTCCATGGGATTGGAAAGAATCGGATACAATGAGCGACTGAACTGAACTGATGCTGTGCAGTGCAGCAAAAAAATAAGTTAAATAATAATAAAGCACTGATCATCCCATTTGGGGTAGACAGGATGCCTGACTGGGCACTGCTCTGTTAACCAAGCATCCTAATCTATCTGGCTGGATGGTCACCTCTGAATGATGCTTGCATTGAGAGGCATCTGGAGTGGTTTAGCCCATTTCCTAAGATTGCATTCCCTGGCATGGCCTGGTTCCATAGTGTTGTCCATTTTAGGGATCCTGGCTTTTAGAATGTTGTTTCAGATGTTGTGGGATTAGCCCTTATTAACCAAAACTACAAAAAATGGTTGAATATGTCAGTGTTTTTTTTGAACTTTGAAGTTGAAATGCTGTGCCCTGGGTCCCATAAGCATCTGTGTAGCTGTGTAAGCAGTTGTGAAATAAGCAGTTTGGTGTGGGGAGACCAAGTGCTGAACCAGCAGGCAGGGAACCTAGTTTATCCACATGCCCACCTATCAGTCTATAGCTTCAGGAGTTTGAGAATGTTGTTTTAATATCTGTGGGCCTCAGTTTCCTCTGTTACAAGTTGAATCACCAGAGTAGAAGAATGACACACATTTGACACCTGAGCCATCCTGCCCCTCCCACACCTAGGACAGACATTGCTAAGCAACCATCTTCCTTGTAAACACAGAGATGTCCTTGGGCACTTTTACTCTACAATATTCCCACCAACCATTCAGAACCAAGAAGGACGGAAAGTGAAAGTGAAATCCCTCAATCATGACTGACTCTTTGCGACCCCGTGGACTGTAGCCTACCATGTTCCTCTGTCCATGGGATTTTCCAGGCAAGAGTACTGGAGTGAGTTGCCATTTCCTTCTCCAGAGGATCTTCCCAACCCGGGGATCGAACCCAGGTCTCCCAAGCTGTAGGCAGACGCTTTCCTGTCTGAGCCACCTATCTCTCATTAGCTGCTGCCATTCTAGGACTGGATGAATGCTAAGATCTGAGATTATTACTATCAACAACATCTACTTTCTGAGAAAAGCCAAGGAGAGGTGAGTGCCCCCAGTGAATGGGGGAGCACTGTGGGGAAGAACCTCAGGCATAGGATCATCGGCTTCTCCCTTATCAATGGCATTCAGAAAAGGTCCATTTGGATCATTTCACAATCTGGGCAGTCAAGAGTTGACTTATAAGCAGAGTGGATGTTGATTATTCTAAAGGAGTCAGGGGAGGAGGAGCTGGAACCTAGAAGGTTGACCCCAAGCAACGGGACCACCCCCACTGCTTCATTCCTGCATGTGGGCACCTGTTGTAAGGATGGGGAGGCAGCCTCTAGAGCCCACCTGCATAGTTGGCTAGTTGGTGCACATGTGGGACTTGGCATGCATATGCAGCATCCTGCAGATGTGTTTCTTTTCACTATTTCACATCAGTCAATAAGAAAGCTAGTGCTCTCCAGTCTTGGATGACCTTTCCCAAGGTCTCTAGAACTGTGGTAGAGAGATGAGATGATGGGACCATTCTGTTAATAACCAGCATCTGAGTGAAGTGCAAATTTCTTTCCACTTGTGTGGGCTTAACCTATGTTTTCTCATGTGTAAAATAGTGATAGTGGTGCTATAGGGTTGTTGGGAACACTAATGGGATAATACTCTGAATTGGTTAGAAAAATGCCTGTGGCATATGAAGTGTTCAGCAATGTTCCTTGTGATCTATTACAGAACCCAGTTGAGGAATAGACGTTGAGGCTAAGAGGAAGTTACTACATGAATCATATATTGATCACCAGTTTTCAGACTCTTAAAAGAGCATATAATGCATTCATCGTGAGCCACCAGACTGGACGCAATTTTGCCTGCCCTTGGGATTCTGAAGGTTCTTCCATAAGACATGTTAATGACACACATAGGGATGTGTGTGCAGAGTTAAAGGGATCAGCAAGAGATGCTGAGATGCTCTGGGAGTAGCAATAGTGGGAAGGCACCACTAGGCTTGATAGGCAGGTGGAGATGGCAGTGTTACCAGAACCCAGTGAGAGCTAGGACCTTGCAGGCAGGCTACTAGCAGAGGACTGCGGGATGGGAAGACATAGTCACTGTACAGTTGCAGTGTGGGGCAGGGAGAGGGACAAGAAAAACACACTGACCTCTCTTCCCTCCCCCTTTCTAATCTCCTACTGATGCCTCCCATTGGCTGAAGGAGGCAAGCTGGCAA
Organism: Bos taurus; assembly: GCF_002263795.3. Classification (NCBI taxonomy): domain Eukaryota; kingdom Metazoa; phylum Chordata; class Mammalia; order Artiodactyla; family Bovidae; genus Bos; species Bos taurus. The sequence continues at coordinate 138,075,238 of NC_037328.1, forward strand.
AGAAATCCTAACAAAGCAATTCATGCAGCCAGTCTCCTGGGGGCACAGAGTAGATCAGAAAATCTGTGGATGCAAAGGAGGCTAATCACCACATTCACTAACTCCTCTCACAAATTGAGAGTGTTCCAGTTAATGGAGTGCGTGGATGGATAAACCTCCAACTAAATCAGCTCAAAGTTTAGTTATTTCCTTTAGTCTTCATATCCTGTAGCACGATGAGCAGCAGTCAAGATGGCAGCTCCCAAGAAAGCAAAAATGTGCCAACACACAATCTGACCAGGATGTGGGGATGCTCAGAGTAGATCACATGATACCTTCTGGTCACCCTGATCTTGGAGCTGAGCCATAGCACCTGGTAATATAATATTCAGATCAGATGAGATCAGATCAGATCAGTCGTTCAGTCATGTCCGACTCTGCGACCCCATGAATCGCAGCACGCCAGGCCTCCCTATCCATCACCAACTCCCGGAGTTCACTCAGACTCACGTCCACTGAGTCAGTGATGCCATCCAGCCATCTCATCCTCTGTCGTCCCCTTCTCCATCTGCCCCCAATCCCTCCCAGCATCAGAGTATTTTCCATTGAGTCAACTCTTCGCATGAGGTGGCCAAAGTACTGGAGTTTCAGCTTCAGCATCATTCCTTCCAAAGAAATCCCAGGGCTGATCTTCAGAATGGACTGGTTGGATCTCCTTGCAGTACAAGAGACTCTCAAGAGTCTTCTCCAACACCACAGTTCAAAAGCGTCAATTCTTCAGCACTCAGCCTTCTTCACAGTCCAACTCTCACATCCATACATGACCACAGGAAAAACCATAGCCTTGACTAAATGAAACTTTGTTGGCAAAGTAATGTCTCTGCTTTTGAATATGCTATCTAGGTTGGTCATAACTTTCCTTCCAAGGAGAAAGCGTCTTTTAATTTCATGGCTGCAGTCACCATCTGCAGTGATTTTGGAGCCCAGAAAAATAAAGTCTGACACTGTTTCCACTGTTTCCCCATCTATTTCCCATGAAGTGATGGGACCGGATGCCATGATCTTCATTTTCTGAATGTTGAGCTTTAAGCCAACTTTTTCACTCTCCTCTTTCACTTTCATCAAGAGGCTTTTTAGTTCCTCTTCACTTTCTGCCATAAGGGTGGTGTCATCTGCATATCTGGGGTTATTGATATTTCTCCCAGCAATCTTGATTCCAGCTTGTGTTTCTTCCAGTCCAGCGTTTCTCATGATGTACTCTGCATTTAAGTTAAACAACCAGGGTGACAATATACAGCCTTGATGTACTCCTCTCCCTATTTGGAACCAGTCTGTTGTCCCATGTCCAGTTCTAACTGTTGCTTCCTGACCTGCATACAAATTTCTCAAGAGGCAGGTCAGGTGGTCTGGTATTCCCATCTCTTTCAGAATTTTCCACAGTTTATTGTGATCCACACAGTCAAAGGCTTTGCCACAGTCAATAAAGCAGAAATAGATGTTTTTCTGGAACTCTCTTGCTTTTTCCATGATCCAGTAGATGTTGGCAATATAGTATTACTAGTTCTCAAACTTAACTGTGCATTGGTTAAGATTTCTAAATTACATAATTACATAATTTAAATTACATAAAAAGTTTAAAGATCACCTTGTGTCTTAGTCTGTTAGGGCTGCTATTACAAAATACCATAGACTGGACGATTTGTAAACAAAAGAAATTTACTTCTTACAGTTCTGGAGGCTGGAAGTCCAAATCAAGGGGTCAGAAGATTTGATGTCTGGTGAGAGCCTGCTTCCTGGTTACTAAACACTGAGGTGTCTTCTTGCCATGTCTTCATGTTGCTGAAGGGGCAAGGGAGCTCTTTGGGGGCTTTTTAAGGGCATTAATCCCATTTGTGAGCATTCCACCGTCATGACTTAATTACCTCCACAAAGCCCCATTTCCTAATAACATCACACTGGGGCTTATGTTTCAAATAGGAATTTTTGGCCATGAGAACTAAGCCACACACAGTGGGCACTCATATTGGGGAGAGGAACACATGAGGAGGATGCAGAGGTGGATACTTGTGACCCCTGCCAATGGGGTCTGAGGAGGCCAGCAAAGGAAAAGGAAGACCCAGGAATCCTGCCTGTGGCCCTTGAGACCTCTCTGAAGGTGCCTCTAGGTGATGCTCATTTCATTCATTTCTGAGCTACACTCTTCAATAAGGTGATATGATTCTGCTGTTGACTCTGAGCAGTACAAACCCAGCTGAGACTCGTGCTGAAAGGACTGCCTCACACCAGGTCCTCCAGCAGACTAATCCCATGGGCTGCATAAAGAGAACCCAGCTCACACAAGGGACTCTGTTCCTTGAAAGGAAGATGAAGTGCAGAGCAGAAAGTTAAGTGATATGTGTGTGTTGAGGGTGGGGTGGCGTGGTGTGGGGGTTGGCAATGGATTGACTTTTGTAATTCTAGATTAAATTCATTCAATTTAATCTAGAACATTTGAAGATTTTCTGTGGGGTGGGTGGGGAATGCCTTTTCAGAGATGAATCTTTTTTTTTAATTGGACTATAATTGCTTCACAAGGTTGTGTTAGTTTCTACTGTATAGCATTGTGAATCAGGTATGTGTATACAGAGATCCCCTTCCTGTTGAGTCTCCTTCCCACCTCACCCCCATCCCAGCCCTCTAGGTCTCCACAGAGCACCGAGCTGAGCTCCCTGTGCTGTACAGAAGCTTCTTGCTAACTATTTTACACATGGTAGTGTATTCCTGTCAGTGCGACACTCCCAGTTTGTCCCACCTGCTTTCCCCTGCCTCCCATGTCTACAAGTCAGTTCTCTGTGCCTGTATCTCTATTCCTGCTCTGCAAATAGGCTCATCTATGCCACAGATTCCATATATATATGTTCATATATATATTTGTTTTTCTCTTTCTGACTTACTTCAGTCTGTACAACAGACTCTATGTTCTTTCACATCACTCCAAATGATTCAATGTCATTCCTTTTAGTGACTAATATTCCATTGTATATATGTACTGCATGCACGCATGCTAAGTCGCTTCAGGGGTGTCTGACTCTTTATGACCCTATGGACTGTAGCTGGTGAGGCTCCTCTATCCATGGGATTCTCCAGGCAGCAATACTGGAGTGGATTACCATGCTCTCCTCCAGGGGATCTTCCCAACCCAGAGAATGAACCCACATCTCTTGTATCTCCTGCATTGGCATGTGGGTTCTTTACCATTAGCACCATCTTGGAAGCCTGTATATACGTACCACATCGTATTTATCCATTCATCTTTTTTTTTTTTTTTAAGTGTTTTAGCTATTTCAGCTTTATTTGGATTGTGATAAGAACATGAACTCTGAAGTGAGATACATTTGAGTTCTGACACTTATTAGCTGTTTGAATTTATGTAAGTCATTCAGTTCAGTTCAGTCACTCAGTCATGTCTGACTCTTTGTGACCCCATGAATCGCAGCACGCCAGGCCTCCCTGTCCATATCCATTCATCTTTTATTGGACATTTATATTGTTTCTGTTCTCTTGATGTTGTTCAGTCCCTAAGTTGTGTCCAACTCTTTGTGACCCTAGGGACTGCACCATGCCAGGCTTTCCTGTTCTTCCCTGTTTCCTGTAGTTTTCTCTAACTCATGTCCATCGAGTCATTAATGCCGTCTAAGCATCTTATCCTCTGTCACCCCTTTCTTTTGCTACCCTCAATATTTCCTAGCACCAGGATCTTTTCCAATGAGTTGGCTCTTCACATCAGGTGGCCAAAGTATTGACGCTCAGCTTCAGCATCAGTCCTTATAATGATAATTCAGGATGGATTTCCTTTAGGGTTGACTGGTTTGATCTCCTTACTGTCCAAGGAGACAAGAGTCTCTTCAACACCACAGCTCAAAAGCATCAATTATTTGGCACTCAGCTTCTTTATCATCCAGCTCTCATATCTGTTCATGACTACTGGAAAAACCATAGCTTTGACTATAAAGAGCTTTTTCAGCCAAGTGATGTCACTGCTTTTTAATATGTTTTCTAGATTTGGCATTGCTCTCCTTCCAAGGAGCAAGCGTCTTTTAATTTCATGGCTACAGTCACTATCCACGATGAGTTTGGAGCCCAAGACAATAAAGTCTGACACTGTTCCCACTTTTTCTCCTTCTATTTGTGATGAAGTGATGGGACCAGTTGCTATGATTTTCATTTTTTTGAATTGAATTTTAAGCCAACTTTTTCACTCTCCTCTTTCACCCTCATCAAAAGGCTCTTTAGTTCGTCTTAGCTTTCTGCCATTAGTGGTATCATCTGCATATCTGAGGTTGATATTTCTCCTGGAAATCTTGATTGCAGCTTGTGATTCATCCAGCTTGGCCTTCACACAATGTACTCTGCATATAAGTTAAATAAGCACGGTGACAATATACAGCCTTGAAGTACTCCTTTCCCAATTATGAACCAGCCCATTGTTCCATGTCCGTTTCTAGTTGTTATTTCTTGACCTGCATACCGGTTTCTCAGAAGACAGGTAACGTGGTGTGGGATTCCCATCTGTTTAAGAATTTTCCACAGTTGGTTGTGATGCACACAGTCAAAGGCTTTAGCATAGTCAGTGAAGCAGAAGTAGATATATTTCTGGAATTCCCATACTTTCTCTATGATCCAAAGGATATTGGCAATTTGATCTCTGGTTCATCAGCCTTTTCTAAATCCAAGTTGTATATCTGGAATTTCTCGTTTCACATACTGGTGAAATCTAGCTTGAAGTTTTTTTTTTTTTTTTTTTTTTTGAGTGTTACGTTGCTAGCATGTGAAATGAGTACAATTGTATGGTACTTTGAACATTCTTTGGCATTTCCCTTCTTTGGGATTGAAATGAAAACTCACCTTTTCCAGTCTTGTGGCCACTGCCAAGTTTTCCAAATTTGCTGGCATATTGAGCACAACACTTTAAAAGTATCATTTTTTAGGATTTAAATAGCTCAGATGGAATTTCATCACCTCCACTAGCTTTGTTCACAGTAATGCTTCCAGAGGCCTACTTGACTTCACATTCCACGATATCTGGCTCTAGGTGAGTGACCACACTATCATGGTTATCTGGGTCATTAAGATCTTTTTTTGTACAGTTCTTCTACGTATTCTTGTCACCTCTTCATAATATCTTCTGCTTCTGTTAGGTCCTTGCCATTTCTGTTCTTTATCATGTTCATCTTACATGAAATGTTCCCATGGTATCTCCAATTTCCTTGAAGAGATCTCTAGTCTTTACCACTCTATTGTTTTCCTCTATTTCTTTGCATTGTTCACCTAAGAAGGCTTTTCTTATCTCACTCTTCTTTGGAACTCTGCATTCAGATGGGTATATCTTCCCTTTTCTCCTGTGCCTTTCACTTCTTTCCTTTTCTCATCTATTTGTAAGGCCTCCTAAGACACTTTGCCTTCTTGCATTTCTTTTTCTTTGGGTTAGTTTTGGTCCCTGCCTCCTGTACAATATTCCATCTGTAGTTCTTTAGTGACTTTATCTACCAGATCTAATCCCTTGAATCTATTCCTCACCTCCACTGTATAATCATGAGGATTTGATTTAAGTCATACCAGAATGACCTAGTGATTTTCCCTACTTTCTTCAATTTAATCCTGGATTTTGCAATAAGGAGCTCATGATCTGAGCCACAGCTATTCTAGGTCTTGTTTTTGCTGACTGTATAGAGCTTCTCCATCTTTGCCTGCAAAGAATATAATCAATCTGATTTCAGTATTGACCATCTGGTGATGTCCCTATGTAGACCACATGGAAGAGGGTGTTTGCTATGACCAGTGCATTCTCTTGACAAAACTCTGTTAGCCTTTGCCCTGCTTCATTTTGTACTCCAAGGCCATACATGCCTGTTACTCCAGGTATCTATTGACTTCCTACTTTTGCATTCCAATCCTATATGATGAAAAACATCTTTTTTTTTTTTTTTTGGTGTTAGTTCTAGAAGGTGTTGTAGGTCTTCATAGAACCATTAAACCTCAGCTTCTTTGGCATTAATGGTTGGGGCATAGACTTGGATTATGTGATGTTGAATGGTTTGCCTTGGAAATGAACTGAGATTACTGTCATTTTTGAGACTGCACCCAAGTACTGCATTGTAAACTCCCTTATTGTCTATGAAGGTTTCTTCATTTCTTCTAGGGCTTTTTGCCCACAGTAGTAGATACAATGGTCCTGTGAGTTAAACTCACCATTCCCATCCATTTTAGTTCATTGATTCCTAAGATGTTGATGTTCAATCTTACCATGTCCTCCTTGATCACATCCAGTTTACCTTGATTCATGGACCAAGCACTCGAGGTGCCTATGCAGTATTATTCTTTACAACACCAGATTATACTTTCACCACCAGACACATCCACCACTGAGCATTATTTCTGCTTTGGACCAGCCTCTTCATTCTTCCTGGAGCTATCTCTTCCCTCTTCCCCATAGCATACTGGACACCTACTGACCTAGGGGTCACAGCATTATGACATCTTCTGGTATCATATCTTTTTGCCTTTTCATACTGGGTTCTCAAAGCAAGAGATGAATGGCCAGAGATGCATGGCCATGTTCTGGTATTATAACATTGTAAATATACATGCCCTGGCTATTGTAAATGGTACTGCAGTGAACATTGGAGTACATGTATCCTTTTGAATTATGGTTTTCTGGATCGTATGGTTGTTCTATGTTAACTTTTTAAAGGCTCTCCATACTGTTCCCCACAGTTGCTATATCAATTTACATTTCTTGAGATAGGTAGAATAATAGGACTGCTGTAAGAAACTACCATAGACTGGGTGGCTTAGAAGACAGAAACTTGTTGTCTCACAGTTCTGGAGGCTGGAAGTCCAAGATCAAGGTATAACCAGGTTTTGATCCTTCTGAGGGCATTAGGGAGAATCTGCTCTACATGTCTCTTCTGGCTTCTGGTGGTTTGCTGGCCATCATTGGTGTTTCATAGATTGTAAGTGTATCACTCCAGTCTCTTCCTTCATGTCCAGATGGCATCTCCCTGTATTCATATCTGTATATCTGAATGTCTCTATTTATAGGACACCAGTCATATAAGATCAGGCCTCCTCCCTATTCTAGTATGACTTCATCCTAACTTCTAACTTCAGTAACAACTGTATCTTCAAATAAGATCACATTCTGATGTACTCAACATATGAACTTTGAGGGACATAATTCAACCCATAATAAATCTTAAGGTAGAAAGAGCATATATTTTTTTAGTTGGACAGACTGAGTTTGATCCTTTCCTTTACCAATGCTTTTCTGATTCAGTTTTATTTTGTCACCTGCAAAATAAGGATGATGCTTTAATAGACTTATTGGTTAAATAATAAATATATAATAATAATTATTATATTTAAATTATTGTATTATAATTATATATTTAAGTTAAATTTTAATAATCAATAGATATATAATTATATTATATAATTATAAATAATATAATTTATATTATAATTTTATAATAAAGTAATATAATTTTATATATAATTATATGTAAATAAAATATAATTTATATTATCAATTTATAATTATTTTATAATTATATATCTTTATTCCTCTCTTGGCTAGTAAGTCCACACATATGCTTGGTTCTGAGGCCCAAACTCCCTTGGGTAAGTTTATTTATTTATTTGGGGTTGAAAGTGGGTTGGGCAAATAGAAGACACCACTAGCTTTGGATAGTGTTTAGTTCCAGGCACATTGTAGGGTATTTGGCATCCAGTGATGTCACCCCATCATTGTGACAACCCCAGACACCTCTATGCATTCCCATGTGCTCCCTAGAAAAGTGAGTATTGCCCCCACTGAGGACCACATGTGTCCAGGTGCAAGGTCAGTGAAGGAGAAGCAAAGGTTGACAAATACTCAGGCATATTTTGATTCCTAGTAAGCAGGAGCCATCCATGTGGCACGCCACCAGAATGATGTAAGCGCAAAGACATAGAGCAAAAATGGCGTCAGGAAACCCAGGTTCCCACGTGTGACTTCTTACATAACCAGCAAAATGTTAAAGAGTTTAGTCCTGTTCAAGTAGAAAACCCACTACAATGAAAATAAAAGCCATATCTCACCAGCACCAACCTATCTCCCCCTGTTGAGTGATTTTCAAGACCAGTGACTTGTTTCCTACAGCTGTAGGGAAGCCCACTAACCCCACAGCCAGCACTTGAAAGCATCTAAAGCTGAATAATGCTAATTCCTGTGACTCAGTGACTTATCTAAATATCTAAATTCTATGTGGTTTAATATGTCCCTTTGGAAGTTCCATGGTTTGAAAACTTGTCTGTAATCAATCCTTTATTTTGATCCTAACATTATCCTTTCTTTATTCAGAGAAAGTTAGTTTCTTCTCACCCTCACTAAATAAATATTGAGAAAATATTTAAGGAATATAAGTTTTAAATAATATCTAATTATAAGCCTGCCCTAGGGGTTAGGTTATGTCTCTCTCTGGCACATGATATCACTCTTCTCCAGCCCTGTTATCCTTGGGATAAAGACTTGTACTTCTCCAGGAAACCTTAGACAGTTCAGTGAGACATCAGTTTTGGCTCCTGGCTTTAGTTTTTCCCCCATTAATAGCATCACATTGTTTAGTGCTCACCTCTCAGTCCCCTCACCTCCTTTGCCTCTGTCAGTCCCAGCCCTTGGGGGCCTCGGGGAGCAGATGGCCATTACCTGTGTGGAATTATTTTTGATGACAGACTGAGCTTGTCCCATACACAATTCCCTGGGCAGTTTATGGGTCTCCCACTGTATCTCCAATGTGCCAGCGGACAAACTAGAGACACAACTACAGCCTCATTCACTGACTTTCCCCATTAGTTCCATATCCATGTCTGTTGTTTATTTTGTACAAGAGGATTTAGGTGAAAAAGCTTCAAATTTTCATGACTATTTAGCATAAAGATGAAAAATCCTACCTCTCACAAGCTGTATGAAATTGGGAAAGGTATGGGTGTCTCTACCTCTCAGGAAAGGGGATGATAATAGTACCTACATCACAATGTTGTCATAAGGATGAAAAGAGAGTCAGAAGATTTGAACATACACCTCACCAAAAGAGACAGATGGAACATAAGCACATGAAAAGATGCTATTAAAGCCCTCATGGGTTATTAGGAAAACACAAACTAAAACCACAATGTGAGACCACTACACACCAGTTAGAATTTTAGAAGTTAAACATACACCTATTTCACTGCTAGAGAGAAGAAATATAAAGTCCATACAAATGTTTGTACATGAATATTCATGGCAGTTTTATGTGTAACAGTCAAATTGGAAACAGATCATCAGTGAAATATTACTCAGAAATAAAAAAGATGAACCACTGATGCACAATGAATAAATTTCATAATAATTACACTGAATGAGAGAATAAAGACAAAAAGACTACACAGTGTGCAATTAACTTATATGCCATTATAGAGGATACAAACTGATTATGGTAACAGAGAACGGATTGGTAGTTGCTTGGGAACAAAGGCCAGGAGGGGTGAGAGGAAAGTTTTAAGGGGACATGAAGACACTGTAGGGGGTCCGGGTGCCTTCACTTGCTTGTGGGGATGGTTTCCCATATCAAACCTTACTGAATTGCGTACTTTAAGTGGATGTGGTTTATTTTATGTAAATTATACCTCAATAATGCATTTTTTAAAAGTGAGTGCCTGTGACACACCAGGCCTTCCATAAACATTAACTATCATAAACTTTACTGATATACTGAAAAACGTTTTAGATAAAAGTCTTTAAAATAGCATCTCATCAAAATCAATATTCAATGATTGATTCTATCATCATGATATCATAACACAGCTACATTTTTTCTTTCCTTCTAGGGGTGCTTATGAATAAAGATGAATTAAGAAAATAGTCCAGACTTTATGGTCAAAAGGCCTGAGCTCACTGCCCATTCTGTCATCCAGTACTTTGTCCTGATGTCTGACCTTGATTTTACTTTTATATAAAATAATATAAATCTACAGCATATGATTGTTCTAAGAATCAAACGAAAATGGGTGTGAATATGTTCTGCAAACCATAAGCAACACTAGGATATCAGTCATTACAACTGCAGAGGAGAGAAGCAGAGAAGTGTTGACAGTTTTGCAGACTCGGTAACAGAAAGAAAGCAAAATTTTTAAAACCTTGACCAAAAAAAAAAAAAAAAACACACATAAGAGCAAGAGCTAGACCCTCCATCTCTTCAATTCTTTTACTCTGATATTCTCACATTCAGATTGCCTAGGACACCTTTAAAATACATATTTCTAGGATCCCCTACTCTTACTGAATCAGAACCCCAAGTGTAGGGATCATGAATCGAGTGTAAGGAAACCTGCCCCCAATGATTCTGATGCAACTGGCAGCACCAGGCAAAGGGTGGTCCTTTGGAAACAACTGCCTTGACCTTGAGGCTTCTCAATGAGAAACAACAGCTATCCTAGGCTCTCCTGCTCAGGTTAAACCTGACTTCAGTCTCCAGAAAAGATAATGTATCTCCCATAAAGACTAAGAACACCAAATGTTTTGAAACATCACCAAGTATTACAAGCATTTCCCCATCACCATTGTCCTTCTAGTCCTGAGCATCCATACTCAAGAGTCTCACTGGTCCTGAGATCATCCTTGTAATTATCTATGTTGGAAATGCAAATGTGTGTTACTTAACTTCTTCCCAAATCATTCCTTTCCCTCACAAAATGAAGTCATTCACTATTGCTTTGGATGGTCCATCTGAGGTGTGGCATGATGTTTGTGTGGGATCAGCATTTGAAAATCAAGAAGTAAGAAGAAAAGCAGCAGAACTGATGCACATCAGCCATTTGTGCCCTTTGGGATGGTTAAAGCAGAGAAATAAATACCTGAATTTCCATCTCCTATCTCTTATAATCTAAACCTGTCCAGGACTCTGTTCCTTCAGCCACAAGAAAAGCATCTTTTCTGTATCTTGAGAATCCACTTATAAGTTACTTCTTGGGGATTGTTGTTTCAAAACCCTCTATCAAAAGGCACTACATGAATGCAGTTAAATCCCTTTTCGTATGGTTCATGATTCTATGAATTTTGACCGAATGTTGCAGCAATGCCTCTAGGAGTCAGATGGGAGAATTCATTGAAGATTAAGAGCTTGGAAAATGGAGAAAGAACACCCATCTGAATGGGGCAGCCCCCAGTTGGTTTCCATGTACAAATCCAGCCCCAGGTTGCCAGATAATCTCAGTTTCCCCCCCACCCCCCCAAAGGTAGGGCAATAGAAATAGTACTTCTGTTCTATTGGCAAATTAAGGGAAAACTACTTTTTTTTTTTTTTCTGTCGCAGCTCAGATTTATTAGGAAAAACAAAGGATAATACACCCTCAAAGAGTGAGGGCAGGCCGACCCCAAAGGAGAGGACTCAATCTGCCTAGGCCTCTTCCTTTTATACATTTGTCTCCTCCCCCCTGAGCCTGCCCTATGCAAATTGGGCTAGCCAAGAAGGGGCAGTGTTTATTTCACCTGAAGTTCTCATTCCCCTCCACGGATTTCCTTCTGTTCCACTTTTGCGGACTTTTTCCTTTCTTTGTCTTTTAGCCACTGCCATTTTGGACACCTTTTCCCTATTCTAACTACCTAACATTCCCCCCTCAGGAGATGGGAGGCCCAATTCTTTGGCAATGGAGTGTCACAGTCTCTCTGGCTATTGCTGAGCTGGGACAGCAAGGGGGCATTGGACCTCCCCTTCTTGCTTCTCCCAAGCCTCAGAGTCCTTATATGATGTCCATCTAAGGATGAATGGTACTTTCTGTGGTCAGGTGTAGTTTTACATATCCTTGTTGAACTGGCACTCTATGTTGTAGCTTGTTGGCCTGGGCAGAGACAAAATGGCTTAGACAATTGATAATACATGGAGCAATCATGGAGAAGGCAATGGCACCCCACTCCAATACTCTTGCCTGGAAAATCCCATGGACGGAGGAGCCTAGAAGGCTGCGGTCCATAGGGTCGCTGAGAGTTGGACACAACTGAGCGACTTCACTTTCACTTTTCACTTTAATGCACTGGATAAGGAAATGGCAACCCATTCCAGTGTTCTTGCCTGGAGAATCTCAGGGACGGGGGAGCCTGGTGGGCTGCCATCTATGGGGTCGCAGAGTCGGACACGACTGAAGCGACTTAGCAGCAGCAGCAGCAGCAGAAGCAATCATAAGCAGCATCAATGTGGTGATAACAGATATTAGTAGGGGCATTCAGTTCAGTTCAGTTCAGTCACTCAGTCGTGTCCGAGACTCTTTGTGACCCCATGAATCGCAGCACGCCAGGCCTCCCTGTCCATCACCAACTCCCAGAATTCACTCAGACTCACATCCATCGAGTCAGTGATGCCATCCAGCTGTCTCACCCTCTGTCATCCCCTTCTCCTCCTGCCTTCAATCCCTCCCAGCATCAGAGTCTTTTCCAGTGAGTCAACTCTTTGCATGAGGTGGCCAAAGTACTGGAGTTTCAGCTTTAGCATCATTCATTCCAAAGAAATCCCAGAGCTGATCTCCTTCAGAACGGACTGGTTGGATCTCCTTGCAGTCCAAGGGACTCTCAAGAGTCTTCTCCAACACCACAGTTCAAAAGCATTAATTCTTCAGCGCTCAGCTTTCTTCACAGTCCAACTCTCACATCCATACATGACCACTGGAAAAACCATAGCCTTGACTAGACAGGACCTTTGTTGGCAAAGTAGTATCTCTGCTTTTCAGTATGCTATCTAGGTTGGTAGAGGCATTAGCCAACTCCAAATTCCCCCTTTCCCGGAGAAAGATCCCCCAAAGAGAGGTTGTAGCCACCCCAAGAACTCTCAAGCTCATTCTCTGAGATCCTGTAGGATCTGAACGTTTTTCTTGAGGTCTGTGAGACTTTCTTCAACTTGACTGGAAGTATTTACCCAAAAACAACACACCTCATTCAAGGTGGTTCAAGTCCCTCCATTTTCAGGAATCAGGAGATCTATCTCCTGTCTATTTTGGAGTACCACCCCTGCCAAGCTGTGTTGGCTCTTTAGAGCTATCCTGAGAGATCTTATCTCCAGAAACTTAATTTTGGGGGTTTCCATTAGAATGGTGCTCATTTGTAGTTCTGAATAGGTGTCTGAGATCTCCCAGGGGCTCACAGGTGTATTGAGTGTCCTCTTCTGTTTTCTTCCACACTTGACTCATGAATAGTGAATCCAGGAGTTGTGTCCTAGTACCTTGACTACTGTGGGGGTAGAAAGTATTACAGGTAGGGGCCCTTCCCTGTGGGCTGGAGTTGAGCCTTTGGGGGCCCATCTTTCCAGACTTTAATTAGGACTTGAGTTCCTGGAGCCTATAGTGGTAGCTCTTTAGAATTTTGGGGTCCTTGTTGATCCCACAAGTGTATATCTTGTTGGAGTTGCCCAATGGCCATACTATAAGACTGGAGGGTCTGTGCCTGTGGATCTAGGAAAAGGTCATTGACATAAACAAAAGGTCTCCTATATACCATCTCATAAGGACTAAGACCAACCTGTTCCTTAGGGGCAACATGCATGCAGAGGAGAGCTATTGGTAAAGCCTCCTTCTATCCCAGGGAGGTCTCCTGGGTTATCTTTTTTATCGCTGATTTTAAGAATTAGTTGCTTCTTTCTACTTTTCCTAAAGACTGAGGCCTCCTGGCACAATGGAAGTAATAAGTAATGCCCAATGCTTTAGAGACCCCTTGGGTGACCTTAGAAGAAAATGGTGTCCTGTTGTCACTTTGTAATGACCTGTGCAGACCAAATCTCAGAATGATTTCATGGAGCAGGTTTTGTTTGTTTTTTTTTTTAACACTTCCTCAGTCTGGGCGGGAAAACCTTCAACCTATCCTGTGAATATATCTGTCATAACTAATAGGTATTTTTACCCTTGAGAAACTGACATCTACCAGTCCTCTCCTAAGCAGGTCCCACCCCATTGGATGGGCTGGGCCACCTGGGGTCTTCAAGCTCCTTGGGGGTTGTTTAACTGGCAAGTGGGACAAGAGCAGACCACTTGCCTTATACTCGGTTGGAGGCCTGTTCCTCTAAAGGACCTTTCTAATAATCTTTGGAGGGCCTTCTCCCCTAAATAAGTGGTGGCTTGTAAGGAGTTAACCAGCTTCCACTGGAGGTTCCCACGCAGAAAAAGGAGTCCCTCCTTTTGGAACCACCCCATATGATCTTCTTGAAAGCCCTCACTCTTAGCTTTTTTTTTTTTTTTTTTTTAATAATTGATGCATTTGAATCAATTCTAATGAGGTGGATGAAACTGGAGCCTATTATACAGAGTGAAGTAAGTCACTCTTAGCTTTAAGAGTCTCACCTTCAGTATATGAAGGAGTTTCTGGCAAATTAGTCTGTGGAACTAAGGTGGCAACCCCTATTAGGTCATTGTTCTGGACTTCTGCTCTCTTAGCTGCCTGGTTGGCTGCTTGGTTCCCTTGTGCCACTTCCACGCTCCCCTTTTGGTGTACTTTACAATGAGAGACTGAAACCTCAGCGGGCAGATAGACTGCCTCCAAGAGCCTAAGGATTTGATCACCAGTTTTGATTGGGGACCCTTGGGTGGTCAAGTGGCCTCTTTCTTTCCAAATAGCAGCATATGCATGTAGCACCAGAAAGGCATACTTGGAGTCAGTGTAAATGGCTATTCTTTTTCCTTTTCCCAGATCTAAAGCTCAAGTCAGGGCTATGAGCTCAGCCAACTGGGCTGAAGTACCTGGTGACAAAGGTTTGGCCTCTATGATCTCGAAATTGGAGACTACTGCATATCCAGCCGGAGAAGGCAATGGCACCCCACTCCAGTACTCTTTCCTGGAAAATCCCATGGATGGAGGAGCTTTGTAGGCTGCAGTCCATGGGGTCGCTAAAAGTCAGACATGACTGAGCTACTTCACTTTCACTTTTCACTTTAATGCACTGGATAAGGAAATGGCAACCCACTCCAGTGTTCTTGCCTGGAGAATCTCAGGGACGGGGGAGCCTGGTGGGCTGCCATCTATGGGGTCGCAGAGTCGGACACGACTGAAGCGACTTAGCAGCAGCAGCAGCCAGCAGCAGCAGCAGCAGCAGCAGCAGCAGCAACATATCCAGCTCTTCTTTTCCCATCTAAGACAAAGCTGCTTCCATCAGTGTACCAGATTTCCTCAGGATTAGTCAGAGGATCTTCTGACAATCCCTCTCTGGATTTTGTCCAGTGGTCCAAGGTTTCTTAACTAGAGGTCTTCTGGAATCTGGGACTGAGCCGCGTGAGCTTTCTGCCCAGTTTGTTTTTGCTGTCCCAGTTTCCAGCCTGCTGGGCTTCTTCTTACTTCCACTGCACTGGGTTTTCTACGTGTTCAGCTTCCACTGTGTGAGATTTCGCCAAGTTGGGCTTCTCCTGTGCTTGGCCTCTGCTTCACAGGGGCTGAGCCAACGTTGTTTCAGCCAGGTTAAATCCGAGAAATGGCACCATATATGTTGGAGGAGTGTGTAATTTCCTTGATTCTGTCTCGCCATAGCAAAGATTTGAAATGGCAGGCCAGTGTTACAGCTAGGTTACAGCTTAGCTTTATTAGGAAAAACTCAAGGCACAAGGGCAGGCCAATACCAAAGGAGAGGCTGAAAACTACTTTTAAGTGGAATGAATGAAACACCTCCAAGTCACTATGAACTTATAGGCCTCTGATTTTTACTATTATTCAAAAGTATAATCTCTTAATAACAAAAAAATAAAAGTATACCAATATAATAAATCTTGTACCCACATAATCAGTCAATAACATATACAATCCTGCCTCCCAGAATGAACATTTTAAAGCATATAAATTAAGCTCAAATAGCTGACTCTTCATGGAAAGAGTCAAATAACCATTGGTCTGAGCAGTAGCTTGTCGAATCCTAATCAGCAGTGGATTGAGGTTTGGTTTTCTGTCTCTTGCAGCAGGACGTGAAAGAACCATATTCTCCTTCTCCTCACAACCAGGATCATCCATCCCACCAGAAATAGCACCATCCTTACAGGGTAGCCCTCTCTCACACAGGGCACTGCATAGGAAGAGATGGGGCCAGGGATCAAACCCTGAGATCAAGAGTGTATCACATTTTTTCTTTGATGGATAACATGTACATGCGTGATATGGTCAAAAATGGCTCCCCTCATTTTATTGAGAAACTCTTCTTGTACTGTAATGAAAGTGGGCAGGTGTTTTTCACAGTTGGTGCTAATGAATGACTCTTGGGGAGTATCCAGTAAACTATCAACTGAAAAAAATTGCACTACAGAAAAGTTGAGAATTATGTTTTATTCAGAGGACATTCTGAGCACTTCAAGCCTGCGAAATAGCATCTCAAATAATTCTGAGAAATTGCCCCCAAGAAGCAAGGTGAGGAGCCAGTATATACAAGAGTTTTTGCAACAAAGACCAGGTGGTGAGAACATTAAAAGATAACTATTAATTAAAGAAAAACAGCTGTCTCAAGCCAATGAAATTTAGCACTTTCCTATGTATGGGAAGATGCAAAAGTCGAGGCTCACTGAAACCACTCCTTTGATATGCACCTCACCTACCTGGGTCCAGAATCCTGCTTCTCTCCATCCTGAGTCCTTTCAGGATACCCCATGGGGCTGCTGCAGTGGCATGTAAAGAACTGGGCCACACAGCAGGAGGTGAATGGCAGTTAAGTGAGCAAAGCTTCATCTATACTTACCACCACTCTCCATTGCTCACATCCCCCTAGATGGGACTGTCTAATTGCAGGAAAAGAAGCTCAGGGCTCCCACTGATTCTGAATTATAGTGAGCTGTATGTTTATTTCATCATATATCACAATCTAATAATAATAGAAGTAGAATGCACAATAAATGTATCTGAATCATCCCCAAACCCCCTCCCCCTTACCCCGGTCTGTGGAAAAATTTTCTTCCAGGAAACCGGTCCCTAGTGACAGAGTGGGGACCACTGCCCTAACCCTCTAGCCCTCACTGGTTGATGAGGGGACTGAGACAGAGGGTGCTGAGGTCCAGCCCCGGCTAATCCAGGGTATTCGAAGGGGAGACAGCATCGGCGACCTATTCAAATGTTAATGAGAGATATAAAGAGTAATAGAATGAGGATAGCTCAGTGGGAGAATTCAGTGGAGAAAAGAGGCTGAGTAGCTTGGTTTACGCGGAAAATCAATATAACCCGTGACACCAGGTTAGCTCTGACCACGGAGGCTGCAGGCGCCCTCTCAAATAGTGGAAGGTGCCCCACCTTAGACACCTTCTCGAGTGGGTCTTAGAAGCCCAGGCAAATGAATGGTCGCAGAGGACCTCCGCGCTCCAAATGGAGACTTCAGCCAGAATGTGAAAAGAAAGAATGACATGGGGAGACCAAGCTCTGGTGAGCAAGGCCTGTACCTTTATTTTCAACAGGGGCTTTTATACCCTAAGTTACACATAGAGGATAATAGGGGATGCAAAGTCAGCAGTTTTTGATCCTTATCAAAAACCAGGGTTTCTTTCCTGCAAATTTATCGTATACAAATGGTTTAGGTGATTTACATCATCTTCTGGCCAGAAGGCCTATTAACATTTTATGACTCTTGACAAAGACTTATCAACAAAGACTTATTTTCTCTAAGAGTAATTATTTTAAGGTTTGGCGCCATCTTCCGAAGATAAAATTGCATTCCTATAGGGCGGATGTGTAATGGGTTTACAACAAAGGAAAGAATTTATTACCTTAAGGGTCTAAAGTTACTAACACCAAGGCCACTACATATTTTTTCTACATACCAACTATATTAATTAATACACATTCAAGGATACACTACAGGGGATGTGGAAACTTGGCAGCAAGCATTGGCTCATCAATGAAATCTTTTCCTAGTTTTATTCTGACAGTTTCTAACTCTCTGAGAGGCTCTAAGCTATTTGAATATCTTAAGCTTCCTGTGCCTCTGGAGGCTGGGAGACTGTAAACAATCGTATGCATAGCTGTAGGAGTCCGGGTAAACTTGTCAGGCGAGTTAGAGAGCTATCTGAGGGGTTTGGATTTAAACACTCCTAATTGCCCAGAAACTTTATTAATTGGAGCTGTAAGTTAACTCTTTGACAGAGAGAGAGCGAGATGGTGGTAGGGGACAGCCCCCAGTAAAGTCAGAGGTGAGAGCACAAAGCAATAAAGTAGGCAGACTCTGGTTTTTGGGGGGGTAGATGCTCAAGAATATCCAGGGGGACTCCTGAGGCTCGATCCCGCCTTTGCGTATGCCGAGCCTCCTTCCTCATGACCTTTGTCATGAGTGGAATGCCTCACCGGCTCCCGGCAAGAGGGACAGAAACTACTGAGTCAACATGTGTAAGCCCAATAAGAGACACACTGGAGACCACAGGGATTCATATGACACTAACACTAGAATAGGGTGGCTAAAATGGACATCTATGAGGTTATTTGCCCAACTGTGCCCCTAGGACATCAGGAATTGAGTGCAGATTTTTTTCCTCCCAAGCCAAAACATGCCCTCAGACTTTTTCCTGAGGCTCCAGGTGGCCCTTAATAATCAGTCCATCTTCTTGCCTTACTACTTAACAATACAAGGTGCTCTAAAACCCTTACACATAAAGCTCATATTATTCTGTGATTTTCCTCCTTGAACCATGACTCATTCTCAGAAGGTGTATCCTTAAAGATGTCCAGACTGCTCGCCCTGGTGACTTGGTGGAGGGCACTGACAGTTTGGAAGGAGACAGAGCACCATAGAATGAAGCTTCCTGAAGGATAACGATACAAGGCCCTGATCCCTGATGGGTTTTCTCTTCCTCTGTCCTTCAGGTTGACAGAACAGAGGTGATTCGCACCTGCATCAACCCAGTCTATTCAAAACTGTTCACAGTAGACTTTTACTTCGAGGAGGTGCAACGCCTGCGGTTTGAGGTCCATGACATCAGCAGCACCCACAATGGGCTGAAGGAGGCTGACTTTCTGGGCGGCATGGAGTGCACGCTTGGCCAGGTGGGTCCATGATGCCCTTCCTCCCCTTTAGCCTTCTGAGGGCCTTTCTCCTTCCTTTTTTCCCCTCTCCCCTCATTCAGTCCTTGCTTTCTTTCTCCTGTTGATTTTATTTCCTTTAACATGTAGCATTGTGTGACATGCACTGCCATGTCCATTATATTCAGTGTTACACTTTCATGTGGATGATGGTGCCGATATATCATGTGTTACCTATTTTGCAAAGTTAATCATTTTTGTTTCTGAATTCCTTCATTCTGTCAATCATTTATTTAACAACTATTTATGGAACACCTACTCTGCTCCAGTTGTATGTCTGCTATTGCTTATCCTGATACATCATAATCTTCCATCTCCCAACTCAACTATGGGAACCATTACACAGGGAGTATCGCTCAGTCACAGCTATCCCAAGCCTCTGGTGCCAAAAGCAGCCCAAGAGAAGGCTAAATAGATACACTGTAAATGATAAATGCTTTACTTAATCCTCACAACAATGTTTGGAAATAAACATCCATTTGTGAGAGAGAAACTAAGACTCAGAAGTAATCGACTTGCCAGAGACCCCACACTAACAAGGGCAGAGTTACACCCAAGTGGGCCTTACTCCAAGCCCCATGATTTTGCCTTTGTAACACGTTTCCTTTTTCCCTTCCTTCCTGCTGTACCCAGAACTTGAATAAGTGCTGAGGTGGAATCTAAGTAGAAATAGTCCCTGTGTTGAAGATTAATTGGAGAAGGCTCAGTGTGTGCCCCTCAAACAGAGCCACTCATGATGTTCTCTAAGCTCTCATGAGACAACTCATCCTGGGTTCTACATATGGTTGTGGGCCTGCAGGGAAGGGAGAGCTTTCTGCTGGGGAGAATGACAAAAGGCATTGTGAAGCCAAACTTAAAAAATATGGTCCAGGAGTTGAAGGAGGAGGAGGGATGTCTTCAGGTAAAAAGGCAATGTAAACAAGGCATAGAGGTCAGAGCAAACATGCAGAGGTAAGGGGTGAGAGGACCAGCCACCCTTAATCAAGGTCACAGACTGATTTACTGGGAAACTAGTGTAGCTTAAAATTCAGAGACCTTCACTTATGTGGATCCTTCCAAAGTTCTGTATCATGTTTTTATTTGTAGTGTTGTACTTTTTCCACAAAGAAAGATTACAAATTATATAAGCCTCAAGCCTCACAAAACCTGCATTAATCCCCATGTAGAGGTAAGGATATTGTTTAGGGATTAGTAAGAAAGAGTTAAGTTGACTTAAAACAACATTCAGAAAACTAAGATCATGGCATCCAGTCCCATCATTTCATGGCAAATAGATGGGGTAACAATGGAAACAGTGACAGACTTTGTTTTGGCTTCAATATCACTGCAGATGGTGACTTCAGCCATGAGATTAAAAGACACTTGCTCCTTGGAAGAAAAGTTATGACCAACCTAGACACCATATTAAAGAGCAGAGACATTACTTTGCCAACAAATGTCCATCTAGTCAAAGCTATGGTTTTTCCAGTAGTCATGTGTGGATGTGAGAGTTGGACTATAAAGCTACACTCCTCTTCCTGCCTCACTGCTCTACTCCACTGTGGTGCTTCCTTCACCTCCTTTGACTTTCAGTCTCAGAGTCAGTTTTTTGGGAAATCCAAACAAAGATACTCTGCAGCATATGCCAAACTCCTTCCTGATTCCAGAGACTGTAAGCAGTGTTCCCATCTGCTCAGAATGTGCTTCCTTTCCCTGCTCACGCTCATGTTCCCTTCCCAATTTCAGTGGAAATGTCACTTCTTTCTAGGAGCCTTCTCTGAGGTCTTGTCTGCTTGATACCATCCTTTCAATGTTTGCTTCCTCTTCTGTGCTTCTCCCTAAGAATGGCTGTGATTTACTTGTGTAATTATTTGTTTTACATCTTTATCCCCAACTAGTTGTGAGCTGTTTGAAGGCAAAGACAGTGTCACTGGCCCCTGGCACAATGCCTGGCATGAGGTAGAGGCTCAAGGACTGGTTGGACATAGGAAGATAAGCCTTACAAAAGAGGTAATTTTGAGGATCATTCACACAGATCAAATTGTGAAAGTTTTGGATAAACAAGATCTTTTATTCACGTGACTTAGTGGATCTACATTTACTTCTTGGGACAGCATGTAACTTTTATGCATAGGCGGGATGCTCATTGCTAAGTGAGAATCTTAAAATGGTTCTTTTCTATCTGAAAAATGCCATTTTAATCACCTTTTAAGTTTATTTGTTATTTATTTAAGTTTACTTAAGTTTATTTATACATTACAGAATTTCACCTCAAATCCACTATTCATTCATTCATTCATTGCCCACTTTTTGTGCACTGTACCTATCAAGAACTACAAGCTCTTGACTCTTTCCAAAAGTCATGAGAGATATATACAATGATTATTATATAATATATGATGAAGAATATCCCCGGAACCCACCTTCTTGTGGACTTCTCCTCAGGAAGGAATAAGGTGCCCTGCTGTCTAAGCCCTTTGGGGTGAGGCTTCCCATTACGTAAGTGAAAAGCATCAGGGTTGGTATGGAGAAATGGCCAGATGGCCTAGAGTGGAAGGAACAGAGAATCTGAGGGGTTCATTCACGTAATCTTCTTAATCTCTCAAGACAAGAAATACGTAGACCTGAGCACTTAAGGTGAATTACCAATATCCCTTCCTAAGTATACTTTGATGCTTTTGAAAGGGCTTTCAAACTGATCATTTCTGGTGGCTTTTTAAAAATTTATGTTTTTTGAAATATAGTTGAGTTACAATATTGTGTTAATTTCTGCTGTACAGCAAAGTGACTCAGCTGTCCATGTATATACATTATATTCTTTTCCATTATTGTTTGTCACAGGATGTTGAATATAGTTCCCTGTGCTATACAGTAGGACCTTGTTCTTTATCCATCTTATATATGCTAGTTTGCATCTGAGTTGAGAAAACTGAGAATCAGAAAGGTTCCATGCCTTGACAGAGCCAAGACCAGAAGTCATGAGCTGTTGATCTTTAATTCAGAGCTCTTTCTTCTGCCATGATTTAGGAAAGGATAATGCAGGCAGTTCTTTGGAAGGAATGATGCTAAAGCTGAAACTCCAGTACTTTGGCCACCTCATGCGAAGAGTTGACTCATTGGAAAAGACTCTGATGCTGGGAGGGATTGGGGGCAGGAGGAGAAGGGGACGACAGAGGATGAGATGGCTGGATGACATCACCAACTCGATGGACGTGAGTTTGAGTGAACTCTGGGAGATGGCGATGGACAGGGAGGCCTGGCATGCTGCAGTTCATGGGGTCGCAAAGAGTAGGACACGACTGAGAGACTGAACTGAACTGAATGCAGGGAGGTTGCATGTTGTGAGAAATTTTTTTGACATTGTGGCTTAGGAAGAAAAAAAGACATGAGTAGCAAGTCAGCCATGCTTCCTGAGCCATACTACTGCATCCCCCACCCACCCTGGTGATTTGTGGGCCAGACTAGGTATCCTGTATATTTTTAAACAACCACCTTCTCATAATATCAGCTATGTGATTGGTGCTGTTGACCTGGCCCACACTTTGGGATGCCACTGACTGAAATCAATCAGAATGTCATGATCTTTGTTTTCTGAATGTTGAGCTTTAAGCCAACTTTTCACTCTCCACTTTCACTTTCATCAAGAGGCTTTTGAGTTCCTCTTCACTTTCTGCCATAAGGGTGGTGTCATCTGCATATCTGAGATTATTGATATTTCTCAGGGATAATGAGATGTAAATATATTGGTTAGAGCCTTATAGGAAAGAAAATATAGGGTTGTGAGGTGGAAATGGACCCTGCAAGAGAAAAACGTGGGTGCTATTGGAGGAAAAGAAAGAAACTGAGTGGTGTTCTCTGCACCCTAGACAGAGTCTTGTCTGAAGCCAGCCTGTCCTTAACATTTCAATCATTATCTTCTCTTTGCTGTTTGAACCACTATAGGCTAATTCATTTTGCCATTTACAAAGTGAAGTCTAACATATTTAATTATATGCCACAGAACCCCTTTCCCAGACCATAATGATCTCTTTAAACTCCAAACTCCTATAACCCAACTTCACTTCATTCATGTAAATCATTCTACATTGCGCTGAGAAGTTCCTTTTTATCAGTTCATTAAAATAATTTCTCTCTTAATTATCACTTATTATTATAGTTACCTGGTCCATCCCCAGATTACAAGTTTTTAAAGCCGGGGGCCACAGACCACATTCAGCACTTTTTTGGTTCTAAAGCAATTACATATGCTTTATATATCATGTGCTTAAGTCAAATTTATTGATGAGTTAATTTTGAAAATTTCAGATCAGTATAAACTTATACTTTGACATGATAAATTTAACTCTTTTATGTATTCATTTTTTTCAGCAAATATTTAGGAAGGACCCCAGGCATAAAAAGTACTGTGGTAGGTGCTACAGGCACAAAGATGAAAAAGACAGGGGCCCTGCTCCAGAAGAGCTTATAATTAGCTAAGAGATACAGACTAGTAAAGAAATCATCAAAATGCATATTACTAAGTGCTGTGTAATGAGTTGTGTTTCAGGGGCCCTGAGGGAAGGACTTACCTCTGCCTAAAGGCAATTGAGGAGGTCTCATAAGAAAATTGTATCACTCTGGACCTGAGTCTCAAAGAGTGAATAGGGATTCACCAGCAGAGAAAAGAAATAAGGACTCTCTGCAAAAATGACTGATACACGTCAATGCACAGCAGCATGAGAATGTCAGAGAACTCTAAGTGACTCGGCTTGGTGGGATGGGCAAGTGAGTTGGGAAAGGGATAAAGGAGGCCAGACAGGAGAGGGTGAGCTGAGCTGACCCCATGCTTTCATGAGCCTTCCATTAAAGTTTGGGGAGTTCAGACTGGATGCACAAAAGGCCCTGAGGAGCTTTAAAAAGGGGAGGGCCAAGACTGATTGTGGGTACTGGAAAGATCACTTTGGTATTCCTGTAAATGGTGGATGGGAGAGGACTGACGTGTAGGCAGAGAAACAAGTTAGAAGGCTGTTAAAACAATAAAGAAGAGTTGGGAAGGAAAGTGGTGAAGAAAGTTGAGAAGAGGAGATGCAGAGGGGAATGTGTCTGAGAGCACAATCAACAAGTTTTCGAACCTGGGTGAGAGATGCAGAGTCTTCTGGCATCTGACAAAGGTTACTGGAGGAACGACTTGCTGTCATTGAGGGGAATCAGATTGAGGAATGAGATGGGGAGTAGGATGTGGTGCCAACACCTTAAGTTCAGGATGTCTGTGAAAAGTCCAGAGGAGGTTGCCACTTGTTTTACCACATGGACCTGATGATGACACAGATTTGGGAGCTGACTCCCTACAGATGGTAGTTGGTAGCAGAAAATCAAAATCCTTTTCTATATGTAGAGTTATTTGGATGGTTATTTAGAATGGGGTAAGTAAAACAGACATGATTAAAAGAAGATTTGATATTGCTGTACTACATAAAGGGGGCTTCCCTCATAGCTCAGTAGGTAAAGAATTTGCCTGCAATGCAGGAGACCTGGGTTAGATTCCTGGGTCAGGAAGATCCCCTGGAGAAGGAAATGGCAACCCACTCCAATATTCTTTCCTGGTGAATCCCATGGACAGAGGAGCCTGGAAGGCTACAGTCCATGGATTCACAAGAGTCAGACATGACTTAGCGACTAAACTAGCACCATGTATAGAGTAACACAACAGACAAATGCATTTGTCATGAGAGCTCTGTGAAGAGGAGGCAGACCTTCTTCACTCTTCACACTTTGACAGTTTGTTACATTTTGGTGAGAATGGGAATTTTCTCGCTTTTTCCAAATTGTTCTTCTCTTTAATGTGATCAAGCAAAAAAAAAAAAAAAAACACAATCAACATTTTCCTTCTTTGTAACTTCAGCAGTGAGAGAAGATTCCTTTTCCTTGCACTGCTTAGTTGGGCAGGGAATGGTGGACATGGGAGATGTAGGAACAGTGTGGTGGGGGCCCAAAGCGCTGTTTCATGATGCTGCACCACGGAGCTGAGTGGACTAGTGTAGGATCCCAGCTCAGCCATGCTCAGTTGTATGTCCAGAGGCAAACTCCTGCAGCCATTTAAACCTCAGTCTCTTCATTTGCACAGTGGAGATTATAATAGTTCTGACCTCAAGAAATAGTGTGAGGATCAAGTGAAAAAATACATATAAGGTGCTAAGCAGTGTTCCTGGCATTCAGGGTCTGAAACCTGTTATTAAGGAGCTACCACTATGGACACTTGTAAGGACCAACATTGTTTCAGGAGTAAATGTGGAAGGGAAAAAAGGTGAAAACTTTATGATGGAACCCATGTCCTGGGCAATTAGTAAAACTGAACTTATAATTTTGCCTTAAGTTTGTTGCATAATTTATATAGTTAAAGATTCAGTGTGTGTAATATTTACTCTTATCAAGCTACTTTAAGTAAAAGATGGTTTCTCTGAAATAATTTGGGACATATGTTCCTGATCGTATCTTTCTCAGCTGAAGCCCAAAACAAAAGGTAAAATGACTTCCCAAAACCCAACCAGAAAGTCACACATTCAGAGCCTCTAAAGTACCTACTCTGTCTGAATTTGTCACATTTCCATTCTGCCATGTGAATCAGCAGGACTCATGGTATTTGGGGAGGGAAAATAGCAGCCCTCAGCATGCTAGAAACTGGCATTGGCCATAATATTGGGTACCAGCAGCGCAAGTGACTTAGCACTGAGTGGTGGTGCCAGATGAAGGTTCATGTCCTCTAAAAGCACTCAAGGCAGAACTGTGTGTTCTCAGCAGATGGATGAAGAGGGCGAATCATAGATGCAGGGTGCTCAGAAGGCTGTGTGTGCCTTCTGTGTCAGTGTGGAGACCATCCATGGGTTGCCGTTGGCTGAAAGAAGACCAGAAACTAAACCCCGTTCCTGCTGCGCCCATCAGAGAGCATGCTAGGGAGAAACTCAACCCCTCACCGTCTTGAACAGCAAGCCAACTTTCTTTTTTATTTAACTTTATTTCTTTATTATTTTATACAAATTTATTTTTCTTAATTGAAATATAATTGCTTTAAACATTGTATTGGTTTCTGCCAAACGTCAAGATGAATCAGCCATATGTATACCTATGCCACCTCCTTCTGAACCTGCCTTCCACTTCACTCCCCATCCCACCCCTCTAGGTTGTTACAGAGCCCTGGTTTGAATTCCCTGAGTCATACAGCAAATCCCCATTGGCTATCTATTTTACATATCGTAATGTATATGTTTCCATGTTACTCACACCATTATCCCACCCACTCTTTCCTCCTCCCAACCCTTGTCCATATGTCTGTTCTCATTGTCTGTGCCTCCATTTCTACCATACAAATAGGTTCATCAATACTATCCTTCTAGATTCCCTACATATGCATTAACATACAATATTTGTTTTTCTCTTTCTGACTTACTTCACTCTGTATAAGAGGCTCTAGGTTCATCCACCTCATTAGAACTGACTCTAATGTGTTGCGTTTTATGGCTGAGAAATATTCTACTTTATATATATAAAGTGGAATATTTGCCCCACTGTGTGTGTGTGTGTGTGTGTGTGTATGTTATATACCACAGCTTCTTTATCCATTCATCTGCTGATGGACATCTATTTTGCCTCCATGTTCTACCATTGTAAATTGTGCTGCAGTGAACATTGGGATACATGTGCCTTTTACAATTTTGGTTTTCTAAGGGTATAAGCCTAGTAGTGAGATCACTGGGTCATATGCTGGTTTTATTCCTAGTTTTTAAAGTAATCTCCATCTGTCTCTCATAGTGGCTGTATCAGTTTACATTCCCACCAACAGTACAAGAGGGTTCCCTTTTCTCCACACCCTCTCCAGCATTTAATGTTTGTAGACTTTTGGTGATGGCCATTCTAACTGGTGTGAGGTGATATCTAAGTGTAGTTTTGATTTGCATTTCTGTAAGAGTGAGCAAAGTTGAGCATCTTTTCATGTGTTTGTTAGCCATCTGTATGTCTTCCTTGAAGAAATGTCTGCTTAGGTCTTTTGCCTGTTTTTTGATTGATTGTTTGTTTGTTTCTCTGGTATTGAGTTGTATGAGCTGCTTGTATATTTTGCAAATTAATCCTTTGTCAGTTGTTTCATTTGCTATCATTTTCTTTTTTTTTAATTTATCATTATTATTATTATTTTACTTTACAATATTGTATTGGTTTTGCCATACATCAACATGCATCCACCACGGGTGTACACGTGTTTCCCATCCTGAACCCCCCTCCCACCTCCTTCCCTGTACCATCCCTCTGGGTCATCCCAGTGCACCAGCCCCAAGCTTCCTATATCCTGCATCGAACCTGGACTGGTGATTCGTTTCTTATATGATATTATACATGTTTTAATGCCATTCTCCCAAATCATGCCCCCCTCCCTCTCCCACAAAGTTCAAAAGACTGTTCTATTATTTTCTCACATTCTAAGGGCTGTCTCTTTACCTTGGTAACAGTTTCCTTTGCTGTGCAAAAGCTTTTAAGTTTAATTAGGTCCCGCTTGTTTATTTTTGTTTTTATTTCCATTGCTCTAGGAGATTGGTCATAGAGGGTCTTGCTCTGATTTATGTCATAGAGTTTTCTGCCTATGGTTTCCTCTAAGAGTTTTATAGTTTCTGGTCTTACATTTAGGTCTTTAATCCATTTTCAGTTTATCTTTGTATATGGTGTTAGGAAGTGTTCTAATTTCACTCTTTTACATGTGGCTGTCCAGTTTTCCCACCAGCACTTATTGAAGAGACTAAATATCTTTGCCCCACTGTATATTCTTGCCTCCTTTGTCAAAATTAAGGTACCCATAGGTGTGTGGGTTTATCTCTGGGCTAGTTCTATTTTACTCCACTGGTCTATGTTTCTGTTTTTGTGCCATTAACTTACTGTCTTGATGACTGTATATTTGTAGAATAGTCTGAAGTCAGGAAGGTTGATTCCTCCAGGTCCATTCTTCTTTCTCAAGATTGCTTCAGCTCTTTGGAGTCTTATATGCTTCCTTATGAAATGTGAGATTTTTTTGTTCTAGTTCTGTGGGAAATGTCATTGGTAATTTGATAGGGATCACTCTGATTCTGTAGATTGTATTAGGTAGTATGGTCATTTTCACAACATTGATTCTTCCAACCCAGGAACATGGAGTATCTCTCCAATTGGTTATGTTGTCTTTGATTTTTTTCATCAGTGTTTTATAATTTTCTATATACATCTCATTTGTCTCCTTAGATAGGTTTATTCCTAAGTATTTTATTCTTTTTGTTGCAATGGTAAACGGGATTGATTCCTTAGTTTCTCTTTCTAATTTTTTATTGTTAGTGCATAGGAATGCAAGTGATTTCTGTGTATTGATTTTGTACTCTCAACTGTGCTGAATTTACTGATTACCTCTAGTAATTTTCTGATAATATCTTTAGGGTTGTCTATGTATATTATCATGTATCTACAAACAGTGAGAGTTTTACTTCTTCGTTTCCAATTTGATTTCCTCTTATTTCTTTTTCTTCTCTAACTGCGGTGGCTAGGACTTCCAAAAGTATGTTGAGTAATAGTGGTGAGAGTGGATGCACTTTTCTTCTTCCTGATGTTACAGGGAATGCCTTCAGTTTTTCAACATTGAGAGTAATGTTTGATGTGGTATTATCACATATGACCTGTATTAGTTAAGGTAGGTTCCTTCTAAGCCCATTTTTTTTAAAGAGTTTTTATCATAAAAGGGTACTAAATTTTGTCAAATGCTTTTTCTGCATCTATTGAAATGATCATATGGTTTTTATCTTCCAACTCATTAATATGATATATCATATTGATTGATTTGTGTATATTGAAGAAACCTTGAATCCCTGGGATAAACTCAACTTGATCATGGTGTATGATCTTTTTAAATTTTTTTTAAATTTTATTTAATTTTTAAACTTTACATAATTGTATTAGTTTTGGCCAAATATCAAAATGAATCCACCACAGGTATACATGTGTTCCCCATCCTGAACCCTCCTCCCTCCTCCCTCCCCATACCATCCCTCTGGGTCGTCCCAGTGCACTAGCCCCAAGCGTCCAGTATCGTGCATCAAACCTGGACTGGCATCTCGTTTCATACATGATATTTTACATGTTTCAATGCCATTCTCCCAAATCTTCCCACGCTCTCCCTCTCGCACAGAGTCCATAAGACTGTTCTATACATCACTGTCTCTTTTGCTGTCTCGTTCACAGGGTTATTGTTACCATCTTTCTAAATTCCTTATATATGCGTTAGTATACTGTATTGGTGTTTTTCCTTCTGGCTTACTTCACTCTGTATAATAGGTTCCAGTTTCATCCACCTCATTAGAACTGATTCAAATGTATTCTTTTTAATGGCTGAGTAATACTCCATTGTGTATATGTACCACGGCTTTCTTATCCATTCATCTGCTGATGGGCATCTAGGTTGCTTCCATGTCTTGGCTATTATAAACAGTGCTGCAATGAACATTGGGGTATACATGTCTCTTTCCCTTCTGGTTTCCTCAGTGTGTATGCCTAGCAGTGGGATTGCTGGATCACAAGGCAGTTCTATTTCCAGTTTTTTAAGGAATCTCCACACTGTTCTCCATAGTGGCTGTACTAGTTTGCATTCCCACCAACAGTGTAAGAGGGTTCCCTTTTCTCCACACCCTCTCCAGCATTTATTATTTGTAGACTTTTGGATCGCAGCCATTCTGACTGGGGTGAAATGGTACCTCATAGTGGTTTTGATTTGCATTTCTCTGACAATGAGTGATGTTGAGCATCTTTTCATGTGTTTGTTAACCATCTGTATGTCTTCTTTGGAGAAATGTCTATTTAGTTCTTTGGCCCATTTTTTGATTGGGTCATTTATTTTTCTGGAGTTGAGCTGTAGGAGTTGCTTATATATTTTTGAGATTAGTTGTTTGTCGGTTGCTTCATTTGCTATTATTTTCTCCCATTCTGAAGGCTGCCTTTTCACCTTGCTAATAGTTTCCTTTGATGTGCAGATGCTTTTAAGGTTAATTAGGTCCCATTTGTTTATTTTTGCTTTTATTTCCAATATTCTGGGAGGTGGGTCATAGAGGATCCTGCTGTGATGTATGTCAGAGAGTGTTTTGCCTATGTTCTCCTCTAGGAGTTTTATAGTTTCTGGTCTTACGTTGAGATCTTTAATCCATTTTGAGTTTATTTTTGTGTGTGGTGTTAGAAAGTGGTCTAGTTTCATTCTTTTACACGTGGTTGACCAGATTTCCCAGCACCACTTGTTAAAGAGATTGTCTTTAATCCATTGTATATTCTTGCCTCCTTTGTCAAAGATAAGGTGTCCATATGTGTGTGGATTTATCTCTGGGCTTTCTATTTTGTTCCATTGATCTATATTTCTGTCTTTGTGCCAGTACCATACTATCTTGATGACTGTGGCTTTGTAGTAGAGCCTGAAGTCAGGCAGGTTGATTCCTCCAGTTCCATTCTTCTTTCTCAGGATCGCTTTGGCTATTCGAGGTTTTTTGTATTTCCATACGAATTGTGAAATTATTTGTTCTAGCTCTGTGAAGAATACTGTTGGTAGCTTGATAGGGATTGCATTGAATCTATAAATTGCTTTGGGTAGTATACTCATTTTCACTATCTTGATTCTTCCAATCCATGAACATGGTATATTTCTCCATCTATTAGTGTCCTCTTTGATTTCTTTCACCAGTGTTTTATAGTTTTCTATATATAGATCTTTAGTTTCTTTAGGTAGATATATTCCCAAGTATTTTATTCTTTCCGTTGCAATGGTGAATGGAATTGTTTCCTTAATTTCTCTTTCTGTTTTCTCATTATTAGTGTATAGGAATGCAAGGGATTTCTGTGTGTTGATTTTATATCCTGCAACTTTACTCTAGTCATTGATTAGTTCTAGTAATTTTCTGGTGGAATCCTTAGGGTTTTCTATGTAGAGGATCATGTTATCTGCAAATAGTGAGAGTTTTACTTCTTCTTTTCCAATTTGGATTCCTTTTATTTCTTTTTCTGCTCTGATTGCTGTGGCCAAAACTTCCAAAACTATGTTGAATAGTAATGGTGAAAGTGGGCACCCTTGTCTTGTTCCTGACTTTGGAGGAAATGCTTTCAATTTTTCACCATTGAGGATAATGTTTGCTGTGGGTTTGTCATATATAGCTTTTATTATGTTGAGGTATGTTCCTTCTATTCCTGCTTTCTGGAGAGTTTTTATCATAAATTGGTGTTGAATTTTGTCAAAGGCTTTCTCTGCATCTATTGAGATAATCATATGGTTTTTATTTTTCAATTTGTTAATGTGGTGAATTACATTGATTGATTTGCGGATATTGAAGAATCCTTGCATCCCTGGGATAAAGCCCACTTGGTCATGGTGTATGATCTTTTTAATGTGTTGTTGGATTCTAATTGCTAGAATTTTGTTAAGGATTTTTGCATCTGTGTTCATCAGTGATATTGGCCTGTAGTTTTCTTTTTTTGTGGGATCTTTGTCAGGTTTTGGTATTAGGGTAATGGTGGCCTCATAGAATGAGTGTGGAAGTTTACCTTCCTCTGCAATTTTCTGGAAGAGTTTGAGCAGGATAGGTGTTAACTCTTCTCTAAATTTTTGGTAGAATTCAGCTGTGAAGCCGTCTGGACCTGGGCTTTTGTTTGCTGGAAGATTTTTGATTACAGTTTCAATTTCCGTGCTTGTGATGGGTCTGGTAAGATTTTCTATTTCTTCCTGGTCCAGTTTTGGAAAGTTGTACTTTTCTAAGAATTTGTCCATTTCTTCCCCATTGTCCATTTTATTGGCATATAATTGTTGATAGTAGTCTCTTATGATCCTTTGTATTTCTGTGTTGTCTGTTGTGATCTCTCCATTTTCGTTTCTAATTTTATTGATTTGATTTTTCTCCCTTTGTTTCTTGATGAGTCTGGCTAATGGTTTGTCAATTTTATTTATCCTTTCAAAGAACCAGCTTTTGGTTTTGTTGATTTTTGCTACAGTCTCTTTTGTTTCTTTTGCATTTATTTCTGCTCTAATTTTTAAGATTTCTTTCCTTCTACTAACCCTGGGGTTCTTCATTTCTTCCTTTTCTAATTGCTTTAGGTGTAGAGTTAGGTTATTTATTTGACTTTTTCCTTGTTTCTTGAGGTGTGCCTGTATTGCTATGAACTTTCCCCTTAGGACTGCTTTTACCATGTCCCACAGGTTTTGGGTTGTTGTGTTTTCATTTTCATTCGTTTCTATGCAAATTTTGATTTCTTTTTTGATTTCTTCTGTGATTTGTTGGTTATTTAGCAGCGTGTTGTTCAGCCTCCATATGTTGGACTTTTTAATAGTTTTTCTCCTGTAATTGAGATCTAATCTTACTGCATTGTGGTCAGAAAAGATGCTTGGAATGATTTCTATTTTTTTGAATTTACCAAGGCTAGCTTTATGGCCCAGGATGTGATCTATCCTGGAGAAGGTTCCATGTGCACTTGAGAAAAAGGTGAAATTCATTGTTTTGGGATGAAATGTCCTATAGATATCAATTAGGTCTAACTGGTCTATTGTATCATTTAAAGTTTGTGTTTCCTTGTTAATTTTCTGTTTAGTTGATCTATCCATAGGTGTGAGTCGGGTATTAAAGTCTCCCGCTATTATTGTGTTATTGTTAATTTCTCCTTTCATACTTGTTAGCATTTGTCTTACATACTGCGGTGCTCCCGTGTTGGGTGCATATATATTTATAATTGTTATATCTTCTTCTTGGATTGATCCTTTGATCATTAAGTAGTGACCTTCTTTGTCTGTTTTCACAGCCTTTGTTTTAAAGTCTATTTTATCTGATATGAGTAGTGCTACTCCTGCTTTCTTTTGGTCCCTATTTGCATGGAAAATCTTTTTCCAGCCCTTCACTTTCAGTCTGTATGTGTCCCCTGTTTTGAGGTGGGTCTCTTGTAGACAACATATGTAGGGGTCTTGTTTTTGTATCCATTCAGCCAGTCTTTGTCTTTTGGTTGGGGCATTCAACCCATTTACATTTAAGGTAATTACTGATAAGTATGATCCCGTTGCCATTTACTTTATTGTTTTGGGTTCAAATTTATACACCGTTTTTGTGTTTCCTGTCTAGAGAATATCCTTTAGTATTTGTTGGAGAGCTGGTTTGGTGGTGCAGAATTCTCTCAGCTTTTGCTTGTCTGAAAA
This sequence comes from Bos taurus, assembly GCF_002263795.3. Classification (NCBI taxonomy): domain Eukaryota; kingdom Metazoa; phylum Chordata; class Mammalia; order Artiodactyla; family Bovidae; genus Bos; species Bos taurus. The sequence goes on from NC_037328.1 coordinate 138,108,453, forward strand.
GCTTTTGATTTCTCCTTCATACTTGAATGAAATCCTTGCTGGGTACAATAATCTGGGCTGTAGGTTATTTTCTTTCATCATTTTAAGTATGTCTTGCCATTCCCTCCTGGCTTGAAGAGTTTCTATTGAAAGATCAGCTGTTATCCTTATGGGAATTCCCTTGTGTGTTATTTGTTGTTTTTCCCTTGCTGCTTTTAATATTTGTTCTTTGTGTTTGATCTTTGTTAATTTGATTAATATGTGTCTTGGGGTGTTTTGCCTTGGGTTTATCCTGTTTGGGACTCTCTGGGTTTCTTGGACTTGGGTGATTATTTCCTTCCCCATTTTAGGGAAGTTTTCAACTATTATCTCCTCAAGTATTTTCTCATGGTCTTTCTTTTTGTCTTCTTCTTCTGGAACCCCTATGATTCGAACGTTGTAGCATTTAATATTGTCCTGGATGTCTCTGAGATTGTCCTCATTTCTTTTAATTCGTTTTTCTTTTATCCTCTCTGATTCATTTATTTCTACCATTCTATCTTCTAATTCACTAATCCTGTCTTCTGCCTCTGTTATTCTACTATTTGTTGCCTCCAGAGTGTTTTTAATTTCATTTATTGCATTATTCATTATATATTGACTCTTTTATTTCTTCTAGGTCCTTGTTAAACCTTTCTTGCATCTTCTCAATCCTTGTCTCCAGGCTATTTATCTGTGATTCCATTTTAATTTCAAGATTTTGGATCAATTTCACTATCATTATTCGGAATTCTTTATCAGGTAGATTCCCTATCTCTTCCTCTTTTGTTTGGTTTGGTGGGCATTTATCCTGTTCCTTTATCTGCTGGGTATTCCTCTGTCTCTTCATCTTGTTTAAATTGCTGAGTTTGGGGTGTCCTTTCTGTATTCTGGCAGTTTGTGGAGTTCTCTTTATTGTGGTTTTTCCTCGCTGTGTGTGGGTTTGTACAGGTGGCTTATCAAGGTTTCCTGGTTAGGGAAGCTTGTGTCGGTGTTCTGGTGGGTGGAGCTGTATTTCTTCTCTCTGGAGTGCAATGGAATGTCCAGTAATGAGTTATGAGATGTCTATGGTTTTGGGGTGACTTTGGGCAGCTTGTTTCTTGAAGCTCAGGGCTGTGTTCCTTTGTTGCTGGAGAGTTTGCTTGGTATGTCTTGCCCTGGAACTTGTTGGCCCTTGTGTGGTGCTTGATTTCAGTGTTGGTATGGAGGCGTTTGATGAGCTCCTGTCTATTAATGTTCCTTGGAGTCAGGAGTTCCCTGGGGTCAGGGTTTGGACTTAAGCCTCCTGCTTCCGGTTATTGGTCTTATTTTTACAGTAGTTTCAAAACTTCTCCTTCTATACAGCACCATTGATAAAACATCTACATTAAAGATGAAAAGTTTCTCTACTGTGAGGGTCACTCCACAACTGGACCACTCAGAGATGTTCACGGAGTTATACAGAGAAGAGAAGAAGGAGGAAGGAGACAGAGGTGGCCAGAAGGATGGGTGGAGTGAAAAGGAGGGAGACAGATCCAGCCAGTAATCAGTTCCCTAAGTGTTCTCCACCATCTGGAACACACAGAAACTCACAGAGTTGGGTAGAGTAGAGAGGGGTTAGGGAGGAGACACAGGCGACCTGGTGGAGAAAAAGGAGAGTCCAAAGGGAGGGAGAGCAGTCAAGTCAGTAATCTCGCTCCCTAGTGAAAAATGGGTCCTGAGGATTGGGTTCTTAAAGGTACAAAATTGGTAACAAATACATAAAAGCAAAAATTAAAAATCTAGAGTAGAGTTTGGAATTTCAAAAATACGATGTTAAAGAAAAGAAGAAGGAAAAGAAAGAGAGAAAAAACAAACAAAGAAAAACAAACAAGGTCGTGAAAATTATAAAGAAAATACAGGTACAAAATTGATAACTAATACCAAAAAGCAAAAATTAGAAATCTAGAGTAGAGTTTGGAATTTCAAAAATACAATGTTTAAAAAAAAGGAAGAAGAGACATAAAGAGAGAAAACAAACAAACAAAAACAAACAATGTCGCAAAAATTATAAAGAAAATACAGGTACAAAATTAATATCAAATACCAAAAAGCATAAATTAAAAATCTAGAGTAGAGTTTGGAATTTCAGATATACAATGTTATATAAAAGAAGAAGAGAAAGAAATAGAAAAAAAAAAAGTCACAGAAATTATAAAAAAAACTATAGGTACAAAATTGATAACATATACCAAAAAGCTAAAATTAAAAAACTAGAGTAGAGTTTGGAATTTCAAAAATACAATGTTAAAGAAAGAAGAAAAAAAGAAAAAAAAAACAAGATCAAGAAATTATAAAATATATATATATGGAGTTTGCTGAAGAAGAAAACAAATAGGGTCTTTTTTTTTTTTTTTTTGCAAAGTAATAGGTTATAAAAGTGAAAATTAAAGGAACAATAGAGGACTTAAAATTTTTTTTTCTAAAAATTAAAAAAAAAAAGAAAGAAAGAATGATCATAAAAATAGTAAAAATATATCTAGGACTTTTTCTGGTTTTATTGTGAGTATTGTGGGTTCAGTTCATTTTTGGCTAGTTCCTTGGTCCGACTTATATTTCTCAAGATCTATAGGCCCCTTCCTATGTAGTCCGTAGTGACCACGGGGTTTTAATCTGTTGCCTGTAGCTTCCAAGGCGTTTCCCTCTGTTATAACTTCTTCTGTTTGCTGGTCTGTTCAGTGTCTGGTTACCCCCCTGACACAAAGGGGATGGTGGGGGAAACTTTTTTTTTTTTTAGGCTCACTTGTTCAGTCGCTCTGTGGGGAGGGAGGGAGGGATGCTGCAAACAAATAACACTGGCGTGCGCTCGCAGTGCCTCAGCCACACTGGGTCTGCCCCCGCTCACGATGCGTGTAGCCTCCCTGCCCACACTTCTCGGGTTCTAGGTTGTTCCGCTGGGAACAATCTGAGGCCGGCCCTGGGCTGCATGCACCTCCCAGGTCCAAGCCACTCAGGTTCAGGCACTCGGGTAGTCCTCAGAGGCGCAGACTCAGTTGGGCCTGCATTTTGTGCTCTTCCCAGGTCCAAGCAGCTCAGGTGATGAGGTGTTTGGCGAGCACCAATGCTACGACTTATCGCCTCCCCACCACTCGGTTATCTGGGTGTAAAACTGGCGCACCTTCTCAGGCAAATGTTGACCGTCCAGACCCCCAAGAAGTTTTAGTTAGCAAAGAAGCCTGCTTACAGTTTTATAGATAATGTCTCTCTGGGTCTGCGATTGCCCCCTTCTGGCTCTGGCTGCCTGTCACCGGAGGGGGAAGGTCTGCAGCCGGCTATCTCTGTTCAGTCCTTTGTTCTGTGCGCGGGCCTGGCGGTGTCTTAGGTTGGGGCTGGCTTTTTGCGTGGTAGATATCCCACAGTCTGGTTTGCTAGCCCAAATTATTTCACTCAGATAGTGCTCAGGGTATTCAGGCCAGATTCTTACTCTGAGCGATGCAGCCCACGCCGCGCCTCCCTGCCCAGCCCCCACTTGCTAATGTTGGATGCAGGCGTCTGCGCAGCTTCTCCGCTGGGGGAGTTACCGTAGGGCTCGCAATCTGCGAGTTTTAATTGTTTATTTATTTTTTCTCCCTGTTATGTTGCCTTCTGTGCTTCCAAAGCTCGGCACAGATTCGGCAGTGAGAAAGTTTCCTGGTGTTTGGAAACATCTTTCTTTTTAAGACTCCCTTCCCGGGACAGAGCTCCGTCCCTCCCTCTTTTGTCTCTTTTTTTGTCTTTTATATTTTTTCCTACCTCCTTTCGAAGAGTTCAGTTGCTTTTCTGGGTGCCTGATGTCCTCTGCCGGCATTCAGTAGTTGTTTTATGGAATTTACTTGACGTTTAAATGCTCTTTTGATGAATTTGTGGGGGAGAAAGTGTTCTCCCCTCCGCCATCTTGGCTCCTCCCCCCGATCTTTTTAATTTGTTGTTGAATTCTGTTTGCTAGAATTTTGTTGAGGATTTTTGCACCTATATTCATCAGTGATATTGGCCTGTAATTTTCTTTTTTGTGTGTTGTCTCTCTCTGGTTTTGGTATCAGGCTGATGGTAGCCTCACAGAATGAGTTTAGAAGTGTTTCTATCTCTGAAAATTTTTGCAAGAGTTTTAGAAGAACAGAAATTAGCTTTTCTCTAAATGTATGGCAGAACTCATCTTTGAAGCTATCTGGCCCTGGGCTTTTGTTTTTTGGGATTTTTTTTTTTTTTAATCACAATTTCAATTTCAGTGCTTGTAGTTGGCTTGTTCATAATTTCTCTTTCTTCCTGGGTCAGTCTTGGAAGCTTGAACTTTTCTAAGAATCTATCTATTTCTTCCAGGTTGTCCATTTTATTGGCATGTAGTTGTTTGTAATAGTCTCTTATGATCCTTTGTATTTCTGCATTGTCTGTTGTAACCTCTCCCTTTTTGCTTATAATTTTGTTGATTTGATTCTTCTCCCTTTTTTCTTGATGAGTCTTGCTAATGGTTTGTCAATTTTGTTTATCTTCTCAAAGAACCAGTTTTTAGTTTTATTAATCTTTACTATTGTTTTCTTTGTTTCTTTTTCATTTATTTCTGCTCTGATCTTTATGATTTTTTTTCTTCTACTAACTTTAGGGGTTCTTCTTCTTCTTTCACTTGTTTTAGGTGTAAAGTTAGTTTGTATGTTTGATGTTTTTCTTGTTTCTTGCAGTAGGGTTGAATCGCTATAAACTTCCCTCTTAGAACTGCTTTTGCTACATCCCATAGGTTTTGAGTTGTTATGTTTTTATTGTCATTTGTTTCTAGGAATTTTTTTTATTTCCCTTTTGGCTTCTTTAGTAACCTGTTTGTTATTTAGAAAATATATTGTTTAATCTCCATGTGTTTGTGTTTTTTACAGTTTTTTCCCCTGTAATTTATATCTAGTGTCATAGTATTGTGGTTAGAAAATATGCTTCATATGATTTTAATTTTCTTAGATTTTCTGAGGTTTGATTTGTGATATGGTCTATCCTGGAGAATGTTCCATGTGTACTTGAGGAGAAGGCATATTCTTCTGCATTTGGATGGAATGTCCTGAAGATATCAATTAGATCCTTTTGATCTAATGTGCCATTTAAGACTAGTTTTTCCTTGTTAATTTTCTGTTTTGGTGGTTTGTCCATTGGTGTAAGTGGGATCTTTAAGTCCACTACCATTATTGTGTTACTGTCAATTTCTCCTTTTATGTCTGTTAGTGTTTATCTTATGCATTGAGGTGCTCCTATGTTGGGTACATAGATAATTACAATTGTTATGTCTTCCTCTTTGATTGATCCCTTGATCATTATGTAATGTCCTTCCTTATCTCTTGTAATATTCTTTAATTTAAGGTCTATTTTGTCTGATATGAGGATGGCTATTCTGACTTTCTTTTAATTTCCATTTGCATGAAATGTCTTCTTCCATCCTCTCACTTTCAGTCTGTATGTGTCTGAAGTGGGTCTCATATAGATAGCATATATATGGGTCTTATGTTTGTATCCATTCAGGCAATCTGTGTCTTTTGGTTGGAGCATTTAAACCATTTACATTTAAAGTAATTATTGATATTTATATTCCTATTGCCATTTTCTTAGTTGTTTAGGGTTTGTTTTTGTAGGTATTTTCCTTATCTTGTATTTCCTGTCCGTTTAAGTCTCTTTAACATCTGTTGTAAAGCAGTTTGGTGGTACTAAATTCGACTTTGTTTGCCTATAAAGTTTTTGATTTCTCCATTAATTTTGAATGAGGTCCTTGCTGGGTAATCTTGGTTGTAGATTTTTCCTGTTCAGTATTTTAAGTATATTCTGTCATTCCCTTCTGGCTTGCGGAATTTCTGCTGAAAGATCCTCTGTTAATCTTATGGGGTTTCCTTTGTATGTTACTTGGTGCTTTTCCCTTGCTGCTTTTAATATTCTTTCTTTGTGTTTAATCTTTGTTAGTTTGATTAGTATGTATCTTGGCATGTTTCTACTTGGATTTATCCTGTATGGGACTCTCTGCACTTCTTGAATTGATTAAGTATTTCCTTTCCCATGTTGGGAAAATTTTCAACTATAATCGCTTCAAAACTTTTCTCAGACCCTTTCTTTTTCTCTTCTTCTTCTGGGACCCATGTAATTTGAATGTTGGTGCATTTAATATTGTCCCAGAGGTCTCTGAGGCTATCCTCAGTTCTTTTCATTCTTTTTCCTTTATTCTGCTCTTCAGCAGTTATTTCCACCATTCTGTCATCTGGCCCATTTATAGATTCTTCTGCCTCATATATTCTGCTATTGATTCCTTCTAGAATATTTTTAATTTCAGTAATTGTATTGTTCATCTCTGTTTATTCTTTATTTCTTCTGAGTCCTTGTTAAATGTGTTAATTGATTCTTGCATTTTCTGCATTCTATTTTTGAGGTTTTGAATCATCTTTACTATCATTATTCTGACTTCTTTTTCAGGTAGTTTGCCTATTTCCTCTTTGTTTATTTGGTCTTGTGTGTTTCTAGCTTGTCCCTTCATTTGCACAATATTTATCTGCCTTTTCTTTTCTTTTTTTATCTTATTGTGTTTGAGCTCTCATTTTCCCAAGCTCCAAGGTTGAATTACTTCTTCCTTTTGGTTTCTGCTCTCGGTGGGTAAGTTTGGCTCAGTGGTTTGTGTAGGCTATGTTCTGGGTGTGACTTATGCTTGCGTTCTGGTGGGAGGAGGCAGTGGGTATTTTCTCCCCCTCTGATGAGCAGGGCTGTGTGAGGTGGTAACCCTGCCTACTGATAATTGATTTGTGTTTTTTTCTTGTTTGTTGTTTAGATGAGGCATCCTGCATTGGGCAGTTGTGTGGTCCCAGTCTTGCATACAGGTGGAGGCCTTTGGGGGAGTTCTCTCTTATTAAAACTCCCTATGTTTAGAAGTTCTTTGTCAGCCTAGGGTTTTGCATCAGAACTCCTACTTCAAAGGCTCAGGACCTGATCCCTGGCTGGGGAACTGAGATTCCACAAGTGATTTGTTATGGCATTAAAGGGGATTAAAACACACAGAGAAAAACAATAAACAAAACAAGAAACAAAAAATGAATCCTAGACAAACGGTAAGTACAAAATCAAGCAAATAATAACAAAAATAATGGAATACACACACACACATATACACACATAAACAAAACCAAAACAGCCCAAAAGAAGAAAGTACAAGAGACTGACCCAGCAAGCAAAGGAAGCTAAAAATGATATCAATCAGTTAAAAACAAAACTAGCTAAAACACACAGGAAAGCAAAACCAAAGCAAGGTACCAACTGGAGGATAAAGCAGCAAAAACAAAACAAGCTAACAAGCATGGTCAGAAAAAGGAAGAAAAGAAAGAATAGAAAATCAAGATTAAACAGAGGTAGATAAAAAAAAGGTTTATATATATTAAAGAATAACTGCAGCAGTAAAAAGCAATAAGAAAAGCAAACAAAAGAATAAATATAAAACATAATAAAATTAAAAAAAAAATTTTTAAGATAAACCCCACAGAATCACAAAAAGCCCATGTAGAGGCAGAAGCAAATAAAGGAGATAAAAATTGTAATTTAAAAAAAATTCTCAGGATGCTTGGGCCTGGTGCACTGGGATGACCCAGAGGGATGGTACAGGGAGGGAGGTGGGAGGGGGGTTCAGGATGGGGAACACGTGTACACCCATGGCGGATTCATGTTGATGTGTGGCAGAACACATATAATTTTGTAAAGTAATAAATAAATAAAAGTGGTTTACAAAGAAAAAAAAATTCTCAAAAGCTTAAATAGATTTAATAGTACTAACAAAATCAACAACTACAGCAACAGAGGGGAAAAAAGAAAGAAAAAGAAAAAAAATCCAGAAGCAGCTACAGAACAAGTCAAAACATAAGAATAATACTAAAATGTTTTTCTTGGATCTCAGCTGTCAGAGTCCTTTCCCTTGCTGTGAGTCACATTCTACCTCACCTCCCTAGGATGCCATCCAATACTGCACTGGTCTCAGACCTGCTGTGGGGGCAGCTCAGACTCTAATCTGATCTTATTTCTGCATGTTCTTGCCTCCAATGTCCACAGCTGCCAGAGCTAGTGAGTT